>NC_047093.1:125229586-126443586 GCF_902459505.1 Geotrypetes seraphini | reverse complement strand
AAAACTTTTACTTGTTATTTAGGGCTCCTTGTACGAAGCCACGGTAGTTTTTCAGCTAGCGCGGGGGTTAGCGCGTGATGAAAAGTCACGCGCGTTAAAGCCGCTACCGCGGTTTCGTAAAAGGAGCCCTTAATCACTAAGTGTGTTTGCACTATTTGTTTGATTTTCACTACACGTGTGAAGACTCCGTGAAAATTTACCGGCACTGCAATGGCACACAGGATTTTAATAGGAACTTTTGAGTAGCGGGTCCTCGGTGTTTTCAGGTGCTCATGTAGACTTTTTTTTTGTTTTTTTTTGTTCAATAAGTTTTTTTTATTATAAATTTGAATAATACATTATCCAATAATACAAGGAAAAAAAGGGATCATCAAAACAAGATACATAATCAATCATACATAATTCCTTTTTAAGCCCACTAAAAGGGGAGACTTGATACAATTTCATCAGTAAAGTATAAGAAAAGATAAAGGAAATGATTCTCAGTTCACCTTCGCGAACCTTGAATCATTCCTTACTATAATAGGGATCCATGTTCTCCTCTTAGTTCTTAGGAATGAAACAACAAAAAAAAATTAAACTTATTTCTGTTCTCTAGCAACTAAAAATTGTTGTAATTGAATAGGATCCCAAAAAACATATTCAACATCTTGTAATTTGACTAAACATTTACAAGGAGATTTCAGATAAAAGGATGCCTCTAGGGCCAAAACTCTACCTTTTAACCTCAAAAACTCTTTCCTTCTAAATTGAGTAGCTCTAGAGACATCAGGAAAGATTCTAACCAAATCGCCACAGAACTTTGTTAACCTATTTTTGAAGTAAAGTTTCATGATTAACATTTTATCTATCTCACTCATGCATGTTATTACCAGGGTAGACCGACTCTGAATCACATCTTGAGTATCTTCCAAAAATTCAGTTCAATTAATTTCAGTTGCGACAAAATGGTCTACCTCCTGGGCAGATTCCTTCTTCTTTTGAGGAACATAATAATAATTATGTATTGGAAAATTCTCTGCATTGGGCAATCCCAGTATTTCTTTGAAAAATTTCCTTAACAAAATTTCAGGGGATAACAGATGAGTTACAGGGAAATTGACCAAGCGGAGATTTCTCACTCTATGCATATTTTCCATTGATTCTATTTTAGCATGTATCACAGTAGAATCTTTAACAGCAGATACTGAGACAGCTTGTAATATATTACACTGAGCTTCCGTAATGTTTAGTTGGACTTTTTTTTTTTTTTAATTGTTTTTCCTCATCATTCAGAAAGGCTCACTCTTCAGAAATTTACTGTAATGAAAGTTGCAACCAAATGACATAAGGACAAACACTAAGAACATAAGTCTTGCCTCTGCTGGGTCATACCTGAGGTCCATCATGCCCAGCAGTCCGCTCACACTGCGGCCCATCAGGTCCAGGACATGTATACTAGCCCTCTATCCCCTTTTCCTTCAGAAAATTGTCCAATCCCTTCTTGAACTCCAGTACCGTACCCTGTCCTTGTTCAAAGCAATTCTTTAGCGAGTAAATAGTCATACTAGTTGTACATTTTCTTTGAACACACTTGTTACAGGAATGACAACTTGTTTTGCTGAGTTTTCCTTTGAATTACTATAGTCATTTGTAGGTTTAGATGCAACATCTTTTCAGGTCTTTGTATATATCAACAGTCAGAGAAAAGGAATGTTGGCAGACAGTGGGAAAATGTAAATAGAAATGTTGAACAATATTTGAAAATAATATTTAATAAATTAGTCTAATGTAAACAGACCAACAAAAGAAGTTAGTCAATAGAGGCAATAGAGTTGGAAATGGTCCGGTTTGCACTGGAATCAAAAACTGGTTTCATTGTAGCTTGGGGTATTTTTTAGTCAGCCAGCACAAAAATGTAATATAATTTAAAATAATTAGACATTTAAGAACATAAGAACTGCCATCTCCGGATCAGACCCATGGTCCATCGAGTCCGGCGATCCGCACACACGGAGGCCCAGTCAGGTATACACCTGATGTAGTTTTAGTCACCCATATCCCTCTATGCCTCTCGTAAGGAGACTGCTTAGCTAGTAAACCAGTCCAAGGCTGAAAACTTTTGTTGTTGGAATTGTAAATAAACTATGTAGGGGTTACTTTGTCTTGGGGCAGCACATATGGTACATCCTATCCCAAAGGCCCTCAGAATATGTATTTGTCTCCTAGTCACCTCCCTTCACGCATTTGCACTCTTATCCATGGAAGTAGGTTCTCTCTGGAAGGAAGGTATTTCCCTTCAACATTCAGGCATAGATTTCTTCTTCTTTCAGAGACAACTTTTCATGTGTGATGTACCACATCATTTGCTGTTACAGCACCCCAAATCAGGAACTCCCTGCCCTCCTATCTAAAGGAAGAACCAAATATTGATAAATTTAAAGGAGCATTAAAAAGCTTCCTCTTCAGAGATGCTTTTAATCCATAATCCAGGACGCTTACAATCTATGAAAAAGCAGCTCTCAACTAACTTTTCCCCCTTTGACAGGGAATAATTTGAAGATTTTCTCAATAGAACATACCATCTTGAGGCGACTCCTTTTTTATTTTTATTAATTAACGAAGTTTGAGAAATCAATGCTGGAGTAGTTCCCAATTTCCCTAAATCCGGATACAGAGCTTTCATGCAGTGTCTCAATTGTATCCAACGATATTGTTGATGATGGGGCAAATGATAACGAGTGTGAAGATCCTCAAAGGTCATCCATTGGGAGTCCTTTAGTAAATCTTGAAGAGTCCAGATGCCACAATTCTGCCACAACTTCCAATCAAGTGATCTGTTCTGTATCTTGATATGATCGTTATGCCACAGCAAGTTTCAACGAGATTCATGCCATTTAATTT
Organism: Geotrypetes seraphini; assembly: GCF_902459505.1. Lineage (NCBI taxonomy): Eukaryota > Metazoa > Chordata > Amphibia > Gymnophiona > Dermophiidae > Geotrypetes > Geotrypetes seraphini. The sequence goes on along the minus strand of NC_047093.1, from coordinate 126,440,703 downwards.
CAAACAAGTTGTAGGCTTTGAGTACTTCGTGAGTGGAGTAGAAAATAGGTTGGCATTTATCCATTGCTCGTAAAGGTACAAATAAAGTGTAGGCAAGGTGAGTTGACCCATGCAGACTCTTTTCCAGTTTTAACCAAATAGGAGAATTAGGATTGGAATTAGAATCTAACCACATCGAGCCATGGCGCATAATGAAAGCTTGGTGGTAGTGCAAAAAGTCAGGGAAATTTACTCCCCCCATCTCTTTGGGTTGCTTCAATTTATGTAGCGCAATTCGTGGTTGTTTATTTTGCCATAAAAATGCACTCAAACAGCGTTCAATGTCATGGTATGTATGTCATTTGAGCAAAAATGGAACCATGCTCAGGATATAATTTATTTTGGGAAGTAGCATCATTTTAATGATATCCAGTCGGCCCCACCAGGTCAACTTGAGAGGTGACCATTTCCGAGTGGAATCCTTGATGGTATTTAGAATATAATCTGTGTTGTACTGCTCCATATCCTCCAGAGTGGGGTCCACATAAACACCTAGATATTTAATCTTTGTTGGATTCCAAAGAAAACCATGTGAGTCCATTTCATGTTTATCTTGAGCACAATTCAGTGGCATAATCTCAGACTTTGATGTGTTCAGTCTATATCCAGAGACCAAGGCAATCTTTTCCAGAGAAAGGAAATTGGTAAAACCAGAGGACTTAATTTGAGGTTGAGGGGTGGTAGATTCAAGAGCAATGTTAGGAAATTCTACTTTACGGAGAGGGTGGTGGATGCCTGGAATGCGCTCCCGAGAGAGATGGTGGAGCGGAAAATGGTGACGGAGTTCAAAAAAGCATGGGATGAATACAGAGGATCTAGAATCAGAAAATAATATTAAGACCAGTACTGGGCAGACTTGCACGGGCTGTATCTATCTGTATATTGCCGTTTGGGAGAGGATGGGCTGTGGAGCGCTTCAATGGCTGGGAAGGTGTAGATGGGCTGGAGTCGGTTTTGACGGAGATTTCGGCAATTGGAACCCAAGCACAGTACCGGGTAGAGCTTTGGATTCTTGCCCAGAAATAGCTAAGAAGGAAAAATTTAAAAAATTTAAATTGAATCAAGTTGGATGGACCATTTGGGTCTTTATCTGCCATCATCTACTATGTTACTATGTTGCTATGATCAGCCTTTGAGGCTAGGGATTTCCTGCTGGCTGAGCAGGCCTAATTCCTCTTGACTGAAACTTGACATCCCCAACTTCTCTGTTACAATGTTGTGGCATGACCAAATGGAGCTGTTGCATTCCTCTGCTAATTCTTTAACAGTTAATCGCTGATTAACGTGCACAAGAACCCTCACTTGATCCACATGATCATCATCAGTTGACATTGATGGTCTTCCAGTTCGTGAATCTTCTTCCACTGATTCTTGACCAATTTTGAAGCATGAATACCATTCAAAACACCTTCCATGACTCATGACATGTTCCCCATAAGCCACTTTTAACATTTCATAAGTTTCTGTACCGGTCTTACCCAATTTAAAACAGAACTTCATGCTGTAGCCCTGCTCATTGAGGTTGCACATGATGAAAAATAGCTGATCACGAAAACACACTTTCACAAAAACTGCTGTAGCTCGGAGACAAAAACAGATATCAACAAAGTGAAAAATGGAGGTTATTTGTGAGGTTTCAAGCTACTCAGTGCCACCTAGTGTGTCTCAAAAAAAAGGTCCCAGATCAAAAGTCACTGAGAGCTCAAGTGATAATAGAAGGACTTCTTGAACAGGGTCTAGTTTAAGGTGTATGAAGCCAGTAAGTTTGTTCTGTGATATAGTGTTGATGGAAGCCAGTCTGCTTGGGGTGAAAAGTATTACTTTTTTTTCCAAAAGAGATTCACGTTGGGTGGAATCAATTTTTACAGTCAGTATTGATAGGAAGAACAAGTTAGAAATAGGGAGATAGTTCAAGGGGATGAGGCATCAGATTTAGGATCTTCAGTTGTAGAAAGACAGGAGGCTGTTTCCATTGAACAGGGAAACAGTCAATCTGAAGGCTAGTATGAATGATGGAGTGGAATTAGGGAACAAATGGTGCAGAGAATTGTTTAACAATTTTTTGAGGGAGGGGGTCATTTAAGAAGGTGGAGGAGTACAGGGTGCAGGATGGGTGTAGATGAAGATAATTGTGCCCTTCTGAGTCAACGTTTCGCTGCTCTTTCTTGAATTGTTGGAAATGCAAAATTTTTAAGTTACTGAAAGGGCTGACATAGTGGTTTTGTGGGGAATAGAGGGAGGAACTGAGTGTGAGGTAGTGTCTATAAGTGAAGGAGAGAGGAATGCATTGCTGAGGGAAGGAGGTGAGGTAGAGTGGTTATCAGGTGTCATAGTTTGGATGAGAGTAGAAGCAATAGAAGGGGGAGTCTGTAGGGAGAAATTAAGACAAAACCAGATGTTAGGATGTCAGCTGAGAGATAATTGAATACAGGGGGAAGGGAATAGGAGAAGGCTTTCTTCCTGAGGAACTTAAACAGCTTGGCAGAAGTGGGATCTCTCTGAAACCATGCAGTGGAAATTTGTTCTTAGCTTTCGTAATTGCAGATAAGTATACTGTAGAAGAATTCCTTAAATTCCTGCAGGTATTCAGCAGAGGGAGCATGTCATCTACGTTCCAGCTGGCAGAGTTGCCCCTTCATGAGATAAAGAGGGCAACAGTACCAGGGAACCAAATGCCTAGCATGAGGTTTGAGAATCTTAAGAGGGACAAATTTATCAAAGACAGATTGAAGGGTTGAATAAAGTAAGGATTCTTGCTTCTGTTGTAGAGATAAAAAAAATCAAAGTTGCTGGGCAAAGGGGAACAGTAATGAAAAAAAAAGTGTTAACAGTAACATTGGTAGTCTACAGTTTATTCATAATCTGATATACTGCTATATGGACATGCTTACATAATAAGCATACTTATAATAATAATAATAACTTTATTTTTCTATACCACCATAGTCAGACGACTTCTAGGCGGTTCAGATCGAAAGAAGGCTGGACATTCAGCAAATTACAAATGCATGAGGGGAATGTTTCAGAAGAAAAAGGGTTGCAAGGGGAGGGAATGTGAGAGAGGTAGGAATTGCCTGAGAGATTGCTTCGGGTTTGTAGGGGGAAAATGCGTAGTGAGCGAAGGTCGGTCTTTTTAGGTGATGAATTTGTCAAACAGAGGCAAGAAAGAGAAAAAGTTGCAATTTAAATAGGAGAACAGAAAATCAGATCGCTGTTATGCATCCCATGTTTGATCAGCTACACAGTTCTTTGAAAGATTCTGGCAAGAGTATGAGTGTTAAGTGACTTGCCCAGGGTCACAGGAAGCAGTGCTAGGCTTGAACCTGAAACTGCAGGGTGCTGAGGTTGTAGACCTATTCACTAGGCCACTCCTCCACTCTTATCTCATTAATGCCTGGCCAGCTACATGGATAGGAAAAAATATTAGTTGTGTAAAATCCAAGTTATAACATAGGGAGATAAAATTGTATGTTATAGAGTGGTGGGTGTCATTGCAGCTGTAGCAGAATGGTATATACCTCTTCTCTACACTTAATACTTCCAGTGCAGGTGATCGAGACCAGCAGCATCCCAGACTTTAAGAATAAATGGGATACCTAGGTGGGATCCCTACGAGGATCAAGTCAAGGAATAGGGTCACTAGGGTATAGACTTAAAGGGGTAGGTCAGTAGAGTGGTAGTAGTCTTAAAGGGGGTCAGTAGACTTAAAGGGGTGGGTCAGTGGAGTGGGCAGACTTGATAGGCTATAGCCCTTTTCTGCCATCATCTTTCTATGTTTCTATGATGTTTTTAAAGTTATAAAGGTAACTTTTTCAGATGATGATACATTTGAAAAAAAAAAAAAGATCTCTTTGGTCTTCAATGTTCATGTATAGCATCTTTGACAGATTCTTATGTTGATCCAGTGAAGGAAACCATCCTAGCAGAGAGGCATCTAAGAACTAGTCAGAGCCAACACAAAGCGATAACTGCGATGAGCATGGCAGGAGGAGCATTAATTCTTGGGGGATACCAAAACCCGCCACGAACACTGGTCTGCTACCTCTTGCACTGGCCCTGTCTTCACGCACAGCTCAGTTCTTTAGCTTTAAGCCACGTGGTGCACGAAACTGGAGACTGTCTCCCTAATTCTATAAACTTGGGTTCACAATTTTGCAACTAGCTTGCAAACTGTAACTTAATTGTGTAAGTGATTGGATTAATTGACTTATAGACTTATAGACTTACAGGGGTAGGTCAGTAGAGTGGTAGTAGTCTTAAAGGGGGTCAGTAGACTTAAAGGGGTGGGTCAGTGGAGTGGGCAGACTTGATAGGCTATAGCCCTTTTCTGCCGTCATCTTTCTATGTTTCTATGATGTTTTTAAAGTTATAAAGGTAACTTTTTCAGATGATGATACATTTGAAAAAAAAAAAAGATCTCTTTGGTCTTCAATGTTCATGTATAGCATCTTTGACAGATTCTTATGTTGATCCAGTGAAGGAAACCATCCTAGCAGAGAGGCATCTAAGAACTAGTCAGAGCCAACACAAAGCGATAACTGCGATGAGCATGGCAGGAGGAGCATTAATTCTTGGGGGATACCAAAACCCGCCACGAACACTGCTCTGCTACCTCTTGCACTGGCCCTGTCTTCACGCACAGCTCAGTTCTTTAGCTTTAAGCCACGTGGTGCACGAAACTGGAGACTGTCTCCCTAATTCTATAAACTTGGGTTCACAATTTTGCAACTAGCTTGCAAACTGTAACTTAATTGTGTAAGTGATTGGATTAATTGACCGCCTTTTCATAAAGAGATTCATAGTTTATAATACATTGAATGGTAATCAGGTAGTCTTAGGTATTTTCCCTATTTGTCCTTGTAGGTTTATAATCTAACTATGGTACCTGGTGCAATGGTGTGCCAAGTGACTTGCCCAGAGTGACAAGGAGCAGGCTGGGATCAAACTCGGAACCTCTGTATGTTGAGGTATCAGCCCTAACCACTAGGCCACCCTCTACTCCAAGTGGAATGCAGATGCTGTTTTGGGCATTCACTGTGATCACACACACCAGTTAGACAAAATCAAGACTAATATAACTTTTACAGTTATTGTATTTAAAAGCAAGAAAAAGCCATTCTCTCTTCAACATAATGGTTTGCTATTCTTCAAGAGGTTGCGTGTTTCTCAGTGGTAGGATGCCTTATAAAATGACTATATTGGCCAAATATTCTGCCTTGCTTTTCATTGAATTTTTTGCAAAAGTATATTGCATCATCCATATAGGAGTGCTTTCACTGTTCCCTAAAAAGTTACACTGTCTTTCAGGCCTTTATTTCTGGGAGATTCCAATTACGAACTTCTGAACAAAGGTCAGATCCTACAAATAAAAAGCTCTCGTCTAAGCGACAAGGGAAGCTATCAGTGCACTGCTACTAACACAGCTGGCAAACAGACTAAGGAGATCAAACTGGATGTCAATGGTAAGTTGTTTCCTGTAAAAATGACATTTTGGCCTATTCCCAACTATTTTTCTGTTTCTAAGAGGTCCTTTTACCAAAGTGCCTCACTAGCTAAAAATGAATGCACGGTAACTACAAAGTCTGTGCTTTGAATGCTGGGGCATGCCCAACATTAGAGAATGACATGGTGGCAAAATTCATCACCGTTCCCGTCCCCATGGATAACCGCGAGAAATAATCCCATACCATTTTCTAGTGTCTATTTCAACCTCAGTCCTTCTACACCAGCATTCTTCAAAGCAAAGCTTGCGGGTCAGTGGTTGTGGCCATTCATACTCTGATTCTTATGTGAGCCATTGTGACATCACTGATTCTGTAGTGTCTATTTCAACCTCGGTCCTTCTATACCAGCATTCTTCAAAGCAAAGCTTGCGGGTCAGTGGTTGTGGCCATTCATACTCTGATTCTTATGTGAGCCATTGTGACATCACTGATTCTGTAGTGTCTATTTCAACCTCGGTCCTTCTATACCAGCATTCTTCAAAGCAAAGCTTGCGGGTCAGTGGTTGTGGCCATTCATACTCTGATTCTTATGGGAGCCAAGGATAATGAAGCCATTGTGACATCACTGATGTGATTGGCTCTTAGGCACTTTTGGAATGAGGCATTATGACATCACAATATCTGCTCTGGATACCAGAGACTGTCATTCTGTAGTGTCTGTTTCAACCTCAGTCCTTCTATATCAGCATTCTTCAAAGCAAAGCTTGTGGGTCAGTGGTTGTGGCCATTCATACTCTGATTCTTATGGGAGCCAAGGATAATGAAGCCATTGTGACATCACTGATGTGATTGGCTCTTAGGCACTGGTGGAATGAGGCATTATGACATCACAATATCTGCTCTGGATACCAGAGACTGTCATTCTGTAGTGTCTATTTCAACCTCGGTCCTTCTATACCAGCATTCTTCAAAGCAAAGCTTGAGGGTCAGTGGTTGTGGCCATTCATACTCTGATTCTTATGGGAGCCAAGAATAATGAAGCCATTGTGACATCACTGATGTGATTGGCTCTTAGGCACTGGTGGAATGAGGCATTATGACATCACAATATCTGCTCTGGATACCAGAGACTGTCATTTTGTAGTGTCTGTTTCAACCTCAGTCCTTCTATACCAGCATTCTTCAAAGCAAAGCTTGTGGGTCAGTGGCTGAGCCCATTCATACTCTGATTCTTCCCTCTCTCCTTAAAGAATGACATGAAGATGGTTTCCCACGGTTATCCGTGGGGACGGGAACAGTGATGAAATCTGTCACCATGTCATTCTCTACCTAACATCTTTCCTTACAGTTACCATAAAGATAACACACTTAAATGCATGTCTACTGTCACTTATCGAAGTTATATTAACCGCACTAGGGTTACCAGACGTCCGGATATTCCCGGACATGTCCTCCTTTTGCGGACATGTCTCGGGGTCCGGATAGCTTTTCAAAACCCAGCACTTTGGGTTTTGAAAAGCCTCCTCAAATCCCGTTGGGCAGGGAGGAAATACGTTCGTGCAGCGGGGGCAGGGCTTGGGCGGGACTGGGGTCGGGATTAGGGTACTATAGGCTGGGGATGAGCAGAACTGGGCGGGCCGGGTCTAGGAGGTCCGTATTTTACGATTGGAAAATCTGGCAACCCTAAACAGCACCATTTTAACTGCTTTGTTAAGAATTAAAGTTGTTACGTTGCTGTACATTGATGCAGTTCTCCTATTCCACATGATGTAGTTAATGGAGGAATTATTTGCATTTAGGGCTGGATTCATTAAATGGCACTGTTCTTTAATTGGGTGCATAAGTGTGTTTTCACAAATATCTGTTGTTTCTGTCCTGTTTCGATGCCTTGAATACTTTTCCATGCTGAAAACTTGATGTAGGAGTAGAACTCTCCTGTTAGGCTCTGATTCTATAAAGGGCACCTAGTGGGTGCCTAAGTCCTGTCTAACGCTGAGCGGAACTTAGGCATCCAAACGAAGTGGTTAATGATCCATTGAAGGATCCTTATGAGCGATAATTAGCACATGGATGTCCAAAGGATGTGGATGTCACTTTGTAGGTGCCTCAACAATTTCATGGACACCCATTGGGAAAATTCACACCTAACAGACTAGGCGTGGGCGTGAAATGGGTGTGGTTTGGGCGAGGCTTCAATATAGGCATCCTTTGATTCATTTGCATAAAGCTGAGAAACCTAGAGCGTCCATCTTACGCCTACATTGTAACCTGGTCTACTTTTGAGCATAGTTTGGGCTTCAGATAGACCTGATTTCTATGGACATAACTTAAGCACCGTTTGGACGTCTTTAATGCGATCTGCTAAAAAAGCTCTCTGGGTTTTTATTTTTGCTTTATTAAGCTCAAAATACATTTAATAAGGCACCATATAAAAAGGGCACATTAAAACAGATATATTGCATGCAAAACCTTCTATTTTTGTGGACAAACAGCAGAAATGCTACTTGCTAATTAGAGGAAAAGATCCGCGCAGCACATGAAAAACACAGCTTTAGGTTTCTTGCTTAAAAGCTACCCTTTTTTTCTGACTAAACAGTGCTCCAATAAGCTCATTCTTGAAAGCAAAGAAAGCACATGAAATATATATATAGATTGCATACATAACTTCATTTGCAAAAGCTTAAAAACTGAAAAAAAACCCCAGATACAGACCTTAGCATGGCTTCTACTTCATTGCAAATAGAGGTGTGTAGCTGCACAATGTTGACCTCATTGTGAGATCATAAAGGTGCACCTGCAAGGTAGAATGGCACAATTAAAATATGTGGTGGGATTTGAACCTATAACTTCTGAAGATGGAAACAGGGCTTTTACTCATTGAGCCACAGGCAACTTCCACTAATGTATTTCTTCCTCATATCTGATATGATAGCTTGGGGATCTGCTAAGCTATGATCTTGTCAGGTATTTTCACCTTCACATGGCTAGGATCACTAAGCTGTCATGGTAGAAACCCCCATAACTGAAAGGAAACAGCTGTGGCTCACCGGGTAAAAACCCTGTTCCCATCTTCCAGAGGTTGTGTGTTCATATCTCAGCACATATTTTTATTGTGGCATTCTACCTTGCAGGTCCTCACAATGACCTTCAGTCTGTTCCAGTATGGCAACTCTTGTTCTAACTCCTGGCTCTGCTCTTAGATGCCCCAATGCTAACTAGCAAGTGCCACAGAAGTCAGAATGGATATCAACCCTCAAAGATCTAATTTATTAAAGATTTTCTCTTGTTTTGTGTCTGTGGGAAGAGAGCTTAATAAATCAGGCCCATTTTCTGATGTAACTGTTAAAGTTGTCCTTCTGTCCTTCCTCGGTGTACCTCCAAGTCCATTGAACTGAGTCATTTGAGTAAAAGTAGCTTTATTGCACAAATTTTCAGCTGGGTAGGTAATTAAATATACTACAGTGTTCATTAAATCATCAATAGGAGAGATTAGTAGATTTACAGTATCCCTCAGACATGAGGAAACTGTGATGCCCTTTAAGATGGATATGACTGTTCTATATAAGTCTAATTGAAAAGCAGCTTCTCTTATATAAACATAGGAGTCTGTATTAGAGAATGACACGGTGAAAAAATTGGTCCCCGTCACCGCCCCGTCCCCGTCTCACCATCCTCTGCACCGCCCCGTCACCGCCATTCCCTTCACCGCCCCGTCACCGCCACTGCCACCCCATTCACCGCCCCGTCACCGCCACTGCAACCCCATTCACCGCCCCGTCACCGTCACCGCTGCATACATAAAAGCCTCAAACGGGTACGATTTTATATACTTTTCTTTATTTACGTATAAAGGAAACATTCTTTAAAACTTTAAAACTTAGTTAAATATTACCTTTGTTGTCTGGTTTCTGCTTTCCACATCTTCTCATTGAATTCCTTCCATCCACTGTGTGTCTTCTCTCTGCGTCTTCCATTTGCTGTTACTGTGCCTCTCCCTTCACCCCCCCCCAAATTGGTCTAGCACCCATCTTCTTCCCTCCGCTCCCTCATAGTCTGGCATCTGTCTTCTTCCCATTCTGTCTTCCACATTTCCCTTCAGGGTCTGTTCATCTCCACCCTCCTTCAATGTCTGTCCTATTCCTTTCCACCACCACCCTTCCCTCCCTCCTTTACCATCTGTTCCTTTCTACTACCCTTCAGCTCCTCTCGCGTGGCCTATCTATCTACCTTCCTCCCTCTTATTTTCATGGCACGTTACAATGTAATTTGTGCAAGCCACTGGAGCCTGCGAGATCGATCCCTGTCCCATCCCCACAAACCATCTCGCTTCTGTGCTCCTATTTTCCCCATTTCTAATATCTCCCCTATGTATCTGCCATTGCCCCCCCTGTGTCCATATACCATCCCCATGGCATGTCCCCTTTTTGTCTCTGTCCCTATGCCCCATGCACATAATTTCCCCTCTTTCTGTTACCTTCCTGTGTCCAGATTTCCCCTATCTTCCTCTTCCATACCAGTGTGTCTCTTCTTTTAAACCCCATCTAGCTTTTTTCCCTTAATCTCACCTTAATTTGCAGGCTTTCTTTTTCAGCGACCTGCACGCTTTCCCAAAGAGCCGCACACGCGCGGCTGCTCAGTGTTCAATCTTCTGCTCTGCTGCAACTTCCTGTTTCCGGTTGCGTCAGAGCAGAAGATCGAAACTGAGCAGCAGTGGCTCTTTGATAGCGTGCAGGTCGCCGAAAAAGAAAATCTACAAACTAAGGTGAGGAGAAGGGAGAAAGCTGGCTAAACACTAGAATCGATTGGGCAGGCGGGTGTGAGCTGCGGGGACCGCGCGATCCTTCATGCCTCACTGCGGGGACAAGACCCATTCACCGCCCCGCGGGCGGTGAATGGCCTTGTCCCCGTCGCCGCAGCGACTGCTAGTTTTCTTCCCCGTTTTCGGCGGTGACCCGCGGCTAAAATGCGGTGGCCGCGGGTAAACCGCCACCGTGTCATTCTCTAGTCTGTATGTTAGGTGATCAATCCTTGCTTGCAAACTGTTTGCAAAAGGATGTCAATCACATCTTTCAGTTCCTCCTCCTTCATCTCCTTTTCAGTTTTTTCTTTTGCAAGCAAACTGATAAGGTTTGTTCTGATCTGCTCTGTTCAGTTTTTATTATTTTTGGCTATATTTCTTCTGTTTTGGGAGGCTTTGATGTCAAGAGGACCCCATATTTGGGGCTACTCTGCTTGGGAGACAATGCAGAGTCTACAAGGGCGAGCTTCAGCTCACAGGGCAACCCCCAGGTTTACCTGTTGAGCCAGCCTGCTGTGTGCATCTTTGAGGGTTGGAGTCCATTCACCTAGGAGCAAGTTTGCCTTCTGATTTATTAGAGGCTTGAGTGCAGGCTCTGAGAGCCCTGTGTGTATCCTGTTGAGTTTCAGGAAGCCAGCTGCTTTTTAGTCTCACCCCATCACGCTGCGAGGATCTGTGGGGGTGGAATCCTCAATCTGTGTCTGTCTGACTAGCAGCCCAAAAAATCTTCCGTTGTGGATTGATTCCAGCAAGGATTTGTGGTAAAAAGTCTTCTTCACTCAGTCAGGCTGAAGCAAAGCTGACACAGGCAGGCACCAGCACAGCACTTTCAGTGCAACCCATTATTATATATAGGGAAAATTGTGGGGAAAGGGGTGGTCAGGAAAAGTCATTTTTAAGGGTTTCTGGGGCCTGAACTAGGGTCCCCACCTCTAAAACCCCCTTCCCTGCATTTTTAAAAATAAAATGTCAGGGTTGCCCCCACAGGCTGTTTTGGGTGCAAATTCACTGATAGCAGCCATCTTGGATTTTAAACAATCTTTTTTTTTTTTAAGCCTTCAGCTGCCTCAAAACCCCTCAATTTGACTCAAAATTGACGGGGATGGACTCCTCAAACTTTTCTGCCCCTATATCATCCATTTTTGTGCTGGTTGAGGAATGTCCATGTATCGAATGCCATGGGGCATGCGAGAGAGGGGCGGGAGACTTGGGCTCAGCCTCCTCTGAGTCCTCTGGGACTGTCCAAATGGTAGGGAAAAAATCACTCCCAGAGACTACAAACAGCAAAGGCATGAAACACAAGTATGCAGATGCTGTGGAGCCTAAGAAAAGCCAATCTGAGTTTGTGCAGGAGTCTATGAGTCCATCTATTAAAGGATTTACCTTAGAGTTTGTGAATCTCCTGTGGAAAGCTTATTTGATGGGTCAGGGGCACTCTGCGCTGCTTGGGGCATGCTGGCATTGGACCAGGGAGAGATCCTTCTTCTGGAGGTCTCCCTGCCTTGGAGAAAGCTGGTTCCCAGCCTAAGTGACCAAGCAGAACAGGACTGAGAGGATTGGAGGTCAGACTCCATGCCTTTATTGTCCCAGGATTCAGCTGCTTTCTTGGAGGATTTTGGTTCCCTGTCAGGTACCAGGAGCCAAGAGGCAATAGTTGCACTCAACTAGGGAGAAGATCCATCAGTGTGGTGGCTAATGTCACATTTTATTATGCATGCGCATATGGAGTTTAAGTTGGAACCCCAGCTGCCATCCACCTCACAGTGCATGGTCATAAGTGGCTCAAATGCTCAGACCACCTTTTTTCCCTGCACTTCTGGACATCACCTTGCTAGTCACTGAGCAATGGGAGACCCAGAAGGCTCCTTAAAGTGGCAAAAACTATGGCTGCAGAATTTCAGCATCTGTTTAGTCAGCCGAAGGTAGATTCCATAGTGGCTCAAGTAACCAAATATACCTCCCTCCATAATGAGGGAGGAATGATGTTAAAAGATGCACAAGATTGCAAGGTAGACATGGTTCTTAAGAGGCAATTTGAAGCACTAGTTTTGGGAATCAAAGCTGCAGTTGCAGCCTTGTTTGTGGCATGTACTTGCCACACCAGGTTGAGGCGGAGTCCTGCTGGAGGAGGTCTGCACCTATCTGGTGCTGGAGGGGTGGATTATGTGGCAGACACTATATGACATCATCGGGATCATGAGCAAGTTGTCAATGTATGCTATTTCTGCCCTCAGGATGCTCTGGATCAGGCAATGGGTAAGTGATTCAGCCTCCAAAGTCACTTTAAGCAGACTGCCCTTCAAAGGGCAGATGTCACCCATTTTTTAAAAAGGCCTCTGTTGCACCAGCCTGGAATCTTAATATCATCTTGAAGGGCCTTTTTAAGCTTCTATATGAGCCTCTCTAAGATGCATCCCTTCTGGATCTCACAGTGAAGATGGTATTTCTGATGGCAATAGTCTCAGTGAAATGGATCTTGGAATTGCAGGTGGCTTTCTTGCATAGAGCCCTTCTTCAGAATCATAGAGGCTGGGGTTTCACTGTGCATGGTACCTTCCTTTCTACTGAAGGTTATGCCAGCCTTTTACATCAACCAAGAAGTTTGTTTGCCCGCTTTTCATCCTATGGGTGTGACTAAGCAAGATAAGATATTGTAGAGGCTGCATGTGCAAAGTGTTTTACTCCACTGTCTGCAAAGGACCAATGATTCTCAACTTTCCAACCATCTTTTTGTTCTAACCTATCAGTCAAGATGAAGCAGACAAGTTTCCAAGGCTTCTGTCGCCAGATGAATTTGCATAGCAATTTTGTCGACATACATTGGCTGTGGCAAACATTCTCCTATTTCTCTCAAAGCTCATTCGACCAGAGGTATGGCATCTTCTTGAGTGGAGTCCTGGACAGTTCCACCTGTGGAGATCTGTAGAGCAGCTACTTGGTCTACTCTTCATACCTTTACAAGGTTCTAAAGAGTGGACATATTGGCTCAAGAAGATGCCGCTTTTGGGCCCGCAATTTTGCGAGCAGGCCCATTGATCCCACTCTCGATGTCTGACACTGCTATGGTATGTCACTTCATGTACAGACTCCTGTATTTATGCAACAGAATGAAAGATTTTGTTCTTACCTGGATAATCTTCTTTCTGTTGATGTACACAGAATTCTATATGGCTTGTCCTGTGAATTTGCAATTTTCTTGCTTTCTACCTCAACTCTATAGTCCAGAATTGGAGTTCTTCTCCTGACAGTTGGATGAACATGTATGATTTAATTACTAATAAAGTACTGAGTTTATTGAGTTTTCGAGCTCCTTATATGATAGTGCTAGTTTGGTTCATTGATACATCTAAGTTGCATGTTCTTGCTAATTATTGTTCTTTTTCATGAGTTACAGAGCAGAACAGCAATGTATGATATCTCTGGGGAAGTTCCCCTTGCTCTTCCTTCTTTTTACCTTTGTTACAGTGGAGATCGATTGCTTTGATACAAACTGAAGAGGACACTATACTCCACTGGTGAAGGAGGAGGAATTGAATGATGTGATTGACATCCTTCTGCAACAGTTTGTGAGCATGGATTGATCACCTAATGCACAGCCTCCTGTGTATATTAACAAAAGAAGATTATCTAGGTAAGAACCTAATTTTTCATTTTTCCCCCTGTGGAACAGTGCCATTTACTGGAATCATATTTTCATGATTATTGTAATATGTTTTTGCTTTTGTGGTAAGTGGTAACAACTAAATGAGAAATTTTGGGTTGGCAGAAAAAACTATTTAGGTTTCCACATAATACTTTCAATTGTGGATCAAGATGGTTGTGCCTGAGAGCAGGAAAATGGTTTTAATTATCTGTCTGATTTATAAAATGAGGCTTTTCTTATGACTTGTAATTATAAAGTGAAATTCTGGCTAAGGTATGTTAAGGAAGATTAATTGTAACTCATCAGGTGAAAGCTAGTCCAATATTTCTATTTTAACTGCCAGCTCAATCCAAGGTTTTAGAATGCTGCATTACAAAAAAGAAGAAAAAGCGCCAGCTACTAATTTCTATCTGTTGTGAGGTAGAAATTGAACCAGCAGGCAAAACCTCTCTCTTCTTAATCATTTATGGTCATGATCATAATAGAGGTACAGGAAAAATGAGTATACAAAAATAGATTTTACCACATGGATGTGTAATAATATGAATGTAGAATTTTGTTATCGTACATGAGATTACATATTAGCAGATGGGATACTCAAAGCTTAGAACATAAGAACATAAGAGCTGCCATCTCTGGATCAGACCTTAGGTCCATCAAGTCCGGCGATCCGCACACGCGGAGGCCCCGCCAGGTGTACCCTGGCATAATTTTAATCATCCGTATCACTCTATGCCTCTCATAAGGAGATGTGCATTTAGTTTATCCTTAAATCCTAGAACGGTGGATTCCGCAATAACCTCCTCTGGGAGAGCATTCCAGGTGTCCACCACTCACTGCGTGAAACAGAACTTCCTGTCAGTAAGTTATAGCATTCCAATACTTCAAGTTATGTATATAGATTTCCAAGTCAGATATTTCATTGCATCCATGCACATAATAAAACTGACCTTTATTTGTTTTTCCTGGTTTTTTTTAAACAGTTCCACCTAGTATTAAAGGAGGGAATATTACCACTGAGGTTGCCATTTTGCAGAATAGCATAATCACCTTGGAATGTGAAGCAAAGGGTGTTCCTGTGCCTGCCATCACATGGTATAAAGATGGATTACGCATTATTTCCAATCCACAGGCCCTGTATTTAGATCAAGGACAATTTCTTCAGATCTCTAGGGCCCAAGTTTCCGATGCATCCAGATACACCTGCCAAGTGATGAACATTGCTGGAACTGCTGAAAAAGCCTACGATGTGGATGTCTATGGTATTGTGTTCTTTGTTTTATATGGGTAGCCATTTTTTTTTCTTGTAGAAGCTGTCAGGGAATCTCAACCCTCTTTTGCACAGTGATAAAGTTACAAACTTTTATTGATCAAATTTAACTCCAAAATCCATATTGAAAAGGGTAATGGAGACAAATACTGTTATGCTCTAGCTTTGGTCTTTGTCAAGAAATTCTGAATGATGTGAAATGAGGGGTGGGGGAAAGGGACTTGTTTTACTTATTTTGTACCTGGGGCTTTGGAGGATTAAATGACTTGCCCAGGGTTACAAGGAGCAGCACTGGGATTTGATCCTACAACCTCAGGGTGGTTAGGTAGCAGCTTTACCACTAGGCCTCTGAGAAAGGATTAGCTAGTATGTAGTGGTTGAGTAAATCAGACTTGACTAATTTACCCAGATATGGATACTACAGGCAAATGCGTAAAGAACTGGCAGATGAGGTTTCATGTGGGTAAGAATAATTAACAAACTTTAAGTGTAAGAAAAGGCAAATACAATATTCATTGGTTCATACTTGGTAACATGAATTGGATAAAAAAATATAGATCTATATACTGACTGAAATAAACTGTGTTTGATTATGGCAAATCAAGAAATAGAAGTCAACATTGAGCACATGTGACATGCGAGGTCTGACAATTAAGTTTATGAACTCATCCTAGATAAAGCGCTACGTACCTCATTGCTGAATATCACTATGGTCACCTTTGAAGTACTCCCCTTGGGAAGCTATGCACTGATGCCTGCACCTAGTCTACCCTTCAAAGCAATTTTGGACTCTTTTTCTGGAATGCCCATCAGAGCTGTTGTCACATTACAGTTGATGTCCTAAATATCATCAAAATGTCTTCCTTTCAATATTTCCTTTATCCTGAGGTCGGCAGGAGGGAGTGGATGCCCACTCCCTCCTGCCTGACACCCTCCAACATCCCCCATCCAAAATTGGCAGGACGAATACTCAATCCCTTCTGCTGCCAGGCCCCCTTGAACCCTGACACGCCACCCCAACACCCCCACCCCGACACCTCCTGGGGTTGTAATATACAAGAATATGTTATTCATTGGTGGTGTATGCTTTCATGTGTGCATAGCCCTGTACAGTTTTAGAAGTGCCAAAAAGGTTCATAAATTGCATGTCGGTATTCATGCTTAAAAAGTACTGAATATACACCAAAGACCATGCCTTTACAAGAACTGCACACAATCATTCCCAGGGGGTGTAGTTTAGGCTTCACAGGGCTGGAGTTGCATTGTACCAGCGTATTTTATAAAATATGTGTGTACACACATACTGCCAGATTCTCTATACGGCACCAATATTGCTTTTCAATCACGCAAAGGCACCGTATACAGAATCACGCCTCTAGAAAAAATAGCTACTAGAAATGTAGGCCAGGGTTTTCCAGGCCTACATTTCTGGCGCCTATCTTTGTTGTTCATTGTACCTATGTAGGTGCTTTAGGTCGCCTAACGCCACTCCCAGCATTAGCCATGCCCACAGTGACATTAGGCAGCCTAAAGCACCTATAGAGGTGTGATTCCAGCACCTTTTCTTTAGGTGCCGGTAGATGCTTTAATGTTGCATTTTTTGGCCATTTTAAATGGTGTTTCTTAATTAACTTAGGCTAAATAATTCCTAACCTGTTATTTGCTTTTTTGAGTGCTACTACACACTGACCTGACAGTTTCAATGCATTGTCCACTGTGACACAGCCCATAATACTTTTCCTGGCTCCGTTTCTAGAATTTTCCCCTGCTTCACATAACTTAGGCACATCCATTTAGGCCAGCTAAAACCAGGCCTAAATGCCTGTCCCTAATTAGAGGGCGCATTGGGCATATTCTATAACATAAAAACATAAGAATAACCTCACTGGTCAGACCAATGGTCCATCTAGCCTAGTATCCTGTCTTCACGGAGGCCAGTCCAAGTCACGAGTACCTGGCAAAGCTCCAAATTGTAGCAGCAGTCTAAGCCACCAATCCAGGGAAAGCAGTGTCTTCTCCCATGTCTGTCTCAACAGCAGTTTATGGACTTTTCCTCCAGGTACATGTCCAAACATTTTGTTAAAACCAGCTCCATTAGCCGCTCTTACCACATCCTCTGGCAACGCGTTCCAGAGCTTAACTATTCCCTGAGTGGAAAAATCAATTCAATCTGTTGGTTTTAAAACTATTAATCTGTAACTTCATCGAGCGTCCCTTAGTCTTCGTTAATCTTGACGCAGTAGTTGCGAACCACTTGTACCCATTCGACACTGTACAATGCACATAACTTTTAGGAGTGGCCACAGTCCACCCCTGCCCCCCGGTAAAAATCTTGTAGGTATAAAATGGATTTCTTAGCGTTTAGTGCACTGCAATCAGCATGTATTCTGTTCATCCTTTCTTTTAAAGCTTTGTGTTCTGTTCTCTTATTATTTTGCTTGCCATTCTTTCTCGTTCTGCTGTGTTTGTTTTCTAATGAAGTGACCAGAACTGTATCTAGTATTCAAAATGCAGTCACACCGTTTTAGTCTCCATCGTTTTCTAAATAATTCCTAACCTGTTATTTGCTTTTACTGAGCTGAAGACTTCAATGCATTGTCCACAGTCTATGACATTTTTCCTGGGCGGTGACTTGTGGTACTACTGACCTTAGAATTGTATCAGTACAACTAGGATTATTTTGCTCCCTGTATGCATCACTTTGCATTTGCCCACTTGCAAACATACATCCTTTCACTTTAAAAATTGATGCAAAGCCTACAGTTAACAATTACCTGCTGACTTGCCCTCAGAGCAGTTGCTTGGTATCTTATACTCTTTATTTTTAGTTCCTCCTAGCATCAAGGATGGCACTGAGAAGCCCCACGTTAAGAAAGTCATTGCTACTAATTCCTTGACCCTGGAATGTGAAGCTGATGGACACCCACCTCCCGTCCTCACATGGCTAAAAGAGGGAGTACCCGTGAAAGCAAGTGACAACATTCGCATTTTCTTTGGAGGAAAGAAATTAGAGCTTTTGAACGTGGCTGAGTCTGACCAAGGGCAGTATGTGTGCGTGGCTACCAGTGTTGCAGGCGAAAAGGAAATCAAATACAAGGTGGATGTCTTAGGTAGGTTTCTACACAGGGAATGTGGACGACAGAGAGACCAGGTGCTTTGCAATATCAGCTGTTAAACACGACTAAGAACCAATGTAATCTCATGGATGATTCCTATAGGACGTGCAAATTCAGCATATGAACTTCATGCAATTTTTAAATTAACAACCCCCCTCTCCCTTTTACAAAATCGTAGCGCAGTTTTCAACACCGACCACGGCGATAACATCTCCGACGCTCATAGAAAAACTTTCCAAAGTTATCATTCACATCACCAATTTTAGATACCTATTGCTAGAAATCAGCACTTAACTCACTTCTCCCAAGCTGACCCTATCCTGATTCCCTACATTTGTAGTAACCTACATTTAAGAATTTAGGCCCCCTTTTATCAGCCGTGTTAGGGTTTTGTTTTATCGTGAATTGCTGCAGTAAGAGCTCCAACGCTCCTGTGATTAAAAAAACAACCCTAACACAACTTGATTAAAAGGGGCCTTAGTAAAAAGAGGGTTTCCAATTTAGTTGCTCCTATATGAGGAAGGGGGACAGAATTTTCATTTTGGTGAATTTGGGTGCTTAACTCCTAAGCCGTTACTAAGCTGTGGTAAAAATGAATGTCTATAGTTCCTGAAGGTGTCATAGAGCCTAGTATCCCTTGCCAGTTTCATATTTGGGGGGGGGGGAAGATTATGTGGGTAACTTCTCTTATTCCCACCAGTAGAGAGCTGCTCAATCAGAGCTCCTTTCAGTAACTCGGACATGCCAGCTACGAGGTCTAAATACGAATGTCCATCTTTTTGAAATTAGAGTTGGACGTCCATATTTTGGCTCCTCCCTAGTCCCGCCCAAAAACAAACCCAGAGAACATCCCATAAGGGCATATTGCAGTTTTAAACATCTGTATCTCGGCTTTATAAAAGCAGGATTTGAACATCCATGAAATGAGGATGTCTAAATGCTGATTTTCAGATGCCCAAAACAGGATCAGAGCTTCTAAAATAATGGCCTTAAGCACTCAGCCCTAGTAAATTTTCTAAGAGGCCAATTTAGGAACTTAAGGCTCAAGTTAGGAACATAAATTCAGCAAAACCAGGAATTTGTGCAGAAATGCATTTAGTGCATTATTTAGTATTTAGAGGCTAATGGTGATTGTATTTGGCTGAAAAAAGATTTCCAAGAACATTTCCGACCGTCAGCCTGTGCGAGCCTTTCATTATGTTATGTTTTTTTGCCTTCTCCAGCACCACCAGTTGTACAAGGGGGAGAAGAGCGCACAGATTATACAGTAATTGCTAATAATCCCTTAGAACTGGACTGCCATGCAACAGGAACTCCTCCACCTACTATCATGTAAGGGATTGTATTCTAGAGCTAATGCTATCATTTCACTTCCTACTGTGGATTTGGAGCCAGTGCCCAGGACTTACTTATGCCTAAATTTTGTAACATTGACCCATAAGTTAATGACATGTTTCATACATGTACAGTATATAGTGTGCTATTTACTCCTACAAACCCTAGTCATACTGCTCTTTTTTTGAGCAGTTTCTCTCAAAAATAGCTTCTCATATTAGGCCTGACTCTTTTAAGTGGTGACAAGCTTGGCAGTGCCTAATTAATTTTTTTAAATGGCGTGATAGGCACCATTTATAGAATCAGGCCCATTATGTGCAATGCCAGATAAAAATGATTCTTTGTGGTACTATATATATTTTTATAAAAGGCTCATGCTCATTGTTCCTTTTGCAAAAAGCAGAATACCTAAAGATGTCCATACAAAATTATTTTCCAGTCCATTGAATTTGCATTATTTTTAAAAGACCTTCACTATATATTTTTTTTTGGTAAAAGTTTTTGCTACATTCTTAAATGTTCATGCAAAAGATTTACAGCATACAAAGAAAGGGAATCCAAATATACAACAGAAAATAACACCACCCGGCAAAAGTGACACTGCCTTCAGAACTGGGACGAAAGTTACTTTATTTCAAAATATGAGACTGCCAGTGTTTTGGATCTCGCCTGCCTCAGGGGTCTTTTCTCTTTTCAAAGTGATTTGTCTCAAACGCAGTAAAACTTTTTCTAAAACTAGTGGTGACCCGTGCTCTCCTCACTATGTGTCTGGTGTTTACTTTTTTTTTTTTTTTTAATATCTTTATTGTCAATTGCAAAGGGACATACAACCAGAGGGGAAACATGGAGAAAAGTACGATGGTGATTACTTTTGTTGGGTGTTGGTGTTGTTTTCTCATGCAAAAGATTTGATATTAACATGGTAATTTGATAGGATGGAACCTAGTATTATAACTATTTACACACATAAGTGGCAACGTATGCACATAAATAACCACTTGCAAAACACTGCCCAGCGTAAAAGTGCATGCGTTGTTTGCATGATGTGTACTTTCACTGGGGGCATGCACACGTGGATTATAGAATACGATATTTCCGTGTGTTCTTGCAAAATGTAAGAATGCTTAGTTGTAAATTTAAAGTGAGAAATCAACATATGAGGTAGGGGGAAGAACTTGTGGCCTCTAAACAGAAAGGTGTTCCACTGCCCTGGCCTTCACCTTTTGGCTCATTTATTAGGATGCACTTATACCGTACATTAACTACAAAAGTTAAGGCACAATAGGTGGAAAACCTCTGTGGTAACTGCTGAGGGTAATATGGGGCAAAGTTCATTGTCATGCATTATGATCACGAAAGGTATTATGGAATTCAGGGATTCTTTTACAAAGTTGCGGTAAAAAGTGGCCATTTTGTTTTATAAAAGTACCACATGAGCACTTAACATCATCCATTTTATAAGTGGTAAGAGCTCATATCTGTACTAACCAGTTGGCATGTGGTAAAGTAGATGCACTAACTGCTAATTTCCCACCCTCCACCCATGACACTCCCCCCTCAAAAACGTAGAATATATTTTAATTCATAGTTAGTGTGCGCACATTTCAGAGTTCCACAGGACACCTGGACATGTCCCTTACTCCATTTTTAGCTGTGTTAGGTGCGGTTAACACATGTGTTACTGGCTAATAAGCACTAATGACCCATTCCATGTCCCAACATGCTGTCTTTCACATTAGCTGTTTAATGAAGCAATTACTTCACACTAACAGTTAATACAATGGCTCGCTGTTAACATGCAACAACGCCTACATTCAACCACAAATGCAGCCTATCGACAGAGCCATCCGAACAGTTCACTAAGGTTCACAATCTAATCAAGTACTCTGAGTATTTTCCCTATCTGTCTGGCAGGAAAACATTCTAACTATGGGCCTTTTGGTTTTACTACATTATCTCGGTTTCTTGAGGGATTTTCTTTGACATTTTGGGGGCCCCTTTACTAAACCGCAGTAAAATTTGTAGTTATCACAACTTTTTGAGGGAATGTACTGCATAGTAGCTGCAAATATCATTCAACAATCAGCAGGGATGGAATCAGCATTTTCTATTGCTGGTCCTGAGTTAGCAATTAGCCCTATTTAGGAGACCCTCAATGCTCCAGAATTAACTATGCTTAGGCAGTTAGGGCCTGATTCTGTAAACTGCACCTAAATTGTAGGCACTGTTGGGCATGGTTGTCAATCATCTGCTAGACGCAACGGTGCCTAAGCATTTGTAGGCATCGTTAGGCGTTGAATCCTTAAGCGCACTGCCCTTTAGGCCAGGGTTTTCTGGGCCTAAATGAGTGGCCTAAGTCAAACCGTGCCCAAAACCCATCCCTAATCCGCCCCTAACCATGCCTACTTTCTGGTAGGCTCCTCAGGATAGATGCTAATCTCGAAGTGGTACAGTAGGTGCCTCCTAAGTTAGGCACCTACCAAAATAAAACAATGGCTTCAAGATAACATGTTATCTTTAAACCTAGAAAAAACTAAAACTGTCTTTTTCCCATTAATAACTTTCTATTTTTTTTCCAATTCTTTATTCATTTTTCATCTTACATCAAGTATACAATATTACATCAATTGAATCATACACATCACTTGAAATTCATTCTATTATCATCTTAAATACATAAATTATCTCCCTCCCCCACCCACCCTTCTCACAAATATTGTAATAAAAAAAAATCATACATGTGTTATATTCATAAATATTGATTAAACCTGTGTTATAACTATATACCACCCCCTTCCCATAATTATAATTATACTTTCAGTGTAAAAAGCGTCTAATCATTACAATAAATTATCAATGGCCCCCAAATTTTTTAAAATTATTATAATTCCCTTTTTTATGGCAATTTCTCTTTCCATTTTATATATATGACACAACAAATTCCACCAGAAGGTGTAATTAAGTCTGGTGTAATTTTTCCAATTTCTGGTGATATGGTGATATGTTCTAATTCAGCCCGTCAATAAGATAAAAATTCTCGGAGTTCTCATAGATAATAAACTAAACTATCATGATCAAATTAATTCTATTGTTAAAAGTTGTTTCCATAGGCTGCGTATGATTCGATCCTTAGCTAACTTTCTGGACGCTCCTTCACGAAACATTTTAATTCACTCATTAATCATTTCAAAACTGGATTACTGTAATTCACTTTATAAAGGAATCACACAAAAGGAAATAAGAAGACTACAACTAATACAACATACAGCAATAAAAATCATCACAGGTAAAAGAAAGTTTGACCATGTCACACCATTACTAAAGAACGCACATTGGCTTCCTATCAAACACAGAATAACTTATAAACAGGCGCTCATCACATTCAAAGTTTTACAATTCAACGCGCCGCTATTCCTAGACCGAGTCATTATTCCGTATTCTCCTTTCTGCTCCTTACAATCCGAGGATAAAAATCTTACTATTCCATCCCTAGGAGTCATAAATACTAGACGTACCACACTCTTCTTTGTCACCACTCCCCAAACGTGGAACCTACTACCCGCTCAGGTAAGAGAAGAAAAGAACCTCGAAAAATTTAAATCAAAACTAAAAAGCTTCTTGTATAGAGACGCTTTTAATTAATTAGTTAGTCTCTTAAACCGAGTTACTATTCCCAATTTAAGTAGGCAAGTACTGATCTAATATAACATAACTCCTATTGTTTATCCTTATTTGTTCTCTTTCCTATATCAAATTGTAGTTCTGTGCTAAAGGGTACGTCTGTCTATCCCTATATTGTATGTCTCACTCATTTAAAAATTATTTATTGTTCATCGCTTTGTAATCTTTGAAAAAACGATTTTATCAAATACAAAATAAACTTGAAATTTGATTTTTAATGATGCTTTTCAATTATCAGTGCTGACTGAACTAATTAAGAAATTAAGTTAGATGCCTAGATTGTGTTTCATAGAATCAGGGCCTTGGTGTGCTTCCTAAAAGGGAACGTGGTTGAGTGGGCGTAGAATTCCAAAACATAGGGGTGGTTACTGAGAAAATGGTTTGAATGAGTTGTGCTAATGTGTCGCATCAAAGATGTTGGGTGTTTGAGTGAAAGGTTGTAGCTGAAGCATGAGGAATTAGAAGTCTGTCAAAACATTTTGGGGAGTTTGTGTGTGGCATGTGCTTTGAAGGTTAGAAGCAACATTTTCTACATTACTCGATGTGAAATGGCGAAGTGCTGTTACATGATCGAATTTCCTAGTGTTTGCGATAAGTTTTATTGCAGTATTTTGTACTATTTGCCGGCATCTGTATAAGCGCCATCGTGTGATAGACATGTGATCAGCGGCCACTTTTTAGGCCGCTTCCGATATCGGTGCCCGTATAGAGAATTTGGGCCTTAGTGCTAATATTTTCTGGCATCCATTTTTGAGTGCTATTTATAGCTTACATTTTCCTTAAATGTTTAACATGGTTTAGTAACCCACCCTTTTACAAAACCGTAGCATGATTTTTTGCGCCATCCACAGCAATCACAGTTCCGACGCTCATAAGAATTATCTGAGTGTCGGAGGTGTTACTGCCGAGGCCGGCACTAAAAACCGCACTCCGGTTTTGTAAAATAGGGGGTGGGGGGGGGAATTTGTTCCTCACATACCTTTTTCCTTTTCACCTTTTGATCTCTTACAACACTTTGAATTTTTTCTCTTTTTTCATTTTTAATTCCCTTATACATTCAGGATTTTAGCATATTCCAACTGGTAATATCTGATGCATGCACTCACAAAGCGTCTGGTTCTGTGTACAGATGCAACCGGTCACCGTGGCTTGCCACTCAAACCGATTACACAATTCCTGGAGCAATCCCATCTTTTAGCTTGGTTATTAGCCGAGTTATTTGGAGTATTCAAGGATCAGTTGGAAGCCTGTTGACATTGCAACACTTTTGATCTGCTAATTGTGCATGGCTTCTTTCAGCTTTCTTAGCTTCACAGAGCATTTCTTCCCACCTAAGCTGCTCACCATGGCAGCACCTTTTGAAGGGTCTCCATCTTCAAAGGTAACATTCCTTTGTTAAAGTAGCCAGAAACATTTTGCTATATATGAAGCGCCATTTCACATGGAGCGTTGACTCTCTCCAATACTAGTTTTCTGTTACAGGTTAATTTTGGATCTTTTTTAACGGTCTACGGGGATAATATTATGAGAAGCTGCTTTATTTAAGGTGCAAAGAATGCATATAAATAGTGGCCTCTTATAAAATACCAAACAGCATAAAAATGCATGTGTTGTTTGCACATTCTTTTAGTGTGGGTATGTGTGTACATGGGTGGAGTTTGGGTGGCGCATCAGTGATGCAAGTACCCACGTTGATTATGAAATATTATAATTTATGTGAGTATTGGTAAAATGTAGGTGGTGGTTTACAACAGTTCTAGGGTTGCTGTAAGGACTGAGCCTTCAGTGAAGGTGTGCCATTGCACGAGGATTTTATAATACAGAATAGGTGACTTCTTTATAAAATAAGCTTAAAATAGGCACATTTTGGCAGCTTTAAAGTAGGTATCAGGTTATAAAATTACTCTCCACAAGTGCAATATAAAGAAACATGAAAATAGCATGCTCTCTGCTTTATTGTAGATGGCTGAAAGATGGACAGCCAATTGAAAAGAGAGATGGCCTCAAGTTATTACAGAATGGACGTAAGCTTCTTCTTCCACGGGCTCATATATCGGACACTGGTCGCTATCACTGTGTGGCTACAAACGAAGCTGGAAAGCATGAGAAGGAATTTGATGTAACTGTCCAGGGTATGTTACGTAATGGAGGGAAAAGAACTAATTTAGACTTTTGTTTTCTCACAATTCAAGACTTCTTACCCAGATACATTTTGGCAGTAAAGCGGGAACATTCACACTCAGCCAGTTTAATTCACTAATTTGATGGCGGTTGGGAACTGGAACAAGGGAACTATTTGGAATTTTGGAATCAGCAAGACAGGAGCAATTGAGAGATGTCCTAAATTAACCTGCAGGTCCCAGCACTGAAAATTGCCAGCACCCGCATAACCCCCAGCTCCTTGCTAGCACCGCCCCTATACCACCCTAGACCTGCCCACTTTCTCTGGGGCTGATCAGAGGCGATATTCAGTGACACTGTCTGTTTTAGTGCTGCAGAATATTGGCAATTTGGTGGTGGTATGAGATTTTTTTTTTTTAGTTCAAAAAGTTGTATTGTTTTCAGATAAGAGATTTAATCGGGCAGGAGAGTCTCCTGCCCACTTAAATTGCTTTAAATATCAGTTGGTGTGATGTTAAGTCCAAATTCCATTTGGGTCAAAATGTCCTGCTTTTGAATTTTAATGCACATTAGAACTTTTTAACATATGCAAGTCAACTTTAAGCACATGAATTCCTAGGTTAACCTGCATGAGATCGATTGTGTATTCCTAAAATTCTGAATGATCTACATATGTGTTCATTAATTCACATTCTTGTTACTTGTCCTTTGTCTTGATTTGAAGGGACCGGAGCTAGTTGGAGACCGATGGTTGATTTTGTAGTGAATAGGGATTGGAAGATAAGATGTAGCGAAATTGAAATTTTGAAGGAATATGATAGTTTTAATGATTGTATAGAAAGTTGGGAGGGGGGAGGGTTTTTAATTAATTTACATATTAAGAATATAATGTATGATGTTCAAGTGTTATATGATAGTATTTCATGTTGTTCTTTTTGTGCACTTGATGTAAGTTTGAAAAAGAATAAAGAAATTAAAAAAAAAAAAAAAAAAAAAAAAGGTGGTACTTTTCAAAGGAATTTCCACAAGTAAATAGGGTTTACCCAGGGAGAAAGGTTATGGGGCCTCAGTGGAGTAAGAGGAAGTACAGGAAAAGCAAGGCATGCAAACATAAGGCAGATGAACATAAGAATAGCCTTACTGGGTCAGACCAATGGTCCATCAAGCCCTGTAGCCCGTTCTCACAGTGGCCAATCCAGGTCACTAATACCTAGCCAAAACCCAAGGAGTAGCACTATTCCATGCTACCGATCCAGGGCAAGCAGTTGCTTCCCCCGTGTCTCTCTCAATAACAGACTATGAACTTTTCCTCCAGGAACTTGTCCAAACCTTTCTTAAAACCAGCTACACTATCCACTCGTACCACATCCTCTGGCAACGCATTCCAGAGCTTAACTATTCTCTGAGTGAAAAAAAAAAATTTTCTCCCATTGATTTTAAGAGCATTTCCCCGTAACTTCATCGATTGTCCCCTAGTCTTTGTAATTTTTGACAGAGTGAAAAATCGATCCACTTGTACCCGTTCTACTCCACTCAGGATTTTGTAGACTTCAATCATATCTCCCCTCAGCTGTCTCTTTTCCAAGGTGAAGAGCCCTAACCGTTTTAGTCTTTCCTCATACGAGAGGAGTTTCATCCCCTTTATCATCTTAGTCGCTCTTCTTTGAACCTTTTCTATATCCACTATATCTTTCTTGAAATAAGGAGACCAGAATTGAGTGCAATGCTCCCGATGAGGTTGCATTATAACATTCTTAGTCTTGTTAACCATTCCTTTTTTAAAGGAACTGCAGACTGCTGGGTTTTCATTTTTCATATCTGCTTGCAGGCCAGTGTTGAAGAGTGTCCCGAACATGTATTATTTTAGTACAATAAAAAGTTAGCTTACATTTTCCTCGACCAGTAATGGATGACCTCAGCAGACAGCTCAGTTTGGCTCTGACGGATTGCAGTTGTGTTATTGTTTAGGGCACATGTTCTTTCCTTGGCTTTCAATTTCTCATTTGCTGTAACTCATTAGGAAGTTGTCAGGCAAACAATAAAAAGTCATCAAGCATCCAGTATGGTATGTAAATATTGTCAAAGCTTCAAAGTGATGTTTCCATACTAAAGAAATAGAAAAGAAAAAATAAGAAGTAATGTTTTGAACTGGGAGAGAGAGGTCCATAGAAACAGAAAAATGAAGGCAGATAAAGACCATATGGCCTATCTAGTCTACCTAACCATGCCATCTACTATCTCCTCCTCTCCCTTGGAGATCCAACATACTTGTCCCAAGTTTTCCTGAATTCAGATACACTTTTTCTCTCCACCACTTCCAGTGGGAGGCCTTTCCAAGCATTTACCACCCTTTTCATGAAAAAATATTTACTGAGCTTACTTCTGAATCTATCCCCTTGCACCTTCATCCTGTACCCCCTCATTCCCAGTTTCCTTTCAGTTGAGACTCATCTCATGTACATTTATGCCACATGAGTATTTAAATGTCTCTATCATATCTCTCCTCCAAAATATACATACTGAGATCTTTAAGTCCATCTCAGTACACCTTATGACGAAGACCACCAACCATTTTAGTATTCTTCCTCTGGACTGACTCCATCCTATTTATATCTTTTTGAAAGTGCCATCTTCTAGCATTGGCCATCAACTTTTCAACCTGTTTTGCAATCTTAAAATACTATCACAACCAAGTCCTGCTCCTCCTTTCATGCACAAAAGTTCTTCAGCTCCTAAGCTAACCTCTGTTACTCTACCTCTTATATCTATGTACTATTTCTGTCTATTAAAATGATTTATCGTGCATTGTGTTGACATTTTAATGTATATAGATCAGAAAAACTTCACACAATCATTAAACAGTAAGGATCTCTGTCATGAGACACCTGCAACAACAAAAAATTGTGGAGAAAAAGAGACCTCAGAATTAATGCATCCTCATATCAACACAACAAAGTCAAGTCTCTCAAAAAAACTCCACAGTAAACCTTCTAACTGTGGATAAGCACATACAGGACCATTTTTTTCAGTATTCTTCATGTGAAACCCCCCAGTATATCTAGTGTTTCATTGGTACAACTTATGGTTTTACATTATACCTATGGGCATTGATTACTCAAGAAACAGTGACTTGGACTCCTGATGCAGGCACATTTGCCAAAATAAGGCCTGTGTCCTTTGTATGCTTAGCTGACATTCTGTAGATGTTATTTTGGTTGCCATTAAAGTGTGGTTCATTTGAAGACGTGGCTCATTCTGCTCCTTCTTTGGACTCCCTGGGACTTGTGCAGAGTGTATTTTCTCCAGTATTTGGTTTAATATTAAACCATACCATGTGTTGATCACTGGATGCTAGATGATCACCCACTATAATATCAGAAACACTTTCTTTCTTTGTAAGATCTAAGTCCAGTATGTGTTCCTTTACCAACTGTTAGAACAGTTCTTATAGAGAATCCAGGATCTCCCTACTTCTAGAAGATCCTGCAGTAGGGATACCCCGATCATCATCTGGCATATTGAAATCACCGATTAGTAGTACTTCCTCTATTACAGCTATATTTTGAATGTCTTCTATTAAATCTCTGTCCACTTCTTCTGTCTGTGAAGGAGGCCTCTATATCACACCATTGTAAATACAGTTTCCATGCCCTCTTTCCAAATTGACCCATAGTGCCTCTTCCTTAGCCTGTGGATTCTGCAATTGTGTAGCCTTAATATGATCTTTAACATATAACGCCACTCCCCTCTTTTTCTTCCTACTCTGTCTTTTCTGAATAGATTATAGCCCGGTTTAACTATATCTCAATCATGGATCTCTGT
Organism: Geotrypetes seraphini; assembly: GCF_902459505.1. Taxonomy (NCBI): domain Eukaryota; kingdom Metazoa; phylum Chordata; class Amphibia; order Gymnophiona; family Dermophiidae; genus Geotrypetes; species Geotrypetes seraphini. Next base: position 126,411,434 of record NC_047093.1, on the reverse strand, counting down.
GAATCATGTCTCCATGATTGCCATTACATCCAAATCAGCCTCTTTCATCACAGCCTCTAGATCCAGAACCTTGTTTCCCATACTTCTAGCATTATCTCTAATCACATGGGGAAAAGGGTCATTTAATAATTCACTTACTTGAGGGCTTATACTTATTGGGGGCTTTGATCACCCAGCCCCAAAGATTCTTGTTTAAAGCGCTCTTCATTAGGTTAGGTAGTCTGCTGCTAAAGACATTTCTTCCCTTCTTCCCTTCCCACACTATCCCTGCTCAGCAGCCCTTGGAAAATCATCCTATGGTCCAGGAAGCCAAAACATTCTCGACAACACCATCTGCGCAACCATGCATTCATCTCCAGGATGCAAAATTCTCTCCCAGAGCCACAAAGTCACTTTTGATACATTTGGAGGGATACCTAGCAGTATCGTTACTGCCAACATGGATGAATCTTGAGAAGCTCTCAGTAATATCTTGGCAGCAGGTAGAAAGCACACCTTCCAGGACATCATGTCTGGTCTGTAGATAGATATCTCTGTTCTCTGGAGAAGGGAATTTTCAGCCCCCACTACCTTTTGCCTCCTATTGGTTATGGATCAAGTAACTTTGGAGATTTCAAACTTGATTCTTCCTCTCCCTGGGATGCTCCCATCTCCTCCACTTCCAGAACTGCATACCAGTTCTTCAGTTTGCGGGCAGGTGGAATCACAGTGTCGATCCTGCAGGGTCCCATAATCTGAGTTCAGCTATCTTCCCTCAGCATGACCTTTTCTTCCCCATTGCTTAAAATCTTTGATGCCCCATGAAGCATTTCAGTGATGTACCTCTTGTTCTCGTGGATGTTTCTCAGTCTTGCCACCTCCTCTCTCTTCATGAGGAATTCAAGCTGAAGACATCTTGCATGTGGAACCACTCCCTCTCCTTGGGTAACATTTTCTGTCTGCTCAGAGGTTAAAGCTGTAACCTGGGCAACAGCTTTGGTGAATGTAGTTTCTCAGCCATACTGTGGTTGCAGAAGTACTCACATCTGATTTCTTTCATCAGATGTGAGTACTTCTGCAACCACAGTATGGGTGAGAAACTACATTCACCAAAGCTGTTGCCCAGGTTACAGCTTCTACCTCTGAGCAGACAGAAAATGTCTGCTCAGAGAAAGTTGAAAAAGCCTTACCAAAGCAATGTCCTCTTCCTAATTGACTGAAGAGCCTAAAAATAAAAAGGTCAGCCTTGGGGAGGGGGTGGGTGGGAGGGAATTAAACATTAAACATAGGCTTTCCTCAACTGCTATCTATGCTTTAAACTGATGTTATCTTATGCTCTGAAATGCAGCCTAAAATACTAATCTAGACTAAAACAATTTTTATAGAAAACCATAACAGAGACTTTCAAAGCTATGCTATTGGTTAAATGGACTTTTCTAAAAAAAGGAGAGTAATTGACTAAAGAGGTAAAAGAAAAAGACAACGATATAACCTACTGAACCCCAAGTTTGCCTTTTCCCAGACTAAAAAAGAATGAGGAGAGGGAGAGAGATGTTGGACTTGGGAGAGGGGGAACAGATGGGGGGGGGAGACCCAGACCCACACAAAAAGGGGGGGGGGGGAGGTGGAAGGTAGATTTCTGCCTAATTTCCTTATCCTGACCAGCTGCCACTGAATGCTGAATCAATGGCATATCTTCTAAGAAGTGACGTTATGGAATTGAAATCACACACCTTTTCAATGCCTAAAACTGTGGTCTCAATGTGAAAAAGTGTAGTTTCACTCTGAAAATGCTTGAATAGAATTAATCAGTTTAATCAGTCTGGCTGTATAATTTAAATAATAAGAGAGAAATTTCATGCTAATACTGTTGAGATAATGAATGAATGTGTGAGCAGACCATGAAATTTATGCTGAAGCTTTAGTTTTGGTCATGGATTTTCTAACCCATGTGTCTTAATTATTAGAAACTCTTTCAGGAAACTTTTTTCTCTGGCTGAATGAACTCCTATAACCTAACTGGGTCAGCTGGGAAAACTTGGCCATCTCATTTTGGCCCACGAGTGCCTCGCTCTTTTGAAAATGAAATCCTACCTACATGTAGCCTTCATGCAGTCACACATTTGTAGCACTTCTCAGCACCAGAGAAAGGTCTTGTGTTACTTTTCTAGCACAGAATCAATATTTTATTAAAATATTTTCGTGGAGAAAAGTTACTTTACCTCAAAGCGGAGGAGGATTCTAATAAGGAAGGTTTTGATTAATATCTTTAAAGTAGGCTACTAAACATTTTACATTTTCATTCTGTGCTTCTATTTTCTTAGTTCCTCCAGTAATCAGATCAACTGGGCCCTCAGAGCGATCTGTGGTGCTACATAAGCCAGTAGCTTTGCAGTGTATAGCCAGTGGCATTCCGAATCCTACCATCATGTGGCTGAAAGATGGACGACCTGTGAATACAGCCCTAGGAAATATCAAAGTAAGCACAATATAGTCCTGATGTCATTTTTTTATTATTATTATTATTTAAAAACTTAATATACTGCTTGGAGTCACATGGGTTCCATATGAACAATCATAAAGATTGGATCCAAAATTGGAGAAGACATGACAGCTCAAGTTGGAGCTCAAGTCGTCTTTTGTCAGCTAAGTCCTTGAACGTGCCTCCGGTTGACTTTGCCCTTGAAAAGGCTGTATTGTTTGTTCTCCCGATGAGACAAACATTGGTGAAACAAGGTCACTTGTTGGGAAGGTTGGAGAAGACGTGACAGTGTTGGAGCTCAAGTCGTCTTTTGTCAGCTAAGTCCTTGAACGTGCCTCCGGTTGACTTTGCCCTTGAAAAGGCTGTATTGTTTGTTCTCCCGATGAGACAAACATTGGTGAAACAAGGTCACTTGTTGGGAAGGTTGGAGAAGACGTGACAGCGTTGGAGCTCAAGTCGTCTTTTGTCAGCTAAGTCCTTGAACGTGCCTCCGGTTGACTTTGCCCTTGAAAAGGCTGTATTGTTTGTTCTCCCGATGAGACAAATATTGGTGAAACAAGGTCACTTGTTGGGAAGGTTGGAGAAGACGTGACAGCGTTGGAGCTCAAGTCGTCTTTTGTCAGCTAAGTCCTTGAACGTGCCTCCGGTTGACTTTGCCCTTGAAAAGGCTGTATTGTTTGTTCTCCCGATGAGACAAACATTGGTGAAACAAGGTCACTTGTTGGGAAGGTTGGAGAAGACGTGACAGTGTTGGAGCTCAAGTCGTCTTTTGTCAGCTAAGTCCCTGAACGTGCCTCCGGGTGACTTTGCCCTTTTCTAAACCTGAGCTGTTCTGTGAGGGAGTTTTTTTTGCCAGTGCAAGTATTTAAAGCAGTTTTGATTTGTACCTTTTGGTTCTATACTACTACATTAGACTGAGGTTTTTTCTCCCTCTTTTTGGGTGCTTGCTGGGTTTGAAGAGGGGGGTTACCTCGGTGCCACGATCACACAACATTTTGAATCATTATACCATCTACATTGCCATATCAAGGTGGATTAAAATAAAATGGCTAAAACAGAAACCAGTCATAGTATGACAGTTGAAAAGCAGTAGAAGGAAATGTAGGGAAAAGAAAGTAGGGGGGTATATGGGTATAAGATGAGACCAAGGTCAGTATATTGATAGAGGGAGACATTTGAATGGGATTTTATGGGATTAGTTTTATGCTTTATATTTCTAGACATCTTTGTAAAGTGCTCTGATTATCTATTAGAAAGGTAGTATATAAAATTTTACAAATAAATGTTCTTGTCAGATTCATAACTGCTTCAACAATTTACAGTTGATTAATATAATGTAAAGGTCAAGCCAGTAGCTGCATGTCTGGTCTGGAAATCAGAAACATCTGCACATGGGAAATTGTTTTCAATGATGTATCTGTTAATTGGTTATAACTGATGGCTAGCAAATTACACATTTCTTTCATATGCGGTAATAAGTACCAGAATTGAAAAATGATCACTAACATTATTCAACAGTAATGTTGCTTTACATCACCTCGCACCATCACACACAAATTTCTCTAATTTTTTGTCTGCCAACGTTATCCATATGGCCAGTGAAGTTGTGTGTGTTTTTTTTTCTCCAGTTCCATTTTCAACTTACCATAACTTATTCATGTCTATCAAGGCAAGTTCTGTACATTTTTTGCAAGTATACATTAGTGCAAAGCTACTATGGCTACCATGAAACATTTATGAGGGGCCACTGAAAAGTTCTCAACCCACCCAAGAAGAGAATGATATGGAGCCATGACCAAGTAATTCCACACTTTTATTGACACTTTTTATTTCATTTCATATCATTGAAATGAAAAGAGTCAAGAAAAGTGTGGAATAACTTGCAAGTTTCATGGCTCCACATCATTCTCTTCTTAGGTGGGCTGAGAACTTTTCAGTGGCCCCTCAAATTGTGATGTCATAATGCCTCATTCCACCAATGCCCAAGAGCCAACCTCATTGGTGATGTCACTGTGGCTTGGTTTCCCTATACTTGTGCCCATTTGCTAGATGCGTTTGCCTCATTGAAATGAAAAGTATCAAGAAAAGTGTGGAATAACTTGCAAGTTACATGACTCCACATCATTCTCTTCTTGGGTGGGCTGGGCATCCCTAGACTATAAAGCATTTAGAAAAGAAATAAAGAGCATACTCTTCAAGAAACCCCTGAAAAAAAGAAACAACACCTCCTCTCACTAAAGCCAATAACCCTAAACAAATAACCAAACTCATTTCTTACTCTCTTTGAAAATTTCCAGATCTCTTTTTTTGGTAAGTTCTTGTTGTAATACTTCCTTGTAATCCGCCTTGAACTGCAAATGGCGGAATAGAAATCCCTAATAGATAATTCTAAAATCTTTGAGGAATATTCCAATGTTTTTGCAGAATTGAACCATATTAAAATCCTGCTTCCTTGCTTTAGTCTCTTTAACTTGCATTCATTAAGAATACCTCGAGCCAAAGTGAATGTTCTATCAAAGCATAAATCTGAAAGTGCCTGAACCCTCATAGGCCACCATGTAGGAGAAATGATGATGAGCTCCAATATTTGGCCTGAGACATTGAGTCAAGGGTCTCCCAAGCAACCATGAAAATAACTTTTCTTTGTTTCCTTTTTATTTTTTTTGTTGGGTAGCTGGAATCTTCAGGCCGGGTGCTACAGATCGCCAGAGCGCTGCTGGAGGATTCTGGGAAGTACACCTGTGTCGCCACAAATGCTGCCGGGGAAGCCCAGCAACACATTCAGCTGAATGTTCACGGTAGTGCCAATTCCATAGATAGTTAATATTTAAAACATAGTAACATAGTTAATGTCAGCAGATAAAGACCTGAATGGTCCATCCAGTCTGCCCAGTACTCATTATTTGTACAGTATATTCATGGTTAAATTGTCTTTAATATTTCTGGGCAATAGACCATAGAAGTTTGCCTGGTACTGTCTTTAGGTTGCCATTGAAGCCCACTCCAGCCTATCCTCACTGGAGCTTCTATCAAAGCTCTCCCCAGCTCATCCTAAACCAAATCACCATATATGGGGCCTAGGCCGTGCAGGATTGCCCAGTACTGGCCTTAAGTTTGTTTTATAACATTTATTTTCTAATTAGAGATCCCGTGGTGGTCGTCCCATGTTTTTTGGAATTCCGTCACTGTTTTCATCTCCACCATCTCTCTCAAATGAGCAAAATATTTTTGGTTTGTGTGTGTGGGTAATGATATGGAGAATTTCCATTTCATTTGAAAAATCTTGGTTACATTCCAGCTCCTTCTTCTGATTTTTTCTTAAAACCCAGTTTGTACTGCATGTTAAACATCATGCTCTCACATACAGTAGATGTGTTTGGTTCTCTGAGTTTTATGATAGGCCATACATTTTGCATTTTATAGCTGTCATGTGGTTAGAAATAATAGCTATATTTCAGGCATTAGTGTCATAGCTGTTCTGTATTCGGCATGTTATACATTTTTTTGCTTTTCCCAGAGCCTCCCAGTATTGAGGATGCTGGACTGATGGTGAATGAAACTGTGATAGTCCATAACCCTGTCCAGCTGGAATGTAAAGCTTCTGGAAACCCTGTGCCTGGTGTGTATATTCATAAAATGTAACAATTTTATTCTTTTCAGCTTAGCAGATGTTGGATAGAAATGATAAATAAGGCAAAATCACGTTCCGAAAATTTAACAGAATAAGAAACAACTACAGAGAAGACGGAGTGAATTCATATATGGGCCATACAGTACTGGGTGTTCCAGAAAATAGTTTCCCTCCGCATCGCTATTGGAGAAGCAGTTCCAAATTCTGAAGCATAGAAACTGTGATACGGTGAAACATTGCAGATGGGGAACTGCTCCTTTTAAACTGCTTCTCCCCTCTTTTCTATCCTCCTGGGTGCAGATGCACACATAGTACACATGTGCACACGCAGAGATACCCATTACATACAGATATGCACACCACATAAACAGGTCCATAGATATACAAACATGTATATTCAAAAACAAACAGAAAGAAACCTTTTTCTTAAAAAAAAAAAAATTCTTTATTCATTTTAAAACTTACATCAAGTGTAAAAATATTATATAATAAACACATTTAGCTTGAGCACTTGAACATCTTATCATTATATCTTGTAATTAAAAAAGGTAACCCTCATCCCACCCTCCCTCAAAACTTTCTATTCATTATAAGATCATATAATTTGAAACCCACCCCCCACCCAATACTGAATGATGTGTAATTAATAGAAAAATTAATAAATTATTAGAAAATCATGTTGGACTATCATATGATACAATATTATTTGGAACAACAATGAGAACACAGAGTCCGATATCAGCTAACAATAATAAACTTTTATTAATTCTAACAGGGGTCGCCATTCAGCAAATTACTCAGAATTGGAAAGATTACACTAAATTAAATTACACTTTCTGGTGGAATTCAATTGTCATATATATAAAATGGAAAAAGTAATGGCATTACAACAAGGTTATATTAAAAAATTTAATAAAATATGGGGACCATTGACAAATTATTCTACTGATCAGATATCATAACACATGTATAGAACATATAGAGGGGGTAGGGAAGGGAAAAATATTGTAATAATAATATGATATAAAATTTTGATAAAGGGTTTCTTTAATTTACAATGTAAGAACATTTATTGATAATTTCAAGTGTTTCTTCATAATTGAATGTAATACATGTATTTCACTTGATGTAAGAATTTAAAAAGAATAAAAATTATTTACAAAAAAAAAAAAGAAAAATGGCATTTAATCATGACAGAAAGATGTTAATGGCTCCCATATTTTAATAAATGTAGCGTTATCATATGATACTGTGATATTTGGAATGTCTATGAGAAAAAAGAGTCAGATATCAGCGTGTAACTACAAACTTTTAATGATTTTGACTGGAGTTGCCATCCAACATATTACTAATAACTGGAAGGATCACAGTAGGCTTAATTTTAATTTTTGGTGGAACTCAGTATGTCACATATATAGAATGGAAAGATCAATAGCGGCACAGAATGGAAATTATAAAAATTTTATTAAAATATGGGAGCCATTAACAGAAAGAAACCTTAAACAGAAGCACAGACACAAGTTTCTTTTAAAATGTGATGCTATCGCTTATACAATTTCTAAGCGATTTACAGATAAAAAAGGGGAACTCAATTAAAATAAAACACGCCAACTAACAGTACAAATGAGAAGATTAAAACTACTTAAGAACATAAGAACATAAGCAATGCCTCTGCCGGGTCAGACCCGAGGTCCATCGTGCCCAGCAGTCCGCTCACGCGGCGGCCCAACAGGTCCAGGACCTGTGCAGTAATCCTCTATCTATACCCCTCTATCCCCTTTTCCAAGAGGAAATTGTCCAATCCTTTCTTAAACCCCAGTACCGTACTCTGCCCTATTACGTCCTCTGGAAGCGCATTCCAGGTATCCACCACCCGCTGAGTAAAGAAAAACTTCCTAGCATTTGTTTTGAATCTATCCCCTTCCAATTTTTCCGAATGCCCTCTTGTTCTTTTATGTTTTGAAAATTTGAAGAATCTATCTCTCTCTACTTTCTCTATGCCCTTCATGATCTTGTAGGTTTCTATCATGTATTAAGTAAATGGTGTTCCATAAAAAGACAGCAAGACCTAAAATTTACCTCACACAGACACTTGATTAAAAATAATCCATCTGGCTTCACTCCTGATATATCCTTCTACCTGGAAGCAGAGTAAGCAGCAAATCCTGTTTTACCCATAGAAGTAGAATAATTCCATTTGTATTTTAAAAATCTAATCTGTTGTTTACCTTAATTCTGACTGTAGCTATCACATGGTACAAAGACAGTCGACCACTCACAAACGCCGTCGGCATCACTCTGTTGAACCGTGGGCAAACCTTTCAAATCAACAGTGCCCACATCTCGAATACTGGCATGTATAAATGTGCGGCCATCAGTGTAGCCGGAACGGCTGAGCGCCTGTATAATCTTCAGGTCTATGGTAAGTATTGCATAAAAAGGCAGCAAAAACATTTGTTACCTCGCTACGGGGACCTTTTATTAAACTCAATGTGCACTAACTGGCATTAATGCTTCTAAATGCTATACAGTGGAACCTTGGTTTACGAGCATAATTCGTTCCAGAAGCATGCTCGTAAACCAAATTGCTCGTATATCAAAGCAAGTTTCCCCATAGGAAGGAAGGGAAACTGCTTTGATTGGTTCCACCTCCTCCCCCCCCCCCGAGGCTACCAGCGCTGCTCCATTCTCCCCCCCCTTTTGAGGAATCCGCCGCTGTTCCAACCCCCCCCCCCCCCGCGATCCGGCATCCCCCCAGCGATCCGGCATCCCTCCTGCTTGCGTTGCCCCCCTCCACCGCGATCCTACTTTCCCCCTCCCCCCGAGCAATCAATGACACCCTTTACCCGACTTGGCACCAGTGCCGGTACCCGAAGATCCTCCCTCTTCTGGCGCGGCTGGGCGGTGCGTCGGAGATCCTCCTTCTTCTGGTCTGGGCTGGGCTGGACTGGCTTTGATCATTTGCGCATGCTCAAAGCCTTCTGGTCTCGCTCTCAATCTCGGAGAGAGCGAGACCAGAAGGCTTTGAGCATGCGCAGATGCTCAAAGCCAGTCCAGCCCAGCCCAGACCAGAAGAAGGAGGATCTCCAACGCACCGCCCAGCCCAGGCCGCGCCAGAAGAGGGAGGATCTTCGGGCACTGGTGCCAAGTCGGGTAAAGGGTGCCATTGACTGCTCGGGGGGGGGGGGGAGTAGGATTGCGGTGGAGGGGGGGCAACGCAAGCGGGTGGGGGGATGCCGGATCGCTGGGGGGGGGATGCCGGATCGCGGGGGGGGGGGGGCGCTCGTATAGCGAGGCAAGCTCGGTTTACGAGGCACCAAGTTTGCCAATGTTTTGCTCGTCTTGCAAAACACTCGCAAACTGGTGCACTCGTAAACCGAGGTACCACTGTATATCCTATTTCATACCTATGGGCCACATGACATTTAGGGCTAGATTCACTAAGCAAACCGATCGCGTACCGATTGGTTTGCGACTTCTTTGCGATCCGATTTCCCTCCGGCCCGATTCACTAACCTCTCCTGCAATCTGCTTCCGATCCGCGCATGCAAATGAGGGGAATGGCATGCAAAGTAGGCAGGGACTCGATTCACTACAGAAATCTAGCAAACCGACTGGGCTGGCCAATCAACACAAGAAGCGACTGCTGGGGGACCAGTCGCAAACGTCCTTTCCAACTCTCCAGCTCCATTGCCGCCCTGCTCTCTGCCCTGCTGTCTGCACGCCCTGCTCTCTGCTGCTCTGAATCTCTCCTGCCCGCCCTGCTCTCCCCTGAATCACCGCCCGAATCTCTTCTGCCTGCCGCCCTGCTCTCCCCCGAATCTCTCCTGCCCTTCCTCGCACAGTGAGCCCGTGGTTTTAACCCGCAGGTTTAAAGCAGGTTAAAACCATGGGCTCGCTGGGCTAAAAAGTAAAGAAAAAAAAAGTCGCGGCTCAGACGGGTCTTAGATGCGTGCGCAGACCATCTACAGATGGTCTGCACATGCGTCGAGATCGCACACTAGCGATCCGTGTCAGCAGATGGGGGGCGTTCCTCTGATCGCTCCCATTAGAATATTACTGCTTTCTGAATCTATCGGACCTGCCCGGATCGGTCACGATCAGGCAGGTTAATGAATCTAGCCCTTAGTGCATGCTAATGTCAGTGCACGTTAAGCTTTAGTAAAAGGGTCCCTATACCTCGTTTTAGTTTAGCCCACTTTTGTTCTTTACAAAAATACTTCCCAGTGTGTCGGCAGTGCAGCGCTCCCCCATTTTAAGAGTCTTGACTTTCATTTAATCCCTATTTTGCTTGGTCATCACTGGAGCCTGAGCCACCACCTTCCTGGACTTTAGAAGCAGCCTTTCTGAAAAGACAGTTTTATTAGGCTAGATCACTTAGGCTAAACACTTACAGTAAAGCTATTGAGTTGAAGGTTAGCAGAGATGTCAACTTGCATTTGGAAAGAAGTACCAGAAGCAACATTAGCAGAACATAAGACTAGCCTTACTGGGTCAGACCAATGGTTCTCAAGCCCGTTCTCACGGTGGCCAATCCAGGTCACTAGTACCTGACCAAAATCCAAGGTGTAGCAACATTCCATGCTACTGAAGTAAAGGCTGCTTTGTTTACCTCATTGGAATGACTACGAGACAGCATTGTATGTTCCAAAAACAGACAATATTTGTTTATTGTTAGTATAAAAACTTACAGTATTACAGCAGCAAAGACATAGCAGAAAAATATATTGTCAGTTCAGAATATGCAATGGAGAGAAGAACTTGCACCCATATGCTTAGCAGGAGGCTAGCAGTTCCCCGTAGCATAAGTAAGTGAGTCTCTCTGGCCCTATCTGTGATGCACATGTTTTTTATACAGAGAAAATCTTTCTTTGTTCCAAAAAGTACATCCCCGAATTCTGGTCATGTGCCCCCTATTGGTACAAAAAATGTATACCTAACTATTCCTCCTCTCAGTCCACGCCTCTATCACTCCCCCCCCCCCCCCCCCGAGCAGTCCAGAAACAGAGAATTCTTCATGAACTTTCTTCCTCCAGCTCTGAGATCCTTATCACTTTACAGATGCTAATTAGTGGTTTTACAATTCTGTGCATCTTCAGGATGGCATCCTTATATGCTGAAAGTTGGCAAAGGTGACCTTTCAACAATCCAGCTGCTTGGTTCCCATAACTCGGTTCAGAGAATGTTTTGGTACCAAGTTCTCTCATCTTGCTACACCCACATCGTCCTGCAGGGATCCTTGCTCATTATAAATGTTTTATGGCTTTCCAGGGTGCCTGGCATATGAAGTCATACAGCACTGATAACAGTTCAGCAGAACCTTGGAGAAATATCCTCCCAGCAGGGAATGTAGACAAAAACTTTGTAGCAGAGGTCAGCTGGGTTAGCATTGCAAAGGATACATGTGTTTACAGACTGCAAGGTACAGGCTGGGCCTGGTTATGGGAAAATATAGGTCTGTAGTTTCCAGCATACACAAGTGAGGCCAGTATGTCCAGGTTATCCATCTTACTACCGATACAGGTCTTTCTCGATAACAGACTATGGACTTTTCCTCCAGGAACTTCTCCAAACCTTTCTTAAAACCAGCTATGCTATCTGCTCTTACCACATCCTCTGGCAGTTCTTAAAGGAACAAAATGCCATTTTCAAGCATGTATTTATCAAACACTTCCAGGTGAGATTTAGTTCATTGCTACAACTTTTTTTTTTCTGTGGAATCATTGTTCAGGGTTGTCCCCTGATTAGTGACAAGCATAATTTTTAGACCACTCTAGCAGGTATTTTGAGTTCTGTAATTAAACAGTGGCCCACTAGATCATTCTCGTTTAACTTTCTAAGTTATGACTCTCTCTTCCAATTTTGCAGTTCCACCATCGATTTCTGGTAGCAGTGACACGGTAACAGTAGTGGTTAATAATTTGGTGAGGCTGGAATGTGAAGCCAGAGGTATCCCTGCACCCAGCCTGACATGGCTTAAAGATGGGCGTCCTGTTTCCAGTTTCTCTGATGGAATGCAGGTATTATATAGTTCACTGTTATTGACAGGCAGGTTACACTTGCACATCTTCTGTCTGGACAAGCTGAGGTGAATTTTCAGAACAATGAAGCTGGCTAGTTTATGAATAAAAATTCACCTTTTAATAATTTTGGCAAAATCTAACCAACTAACCCCCCTCTTTTATGAAACTGTGATAGCAGTTTCTAGCGCAGAGGCCCGCACTTCTCCCAATGCTCATAGGAACTCTATGAGCGACGGGAGATGTGCGGGCCATTCAGCGCGGCTCCCCGCGTTAGAAACTGCTATCGCAGTTTTGTAAAAGGAGGCCTAAGTGCTCAACATATCTGTAAAGACAGGAACGTAGATATTCAGTTAGGCCAATCAAATAAGTTTTTATTTCACTTGAACAGCTAGAGAATGACACGGTGACAGAACTCATCACCGTTCCTGTCCCTGCGGATAACCGCGAGAAACCATTCCCTGTCATTCTTTAGTGTCTGTCTCAAACTCAGTCCTTCTACACCAGCATTCTTCAATGCAAGGCCCGAGGGTCAGTGAGTGACCCATTCATACTCTGATTCTTCCCTCTCTTCTTAAAGAATGACATGGGGATGGTTTTCCACAGTTATCTGCAGGGACGGGAACGGTGATGAATTCTTTCACCGTGTCATTCAATGTCAATGCTTAACTTTGGTTGGGTAAGTTGGTTGGTTGGCTTCTTAGCACGTAGCACACTCTAATGTCCATTAGCATGCGTTAAGCTTTATTAAAAGGGCCCCTAAGAGGGCAGTTATACAACCGATCACTTCCATTTATGTGCCCCAAAGATGCTTAGTGGAAGCCTATTTTATAATGACATTTGAATGCCCAGATTCCATTTTAGAATACTAGTGTAATCCACAATTACACCAGCCATAGACCTAGAATAATTGCAAGGAGATAAATATTGAAGGATGATCCACTGATTGAGTAGTGCAATTTTTATAGTAAAGCTATACACAGATGCCCAGTCCCACTTGCCGGACCACCCACCCCCGCTAAACATCACGGGCATCCATCCTGGTGGACCACCCCCTCCACACCCTGAACCCCATCAGACCCCTGGAACCCTCCTACCTTAACATGTTGGCCGGCCGGAGGCATCCTTCCTGCCTCCAGCCAGCTGGCCCGCCTTCTCATGAATGGCAGGCCTGCCCCTTCCCGGTGAATCTTGGAATGCACCAGGGAGTGGCCTTAGGCCCTGATTGGCCCATGCACATAAGGCCCATTCCCATTGGGAGTGTCCTGATTTTGATTGGCCAGATCCCTTAGGCCACTCCCGTGGGGAATGAGTTGCTGCTAAACTTATCACAAGGATACCACGGATCACTTTATCAAATATCCAACCCACAAAAATAACATCATCAAACAAAGGAGGTCTTTTTTTGGAATAACTAGTAAATTCATCAAAACTACTTTTTTTTGCACCTACAGTGTCATAGACTCCAAATATCTAAGCTGGCCACACAGCACTCCAGCTTCCCATATTAACTTTCCCAAGTAATAAATAAACTAGGAGGATGAAGCATCATTAATGGGCAATAAACTTAGTACATAGAACCTCTTATAACATATATGTTATTTCAGGTCCTTATCCTGGAATGGTGTAATGCCATATAATCATCTACATCGATCCTCCATCCTACCCTTAAAGCTCCCTAACAATTTTATTATAACTAAGGTTTAAAAATGACAATTTAATATTTTATTCTAGAATTAATCCTCAAAAAATTTGAACGGATATGAAAACATATCTGTAAAGACATGATCAATATAATCAATGAAAGAAACAGGCTTTGGGGTTTTTGCTGCACAGTAGCTGCTGGCATGGCTTTGTAAAAGAGGGGATTAATTGAAATGATACGTTGGTAAATTCTCTTGAACAGGCAAATAGAAGAACTCTTACTGCTTCATTGGCATTAGAAACATTTTTTTACTTGTCATTTGATTTTGTTTCATGGACATAGTGTTATTGCTTTTCCAGTTATTTCTGTTGATAGAGTATTAGAAGAAAACTTTTCTCTCGCTGCCGCCAAGCTCTTGCTTTGGGAACAGTTTGCTTTTTGAAGTTTCTTTGCAAAATGTACAATCAAGTTTCAGGTCAGAACTTATTTGAACCTGTGTAGCTTAAAGCACGTATTAATAGTAAGATAATTCCCACCGATTAAGGGCTTCTTTTACAAAGGTGCACTATGGTTTTTTAGTGCGCGCTAACCATGCGCTAAATGCATATTATCCTATGGACGGGTTAGCATTTAGCGAGTGCGTTGTTTTAGCGCACTCTAAATATGCGCTAAAACGCTTAAAGGGGCATAATCGAAAGGGACGTCTAAGTCCGTTTACGTCCATCTCGCAAGTCGTCCAAAGTTAAAGAGAGCCTAAGACCCATTTTCGAAAGAGACGTCCAACTTTTTTTTTTCATTTCAAAAATCGTCTAATTCTACGTCCTGCCGATCGGATCGTCCAAGCCGCTAAATCGTCCATCTTTATACCACATTTCCGTCCAAGTCCAAAACGCCTAGAACAAGCTCTGTTGGACGTGGGAGGGGCTGAACACCCGGACATGCCACCTAAATAGTGGGGTACCTTACAAGGCACTGCTGTGAACTTCACAAAAAGGGTGCCATGGCTTCTCCTCACTACAGCTCCCTTATAGGTGATGGTGAACCCCCCAAACCACCTCCAGAATCCCCTAGACCCACTTATCTACCACCCCAATAGCCCTTTGTAAAAGGACCCCTAAGTAAGAGATTTATTTTTCTAATTATGACAATTGATTGATATGTGAGGGGGTATCATTATTTATTTGGGCTGTTTTGGGGTTATATGACCAATAATTTCCTTTTCCATTATTTCCTATTGCTGCGCTTCTCTCAGTTGTGGACTTTTGGAAGCTGGTATGGCTTTTCCTTTTCTTTGTTGTTTTGAATTGATGCTCTTGGACTGGATCTGTTAGTTTTGCATTTCCTTCAAAATTCTGAAGCTCTGTTTGTTTGTTTTTCAATAGGGCTTAAAATGTCTCACAGAAAGCAAGAAACCAACGGGCTCTTTCACTAAGTGGCCTGTGCGTTATTAGCATGTGGGTTTCCTACTTGCTGAGGGCTTTTTTAGCAGAGCCGTAAAATGGCTAAATTTTCCATTTTCTGAATTAATAGCCATGCACTAATTTCCAAATTAGCACATGGCCATTAGCACTTGAGGCCTTACCGCCACCGATTTTCTAGGCGATAAGGTGCTCCCGTAGCTGTGCTAATTAAATAGTGCAGGACATGCCTGCTCTTTACCCCCAAACATGCCCTTATACGAAAAAAGAAAATCTATGTTTTAGTGTATGGGGCCTAGGGCTTTGAAAACACAGTCAAAGATTTTAAAGGTCCAGAGAAAATATACACAAAGAAAAAGCCCAGTTTATATATCTCTATATGTATACTGAATATAGAAAGTCCCTGTGGCCTGCTTTGGCAAAGCCACGGTTTGCACTTGTTTAGCTCTCAAAGGCAGCAGAACCAGCTTGTCTCTGGACCAGAGTCCCAGGCTTAAAGTACAGGCCCCCTCCAAATTTGCAGGTTTAGGGCTTTGGTTATTCACGAGTTTCTAATCCTTGACCCACCCCTACCTCCCAGACCTTTCCACACCTTACTTTTAAAGCCTGGTGGTCTAGCAGTAAAGTGGGGCAGGAGCGCTCTTGCCCCATGCAGTGCTGCAAACAAAATTTGCTGCTGTGAGTTCCCATGCTTTCTTAAGACTGCAGCGGGAACTCACAGCAGCCATTTTTGTGCATGGGGCAGGCGCATAGGAAGATTGCTCCTGCTCCGCTTCACTGCTAGATCACCAGGCTTTAAAAGTAAGGCATGGAGAGTTGAAGGAGGAGGGGTTGGCCCTAAAGTTATTCGCAGGCCAGCTTTGCACCTAACCCTACAAATATGGAGGGAGGAGTGTTCTTTCTTCCAGTTCAATGATACAGTTCCATCAGGGTTCCAAGAGTAAAGCTTCTGCAGCTTATATTTCTGTGGCAGAAGCATAGGATGGAAGACTTCTCCACTATTCTCTTGGCCTCTCTTTCTTATGCTGAGGATTTTATCCTACCTTGACCACTCTGTCTGGACTCTGTTCCTGCTGAGTCATTTCTTCCTTGCTCTGTGGCCTGCCTTTTAAGGTGGCTCCATGACTGTGAGGGAGTGTTATTAAGGAGCAACGTCTATAGTCTCCCTACCAAGTACCTAAGGTACTTATGTATTCTCCCTCTACAGGTCCTGTTTGGAGGTCGCGTGCTTGCACTTACAAGTGCACAGATCAGTGATACAGGAAGGTATACATGTGTGGCGGTGAATGCTGCGGGAGAAAAAGAAAGGGATATTGATCTTAGAGTTTATGGTGAGAAGCACTTGGTTTATTTCCTACTGCAAATGTTATCAAAATGACATGCTCTGCAATTTCTCCACAATCACTAACGAAACACGTTTGGGGCCAAAAATCTTAAGTATGGAGGTTCTGAAGAAACACATGTCAGTCAAGGAACTTGTGGCTAATACATTTTTTTATTGAATACATATGTGACTACCTTATGTTTTGAGGGTAAATATCCTGTTATCGGATCATGAAGAAGTTTGTTAAAGCAGATGACGCCTGGATAGCCAGAGAAATTGCAGATTGGTTTCTACAGTGATTTTTTTTCAAGCTGTAAAGAGTTGTAAAGGGTTTGAGGGAAGTTGAGGGGCCATTTGCAGAGAAAACGAGTTAGGCTAATCAAATAAGTTAAATGCAGATAAAGAGATTACTAAATATTATTTGAATAGTATATGTAGAACTCGAAACAGATCAGAACCTTACAAACCTCCAAGAGAACATCACTTCATGCATAACGAGACTTCATGCCTGGTTCCTCTCTGTGCAGATGAAATTAAATGAATCAAAACAAAATTACTCTGGCTCGGCCCAAAATTAGTTCACCTGCCCTCCCTCTTCACACTACCCACAGGCCCTGCTCTGCACCTTGATTTCTCAAGCAAGGTGCTTGGCATCACTATCGATTCCTCCCTCACCTTCAACGATCACCTGAATTTCCTGGCGAAATAAATGCTTTTTCAGCCTCCACATGCTGAGGAGAGTTCGATCCTATTTTCACCAAAAACATTTCACCGTCCTTGTACAATCCATTATCCTATCCAAACTCGACTACTGTAATGCCATTTATTTATGCCTAACAAAAAGAAGCCTTCGCAGACTCCAACTTATCCAGAATACTGCAGCCAAACTGATTTTTGCTAAATGCAAATTTGATCACATCTCCCCTCTACTTACCAATCTTTACTGGCTCCCAGTACTTTCCAGAATTCATTTCAAATGCTCCTGCCTGGCTTTCAAGATCATTCATGGCATCCTTCCGCCCCTAATCCCCCTATCCTTCCTTGCCCTGACGCCTGCTACCACCAGATCAGCCCACAGACACAAACTATCCTTCCCCTCTCTACACGGCATCCTCCACGCAGGAAAACTGGGAAGATCCCTCCTCTCCAAAATCACTATCCCGCTGCGGAACCTGGGCTCCCTCCAACTATTCCGAAAACAACTGAGAACCAGGCTTTTCTCTAACATATAACATCTCTTCTTCTGTTTCATCCCCTCTTTATATATTCCCTTGTAAATCTTTCTCCTCTCTCTTCCTATATTTTTAGCTTTGTAAACCGTGTCGAGCTCCACTCCCGTGGAGATGATGCGGTATATAAACTTAAGGTTTAGTTTAGTTTAGTTTAGAACTAAAACCTGAAATGTTTGACATATTGACTTCTAGCCAGAATGGATGTCATTGAAATCGAAGCAAATCACTAATCAGAAAGATTTTGAACTGATAAAAGTAGAACTGTAAAAACAAGTGAATTACACATTTTTAGTGCCATAAAATTACTGCTATTTCCCTGATCTTCAGCCTGGGCTGGCCAGCAGTTTTTAAAGCAACGACTGTCACCGGCTGAATTTGCACCTGCTCCTTTTACTAAGCTGGGCTAGCCGTTTTAGCGCACGCGCAAGACGCTAATGCCAGCATTGAGCTGGCGTTAGTTCTTGGCGCGTAGCAGGGGATTAGCGCGCGTGGCAATGCAGCTCACGCTAAAAAACGCTAGCGCGCCTTAGTAAAAGCAGCCCTTAGGGCTCATATCGGGTCTAATCTGGGAATCTCATGGCTGCTAGAAGTTATCCTTGTTTGACAGAATTTAGACTGAAGCTTAATTCAGAAAAAAAACAAAATTCTTTGTAACTTCGTCACACATAGTAACATAGTAGATGACGGCTGATAAAGACCTGAATGGTCCATCCAGTCTGCCCAACTTGATTCAATTTAAATTTTTTTAAATTTTTTCTTCTTAGCTATTTCTGGGCAAGAATCCAAAGCTTTTCCTGGTACTGTGCTTGGGTTCCAACTGCCGAAATCTCTGTTAAGACTTACTCCAGCCCATCTACACCCTCCCAGCCATTGAAGCCCTCCCCTGCCCATCCTCCACCAAACGGCCATACACAGACACAGACCGTACAAGTTTGCCCAGTAACTGGCCTAGTTCAATCTTTAATATTATTTTCTGATTCTAAATCTTCTGTGTTCATCCCACGCTTCTTTGAACTCAGTCACCGTTTTCCTCTCCACCACCTCTCTCGGGAGCGCATTCCAGGCATCCACCACCCTCTCCGTAAAGTAGAATTTCCTAACATTGCCTTTGAATCTACCACCCCTCAACCTCAAATTATGTCCTCTGGTTTTACCATTTTCCTTTCTCTGGAAAAGATTTTGTTCTACGTTAATATCCTTCAAGTATTTGAACGTCTGAATCACCCACTTACTTGATACTAAAACATCAATGTGCATCAATAAACTTAGTTACCCTATTCAATCTACTATGAAGGTTTTGGATGTAATACTGAACCAGGGACTAACCATGAAGGACCAGGTGGACTCTTTGATCAGAAAGAGTTTTTTTTACTCTCTGGAAGCTTCGGTCCTTTAGAGCATATTTTGATGCTTCATCATTCAGAATTCTGGTACAATCCCTTATACTGAGCCAACTTGATTACTGTAATATCGCCCATCTGGCAATTTCCCAGAAGAATATGTAGCGATTACAACTGGTGCAAAATGCGGCGATCAGGCTGATGTTTGGGTTGAAGAAGTTTGATCATGTAACTCCTTCCTATCGACTCCTGCATTGGCTGACGATGGAGGCATGTGTGAAGTTTAAGTTTGGATGTTTTTGCTTTAAGGTACTATTCGGCCTAGCCCCCAAATATATAACTGACCTTTTCTTTCTCAACCAATAGACATAACAGAAGCTCACATATGAATTTTGTTTCTCCACCGGTTGGAGGATGTAAATCTAAAAGACATTATCAACATCTTTTCTCACATCAGGCAGCATCATGGGGTAAAGACCTGAAACAATTACTCATGCTTGCTAATACTTATGGCGAATTTAGGAGACGCCTAAAAACATATCTGTTCCTGAAGTACTTAGGTAGCTGATTTGTACAATCTTTCCCACAATAACTGATCTCTAGAGCTGTTAGTCACTAGTTTTTAACTTTGTTAGTTCTACTCAATTCGTAGCATTTTTAATCATTGTAAACCGCATAGAACTTCACGATCTTGTGGTATGTAAACTGTTATTATTATTATTATTATATTCAGTGCTGCTACTTGGATAACGATCCAGAAAGGAGACCACATAAATAGCAGTCTAACTTGAATATCGGCAGTGTCCGGCTTTACCTGTGGACCAGAGAGTGCCATAATAGTTGGAGCAGATGGTCAACAGCACTCTATAGTGACGTTCTGCTGAAAATTTACTCCTGACCCAGACACTGTGGTTTAAACCGAGCAGAAGCCACGTTGAATAACTACCCTGTTTCCCTGAAAATAAGACCGATCCCGAAAATAAGCCCTAGCATGATTTTTAAAGATGCTCCTAATATAAGCCCTAGCCCAAAAATAAGCCTTAGTTAAGATCAACCCCCCGAAGCCCCTCCCCACCGAATGTCCCCAACACATTCCTGACTCCATCCCTGCCCAATTCGCTGAAAAAAATCAGACTCATCGATTGAGCAACCCCCACCCCAGTAAGTCCTATCATACCTCCGCTCCGAGGCCTCCTAAAGCAGCAGCGGTGGCAGCGCTCTGAACGGGCTGCTTCACGGTCTTCCCCGCTGGGGCCTTCCCTCTGCCGCATCACTCAGCACTGCCGCCGCTGCTGTTTTTGAGGCCTCAGAACGGAGGTATGTCAGTCTCACAGTGAGAGGGTTGGTGGGGTTCTGCTGCACAGGGGGATGGGAGGGAGGGAAGGAAAGGTACTGCACATGGGGGGGAGGGGAAGAAAGGAAAAAGGAAGAATTGGGGTAGAGGAGAGGAAGGGAGAGATGATTGTTGTACACGAAAGAATAAAACATCCCCGAAAGTAAGCCCTAGTGTATTTTTTGGACCCAGAATTAATATAAGACACTGTTTTATTTTTAGGGAAATATGGTAGCTTGCTCTCTCCAGGGCTGCACTTGCTTCCTTCAGGGCCATCCGATTGGACTACTCCTTCCTGCCATCAGTGTCACTTGTTGCAGCGACACGGGCAGCGGCTCTTACACACTGCACGTGGCTGCCCCACAAGCCTTCCCTCTGACGTCAACTCTGATGTTGGAGAGAAGGCTTCCGGGTCAGCTACATGCAGGGTGCATGAGCCGCTGCCTGTGTCCCTGCAACAAATGCCGCTGAAGGCAGGAAGGAGCAGCCCACCTTAAAGGAGGTAACTGGGATCCCCTGCTGACCTGGAAGGCTTCCCTCCGACGTGAGCTCTGACATTGGAGGGAAGCCTTCCTGGTCGGCTTTGGTGGAGGGGGCGGGCAGGAAGGAGGAAGTGGGCATTAAGGAGGAAGGGGACAGGAGACCTGCGCAGTGCCGCGTACACCCAACAAGCAGCTCATGGCCCCCTAAGGGTATGCGTACCGCATGTTGAGAAATTCTGGTCTACTGAATATTAAATGTACAGCGCTGCCTATACCTTTCAGCACTATAGAAATGCTAAATAGGAGAAGGAGGAGTACAGTATACCCTCATGAATTCACGGTTCTGAATTTGCTGAATCGGTAATTTGCGGATTTTCCCTGAAGGTAAAATTGCCACTGAATGGAAGCGACGGCTAAGGACGAGCGATTCTAAGGGCTCCTTTTCACAAGCAGCGGTAGAGTCTTTTACTGTGGGCCAGCGAGGTAAATGCTCTGATTCTCATTCAGTTCCTATGAGCATCAGAGCCTTTACCTCGCTCGCTCAAGGCAAAAAGGCTCTACCGCTGCTTGAGAAAAAGACTCCTACGTTGCTTTTATGGATTCAGCTCGGAGATAACTGTTTTAATGAATTTGTATTTCTGTTATACCATTTAGGGTTGTTGTGTTTTTTTTTTTTTTTTTACCAAAGCTAAACATGCACTAACAAAATTAATGTGTGACAAAAAGACCATTTTATACTTATGGGCTTCTCAGCTTTTAGTTCACACTAATTCCGTCACAACCTCGATAAATTTAAGACTAATTTAAAGACTTTTCTGTTTAAAGATGCTTTTGATTAATAGTTTTCCTTCTTGAATTTATTTATTGAGATGATTATGATTATGGAATTTTACATCCCCTACCATGTGTTTTTTTCCCCGACTACTCTATTTGTAATATTTTGTAGTTCAGTTCCCTTTTTCCCCTTTTTTTCTTGTCTGTAACGTTTGTTAATAGTCCTGTTTGATTTTAAGTTTATGTTAAGTATTGTATTACTCCTTAATACTGTAATTTTATTGTTTATTATTTGTTCATCGCTTTGAATTGTGATTAAGCGATTAATCAAAAACACTAATAAACTTGAAACTGTGTGCTAACTTTAGCAAAAAGGCTCTCCCATCTTCTCAGTATCTCCCCTTCATATTGTAAACTACTTAGATATACAGTATGTTCTGATAGTTGATACAAGTATCAAATAAAGTGGAAATGTGAAATGAAATGGATCCGTTTTCTGACTCCATGCTTATAAAAGCAAGGGGTATTTCTGTTTTCTGTACTTAGGAACAAAATGAAACCCTTTTATTGCAGTTACTATACTATTTTTGATCCCTTGAGGTCAGCCCTGATCACTGCATTACTTCCAAACTGTGAAATCAGCCGTTTTGTTTGGCGCTTCCTGTGCAAAGAAAACCACAAGGGACCTTTGTTCCTGGATCAATTTTTCTAAAAGCTTTGAAGTAGCATTGCTGGTCTATTTGACCTAGCACCAGTAAAAAAAAAAAAAATATCCTAACCTTTCAGTGAAATGTCTAGGCTTTTTAAATACAAGATGTGGTTTCAGCCAGAGGCGTACCAAGGGGGGGGGGGGAGGGCGGACTGCCCCAGGTACCAACCATGAGGGGGGTGTTCGCAGGCTTGGAGTCACAGCCTGACCCCAAGGCTCTGGGGATAGCCCCCTTGGCTCAGCATGTTCCCAGCCTTCTCGTCCATTCTGATATACTTTTACCTTACGTCAAGCTGAAAAAACTGCCGGCCTCGGCAGTGATTCAGCTACATTGCCCGCGGCTTCCCTTCTTGCTTTCTGCGTCTGCCAATGACACAACTTCCTGTTTCCGCCCGGGTGGATCGCGGCAGAGGCAGGCGGAAAGCAGGAAGGGGAACTGCGGGCAATGTAGCAGAATTACTGCCGAGGCCGTCAGTTTTTTCTGCTTGACGGAAGGTAAAACATCAGACCGGCAAGGGTTGTTACTAAAAAATATTTTTTTACATGGGGGGGTGTCAAAAATTGATGGGCCGGGGGTGTGTGTCAAAAAATGATGGGCGTCACATACCCTGGCTACGCCACTGGCTTCAGCAATTGTCAAGTGGTTATGAATGTAAAATAAAGACTCAGCTTGTAAGAGTCAAAGCTATGAGGAGAGTCAATGAGGTATGCGATTAGAGGTGTAGTTATCAACATGGTTACTGTTAAGATGTGTTATTTTGCCACTAACTCGTGTCATCCCCTAAGTTAATTTCATAAGAAATTAGTTCAAATATATTGTTCCATGATTGCTGTAAGCCTTTGGGAGTAATGTCTTTTTAAAATTCAATTTTTAGTCCCACCAAATATCATGGGAGAAGAACAGAATGTCTCGGTCCTCGTTGGCCATGCTGTGGAATTGCAGTGCCAAAGCAATGCCATTCCACCACCCACACTCACCTGGTTTAAGGATGGGAGACCACTGTTGCAGAAATCGGGTCTCAGTGTCTCTGAGGATGGAAGCCTACTTAAGGTAAGCTCCCTCTATGGCAGGGGTGTCAAAGTCCCTCCTTGAGGGCCGCAATCCAGTCGGGTTTTCAGGATTTCCCCAATGAATATGCACGAGATCTATGTGCATGCACTGCTTTCAATGCATATTCATTGGGGAAATTCTGAGAACCCGACTGGATTGCGGCCCTCGAGGAGGGACTTTGACACCTCTGCTTCATGGTAAACGACCCGGAAATTTTGTCAATGTTGAAAGTGCCAAACAGAGCCAGGAGAAGGTATTTTTGTGCTCGGGCAAGGTTTGACCATTATGTCCTCTCCCCCCAACGAACACAGACGGTGCCTAATTCTATTTGCAATGTAGAACCAACATACACGGTATAATTCTGTAAAATGGTGCAATAAGTTTTGTGCAGAAATTTGGCTACATCTAATTTCCCCTCGCCATTTCATTGAATAACAACTTAGTGCCAATAATTGGGTGAGAAGAATCAATTATTGTCACTAATTAGGATCTATTCAAATTTGTATACATTATTTTAGGCTCTGGGGATTGCACAGTTCCAAAAAGGGGGCCTGGCCATGGAAGGGTCATGGCAGATCGGGGGTATTCCTGTAATTTATGCTCTGTGTTATAGAATAAGAGGGACTGATGCCTCATTTAGGTCTGAGATTTATACCAGGGCTTAGTTAGTATAAATTGTCATGCCTTCTTAGCATTTTTTGCTACTTCAGCTTGCCTGCGGTGTTCTTTGCTCACATGTTTAAAGACAATAGACTGTTTTCAGTCCAATTCTTTATATGTGAGTTTGCAAACCATTGGACCCCTGAGGAAGGCGTGTTTGCCGAAACACAGACCGTGTAGGGTCCGGTTGGATTTTTATCACCGTATTTTTTATCATTGTACTTTTTTAATTGAATTTTCATGGTTTTATATGTCAGTGTTTAATAAATTATCTCCAGAACATCTGTATCCACAGTTTTTGTTTACATCGGTGGATTGTTTTCACTGTGGATCATTGGGTCTCCCTATTTTTCTTTGTTGGGCAGACTAGATGAGCCATTTGGCCTTTATCTGCCATCATGTTTCTATAACCATAAAGCCCCATGACCTCACAATGCATGTGTAAAGAGTCTTAGCCTATAGGAAGAGGAGATGCAAATGTTAAGAGCCTTAGCCAATATGGAGAGAGATAATGGGCATTTTTTTTGCTACTTCAGCTTGTCTGCGATGTTCTTTGCTCACACGTTTAAAGACTGTTTTCAGTCCAATTCTTTATATGTGAGTTTGCAAACCATTGGACCCCTGAGGAAGGCGTGTTCGCCGAAACACGGACCATGTAGGGTCCGGTTGGATTTTTATCACTGTATTTTTTATCATTGTACTTTTTAAATTGAATTTTCATGGTTTTATATGTCAGTGTTTAATTAATTATCTCCAGAACATCTGTATCCACAGTTTTTGTTTTTGTTTTCATGCTTAAAGTTAGGCACAGTTCCCAGCACTAAACAGGACCTAACTTTGGGGATCGTTTATAGAATAGCGCTCAGTGCGGTTTTTTTTTAGTCTGTGCCAATTTTTCTACGCCATTTATAGAATTCAGTCCAACATATACAAGTAATAAATTGAAAAGTATAATTAAAGATTTAATAGTGATTCCATTATATTTCTTGTTTTAATTAATTTTTTGTTGAAACTTGGTTTTCTTTTTATAACTCACAGTAAAACACCGAGATGATCCTACAATAAAACCCAAAATCACCTACTCTTTGTTCCCCTGGACCTCCAAATCCCTTTCACGATATAATAGCGAGATTTTATTCACAGAGACAAAATATAAGCCCAAATGCTTTACGCAGAGAGAGCTGGCCGATGCATGGTTAGTTCTGAATATCAACATAACTAGGCATTCCAGTGAAAACTCAGATATTTCACATTACATTCAATTGTTAGTATTTATCAATCATTAATATTCTCCAATGCGATTTGCAGTGTGATGAGAAACATTTCAAACAGTTTACACTTCTGGGAATGAACTTTTTAACTATAAGCTAAGATATGCATTGTGGTGGGATGGATAAAAATAAATGATTTAAAAAAAAATCAGATTTTTTAAAATAAAATGCTTTTTTTGGAAAAATCTATCTAAAGATAGTTTTCTATTTAAGATACATTATAGTCCAAAAGTTATTCATAAGAACATAAGAGTTGCCGCTGCTGGGTCAGACCAGTGGTCCATCGTGCCAAGCAGTCCGCTCACACGGCGGCCACCAGGTCAAAGACCAGTGCTTTAAATGATTCCAGCCTCACCTACGTACGTTCCAATTTAGCAGGAACTTTCCAACTTTGTCTTGAAATAAGGATTTTTAATTATATAGCATGAGACTGTATACAAATGCAATGTTTACATTTTTTGGATAAGTCCTGATAAGTGGAGTAATGTCCACAATGGTCCTGTTGTATGTGCTTATATAAAAACAGAAGAAGGAATATTCCAAAAATAAAGACTAATGTCGAAATTGCTAAATACTTCTGTAACAATCATTTTACAGCAACAGCTCTGAAAAGAATGGCTGGAACCAAGCTAACACTCCCACAAGATGGTAGATGGAACTCTGTAGTTCGCTGTTTTGAGCAGTCTAGCAACAACTATTCTAATGACATCGGGTTGTAAATATTAAGATTATATCAGCAAGAATGATTTAAATCAAATCCATGCTCCATTATGGTATCAATGTTTGAAGGTTGTGAGGAGGCTACTCATCTTTGGGGATTGCAGTCTTGTGCTGTGGCTAAGTTCATAAACGCTTGAGTCTTAATTTATAGAGGGGTAGTAGTGCAGGAAATGGCCTGGCATTGAATATCCAAGGTGAGCCCTGACGTTCGGTGATCACTGCTCTGCCTGCCACGGTTCCCTCTTAAGCTGAGAAGGAGCCCTCCACCTATAGCCCTACCAACGGAGGCCTTTGTTTCACTATCCCATTTTCAATAGTAAGGGACATGCAAGCTCTCCATGACTCCTGTTAACCTGCCTATCTCTAATGAAAGCACAATATGGAAACACTACCCCCCACTGGCAGCAATGCAGTTGGAAGACTCCCACTCAAATTAGAGGGAACAATGCTACCTGCCACCAGTCGAAAATTGCCCAGAATATGAATATCCATGAGATACGTTTGCTAGGACTGACTTTCTAGTGAATGCAGATTTACTTCCCGTTTACAAAGCCACATTCTGGTTTCTTATGGCAGTAAAATCTCTGACACTCATAGAATTCTTGTGAGCTATGGAGCTTTTACTGCAGTGGCCTGTGATAAGAAACCCTAACACGGCTTCATAAAAGGAGTGGTTAGTTCACAGAGGTTCATTGTCACGCTCTTGAAATCCTGACTGCTTGTGAGTTGTCACCAAGATGGATTTGGCCTACCATGAAGTAGATTGTTTAAAACCACATAATAGAATATATTCAGAAAAAAATATTATTATTGTTGATGGTTAAATTGTTAGTTGTCATTTTCAACGCTATTAATTGCTTGGATTTATCTGGTTGATATTCCAAAGCATTTCTGTGGTCAGCATTGGCGCTTGCTTAAAGAGAAATCCAGATCATTTTTACTTATAAGCTTGGCTGTTTTGCTTGCAATATGGCTAAATTTGTATATTTTAAAAAGAAGTGTGTTGGGTAGAGCATGAGTGAGCAAAAATATACCCATTTAGAGGCAAAATTCAGCTGCTTAAAATATAAGCTATACATTCAATTGGTATCTGTAAACAGATATATCTTACATGTATCTTTTAATGACTAGCAAAACCATATAAAGTTATGGTGTCAGGTCAAAAGCGCGCCAGGAAACAGGCGCGCGCAAACAATTGAGCGCAGCGCAGAGGCGCGCACCACAGAAAATTACTGTTTTTAGGGCTCCGACGGGGGTGTGTGTGTGTGTGGGAATCCCCCCACTTTATTTAATAGAGATCGCGCCGCGTTGTGGGGGCGTTGTGGGGGGTGTGGGGGGTTGTAACCCCCCACATTTTACTGAAAACTTCACTTTTTCCCTGTTTTTAGGGAAAAAGTTAAGTTTACAGTAAAATGTGGAGGGTTACAACCCCCCAAACCCCCCCACAACGCCGGCGCAATCTCTATTAAATAAACTGGGGGGGCTTCCCAACAAAACCCCCTGTCGGAGCCCCTAAAAACTGTAATTTTCTTCGGCGCGCGCCTCCGTTTTACGCTCAGTTGTCGGCGCGCGCCTTTGTCTTTTGCGGGGTATGAACCAAAGTTATAAATAAGTTTTCAGTATTAGCACTTATACTGCTGAAAATATTTAAGAGGTTGATATTCAGCTGGGTAGGAAGATTCCTACTTGGGTAAATCCCGCTGAGTAGATCTGCTGTTGATTTTCAGCAGAACTTAATCTAATCTAATCTAATCTTTGGTTTATATACCGGGTCATCTCTCAGTGGAGCTCGACTCAGTTCACATATAATTAAGATTAGAGTACATAGCAGAAAACATAAGAGAAGGAAGAACTAATGAAAAACTAAAGTACATAAGAAAAATAACTATAATATTATCATTTCGTTGAGGCTGTAGTTAAACCATTTAAAAGTTTTCAGGAATTTACGAAATAATTGCAGCTGGCCTAAAAACCTAACTAGGTAGTGCCACTGAATATTATGAGTGTGGACTGAAGAAACTGGGCAGCTGGATGGCCTAATTGATCCTTATCTTTTGCTATCTATTAAGTTATGGAGGCAACTTGGATTTCATCCCAATCAGTGCCTTCATCCCTTATCTGAAAATATTTTATTTCCTATTATTCTCAGATTGATGAAGTTCAGGTTCAAGATACTGGACGCTATACGTGTGAGGCCACAAATGTTGCTGGAAAAACGGAAAAAAATTACAATGTCAATGTTTGGGGTAAGTGCTATTACTGAACACTATCTTCAGATGATAATCCAAAATAAACTGTGGGACTGTGGTGTTTATATTTTTATTGATTTTTCTAGGAATTCTTTGAGCGTTGAGCTAAAAACCTCGGGCACAGCTTGATAAAAGGGGCCCTAAATGAACAACGAAAGGAATTAAAACCTCCTTCCACTGCGACAAATATTGATAAGGAATAAGATCTAAAGGAATAGCAGAGGAATGAATTGTAGCAAAAAGCTTATCAATGTCTAATTTTGATTCTTCAAGTATCCTCAACTCTTTCACACCCACTAACATCTCAGACTTAAATAATACACCCTTTAAATGTTCATGTTCTATATCTGTTACAGGTAATTTTTACATTAAAAACAAAAAAGCAGCAAAGCTCTTACAGGTCAGATTTGAATCTACTTCTAAGGCTCTCCCACACCCGTAAGATCTTTAACCATTTTGAACAACTGATGGGGATAGTTGTCAGACTCCACTAGCTTCTTTTTAATAAATTCTTTCTTACATTGCAAAACCTTATTATAATAATACCTACTTTACACCCAACATTTTCTCTTTTATCCGTCTGACTGATTTTTTTGCCACTGCCTCTGTAATTGATGTAACCGACGCCTTGCTTCATAAAGCCCTTGATAGAATCGCTTATTTTTTTGCCAAAATTTCTGAATCTGCCAAATACTCTTCAGAAATCTCAGCTTTAACTGAATCCTAGATAGTCAAACCAATCATTCACCCCTTCTTACACCTTCATTGTGCAATAGTGACACCTAGTGATCAGGCCTATGGTTACAGGGTTTCAGAATAAGTCCCTGATTGAGAACTGTTAGAGTAATGAGTTGGGAAAGAGAATATAAGTAATTAGCAAAAATCCTGGGATAGTTGCAGATGAAGGCTTATAGCACTAAACTCACTTTTGGTTTTAACTGAGAAAAGAGAATAAAAAGGACTGGAGTCAAAAGAGAGGTAGAGGAAGAGATTGTATGACATAACTATGACACTGTAAAGTTACTGCCAGTATTGAGCAGTCCTGTCTTTTCATAGATTCTTTGGCTGGTTGCAGGGGGATTGGCTATTGTGGACGCTGTCCCCCAGTGATTATCCTACCTCTGAAGGATGGCCTGGCATTTGAGTACCTGAATGCACCGAGTCTAATAAAAATGAAATGTATCCAGAGGCTATAGGGACACTTTTTTAACGCTTGTATGCTAGTAAGGTAACATTTCTGGGAGGGGTGTGCTGACTGAGCAATTTGAACTGTCCAGGCATTATAAGCGAGTCTCAGATATAAGGCAATGGTGCACTGTTCCTTCTTCCCTCTCCTCAGCCAGTCAAATTGTCAAGCTAGTCCTAATCTATATGCATGCTGGTTTTCTTCCACTATATACTGTTATGTTCCATGCATGTTAATTAATGTAATGTAATATAATTTATTTCTTATATACCGCTAAACTCTGTTAGGATTCTAAGCGGTTTACAGAAAATAGACAATAGTGTACATTAAAATTATAAATAATATAGGTTTACAGAGAAATATACATTAAAGGATACAATAAAAATAAGATAAATAAATAAAGAACAGGTACTTAGAAATTCCCTTACTGTCCCGAAGGCTCACAATCTAACTGAAGTACCTGGAAAAATAACAATTAGTTGAGTAATAAAAGTAAGAAATAGAAATAGAAGAAAAAATAAGAAAATAAACATTCTAACAAGACTACATTGATCTAAGGACTTTGAAAGGTAGAAAAGAAGAGATATTTAATTAAGAGATAATTAAGGATATTCTGAAAACTATACCATGGATGGTTATGGATGGGGCAGAGATCAAGGATTGGTTCGGCAACTCTGATACAAGGAAATAGTTTGGAACCTTTTAGGCTCACCATAAAACATAAAATTAAAGTGAGACTTTGTTTTGCATGGATGCCAGAGTTTCACTTTATCAAAGTATGAATTGCCTTTGACTGGAAAAAAAGATGAGATGTTTACACAGGCTAAATAACAGAAAACCACACTCCTAAGAAAAAACACTCTATGGCTATCATATTGAAGCTAAAAGCTCTATTTCATACTTTGGTTGTTTACCTCAGACCATGGAGCATTTTACCCAATTTCTGGGTTCTTTGTCTAATGATTTACACGCTCCTATTCACTTCATAGGTTTCCAATCACCTATTTTATACATTTAAAAATTTATTCTTTATTATACTGAATTATTTTAAAAAAACTTTAGTACTTGATTAAATTTTTACTCAATAAAGTGTCAAACTGTTCAAAGTGCCAAACAGGCTTTTCTTAATCAGCAACTAGTGCAAGCAGAATGTAATTTTTTCAAAAGGCTCATAAAAGTCCATAAAAATTAGTAAAGTATATCAATTAAATGTCTTTACTTTTGATGTTGAGACTTAGAGCCGTTGCAGAGATATATTTTAATTAAGTCCAATGCGGCCTGCGTTTCGCGGTATTAACACTTTACCCGCTGCATCAGGGCTTCAACTGCAACAGTGAGTAAAAAAGCAGAGAAAACTCATTGCTGCCTATTTGTAAAGCATATATCCCTTAAAGTATTAAAAAAACCTTTTTTTTTTTTTTTTTACCTTAATAGCACTGCAACACTCTTTTGCCGATTCCAAGCAACACACAAAATGGCGATACCACGTTGAAAAAAAAAACGTGATGACGTCAAACTAATTAACATCTGACTTATGATCGGAGGGAAAACACGGCAACTTCAAGTAACTCGAATTCCCCATGTTCAAATTTAAATTATAAACGAAAGACCAATAAATTCATGTATTTGTCCAAATTTAAATTTAGATTAAAAAAAACAACCCATGCTCAATAGAAATGCTGCCACTCCCTGGCCTTGTTCAAGTCCTAGTGTATTAAGCTTAAAAATCCACCTTTGCTCTTTTTGGGCTAACATTTTTTTTAAAATGTTATACAGGCAACATGAACAAAGACCAGTTAATTAACCAGTGGCATGATCAAAGTTTAAATATACAGGGTTGTTGAGTCAGTGTGTGCGGCAGGGTGGACAGAAGGACTAGTGTCATAAGATAATTTCAAAACAAATTGCAGAAGTGTGGCATTTGCATAATTAATCCTTCAAATGCAAAATGTCACATTATCACTGTTGTTTTATTTTTATTGCTTGGATGCAAACATATTCTGTTGTCTCGGCATTTGTTGGCGCCAGTAGCTACAATGCCCACAAGCTTTTCTGTTTATTGTGCCTCTATGAAGCTTGGGTTTTTTTTTTTTCAAAACAGACTCACATGACGACAGTACAATTTCCTGCAGGCAAGTCCTCTACAGAGCTAATTGAGATTCCTGAAGAGGGTACAGTTTGCTGTACCGAAATGCTTGCAGCATTGAGTCGTAAATTATATTCCGTCTCTGGAGACATCTCATTCTTCTTTAGCTTGCGTAGGCTGAGGAAAGTTAGATCACTATTTCTCCATGGTCCAGTCCACCGTGCTTGCTCAGTTGGATTATTGCAATTCTGTTTAGTTGGGCATTAAACAGGGTAGTCTAGATCGGCTGCAGTTGATACAAAACACAGCGGCTAAACTTATCTTTGGAAAGAGGACGTTTGATCACGTATCCCCATTCTTGAGAAATCTTCACTGGCTTCCAGTTCATTATAGGATACAGTTTAAGTGCGCATGTGTTCCTTTATGGAATATTTGACCCTTCAATCCCTTTATGTTGGAATGCTACTAGATCCTGTTACTCGAGGATTACAACAATATATAAATTGTAACTTCCTTCTTTTAGAGGACTTAAATGTGCTGGGAAGCTTAGTAAATCTGTGGCATTTAAATTGGTTGAAATTTGGAATAGGCTTCCTGACTCTATCAGACTGATAGGTCAGTTACAACCATTCCGGAAAGATCTAAAAACTTGGGCTCCTTTTACTAAGCTGCGATAGCGGTTTTAGCCCGCGCTAGATGCTAACGCCAGCATTGAGCTGGCGTTAGTTCTAGCCACATAGCACATAGCATAGTGCGTGCTAAAATTCTGCGTGCGCTAAAAACGCTATTGCAGCTTAGTAAAAGGAGCCCTATATCTAATCTAATCTAAACCTTAAGTTTATATACCGCATCATCTCCACGAATATGAAACTCGACACCTGCTGAAGTGCTGTGGTAACAGTATATCCTAATTTTTTTAGTCTCTGAAATGATACACTCTCTCGTCGGCCTATTCTTATGTCATTCTAATTTAATCAATTGTGAACCGAGTCAAGCTCCTTCGGGAGATGACCCGTATAGAAACTGAAGATTAGATTAGATTCTCACATGAGAATAAAAAAGTAGGGACGATCAACCTCCAATGGACCACAAAAACCCCAAGATGCAAGGCAGTTTATTAGATCCCATAAAGGAATAAAACGTCCATATATATACTCTGAAGACCTGATATGGCACTGTGTTTCGGCAGGTAAAATCGCCTACCTCTGGGGTTGAAACATCTGTCTAGCGTGACTACGCGATCCTAACCATGTAGTGAGACACTAAAAGAGTTCAGTTTTACCCCAGGACGTCACCCACATTTGTAAAATGATATGAAATTCTAAAAAAAACCTCCGAGCCATAGCCTGGGCTACAAATCACGGGAAATTAGAAAACGTTGTTAAGAACATAAGAAGTTGCCTCCGCTGAGGCAGACCAGAGGTCCATCTCGCCCAGCGGTCCGCTCCCGTGGCGGCCCATCAAGCTCATTTCCTGAGCAGTGGTCCCAGACTATCCCTATGATCTACCTCTACTCCTATCTGTACCCCTCAATTCCTTTATCCTCTAGGAACCTATCCAAACCTTCTTTGAAGCTTTGTAACGTGCTCCGACCTATCACAGCCTCCGGAAGCACATTCCATGTATCCACCACCCTCTGGGTGAAAAAGAACTTTCTGGCATTTGTTCTAAACTTGTCCCCTTTTAATTTCTCCGAGTGCCCCCTTGTACTTGTGGTTCCCCATAATCTGAAAAATCTATCCCTGTCTACCTTTTCTATACCCTTCAGTATCTTGAAGGTTTCTATCATGTCTCCTCTAAGTCTACTTGAGACGTGCATCTTGGGACTTTTGTTATCCATTGGAGGTCCATTGTCTCTATTATTTTTATTCTCATTATTTTGTCATATGTTTTTTATTTTTTCTTCTGGGCTTTTTTTTTCTTCTGTGCCAGTAATAAAACATAACTGGAAAACAGTTTTAGAGGAGAGGTCCAGTGAAAGAAGTATGAGAACAAAGGACTGTGTGTGCAGACAGGGAGAACCGGATTGTAATAGCAGCGAGAAGAAATACTCCATTCTCAGTGTCTTTTTATGATGATAAAATGCATCCTGTTGGTTTTAAGAGATTTTTTCCTCAAGAGTTATTGCTTTTGAGTTATGGGCTCAAGTTTGCATTGGCTGCATCTCGCATTCAGTTTGAGTTTCTTTCTTTTACAGGGTGCCACAAACTCACTGTGATGTCAGGACACATTGTAAAAATTTTATATGATTGGCTGCATCTTGCAATCTCAGAGCTGCTGTGCTAGTCTGTAATAGGATAGGTAGACTCTTTCTTTTGCCAGGTGGATCCATTTTATACCATTGTACTTTACCAGATTTGGCATACACAGGGGAGATTTTAAGCAATTAACTTTCACCTCCTTTTACAAACCTGCGGTAGCGACTGCCATGCAACAAATGCTCCAACACCCATTAAATCCCTTTGGGCGCTGGAGTAATAACTGCAGCAGCTTTTAAAAGGAGCCTTTTCTGAGCTAACCAGTTAAATCAGGGGTCTCAAAGTCCCTCCTTGAGGGCCGCAATCCAGTCGGGTTTTCAGGATCTCCCCAATGAATATGCATGAGATCCTATGTGCATGCACTGCTTTCAATTCATATTCATTGGGGAAATCCTGAAAACTCGACTGGATTGCGGCCCTCGAGGAGGGACTTTGAGATCCCTGAGTTAAATCTTTGTTTCTAAAACATTTTACCTCACCCACTAGATAAATTTTACTCCCTTAACTTAGCGGTTGAAAGTTCCCAGATTTCTATACAGTACTTAATGCTGGTTAGTAAAATTTATATTATCAGCCTCAACTAGACAAGTAACAATTCTAAACCTCACTAGCCAAATTTGGGCTATTTCAGTCTAAGCAAACCTGCAGCTGAATTATTTTATTCTTATCCGCTAACTTCCAGATGCTTTATATAGTAGCTAACTTGGGCACACTTCCAAGATGTGCATGCAAATAAATATTGTGCGCTGAGAACCAAATATTGATTGTAATTAACACATTAAAATTTGCATGTACATCTGGATGCACGCTCTATTTTGTAAGACATGGTGCCTAACTCCCATGGCACATCTCAAAAGGCCTAGGCTCCTGTGGGTTGGGCAGGGAAGGGGCAGGCCCACCTCATTTGGACGGAGGCGGGCCTACCGGCCAGCTGGTGCAAGGACTCATCCGTCCGGCCAACTTGCTAGGTGAGCCTGGGGGTGGGGATCCGGGGAGGGTTTTTTTTTATTGGGGGATTTTGTTGGGGGGGGGGGTCTGGCAGAAGGGATTGGGCACCCTTCTGCCATGATCGTCAGGGGGTGGGGGGCCTACTGGAAGGAGGGGTTGGGCACTCTCCTGCCGGCGATTGTCGGGGGCAGGTGGGGGTCTTCGGCAGGAGGGATTGGGCATCCCTCCTGCCTCGTTCGTTTAGAAGGGGGGGAGACTGACGGCTGCAGCTGCGGCTGTTATACTAATTGTGGCAAGAATATCCCTTGCTGCGATTAAGTATAGTGGCCGCATCTACTTACAATGTAGGCATCTCCCGCTCTACTTGGGAGACGCGTAGGGCTGCCTAGGTTTGCCTTCAACATAGGCGGCCTGCCTGGGGAGCATTTTTTTTTTAAACGTGCATCCCGATTGGCTGATTCAGTAGCCCCTCGTAGTGCTTACAACATCATTTACTGAATCTGGCCCTAAGTGGCTTTTTGAAAATTGATCCTATGCTTATCTTGCATTCTTTATTCTTTTTTTTCAGTGCCACCTGTTATTCGTGGCTCAGAGGATGTTTCTCAGTTGACAGTAACTGAAGGCAGTCTCATCAGTCTTATTTGTGAATCCAGTGGCATTCCACCACCTGGTCTTACCTGGAAAAAGAATGGTGAGCCTGAATTATTTGGGTAAATTTAAATGGAACTTGTCCTGGTATTTCTCAAATGCATCTAGTGTTTAGGTTAATATGAAACTGTAGTTTCAAGTTTATTTAATCTTTGATATACTGTTTATCAAAAACATACCTAAACGATTTACAATTATCAGAATATTGTTAAAATAAAATAAAAACTTTAAAAAAGTGTGTGTGTGTGGGGGGGGGGGGGACAGGACGACAAAATAAATAGACTTAATGGAGTAAAAAGGAAAAGTGGAAGATGGTAAGATCTTAAATACAATGGCACAAATAAAGTGTTAAAAGGGAGGGAAAAAACAGGAGGGCATTAGCACACTAGGTTAGGGGTCGCTTCGAAAGAAGCGTTTGAATTCGGTCCTGCCGATTACAAGGATGCTGTTAGGGCTCAGGGAGAATAGAGTCAAACTGAAAAAGCGTCTTTAAAAGGAATGTTTTTAAGTTACATTTGAATTTTTCAAAGGATGTTTCATGTCTGAGATCTGACAGAAGGTTGTTCCATAACGTGGGAGCAGTGACTGAAAAAATGGTTTTATGGGTAGAATCAAGAAATAGTTCACGAATAGGAGGAACAGAGAATAGGTTTTGAGTCGTGGAACGCAGATTCCGGGAAGGGGGATACGGAATAAGTAGTTTGTCGATGAATGCAGGTGAATTGGACTGCTTGGTTTTAAATGTTAGCAGAAGTATTTTGTAAGTGATGTGATGAAGAATGGGGAGCCAGTGAGCTTTGCGCAAGAGGGGAGTCACATGGTCAATTTTTTTAGTTTTGTAGATAAGCTTGACTGCGGTGTTTTGTAAAAGTTTCCTTTTGAGTAATTCCTTGATACAAGGCATTGCAGTAGTCAATGTTGGGAATAACAATGGAGTGAATTAGACTATTGATGGAGGGGGGATCTAATAAAAAAAAAGAATAGAACGGATGAGTCTTAATTTGTAAAAGCATTTCTGAGTGACGTTGCTGATTTGGTGGTGAAAGTTAAGATCTTCATCAATCATAACTCCTAGGAGTTGGATGTTATTGTCATGGTGGATAGTGCATGAATCAATGCTGATTGGATGGTTCAGAGGTCTTTGTGGATCTTTTGAGCTCATCCCATTTTAGTTGTTAGGGTTTTCACTCCCAGAATGCTCATCTCACCCAAACATCATGGAGATGAGGTATGCGGAAATTCACACACTAAAGGGCATGTGCGCATATTTATAATCTTTTTAAAATGAGACTTGAAATCAGTGACTTTGGGCAAATCACTTAACACTTAATTGCCCCATGTAAATCGCTTTGATTGTGTAAACCACACAGAAAAAGCGGTATATCGAGCCCCCATCCCCATCCCCCAATTATTTTTCCCAACTCGCGTTATAATTTAAAATTTGTGGAAATGTCATAAATATATAGAAATAAGATAAAATAAAGGTGATACCATTTTTATTGGACTAACTTAGGCCCTCTTTAACTAAGCCATGGTAGAGGTTTCTACCACGGCCCAGAGCGCTAAATGCTCTGATGTCATAGAATTCTATGAGCGTCAGAGCATATAACGCTGTGGGCCATGGTAGAAACCTCTACTACGGCTTAGTGCATTGTTTGATTAGCTTTTGAAGGTAACCCTTCTTCTTCAGATCAGATAAAAAGAAAATGTAATAGGATTCCACAGACTAAAATTACTTTTTGTTTTGTAAAGTTAAGGAAGCACTTTAACATAGTATAAAATTTTATTTGTATATCGCAATACACCATGAAGTCAATGTGGTTAACAGGAGTTAACTGAAAATCGTACATAAGAGGCAAGTATACAATTACAAGTAACATAGGAGTACAAATAACAAAAGACCATGGTAAGGTCGGGGTCGAGAACAAAGGAAGTAGGAAACACAAGGAGAACTCAAGAGATGAAAAGAGGTAGGGTCTCGGTGCAGGCATAGATATGGAGACCTGAGAGGGTGGGTAAGGTCAGGGGGCAGGTCGAAGTGTAGGGAGAGTCTGTAACTAGAGCGTTTTCCTTCGTCTTGGGGAGCGGGGAGGGCGCAGGGTTTAGTTATCCGCTAGGAATTTGTTGAACAAGAATGTTCTTAGTCTTCACCGGAAATGCATGTCGGATGGGAAATTCAGAAAAAAAACTCAGACACAGTCTGAGAAAAACCTGAACCCCACCCGACTGTAGAGTAAGATATAATCCCCAGTGTAGAGTCACACAGCAGTGTGCCGCAAAGTTAAACAAAAAAGTGCACAAAACAAAGAACAAAAAACAAAAAAGCCAAGTACTTAGCTGGGAGCTGTGAATTTTTTACTGAATTTCCCACCCGACATGTAAGAGGAGCCGATGATTAAGGCTAAAAGTACCTGACTTGTAATTCTATATTCAGTCAGTGTGTCTGAGGCTCATTTCATTCATTCTTTGTTTACAGTGACAGTTCACAGGGTAGTAACTTTTTTGTCTATTTATTATATACCTTATCAGATTTTTTGGGTGCCATATATAGAATTTGGCCCTAATTGCTAACCTTTACAGTATTAATACACTTCCCCCTCCCCATTCGCGGTTTCAGTAATCGTGATTTCACATATTCGTGATTTTTTGGGGAGGGGGAAAAAAAAAAACATCCTTAAGTCTTCCCCCCTGGCATCCCAGCCTTACCTGGTGGTCTAGCGGGATTTCAGGGCAGGAGCGATCTTCCTACGCTCCTGCCCCGCGCAGATCGCCAAAAGGAAATGGCTGTGGGGAGTTCCCGTCGTAGTCTTGAGAGACTACGGGAACTCACGGCAGCCATTTCCTCATGAGGTTGGAGTATTTTAGATACATATTGCTCTCAAGTTTAGCATAACTTGAGCTTAATATCAATTACTAATGCAACCATTTGTTGTATTTGTTGATGTCTTTTATGTTTATTCTTTTCTTTTGCATACGTATTGAAAAATTTTTAAATAAATATTAAAAGAAAAAAAAAGGTGCAAATTACTGTAGCTGGGGAAGTAGTTTGAAAAGTGTGTGCAAAGATTTGTGCTGAGATGTATCGAGGATGATAATGACACGGTGCAAAATCAAAATACTTAAGTATATAAGGTCTCTGTTAGCACAAAAGATTATATAGGATATTATAATATATATCTGAAGAGGGAAGGGCCTGCTGAACCTATATAATAATGATATTGTATTGTAAATTCACTTTTCAGGTTCTTTGTTCATGACTGACCCTCTTGGAAGAGTTAGGGTGCTCTCAGGGGGTAGACAGCTACAGATTCCCATTGCTGAAAGCTCAGATGCTGCCTCCTACACGTGTGTGGCTTCAAACATAGCTGGGGCCGCGATGAGAGAATATAAGTTGCAGGTTTATGGTAAGTCATGGTTGACACAAGGTAGATTAGGTCCTAGACATTGTTATTGAGTTTGTTTTTTATGAAACTCTCTAATTAGACTCTAATTGGCTGATATTCAACCTGCAGTGGTCAGGAATTTTAAAGCAGGGAACAGCTGTGGACTGAATGCGACCTGAGTGTTCAGTAATCGTCCCATGTCTGGACACTGTGATTCTGGGTCTTCTGCAGACCTGGATGTTATGTGAGCGCTGGCATAGTTAACTAGACAGAGATAGAACATAAGAACATAAGAACATAAGACTTGCCTCTGTCGGGTCAGACCGGAGGTCCATCGTGCCCGGCAGTCCGCTCACGCGGCGGCCCCTCAGGTCCAGGACCTGATAGTGCTCCTACCCTAAAACTCACATATGCTTTTCGCTTTTGTCCTGTAGTGTAACCTTCTATCTATACCCTGTAATCCCCTTCTCTTTCAGGAAGTCATCCAGTCCCTTTTTGAAACCCAGTATTGTACTCTGTCCTATTACCTCCTTTGGAAGCGTGTTCCAGGTGTCCACCACCCTCTGAGTGAAGAAAAACTTCCTTGCATTCGTTTTGAATCTGTCCCCTCTCAGTTTTTCTGAGTGACCTCTTGTTTTTGTTGTCCCCGCTAGTCTGAAGAATCTGTCCCTATCCACCCTCTCTATGCCTTTTGTGTGGTCCTATCTGCCTGGTTAGGGGTATGGGCACCAGCACCAAACATGGATGAAGTCCGCTTTACCCTTGGATGGGCCATTTGGCCTTTGTTTGCCATCCTGTTTCTATGGACTGCCCAAGCACTAACTGGACAGTGCCACAGCAGTCACACCAGATATTCAGTGGTACTGTGTGGTTGTCTCACTGAATATCCGAAGACAGTCCACTCAGCATGGCTTAAATGGTCTTTTTGAGCAGCCCTATCTGTCTACATAAACCACACTGAATATTTACCCCTAACTGTACTAT
Source organism: Geotrypetes seraphini (assembly GCF_902459505.1). NCBI lineage: Eukaryota > Metazoa > Chordata > Amphibia > Gymnophiona > Dermophiidae > Geotrypetes > Geotrypetes seraphini. The sequence goes on along the minus strand of NC_047093.1, from coordinate 126,371,621 downwards.
CTATTTAATGTGGGGAATTATTGCATGCTGTGTTATTTTCTACATTGTTGATGGTATTCTGTATCCTGTTGAGAGGGAGTTTCTTCCTCTAGATTAGGAGTAGACAAGGAAGCCATTTCCCCTTCCTGAAGCAACTGACCAAGAGTTCGTAACCCCTGTCCTGCCCATAATCAAAACACCTTATCCAGATCACCCGGAATAAAACGATGAGAGTAAACAATTGCTGTTCCAAGGAAATACACTCTAGACTGCAACAACCGAGAGCAAATCCTAAGCCATAAATGCAAAACATGGTGCAAAATTGGATTTTCAGTGGTCGCCAACTCTCATATAGAGTCCACAGGCAACTAGGGAATAACCCAAATGGTTTCTTGCCAGTACAATAGCTTCTTTTAGTTTTGCCTACTGCTTTCCTACTTCTTCCAGACTATTCCATCCAGACAGCAACTCCTTGATGTAATCCCCTAGCCGAACAAGGATAGTTTTGGGTTTTATTTAAGTCAAGAACCTTCGCTTTTGAACCTCTATACCTGTCTTAAGATGAAACCATACCATGTGGTGATCACTGGATGCCAGATGATCACCCACTATAATCTCAGAAACAGTTTTCTCATTCGTAAGCACTAACTCCAGTATGGCACCATCTCTGCTTGAACAGTTCTCCTTGTAGAGAATCTAGGATCTCCCTACTTCTAGGAAACCCTGAAAAAGGGATACCACAGTCAACATCTGGCATATTAAAATCACCTGTTACAGCTATATTTTGAATATTTTCAATTAAATCTCTGTCCACGTCTATCTGTAAAGGAGATCCTGAAAACCTGGCTGGATTGCGGCCTTTGAGGACTGAGGTTGCCCACCCCTGCTGTAGATTGATAAGCTATAAATTTCTGTATGTAAATAAATAAATGTACCATGGATCCTTACTAACAGTTAGTATATGGCAATTCTCATGTTAAACAGCTAACATGGAAGAGGTGGGAAATGAGTAGAGAGGACTTTTATAACAGGGCATCTGGTAGGTGCCTATAATATAAAATAATGAAGGTACCTACTTTCCTTTACAGAATACTACTTACACATACACTCAATTATTGGACCTCACTACAACGTACTTTTTAAAGCCCCCACAACTTACTTAGAGCCGACTCTGACCTACCCTGCCTCCCTTCCACCTCCCGGACCTCTCCACAACTTACTTTTTAAGGCCTGGTGGCTAGTCTCGTGGGAACTGAACGACAGCCATTTATATTTGCTGCTCTGCATGGGGCAGGAGCAGAGGAAGATCACTCCTGCCCCACTTCACCGCTAGACCACCAGGCTTTAAAAAGTACATTTTGAAGGGGCCCAGGAGGCGGGAGGGAAGTGGGGTGGGTCAGAGTCGGCCCTGAGTAAGCTGTGAGAGTACGCAACACGGCTAATTGTTTCACCACCATATGCTTGCCTTAACATTTCAGGAGTTTCATTACCACTCTTTCCAAGTTTAAGACAAAATTTAATCACACACCTGTGGAGTACTCTCGCTGTGGCCAATAATGAAGGCTATGGCAGTCCAACTTCGGTGTATGAGCATCACAAGAACCAGCACAGTATTGCCATGTCTACTTCTTGGAAAGAAAAACACAGGCAGTCTTTCTAGTCAGCCTGGATATGTGGGTTATTCCTACTATGAAATGTATCTCTCTTCTTTGATCTCTTTGGATCTTGTCCATATTTTTCTAGTGCAGGGTAAAGCAACATTTTACCACTCAAATTTACATGAGACCTTCCCAAAGTCTCATTCAGTTTTTCTCTCTCTCGGAAGACGGCCAAGGATCTTAATTGAATTTGCAAGTCACTGATTCTGTTGTACTAGTTTCAGTTTATTTTTACTATATTGGATTGCTCAGCTCTTTCCCCTGCTCAGAATATTCTGTTCATGGGGACAGGTAGTCTTAGGGTTGCCAGGGGGAAATTCGGATGTCTGGAATCTTATTGCCTTAACTTTCCAAAACCTAAAAGCTGAGAAAGTGAAACTGCAAAAAGTTGCAAACAATTCCAAAACATTGATCCAGTCAGCATTCAGCCAGCGGTGGTCAGTGCTTGTTAAACCCTAGGCACCGCCTATGAATTAAATCAAATATCAGTGCCAGGCTCTGTTGGGGTACTGGCACAAGATGACTGCCTAGGAGTTAGCCAGAAAGCATTGATATTCTGCCTCCTGGTTAACTTAGGAATCCAGTTTTGTCATTCTAAGGGACCCTTTTACAAAGCTGTGGCCTTAGTGCATTCTTAGGCAGGCCTTTCCTGCACATTAAAGCCATTTTTTACAGCAGGGATAAAATGGCCGAATTTCAGATGTTTCCATTAATGGCCATGTGCTAAATTTCCCACTTAGATCGTGAGCCCCTACTGCTGCCTGTTTAGTAGGTGGTAGAGACTCGTGTTCTAAACCTGTGCTAATCAGTTATCGTTTGGCAATGCCAACATGGCATAGATGACCCCACTCTCTGCTCCTCCAGACACGCCTCCTCCATGAAAAAATATTTTAGCGTGTGTTTTTGTGTGTGCACATGCAAAAATTACTGTGGGATACCTCAATGTGCCCCATGGTGTGCCATTTTAAGCTGCAGTAAGCACACATTTACCACAGCTTTGTAAAATGGCCCCTAAGTTATCTGGGTAGCTATGGGCTTTATTCTTCAGTGGCCTGGTATGAACATTTGCATTATCACACTATAATCAGGTTGCAGTTGGCACAGAAGTGCTTAGTATTTCCTATTGAGGAGGTGGTAAGTGGTCCCGCATTCACTGCATGTTAATCAGTTAGCTCGTGGTAAGTGCAGCAGATTAATTGCTGTACACGCTCCATGCCCATTCTGGGTAAAGACAAGATCATGACTTGAGATAGAATTCAGAGAGGGAAGAAGAATGTGATGGTTCATTCCAGACAAGACTGTTTTCCTATTTATTTTCACAATAGTTCGTCCTGTGATATCTGACAGTGGGAGTCACCCCTCCAATATCGTTGCAACCCGAGGGTCTAATGTTTCCTTGGTATGTGAGGCAACAGGTAATCCCCAGCCAGTTATCACTTGGCTGAGGGATGGCCACCCGTTGATTAGTGGAAGAGGAATAGAGGTATTGAAAGAAGGCCGACTCCTGCATCTGAAGGACATCCAGGTGTCAGACACAGGCCGCTATGTGTGCATCGCCGTGAATGTGGCAGGACAGACGGACAAGAAATATGACCTGAATGTTCATGGTGAGTTCTCTGATTAAATCACTTGTTTTGAAGCATGAATATATAAGAGCTTACGCAATAATTTAATATACGTTTAGTACCTTTTGTTCATGATGCTCAGCAATAAAGCCATAACATGAAAGCTAATGTGTACATGCTAAAACTAGAGTCTACACTTATGTAATAAGCTTGTTCTCGGCATATGTTATTTTCTGTGAGCTTCATAGGATTAGAACATACTTTAAGTTTCTACTGGGCTTGCTGTCGAAGAGCTGGCCTGAACTGAATTCTCCTTCATAAACATGTTAAGAACAGTGAAGCATTAACAGTAGTCAAAATTTGTATTGTTTGCATAAGGAGAGGTATTGCCAGTAGAGAAAAGGAAGCAGCGTGAGACCAACCCCTGATCTGCCCCCCTTTCCCCCTTCCGACACATACACCCACCTTAAATACTGCTTTGTATTTTTGAAGGTACACTTCCATAAGGATATCGAGAAAATGGGAGCAATAAGCAGTTCAGAGGGGATCTACCCAAATAATGGAGTGCCTGCAGCTGCAGCATAAGCTGTACTCTGAGACGTTTAAGGAATGCTATTTGTACTCTCTAGAAAAATAAAGAGAAAGGAAGGGTATCGTACAAACATTGAATTATCTGGCAGGTTTTGGTTGTACAGTTAAGTAATATTTTCCATAAGAAGGAAGTTTCAGGACACAAGGTCATGACATGGCCATTGGGAGTCTGAGAGGACGTGCTAGATAAATAGGCCTCATAATGAGAGGAGAGGTGATGCCGGTAGAGCATTAAAAATACTAAAATAACTTTTGAGAACTATATTTCTCAATCAGTGTCCTCTTCTTTTTACTACCTTTGGCATTTATGTGGAATCCAAGCTTGCTTCTTTGAGTCTTGACTTTGTCCAATTGATTATGCTTATATATTTTTATGAATTGATTATGGGGCTACCAGATAAGAACTTGGCTAGACTCCATCAAGTTCAAAATTTGGGACCTTGAGACCATATTTCATCAGCTCTTTTCTCTTTACATTGGCTTCCGATTAAAAAGTGTTGCATTTTTAAAGCCCTGGTTCTCCTGAGCGATCATTATGATCTCAGAGCGATAGGTGGTTCCTTTTTACCTTCTGTCAGATCTTTGCAGTTGGAATATGCTTGTTCTTGAGCTTATTCTTACTATTTGGTTTGGCTATGGAATCAGGTTCCTTATGCCTTGAGAACTTTTAATGACCTTCTGGGCTTTTGACTAGCACTGATATGTGGAAGAGAATTTAGTAAGCCGAAATTTCTGATATAGTTTTTATTTTATCTGATCAATTTGTTGTATATCTTATTTTTATGAATATTAGTTTGTTACCCATTCTGGGAGGATGGGCTAAATAATTGAATAAGTAAATGTTTTAGTCAGATATGAAGGCTAGCTTTAAAGTGAAAGTAAGGGAGATTCTAGAGTCTCGATAGACAGGAGAAGGGTAATTTTATAACAGGGTCTGAGGAGGGCTGCTGACCTCTTCTTGGGACTTTCTTTCTTATCCACATCCTCTTCTTTCCCCTTCTCGTGCCCATCCTACCTTCCTGATAGACCAGTATTTACAAGTGGACTCAGGTGGTGATAGACTCCTTCCTGTCTTTGTTAGTTGGCGGCGTGAGCTCCATCAGCTACCAAAGCACAGGGCATGTAGGTGGTAGCCTCCTTCAGCAAGTAGTGAGATAAGCTCTATCAACTGCTGCTGTAGGGATTGATTGCATTGGTGCTGGCCACCTTCCACTGGCAGGATGAGCTCTGCCAGCTGCATATGTCAGGAGGGTGGTAGCCTCCATTTTTGGCAGGTTGTGGGATGAGATCTAACAGCAATCCCATCACTACACCATGAGTATTTCTGAAACTCACAGTCAACCCTTCATGGTTTTCTGATTTTGCAAGACCATAGCCACAAAGTGTTGTCTCATGAGCTTTGAAAATACTCTTGGTACCTTAACCATGTGATACCTTTCTGTGGTCATCTGAGCCTTGAACTGCAGCAAATTTATGAAAAGATTGTTGATCTAGCAGAAAATGAATTCTGGCAGCAGGGCATTTGGTGGGCCAAAAGGTCCTTATCTTCAAACAATATAATGTTGCTATATACTGAGATACTGTAAAAAGTTTATTCAGTGACCTCACCTTTTATAGGGGCTTAACTCTTTTCTATTCTTTCTAGTGCCTCCAAGTATATTAGGTGACCTGGGAATGCCTGAAAATGTCAGTGTTGTAGAAAAAACCCCTGTAATGCTGACCTGTGAAGCTTCTGGGATTCCTCTGCCCTCAATAACGTGGCTGAAAGAGGGGCGACTGATTGGTCCAAGCAGCTCAATCAGAATTCTTGCAGGTACAACAGATAACAGGATCATTTCTTAAAGCTTTTAATTCAGCTTTTAAGTATATTTCACTTTTTGTTTTAATTTCTGTATAAAATTCTTTGTTGGGGCATCCCTTCCTCCCTTCACACCTTTTAAGATTAAGACTGCATCATTAAAGGAGAAGAGCCTTTCAGAGAGGCTGCTGGCCACCCAGCCCCTTCACTGTAACATATTAATACTATATTGTTAGTTCGCTGATTGTTAAGATTGTAATTCATTGGTCTTTAAGATTGTAATTCACTGATTGTACAGCTCTCTTTATTGTGAACCGCCTAGAAGTCGTAAGATTATGGCGGTATAGAAAAATAAAGTTATTATTATTGTTATTAAAATTATAACAAATTCCATTCCTTGCTGCCACCACTACCTTTTTCTCTGAAATGGATCATTTTTAACATATTAAGATCATTTTACTTTTTCTGTCTAATTCATGTGAAGGGGAATTTTCGATAGGATGTCTAAGTCTGATGTTTTGAGAAAAACATCCCCAAATCACCATTTTTGAAACAGTAAAACATCGGTCTTTTATTTTTGAAAGTGACCATTTCTAGTTGTGCTTGCGTCTATCATTTTTGACCATTTTCGAAAAAGGTCCCAACAAGCCATTGGGACATAGAAGCAGCCAACATTCTTAGCAAACTGGCCACAGACATATAAGCAGAGCAGAAGGGCATTCTAGGGGCTACTGCAGTGAGTGTCACATTAAAAAATCCTAGATATGCATCTCACCATAACCTACTTATATTTTATGGTGAGCCCATTAAAACCCACCCAAGACTTACTATACCCACCTGTATACCACACCAATAGCCCTTATTTTAATTTAATTTAATTTAATTTAATTCTTATATACCGCTAATAACCGTGAGGTTTCTAAGCGGTTTACAAAAATGATGCATTAAAGATACAATAAATAAAAACTAAATAAATAAGATAGGTACTTGGAAATTCCCTAACTGTCCCAAAGGCTCACAATCTAACTAAAGTACCTGAAGAAACAGTATGAAAAATAAAAATAAAAAGACAGAGGTAGAGATAGAAATGAAATATTCCAACAAGTAATGAATAAACAATTTAAAGATAGAATTAAAATAATAATTAAAGTAAACAAAATAGAGATAAAAATAAGCATAGAGAGAAACAGAAACACACTCCAAAAAAGCATCAAGATCTTTGACTTGTAATTATTATGATCATTTAACACCAGATCTTAAATGCCTTTCCGGAATACATCATATCCCTATCCCTCTCCATACCCACCTCCATCTCCACCCCAATTCACTTCAACCACCATTCCCATTCTATTCTTTAACTGCTGTCAACCCCAGTTCCGATGGCTATCGTCTGGGTCCCGAGTTTCCTCCAAGAACAGGCGACATCTCTGGCAAGGTAATCTGCACCGCTGCCGCACATGATGCGAGATCCTCAGAGGTAGACCCTTCGGAATGGGGGAGGAGTGAAGATGGTGTCGGGTACCCTGCTGGAACGGGCTCCCGAACCGACCGTTGGTCTGAGCGTCGAACTGCAGCTCTCCTCTGTCGGCTCTTCCCTGCTGGAATGGGGGAGGAGTGAAGATGGTGTCGGGTGCCCTGCTGGAACGGACTCCCGATCTGGCCACTAGTGTCATCTTTATGTAGGTACAGTAGGTTTTGGGTGAGTTTGGAGGGCTCACCATACAATATGATTGTGTACCTGGGACTTTTTAATGTGACGTTCACTATAGTACTCCCTAGAATGCCCCTCTGCTCTGCTCAGATATATCTGTGTGGTCATCTGAAGAAGTCATACAAGCTGGCATGTACAGTTTCTTTCACATATTTGGGTGGTGGTGGTGGGGGGGGGGGGTCGGTGACCACTGGGGGTGTAAAGGAAGGGTCATGTCTTAATTCCTGATCAGTTTGGGCATCTTTTGAGCCCTTATTTGTTTTTAAAACAGGTCTAGCTCCAAACGTCTAAATGTTGCCCTGGAGTTTTGTTAAATGTTCAGTTATCCCTGCAAAATGTCCCAAGTCCTAAGTCAACCCTAAACCTGCCCAAAACACACCTTCAAAGTGCCCCCTTGGAATTTAGACAAACGGGGACAAACAGACTAGAAAAAACGTCTAAAATATGGGTTTTGAAAATAGTGATTTGGACATTTTAGCAAGAAAAAACGTCCAAATGCCACTTTGCCATTTTGGGGACATTTTTGTCTTTTGGAAATGAGTTCCATACTGTCATACTTCTGTATTTCTCGATCTACAATACACTTAGACCATTTTCCTCATTGCTGTGTAGCCAGTGGAAGTGCTGTAACTACAGACTACTAAAAGTGAAAAATAACCTAGTTAGGCAGCTATAGTTAAGTTGGTTCCAGAATATACATATGTTTTCAGATATTCAGGTGCTCTTTGATTATCTTTATATGTATTGAGAATTATACTGTATTTTCTTGTTTATCTGATTAGTTAAACCCTGCCTTGGGCTTTTATAAAATTTAGAAAGGTGGGTTAGATATAAAGATTGTTAATGAAGATGAAAAACTGGCAGGATGACTTTGCTAGGGAGGGAAGTTATTAAGCTGCATTAGGGCAGGTTGTCTTGTCCTAACATAGCAATATTAAAGTCATAGTGGGTTACATAGTAATAAGAAGATAAGAATAGCTTTACTGGTTCAGACCAATAGCCCATCTTCACGGTGGCCAATCCAGGTCATAAGTACCTGGCAAAAACCCAAATAATAGCAACATTCCATGCTACCAATCCAGGGCAAGCAATCCACGGGCTTCTCCCGTGTCTGTCTCAATAGCAGACTATGGACTTCCTCCTCCAGGAACTTCTCCAAACCTGTTTTAAAACCAGCTACATCAGCGGCCCACCAGGTACAATTTTGAGGCCCTCGGCATGTTACCATTGTTCTGGAACGTTGCCCGCCTCACTGCTGTAACCTCACGCTAGTGTGCGTGAGGTTACAGCAGTGAGGCGGGCAACGGTCCAGAACGTAAGGTAACCATTGGAGGCAGTGCAGCTTGTGCGTGTGTCCGTAATCTTGTGAACTCTGGCGAAATTTAGTCAGCTGTGAGATTTCAGTGCTTTATCTCAGGAGCATCCGACTGGAATCATGTCCTGTGTAACACACCTGTTAGCACCCCTGTCCCGGAGTTGCAGTCACCACAGAGGAGATGATGGATGGGGAGTAATTTTTGCCCCTCACCTCCCTTGCATATGCATATGGGTATGACAAACAAATAGCATAGTAATTCAATATAAAAACTTTATATACCACATAACAGCCTTAAAAGGATCCAAGCGGTTTACAATGTATAGTAAGAAAAGAACTCCATTTAAAAATAGGAAAGGAAAGAATAAAAGCAAAAGTTAATTTTTTTTTTTTTCCGTAAAATACTATACCAATCAATACCTCAATAATAATATTCTAATAATAAAACAGTAAAACAATCAAATCTCAATAAACCATAACTAATACATACAACTACATAAACACATATTACAGTCCCAAACGCAATTCTTCAATTTGAGAAAGCCAATTGAAAAAAAAAATGTGCTTTTAATGTCTTTTAAAATTTATGTATGATTCTTCTTTTCTCAAGTCTATGGGAAAATGATTCCATAACCACGGAACTAAATAAAAGAACGCACAATCTCTAGTTGACGCAAGATGTGCCTTCGAGATATGAGGAACGACTACCCTATTGTCATTCAAAGATATTATAAGCGCCTTGGGGCATAAAATAACACCAAGTTGGAAAGATATGAAGGCTGTAACTGAAATAATGCTCTGTGTGCCAACATCAGGATCTTAAATTTGATCCTAAATTCTATTGTTAACCAATGGAATTTTAAATACAAAGGTGTCATGTGATCACGAATATATGCCCGGCCTAATAATCTAATCGCAGCATTGTGCACTGTTTGTAAGCGCTTCAGCTGTCCTGATCCAATACCTGCATATACTAAATTACTGTAATCTAACTTTGACAATACAAAGGCATGAATTAACGTGTGCAATGATTTCTCATCCAAAAAATCTTGAATGGCTCTAAGCTGTCTTAATGCCCCAAAACCTTTAGCAACCATGCTTGAAACTTGCTCCTCAAAATTTAATAATAATAACTTTATTTTTATATACCGCCATACCATAAACAGTTCTAAGCAGTTAACAAGGGAAGAGAATGTATACAGACAGCGACATTACAGCGAACTTACAAATTTACATTGGCATGTTAAGTTTAGTCAGGGCATTATCAAAAAAGATATCACTACCAGAAGCAAGGAAGTTATCCTCCCGCTGTGACGATGGGCGATGGTGAGACCGCATCTGGAGTACTGTGTTCAATACTGGTCGCCGTATCTTAAGAAGGATATGGCGGTACTTGAGAGGGTCCAGAGACGAGCAACAAAAATGATAAAGGGCATGGAGAACCTTTCGTATGCTGAGAGATTAGAGAAGCTGGGGCTCTTCTCCCTAGAAAAGCGGAGACTTAGAGGGGATATGATAGAAACTTACAAGATCATGAAGGGTATAGAGAAAGTAGAGAGGGACCAGACTGGCCGGGGAAACGAAAACTAGAGGGCACTCGGAAAAGTTGAAGGGAGACAGATTCAGAACAAATGCCAGGAAGTTCTTCTTCACTCAGAGGGTGGTGGCTACCTGGAATGCGCTTCCAGAGGAAGTGGTAGAACAAAGTGCGATTGTGGGTTTCAAAATGGGACTGGACAAATTCCTGAAGGAAAAGGGGATTGAGGGGTACAAATAGAGGGGTACTATGCAATACAAAATGCTTTAGAGTAATAGATAACTTACAGGTCATTGACCTGGGGGGCCGCTGTAGGAGCAGACTGCTGGGCATGATAGGCCTGTGGTCTGACTCAGTAGAGGCGATGCTTATGTTCTTATATTCTTATCTGGAAGGGTATTGAAAGAACATCGGGTTGAGGTGGGGGTCAGAGAAATTTGTCAAAGAGGTAGGTTTTTATTGACTTTCTAAACGTTTGGTACGATGAAAATCGAATATAATCCCCAAGTACTTGAAACTACCTACTAGCTTTATACTATAATGATTTAAAGAAAAATCTAATCGAGGTGTTGCCTTATCTCCTGAGATAGACTAGGTTGTCCATTTTTTATTCATCTTTTAAAAACTGTCTTCTGGTGATAACAGTTCAACTTTGGAGCTACCTGAGGCATCTTTGATGTTTGCGACTGAGGTTTTTGAAATCTGATCAATGCATTTTAGGGGCCTTATCCCTTAGCTGTGATATCCCATTCTCCTTTGTATTTCTCTTGTAGGGGGCAGGACATTGCGTTTGATGCAGGCAGCTGTGGATGACGCAGGCAGCTATACCTGCATTGTGACCAATGCTGCTGGAGAAGAAAGAAAACACTTTAATCTTCATGTACTAGGTACAGTTTGTATTTCACTGAAAGTATTTGTTAATGTGAATGCTATGTATTGCTTCATGATTTTGTTTCATTTTCTGTCGTTTGTCCACAAGGCTAATTTTATTTATATAAAAATGAAAAACACACAAAATTTTACTTAAACAAAGTTTACGAGTTGCCCCACCTTGCTGTTTTTTAAAACTACCACTAAGCTTAACAGTATATTGTAATTCTTGTGCACTCAACAAATATAATCAATGGCCTATGACAGTGTTTCTCAACAGTACGCAGGCTGCTTGTTAGGGGTACGTGCCGCCACAGATATTGCCTGCCTGCCCACCCTCCTCCACCGCCGGGGATCCCTCTTTCTTGCTCCTCCCCCTCTGTCAAAGCCAACCCAACTCCAGCCCCCACTCCTCTCAGCTGGATCCAACCTCTCCTCAGTTCCTGATTCCCCGACCTACTAGCTCCCTGCTACTGTATTTTAAAAACTTCGGGCAGCCTGCGGTGCAATGAAACCAGCTTCCCGCTGTCTGCCTGCTTGCCTCAGATGTGTTTTCTGCAGCCTACGCAGAACGCTGCAGAAAGAATACTTCCGAGGCAGGCAGACGGCGGGAGGCTGACTTCATTGTGCCTCTGGCTGCCAGATTAGATCCCACACAGTCAACGCTAACAGAAGACCATGTCTTTTTCATACACATAGAACACAGATACATCCTCACCCAATATGGAATAAGTAATCACAAACTAAAATTAAGAAATATGTAGGCAAAAGTTAAACTGAACCACCAAGAAGCCAGAATTTTCATATAGTGCAACAAGAAGCCAGAATTTTCATATAGTGCAACAGAAAAAGTATGCATGTCCCCTAATACTGTGCAAAATATAAATATAAAGACAGCAACTGTAAATTTTAAAAAAATTACAAATAATCACCACTTTACAAATAGAAATAAAACAAGAGATGGAAAATAAGATAATATTTTTTTATTGGACTAATATTTTTCAATTAGCTTTCAGAGGCCAAAACCTCCTTCCTCAGGTCAGTACAGTATATTATCATCTCTGGTTTCTCCTTTCCTAATCTTCTCTTCACTCTCTTTCTTCCATTCAGCATCTGCTCTCTCCCTCCCTTCCATCCAACATCCAACCTCTTTCTCTGCCCCTTCCATAAACTGTCTACCCTCTCTCCCCTTCATCCATCCTGTGCCCCCTCTATTTTTTACATGATTCTTTTTTTTTTTAATTTATAATTTTCAATCATTACATTTAATATAATGAACAAAGAAAAAAAAGGCATCGTATACAAAACATTTACAATAATCAAAACATCCATTCATAATTCCATCAAGCCCAGTATCCTGTTTCCAACAGTGGCCAACTCAGGTCCCAAATACCTAGCAAGATCCCAAGTAGTAAAACAGATTTTATGCTGCTTATCTTAGGAATAAGCAGTGCATTTCTCCAACACATCTCAATAATGGCCTATGGACTTCTCTTAGGAAATTATCCAAGCCTTTTTTAAACCCAGTTAACCAATTTCACTACTTTATCCAGCAATGACTTCCAGAGTTTAATTACATGTTAAGTGAAAAAATATTTTCTCCGGTTTGTTTTAAATCTACTACTTACCCCCCTCTTTTACTAAGGTATGCTAGTGTTTTTAGCATGCGCTGCCCCCCCCCCCCCACTATGCGCCAAGAACTAACGCCAGCTCAGCTAAGCGTGTGCTAAAACCGCTAGTGCAGCTTAGTAAAAGGAGCCCTTAGTTGCTTCATTGCATGCCCCCTACTAGTATTTTTGGAAAGAGTAAACAAGCGGATCCCAGAGTTCAGACACAGCAAAACTGAAACCCAAAAGAGCGTAACCCTACCATCAATGATTGTCTAACTGTAACCTGTTTCATTGTCATGACTAGTCTGTCTTTAAACCAATTGTGAATGTCATTTTGTAATTCGTTCTGAGCTTCTGGGAGAATGGGATAGAAATCAAAATAAATAAATAAAATATTATATGCTACAAAAATGATTCAATTTTATTGATAATAATAATAATAACAACTGTGTGGGGTATTTGAAGGTTCCCACTAGAATATAAACTGGATATTAAAAACTAAAAATGTTGTTTAAAAAAAAAACTATTGAATTTGAAGGAGAACCTAAAGAATTATGGACCCCTACACGTTTACATAGAATTGATAGCTCTAAGTCTAATAGATGCTGGCATTGTCATCTTGAAGCAGGAACATTAGATCATCTTTTATTCTATTGTCCATTCATATTAACATTTTGGAAATCAATTTGGCCCCAAATCAATAGGATGTTAGAAAATCCTGTAGCCTTGACATACGATACAATTCTATTTGGTACTGCAATGAGATCTCAAAGTCAAATTTCATCAAATAACAACAAACTTTTATTTATAATGACTGGAATAGCAATACAGCAAATTACACACAATTGGAAAAATTGTGACAGATTGAACTATAATTTTTGGTGGAACTCAGTTTGCCATATATATAAAATGGAACATACATTTGCAACACAAAAAGGATATATGGATAAATTCAAAAAGATTTGGGGACCATTAACAAAATATTGTAATAATTGAATTTCATTTTCTCATAATAAGAAAATAGTTAAAGAAGAAAGGGAGGGAGGGGATATGGGAGGGGGGTTTATACTCTTTATTATAAATTATAAATAAAATATTATTAATAGATGGTATTCTTACATGAAAACAATGTAATAAAGGGAAGGGAAAAAGGTTAATAATTTAAAAAATAATTGATAAAATCATTACAATATATATGTTGTATAACTTTATAAGAAAAATAATTACAGTTATATGATATATAAAATCATAAGAAATATAAGATAAGAAATGTTATGTATAAAATACATTATAGAAATATCAAGTGTATTATTAAGATAATTGTATGAAAATTTATGACACTTGTTGTTAAATGAAAAAAATTCAATAAAAAAACTTAAACAGAAAAAAAAAAAAAAAAAAAAGAATTGTTTACCTAGCTTGTAGCCTATCTTAAGACATTAAACATGAGAAACTGGGACCTGCATAGAATGGTGGGCACAGCTCTGGCCACCTTATTGGACACTGGATGGACCTCAAGGGTCATTTTCTGCCATTACTTACTATGTTGTTCTTGTTTGGGTTTTTTTCACCCTAGTGCCCCCAAGCATTGCGGGTGAGAACAACCCTGAAGATGTGAAAGTGAAAGAGAGAGCCAGTGTTACATTATCATGTGAAGTGGCAGGTAAGATTGTTGTGCATGTCCATAATTGTAGTCATGTAGGAAAGATTCTCTGTTGAGATGGATGACTCGCACACCAGAGATGTTTCTAGTTGGCTTTACATAAGGCTTACTTATTCTGGCTTTCTTAAGAGTTAGACCTATATAGTGGTCATGAGGGTAGGAATTGTAAACATGGCTTCTGGTTTCCTGCAATACAATGATAAGGAGGCACAAAATCTGGCCCTTTTCACAGAATTGAGAACATTAAGAAAATGCATGCTAACACAGACTAAGGTCCACCAAGCCAGCATCCTGTCTTTGACAGTAGTCAGTCTGGATCATAAGTACCTGGCAGATCTCCAAAAACTAGATTATTTCTTATAGTTCATTTCCAGAGATGAGCAATGGCTTTCACAAGTCTACCTGACTAGACCTCAGTCACCCAGGAATAATGGAAAACCAGGAGCTAGGTCAGCATACTTGACCTCTCTCTCTCTTTGCCCAACAGATTCCCTCTTCCTTTCTGTATCAGTTCAAAGGGAAGGATGGGATTTGGCATACTGCCTTTCTGTGGTTACAATCAAAGTGGTTTACCTATACAGTTACATTATTTTGTGCTTGTGACAATAGAGGGTTAAGTGACTTGCCCAGCATCACAAGGAGCTATGGTGGAAACTGAACTCGGTTCCCCAAGTTACTGCACTAACCATTGGGCTACTCCTGCTTCTTAAGAAAAGTGCAACAGGCTATGTCTCTCATTTGCTGCTGGAAGCCAGAGTGTTGTGATTTGAATTGCTTCTCACAATTTATCCCACAACAGAGAATGACGATGAGGCTTGAGGTGTAACTAGTCTCTTCCCCCCTCCTCCTTTCTTCCAGATGGTTCTGCATGGAGAGGGGGATCAGTAGGAGTTTGGATGAATATGGGATAGACAATAGGTAGAGGGTCTTGGATAGGGTTTATTTTTTTTGTGATGTGTTAACTTATATAAGTTTTATAGTATTTATTAATCCATTATCTATATATCTTTCTTTAAGCTGTTTGGCCTACAGAGATTGTCTAAATAAATAAAGGGGTCAGAAAAGTTTAGTTGTAGGGAGTGAGAGAGGATATTTACTGGAAAGAAGGTTAAAATGTAAGAGGATGGATTGAAGAACTAACATAGAGCTGGAGGGGAGGATGGGATTAGAGAATGACACAGGGACAAATTTTTCCCCGTCCCCCGCGGGAACTCATTTTCCCATCCCAGTGAGTTCTTTTCCTGTCCCTGCTCCATTCCTGTAAGCTCTGTCCTCATCTGCACAAGCCTCAAACACTTTAAAATCATAAGTGTTTGAGGTTTGTGCAGTTAAGATCGAGCCTACATGAATGGGAATAGAGAGCTGAAGGAATACAAATATATGCTGTCAGTTATTGGCTTTAGAAAGGATTTGGAGTTTGATAGCGTCCCACACCGCAGGTTATTGAGCAAGATGAGTTTGATTGCATGGGTTAAGGACTGGCTTGGAGGTAGACTTCAAAGGGTGGTGGTAAACGGCACTCCCTCCAAAACGATGGAAGTGATCAGTGGAGTGCCACAGGGCTTGGTCTTGGCCCGATCCTATTCAACATCTTCGTAAGAGACTTGGCTAAGGGGCTTCGAGGTAAAATTACGTTATTCGCTGATGACGCCAAACTATGCAACATAGTAGGCAAGAGCACAATAGATAAAAGCACAGTGCCTGACAAAAGCTCAATGCCTGACAGTATGACGCATGACCTACTACTCCTACTGGAGCATTGGTCAAAGACTTGGCAACTAAGTTTCAATGCCAAAAAATGCAAGGTCATGCACCTTGGCAGCAAAAATCCATGCAGGACTTACACCCTAAATGGTGAGACCCTAGCAAGGACTGTAGCAGAACGAGACTTAGGGGGTGATCATTAGTAAAGACATGAAGACTGCCAATCAAGTGGAGAAAGCTTCATCCAAGCCTAGACAAATCATAGGTTGTATCCGTAGAAGTTTCGTCAGCCGTAAGCCCGAGGCCATAATGCCGTTGTACAGATCCATGGTGCGACCCCATCTGAAATACTATGTACAATTCTGGAGGCCACATTACCAAAAAGATGTGCTGAGAGTTGAGTCGGTTCAGCGAATGGCCACCAGGATGGTCTCGGGACTCAAGGATCTCCCTTATGAGGAACGGCTGGATAAGTTGCAGCTATACTCACTCGAGGAACGCAGAGAGAGGGGAGACATGATCGAGACGTTCAAATATGTCACTGGCCGTATCGAGGTGGAAGAAGATATCCTTTTTGTTAAAGGACCCACGGCAACAAGAGGGCATCCGTTGAAAATCAGGGGTGGGAAATTTCATGGTGACACCAGAAAATATTTCTTCACCGAAAGGGTGGTTGATCGCTGGAATAATCTTCCACTACAGGTAATTGAGGCCAGTAGCGTGCCAGATTTTAGGAAAAAATGGGATTGGCATGTGGGATCTCTTCACGGAGGAAGTTAGGGGGTGGGTCATTAGTGTGGGCAGACTAGATGGGCCGTGGCCCTTTTCTGCCGTCATTTTCTATGTTTCTATGTATATCTGTGCCCTGGAGAGACTATCCGATGATTAGAAATTTTTATTAGGGTTGTACCGAATATTTGTTTTCGATTTAGCCCTGAATAGATGATTCGTATTCGACTGAATTGCGATTTAAATTTGAATACTACTAATCCAGGGCCCTACTGTACTAAATCCTACTGAAATAAACACTTGACTCCTGTTATTCAAAGCTATTTAACCAGAGTCCTATCTTTGGCTGCTATTAACTTAATCCAATATTCAGCACTGGCTGAGCTAGTTATGTTAATGCCGGCCCCAAACCCCCCCAAGATATTCAATGCCGGTCTCCAGAAATGGCCTGGAATTGAATATCTGGGGACAACGTCAACCATGGGAGTTAGCCGGGCCCCCTTTTATCGTTGTTATGTTAAAGCTCATTATTTGTATTTGGCTGAAAAATATTTTTCATTATTCATATTCGGCTATTTGGTACAGCTTTAATTTTTATGCTGTTTTATTTGATTGTAAGTGCATTGTTTTGTGTTTTGTGTTTTGGGGCTTTTTAAAAATTATTATACAACACCTTGAATAGTATATAAATGTTTATAAGTAACTAAATAAAACTCATCTTTGTTGACTTCAGTAGCTCTGCCGTCTTCAGTATTAGACCGTCACTTTCAGTAAAGAGGAGGGGAACATGTATTTCAGTCTGTGGGGTGCACTTTGCACTCATGCAACAGTTATTTTGGGGTGCTTTGAGGTTTATATGGGTACCCTTTTTTTCTTCCTTTCCCTATTATCCTTTTGCAAATTTTATTGTACGAGGGTCATTTCATAAATAATGCACACTATTTTTTTTTTATTTACGTTTTATTTTTTTTACCAGTATTTCTTTACAATCCTTCAATATAGTCTCCCTGCTTTGCAATGACCAAGTCCCAACGTCCGGGAAGCTTCATTATTCCATCCAAGACACCGTTTTTGTTCAGTTGCCAAATGGCTCGGGTACCGGTGAAAGAAAGCTCTTCCAGAGATGCAAAACAATGTTCACGCATAGGTTGTTTCAACTTTGGAAACAGGTCGAAGTCTGATGGACTCATGTCTGGACTGTAGGGAGCAGGAGGAAAAATCTCCCAGCCGTATTCACGTAGTTTTTCAATGATGAATGGAGAGCTGCATCTTCCCCACATCCCAAAAAATTTTGACGAACTCAATCAAAAGTCAAACAAATGATGATTTTTGCTTATGATCATGAAGGCATCATCATTACAGACAAAGTTCCATGTGGAAGAAGTGTCACAGCAGTGTATTATCATGAGTTTTTGCACAAAAAGCGCAGAAAAATGCACAAAACCCGACCTCAGTTGCTCTTGGCTGGGCCACTCATTCTTCACAACAGCACTCACCAGCACATAGGGAATGTCATCATTGAAAAACTACGCAAATATGGCTGGGAGGTGTTACCTCATGCTCCCTACAGTCCAGACACGAATCCACCAGACTTCGACCTTTTTCCAAAGTTGAAACAACTTATGCGTGGACATCGTTTTGCATCTCTGGAGCTTTCTTCCACTGAGCCATTTGGCAACTGAACAAAAACGATGTTTTGGATGGAATAATGAAGCTTTCTGGATGCTGGGACTCAGTCATTGCAAAGCAGGGAGACTATATTGAAGGACTGTAAAGAAATACTTGGGAAAAAAAAAATCATGTACATAAGAACATAAGAATTTGCCTCCACCGGGTCAGACCAGAGGTCCATCCCGCCCAGCGGTCCGCTCCCGCGGCGGCCCTCCAGGTCTATCACCTGTGCTGTGGTCCCTGACTATTCCTATAACCTTACCTCAACTCCTACCTCAATCCCCTTATCGTCTAGGAACCTATCCAAACCTTCTTTAAAGCCCTGTAATGTGCTCTGTCCTATCACGGCCTCCGGAAGTGCGTTCCACATGTCCACCACCCTCTGGGTAAAAAATAACTTCCTAGCGTTTGTTCTAAACCTGCCCCCTTTTAATTTCTCCGAGTGCCCCCTTGTACTTGTGGTTCCCCACAGTGTGAAAAATCTGTCCCTGTCTACCTTTTCTATGCCCTTCAGGATTTTGAAGATTTCTGTCATGTCTCCTCTAAGTCTCCGCTTTTCCAGGGAGAATAGCCCCAACTTTTTCAACCTGTCCGCATATGAGAAGTTTTCCATACCCTTTATCAGTTTAGTCGCTCTTCTCTGGACTCCCTCAAGTATTGCCATGTCCTTCTTGAGGTATGGTGACCAGTACTGGACACAGTACTCCAGATGCGGGCGCACCATTGCACGATACAGTGGCATGATGACTTCCTTCGTCCTAGCCGTGATACCTTTCTTAATGATACCCAACATTTGGTTTGCTTTCCTTGAGGCTGTCGCGCATTGGGCTGACGCTTTCAATGTTGTGTCTATGTAAATAGTGTACATTATTTATGAAATGACCCTCATAATTTGCCTTATTGTTTTTCCCTTTAAATGTAACAGTTTGTCTTGTATTATTTTATACTTATTGTAAACCACTTAGATTTTAACTTTTTTGTTTTATTTTTGCGGTATATTAAACAAATTGAAGTTGAACTTGAATTTGACATCTGTCCCATGGTGTGTGTGCTGATAAATGTTAAAATAATTACTGTGCTTTAGGATGCTGCATTCAAAAATGCTTTAGCAGCCTTATTAAAACCATAGCCTGAGTAGGTGACTGAAAGCAAGGCTTCTTTTTTCAAGGGATGCCAGTTCCGCAGATTGCATGGCTGAAAGATGGTCATCCCCTCCCTCAGGACCAAGAGCACCGGATTCTGTCTGGAGGACGCCATCTGCAAATCAGTAATGCGCAAGTGGCTGACACAGGGAGATATACCTGCATTGCATCAAATGCCGCTGGCGATAGGAGCAAAAGCTTCAGTCTTAATGTATTAGGTGAGCTCTGTCGGGTTGCAAGTGGAAAATGGTCCACAGATGAGGTTAGGAGGTGATAGATGCATCTAATTCTGCTGTAGCTTCGAGGAGGCAAACAGCTGTACTCAATTTAATCTGTATGACCTAATAATGGATTGCAGTCCATGTGAACAACAATTTATATGGCCTGCATGTTGTGTTATGCATGGCAGAATTTCTAAGGAAAATGTTTACTAAGAGGTATTTACCATTTAGCAGAGCCTCTCAAGGGATAATGGTAGCCTGAGCCAACTTGCTTGGGCGGTATCCTCCCCCCCCCCCCCATTGCATTGCCTCCAGCACCCTTATCCCATGTAATATCGACATTTCTTCCCCTCCCTTGGTCCAGTGTTCTTCCCCCTCACCCCCTGATCGGTCTCCCTTTCTCCTTCCTCTGTCCCTCCTACCCATGGGTCTAGCAGTATTCCCTCTTTCACTCTTCCGCAGTTCTATAAAATTTATTTTGGTTGCCAGCAGAAGCAACAGCAGCATGACAGGTTGCCCTTGGCCAGCAATAGGTCTTCCCTCTGCCATATCATGCCTCTGCGGATTCAGTTTCCCGTGAGCAAACCATGGCAGAGGGAAGACCCAGGGGTTGTCCAAAGGCAGCCTGTCATGCTACTTCTATTGTCAGCAACCTCAAAGTCTTTTGTTACTTTATTCTGAGGCTGCTCATCCATCTGCACTGACATGCCCTAAGGTCAGATATGAATGATATGATCTCCCGTAGGACTTTGCTGACATTGCTAAGGCCAGCAAGTTAAGGCTGGGCTGACATATGGTACATAAACTTTGGTTGAAAACCAAAATGGGTTGGCGTTGTCTAACTTTCCTCTCCCTTTTATAAAACTGCGAAAGTGGTTTTTCGTGCCGGCTGGCACGCTGAATGTTCTGTGCTGTTCCCGATGCTCCTAGGAACTCAGCACACAGCATTCAGCGCACCAGCTGGCGCTAAAAAACTCTTTTGCGGTTTTGTAAAAGGAGGGGTTTGAGCACTAAGTTCTATTTTGGGGGGAGCCATTTATAGAATCTAGCTCATAATGTGTACAGAGAAACTTGAAGGGTATACTGTAAATTCTTACTTATACAAGGTTGGTTTTGCCTTAATTCTTGAAGCGTGCAAATTGCTTCGGATATATAAACGTCCCTTTAATTCCATTATTCGTTCTATTTAAAAATTTGTCACAGCATAATTAATTGCTAATAGCCATAGAAACATCATACCATATGACAGTTAAATTCTGCGTCTTTTCATTTGCCGCTTACTCCAGAGTGAGAATAGTCTTCATGGGGATTATTGGTCAGCTTCTGTCAGTTGACTAAGGGGCCCTTTTATAAATCTTAGTGCACACGAACAGAATTAGAAGTCATAGTAACATAGTAGATGACGGCAGATAAAGACCCGAATGGTCCATGCAGTTTGCCCAACCTTCTTCTTAGCTATTTCTGGGCAAGAATGCAAAGCTCTACCCAGTACTGTGCTTGGGTTCCTACTGCCATTAAAACCTACTCCAGCCCATCTACACCCTCCCAGCCATTGAAGCTCTCCCCAGCCCATCCTCCCCCAAACGGCCATATACAGACACAGACCGTGCAAGTCTGCCCAGTACTGGCCTTAGTTCAATATTTAATCTTATTTTCTGATTCTAAATCTTCTGTGTTCATCCCACGCTTCTTTGAACTCAGTCACCGTTTTACTCTCCACCACCTCTCTCGGGAGCGCATTCCAGGCATCCACCACCCTCTCCGTAAAGTAGAATTTCCTAACATTGCCTTTGAATCTACCACCCCTCAACCTCAAATTATGTCCTCTGGTTTTACCATTTTCCTTTCTCTGGAAAATATTTTGTTCTACGTTAATACCTTTCAACTATTTGAACGTCTGAATCGTATCTCCCCTGTCCCTCCTTTCCTCTAGGGTATACATATTCAGGGCTTCCAGTCTCTCCTCATACATCTTCTGGCGCAAGCCTCCTATCATTTTTGTCGCCCTCCTCTGGACCGCTTCAATTCTTCATACGTCCTTCGCCAGATACGGTCTCCAAAACTGTCCATTTTATACCCTTGGCTGTAACCTGATTTTTATATGTCTTTATGGATACCGTAAATTAAACTGTTGATCGTTCATTCTCGCTTTTGATATAGTGTCACCTACCATCGCTGGCACAAACAATGATGGGACTCCAGAGGAAGTCACCGTGATCCTGAACAGCCCCACCTCATTAGTGTGCGAGGCTTACTCTTACCCCCCTGCAACCATCACCTGGCTAAAGGATGGTGCGCCTTTTGAATCGAATCAGAATGTCAGGATTTTGCCAGGTATGTCACATACTAGTTATTTAAGTCCTATATAGCATTCAAGGTACATTTTTTTTTGTTTAAGTTTTTTTATTGAATTTTTTTTCCATTTAACAACAAGTGTCATAAATTTTCATACAATTATCTTAACAATACACTTGATATTTTTATAATATATTTTATATATAACATTTCTTGTCTTATTTTTCTTATTTTCTTATGGTTTTATATATCATATAATTGTAATTATTTTTCTTATAAAGTTATACAATATATATATTGTAATGATTTTATCAATTATTTTTTAAATATGAACCTTTTCCCCCTCCCTTTATTACGTTATTTTCATGTAAGAATATCATCTATTATAATATTTTATTTATAATATATGATAAAGAGAATAATTCCCTCCCCTTAACCCCTCCCCCCCTCCTTCTTTATACTATTTTCTTATCATGGGAAAATGAAATTCAAATATTGCAATATTCTGTTAAAGGTCCCCAAATCTTCTTGAACTTATTCACATATCCTTTTTGTGTTGCAAATGCATGTTCCATCTTATATATATGGCAAACTGAGTTCCACCAGAAATTATAGTTCAATCTGTCTCATTTATT
The DNA here is from genome assembly GCF_902459505.1 of Geotrypetes seraphini. Classification (NCBI taxonomy): domain Eukaryota; kingdom Metazoa; phylum Chordata; class Amphibia; order Gymnophiona; family Dermophiidae; genus Geotrypetes; species Geotrypetes seraphini. The sequence continues at coordinate 126,348,927 of NC_047093.1, read as the reverse complement.
TTTTTTTAATGTGTTTATTGGGATTTATCAACCTCCTTTATGAAGAGATTCACCCAAGGTGCTGTACAGGAGGTATAGTTTGACATAAAGCTTACAATTTTGCTAACAACCAAACAGTAGTACCGTATTTCCCCCCATATAGGCCGCAAAAAAAATGCTTATCTACCAGTAATTGGGCGGCCTATACAGCATTTTAAAAATCATCCCCCCGCCCTCCCTCCCTTTACCTCCCTCATTTGCGATGGCCTCCTCAAATCGCTGCGTCGGCGTTGCAGAGCAGGAGCGATCTTTGCGTCTGCAGGTCGGCCCCGCGCTGCTCCCTGTATGGCTTTGCCATCAGTTCTCACGGGACTCGTGGCCTTTATATGGAGAAATACAGTACAGTGACCAAATATAATCAAATATACATTCCATAAGGTAATCTTGGAGACAGACAATTTGAATCCTAATAATAGGAATAGTGTTAAAAATATAAACATTAAAATAGCACAATACATAGAAACATAGAAACACAGAAATAGACGGCAGATAAGGGCCATGGCCCATCTAGTCTGCCCACCCCAATGACCCTCCCCTACCTTTCTCTGTGGATAGAACAATAAATGTCAGCATGATACATCATAATGGACAGCATAGGGGAACATTCCTACAGCATAGACATATCGGCACAATAGAAAATTAATTCACAGAGAGGAGCATTTTCGATAGGACTTCTACGTTCGTTTTGAGAAAAGCTTCCAAAAATCGGGTAGATTAACGGCCTCTTTTACAAAGCTGTGCTAGCGGCTGCCATGCGGTAACAGCCCTGAAGCCCTTTAAATCTCTATGGTCTTCGGGACCGTTAGTGCATCACAGCCGCTAGTGTGGCTTTCTAAAAGAGGCCGTAAATGTCCATTTTTGAACCCGCAAGATGTCTATTTTTTTCCCCATAAAAGGCCCAGCTAGACCTTTTCTCCAGCTAGCCGTCTATCTTTTTTATTTTTCTGAAAATGGCCCAGATAGATGTCAAATTTCTTTTGTGATTATCGAAAAAAAATGTAGAACATCCAAATTAAAAACATCCAAAACCTGGGTTGGTTACTGTTGGAAACAAGATGCTGGTCTTCATGGACCTTCGGTCTGTCTCAGTATGACAATTCTTCTATTCTTATGTTCAAGCCATTTGCATGGAAGAGAGGCCAGCATTTTAATGGACTAGCCACACAGAAATGCCATCAGAGCAATGGGGCCCCCTAGTGGCCATTGCTGTGAACTTCGTATTAAGGGTACCAGGTACACATCTCACTATGATGAGCCCTCCAAAACTCCCTCAAAACCTACTGTACCCACCTGTCTATCACCCCAATAGCCCTCATTCATTCATTCAATTTTCTATACCGTTCTCCCAGGGGAGCTCAGAATGGTGTACATATTCAGGTACTCATGCCTGCAGGTGTCACCTATATGGCACTATAGTGGGATTTTACTTTTGGTGGGCTCACATTTTCCACCTCAGCTGTACCAGTTAGGGTGGCATATGGGCCTGCGTTCCACCAGGCTATTCCAGAGACCTGGCCATAGTATCTACAACTGTCATAGAAACAGAGAGGTACTGTTTCATGCAGGTATTTGGAGGGTGGGAGGTAGTCAGTGACCACCGGAGAAGTGTGTGGGGGCCCATATTCTCATCCCTCCAGTGGTCATCAGGTTAGTTTGGGTACCTTTTTGGTCCTTATTTGTTGTAAAAACAGGTCTAGCCCAAAACATCTAAATTGTGCCCTGGACATTATGCAAAATGTTTGATTATTTCTGTAAAATGTTCAAGTGCCAGCCTTCTCTATTCCCGCCCAAAACACGCCTTTAACATGCCCCTTTAAGATTTAGATGCACTGGAGACAAAATGACCAGAAAGACATCTAAAAAGCCAGTTTCAAAAATGCCCACTTGGATGTTTTGACTAGTAAGACGTCCAAGTGCCGGTTTATGCCATCTTTTGGGCGTCTTGTGTTTTTTTGAAAATGAGCCCCAGAGTATTCACTTTGCTTCCTTAATTATATTAAATGTAAATTTAGCTGAGTAGTTTCAAACCAATAAAACAAGATACAAAAATAAACCATTATTAAATCCCTTTAGACCAAAAAGTCCATGCAACTATGATCATTCTCGCATGATTGTTGAAGACAATATCTAAGTGTGAGTGCCAGTATGAATGGTTCTGTCAGTATTTTGGATTTTGTGTCAAGAAGTGCATTTATTTCTCTCTCATACCCTTTTTGCTGTTCTTTCCACACACACCATTTTTTTTTTCACAATTTCTTGCATCCAAATTCTTGAATCTCTGTTTCCCTTAAAAATGATTTGATTCTAACCTCTTGCGTGCATAGCTCAAGTTCCAAGTAGAGAAGCTGTTAAAACTCTTTAACTCCACTTGTAAGCCTATGGTTATTTTGGAATAATTTACATTCTCTCTGCCTGTGAGCATTAAGATAAACACAGCTGCTGTAACAGCAGTTAAAGAGAATATCAAACTGTAGCTTGGAGGTGTTTAGAAGGAAGTGATGTTAAAAGCCCATTTTTGAGTCTGCTTTCAACTCCTAACTCACCATAAGATACCTTTGTTCATCCCATCTTTCTCTCTGCTAGAAACTCCCAAACCCCTATATATCCTGTCTATCTGTCCAAATTGGATTGTAAGCTCTTCTGAGCAGGGACTGTCTTCAGCACTACAGAAATGATAAATTGTAGTAGTGGTAGTTGATTGCTTTGAGTCTTGTTGCAGTTTCTAATGAAATAGATCAGTGTCTCGCAAACTTTATCAAGCCGCGGCATGTTAAATGTAGTGGCTTGAGGCATCCGGAAATGTGCAGACGTCGATGTCATGATGTCACACATGTATGTGATGTCATCACATGCGCAGAGGCCCTCCAGACGGGCCCTGAGCCACCAGTGGGGGATTCTGGAAGGGAAGATGCGCAGAGAGAGGGAGAGGTGCTGGCTCCGGCTGATTACCTAGAGCAGGGGTGTCCAACCTGCAGCCCGAGGGCCGCATGCGGCCCAGTGAAGTATTTTGTGTGGCCTTCGTCGAGGGCGATGCATTGTTTTCCTCTGCTGCCCCCGGGTGTTTACCGTCTTGTCGGCTCCCTCCTGTGTCTTGCTGCAGCGTTTGCACTTTTGTGCGGCCCCAGAAACATTTTTTTTGGCCAATGCGGCCCAGCGAAGCCTAAAGGTTGGACACCTCTGACCTAGAGGTTGTGCTTCTTGCCATGAGAGGTACGTTCTGTAGGCAGTCAGCCAGTCCTGGCTCCTCTTCTCCTCCCTAATGTCTCATGGCACACCTGAAATCTCGGGTGGCACACAGTTTGCGATGCACGGAAGTAGATAATGCGGTAGCACCCATCTCTTTGTCTTGACTGTGTGTGAAGTACTTTGATGACATATGATTTTTCTGACTGAGCTCATGCGTGGGCTTTTTTTTTTCTCTCTCTACACTTGAAGGATCACAGGGAGTAGGTTTAAAATTCTTTGTTGTTTCAAGAACTTTGAATGTACCCCTGGCTTTTGTTTATATATGGCATAATTGCTTTTTATTACAAGGAACAATGAATGTGATTTCTATTACAGTTTTGCATTCCCGGAAACATTTTCAGTGGGGACTATAATTTATTCCAACAAAGAAAAATGGGGAGACCCAATGATCCACAGTGAAAACAATCCACCGATGAAAACAAAAACTGTGGATACAGATGTTCTGGAGATAATTTATTAAACACTGACATATAAAACCATGAAAATTCAATTAAAAAAGTACAATGATAAAAAAAAAAAAAATCCAACCAGACCCTACACGGTCCGTGTTTCAGCGAACACGCCTTCCTCAGGGGTCCAATGGTTTGCAAACTCACATATAAAGAATTGGACTGAAAACAGTCTATTGTCTTTACACATGTGAGCAAAGAACACCGCAGACAAACTGAAGTAGCAAAAAAAATGCTCACTAGGCTTTTCTCCCAGGCAGCAAATGATAGAAATTACTGGAGCAAAGACCTGGAAGGGTTGATGGGTCAAAATGAAGTACCGGACCCGGTTGGGTTTTTATCACAGCATTTTTTATCATTGTACTTTTTTAATTGAATTTTCATGGTTTTATATGTCAGTGTTTAATAAATTATCTCCAGAACATCTGTATCCACAGTTTTTGTTTTTGTCGACTATAATTTATTCTGCAGTGACAGAAATTATCAACATGTCCCTGCTCAGAAGAGCTTACTATCTGTTAAGAGGCAAGGTTATGGCTATCTCTATTCCCTGCACTGACTTTCAGTGATTATGTAAATATTTATAACATTTAAGGGGGTTGTTATCAATGCGGATTATTTTACCATAAGTTGTACAATTTAGCACAGGTTCTCGTTTCATAAAATGGGACCTTGTCCAAAAATGCATGACTTGTGGTAAAATAACCCATCTTAACGATAGTCCATGCTGATAACTCCCCCCCCTCCGATAATGTTATAAATACTTAACACTTACATGAAAATCAGTGTAGGAAATAGAGATACTGTAACCCTTGTCTCTTGGAAAAAAATCTAACTACTACAGATCTGATGGTTCATTCTCATTAGTGTACTCTACTACCAATATTACATTACATTACATTGGTGTCTTCTATCCCGCCAAAAACTTTCAGTTCTAGGCGGTTTACAACAAGAGTTGGCCTGGGCATATCCAGGGAGAATATATGGTTAATAGATGTAGTATGCATCGGGATCTGTGGAGGGTCGATCAGGTTTAGTTAGATCATTTGATAAATTTCTTGAATAGAAAGGTTTTAAGTTCTTTCCTGAATGTTTTGTAGTTGGGCATTATAGTCAGCAGATTGGAGAGGTGGTGGTCTAGTTTCGCTGCTCTGGTGGCTAATAGTCCATCGTGTATTTTTTTGCTTTGTATACCTTTGATTGGGGGGTGGGTAAAGTGTGCACGAGTTCTCCTTGGTCTGGATGTGTTTTTCCTGATTAGGCAATTACTCTGATAGCTTGGTCCTCTTCCATTTAGGGCTTTGAATAGGGTACAGTAGAATTTGTATTGTATGCGTGCTTGTACTGGGATCCAGTGTGAATCTGGGAAGTCGGTGGTAATGTGGTCGTATTTTTTCAGCGAGTAAATCAGTCTAAGAGCTGTATTTTGGACTATTTGTAATTGTTTTAGCATGTTGGTTGGGCATGATAGGTATAGGATGTTACAGTAGTCCAGGAGTCCTAGGATTAGCGCTTGTACCAAGAGTTTGAATTGCTCGTTGTTGAATTATTTTCAGATTTGCATGGTTGCGAATGCCTTCTGGATCGTTTTGCTGATTTGAAGTTGCGTGGTGCCCCAGCAGTTTTAGGTTGGGTATGTGATGGAGTCTATTTCTAGGTTTGTTATGGTTGGGGTTTTGTTTTTTTCTAGAAGTAAGAAATTGGTTTTGTCTTGATTCAGCTTTAATTTGTGGTCTCTCATCCATTTTGACACTGTTTCTAGTGCAGTGTGTAGTTTGTTCGTTGTGTTGGGGTTGGTTTGGTCGAAAGGCAGGAGGATGGTGATGTCATCTGCATAGCTGTATGAAGTTATGTTTATTTCATCTAAGCTAAGTGTGGTTATGTAAAGATTGAACAGTGTTGTAGATAGTGGGGAGCCTTGGGGGACTCTGCAGGGGTTGTTCCAGGATTCCGACTGTTCCTTGTTTGCTTTAACTCTGTATTTTCTTGAGTGGAGGAATCCTTCAAATATCAGGATGTGATATTTCTACATATTATACGAAACTGAGATAACGTTTAGAATTAACATAAGAACATAAGAATAGCCTTACTGGGTCAGACTAATGGTCAATCTAGCCCAGTAGCCTGTCCTCACGGAGGCCATTTCAGATCACCTGGCAGAGTAGCAACCTACCATGCTACCGATCCAGGGCAAGCAGTGGCTTTTCTAATCTAATCTAATATTCGTGAGTCGCACAAACCTAAACAGGCTCTAGGTGACTTGAAGAAGGAAAAGGGTAGATTGGGCAAAGAGGGGAAGTAAGGAAGAAGGAGGAGAAAAACCTAACCATACTAAGCAAAAGAGCAGGTGCGTAAGGCGATCTTGTAAATTTAATTGTCAAAGAGTAGTGTTTTCAGTTTCTTCCAGAATTGTGCGTGATTGGCTTCTGTTCTTATTGTCTCTGCAAGATCATTCCCCTGTCTCTCTCAATAACAGGCTATGGACTTTTCATCCGGGAAATTGTCCAAACCTTTATGAAAACCAGCTACGCTATCCACTCTTACCACAACCTCTAGCAATGCGTTCCAGAGCTTAACTATTCTCTGAGTGAAAACAAATTTCTTCCTATTGGTTTTAAAAGTATTTCCCTGTAACTTCATTGAGTGACCCTTAGTCTTAATAATTTTTGACGAAGTAAAAAAATCGATCCACTTTTACCCGTTCTACACCACTCAGGATTTTGTAAAACTAAACTAAACCTTGGGTTTATATACCGCACCATCTCCACGAATGCGGAGCTCGGCACGGTTTACAGGAAGAAGGATGAGAGAGGAACTACAGTGGAGAGATTAAAGAGTTAGGTGTAAAGGGGGAAGGTGAGAGGCCTAAGAGGGGGGAAGTGTTACAGTTTTGAGAATAGCCAGGTTTTTAGGTGTTTGCGGAAGAGTTGGAGGGAGCTTGAGGTTCGGAGAGGGGAGGTGAGGTTATTCCAGATCTCAGTGATTCTAAAGGGGAGGGATGACCCAAGTTTGCCTACATGGGAAATACCTTTTATGGAAGGGAAGGATAGTTTAAAAATTTGGGAGGATCTGGAGGAAGTAGGGGTTGGGGAGTTCCAGGATAGAGGGATAACGGCAGGAAGGATGCCATGTAGGATCTTGTAGGCCAGACACGCACATTTGAAGTGGATCCTGGGGATTACTGGGAGCCATTGGAGCTTAGACAGGAGTGGTGAGACGTGATCAAATTTGCTTTTCGCGAAAACAAGCTTAGCTGCGGTGTTCTGAATCCGCTGAAGTCTGTGGAGGCTTTTCTTGGTTAGGCTGAGGTAGATAGAATTGCAGTAATCCAATCTGGAGAGGATGATGGATTGTACTAGGACTGCGAAGTGTTTTTGGTGAAAATAGGGTCTGACTTTCCTTAGCATGTGAAGGCTGAAGAAGCATTTCTTCACCAGGGATTGGAGATGTTCGTTGAAGGATAGAGAAGAGTCTAAGGTGACACCCAGAACTTTACTTGAGAACTCGAGCTGTAATGGGGGGCCGGAGGACAATGGGATGGAGGAAGGTAGATGGTCTAATTTTGGGCCGAGCCAAAGGAGTTTTGTTTTGGACTCGTTTAGTTTCATATGCATTGTGAATGCCCAGGATTGGAGGTTCTTTATGCATGAAGATATGTTCGTGGAGAGGTTAGTGAGGTTCGAGTCGGTTTCAAGGAGGACGAGGATGTCATCAGCGTAAGTGTAAAGAGTTTCAAGGAGGACATGTAAATGTTAAAGAGGACTGGGGAGAGGGGTGAGCCTTGTGGGACACCACAAGTCGGGGTCCAGGGGGAGGATGAGGTGCCGCTCATGTTAACCATGTAAGAGCGGGAGCGCAAGAATTTGGAGAACCAATCAAGAACTATGGAGCTAATGCCTATCTCGGAGAGTTGGAAAATTAGAATGTCGTGGTGGACAACGTCAAAAGCTGCGGAGAGGTCGAATTGTAGAAGGACAGCAAACTTGTTATGAGAATGCAGTTGCTGAACCTTAGAGATTAGAGAGGCCAATAGGGATTCAGTGCAGAAGTTGGGTCTGAAGCCATATTGGTAAGGTAAGAGGATGGAGAATCTTTCTAAGTAGGAAGAGAGCTGGGTAGATATGATAGACTCGAGCAGTTTGGTGAGGAGAGGGATATTTGCTATTGGACGGTAGTTGGATGGTATGGAGGGGTCTAGGTCAGCTTTTTTCAGTAAAGGGGTAAATGCGATGTGTCCCATTTCAGTGGAGAATAGGCCTGATAATAGGGCAGAATTTATAAGTTTGGTAAGAGATGTGATGGCCTGTGCAGGGATTTTCTCAAATAGGTAGGAGGGAAATGGGTCCAGGATGCAGTTGCATGATTTTAACTTGAGGCAGAGTTTAAGGGTCTGAGAATCAGATATGAGCTCAAAGACAGTCCAGGATCTGTCGGCAGGGATGATTTTGTAGGATTGTTTAATATACTGGTGACAATGTAGGCTATGTTTTAAAAGAGTGAATAGCTGATTCATTTTGTCTTGCAGGAGGTCGAACTCTGCAGATTCTAAATGCCCAGGCAGACAATGCTGGGAGATATACTTGCATTGCCACTAATGAAGCTGGGGAGACGTTAAAGTATTATGAAGTCAAAGTATACAGTAAGATTTTTATTTATATAGTTTGTCATCACTACTCATTTTATTTTAATTTTTTGCTTGATAGTCTAAACCAGGGGTGCCCACATTTTTTTGGCTTGCAAGCTACTTTTAAAATGACCAAGTCAAAATGATCTACCAACAATAAAATTTTAAAAAACACAAAACACACTATATGCAGAGAAAATGTTAATTATCATTTATATTCCAGGGTTTTTTCAAAGAGGTCAAGGCAGATGACTTTAAAATATACAATGCCACCTCAGTAACAACTATACAAAAATAGACAAATATACCCCCTCCCCTTTTACTAAACCGCGATAGTGGTTTTTAGCGCAGGGAGCTGTGCTGAATGACCCGCGCTGCTCTTGACGCTCATAGGCTCCCTGTGCTAAAAAACACTATTGCGGTTTAGTAAAAGGGGGCCATAGTGCAAAACATAGCAGATATAAATTCTCAAAATGGACACTTTTTGATCACTAAATTGAAATAAAATCATTTTTCCTACCTTTGTTGTCTGGTGATTTCATGAGTCTCTGGTTGCACTTTCTTCTTCTGACTGTACATCCAATATTTCTTCCCATCTTTCAGCCTCCTGTATGCTTCCTCTCCTTCAGACCTCATTCTCTCCCCCAACTTCTTCTTCCTCTCTCCCTGCCCCCTTCCCCTTCTCTCTTTCTGACTCCTTGCCCTCCCCTAAGCCGCCGATGAGTTGTGAGCTCGCTCTGCTTCCTGCAGAAGCGCCGGGCCGACCAGCCTTCCCCCCGATGTCAATTCTGACGTCAGAGAGGAAGTTCCGGGCCAGCCAGGCAGCGATTGGCTGGCCTGGAATTGACATTGGGGGGGAAGGCTGGTTGCCCAGGCGCTTCTGATTACGGCGTCGGGAAGCAGGTAGAATGCGAAGACAATTCAAGTCTATCTCAGAGCCTGGGATGGGCTCCGCGATCGACTCGCGTTGCCTTCATGATCTGCTAGTTGATCACGATCGACCTTTTGGGCACCCCTAGTCTAAACCTATAAAATTAAGTATTACAGATATCTGTGTAAGTTTGAATCCCATCCATGCTCCTCTACTAGGGTTGTCCAGAAAAACCTAAATTAGGAAAAACTGGGTGAACTGACGTTTTTCTCATGAATTTGATTGTGCTTGATCAGAAAATACTTTAAAAAAATTATTTAGATCAGTGGCTCAAAGCCACTAATTACCTAAAGCTCCAATTTTCTTAAAATTTGCTATTATTTTTGATGAATGCAGCAAATTTCTTGGTATTATAGCTATAACTTTTATGTTTTCACACTCAGCAGTGATAAATTGATAAAAAGACATTTTATGCAAAAAATCTAGTAGTATTTTATTAAATGAACTTTCAAAATCTGCACTTTATTGTGGAAAATAACAGAAATTTAACATATTTCGCTAATAGCCATACACGAAAGAAACATTCAATGTCTTCTCGAGATAGTCAAGATAAATCCTGCGATGCTGTTCAACTCCTTGAAACAAGGCCTCACGCAGCACTGTTCAATGGCATTCTTTAGGTTGACTGTCTCTTAGGCCCCGTTGCACAAAAGCTTTCAGTGACAGTAAGACTTGTTAAAGCAGTCTTACTGCTGTGGAAAGATCTCCTCCAGATGCACAAAAAGGGTTCTCCGTGGCTGCTATCAATCCTCGTAGCAGCCTCCGAGAACCCTATCAAATGCCATTACAAGAAGGCCTCACTGTTGCAAGTAGTTGAACCATCCAATAGAAAGTACTAATTTACATACTGCAATCTTATTATATTTTCATAGAGCTTCATGTACACTGCTTAACATATCCTTAAAAGACACCAAAATATAAGTTGGGCACTAAGGCCCTGATTCTGAAAAGTGCCGTCCCGATTTTAGGCAGCTCTAGGCGTCCTACAGCTGTCTAATCAACTAATCGGGATGCACATTTTTAAAAAAATGTTCCCCAGGCAGGCCGCCTAGATTGAAGGCACCTCCGGGAGCCTAGGGAGGCCCGGAAGATGCCTAAGCTCGCCTAAGGGCCTTAGGCGAACCTAGGCGGCCCTACGCGTCTCCCTAGTAGAGGAAGAGACGCTTAAAATGTAGGCCAAACTCCCAATCGCCGGCAGGAGGGTGCCCAACCCCTCCTGCCGGAAAGCCAGACCCTCTCTGGACCCCCCATGCTAAAGACCTCCCCCCCATGACTCCCCTAACCTCCCCCCCAACTAACCTCCCACCTAACTAACCTTTAAATGTTGATCGTCTGGACGGGTCTTGCTGCCATCCAGCCGACAGGCCCGCCTCGTCGAAATGAGACGGGCCCGCCCCTTTCCGGCCCATCCCCGCTAAGTCTAAGGCCTGATTGGCCTAGGCTCTAGAAGCCTGGCCCAATCAGGCCTTAGGCATAGTGGGTCCGCCCATCCCCACTAACCCTAAGGTGTGATTGGCCCCGGGGGGGAGGTTAGTTGGGGGGGAGGTTAGGGGAGTCATGGGGGGAGGGAGGTCGTTAGCATGGGGGGTCCAGAGGGGGTACGGCTTTCCGGCAGGAGGGGTTGAGCACCCTCCTGCCGGCGATTGGGAGTTTGGGGGGGTAGCGTTCCGGCAGGAGGGGTTTGGCACCCTCCTGCCGGCGATCAGACTGGTGGCCGCTATACTTATCCCTTGCCACGATAAGTGTAGCGGCCGTGTCTAATCTAACCCAATTCTCTAACCGGCGTCTGTAACTTGGACACCGGTTTCAGAATTGGGGTTAGTGTAGACCCGATTCTGTATAGGACACCTCTCCCAGGCGTCCTATACAGAATCAGGGCCTAAATGTGTAAGAAAATTTTGTATGGACCTTCAGAATGCAGTTGGGCACTAAGGGCTCCTTTTACTAAGGTGCGTTAGGGCTTTAACGCATGGAATAGCGCGCACTAAATTGCCATACGCGCTAGACCTTAACGCCAGCATTGAGCTGGCGTTATTCTAGAAGCGTGCTGCGCAGTTTAGTGCGCAGTAATTTTGTGCGTGGCTAAAAACGCTGGCGCACCTTAGTAAAAGGAGCCCTAAGTCCTTCCAACTGTTAGTCTTCATCTGTCCAACTTTTACTGAATACAACTAACTTGAAGGACAAGCAAGTGTTGAATGCATCTACCCACCCCCGTCATCCTTCTGCACAGCCAAACCGCCTGCCAGCCTAAATATTTTTTTAGCACCCTCTGCTGCCCCTGCAGTCCTCTTCCGCCTCCAATCTGCTCCTTAACTGCATTTGCGGTTTTTTGAAATTTTTGGATGCTCCTGGAACGGAACCCCCCGAGAATTTTGGGGGAGTACTGTATATTGAAGAGCTAAGGCTGATACTGGGCAGACTCGCATGGTCTGTGTCCCATATATGGCGATTCGGTATAGGGTGGGCTAGGGAGCACATTGATGGGAACTCCACTAATATGGAACATGAGTACGTTGTAGGGCAGAGTTTACGGTATGTATCCGCAAACGATGAGATGGTTGGATGGGCTGGAGTTAGTTTTGATGGCAACTTCAGAAGTTGGAACCTAAGAACAGTACCAGGCAGACTTTATGGTCTATGGTCTAAAAACATCAAAGAAAAAAAGGACAGATTAATTTAATAATTAATTTATAATGCATGTAACTAATGGGCAGGTCTTTTTATCTGCTGACATTTACTGTGTTACCATGTATGTTCTCTCAGCTAGATGTCTGGTGTTGTCCCAGTGTCTTTTTAAAAGCAACACTGGAGACCCAGCTGGAAGAAGTAAGCATGTGTCCTTCTGGCTAGGTATAGGTCTCTTTCAGGTGAGTTCTAAGAAGTAGGGAAATGGAGAAAAGGTTGAGGGTGGCTTTTGATGCTTTCTGTTGCCTCAGCTGACTTTAGCATCATGCATTTGTCTTGTCTCTTTCTGAGTCTGCATTGTCAGTTTAATGTCTTTCTAATGGATTTTTGGTTTCATATAGTCCCACCCATCATTGACAAAGGAGGTGGCCTGGGGGTCGATCTGTTTCCGAAGGAGGTGAAGATCAAGGTGAACAACAGCCTTGTCCTGGAGTGTGAGGCACATGCAATCCCTGCCGCCTCTCTCAGCTGGTTCAAGGATGGACAGGTCAGTCGCCATTCTGCTCCTATTGATTTCTCAGTGGTACATGTGGGGCATGAAAGCTACATCAAAAGGATCATTCTGTATGGTATTTTCTTCAAATATCTTTCTTTTGGCTAGTTATCCCATTGACCAGGTTTAAAATAATTTTTATTGTATGTGCAATATTGAACTTTATAATAAGGTCTATGTCATACAGAATGGACTTTTATAGCCTTGGTTTATCCCATACTACTATGGATTTATTATTCCTGTTTCTCTGAGAAGAGATGGACTGCAAGTTTATAGATGTTGTGGATTTAACACCATTGTTGGCTTACTAACAGTACTCTGGGCATAATGTTCTCTGTCTGTTTACTTTTAAATCTTAACTAATAGCTTCTTGTGGACTCTCTTATTTACAGGGCAGGATGAACACTTTCATGGGCCTTAAGCAAACAAGCATATTGCCCCCCCCCCCATTACATATAAATACAATTTAAAACTCCCACAGATACTTCCCCATGTACGAGTATTTCTGACTGCAGAAGAAAATCAGCAAAGTAGGAAGCAGCAGCTTACTAACTCCGCCTGCCAACTAGATGGCAATTCACAGGGGGCTGGGAGCTCCCCTCCCCCCTCAGCTGACTTACTAGAGTAAAATAATTGCCTTAGAATCCATTGACCTACACATCATAGGGTGCCTCTCCTAAACATTTGGGCCATAGGCACATACCTAGTTTACCTATGCTTTAATTCTGCCCTGCTTCTTTATCATGTATGTTTTTCTCGACTATATTGTGTCCTCCGTGGAGCAAGGACTGTCTGATATGTGTATCTGCACAGCACTGCATAGCCTTATAATACACTGCTATAGAAGTGATTCCTGTGCAAATAGCATAAGATTCCTTAACGGATGGGTTAAGCACTGATGGGTTACTTGCAGAAGACATCAGTCATTTTCTTCTCTCCGCCCCCTTGTCTCTTTGGGCAGCATCCCCTCTCCTCAGTCTTAACGTCTGCAAGCAAGTTGAGAAGATGTCTTTTATCTACTCTTCACTAGATTAATTATTTTTGGGATTTAATCCAGTATTTCTCGAGACTTCCTACTAGTCCTGGGACAGCTCTGCCTGGGAGAAGGGCCAGACTTTGGGGTCTGTAGCCAGGAGGGCCACACTTTTCAGAAGAGCACTTACCTGGCCGGACTGCATTATCACTTGGAAGCTCGGATGCCAGCTCCTCTGGGAGCGGTGCTCATACCTGTGGAGTCAGGCACTCGAGCACAGGCTGATTGGAGCCTGCGACTGGCCAGGAGGTTTGGCAAAGGTCAGCTGCATCTCCCTCCAAAGAATTATCTGGGAGCATGAGGGGTTCAGGTTCTTGGAACCTGAATAAAAGGTAGTCCACTGGTACTACCCTTGCTTGTCTGAGGCAGAAATCCCTTCTCCATTTCCAGCTGCAGTGATGCAGGCACCGTACATGGCAGATCTGTGAGTACAGCTCATTACTATCTATAGGAAAATCAGGGTGGGTCTGAGTTCAGCAAAAATAAAGGTTTGTAAGGGTATTCATCTGCAGTTCATTTAAATCTCAAGTGGGCATGTTAGAGGTGTGGTGTGGGCGGGACTAGGATGTGCTTATGATGGCGGACATTTTTCTGCCTTAATAAAACATTTCTGAATATGTCCAGAGCACAGTTTGATTGTTTGGGGCTGGAACAGACTGCCTCATTTATTACGTCAGGCTCCGTCTCTAGTAGTATTCAAATCCAAGCTAAGCGCCCACTTCTTTGAGGCTGCTTTCAACTCGTCATAAGCTACCTATGTTCATCCAATCATTCTCCCCGCAAGAAACTCCCCAACCCCTTTATGTCCTGCCTGTCTATCCAAATTAGATGTAAGCTCTTCTGAGCAAGGACTGTCTATTTACACGTTAAATGTACAACGCTGCATACGCCTTTCAGCGCTACAGAAATCGTAAACAGTAGCAGTAGTGGTTGAAGATCGGTTTTAACCACAAATATGTGATAAAAAGGTTCCCAAACTGACCAGATGACTGCTGGAAGGATGTAAGCTTGACTCCCTCCACACTCCTCCAGTGGTCACTGACCCCCCCCCCCCCCTCCTACTCCCTAAAGATATAAATGAAACAGTACATAGCTGTTTGTATGACAACTTCTAATGTTCTGGACATTTTTTTGGTTAATGGTTCAAAAAGATAGATACACATCTGAGAAACAACCATTTTTGATTTAAAAAACCTCAAGAAATGAAATATTCACAATTTTTGCTCCGCAGCTATGGAATACTTTACGTTCTTTTTTTTTTTTTTTTAATCTTTATTCCTTTTTATTTCTTTCAACAAGTGTACAGTATTATTACAATTAATTTACATAACACACTTGGCATTCTTAAACAATATTATTATACATGTTTTTATTCCCCCCCCACCTCCCACCCTTTTCCATATCAATAAAATATTCCTTCCAAATTTATATATAATTATACATCCCTTTTTGATAATACAATTAATCTGACATGAAATCTGTCCCTCCCCCCATCCTTCTTCCTCAAACACTTTAAACATTTTATTATACCCAGTAATGCACAACAATAAATATCCCATCCTATTACATATATCTCCTTATTTTTCATAACAACATATTTCCAATATTTTTCCCTCCCATCCCATCCCATCCCATTTCTATATATTATCCCCTAAGGAAAAAGAATAAACTTTACTCGTTATAATATTCAATTAATGGCCTCCACACCTCTTGAAATCTTTTAAAATACTCCCTCTGTATCGCAAAAAATCTTTCCATCTTATACATATGACAAACTGAGTTCCACCAAAAATTACAATTCAATCTAGAACAGTCTTTCCAATTAGTCTTTATTTGCTGAATTCCCACTCCTGTAAGAATCAACAATAATTTATTGTTTGCTGTAGATATTTGGCATTTGGCCCTCATACACATTCCAAAAATCACTGTGTCATAGGATAAAGCCACATGACTCTCCATCAACATATTAACTTGATCCCATATTGATATCCAAAATGCCTGAAGAACAAAAGCTCGATCGTGTTAAAAGCAGCTTAAAGTCTTTTTTATTTAAAGATGCTTTTCACACTTAAGTATCAAATGCATGATACTTCTTTTGAAAGAAGTCTACAACTCAGGAGACATCAGAGACTCCCTCCGTCAGCCCTTCCCTAAACTCGTTTCTTTACTATAACGACTGTAGTTCAACCCCTTTCCCTGTTGTATCAAGTTGGTCCTCGTATGATTTCAGATGTATTCTTATTTTATAATAATATACCCCATTGCAAAGTTTACTTCGCTTGGAAGTATTATAAGCCATCTAATAAAATTTTAAATAAACCTGAAACCTGAAGATAGACATTTTGCAGCAGTTTTGAAAATGGTCATGTTCACTACTTGATATTTGTTCGTATTTTGCAAAACATCCAAACTTGGATTTTGAAATCATATCGGAAATGGTTCTCCAAGTGTGCTAGAACAGCAAACCGAGTACTGTCACCATTTGCTCCTGAACATAATATGATAAGATTCATTTTATATACCTGATCATTTCCCGAAGGAGCTTGACTCGGTTTACAATTCTTTAATAATAGAAATGACAAAATAGTAGACCATAAAGTAAAGGGTACTAATAGAGTAAAAATTCCTAAAGCAGTTCTATTAATTTGAACTAGAAATTTAAAAATTAAAGAATAAAATGTTCTTATTACAGTTTGTCAGTTAATAATCTTGATAACTATTGTGTAAACAACCAAGTTTTTAAATCTTTCTGGAATTGCTGTACTCGTGTCTAGACTGTAGGGAACATGAGGTAACACCTCCCAGCCGTATTTGCTAAGTTTTTCAATGACAACATTTTCTATGTGCGGGCAAGCCTTGTCGTGACGAATGAATGGCCCAGCCAAGAGCAACTAAGGTCGGGTTTTCTGCATTTTTCTGCGCTTTTTTTTTTTTTGCAAAAACTCACGGTAATCCACTGCTGTGACACTTCTTCCACATGGAACTTTGTCTGTAATGATGATTCCTTCATGATCATAAGCAAAAATCATCATTTGTTTGACTTTTGATTGAGCTTGCCGAAAATTTTTTGGTCATGGGGATGATGGAGCTCTCCACTTGTCATTGAAAAACTACGCGAATACGGCTGGGAGATGTTATCTCCTGCTCCCTGCAGTCCAGACATGAGTCCACCAGACTTTGACCTTTTTCCAAAGTTGAAACAACTTATGTGTGGACATTGTTTGCATCTCTGGAACCGAAGCCATTCGGCAACTGAACAAAACGGTGTCTTGGATGGAATAATGAAGCTTCCCGGACGTTGGAACTCAGTTTTTGCAAAGCAGGGAGACTATATTGAAGGATTGTAAAGAAATACTTGGAAAAAAAATAAAATATAAATTTGAAAAAAATAGTGTGCATTTTTTATGAAATGACCCTCGAAATTAGTTTTCAATTGGTTTTTAACAGCGTAGTCAAGTACCGCACCATTAATGGCGCTGATTGGGCACCTACTGGCACCTTCCAAACTGCACTGTTTTGAGAATCCAGGCCTCAATGTCTTCTTTTTCAACACAACAATTTAAATACATTTATGCCTTTCTCCCCTCCCCCCAACAAAATTATAAAAGTAGACTAATTGGGAATACAAACCAGAAAGACAAGTCAATTAGCATGTATTCTACAATAGTCATCTAAAAGAGCCTAACCTCTCTTAAAATATCAAACTGAACATCGCCTAACAGCAGCTACTTCTTCATATTTACGCATAAGACAGACTCCCGACCACCATTCAGGAAAAGTAAGAATTGATAAAACACGCTGAATTGCTAGATCCATAAGAACATCAAATAATTTGGCCTTATATTGTTTAGCTAAATGCGATGAGATAGCAGAGCGCAAAATGACAATTTCATAAGGCCTTGAGTTGAACTTCAGTATAAGGTTTTATCCTCTCAAGAAGACACTGAACGCTTGAGTGTTTCGAATGCCATTGGTAGCAAATGAGAAGTATGTTGAATTTAAGTTATTGTCCACAATAAAGTGTAGATATTGAAGGTTCGTTTAATAAAATACGGCTAGATTTTTGGCATAAAATGTCTCTCATCAATGTATCATTGCTGAATGTGAAAACATGTTATAGCTATAATAGAAAGAAATTTGCTCCATTAAGCAAAAATAATTGCAAATATTGGCCCTTTTTTTACTAAGCTGCGATAGAGGTTTTAACTGCAGCCAGGGCACACTCGTAGAAATTCTATGAGCATTGAAGCAGTGTCGGAGCATTTAGTGCTTTGGGCCGTGATAAAAACCTCTATCACAGCTTAGTAAAGGGGAGGGGGGGTGTGTTAAGAAAAACAGAGCTTTATGTAATCAGTGGCTTTGAGCGACCTCAGGATGGTCTTAAATTATTATTTTTTTTTCTGCTCAAGCACAATCAAGTTTATGGGAAAAACTTCAGTTCCCACAGTTTCTCCAACTTTAGGTTTTTCTGGACAACCCTTTTTACAGCAGCTTGGTGTAAGCATGGGTTAGTCTACCCGTGCCAAGGTTTTAAGAAAAGTAGGCGCTGATTTCTGTTCAGTTTAATATTTGACATTATATCATTTCTTGTCTCCATTTGACAGCCTCTCCAACCCAATAGTCATGTTACCATCTCACCTAATGGTCATACTCTGCAAATAAAGGAGGCCCAGGTGTCTGACACTGGTCGTTATACATGTGTGGCCTCAAATATTGCTGGTGAAGATGAATTGGACTTTGACGTGAACATCCAAGGCAAGAAATATTAATCTGGAGCCATAAAGCTTCTGAGTTATGGCAACACATTTTGTAATGGTACTGTTGGGGGGATGGGAGGTGACATATATTGTCTTTTTGTGTTGTTGGCATTTCAAAGCTGAAATTCAAAGTGATGGGCACTGGAGGATTAAGTGACTTGCCCAGGTTTACAAAGAGCAACACTGGGATTTCATCTTACAACCTCTGGGTGCAAAGGCAGCAGTTATACCAGTGAGATACACCTTCCCAAGTTCTAGAGTTCACGATTCCTTTATATTTGAGTTTTTCTGCTACTCTTCTTTCGCTATCACTTGGTAAGGTAGCAGTAACTAAAACTCATATGGATCTATTAAAAACAAAGCAATGTTAGGAATTGGGAAAGGAATGGAGAATAAAGCAAAGTACGAGGGGCTGAGACCATGGCGGAGATGGGAAGCTGGCAGGGGGTGGGGGGAGTTGGAGTGATAGGCTGAAGTCCATGCCAGTGCTGTCTTGGGCTAACTGGACAGCCATATCTTTTGTTGCTCTGCAGGTTAAGTGGTTGGGAACATTTAGTCAAGCCAGAGCCCATGTGCACTTCCCCCATTCCAATACCTATGACCAACAGAAAAAAGCTGAGCTGAGCAGCTAGGACTGACTGGGAGCTAAGTGGTGAAATACTGCAAATACTGCTCTGTCCATCCAACCTCACTCCTCCCTAGCTTCCCCAGACAACTGAGTCACTGACCGCCTATGGGCCAGGGCGTAGGGAGTCTCAAAAGCTAGGCACAATAATAATTCCACTGTTTATGAGGGGAAGAAGTGTTAATAGATTTTTAAAGGAAAAACTGTATTTGTTGTTCATGTTACATATATCATGAAATCATCTCTATTCTGTTTATTTGTTCTAAATAGTTGCAATATGCCTAGACTTTGCCCATCTTCTTTTTAAAATATAGTTCCTCCCAGTTTCCAGAAAATAACTGTTGAAGATGGTAACCTGGCTAATGGGGGCAAAAGTGGTGAAACCAGAGATGTCATAGTTAACAATCCAATTTCTTTGTACTGTGAGAGCAATGCTGTCCCCCCTCCTACTTTGACCTGGTACAAAGATGGCCGCCCTTTAACATCAAGTGACAAAATACTGATTTTACCAGGTAAGCAACAAATGGCTTTGCAATAAAATTAGCTAAATATCTTTATAAACAAAATTTTCTTTGCCTTTCATAGTCTGATTTGTTCTGGGGGTAAATTACTGCATATAATTGTGTGTACTTTTCATTACATGGACTTGAGAGGATTTTTATAGTAAAGGCACATGCATCCTTTCACTTTAAAAATATTCACACACATGTACAATTATATGCATAATTCCAAACCACCTTCCCCTACAGTAGATAAAAGTACATGCAAAATGAAGTGTGTATGCCAGTAGTTTCCATAAGGGAAACTACAATGTTTACAGTGTTCTTGGCCATTTACTACTGTTGCCTTTGAGGTGTTTTTTTAATCATCAATTTTAGCATTGTACCTATCAAAAACTATGACCCCTGAAGCAGACGTTTATGCCAAAACACGGATCTGTGTCAAGTCCTTGGGTTCATCTTTGTAATCCCCTGGTGGGTACTGTCACCTTGTTAAGCAGTTTGACCTTTCATTTTAGCAAGTACATTGATTTTAGCAAATACATTAAAAGCTTTTGTATTGCAACCCTCTTGTGCCTGTTTTGTTTGTGGAAAGCTTCTGGTCCATCCCTACTCTGAACAATTTTGCTGTGTGTTTCAGCATAGGGTTTTTCTTCTCCTCTTCTTGACTTTGAACGTTTGTTTGAAATGTTCCATGCAGGCTGTTCTGTATTTGATGCATAAACATGGAAGGGGTTTTCTTTCTAGGTGGCCGAGTATTACAGATCCCACGTGCACAGGCAGCTGATGCTGGAAGATATACCTGTGTCGCTATAAATGAAGCAGGAGAGGATTCCATTCAATACAACATCCGTGTGCTCTGTAAGTATTTTGGTTGCACAGCCCTCTCCTTCCTAACAGTCATTGGCCATCAAAAGAAACCCATGTGCAATGTTTCTCTACATTATTGTTTTATATCAGGCACTTAACATTAGGGTGTGCTGCCCCAAAATTTTCATTTTGTTTAGTTTCCATTCCATTTATAGGAATTTTCTTTTTGGTTTGTTTAATTTTAGGGATTTTTTTTTTTTCATTTTGAGGGACAATGTTGTATATAGTATATGGGTCTCATAATTAAAAAAAAAGTCCAAAAAGTGGCCTAAGTCGGCACTTGGATGATCAAAAAGACAGATCGTCCAAGTACCGATAATCAAAACTGGCCCCTCCTTCGCCTAAAAGATCTTGTTTTGGGCATTTGGGACTTGGGCAATTTTTGGGTCGGGAATATGTGGTAAGGATAGATGTAGTGGCAGTCTGGGCGATTATATTGCTGAACGTAGAGGTAGACCATTCTAAAAAAAAACCCTCATTTGGATGTTTTGTTTTGAGAATTGTCATTTCCCTGCTTCCTACTTTCTACGTCTTAGGCCAAAAGGGGGAATTAGACGTTTCTTTTGATTATGCCCCTCTGTCGCTCATTTTCAAAACAGAAAGATGTCCAAAAAATGGCATAAAGTGACACTTGGACATTTCAGTCGCCAGAAAATCCATGTGCTGATTTTCAAAACAGCCATTTTAGATGTTGTAAAAGTCATTTTCCCTCCAGTAGCTCTAAATCTTAAGGGGGCATGTTAGAGGTGTGTTTTGGGCTGATTAAGGTGGCCTTGGATGTCTTGCAGGGAACGGGAAGGCCTGCCATTTTGGAAGAGGTAGTTCTGCCAGCAGGAGGGAGTGGGCATCCCTCTTGCTGGCCTTCTCCTAAAGGTACAGAGGGGGTTTGGGGGATGTCAGGGTAGAATGTTTTGGTGTGGGGGAATGTTGGGGAGTTTTGGGAGGGTGTTGGAGAGTGTCAGGTGGGTGTCCGGGAGTGTTGGGTTGGTGTCGGGGAGTGTCAGGGATTTGCGGGATCGATGAGGTCGGCGGCAGGAGGGAGTGAGCATCCCTCCTGCCACGTGGATGTGTGTGTGAGGGGGTGGGGCTTCAGGGAGTACTGTTGGCTCAGCTGATCGGAGATTCACTTGCCATGATCAGCAGATGGTATGGGAATCCCTCAGCAAAGATAGGCGGCAGCAACAGGCAGGCGCGATTCTCTAACCAGCACCAAGGAGGGAAAGGCGTCTGTTCTTTAAGACGCCAGTGTGCAATTCCCAGCTGCTTGTTAGACGGTCAGCGAGACCGACAGCCTATACAAAATCAGTCCTTTCAAAAATGAGTGCTAGATTAGGAAATCAACATAAGGTCTTAAGCATGAGAGTGGTCTTCTGTGTTATTTTCCCCATTAGTCCCTATCTATATGGTATTCTGCACTCCTTGAACTTTGTGAAGCCACCTTGATGGTACATCTACCTCCAACCATAGGCATCAACATTTCAAAAATGATTGGGGGTGCCAACATAACACACCTCACCCCTCCCTGGACTCAGTGAGAGAGCTTGCTCAATATTAGGGGCTATTTAACACCCACTGGCTGTTATAGATTTAGCTCCTGTACCAAAAACATGTTACAATAATGGGAAATTACCACTGTCTGCAAATCTCTGCAGTCTATGTAGAATAATAGACCTTTTACTATTTTCTATTTCAAAAAATCCATTTTTGCAATCATCTGAGGTTTCCAATCAAAGGATACAAACATGAACACCTCCAGATGTTTTATTTTCCGTACTGGAGTACAATCTGTTTTACTAATCTTTATAACCTGCACTGCTGAAAGATGGAGATGGAAACAATGATGAGAGCAGCCTGTGAAAAGTAGCAGAATCCAGAACAGTGATGGTAAGAGCAACCCAGATATACTAAGAGAAAGCAGATCCCACTGGAAGATTCATTAACGTTCACTTTAGCCCTTCAAGCTTTCATGGTGTTTAGAGGTGGTAGTCTTAGATTACAGTAAACTTCTCATTGGGCTGCTTTGTGCCACTGTGTTTGGGGATCAGTTTCAAAGAGTAAAATGAATAGTCATCAATCATTTGGGGACACTTCCAAAGTTGGTTTGAAATGGCCTGGATCCTTTAAACGGCGCTGTTGTCGCTGATCACAAAGCAGCGCCATTTAGAGAATCGTGCCTGCGGCAAAGATAAGAACATAAGAATAGCCTTACTGGGTTAGACCAATGGTCCATGTAGCCCAGTATCCCATCTTCGGGGAGGCCAATCCAAGTCACAAGTACCTGGCAAAAACCCAAATAGTGGCAGCATTCCATGCTACCATCCCATGTCTGTCTCAACAGCAGGCTATGGACTTTTCCCTCAGGAACTTGTACGTAAGAACATAAGAATTGCCGCTGCTGGGTCAGACCAGTGGTACCGCTCCCACGGCGGCCTGTAGGTCAAAGACCAATGCCCTAACTGAGACTAGCATTACCTGTATACGTTCTGGTTCAGCAGGAGCTTGTTTAATTTTGTCTTGAATCCCTGGAGGGTGTTTTCCCCTATAACATCCTCTGGAAGAGCGTTCCAGATTTCTACCATTCTCTGGGTGAAGAAGAACTTCATTACGTTTGTACGGAATCTGTCCCCTTTTAACTTTAGAGAGTGCCCTCTCGTTCTCCCTACCTTGGAGAGGTGTCGTTATCTACTAAGTGTCCTTATCTACTAAGACCCAAATTCTGTAACCAGTGCCTAAAGTTAGGCACCTATTTCGGAGGCGCTGATCTAAATTGAATAACAAGCTCAATTAACCTTTTTAATTAGCACTGATTGAAACATAGGCGCCTATCAAGAAAGCGCAATTCTGTAGCAAGGTGCCTCTAAAAATTTAGGCGGCCTTCAAAAAAATAGGCGCTATGCATGTTAGGCGTGGGCGTGGCTACATGTTAGGCGCCTTGTTGCAGAATCATTGCTCTTAAGCGTGCTTATGCGCTCCGCTAGGCGCCTAACTTTTAGTTGTGCCTAGAGCTGGCCTATTTCTTGGACGCCTCCAAAATAGGTTCTGCTCAGTGTGATTCATTAAACAGCACCCAATTGTACTTGAATCGCGCTGAACAGTGCCTAATTAGGCGCTAACTTTTGGGCGCTTCTTATAAAATTTGCCCTTAAGTCTATTCCCTTCATTATCTTGAATGTTTCGATCATGTCCCCTCTCAGTCTCCTCTTTTCAAACCAGCTCCATTAACTGCTCTTACCACATCCTCTGGCAACGCGTTCCAGAGCTTAACTATTTTCTGAGTGAAAAAAAATATTTCCTCCTGTAACTTCATCAAGTGTCCCCTAGCCTTTGTAAATCTTGATGCAGTAAAAAATCGATCCACTTGTACCCATTCTACTCCACTCATGATTTTGTAGGCTTCAATCATATCACCCCTCAGCTGCCTCTTTTCCAAGATGAAGAGCCCTAACCGTTTTAAACTTTCCTCATGCGAGAGGAGTTCGTCCCCTTTATCATCTTGGTCGCTCTTCTTTGAACTTTTTTGAGTGCCGCTATATCTTTTTTGAGATAAGGAGACCAGAACTGAACGCAGTGCTCAAGGTGAGATCGCACCATTGAGCACCAGAAATGTAGACCAGGCTTTTCAAGGCCTACATTTCCGGTGCCTACCTTTGATATGAATTACTTTATGGCACCTTTATGGCACCACTTCCAATGTTAGCCACAGCGGTGTTAAGCGCTGGTAAGTGCCTTTAAAAGTCTTTTATGTCTTCTATTAAATGGCATTTTGGACTTAACTTAGGCGCTGGTAGAGCACCTACTGGTGCCTAAGTTATGGTGCCATTTAGAGAATATGGGCCAAAGTGCATAGGATAGAAGATGAATGAGAGTTTTGATGAAATCTTTTGTTCAAGTGGTCTTTTCATATTCCTAAAAGAAGATGATGCACTGTCTTCTTGATGATGACTTTGTCTTCCCAGTGCCACCTTCTGTCAAGGGAGCAGATGCCGATTTTCCTGAAGATGTCGTCGTGCTGGTTAACAGGAGCATGGTGATGGAGTGTCTGGTGAGCGGGAATCCTCCTCCCCAAATCTCCTGGTATAAAGATGGCCAGCTCCTAGCCGAAGACACCCGACACAAATTCCTATCCAGTGGGAGAACTTTACAGGTAAGCACAGTAATTTAGGCAAGTTTGGCCCTTAGTTTGAATTTTAGAATTTCTTTCATGAATGAGCATGAGGCATATTTCCCTATTTTTTGGTGTAAGGACAGGTGAAAAACCAACTTGGTTTTCTTGTACTCATGTGTCGTTTTATTTTATTAAACCAATAAAAACTTTTTGAACTGAAAAAACCCACCATCCAAAAATGTCAAATGAAAAAAACTTTATGACAACCTAATAGCCTCCAAAGCAGCTAAGTTGGACAAACAACTCACCACTCTGTTATCTTCATCCACAGATTACAAAACCTTCAAGAAAGAAATTAAAACCATACTCTTCAAAAAACACAACAATCCCAACCCAACATCCAACACTCTATAAACCCTTAGTACTCTCTAATTTTTCTAGTTACCAAACATTATCTAAAACCCATAATTCTCCCTTAAAATTTTATCTCATCGTTTAATCTATTACTTCAAGTTGAAATGTAATTCTTGTTTTAGTTTGGATGTAATCCGCCTTGAACCGCAATGTAATGTAATGTAAAAAAGAAGGGACGCTATCAAGGTGGGCTACAATTAAGATGTGTTATTTTACCATTAACCTCAGTTATTATTCTCTAGGTGTCATTGTACAAAAGAGGACAAGTGTTTAAATAGCAGGAGTCAGTGGTATAATAACAACTTTTAACAGTCGCTCACGTTGATAACTACACCCTCTTTGGGGGAAGCTTGAGGATTAGCGTGATGCATCACTTCTTTAGGAGCATGGGAATTCTTTAACGAGCAAATATGATATGGCTTACAGAATGCTTACTTTTGATATGTTGGCATATTTATTTTATATAAAAGAACGCTTGTATTTCACTTCTTCTAGATTCTAAATTCTCAAATAACTGATACGGGCAGATATGGCTGCGTTGCCGAGAATGTAGCTGGAAGCACCCAAAAATACTTCAACTTTAATGTTCATGGTAAGATTTGGAAGTTCATGGGGAATTTTTGCAGGCAATATGTAATATTGAGAAATTCCCGCAGAACATGTTACAATCCTGTTTAGAGGGCAAGAGCATTTCACAGGAGATGCACAACATTCGGACAAACTTCTACAGGGTAATAATAGACGACATAACCATTTTCTAGTCAGATGCAAGACTTGGAAAGCTTTTTACTAAAGTGCATTAAGAAACTGATTTGGTAAATAGCATATGCTAACATCACAGCCCCCTCACCCTCACTAATTCCAGAATTGACTACATGGTGTGAAATTGGGTGGTGAATGGGCCTTGCAGGAGAAAGCACCGATCAGTTAATGCCAGCTCAATACGTGGCCTTAACTGCATCTGCGTCCAGCACTGGTCGCCATACATGAAGAAGGACACGGTACTACTCAAAAGAGTCCAGAGAAGAGCGACTAAGATGGTTAAGGGGCTGGAGGAGTTGCCATACAGTGAGAGGTTAGAGAAACTGGTCCTCTTCTCCCTTGAAAAGAGGAGACTGAGAGGGGACATGATCAAAACATTCAAGATAAGGACTTAGTAGATAAAGACAGGTTGTTCACCCTATCCAAGGTAGAGAGAATGAGAGGGCACTCTTTAAAGTTAAAAGAGGATAGTAAGGAAGCTCTTCTTCACTCAGAGAGTGGTAGAAAACTGGAACACTCTTCCAGAGGCTGTTATAGAGGAAAACACCCTCCAGGGATTCAAGACAAAGTTAGACAAGTTCCTGCTGAACCAGAACATACACAGGTAGGGTTGATCTCAGTTAGGGCAATGGTCTTTGACCTAAGGGCCATCACGGGAGCGGACTGCTGGGCACGATGGACCACCGGTCTGACCCAGCAGCAGCAATTCTTATGTTCTTATGTAACCTACAGTAAACGGGTCATTTTGTGAACCTTTGTTGTCCAAAAGATGCCTTTTATAAAATTAGTTCATACCTAAAAGTATGTGTGGGATTGATACACTTCCTTTCTATAGTTACAAAGTGGTTACGTATTAAATACATATTAAATATGGCAAAGGAGGGTTAAGTGACTTACCCAGAGTCACAAGGAGTTGAAGTGATAACTGAACCCAGTTCCCTAGTGATTAGATTAGTGCACTAATCAACAGGCTACTCCTCCACTCCTAGGCCTGTTGAGCAAAGGAGTTAGGGCAGAGCTGTGATTAATGCACATATTTTATAAAATGTGCTTATATGTGCATTTCTTTATATCTCATCTAATCAAATCTGGGATTTCTGAGTCGCACTATGTCCAAACAGATTCAAGGTGACTTACACTTTGAAATGATGAAAATATAAATGAATGCATTGCAAACATAATTTTAGAAGGAGAAAAGTATACTTGTAAATATGCTTTCTCTTAATCGAGCAGAATGGGGTAAATTCTGTAGATGGCCCTTTGTGTTGCAGGGGTGTATGCCCAACTTTGAGACATAAGAACATAAGCAGTGCCTCCGCCGGGTCAGACCATAGGTCCATCTCGCCCAGCAGTCCGCTCCCGCGGCGGCCCAAAACAGGTCAAGACCTGTCTGAATCATCAGAAGGGGCTCCCTTGCCACCTTGGTTTCCCATTTAAGTCCTGCCTTCCTATCGAAGTCCTAGCCCTCCGGTCTTGCACATGCACGACCAGGTTAGTTTATACTCATTACCTGACTAACTTCCTATACTTGTGTTACATCCCAGCTCCTCCCTCAGTATCCCACGATCCCTTTATCCCTCAGGAATCCATCCAATCCCTGTTTGAATCCTTGTACCGTATTCTGCCTGATCACTTCCTCCGGTAGCGCATTCCAAGTGTCCACGACCCTTTGGGTGAAAAAAAACTTCCTTGCATTCGTTTTGAACCTATCTCCCTTCAGTTTCTCCGAGTGCCCCCTCGTACCTGTTGTCCCCTTCAGCCTGAAGAATCTGTCCCTATCCACCCTCTCTATGCCCCTCATGATCTTGAAGGTCTCTATCATATCATATCATATCATATCATAGACGTCTGAGGTCCTCTCATGGAGCCTCACTGTATGTACCCTCATCGAAAGAAATTGTATGATGTGATACCCACCAGCGACCTTTCTCAGGAGTGACCCCCCCACTCTGGAATTTACTTCCAGAGAGGCTACGTCTAACTCAGGAAGCAGGTGAAAGCCTGGTTCTTCATCCAAGCCTTTAATATACCCTCTAACTAAATCAGTTCCTTCTTGCGTTTTAACAACGTTGTGTGATCAGCAAGTTTAATTATCCCACTAGTTATTCCCATCTCTAAATCTCCAGGCTTTACAATTACTGCACATTAATTTTATCAAGTAATGTGCAGTGACAGCAAATTGTTAGTGCAACTCAGTAAGAGGACCCCCGTAAACAGTAACAAGGTTACGTCATCCAATCCAAGGTCCTATCCAGCTCAGTTAATTACCTCACTTTTCTAAATTCTTTATCTAATTACAGATATCAGTACTTCTGAATACATTAGCTCTATCATCTCGCTATCAAGTTGCCAGGAAGCACTTCCAAGCTTACTGACATCTCTTTGAACCCTGCAATTAGTCCAGATCCTGGGTTTTTCCCAGTTTCTAGCCAGCCCGTTTGTAAATCTTCCACCTGCTAACCCTAATTTGAGGTCATCTTAAGCTCTTTTGCTGTGACATTCAGAAATATTCTTCCTTCATGTACTTGGACAGACATTTTGACACTGCATTTGTTGTAGCCAATTCACATGCGCGGATGTGTTTTTTTTCCGCAGTACCTCCGAGTATTATGGGCACCAATCCGGAGAATTTGACTGTTGTGGTGAATAACTTCATTTCCTTGACTTGTGAGGTCACTGGCTTCCCACCTCCTGCTCTCAGCTGGCTCAGGAATGGAAAACCCATCAGTTTAAATCCTCATGCTCTCATTGTGCCTGGTGAGTATTTTGTTGTTCCATAAACTAGAAAACAAAGATATGGTTCAATATTTTATGTAGCCTGTCCACCAATGACACTGAAGTTTAATTCCTGTGCACTTACTGGTTGAGCAGATATTCCGATGAACTGTAATAATGAAAATATATATGATAAATCTTTAGTAAAAGTCTGTGATAGGCATGTGTGTTTGATATCATTAATTACCTCACACCAAAAGCAATCGGTAGATTCTCTTTGTTTTCTTGTCTTAATTTTGATGTTGAAGCATTAATGTTTTTGGTGTGTTTAAAAGTCCTTCCCATTATAATAAATTCACTATATATACACACATATGAAATGCAAAGTGTCACTGTTGTGATGTTTGACACTCAAAACTATTGTACCCTGACATATCAAAAACTTGCTTGGATAAATCCACTTCCTTAATACCTGGAGGAGAGCCTATTCAGTTGATAATTGGTGGAACTTAACCAGGAAGGAGTGGCTTTTGCCCAGTTAAGCCCTGCTGCCCGGCCCCCTCCCTTGTATTCAGTGGCAATTTAAATACTGCTCAAAATCAGGTTTTACTGCTTTGGCACTGTCTGGATAGTAGGAGCAGACTAGAGGGAAGGAACACCAGAAGAAATGCAATGTTGTGGACCTTGATGGAAAAAAGAGGCAGAGCCTTGAATCAATAATAACATGTTCTTCCTCTGATCCGAGGCTCAGCCTCTTTTTTCCATCTGGGCCCACTACACTTCATTTCTGCCTGGGCAGTACCGAGGTAGAGCACAGGCGGAGCTGAAAGTTATCTGGTCATCACCACCAATATTCAGCACCAGTATCTGAGCACTGGAACCACATAAATAGCTGCCTAGTTAGCTTCCAGATATTAGAACTCAATATTGGCCAGACCCAGACATTCAGTAGTCCTTTTACTTATCTTTATAGTGTGACTAGTGGTTCTTCCATTTCACAGCTTGCCCTTGCCACCTTTAACCCTTTCCTATGCTGTGGCATTTGGGTTATTGGTCTGAGCACATCATATTTTTTTAAAAAATTACTTTTTTAAAATATTCTTTATTCATTTTAAAATCTTACAACAAGTGTACAGGAATATGTCACTAATATCTACAATATAACACTTGAAATTCTTTCACATATAATCATAGAAACATAAAAATCATATCCCAACCCCCACCCACCCTTCTTCAATTATTGTAATCAATCATATCATAAATACATTATAAACATATAACTTAGTAAGATTTCCAGAACAACCCCCCACCCCCCTATGTGTACATATATCTATCTAAGGAAAGTGATGTTTACTCATTACAATATCTTTCCAATAGCCCCCAGATCTTTATAAAATTATTATAATTCCCTTTCTCCAAAGCAATTGCTCTTTCTATGTTAAAAATATGGCATAGCGAATTCCACCAAAATGTATAATTAAGATTAGTATAATTTTTCCAGTTATTGGTAATATGCTGAATGGCAATCCCTGTCATGATTAATAAAAGTTTGTTATTATGTGCTGACAATTGACTTTTTTTCCTCATAGACATACCAAACAGAATAGTATCATAGGATAATGCAACATGGTTTTCTAATAGACAATTTACTTGAGTCCAAATTGAATTCCAAAAACATTCTAATACAGGGACAATAATAATTACTTAGAATAATAATAATAATTAATTAGAATTACTGTACTCTACAACAAAAAAAGAAAGCACAACCCCACGTGTGGAAATATAAGACAAAAAGAGTGGGGAAGGGACACCACACATCAGCCGCAGAGACAATAAATTTATTGCAAACATATAAATAATAAAAGCATATGCATAAAAATAACTAAAACATAAGGCAAGCTTCACAGAGAGTCTTTAAATCCTTTCTGTACTGGACCCCAATACGGTCCATGTTTCGGCTTGAAAAAACCTTCCTCAGGGGTACGTAGATAAAATCCAGTAGATGGCACCAGTGTACTTGTGAAAAACCAAAAAAGGAATACTCTCGATCCAATATTAAAAGCTTGCGTGTTGCCTGGGTCAAAAAAATGCTGCGAGCTACCAAATCATGTCGCTGCCAGAAAAACTAAATTAAACTAAAACTTAGTTTAATAGGGCTGCGTAATCAACCAAGAGGAGCTCGACTCGGTGTACAATAATATAAAAACATAATACATAAATTTGACAAGAAAAAGTAGACTGAAATAGTTAATTTCCAAAATATTTAGCAAGCAAAAAAGTTTTCAGAACTTTCCGGAATAAAGCAAAAGAACCTAAACTTCTTAATGTAAGCGGTAAAGCATTCCAGAATTCAATTTCCAAAATGTTTAGCAAGCAGAAAAATTTTCAGAACTTTCCGGAATAAAACAAAAGAACGTAAACTTCTTATTGTAAGCGGTAAAGCATTCCAGAATTTGGTGAATTTAAAAGCAAAAGGATAACAAAATCTCTTAAAGGTTCTGTTTTTACCACTGAGAGAGACACGCATTGAGGAGAATTGGGTTGGTTAGAATTACCCTCTGGGTATATAGAAAGTCTAGCCATTATTGTTTTCTTTTTCTGTGCTTCAGGCGGACGGACCCTACAGATTCCTCGAGTGAAGGTGTCAGATGGTGGGGAATATGCTTGCATTGCCATTAACCAAGCTGGTGAAAACACTAAAAAGATCTTCCTTACTGTCTACGGTTTGTTTCCTTCATACAATATTGAAAACCAAATCAACAGTGATGCTTGATGTTGTTTTTCCTGCAATTCATTCTCAGCACAAAATCCAATAATTCTCTTCATCTCTGCCACCAGTGCCTCCCAGCATTAAAGACCGTGCCGGTGAGTCTCTGGCAGTGGTAACCGCCCGATTAGGAACTCTCGTGACATTAGAGTGCGAGTCCAATGCCGTGCCAGCTCCGGTCATCACCTGGTACAAGAATGGCCGTCCAGTCACTGAGACAGCTAACATTCAGGTCTTGGTGGATGGGCAAATGCTGCAGATAAAGAGCGCAGAGGTACCGTAAATGCTCTCCCTCCATTAACAGATACCCTGATTTTCTAGTGCAATACAATAATAAAGAAAACACGGTCAGTTTGCAAATTCGGAGAAATAAAAACTAGTACATTTTTATTGGACTAAAAGTACTGTAGATTTCTGAGTGGTTTTCAAGAGCTTCACCAGTTAACATAATGGGCCTGTGGCAGTCCGAGTTTTCCTGGAACCCTGTGCAGATATGGTTATAAAGCACAATGAACAATCTCTTATTTTTTTTCCCTGATCCTCTTCATTCATAGGCTCAGGGAAGGCAAAACAATCTCTGAAGTATTAATTCAGTTCCACGCTTCAGTCTTCATTTATCACAGGACTCTACTCAGTCCCAACAGTATATGAGTTTGGCTTACCATAGCCTAGCAGAGACCAGTCATCCCCTTGATATTCTCATTTACTTTTCAGTTCTTTCCAGGGCTCCTTCTTAGCCAACAGCTAAGAAAGGTGGAAGTCTCTCTCTCTCTCCCTCGGGAACCTGTCTTGAATAACTCTGAGCTAGGCATATCTTTGTCCCTGCCTGAGTCCCACCTTCTTACTCAGCAGGGCTGTATTCCTACCAGAATGCAAAGCTCGGTGCATACTGAACAGGTAGTACACAAATTCATGTACCAGGGGTATAACTGCAGCTTCAGTGAGGAAAAACCCCTGAATCTCTCACCGGGCCCAGCCAGTGACAGGGTCAGCCAGTGACAATCAGCATTTTCCTGACCTCTGTCAGTGTTAAATCCAGAAATTCAATGTGAAGCCATGGCCAGGCTCTGGGATTGAATTTCTGGATATAAAGAGCCAGCTAACACATAGCAGGTTAAGTGACATATTCGTCACGTAACCTGTTATGAAGAACCGCGTAAACATAGGATGGCGTTTTATTGGCACTTAAGCAGCTAAGTACTGACCACTTCAGGAAAGCCCACAATAAAACGGATTTTTTTTCTTGAATGTTAGCCCGATATTTTTAGAGGCACTTTTTGAGTAAGTGCCACTGAAAATGCACAGTTTGCCCTGGACAGACAATTACATTTAAATTGTTTTCGAATATCAGGCCATATGTGTCAAAATGAGCCTTGATATACTGGTAATTATCGGTTGCCTTGAAGTAGTGGTGCCAATTTTCTGGGTTGTCGAAAAGTATTAAGCATGTTAACAATGGAAGCAAGTGTAGGGAATAGTGCATTGGGCCTACCCACACTCTACTTTATCCTTATTGTTGATGACTATAATCTCTTTAAAAGAACACTAAAATTTATCAAGCACTTGAACCACTAAGCTGGTAAAACATTTTTAAATTATCTATTTTGTTGAATTTCATGAGTATCCAATTGAAGATGTTAATAAGATGTACGTACCTCCTGCCAGAAGTAATAAATGGGAGACTGATGCTTCTCTGTTTTCCTTATGCAATTATGGGTTGGATGGATCTTTGTGTACTGTGGGATTACCCTTTTATTAAAGGTTTGTGGCATGAAATTTGAGATTCTCCTTTTAATATTGTGAAGCTAGACATTATGGGCCCAATTCTATAAATGACACCCAACTCAGGCACCTAGGAAAATGGCACCTACCGAATATCGTTCAAAGTTAGGTGCTATTTATAGAATCGTGCCAGTAGGTATCAAAAACTTAGGTGCCGGTATATTAGGCCAGAGTTTTCTTAGTCTAATATGCCTGTGCCTAACACAACCTACACCCAAACTCTGCCCCTAACCATGCCTACTTTTTGGGTAGGCGCATGAACCTACCAAATTAGGTGCCTACCAGAAAATTAAATTTTTTAAATTTGTTTTTAACAGCGCCAATTGAACCATTTAAAAACATAAAGTTAGGTGCCTTGATCAGCTAGGCACACCAGTGTAGGCACTTTTTATAGAATCAGGACCAACAGTAGTAAAGTCAATATTTTCTTGGGAGAAAATATATACTGTATTTTTCGCTCCATAAGACGCACCTCAACATAAGACACCCCCCCAGATTTAGAGGAAGAAAATAAGAAAAATAACATTCTGAACCAAATTGTGCACCCTGCCTCCCTCACTTCCTGCCAGGCTTTGCACCCTGTCCCCCCTCCTTGCTAGGCTCTGTACTCTGTCCCCCCTCCCTTCCAGGCTCTGCATCCTGTCCCCCCTTCCCTGCCAGGCTTTGCACCCTATGACCCCTTCCCTGACCTGTAACCTACCACCCCCCTCACCTCTGGTGGTCTAGTGGTAGGCTGGGACAGGAGGGATCCGTTCCAGCCAACTAATAATTTTTTCCTCCCCCCCTCGCCCCGCAGTACCTTTTTAAGCGCCCTCTAAGCCTAGTGGTCCAGCGGTGTATGGGCCGGCAGGAGCGCTGCTGTCTGCACTGCTGCCTGGGCCCGCCCCGCTTTCAGAATGGCTGCAGTCAGTTCTTGCGAGTCCCGTGAGAACTGATGCAGTCATTCTGAAAGCGGGGCGGGCCCAGACAGCATTCTCCTTCTGTCCCATACACCCCTGAACCTCCAGGCTTAAGGGGCGCTTTAAAAGGTACTGCAGGGCGGTGGGTGTTTTGAAAAGGTACTGAGGGGGGGGGGGGTTGTCATCTTTACTCCATAAGACTTTTTGGGATGGAAAAAATGTGTCTTATGGACCGAAAAATACGGTAGGTTATACTCCTAGGGGACTGAAGTGGTTAATTCAGTGTCTTGTATTAGTGTCAAGACTTGTGCTAACAAGAAATTGGAAAATGGAAACATCTCTATCTTGGCACGACTATTTGATGATATACTGTGTACTGGAGGCTACTCTGGAAAGAAACATAGCTGCTTTCGTTCCAGGTGTTTACGCTCCAAACATTTAGACCGATCTGGTAGCATCTAAGTGCTGCAGTGTTGCATAAAATGGGACCCTATGCTAAATTCACTTAATGGTAGCCTACATTGATACATTCCCACTTAGGGGTGAAGTTATCAAAATGGGCTACTGATAAATCAGATTATTTTACCACAAGTCAGGTCATTTTAACACATGGTCCTTATAGGACATGTTTTATGATCCCAATTGCTGCTAGGCGGCACCAACATGGATTGGATGAATTCTTGCCCACCTTATGCGATTTCACCAGGGTCCATACTACCCTGTGCATGAGGAAAAATGAAGATTGTGACCTTGATGAGAGAAATAAATAAAAACGTAAATGATTAGGTCACTTCAATGAAGTAAATATCAAAGGCATTATTTAAGAAACGTGTGATGTTTGTGTTTGAGGTCTCTGACACAGGTCAGTATGTGTGCAAAGCGACCAACATTGCTGGGGAAGACGACAAGAACTTTCATCTTCATGTTCATGGTGAGTGCTAGCTTCTGTTCACGTACACAGATGAAAAATGCTATGCTGACAGGTAACAATGTGAAACGTTCAATAAAAATCTCCTCATGCTATGTGAACGATGTGTTTCTAGTGCCACCAAGTATTGAAGGACCTGTAGAAGAATCCATCACTGAGATTATCAGCAATCCTGTTACCTTTGCGTGTGATGCCACTGGGATTCCTCCACCAACCCTAACTTGGCAAAAAAATGGACAGCCGATTGGTAATGTACTTGAGTGGCCTGGGTTTGTTTCATTTTTGGGGTACAGATTCTTGAGGCAAGTGGTACCATGGCCTGCTAGTGAACACACCTAATCCATCACGTAGAGGGAAATTCTATAAACACCTACCGGCACCTAAGTTAATTAGGAAACCCCATTTGAAACGGCAAACAATGTCAAATTTAAAGCGCCTACCAGTGTCTAAACAAAAGGTCCTTTAAACTCTTGTGAACCACACTAAACTCTTAAACACTTGGCTAAAGCACAAGTTGATATATCCAAAATGGATGTAGTGGAGAAGTTCTAAGGATCTCA
Source organism: Geotrypetes seraphini (assembly GCF_902459505.1). Lineage (NCBI taxonomy): Eukaryota > Metazoa > Chordata > Amphibia > Gymnophiona > Dermophiidae > Geotrypetes > Geotrypetes seraphini. Next base: position 126,313,743 of record NC_047093.1, on the reverse strand, counting down.
AGCGCTCACAGCTATAAGCCTGATGTATTTTTCAAGCTAATAACAGGACCGATGATAGCTCACCCTGTGGTTATTGCCAGGTCAGATTTTCAGGATATCCACGATGACTATGCATGAAAGAAATTAGCAAATATACACATCGAGTTTATGCATAGTCATTATGGGTATCCTGAAAACCTGACTGGCACGGGGGTACTCCAGGATCGAGTTGAGAAACACTGCCACAAAGCACCTTCGTAGATACGATTCACGGCAAAGATAGGAGCCAGAAATGTAAGCCTTGAAAACTCTGGACTACATTTCTGGCGCCTATCGTTCCCAGAGGCGCAGTTCTCCAAACAGCGCTGTTGTGTGACTGGCATGCGATTGACGGCCACCGATATCAGCACCGTTTAGAGAATCCAGGCTTTAGAGACACATATTGGGTCCAATAGTCCAAAACAGCAGAGGGTTCAATATTCAAAAGCATTTATCCAGGTGGAAGATACCATCCAGATGGTACTGCTGAATATCTTTATTGATTGACATGGCACTATCCATAAGGGACTGGATTCAGTAAATGGCACCCAAAAATCGGTACGAGGAAGAGCTGCACTAAACTAATATTCTATAAAGGGTGCTCTTCACAGAGTGTCATTTATAATTAGCACTTAGAGGGGATTCCCTAACCGACTTTTGGCATCAGTATTTGCACCTGCTTAAATGCTGGTGCCTAGTTTTGGAATATTGTTACTAACTGGAGATTTAACAACGATGGGGAGGTGAACAAAAGAAATACAAATGTGCAAACTTGCTATGTATTATATTGTAAAGGGGGCATCAATGAATGCTAAAGAAAGGTCAAAGGGCTTAACTTAAGTAATTGTCCAGATAATTCACTCACACACCATCATTCGTTCCCAAGTGGTAAACATAACACTACAGAGTAAAGAAACATTTGTAAAATTATTATTATTTTTTAAAACTTTTTTTCTATTATAAATATGCAAATATACATATATGTAAATATACAAACGATAACTCAAACATGAAACAGACTAGTTGTACATATCACAGTTAATAAACGGAGAGATAATATTACTTATAAGCCAATACAACTAGTGTCTCATGCCAACCAAATGCAGCAGGGCCAGTACATGTAATTTCAACTGAGAGTAAAGCATAGAAGAGAGTTCCCCAATGAGCATCATACTTGACATTTCAAGCCACTTAATTAACTGACAAGAAGTGACTCTCTCTATATTTTATAAATATTACATTGAGATAATATGTGTCAACGGTCCACAAGTCACAATAAAGTTGAACAGGTCTCCTCCATACTTTGAGAAAAGAACTAATAAAATGATGTCTTTCAGCTATTACACTTTCAAATTTGTTGGTTATGCATACCGTCTTCCACCATACAATGGAGGTGCGAATACTGTTCAAATTTGCTTGTATCTGCTTCAAGCAAGTCTGGGGCCTAGCACCTTCCTACCTGCAAACACACTTCACTCTACACAACCCCACACGTACAACCAGAAACAAAAACATCTTTGCATACCCAAAGATCACAGGCTGCAAATACAAATCCTTCCTAGACAGAACCTTCATGTTCCAAGCAAACAGACAGCAATCCTGGCTGGGAAACCACATAAATAAAGCCAGACAGACCTACAACACATTTAAACCGCTCTATTTGACAAATTCCTTGCCTAATCAAATGACCTCTCCCAGGTATTCTTTCCCCTTATAACCCCAATGTATTATGTAACTTCTTTCTCTCATGTATTCCTTCCCTATGCTCCCCTAATCATCATGTAACCCCCTTCTTCTTGCATTGTGTAATTCGCTGATTGACCAGCCTTCTTTCTATGTGAACCGCCTAGAAGTCAGTCTGACTATGGCGGTATAGAAAAATAAAGTTATTATTATTTTTATTATTAGATAAGTCCTTCAAACAGTGCAAGATGTTTTTAATAGCCAAGAATAATAAGATGTTAAGTCAAGGAGCATTGGTGCATACATATCTGGGGATGAAAAGTGGCTGTTCCTGTGGCAATCGGCACATCTACATTACCGTACACCCCCTGATTAATACTTAGAACACAAACATTGTGTGTAATGTTTCCTGTGTTAAAAATTGTCTGAGTGCCAAAGATCATGTCAGCAATAAAAGACAGAGGTACAGCACAGCCCCCCACCTTCATTGTTTCACCCCAATCTCCAAAAACAGTGTTGCAAATGCTTTTAAAGAGTGAAGTCTCTTTAAGTGGAAGTGGCCTACTTTGCGAAGACAAGAGAAGTTTTCAACATTATATTTCAGACAAGTCATTGAGGAATCGATTGTCTTGAGTTATTTCTTTATTCATTCAGTTTTCTATACCGTTCTGCCAGGTTTACATGTGCTTATTCAGGTACTCAAGCATTTTTCCCTGGCTGTCCCTGGGGCAATAGGGGGATTAAGTGACTTGCCCAGGGTCACAAGGAGCAGTGTGGGGTTTGAATCCACAACCTCAGGGTACGGAGGGTGTAGCTTTAACCACTGCGCCACAAACCAAATCGTTGCCGATAAGTGGCAATAATTGATTGTTAGCGCCCGGACTCGTTACTTAATTGCACATGCAAATTAGGTGCATGCTGTTTATAGCATTCCCCTGCGTGTGGGTATGACCTTGAATATCAGCCACACCTATCAGACTTCTGGGTTGTGCAAAAGATCGGAATATTCGGTGCCGTTGCCCAGATAAGGCCCAACATTGAACATCTAAATCTAAATTAGCCAGTAGATGTCAGTGTTAACAGAAATGCCGACTGCCACCAGTTTAATATTGACCCTTTTGTTGACTCCTGTTTTGTCTCATGGTTTTTGGCTCTGATATATTTTTTAACTTGGGAAACGTCACAATGTTTGTGTAATAAGAATTATACTAAAGCAGAGTGAATATGTACATCTGATCCAGTAATTTAAAGAGCTGATATTGAAAAGCCATTAAGAATTGTAGCAATTAAAGGATAACATTCGTAGACCCTATAAGCTCCCAGATGGTAATGTAGGAATGTGCTAATCAAGGTTTTTTCTTCCATGTGCAGAAAATTTAGAATCTCTGGAAATTCATGTTCTTTCTGGTGGGAGCAAGCTGCAAATTGCCCGATCTCAGCGGGCAGACAGTGGAACCTACACATGCATTGCATCAAATATCGAAGGGAATGCTCAGAAAAGCTACATCCTCCATATTCATGGTATGTGTAGATATGAAGCGGCTTTACCCCTGGACAGAAAAATTGCTTTTTTTGTGTGTTTGATGGCCCGGGATGTCTTTTTGGCATCTCGTATTTGCAGTAGCCAAACATTCTTTTGGATTATGAATTATCCTCATATAGAGATTGTCGCAGCCTGTTCCTGATGATTCATTTTATGTGAATCATTTGTTTACTCTTTTAAAAAGTACAAAATCTAGAGAACACATCTTGAAGTTACTAGGGTAGCACATCTAAAAGAAATTGGGGGGGGAAATATTTTTCACTCAACATACAATTAAGTTTTGGGAATTCATTGCCAGAGGATGTGGTTAAAGGATTGGACAAGTTCCTGCAGTCAAAATCCTTAACCCATTATTAGGGTACATGCGGAAAAGCCACTGCATATCTGTGGGCGTAAGTAGCATGGGCTCTTATTACTTTTTGGAATCCTGATATATATACCTATGACCTGGATTGGCCATTGATAGAAACAAAGGCCCACAGACTTCAACCTCATTATTATGCATACTGAATAACGGGGACTCCGGAACTGTTTAAACCTTGGGGCGGTCGGTGGCATGTCTCCGGCTACTGACGCTTATTTCATTCACATGACGGGGGACTCCCATTGTCCGCATCTGAAAGCATGTTGCCAACTGCCCTGAGGTTTAGACAGCTCACGGAGGCTCTGGTGAGCGGACTCTAGCTAGCGGGACATGGGGATCCCTGCCAATGCTTCTTCTAAGGACTGGCCGGGTGCATGCAAATTTTTTCTCATGTGAGCGACGTTCTAAAAAAATTTTTTTTGTGTGAGTGGCAAGTTTTAAAACCCAACAATTTTCCAAATTTGCAAGTATTTTTGTGAGCGACCATGTAAAATCTATTAGTGATGCTCCTAGAATATGCAATTGCTCATATGCTCTGTTGAGGGGAGAGGGTAGCAAGTGGAGAGCAAATGTGTGGGCCATGCCCACCCGTCCATTTCCAGGCCCGCCCAAAAATAGAAGTCTGGATACGTTTCTGTAATATACCGTGTTTCATCGAAAATAATACAATGTCTTATGTTAATTTGGGGTCCAAAAAATGCATTAGGGCTTATTTTCGGAGGATGTCTTATATTTTTTTCATATATAACAATCATCTCTCCCTTCCTTTCCTCCACCCCAATTCTTCCTCTTTCCTTTCTCCTTCCCCCTTGTGCAGCATCTTTCCTCCCCTCTCACCCACCCCCTTGTGCAACATCTTTCTATCCCTCCCTCCCAGCCCCCTGTGCAGCAGAACCCCACCCACCCTCCCACTGTGAGACTGACATACCGTACCTCCGAGGTCTCCAAAAACAGCCACGGTGGCAGCGCTCTGAACAGGCTGCTTTGCAGCCTTCCCCACTGGCAAGGCCAAGAAGCAGCCCATTCAGAGCGCTTTTGCCACTGCTGCTTTAGGAGGCCTTGGAGTGGAGGTATGTCAGGTCTCACCGGGGTTGCTGAATCAACAAGTCTGATTTTTTTGGGCAAATTGGGCAGGGATGAAGTCAGGAGTGTCGAGGACATTCGGGGGGGGGGAGGGGGGCTTCAGGCTTAACTAGGGCTTATTTTTGGGGTAGGGCTTATATTAGGAGCATCTTTAAAAATCATGCTAGGGATTATTTTCGGGGGAACAGGGCAGTTACACACTTTAGTTAAACGTGTACTATATTTTTATTTTTTCCCCAAGTTGTCATCCTATATATAATAAATATAAGCTGCTCTAGTACCATAGAAACACAGTATATCCAGTGGCATAGTAAGAAGGGGGGGTGTCGATCTGCTCCAGGTGCCATCTTAATGGGAGCACTGGCACCCTTCCTCCTCTCCCTCCCCCTCCCCCACACTCTTTCCCATAACTCCCCTTGCCACGTGCATGCCTTCACTTCTCCCACCCAATGTACCTCTATCTCTTCCCTAGTGCGAGCAGCATCTCCAACCTGCCACTTGTGCTGGCGTCAGCTCTCCCTCTGATGTCACTTCCGGGTTCCTCACCTAAGAAGTGATGTCAGAAGGAGAGCCAACCCTACTGCAGGCAATGAGTTGGTGATATGGAGGAAGGGAAGGGGGGCAAGCGTGTGGCGGGGGGGTGGGGAAGGAGTGAGAGCAGAAAAGAGGGCAGGGAGGTGTGCCACCGCCCTGGGCACCTGTCACCCCTTGCTATGCCACTGGGTATATCAAATCAATGACCCTTTACCCTTTATATTCTTGCCAATACAAATAACTGTGACTTGCTCACTTCATATGTCCAGTTTTCTAAAAATTCCCACCACATAGAATCAATATTCACTGGCGGCAGCGAACGTTCTGTTGACCACTGCCAGCGTTATTCCCAGATATCCAATGCAGGGCCTTGTCCAGGCTTCAGCATTGAATATCTAGTTTATATGGAGCAGGCTAACATATAGGCTGGCTACGTTGATAGTCAGAACTTAAGCAGCTGTGGGTTAGTGCATATAGAAGGCAATGTGATTTATACGGTCCCATTTATGCAGTTTCCCTGGCCAGTTAAGTGTAGATATTCAGTTTTTAACTAGCCAACTGCTGACTCCGCCCCTGGAATCCCCCCCCCCCCCAAAGAGCCATTTTTCACTTAGACCCTAACTTCTAATTTTCAGTAGCAATAACAGGTTAAGTGCTGCTGAAAATTAGTGGTTAGCCCAAAACAAGTGATATAGCTAGAGTCCATTTAAATCATTTTCAATATTGACCAGATACCTAATATTGGCTTATCATACTTTCTTTTGTACAGTTCCTCCTGCTATTGTTGGCTCGGAAATGCCCAGTGAAGTCAGTGTTCTTCAGGGTGAAGATCTCCAGCTGGTCTGTCGGGCAGATGGCGTTCCTTCACCAACTATTCAGTGGCATAAGGATGGCAAATTGATCCCAAGTGGTGAATCACAGAGAGTAAAGTAGGTTTGAGTTGTGCCAAATCTCCCAACTGCTATTGAAGCGACGATGAGGTCTGAATCTGAGCCAAACACGGGTTATTTGTTGTCAATAAAATGCTAGAGTTTTAAACAGTTTTCATTTTAATTTAAATGCAGCCTTTGATACCTCTGACATTGAAACACTACTTAAAAGAAATTCAAGGTGCCTACTGACACCTAAAAAATGGCTCTGGGATCACGCCTAATGCCACTGTAGGCATGGCTAACACTAGAAGTGACTTTAGACACCTCCGGAGGCGCTATTCAAGTCAAAGATAGGCGCCAGAAATGTAGGCCTTGAAAATTGTGATCTACATTTCCGACACCTACCTTTGCCAGAGACACGATTCTCTATATGGCGCTGTTGCGTGATTGACATGCGATCGGCAGCCACTTTTAAGGCAGCGGCCGCCAATAACAGTGCCATTTAGAGAATCCGGGTCCAAGTGAATCCACATCTACCTGAATCTCCAAAGTGTATAAAGATTCATAGTAGTAGCAGAATTGCTTCAAGATATCCTTATCCTGAACCTGAAACCAAATAGCCAAAGGCCATTTGAAGACATTGAACTTTAAACCTATCCACCTTACATTTTAACGAATGAGGTAGAAAACACCCAGTCTTGCTACTTTCCTCATAATAGCATACTCTTTGATTAAAGACAGCAAGACCAGCTCTTTGACTTAATAGACAGTTATAACAATATTTAAGGGCCTGAAGCCTGCTTAGGGTTCCATAATCATAATTAAGAATTAAAGAACGCTCAAGTGATCTTATTCCAGACTCTAAGATCAACAATTTACGCTGTTTGGCTAGTCTTACAGTATAAGATAAAGGCATCCCAACAATTCCCTGGCGAAGTAGTCCTCGGAGACTTCATCAATGAGATCACAAAATATATCATCATGCAATAAACCTTTATTTAACCTCCATCCATGCCCTACAACTTTGGAAGAGGAATTCCTGAACATTAAAGACACTGTTGCATGATCCAAAATTAGGATTGTCTCTATAACATTTTGATTAATTAAAGGGAGCAAAGAGGAAGATACCAGAGAATAATCCAAGTTGAATAGGGATAATGAGGAGCTGAATAAAAAGCAAATTCCTTTGTAGTGGAATATAACAGCCCCCAGTCTTGGTTTGAAAGGTTTTCTGACACAGCAAGACTGCCTGTCTAACACAGGGTCTAAAGACAAATTGAAATTCCCCCTCCCCCCGACTAATATCCCTTTAGCCACTTGGTTAAGGTAAGTAAAAAGAAAAACAGCGGAATCTGCTACTGGAGCATATAAATTTTCTAAAGTACAAATGATGGCAATCAGGGTCATTACCAAAATTACCCAATGACCTTTAACAGTATAGGATACACCAACATCCTCCAATACAGCAACACCATTAGGTGTATTATCTGCTGCAGCACAAACCTCAAAAGAATAGTACTGGTTTGAGAGAGATTTAGCATGGACAACCCTCAAGGATAAATAAATGTAGGATTTACTTTATCAAGACAGAGGAAGGTCTTCCGGTGTCAGGTCAAAAGCGCGCCGGGACAAAGGCGCGCGCGGGGTTGTCTATGAACCCTTCAGCGCAGCGCGGAGGCGCGCGCCGCACAAAATTACTGTTTTTACGGCTCCGACGGGGGGGGGGGCATGGGGGGAACCCCCCCCACTTTACTTAATAGAGATCGCGCCGCGTTGTGGGGGGTGTGGGGGGTTGTAACCCCCCACATTTTACTGAAAACTTAACTTTTTCCCTGTTTTTAAGGAAAAAGTTAAGTTTACAGTAAAATGTGGAGGGTTACAACCCCCCAAATCCCCCACAACGCCGGCGCGATCTCTATTAATTAAACTGGGGGGGCTCCCCAACAAAACCCCCCGTCGGAGCCCCTAAAAACTGTAATTTTCTTTGGCGCGCGCCTCCGTCTTGCGCTCAGTTGTCGGCGCGCGCCTTTGTCTTTCGCGGGGTTGTCTATGAACCAGGTCTTCCTTCTCTTTAATGGATTATTAAATTCCTTTACATGCAGAGAGACCAATCGTAGATCAGCATTTTGACGCAATTTGACACATCAGTTGATTGCAAAATAACACCGAATTCAAGTACATTAAGACATTTAAATGATTTCTGTTATGCATCCAAATATAAAAGCAGATTGGGAAATATCATCTTTCACGAGTGAACATTCATTAAGAGGAAGGCCACATAATTCTATATTAATGAAAACTTCTGGGTGCCACATGTTAGGAAACTATAAATCAGTTGATATTTTTCCCCTAGAGTAACTTCAGACGGCTCTACTTTAAACATCTTTGGTGCTCTTACAACTGATATGGGGAAATATACCTGCGTAGCTAGCAATGGTGCAGGAGAAGAAGATAGGATATTCAACCTGAATGTATATGGTGAGTATCGCACTACAATGTTTTCATCTTGTTCTTTTGTAAGCTCTGTGTTGAATCTTGTATGAGAATGAGGGGATGCCTACAGATATGAAGACCCAAGTTATATATATATATATATATTTTTTTTTTCAAATATATTTTATTGAGCTCAACAAAACCAGCAAACAAGAAACCAATCAATTACAAGCAAGCTCAGCATTTTGGATAACAAAACCCGTCTCTATAGATAAGAAAGCCCCCCCTATCCCAACACAACCCACCCCAAAATAAATAACCCCCCCCCCTTCCCAGGGCCCCCCTTCCAAGTACATCTCACCTAGAGAAAATTATACAAAGATCAAGTAGACCAGGTGTAACAAAGGAAAACAAAATACAGAGATTCAACAATTCAGCAAGCGACTTCGGGCCAACGGGGTCATAGTTGTCCAGAAGGGTTCCCAAGTACGTTGAAAGACCCGACCTGGGAGAGAAGAGAGGTCCAACACATCTCTCCGTTCCCACATCAAGAGGGTAATCATCCGACATCTCCACAGAGACTAATCGGGAGCAGTATCTTCAATCCAGTGGGTCAAAATACATTTCAGGGCCACCAAGACAGTCCATTTAAGAAAAGCAGCAGCGCCCCTCACTCGAGGGAAATAATGAGGAACAGTACCAAATAATAGTAAAGGGGAGTGACGAATAGAAATTTTCCAGATGCGCTCCACAAAGACAAAAACAGCATTCCAATAATCTTGAATAGCGGGGCAAGTCCAAAGATATCCAGGTTGAGAGCTGATGAGTTCCAGTGGTATTTTACAAAAGGCTCTGTTAAAGGCGAAACCTTTGGTAAAATATCTCATAACAACATGCAGGAGCAGCCATTTTACAAATATACGCAAGGAAAAGATAAGCAGGACAAAACTAGTATTTTCCATGTGCAAGTGACACTGCTTCCATGTGTAGCTGTCCAGTTTTACAAACCTAGACATATAAATTCTGCCAATTAGTGAGGCTACAATTTTTGTTTTTCTTCATTTATAGAGGAGAAATAAATGTTGGGGGATTAAAGAGAATTATTCCCATAATCACATGCGTGAAACCCTAGCCGAAATAAGATGTTTAAAATTCTGTGTGCTGCTGAGCTGGTGTAATCTCAATGAGGAATACCCAAACCACACCTTCCAGAAACTTCTGCATGGTGTGAATTTCCAAGTCAAAATACTAACTTTATGAAATCTCCGCTTCCATGTATATGCAGTGTTCACGTGTAAATACTGCTACTTCCAAGTGGAGATGCATTTAAAATAACCCGTGTTGTATATCTGTTGATTCAGAACCAGAAAGCATAAAAAGATAGGCAAGCAAAATCTTATTCAGTGATTTCTAAGAAGACCCCAAGACTAAGCTATGAATAAAAGAATACATATCATTCTGTTCTCTATTCTTCAAAATACTTGTAGATATGGCTACGCTGCTTTTTTTTAAGGTGGCAATGGAACAGACTAGTTGTGATCCAGACATATGCTGAAAAGGTAGGAAAAAGAGATGAGTATCTTAGCTGCAAAAAGGGATTGTCGAGCATTTAAATTAATATGCTGACTATCATTGTTAAATATTACCCCTTTCATTTTTTGAGATAAGCACAGTCTAGATTTTATTAAACATGAACTGTACTTTCTGATACAGTATAGACCATAGAGGTATAACTATTGCGAAACTGACAAATATTTTAATAAGAGGGAGTGGTTAGAACTCCAGCACCCTAGGGTTGTGGGTTCAAATCCCACACTGCTCCTTATGACCCTGGGCAAGTCACTTAATCTCCCAGTGCCCCAAGTACATTAGATAAAGTATGAGCCCGCCGGGACAGTTAGGAGAAAATGCTTGATTAACTGAATAATTTGTAATCCGCATAGAATTGTAAGATATGCAGAATATAAATAATTATAAAGAAAGAAAAGGACAGTATTGACCACATCTAGGAATTTATCCTAGGACATAACATATTAATTCAGTCAATACTGAAGAATACGTGGAGGTGTATTATGGAACATTCTAGATAAATGAATGCTTCCTTCTTTACAAAATCACACTTGTATCATGGGAAGTCTCATAACTAAGGGACTTGCAGTATTTATTAAGGTGTGTTAACTTTTATTCTTATATACCGCCCTACCATAAGTTCCAAGCGGTTTACATCTAAGAAGACTGTACATTCAGTGAAACATACACAAACATTTCAAAAGAGGATACATGCAATCTCATTTTATCCATTTATCAAATAAGTAGATTTTTAACATCTTCCTAAAAGAATAATAGAGTCATCATAAAAACTTTCCTAAAATAATTTTTCATATCTATCCATTGAATCCCATCTAACTTCTCCAATTCCACTGAAATGTATTCCCATCCAGGACAATCTTAAACATTTATCATCACATGATTCTATTATATTTATTTACTATGCCATTTAAGCATTTGAAAAGGTTTCTCCTGCACTTTCACGGAGTAAATCTTCTCCCTCTGCTCCTCTTTGGCATAATTCTAATATTAGGATTGGCGGTAAGCCAATATGTTGGTTGGTATGGAAGGGGAAGGATATTTGGTATATTAATCAACTTATGAACAATAAATCTTTAGTTACCTTCCGACAATTGCAAACTAAATTTGACCTCCCCTCTACAGAATTCTATAGATGGTTTCAACTACAGCATTGCTTAAAGAAATTAAAATGGCCTTTATACCCTAATGACCCTCTAATATCCAAGTTTTAGGAATTTTGCCAAGTAGGAGTTACTCAGGGTCATACGACTTCACTTTATTATAAATTTTTTATATAATCATCTTTAATGGCTAGTACATGTACTAAATGTATTTGGACATCTGAATCTACTTGGTCGGGATCTGATGACCAATGGATAGATTTTTTTAAGTACACACAACGTCCTACATTATCTACCAGTTTAATGCAATTATTATATATATTTTTTTCAATAAAGCATATTGGACTCCCAGCAAGCTACAAAGGGCTCATCTTACGAATTCAAATATGTACTGGCATTGTAATGGAAATTTAGGTGACCTTAAACATATGATTTATGATTGCGCAAATATTCAACCATTTTGGAGATCAGTATACTTCCTATTTCCTCTCAATTATCTTTTGATATTGTTCTCTTTCTTTACCCGATGCACTGGACAAATGGCATTGTAAATTACTTGATACTCTTATGGCCATTACTTTGCAAATGATTCTCTCACACTGGAAATCAGCTCAAGTATTAAATACCTCTTTTTGGTGGGCTAAGGTTGTGATTATTCATAAATATGAGTGCAAAACCAATTCCCTTACTAACAGTTTTAAAACTAACAAAATATGGTCTCCGATAGCAAATGTCTCTTCTCACTCTTAAAGGTAATTGATACATTTCAGCTGGCAACTTTGGGTATAATATCTGATCCTAATGCTTTACCTATCGCTAGTTTAGCTAAGTCCTAATCGAATCTAATCTCCTGGTCTTTATTTAACCATATGGCTACATTTATATATAGAGTAGTCTAAATAGATGCTTTTTACTCTACTCTGCATCTATGATTAGCATGTACAAATCATTTGTTCTGTAAAATCTCCTTGTATTCAATTAAAAAAATTTTTTTTAATGAAAATATCTATCAGTGAGTGGCTTCTTTTCTTCCAAATTTTTTTTTCTAATGTCCTGTGATCATGTTTTCAAGATGTCATTCAATTGCTCTATAATTTTAGTGCCTCCATCTATTGCTAAAAAGAAGGATGGTCCTATGGAGTTGACGGCCATTTTAGATGCTTCGATAAACATTGAATGTATCGCCACTGGCACCCCCCCACCACTGATAAACTGGCTGAAGAATGGACTGCCCCTTCCAATTTCTTCACATGTAAGATTATTGTCTGCTGGACAGGTTCTTAGGTAAGTTGCTCCGACTTAATCAAATTTTGTGACATAAAACATTCAGTGGATGCTCAGAATTAGTATATAACATTGTCCCAAGCAATATCCTTAATGATAAACAAGCCTACATTAAGCTTTGTATAATGGATATTGGTAAACCTTTTTTCTTAACTCTTAAAGGAGAGGTTGAGCCAACCCTAATTTAAAAATTATTTTATTTGACTCAGAACTGTTTATAGTGAGTTACATGCACCTATTTCCCTGCCCCTAGAGAGCATATATTCTAACTTTGGTTGTAAGGCAATAGAAAGTTATATTTGCCCAGGAACATCAGTGGGATTGAAACCATTCTCCCAGTATTTAGTCGGTGGCGGTCAACATTTTTTTTAAATGTTGATCTTTACTGGTTAAATTATCCCCTGATTTTCAGTGCTGAGCCATGTCCAGGCTTTGGAACTAAATATTAGGGTCTAATTCTGAGTGGTCCGGCTGCCCGGAGTTTATGTAGGCCCAGCTAATATTCAGCCAGAGCCCACATAAGAGTTATGTGGCCTCAGCTGAATATCAGGCCCGGCTTTTTGTTTTTTTAAAGCAGAAAAAGCCCCTGATCCCCCTCCCAATTTGCCCGATCATGGCCCCTCTTTCCATCCCCTGTTCCCCAGCCTATGGCAAAATCTCCCTCCCAAAAGCCTCATGCCCCCCAGCTCTCCAACTAGGCCCCCTAGCTGCATTCCTGGTGGTCCAGTGGTGTCACAACTTCATAACCTGGACCTCCTCCATTTTGCTTTTCCCAGCACTTGCCTGACCCACCCACTTTTTAGTTGGATGGTCTGTGAAGATATTCAGCGGCACTGTCCAGTTAAACAAATATCCTCACTTAGGCAGCAGGAAGCAATTAAAGTGGAGTCTCATGCCCATTCATTAATTTTATTTTAAAAATTTCTCACCCGCTTAGACCTGAGTGGTTTACAACATGCATTCATAACTAAATATAACATACCAAGTTGCTTTGAATACTGGGGAAGGGGAGTTTGAAAAGGATAAGAACATAAGCAATGCCTCCGTTGGGTCAGACCTGAGGTCCATCGTGCCCAGCAGTCCGTTCACGCGGCGGCCCAACAGGTCCAGGACCTGTGCAGTAATCCTCTATCTATACCCCTCTATCCCCTTTTCCAGCAGGAAATTGTCCAATCCTTTCTTAAACCCCAGTACCGTACTCTGTCCTATTATGCCTTCTGGAAGCTCATTCCAGGTGTCCACCATTCGTTGGATAAAGAAGAACTTCCTAGCATTCGTTTTGAATCTGTCTCCTATCAACTTTTCCGAGTGCCCTCTTGTTCTTTTATTATTTGAAAGTTTGAAGAATCTGTCCCTCTCTACTCTCTCTATGCCCTTCATGATCTTATAAGTCTCTATCATTTCCCCTCTAAGTCTCCTCTTCTCCAGGGAAAAGAGACCCAGTTTCTCCAATCTCTCAGCGAATGAAAGGTTTTCCATCCCCTTTATCAGACGTGTCGCTCACCTCTGAACCCTCTTGAGTAACGCCATATCCTTCTTAAGGTATGGCGACCAATATTGGACGCAGTACTCCAGATGCGGACGCACCATCGCCCGATACAACGGCAGGATAACTTCTTTCGTCCTGGTTGTAATACCCTTCTTGATTATACCTAGCATTCTATTTGCTTTCTTAGCGGCCGCTGCGCACTGTGCCATCGGCTTCATTGTCATTTCCACCATTACCCCCAAGTCCCTTTCTTGGATAACAAGGTCTGCTTCAGTTTTCTAATCTTCATACCTTCTTCTGAGGCAGCGTGCATTATCAAGCTGCACGTCGGAGCACTTATCTTGATGGCCTGCGCTAAAAACCTCCAGCGCAGCCTGATAAAAGACGGGTAAGCTAGCTAAATTATAAGGGTTCTTAGTACCAGATCACATGTTTGTAGAACCAGCAAGATTTGCTATCATATTTATATTAAATCAACATACACCCCTTTTTTTTCTTCAGATCGGAACAGAAGTACTCTGTTTTCGATGTTAGTTAATCTAGTATCTCCATATACAGGGGCCGCTGAAAAGTTCTCAGCCCAGCCAAGAGAATGATGTGGAGCCTTGAAATTTACAAGTTATTCTACACTTTCCATTTCAATGATATGAAACGAAACAAAAAGTGTGGAATAACTTGTAAGTTTCATGGCTCCACATCATTCTCTTCTTGGCTGGGCTAAGAACTTTTCAACGGCCCTTCGTCTACACTGAAGCAAAGGGATCCACGTGGTATTAAACCTATCCCAATAAACAAATCAACTAATCAATCTCTATGGATAAACTCCAAGATCAAAATTGGCGGAGCTCAAATCCTTTGGAAGAACTGGATTATTGCAGGCATTAGATCTTTGGATGACGTTATTTCAGAAGGTAAACTGCTAGATTTTTCACAATTGCAACATAGATTTGGTCTTAATAAAACACAAAGTTTTAAATGGTTGCAATTGAAGCAGGCCATTCAGGTTGGGTTCCCTGAATGGAAAACATTGAATAATCAATATAGTTTAAAGTTCTTATGTTTTCAAGCAGACTTCCTAGGACATCAAGCCGCATTGTGGTATAAATTAATATCTGGATATTTGAATAAAAAACCAAAAAATGGTCTAAGAGATATTTGGAGCATTGAGATTAAGCATCAAATTAATGCATCTCAATGGCCACTAATTTGGTCTTGGAGAATGAGATGTACAGTGTCAGCGTCTATGAGACAAACTTGGTTCTTTTTATTACATAGAGCTTTTTGGACCCCTACACGTTTGCAAAAATTAGACAGTTCTAAGTCCAATAAATGCTGGCACTGTAATATGGAACCAGGGACATTAGATCACTTATTATATCATTGTCCCTACATTAAAAGTTTTTGGAATTCAATTTGGCCACAAATTAATAAATTGATGGAAAATCATATAGCAATATCATATGATACGATATTATTTGGAATGATGATGAGGAAAAAAAGTCAAATTTCACCAGAAAATAACAAGCTTTTATTAATAATGACTGGGGTTGCCATTCAGCATATAACTAATAATTGGAAGAATTATAATAACCTAAATTATACATTTTGGTGGAATACAATATGTCATATATTTAAAATGGAAAGAACAATAGCAATACAAAGAGGGACATATACTAAATTTATAAAAATATGGGGGCCACTGACAAAATACTGCAATGAATAAATAGTAGGATTTTTCTTCTTCTTTTCTTCTTTTAAATATCTTTTTTGTGACGCACATAGAGGGGGGGTAATGAAAATAAATTATACATAATATGTTATAATATGTTATACAATATGTAATGTATGAATGAAAAGTAATAGAAGGGTGGGAGGAAGGAGAAGGGATAAAAATATATTTAGAATATGATGTATTAGATACAAAAATGATATTGTGTATTTATCAATTGTAATTTAATATTTTGTACATTTTATGTAAAATTTGAAAATTAAAAATATTATATGAAAAGTAATAAAAGGGTGGGGGGAGGGTGAGGGGGAAAATTATATTTAGATATATGATGTATTAGATATAAAAGTGATACTATGTATTTATCAAATGTATTTTAATATTTTGTACACTTTATGTAAAATTTGAAAATAAAAAATAATGGGAAAAAAAAAAAAAACAAAACCAAAACTCAGCTGATTGTGATGGTCTTTTACAGAATTGTGAGGGCTCAGGTGTCTGATGTTGGCACGTACACATGTGTGGCTTCCAGTAGAGCTGGCGTGGACAATAAACTCTACAACCTACAAGTGTTTGGTAAGTTTGCTTTGGTTAGCTCCTGTATGGAAAAATTATTCACATTCCATTGTTGAGTTACATTTGCAACCTTAAGTTTTTGTGTAATCTAAGCTTTCTGACATGAGAGAATTTTAAAGCCACTCTTTATATTGTCTTGGGTAGACATTATAGGATGATGCATGAACAGCTTTGGTGCTCTAATTATAATAATAATTTATTCTTATATACCGCCAGACCTTCAGTTCAAGGCGGTTCACAGCAAAAACAGTTGAACAAACAATGAGTTACAAGCATAGCATCAAATGTTTCTCGGAAAATACAATTAAGTCAAGTATTTTTCAAACAGATAAGTTTTAAGAATTTTACGAAATAGATAAGACTGAGCTTGAGGAATTAGAGCATTCCAACATGAATTCATTACGCTAGCCTGAAATGCAAGGGTTTTTCCCAAGAATCTCTTGCTGCGGCATGCTTTTACTGACGGAAACATAAACCCACAAGTTCTTCATGTATTCTTGTTTGAATTATAAAATTCAAAGTGGGAAGAGAGGTAGGTTGGAATCAGTCCAAATAAAGCTTTAAAACACTTACAACCAAATTTAAGCAAAACTCTAGCCTCGAATGGTAACCAATGGAGCTTTTGGTAGTAGGGACTAAAATCAGACGGACTTTGTCTACATAATATGATAATTTTAGCACACTTTTGGGGCAAAGACCAAATCGAATTATTTCTACTCCTTTCTTTCTACTTCTACTCTTTTTGATGATTTACAGAAGAATCTCAGGGATGATTTTACGAAACCAGTGCCTACTCTCATTTTTCTTTGGCTAAAAGCTTATAGGACAATATTGAGCAAGTGGGTGTCAGCATTTTATTAATAACCCCTCCCCCCTTTTTTTTTACTAAGCCGCAGCAGAGGTTTCTCCTGCAGCCCGGAGTGCTAAATTTTCCGATGCTGCTCCAATGCTCATAGAATTCCTATGAACGTCGGAGCATTTAGCGCTTCAGGCTGTGGTAGAAACCTCTGAGAATATTATTATGGTCATGCTCCAGTACAAAAATTATAACCATTGTTGCTCTCTGTGTAACAATTTCCAAAGAGAATTCCAAGAAGGATGTAACGTTCATACCCTCCTTGCCCTGATAAATAGGGTCATTAGCTTTCTTGGGGTTCATTATATATTGAGCCTTGTATAGGCTGGAATCTTCAAAGTATCTTTTAACCATATCAATTGAAGAGATAAGCGGAGACTTGGGAAAGTTCAGGAATCGTAGTGTATTTGCTTGTATCCTGCCCAGAATAGTAGATAGTGAAGGCACTGCTGGCCCAACCATTAGGCAAAACTAGGCAGTTTTTTTCAGCTTCAGGTTTGGGGTGGGGATGGGAGGAAGAGAGATGAAAGAGCAACTGCTGGCAAAATAAAACAATAAATCCTGACAATCATACAAACTCAAAGATCCATCAATACTTAATTATAAATGGAAGAAAGACGGGACATTCATTCATGTATGCACAAAAAACAAAATTTAATGGGGGAGGTGTGAAATAAGGGCCTAAAAAGTAATGCAAGTGCAGGGGGGGGGGCAGGGGTGCTAAGGATGAAGTACACCTAAGGCACCCAGTACCTTTGCATTGGCCCTGAGTATGGAAACTTTGAAAACAAATATGATTTCTCATTATGATCATCCCTTCTTTTCTATGTTCTGTAGTGCCACCAAGTATGGACAGTGCAGGCGGGACAGAAGAAGTGACTATCGTGAAAGGAAATCCAGCCTCTCTACTGTGCCTTACCATTGGTACCCCTACTCCCAACATGTCATGGCTTAAAAATGGGCAGTCCCTAGAACCCAAAGCCCATCTGACTGTGAATAACGAGGGAATGGTTCTTCAGATTTCAAAGGCAGAGATGGAAGATGTGGGTCGATATACATGTGTAGCCTCCAATGAGGCTGGGGAAGTCAGCAAACATTTTATCTTGAAGGTGTTGGGTAAGTTTGTTTCTCAAGGAAAGAGGCAAAATTTGATTATTCCCCAGACTCCTTAATCCTTGTTGGATCACAGCTTGGGGAACAGGGGGGGGGGGGAGGCAGGGATTTACCCAAGAGACTTGTACTTTTAAATGTAGCTGTAGTTATGTTTTAATTTCTTTTTAATTTTTTTAGTTATGATGGTTTACATTGTTTTGTCTTTTTTTCATACTTAGCTGTGAGTGCGTCTCTCTCCTATTTTATTTTAGAATTCCTTTCTTCCTTTCATGTTTTTAATTTGTAAACCGCTTTGACCCATGTGTTGGACTAATACAAGAAACACAATGAAAAACAACCCTTGTAACTTCAAATGATTAAATAACTATACTCAGATTTACTGTAGAAGAAAGCAGTTGTAAGTTCTTGATCCATCAGATTTGATTGATATGGCTTCCCAGGAAAGAGGGAAAAGACTAAGAAGAAGTCACTTGAGAAGATAGCTCAATACAACCCTACGGTTATATATAATATCAAAAAACAAGAAGGTGCAGCTTTTTCAAGTTTTAATGGCTCTGCATTGGCTGTGTTGGCAGAATAACAGTACCACCATGAGTTTCCCACTTTTCCAGCTCATCCACTTGGGAGATGAATGAAGCTTTGTTTCCTAATTGGTCACATGGCACTTTGGCTACAGTATAACTTTATTGAACGTTCTTATTCAAGGTGGAATAGCTAGCTACCTTAGCATTTAAGAAATAAGCACAGTTTGGTATTCAAAGTAAAGTCACAGTTACTAGATTGCTGCCTGATAGAGTTTACAGTTTTCATGCCAAAACCAAGAGGTCAGTTGACTTACGTAAGGCCAAATAATGAACGGTAGACAGTGACTGAGCTGAGGTTCTTGGATATGTAGTTCAGTTACTTGCCCAATATCTAAATTGTTAAAACCCCTTTAAATCATTTACCTATTTTAATTGCCCCTTACAATCTTTTTATATTGTACACCGTCTAGACACTTGTTTTGATAGACGGCATATCAAAAATAAAGAAACTTGAAACTTAAAATGTAGACAGTTATTACATTACATTAGTGATTTCTATTCTGCCATTACTTTGCAGTTCAAGGCAGATTACAAAAGGAGTTATCTGGCCATTTCCAGAGGAATTGAAGATTAGAGCGGGTTGCTTCAGAGAATTGGGACGAGTCTTGCGGTGTTAGTTTGTCGTCAAGGATTTCTTGAAGAGCAGGGTTTTTATTTCTTTTCGGAACGATTTATAGTCTAGGGTCGTTATCAGTAAATTGGAGAGTTGATAGTCTAGTTTTGCTGCTTGTGTGGCTAGAAGGCCATCTTATAGTTTTTTTCATTTGACGTCTCTGATTGGGGAGTGTGGGTTCTCCTGTGTCTGGTTTTGGTAGTTAGTATTAGGCAGTTGTTCAGGTAGGCTGGACTGTCTCCGTTTATGGTTTTAACTAGTAGGCAGTTCTTAAAAAATTATATATTTATATGTCTATGAGGAGAAAGAGTCAGATATCATCATGTAACAATAAACTTTTATTGATTATGACAGGAGTTGCCATTCAACATATTACTAATAATTGGAAAGACCACAGTAGGTTTAGTTTAAATTTTTGGTGGAACTCATTATGTCATCTGTATAAAATGGAAAGATTAATAGCAGTACAAAAAGGAAATTATAGAAACTTTATTAAAATTTGGAAGCCATTAGCATGTTTTCTGTGAAGGATACACCATTTTAGAGTAGAAGGGGGGTGGGAGGGTATTGGAGAGTTATTTGGAAATTAATATCAGGGAGGGAGGGAAGGGGGAGGAGGGATTATGATTTATATAAAGACATTGCTGATAAGATTTTCAAGTGATTGTTAATTGTTAATATGTGTATTGTACACTTGTTGAAAGATGGAAAAAATGAATAAAGAATTATTAAAAAAAAAAAAAATTTATATACCCGAGAGGCCCTGCCAACGTATTCATTAACTGAATGCTTTGCCATATAAAAGACATCCTTTGTCCACAGTGTATTTATTAGGTGATTTGCTTCTGCCCACTGGAGATTAATAAAACACTTTTTTTTGTCTGATTTGCAGAGCCCCCTCATATAAATGGGTCTGATCAGCCTGAAGAAATATCCGTGATTGTCAATAATCCTTTGGAACTTTTTTGTGTTACAAGTGGTATCCCACCCCCTAAAATAGCCTGGCTGAAGGATGGACGGCCCCTTCCACAAACTGATGCCATGCATGTCCTCCGAGGGGGGGAGATGCTAAGAATTGCAAGTACTCAGGCAAGGAATTCACACCTTTTCAACAATTACAAATGCATGCAATAATGTCTTTCTGTCTGGTATTCAATGCTATTTAACTGGCCAGGAACAGCTCCTAGGCAGTTAAATAGCATTTAGCCACCTAAGCACTAATATATGTGTGAGATGGCCACTGAATATTAGCACTTAGCTGATTAGTGCCAATATTCATTGGCTGATTGGCTAGGTTTAGCGGCCAGATAGACCCACATAAATAGCAGGTCCGTCTTTGGCCACTATAACTTAGCCGGTCAATCAATGAATATCGGCTAATCCAGCTGTGTCAAAAGTGGCTAAACCCCTTCCCCTTCCAAAAAGTCAATGCCCATTACTGGATATGGCCCAGCATTGAGTTTCTGAGTTCACTGCTAACTGCAGGAGATAACTGAGCTGCCTTCCGTGGTCTGAATATTGGATCCTTAATGTAGATATAGAGGTTCTTTTCCAAAGCATTTAGACACACAAAGTACTATTGGCCCTCTGTGTATCTAAGCGCTTTGAAAATGAACCCTATAATGTAGCATTATAATCAGTGGCTTTGCAGTAATTCTGACTGAAAAGCAGAGAAGAAAATTTAAACATGATTGACTATCACACAGACATATTTGACTCCCACGTATGTTGTTATGTTCTTGAGCTTCTAGAAACTTTTCATAGCAATGATGTTGGATAGTCTCTGTTTTGTCCATTGTATACAAGCAATATTTGATGATATAGGCATTTGTAGGCATGTTGGATTTAACATCCCCTCCCCCCCTTTTTATGAAGCTGTGTTAGGTTTTTTTTTTATCGCCGGCCACAGCGGTATTAGCTCCAACACTCAGGAATTCTGTGAGCATCTGAGCTAATATTACCATGGATGGTGATAAAAAAGACTGATTTTAGTGACCTATATGTTTGTGGAAGGAGGTAATGAAGGATGGCGTTGGATTCAGATTGACTGGCTTTCTGGTAGAATGATGGGGGTGAATTTGAATGGGTGGCATAATCAGGGCTCTTTTATATTTTGGTGGGTTCTGTGAGCCTTCTTAGACAAGTTTTAAGGTTTGAGTTTTCTTGTTACTATGTTGTGTTTCATTTTCATTTTGTAAACTGAATAAAGACTGGTAAATTCCTCTGCTAGTTCCCTCTGGATATATATAAGTTGATGTTCTCAATAATTAGAGAGATAGGCCTAGATTCACTAACCTTCCCGATCCCGACCGATCCGAGGCAGGCCGACTGATTCACAAATGGGGGCGATGCAAACGAGGCACGCTGCCCACCAACCGCACGGATCACTGGAGAGCGATCCTTGAGCATGCACAGACCATCTTCTTTACTTGTAGATGGTCTGCACATGCTCACCGCGAAGAAAGAGCTGGAAACTTTTTTTTTTTTTAGAGCTGGAAACTTTCACGAGCCCATGGTTTTAACCCGCGGGTTGAAAGCAGGGCTGCACCACGGGTTAAAACCATGGAGTCGGGGCAGAGAGCAGGGTTTTTGCACAAGCGACTGGTCCTCAACAGTTGCTTGATTTCTTGATCAGGCAGCCCAGTCGGTGTTCCTGAAATTGTTTTGTGAATCATGTCCCTCCTACTTTGCATGCCGTTCCCCCTCGTTTGAATACGCGGATGATCAGCACAGAGGTTAGTGAATCGGGTCGGAGGAAAATCGGGTCAGTACACGATCGCAATTGATGGGCTTAGTGAATCTAGTCCATAGAGCACTCTGTAATGGCCTGAACAAAGCAATCGCATCAAGCAATCAAACCATGCTGACAAATGCTAGTGGGCAAGGACTTAACTAAAGCGGACTGGTGTTGCTTCTGTAGGTGGAAGACACAGGAAGATACACGTGCTTGGCATCAAGTCCAGCGGGTGATGATGATAAGGAGTATCTGGTAAGAGTGCATGGTAAGTTAGGAGACTAACTTAGACTGTTCAGAGTATGTGAAAGGAGGAGGAAGTTTCCCTAGAATACTGAGGAAGTTGCATCATGTGAAGTTTCCTAAGCTAGGGAATAACTGGAAAGTTAGTTATCTATTTTGGGGTTCCTATTGTAAAGTGGGGTTGGAAGGCAGCTGCCCATTGTGTACCCAGAATAGAGATACTCCCTTATACCTAAGCAGTATTCATTTGGCTGGGACTAGGCCCAGGACCAGAACTCTCCAGGAGGCTATAAAGAGTTTTCCACACTCCTTCATTTTTACCAGGCAAATTCAAGGCTATCTGAGTTGTATTTGGACCCTCAGGAAACCTGAAGATGTAAATGATAAAGCCTCTTTCATCCCAGTAGACATTCCTAGACCACCAGTGACTGGAAATGGTTCAGGTCACCTTGCTGGAAAATAGTTTTTCAGAAGGAATGTAGAGGGTTCCCCGTTCCTTCAGGAACCCAATAGGGCAGAGCCTAAGTTGCTTTAGTCATATCTGGAATCACTCCCTGACCTCTTATACTAGCTAGGCTAGGATATTACAAAGTCTATAGAATTTCTGGGTCTATACGGCTACTTGTAAGGGTTCTCAACCCTCAGGACGCAATTAACCAGTCAGGTTTTCAGGATATCAACATTAAATATGCATGAGACCAAATTGCTTATAATGAAAGTAGTGCAAGGCGTGAAGAGCTTTCTCCTTGTATTTATGGTCAGAGCCTAAGGAGGCCAAAAAACAAAGACTGTTATAACAATGTACCGCAGAGTATTATACTTAAGATGGGTTGTGAAAGAAGGGGAAGGGTTTTCATAAGAACATAAGCAATGCCTCCACTGGGTCAGACCTGAGGTCCATCGTGCCTAGCAGTCTGCTCATGCGGCAGCCCAACGGGTCCAGGACCTGTGCAGTAATCCGCTATCTATACCCCTCTATCCCCTTTTCCAACAGGAAATTGTCCAATCCTTTCTTGAACCCCAGTACCGTACTCTGCCCTATTACGCTCTCTGGAAGCGCAATCCAGGTATCCACCACACGCATACAACAGTTCCCTTCCTCTGCTTGCCATATCAGGATTCTAGATCCCAAAAATTATACAGGAATTTTTGTCAATTTTTTACTTTTAGGTATATACTACATAGACAAAAAAGTCACTACCCTGTGAACTGTCACTTTAAATAAAAAAATAATCAAATGAGCCTCAGACACACTGACTGAATATATAATTACAAGTCAGGTACTTTTAGCCAATAAGGCAACATGTCTTTAATCATTGGCTCCTCTGACATGTCAGGTAGGGGATTCAGTAAAAAAATTCATACACAATCTGAGAAAACCCTGAACTCCACCTGACAGTAGAGTAAGATGTAATCACCAGTGTAGAGTCACACAGCAGTGTGACACAACGTTAAACAAAAAAGTGCACAAAACAAAAAAGACAAAAAACCCACAAAAAAGCCAAGTACTTAGCTGGGAGATAAATAGCAATAGCAGTGGTTCCTCCAGGTTGGTCCAGGAACTGTCCCCACTCCGATTGTACACACTTCGGTCTCACAATGGCTGACTGCACACAACAAATCCAGAAAGCACTAGTTTTACACAGCGTTCTCACAGGAGCACACACTCGGTCCCAGAGACAAACAGTTCTTCAGCCAAGCCCAAAGGTAGCCCAGCACACTATTTACAGTCTTCCCAGAGCGTACTCACGGCCAATGGAAAATAAAGAAACCAAAACAAACCCTTCTTCTAGATCAGGAGTCTCAAAGTCCCTCCTTGAGGGCCGCAATCCAGTCGGGTTTTCAGGATTTCCCTAATGAATATGCATGAGATCTATGTGCATGCACTGTTTTCAATGCATAGTCATTGGGCAAATCCTGAAAACCTGACTGGATTGCGGCCCTCAAGGAGGGACTTTGACACCCCTGTTCTAGATCCTCCTTCCTTCTGGAAGAAACTGAAAAAGGGGCATCCCATGTCCTTTTGATACGTGTGCAAGCTACCAGCATGCTAAAAAATACAATTTATTTTTTTGCTGAGGGGGTGTTTCTGGGGGGCAGAGAGTGGGCGTGTTTATACTAATCAGTTAGCACAGCTACATTAATGCATATTGGCATGTGAGCCTTTCGGGCCAGATTATATAAACAGTGCCTAAATAGGCAGCCGCCTACAAAAACGGCACCGGCTGTGTGTCAGTCATGCTTAGGTGCCGTTTAAAGAATCATGGCTAACGGCACCCTACCGGAAAACTTAGGCGCCCGCAGTGTAGTTCAGGGTTTTACTGGCCTACGTTGCAGAGGCCCAAGTTCTTTGGTGCCTAAGTCCCATCCACACCCACTTAGGCCTAAGGCGCCATTAGGCATCCTGCTGTAGACGTGATTCCAGTGTCTATTTTGTAGATGCCTCCCAGCTCCTACTTTTCTTAAACACGTTTTCAATTGGTTTTAAATGGCACAGCCAATCACCGCACCAATTAAAAGCTAATTAAAACAATTAAGTTAGCGGTAGGGCACCATTTAAAGAATATGGCCCTTATTGCCTACAAAATAGTTGATGGTAAAGCTCATTCACTAATTTTTATTAATTGCCATGTGCTAATGGCAACGTTAGTGCATGGCTAGTAAATCGGAAAATGGAAAATCATCCAGGTCTTTTCCTCATTTTAAGGCCACTTTTTAGCCACAGCTTAGTAAAAAAGTCCTCTAAATGTTCTGTAACAACTACTGATGTCAGAAATTCGGGTAACCATCCTGCACAATTCCAGCCACCCTGCACTATTAAAAGATTCACTACCAGTGGAAGTACTGTGCATCATTTATTAGAAGGTCTCTGGTTTAATCTTTGATTTAGGTCTTCTACTCAAACAGTTGGGTCTGGAAATTCTGTGCAGGCAGTATTCACAGTCTTCAGAGGAGGGGAGGGGAGTCGATGCCTACTGACTGGATTAGGACGCACAGATTTTGACATTCCAAGTTTCTTTCTACAATGACTAATTTAGAAACATTGACTGGTAGAAATGGGGAAAGATAAACTAGGGAAAAACATTTCTGGGAATATCTAAATGGAGGCTTATGGTTCCAGGATCACAGCCCTGCTTCCTGTTGAATTGGAGGACCAAGGGAGCCAGAGGAAACTGCTGCTTGATAATGTTTCATAAAGCTCATGGAAGCTAATATTCTTGCCTTTGATGAAGCTTTTAAGAAGTCATTTCTAACCTATACAAATGGGTCTTCAATTTTTACAAGACAGTATATGTATTTGCAAAAATGGGCATGCCAGGTTTAAACATTTTCCATGATATTTCTTTCCTTAGTACCTCCAAACATTGATGGCACAAGTGGGCCTCAGGATGTCACAGTACTGAAAAATGGGCAGGTTATCCTGGAATGCAAATCTGATGCTTTCCCACCTCCAACAATCACATGGCTGAGAGATGGAGAGCCATTACAGGTATCGGGAGCTCCTCTTGGAGGACCTCGCTGTATTCTATCTGTACAGATATATATATATAGAGAGAGAGCGTATCTGAGATCTTAGGCTAGTCCGGTCCTTAGAAAAAATGCAAAATTCTCATACTGTAAGAAAGTGGTTTTAACTCAGCAGGTTCTTCGCTTTGTATTTCCTATTTGTGTTGGAATCCAATTCTATTAT
Organism: Geotrypetes seraphini; assembly: GCF_902459505.1. Lineage (NCBI taxonomy): Eukaryota > Metazoa > Chordata > Amphibia > Gymnophiona > Dermophiidae > Geotrypetes > Geotrypetes seraphini. The sequence goes on along the minus strand of NC_047093.1, from coordinate 126,287,611 downwards.
CGCTATTAAAAAAAAAAAACATCACAATAGTTTACAATAAATAAAATCAAATAAATTCTTACAATATCCTCAAATGCTGAACAAAATAAGGCAGTTCCTATCCGGTCAATATTCAGCCTGCTACAGGAAGAATTATCCCCAAATATTCAATGTGGGGCAAGAACGATCTGATCTGTCTATATCTGCAGTGCATCTGAACTTGTGCATTCATTGATCACCTGTTTCCTTAAGGCTACTCCACGAGTCCGCATCCTGTCCAGCGGCCGATATTTGCAGATCAATAATGCAGAGCTGGAAGATACAGCAAGCTACACCTGCGTGGCCAGTAACATCGCAGGAATGACTACCAGGGAGTTTGTGCTGACTGTAAATGGTAAAATGCATGCAATTAGCTTGAATCATATGAGGGTTCACTCACTATTTATGAATTTGATCCAGAATTTCTTGTTGGGTAGATGATCTAGAACAGAGTATTATGCCTTTTAAATATGAATTATATGATTATTTAGGAATTATTCCTGGAGGAATTCTGCGCAACTGTGCAGTGCAGAATTTGTGTAAAATCCCCTACCTTTGCAGAACCCGCAGAATTCTGTCCTAGCTGTGCAGAATTATGCGAAAGCACAAGCATCAGGTCTCTCCTCAATCTCTTTCCTCCTCCTCCCGCAGAGATTGCATGGAAGGAGAAGGAGGAGGACGTGAACAGTTGCACATCAGGCTACTTCTTCTCTGTTGGCCAAGACCTGAATTTATGCAAACCACAGGGCTGTACAGAGGCCTAGATGGTTCACATAAATATTTGGATCTAGGCTGACAGAAGAAGAGATTCAGCCATTTGCTTCTTCTCTTCTCACTACATGTTATCTATGGGTGAGGGAGAAAATAAAGAGAGACCTGATACTGGCTGAGTGCAATGACAGTGGAGGGGGGGGGGGAGTGCAGAGCAACCTGAGTGTGCCATGGTGATTTGGATAGGGGCAGAGCAACTGGCACATGTCATGGGGATTGGGGTTGGGGCACAGTAAGGTAAGTGTGCCATGGGGATTGACATAGGGACAGAGCAAAATGAGTGTGCCACAGGGCTTGGGATGGGGCAAAACAAGATGAGTGTTCAAGAAGATGGAGGGGGGAAGAGCAAAGTGAGTGTGTGCCATGGGGATGGGGTGGAGACAGAACAACAAAGTGTACAATGTGATTTAGGCAGGATAGGCAGATCCAAGGTGAGAGCATGCAATGGAGGTTACATTGAAACACGACAGCAGATAAAGGCCAAATGGCCCATCCAGTCCACCCATCCGCAGCATCCACTATCTCCTTTCCCTAAGAGATCACATGTTCCTGTCCCATGCTCTCTTGAATTCAGACACAGCCTTTGACTCTATCACCTCTACCTGGAGACTGTTCCATGCACCTACCACCCTTTCTGTATAAAAGTATTCTCTTAGATTACTCATGAGCCTATCATCTCTTAACTTCATCCTATGCCTTCTCATTCTAGAGTTTCCTTTGAAATGAAGAGACTGGTCTCATGCGCCTTTATGCTACATAGGTATTTAAATGTCTTCATATCTCTCCTCTTCTGCCTTTCCTCCAAAGTATACATATTAGGCTCTTTAAGTCTATCCTCATATGCCTTATGATGAAGACCATCAACCATTTTAGTAGACTTCCTCTGGACCGACTCCATCCTCTTTATGTATTTAATTAGTTTTATAGTCCGTCCTCTCCAGGAGCCCAGATCCGATTACAAGGATACGTACACAGAAGTTTTCAGGAAAATAACATACATGCTACAGAATCAATCAGTATTGGACAAGATAGAGGGAGGGTGGGAGTATGAATGATAATAATTGATAATTGTTAATTATTAGTATATGGGAGAGAGGGGTGGGATTTTTTTTATATTTATGTATTTGGAAGATTACAAATAAGATTATCAAGTGATTGATTAATATATTTCTGATGGATTATTGTACACTTGTTGTAATTTTTGAAAACGAATAGAGATTTATTTAAAAAAAAAAAAAAGAATCAATAACGAGCTACGAAAATTGGGGAAACTAAGAACACTCTTTTTGAAGGTGCAGTCTAAAGAGTTGCACGGGGACATAAATTCCACCTGTCTCTGCCAGAATCCCCTCCGTCCCTGCAAGGAATCCCCTCTGTCCATGCCCATCCTCATGAGGAATCCCCTCCGTCCATGCCCATCCCCCATAAAAATTGCCTGTCCCCATAGTGCCTTGCATTTCATTCATTAATTCTCAATAAAGAAGAGTTTGAAGACTACCAGGCATGCTCAGCTCTTTTTTCGGCTCCAGTATTCCCCTGTCCTTACTATAAGTTAATTACCTGAACCAAAGAGATTCTCCAAGGAAAACAGCAGCGCAAACACAGAAGAAACTGTGGAATTGATGATCCTGATGAAATCTTTATTTGAAAAAGGTGCAGATGAATTAAAAAATAAAACACAATATGAAAATATAAAACACAGTAAAAAGATTTCATCAGGATCATCAATTCCACAGTTTCTTGTGTGTTTAAGTTAATTACCTGACTGCTGGTGCTGGAGTGTTTGTGAAGCACCTCCTTCTGCCCGCTATGCTTGCTGATGCTAATGCTGGCTGCCGAATCCTCCTGCCTCTGATTTTTCAAGTCCTCCTCGGCTTGGGTCTCGATTGAATTGCTCGATTCCTACCTTCTCCCTCGGGTCAGTAGAGTCTCACAGTCGCCAATATCGGGGCCTTCAGGGTGATTGGGTGGCTCACTAAATACACCCTGTCTTCCTGCTTTAGCCTTGCACGTGAACCAGCCAACCAATCAGCAAGCAAGGCTCTCAGTGTGTGTACGTGCTGAGCTCATTGCTCAGCATGGCTGTTCCCGCCACCGCTGCGCCGAACTAGTCTCATCGTAAAATTTCAACTGCATTGATGGAATTTAGGTAGGCCTCAGGAACCCCATTTCCATCCCCGTGGGAGTCCTGTGGGCTGGGGAGTCTCCATGGGAGTCCCGTTGACATGGGGGGGATCCCTGTGGGGTCCCCGTGGGATTCCTGCAAACCCTGTTCCCTCTAGTGTAGTCTCCAGAATTGTACACAATATTCTAAATGAGATCTCACCAGCCTTATACAAGGGCATCAATACCTCTTTTTTCCTACTGGCCATTCCTCTTCCTTTGTAGGGTTACCATATGGCTCCACAAAAAGGAGGATAGGTGAAGATATCTGGGTTTTACTTTTACCATGTGGCTCCAGAAAAAGGAGGATGGATTGAGACATCTGGGTTTAACTTCCATTGAAAGCAACACAATATTCACCCTAGCATCATTCTAGCTTTTGCTGTTGCCTTTTCAACCTATTTGCCCACCTTAAGATCATCACATACTATCACATTCAAGTCCTGCACAAAAGTTCTTCACCCCCTAAACTGTACTGTTCCCTTGGGTTTTTGCAGCCCAAATGCATGACCTTGCACTTCATAGCATTAAATCTTAGCTGCCAAATATCAGACCATTCTTAAAGCTTCACCAGGTCCTTCCTGATGTTATTCACACCATCAAGAGTGTCTACTGAATTGTAGGTTTTGGAGAGAGGCAAATTTTACCTGACAGAGCCCTTCAGCAATATCACAAAATTGTTAGAAAGAACAGGCCCAAGAACTGAACCTTGAGGCACACCACTGCAAAAATCCATTTCCTCAGAGTAATCTCAATTGACCACTACCAGTGGTCAGGGCCTTCAGGGGATTCACCCTACCCCCTGAGGGCACTGCTCTGAATTTTATTGGTTGAGCAAGTAACAGACAGATGGTGCTCAACCAATCAAATTCAATTCAATTCAGAGTCTTTGGTGGGGTTCAGATAATCCCTAGCTCAAGAGCCCTGCTTTTTGGGGGGGTTGTTTACTTTTTGTTTGGTGCAGTTGGATTGGTTGAGCAAGCTGCATCAAGCAAAAAGTTAACTAAAAAAAAAATAAAATGTAAAAAAACAAGGCTGTAGAGCTGGGGATTCACTGAATCCCCTGAAAGCCCTCATCACACGCCACTGCAAGAACCCTCTGTCTTCCACTCAATCAATTCCTGATCCAGTCCCTCACTTTGGGTCCCATACTAAGTGCACTCAGTTTATTTATTAAACAACTGTGTGGAACACTGTCAAAGGCTTTGCTAAAATCTAAGGTTGGTATGGAGGCAGACAGAGCAAGGTGAGAATGTGCCATGGGTATAGTAGAGAGGGGCAGGCAGAACAAGGTGAGTATGCATTGGGGTTTGGTGGGCACACAGTGCAAGGTGGGAGTGAGCCATGGAGATTGGTGGGAGGGTAGGCAAAGCAAAATGTATGTCAAGGGAATTGGGGAGGGAGCAGGCAGGGTAACATGAGTGTACGCCATGGGGACTAGGCAGGGGCAGGCAGAGCAAGGCAAGTGTGCTGGGGGGATGGCAAGTGGCAGAGCAAGGTGAGTATTGGGATTTGATTGGGTGATAGAGAAAGCAGAGTATGTGCCATGGGGATGGGAGAGGTGACAGAAAGCTGACATTGTGCCATGGGGTGGTGATGGGTTAGAACAAGCTGTGAGTGTGCCTCTGGTGGGGGGTGTGATCAAGCTTGAGAAGATTGGGGGTGAGATACAGTGATTGCAAGGGTGGGAGAAGAAAGAATGTGTGCCTGGAAGGAGGGAGAATCAAAGGTGGGGTACTGCATGCAGGAGAAGACTTTGAGGCGGACAGGGGTTTTGCTGTGTGAGAGAATTGTATTTGGAGTAAGAAAGGGAATCTGGGGGGCTGGAACCTGAGAAGGTTTTAGGCCTTATGATAGAGAAATTCAGAATTTAAAAAAATATTGTGTGCAGCATTTTAAAATATTTTGCTCAGAATTTCCCCCGAAGTAAGGAATTTTATGCATCCCGAATCAACATTTGATATTTTCCTAGGCATATAATAATAAATTTTGCACCAGTGATAATCTGGTCAAACAGTTTGAATAAGCATTAGGACTAATCTTAACTAACATTCTTTTCTGTACAGTGGCCCCTGCCATAGAAGATGGACCTCAGACGGTGACTGCTCATCTAAATGAATCTGCAGTGCTTGAGTGTATTGTAAAGGGGGTACCAGTTCCAAGAGTAACATGGCGAAAAGATGGTGTCATCCTTGCTGGAAACAATGCAAGGTAATTATTGCTTTAATAGACCAAAATAGCTTTCTATCTCTTTCAGGAGTCAGCACAAAATGATCCTTTTATGAGTTCATGCAGTGTGTTATAAACAGTATCTGCTGTATGGTTGTCAAAATAAGTGCAATTTGTCTACATTTACATGCACTAGTTTTGTTGTCCAGAGTAAACTCCTCCCAACTTCTCAGTTAAGAAAGTGCGTGGGCGTGGCCGTGCACCTACTGTCCTTACTCATCTACCCTCATCCAGTCCCTCAATCTCAACCCTCTGCTTGAGCTTTCCTGGGCAGGTGATTGCTGGGCTTTCAGACTGGCTAGGCCTGCTCCTGCTGTCTCCTGAAAGCTTTCCATAGGCTCTAAGGATCACTGTCCTCCCAAGAGCTATCCTTCTCTGCTGGTCAGAGCCTTCGCTCTGGCTGGACCCCTGGTGCCGATAGCAACCTGGAATGATTCTTACTTTGCTGGACTCCTGGTACTGATGGATCCCCATAGCCAATAGCACCCCAGTGGTCTTGTCCCTTGATGGATCTTTAAGAGGAGTCTCTTGGGTTACCTTGCTGGAGTTCAAAAGTACCAACCTTCAACAGGGCTCTGAATCCACCAGTAATAGGGTCCCCAGTAGAGGTCTACCTACCTCTGCTCTTCCAAGCCCTAGACACCGAGGCCTGGGTTCTGTATAGGATGCTTCAGAAGCCAACGGGCATCCTATACAGAATCGGGCCTAAGACCGCCTAAAGTAAACCAGATTCTCTAACCGTCATCCATGTTACAGACGCCGGTTAGAAAATTGGGTTGTTGTAGACACGGCTGCTAAGCATATCACAGCAAGGTGCCCAATCCCTCCTGCGGAAACCCTCCCACCCTCCACGAATGAAACCGGCAGGAGGGTGCCCAATCCCTCCTGCTGGAAATCCCCCTTGGGCTCTCTCCTGGCCCGATCATTGAAGGGGGGGGAGGGGGGATTCTGTAACTGGTGGTGTTTTTGACAGACACCGGTTACAGAATCCAGCTTTTAGGCGAAGGACTGGCTCCTCTTTCGCCTAAAAGCTCTTGTTTTGGGCGTTTGGGAGTTAGGCTTTTTTTAGGTTGATTATATGTTGTTAGTGTAGATATTAGTGGTGGTCTGGGCATTTAAACAGCTGAACGTAGAGGCAGGCCATTATAAAAAAAAAAAAAACTCCTTTTGGACGTTTTTTTAAATAATGGACATTTTCCCTGCTTCTACTTTCAACATTTAAGGCCTTAGGCCAAAACAAAATTGGGTGATTTCATGTTACTGATTAGACTTTTTTTGGATTATGCCTCTCCACATGAATAGTAATAGTCTAATCAGTAACATGAAATCACCCAATTAGATTGAACAGTTGATGTCTGCACAATAGTTCTGCAAATAGAATGATCAACCCTTTTCAATCAAGATGTCAATAGAATTATATTGTGAAGGGCTGTACTTATATTAAGATGTCCATATGTTCTTCCTGAACTGTTATTGTCTATCACAATCTCAACTGTTCAATATTATGTCACCAAAAATAAATCCAAAATGTCCAACTACTTGCAAAAAGTGCTCCAAAATGTTCCCTTTGCAATTGTTAATAAAGATACTTTTTTTTTTTTTTGTTCAAAAAGGTTTATTGGTTTTAAGATAAGAATACAAATATATAGAACAGAAGTAACAAATAGAACATCACTGTGTATATATCAATAGTATAATACAGGATATACATGGGAAAGAGCGAGTTACATTATGTTAATAAAGATACTTGAAAAAAAAAAAAAAATCTGCCGACAGCAACCACAGTTATGCCAGGGTCTATGGCTTGTGTAATTGGACACATAGACACGCCAACCCTAGGTTACTCTAGTTTCAAATTTATTCAAATTTTGATTGAATGCCTATCATAGATTCAACACTGGTTCAAAACAAATATACTCTTAAGATATTCTCCCCTCATTAATTCTCCTTTATCACCCTCATATCAGCTGATTTCCCAAAGACCTCAGGACCACCGCTCCTCCTTCCATACGCATATTTTTCTGGGGAGCTTACTGCGCCAGTCGTCATTGGTCAAAGGTTTTACAGCATTATATTTATGTGACTTTCCATTCTCAATTCACACTACTTAATTTGATCTTTAAATATTGAATATTGAATTTTTAATTAAACTTTCACTTATCTGTATCTTTGATTTAGCTTTAAGCGGTAGGACCCGACATGTTTCGCCTCAGCTTCGTCAGGGATCCACTGTAAAATCAAACATTAGATATATATTAAAATCTTTACCCTCATAATATTAACTAAATTTATACTTTGAGAACATAACTCCATCTTTATCATTACCGCTGTCATCCAAACCGCTCATTCATATGTCTATTCTGTTACAAGATGGCGGCGGCGTGCTTAGGGCTCATTTATATATAATTGTTAACTCAACCCGCCAAAGGCCCAGTTAATTATGGGAACACTACTTTCTAATGGATCCATCCGCCCTTTGCCCAAACCGTGCAGAGAAGATCCAACCCACATTTATTGACGTCACTTAACAGCTGAGATAGATTCAAAGCACTGTATGGAATTTATTTTAAAATAGAATCTGGGCACCCACCACACAGCATCAGGGCCTGTAAACAGAGCCACCTACTAAGAGGAGAGCATGGTGTAGTGGTTAGAGCTACAGCCTCAGCACCCTGAGGTTGTGGGTTCAAGCCCTGTGCTGCTCCTTGTGACCCTGGGCAAGCCACTTAATCCTCCTCTGTCCCAGGTACATTAGATAGATTGTGAGCCCACCGGGACAGACAGGGAAAATGCTTGAAGTACCTGTATGCAAGCCGCTTTGAGTGTGGTTTAACTACAAAAAGGCGATATACAAGTCCCTTTCTCTGATGTCATAATGCCTCATTCCACCAATGGCTAAGAACCAACCTCCTCACTGATGTCACAATGGCTTCATTATTCTATACATGGCTCACTTCTGATATTGCATTAGAGTGTGGGGCAGTGGTTAGAGTTTAAGCCTCGGCACCCTGAGGTTGTGGGTTCAAGCCCTGTGCTGCTCCTTGTGACCCTGGGCAAGCCACTTAATCCTCCTCTGCCCCAGGTACATTAGATAGACTGCAAGCCCACCGGGACAGAGAGGGGAAATGCTTGAAGTACCTGTATGTAAACCGCTTTGAGTGCGGTTGTATAACTATAACAAGGTGGCATACAAGTCCCAATCCCTTTCCCCTTTCCCTCGAATTGCCCCCATCTGTATTATTGGCATGACTGCCAGATGAATGAATCAAGGCGACAAAATGTGCAAGTGTACAATAAGTGTCCTGGAATTTTTCATAGGTACAAGGTCTCTGAGAATGGATCCTTGCACATTCACTCAGTGCATGTCACAGACACCGGCCGCTATCTCTGCATGGCTACAAATGCAGCTGGAACTGAACGTAGACGAGTTGATCTGCAGGTCTATGGTAATTGTGTTTTTCTAATCATTACTATTCTATATACAGTCAAAAGCTAGGGATGAGCACTGGGCCAACATTTTCAGTTCATTTGAGGTTTTCCCTCATTTTTGGGACGTTTCATACATTAATTTGAGTAATAATGTTCAGTGTGCATTAGACTGACATAACTTGTCTTACTTTATAAATTATGGTTTTAGCTAACAGTGGAAAATTAATGTAAACACATTTTTATTTCATTTATTATAGTTGTATCGCACATCTACAAAATCTAGATGTGTAACAGTCAACATTGATAAAACAGATAAAACAAACATGAACCATTAGAACAAGAATTGCCAACCTGTATCCATAAACTTCCCTCAGGTTCACTTAATAAACTAAATTTTATCAAAATGATCTCTATTTCATAAGAACATAAAAATAGCCTCACAGTGGCCAAAGAGAATGCTGGATTTTATATCAAAACTTTCCCATCTGTGAGGTTCTTATCCATTTGAGTGTGCTACTCAACTCCCAAAACCTATTTTATCTAATCCAAAACAGCATCATACTATTCCTCTCTGTTAGTAACGCGGCAGAGTGAATTCACGGGCGGACAAGGCCGAAGCAGGCTGTTTAGAGTGCTGCCGGCCCGACGCTGCTTAGGGAGGTATGCAGGGCTCGTTCTCAGTCGGCGGGGTTCGGAGGGGAGGGAGGGAAGGATGGGCATTCGGCTGCGTGGCGGGGGTGGGTGCTCGTGGGGGGTGGTGCTCACTCAAGGTTTCTACTGTACAAGGGATGGGAGGGAGGGAAGGGGAACTGCTGGCGAATCCCAGGACTAGGGCTTATTTTTGGGGTAGGGCTTATATTAAGACCTACCCCGAAAATCCTGCAAGGGCTTATTTTTGGGGTAGAGCTTATTTTCGGGGAAACACAGTAGCATGCATTATTATAAACTATAAGCTGCTTTGAAGACCAAAGGCTTTTACAACTAAAAGGGTTTTCACTCTTTTTTTAATACCATTATATCTATCATTCATCTGTATTCCTTTGGTAGCTTATTCCACTCAATAGTCCTGCTATGGAGAAGGAACAATTCCTTGTTTCTTCAAAAATGAACTTTTGTGTCTAAAGGGATGGAGAAACCTCTGGGTTCTTCTGACCATAAGGCATGAGTTGAGCTATAGATTTTGAGAACAGAGCTTAAATAGAAATGTGAATCAAAAGTATAATTTTGAACTTAATCCTATAAAAAAACTAAGTAACCGCTGCAGCGAAAAAAGCTGTGGAGAAATACGGCTAAAGCTTGATATCAAAAGACTCGCAGCTTGGTTCAGTATTAGCTGTAAGGCTTTGATGGTTGCTTGTGGTAAGCCCAGAAAAAAAGAGTTGCAATAGTCCTGAAATCATCAATACTGTGGATCCTAATGGAGTCGACCATCTTCTTTTTTTTTTTTTTTTTAATCATATTTTTATTTAAATTTTTCAAATACAAATAATGTAAAAATGAAACAACACAGTAAGCTGCAAATTCTCAAGTCATAAACATAATGGAGTTAATTGGGGTTGACATTCAAGTCCTTGCAAAATTCATCAAGAGGTGCCCAGATTTTGGTAAACCTAGCAATATTATTTTGTTTGAATGCAGTTATTTCCTCATATTTCTTGATAACACAGAGGTGATTCCACCACTCGTGGAAACTAAGCCTAGAATTATCCTTCCAATTGCATGCAATATGATAGATAGCCAAAGCGATCATGAAATCAAATTTTTTTATAGAATAATGGTATTGAGACATCTGGATTAGAGGATCGCAGTATGATAGGCTTATAAGACATGGGCACCTCATTATTATTCATGTGAATTATAGAAAGAATTCTAGACCAAATGCCTGACCAAATATATCTGTAGGTTAGGACATGTATAGAGGAGGTGTAATAGAGTCCCAGGAAGCTGACCAGCAAAGATCTGAAGTTAAATGTAACACTTCGATAATGCAAGGTGGGCCGGCCTAGCAAAAGCCCTGAGGCTGCCTGAGCTAGCGAATGCTGGACAGGGGGAGCAGGGAAAGGAGAAAGCCTACTTCTGGACAGGGGAAGCAGGGAAGAGGTGCTGCTGGACAGGGGGGGGTAAAAGGAAGGGAGAAGGCCTACTGCTGGACAGGGGGAGCAGGGAAGAGGTGCTGCTGGATAGGGGGGAGGTAAAATGAAGGGATAAGGGCTGCTGCTGGACAAGGGAAGCAGGGAAGGGGTACTGCTGGACAGGGGGTAGGTAAAAGGAAAGGAGAAGGCCTACTGCTCGACAGGAGGAGCAGGGAAGGGGTGGTGGTGGACAGCCGAGGAAAGAGAGAGAAAGAAAGAAAGAAAGACAGACAGACAGAAAGTAGCCAAGGAGAGAGAGAGAGAAAGAAAGAAAGACACGCACATCTATTCTAGCACCCGTTAATGTAACGGGCTTAAAAAATTAGTTCTCAATAATTTATGAACAGAGCTATTGATTTTTCTGAAAGAAATACTTTTTCTCTAGGTTGTTTTTGGCAACATTTGATACAGCATTTTTATAATTCTATTCCAGGGATGGGCAACTCCGGTCCTCGAGGGCCGCAATCCAGTCGGGTTTTCAGGATTTCCCCAATGAATATGCATGAGATCTATTTGCATGCACTGTTTTCAGTGCGTATTCATTGGGGAAATCCTGAAAACCTGACTGAATTCTTGCCCTCGAGGACTGGCGTTGCCCACCCCTGTTCTATTCCTTTCTGAGTTTGTTTATTTTTGTAAAACTTTCAGTGAATGTAAAATATTTCTTAAAATGGCAGTGCATCAAAAAGAAAAGGGCAAATATCTATTCTAAGACCAAAATTCTATAAATGCCGCTGATAAAATTTTGCGCTATGAGCTATTCTATAAAGAGCACTCAGAATTGGGTGCCATTTATAGAATAGTGTTCAAGATCTGTGCTCAATTTTAGGTGTGAGGATTAACCCCAAGTGAAACCTTGAGCAAATACTCATGCCTAAATTGCATACAGATCTCCCTTATTCTATAAAACTGGGCCTAAGTTCCAGGAACACCTCCAATCAGCCCAGGGCTGTGCCTCCTTTTTTGAATCTGCATGTACAATTTATTCATGGATCCCGGCATCTAAAAATGTGCACAAAAATTTTAATTGATGCCAGTTAGTGCTGATAATTGATTGTTAGCTCCTATTGTGTGCAGAAACTGGGCACATGCCCAAATTTCCGCATGTACCCGTATTTTTCGGACCATAAGACGCACCAACCTGTGACGTAGTAAGGGAGGGCAGACTGCCCCAAGCGCTATCTTGGTGGGGGTGCTGGCACCTCTCCATTCCCTCCACACTGCACTCACGCCCTCCCTTTAACCCCCCCCCCCCCACCATTCATCTTTAAAATCTTCACCAGCTCAAGCAACTACTCTAGCCTGCTGCTCGCGCCAGCCTGGCTCCCTCTGTAATCACTTCCGGGTTGCTGGGCCAGGAAGTGACATCAGAGGGAAAGCCAAGGCCAGCACGAGCAGCAGGCCAGAGAAGCTGCTTGCGCTGGCGGTCAGTAACTGACTGCCAGCCAATCACAGAGTGGCACGACCAGGCAGGAAGCGTAAAGGTCCTGCTCTTGCATTCTGCATCGCTCTTCCAAGACGCAGGCAGTCGGCCAGGAGACCGCGCCAGACCACTACCACTAAAAAAGTACATGGTGGGGGGGGGGTATGCAGTGTATTCAGTCCTTAAGACGCACCCACTTTTTGGGGTGGAAAAAGTGCATCTTATGGTCCAAAAAATACAGTAAGTTTGTGACCTATATATAGAATTAGGCTGTAAATGTACAGCACAAAGTATCTTCTTTATGTTATTTGGGGCTCGTATGAGTATTTTTTCTTCTTCTTCAGTCTCCCCATATATTGCACCTGGACCCACCAACATCACAGTGACAGTAAACGTCCAAACCACATTGTCATGTGAGACCACGGGGATCCCCAAACCGGTGGTCAGCTGGAAGAAGAATGGACACCTACTCAGCACTGGCTCAAATCAGAATATGTACAGGTAAGAAGGGTTAGTTAAGCTATACTTAGTGGCATAGCGAGGGTAGGAAGCGCCCAGGGCAGTGCCCCCCCCCCCCCACCGCCACCTCCTCTCTGTCCCCACCTGCTCCTTCCATGCCCTTATGCCACACTCTTGCCCTCCCATCCCATCTCTGTACCTCTTTAAATCTTCGCCAACGCAAGCAACTTCTCTGGCCTGCTGCTCGTGCTGGCGTTGGCTTTCCCTCTGATGTCACTTCCTCGCCCAGCAACCCGGAAGTGATTACAGAGGGAGCCAGGCTTGTGCGAGCAGCAGGCTAGAGTAGTTGCTTGTGCTGGTGAATATTTTAAAGATGCACAGGGGGGTGGGGAAGAGAGGGCGTGAGTGCAGTGTGGGGGGAGCGGAGAGGTGCCGGTGCACCCACCAAGATGGCCCTTGGGGCAGTCTGCCCTCCCTTCCTACGCCACTGGCTTTAGCTATACTCATATCACTGTGGTTTCTGAAGAGCATGAAATGTTGAAAATCAGCAGTGGAAGGTCAGACAAGCTGACTTTGTGGTGCTTCGCTAAGTACAAAATGATTGAAGCATCTATAAAATGAATACATAATCCTTTCCAGAACATTTACAGAAAATGGCTAGGGAGTAAGCACTGTTTTCAGACTCTTTTGTCCAACGTTGTCCAAGGAGTAAGGAACAATCAAAATACAAAGCAAATATTTTATTGAAGCAGGACCCCTTTTTGCCTTTACGACTGGCATGCTGGTAACTTCACAATCAGTATTTAATCAGGGATAACAGGGACTTGCACAGAGTGGAGGGCACGGCTCTGGCCACCTTGTTGGGCAGACTGGATGGACCTTGAGGGTCTTTTTCTCCCATCATTTACTGCGATACATTTTAAAAGTGACATTGGAATAACCGTCCCTTCCATAACTTTTGTAAATAACGGGATGCTGGCTATTGGCCGATAGTTGGATTTTAAAGCAATAGATTCTTTGTTGTTTTTCAATATAGGCGTGATTAAAATGTGACCTAACTCATTTGGAAATTGACCATTACTTAATAAACATGTTGTCCAATTAAAAAGGTCAGCTTTAAAGGTGTATGGAGCAGTTTTAAGAATATTCAGAGGACAATTGTCCAACCGACAGTTCTTTTTTGTATATTTAGTTAACAATGTGCAAAACGAATTCCAATCTAAAGGTTCAAAATGTGACCAGATCATATCTGCTCTGAGGCCGTCTGTCTGATATTCATTTAGGATATGTAAAGGATCATATGATGATAATAAAGTTGCTCTAAGATGAATAATTTTCTTGTTAAAAAAATCTGCAAGGTCATTAGCAGAAAGTGGACATTCCTTTTTAGAACATTTTTTGAATCAATGTCAGATAAATTATTTATCAATTTGAAAAAAAAATAAAAAAAAGTGACATAACTTAGTAGAAAGCTAAGCACAATTTCCGCACGGTCACCATTTTCAAGTCCTGACTGAAACGAGCATTTTGCTGTCACTTCTACTTCCTTTACAGAAGATGTAAAAGCCAATGGGGAAATGTTTTTTTTAAATATAAATATATATATATATATATATTCCAATGCAGGACTGTGAATGCATGTATAGATTTTGGACCATTCAAAATATGCCTAGAACACTCTCGCCTTTGAAATTGTGCATTCCATGGCAATTAATTCCAAAGAGTTTCATTTTGTTTTGTTTCCCATGCCATTTTTGAATATTTTTCTCTTTTGATAATGAGTCCCTAAATCTATAATGGGTTCCCAAGTAATTAGGAAGGTCCTCTGCATAGAATATAGCTATCACTAATAAAACCATACATTGTTTTTCATGCTCTCCAATCTCTCTGTTCCAGACTTCTGTCCTCAGGTTCCTTGGTAATACTCTCGCCTACTGTGGATGATACTGGGGTATACGACTGCATTGCATCGAATGAAGCAGGGGAAGATCGTAAAACAATTGACCTCATCGTGCAAGGTAGGGATCAACATTTTTCTCTAGTGTAAATTTTTGCTACTGTGGACTGGAATTTTGGGTTGTTTGCTAAAGAGTGCTTCTGTGATGACATGATTCTTATTTCTCCCAAGTTTGGCTGTAAATCTTTGATAACATAGTCTACCACATGAAACGGAAGCTTGTCTTCCTTTTTTTCTCTGTGAAGTTCACAAGCTTCTCAATTTGTTCTCATTAGCATTTTCAGGAACCTAGGGCTCCTTTTACGAAGCCATAGAAACATAGAAATAGACGGCAGATAAGGGCCACGGCCCATCTAGTCTGCCCACCGCAATGACCCTCCCCCACCTAACTCAGTGAATAGATCCCACGTGTCTATCCCATTTGGCCTTAAAATCAGTGACCTGAAGTGGAAGACTATTCCAGCGGTCAACCACTCTTTCAGTGAAAAAGAATTTCCTGGTGTCACTGTGCAGTTTCCCTCCCCTGATTTTCCACGGGTGCCCCCTGGTTGCCGTGGGACCCTTGAGAAGGAAGATATCTTCTTCCACTTCGATGCGACCCGTGAGATACTTGAACGTCTCGATCATGTCTCCCCTCTCTCTGCGTTCCTCGAGTGAGTAGAGCTGTAATTTATCCAGCCTTTCCTCGTACGGGAGATCCTTGAGACCCGCGAACATCCGGGTGGCCATTCTCTGGACTGACTCTAGTCTCAGCACATCTTTTCGGTAATGCGGCCTCCAAAATTGCACACAGTACTCCAGGTGTGGTCTCACCATGGAGTACGTTAGTTTTTTTTTATCGCTGGCTGCAGCGGTTTTAGCTCTGATGCTCACAGAATTCGTATGAGCTTCGGAGCTAATTCCACCATAGCCAATGATAAAAAAAAAAGCCTAACATGGCTTCGTAAAAGGGGAAGGGAGATAATCTGTCATTAAGGTATTTTCATAGATATTGCATGAGCAAACCCAGTGTTTCAAATTGTTTACATCTAATTATGTTTGTATGACCTGTGAGTTTGCCCTGTTTGTTAGTTGGATTTGGTGTTTGATTGTCACATATATATTTTATTTCATTTAGCAAACTTTTCTTGACACTTTCCATTTTGTTTCATATCATTGAAATGAAAAGTGTCAAAAAAATGTATAAGTTTTGTGGCTCCACATCATTCACTTCTTGGTTGGGCTGAGAACTTTTCAGTGGCCCCTCGTATTGTGATGTCATAATGCCTCATTTCACCAATGCCTAAGAGCCAACCTCATTGGTGATGTCACAATGGTTTGGTTTCCCTATACTTGTGCCCATGTGCTAGATGCATTTGCCTCATTGAAATGAAAAGTGTGGAATAACTTGTAAGTTTCATGGCTCCACGTCATTCTTTTCTTGGCCGAGCTGAGATCTTTTCAGCTGTCCCTCGTATTGTGATGTCATAATGCCTTATTCCACCAATGCTTAAGAGCCAACTTCATTGGTTTCCCTATACGTCTGCCCATGTGCTAGATGCGTTTCCTCATTGAAATGAAAGTGTGGAATAACTTGTAAGTTTCATGGCTCCACGTCATTCTCTTCTTGGCCAAGCTGAGAACTTTTCAGCTGTCCCTCGTATTGTGATGTCATAATGCTTTATTCCACTAATACTTAAGAGCCAACTTCATTGGTGATGTCATAATGGCTTGCTTTCTCTATACTTGTGCCCATTTGCCTTATTGAAAAGAAAGTTGTGGAATAACTTGTAAGTTTCATGGCTCCACATCATTCTCTTCTTGGTTGGGATGAGAACTTTTCAGTGGCCACTCGTATTGTGATGTCATAATGCCTCATTCCACCAGTGCCTAAGAGCCAACCTCGTTGGTGATGTCACAATGGCTTGGTTTCCCTATACTTGTGCCCATGTGCTAGATGCATTTGCCTCATTGAAATGAAAAGTGTGGAATAACTTGTAAGTTTCATGGCTCCACATCATTCTCTTCTTGGTTGGGCTGAGAACTTTCCAGCAGCCCCTTATAGTCAGTTCAGCGCTGTGCACCATGATTTGTTTTCTTATTTTAATTTTCATAAACAATTGAAAACAAGATGCCATTTTTTTTCTCTTGATTTAGTGCCACCTTCCATAGCTGATGAAGCTACAGATCTTTTGGTAACCAAGCTGTCTCCAGTAGTAATTAGTTGCACTGCTTCAGGGGTTCCAGCTCCCTCTGTCCACTGGCTGATGAATGGGATAAAGCTCCTTGCCAGAGGCAATGGCTACAGAATCCTTTCTTCAGGTAGACATGTATGAATGGAATATGACTCATTCTGCTAGGAAATATTAAGTTATAGCGATTTAACTTGCCTGAAATGGCTCCTGGCTGGTTAAAATGCTTGTTTGAAGATATCTGCAGATATTCAATGGCACTCTGCTAAAACTCAAAACCGGCTATTTTATGGGTGGTCTGTGGGCAGAGTTGGCGCCTATGCGGTGAAGTGCCAATTTTCAGAAGTTAACTGCCTAAGTTTAGTGATCAAATCAAACCACCTAAAAATCAGTCCTGTCTTTCTGTGATGTCACTTATGATGTTAAGTCCTAAATATCACCCTTAACTGTGTAAAAGATAGCGGGCTGCTTAAACCTGGATATTCAATGCTGCTGCCCAGACGTGGCCCAGCATTGACTATCCGGAAGTAATAATGCGGAGGCTAAAAAACCCTCACCGCTGCTGGCTGAATAGCAACCCCTAGCTGTATAAGGAGATGAGCTAATTTTTAAATTTTGAGGTTGCAATTCAAAACAGCAAGGCTCAGTTGTCTCTGCCATTTAAGCCTCCATCTCTCTGTAGGCAAAGTTACACAGTGGTATTAAAAGTGGCAGAATATAACTTCAAGCATCAGAGTTCTACCTTAGACTGAGTTTTGAGCTGAATGGCAACAAAACCGCTGAAAAAAGAGCGGGAGAGGGGAAAGCCGACAGAGGCAAAGAAGGTGGAATGGTCAGCCCCTGCGTCTCCTTTAACTCCTATTTCAGCATGGGTTGTAGAAGTGACTGTGGAGGTCCAGGCTGCCTTGGAAACAACGACAGGTGATCAATTGCAGCAAATCCTAGATAAATTGGACACTATTGACCAACGATTTGCAACACTTATGACAGATCTCCAGGAGGCCCAGCAGTGTGTTGGAGCTAACGAGGACATCATCCAGCTTACATAGGAACAGTAGTTAATTAAACCTTAACTTGTGGATTTAGATGCCAAGTTTGAAGACTTATGCTGGGTTGTACTAAACGTTGGTAGAGGTTTCTACCATGGGTCAGCGAGTTAAATACTCTGACGCTCTTAGAATTCTTAGGAGCATCAGTGGATTTACCTTGCTAGCCTGCGGTAGAAACCTCTATCACCATTTAGTAAAAGGAGCCTAGGATCTAGGCATAATAATTTGAGACTAGTTGGCCTTCAGGAGACTGTGGCAGATAAAAATCTACAAAGTTTCCTGGAAACTTGGATCTCAACTGCTCTCCAGTTGAAGGACACAGCGGGGCCCCTGTGGATGAGAGGGCTTACAGAATGGACCTAAAATGGGACCACCTTAGCAAAACAAGGGTAGTCATTTTTTGTGTCCTAAATTACACATAGAAAGTGAAAATACAGTAAATCCTCGATTTAATGGATTGTTCAGGGGGAGGGATGGATGTCAAATGTGAGTGTCTGGAAAATACGAATGTCCCCAAAATGGCTGATCTGAAAAACAACTTACTTTACTCAGCTGCACATCCCCAAACTGAGGGATATTCTCTGATCTAAACCTTGTGGGTCATGCCGGTAGCCACTTTCATCACTGTATAAAGATTCGCACCACCGTATTCAATTTTTCATCACTGTATATTTGCACCACCATATTCAATTACAATGATCTTCTTTCTCCCGAAAGCAGAAAATGATTTAATTTGCTAACAGAAACGGCTGTTTGAGAGACAGTGTGCATGCCCGAACTTTAATTCACAGAAGTGCCCGATGCCGAACATGTGGCCCGTTAAATCCGAAGTCCTGATAAATGAGGTCCAGAAAATCAAGGGTTCACTGTACTATAAGCGTTGTGAAATGGGAAGAGCTTATAATTTGAAAATAAAGTAATCATATGCTTTAAGGATTATTCTGTGAGGACCTTACAAACTTGATACAGATTTTCAACTCTGCACTCACATTTGATCCGAATTCGGATAAGGTTCACATTATTGTACCCAGCCAAACTTCGAATCATTCATGGTGGGAAAGAAAGCACATTATTTCGAATCGGCAAAGAAATTTGTGGAGGACATCATAGCATCCAAACTAACTTCATTGCAGGGGGCAAGAAACATGGTTGCCATTCAGTCAGTCTGGTAAAATAGAACACCTGAAGGACAATTTATACTAGTATATCTCTTGAACTTCAGGTGAAGATAATGGTCAACAAGAATTCACGTATGACAGATTCATTTATGGACACATTTTGCAACATCCTCCTATGGGTAGACTGAATGGTTGGAAGATAAATAATTGGGGTATGAATGTTTAATGAAAAGGGTGGATGGCTCTGAGTGTGAGTGGGTTGGGGTAAGTATGTCGATGTAAATGTGGGTACCTATATGGATAAATGTTAAGTCTTAATGGAGATATGAAATACTAGAATATATCTCTACGTCTAATTGGCTGAGTATCCTGATGTATTTGTTAAGGTATTATATTCAATTATTAGTTCCAGGGCAAGCTGATGTGTATTCTATGGGGGTGTAAGAGGTTTTTAAGAAGTAGTACTTATAGGCACCTGCAACAATAGGGGTTAATAGGACTGAGGGAGGGTAGAAAGGATTTTGAGACTTGGGTTCAGTTCTTTAGGAACACAGATAAGGGTCATGTCTTTTCAACGTAATATAAAGGCCCGAAGGGTCATAACTGATAATAGAAAGTTGTTTGATAGATTATCTGGTTCTAAGTTTTTCTAGTGATCAATTTGACATCTTTAACATGGTGGGAATAAACTCCCCAGTTAACATAACATAAAATCACATCTGTGCCGTTTAACAAACTAAGAAGACTGAACAATTTCAGTGATTAACAAGTCAATTCTCCAGGAATTTTGCAAATAAATTAGATTTTAACAATTATCTAAAATGCATATAAGATGGAGAAAGAGATAATAGTCTGTGAAACTCTGTGTCTCAACTAGCTGCTTGATAATCTTTGTAAAAATCTCTTAGGTGATATAAAATATTGCAGTTGTTAAATCGTAGACAGACAATATTTGCTTTCCTGCAGGAGATGCATTTACACTTATCAGAACTTGCTAAATGATGCAAATGGTGCTCATAAAATCTCAGGGGATGCAGAGAACAATTTCCCATTACAAATATCAGTTACCGTATATAGGTTCGCAAATAAAAGCAGTAGGTTATTAGCTTGGCTAGTAAAATACCAGTCTGGTCCTACTATTAAAACCATGATGAGAGATAAGCAGAGTAGATTACGTCATAAAAATGGGGAAATAAACTCTATTCTGAGATCTTTTTTTTGCTACTTTATATTCAGCTTTGGTGGACAATATGGACTCATCTACAGATACGAGGGGTTATCCACTTAGTCCAGCGATTTTCCACTTTTCTTGGTCTGTTGGAAAAATATGGAACAAAAAAAGTGGAAAATTGCTGAACTAAGAGTATAGCCCTCAATGGAGACTGCCCCAACTTTGTTGGTTGAGCTGAGAACTTTTCAGTGGCTCCTCGGACACCCATTAATCAATAGTCTTTAGTAACTCACATATTTCTTGCTATCTTGATTACAGTTTGAAGCTTTAGCAATTCATTACTGTTTACAAGTTTCAAACTTATAGTGATGTAGCATTTTTTTTCTGGGCGTCATCCTGTACTTAATAAATGCTGTGTATCTTTCCATGTACTGTGCATACATTTAATATTAATTTAAATGCTTTACGATATGTAACATGAAGCATGCTGGGGCATTTGCCATCTTTTCATTTCCTTTGTCTCTTAGGTACTATTGAAATAACTGCAGCTCAGCTGGATCAAGCAGGAAGATATACATGTGTAGCCAGAAATGCAGCTGGCTCTGCACAAAGACATGTCACCCTTCGTGTACAAGGTAGGAAAGAAACCTCTTCAAATGAAATTACTGTACTGTATTAGCACCTGAGACTCGGCTCTCCTTTTAGATAGAACAGTGGTCTAGGGGTGTCAGTCGGTCCTCGAGGGCCGCAATCCAGTCGGGTTTTCAGGATTTCCCCAATGAATCTGCATGAGATCTGTTTGCATGCACTGCTTTCATTGTATGCTAATAGATCTCATGCATATTCATGGGGGAAATCCTGAAAACCCGGCTGGATTGTGGCCCTCGAGGACCGACTCTGACACTTGTGGTAGGGTTCTTTAGGAAGAAAAACAAAGGAAATGGTTTTTTTTTTCTTTCTTTACTCTGGAATGGTGATGGTTTGTTGCAAGCATATAAGTTATGTTCTGTTATTTTAATCAGGTTTTCTGTTCCACTTTTACCTGTTCACGCCAAGGTTGAATTACGTTACAAGAGGTTGGGTCAGTTACCCAGGAAGTTACAATGGACAGTTTGACACAGACATTCAATAGAGTTGGGAGTACTGGTAGATCAGTACAGTTATTAATACCGTTGGCTCTTTGTTATGTCCCATAAATAATACTAAATATCAGGCCCAACGAGTTTCCAGAAACATATCTTTAAAATTAGCCATACCTACCCTATCTATCTACAGATGAGGCTAAAAAGTAACTGTAGAGTGAGGAGGCTGATTCACGACGCATTGGTGAGATTCAAGAGAGATCTGTAATGTGAAGCTATGGGATGGCTTTACAGTCTTGTTGGAGTATGAGAAAAATAAAGGGCTCTTTTACTAAAATGTGCTAACATTTGGTCTTAACATGCTTTAACGCTGAACTTTCTCATTCACTAAGCCCAGATTTAATGTGGCACAGTTGTAGGGTTTTATTTTTATAGTTTGCAGGTTGTGTGCCAATGTTCCCATTAGTTGCAAGGCCTGCAAAAAATTAACACAGAAGCACTTGCTGCCTTCTATTTAGGAAGCACTAAGGGGCAATTTTATGAGAGGCACCTAAAGTTAGAAGCCTAACTTAAGTAGTAAATTGGCTTCAACTATGAGCTTTAACACGCTCATAATTGGGAAAAAAATAAATAAACAATTGAGCATTAGGTGCCTACCTACTTAGGTGCAATTCTACAAGAGTTAGCGACGCCTAACTCCAAAGAAGGCGTGTTTAGGGGCATAGAAGGATTTAACCGCGTGATTTTCTAAAGGACTTGGATGCCGTTAATATAGGCCTTTAAAACCCTGGTCTACATTACAGGCATCTAAGTCTTAAGTTAGTCTTGATTCTGTAATGGACGCCTAAGTGTGATTGGCACATGGTAGGCGCCTATATTTTTAGATGCCATTTCCCCCTAAGGATCTGATTCTAAATCATGTCAATCAAATTTGTAGAACTGTGTCTACTGGCACCTAAATTGAATTAGACTTCAGTAAGCATGTACAACTTAGACAGCGGTATATTAAGCCAGATTTTTCCTGGCCTAAAATACCTGCGCCTAATGCTTTTCACACCCAAAATCCACCTACTTTTCCTGTAGGCACCAGTAGGTGCCTTGCCAATTTCACACAGAACTTTTAATGATTTTTAAAGTGTTTTTAATTGGCTTTTAATGGCATTTTCAATAATCATGCCAATTAAAAAATGCTCCATATGGAAATCTGCTATGCACCGCTGATCTGGGCATCATTTATAGAACCAGGGCTTTAGAGCTCCTGGCATTAACTTTGCGTTATCTAATGAGTGCACATTAATTACATTAACTAATAACATGCTTGCCAGATAATGCAAGAATGCCCACTCACTGCCCATAACATGCTTCCTCTCAAAAAATGTGGTTTTTTTTTTTGCAGATTACTGTGCACTAACTGCCAAAATACTGCAAAATGCTTTAACTAAACTAAACTAAACCTTAGGTTTATATACCGCTCCATCTCTACAATCGTAGAGCTCGGTACAGTTTACAGAAGTTGTGATGGAAAGGAACTCCAATGGAGGGCTAAAGGATTAAGTGTAAAGAAGGTTAGATAGATGTAAGATGCCGGAAGGAGGAAGTGTTACATTTTTAAAAATAGCCAAGTTTTCAGATGTTTATGGAAAAGTTGGAGGGAGCTTGAGTTTCGGAGTAGGGAGGTGAGGTTATTCCAGAGCTCAGTGATTCTAAAGGGGAGGGATGTCCCTAGTTTTCCTGCATGGGGTATACTTTTTATAGAAGGGAAGGATAGTTTTAATATTTGGGATAATCTGGTGGAATTAGGAATTGAGGAATTCCAAGATAATGGGATAACGGGAGGAAGGATGTTTTGAAGTAGCCTGTTCTCGCATGTTAAGGGCTTAGGCTCTGATTCTATAAACGACAACTAGGACACAGGTGCTGAGGAACGACCTACATAGCACCTGTCAATCTTCAGTTAGGCGCCATTGATAGAACTGGTCCTAGTGGTGCCTACAGCATTTGACTCTTTGGCACCCCCTATTTATGCCTCGGTTTATTTCTTTATTTCGATTTCTATCCTGTTCTCCCAGAAGCTTAGAATGGGTTACAAGTAGACATTCACAATCGTTTGAAAACAGACTGGTCATGACAACAAATAGGTTACAGTAGACAACAACAGAGCTTATTCTAGAGACCAGTCTTGGTCTAAATATCGGTGCCTAAGTCCACTTTAGGCGTCTACATGCAAAACGTGCCCATGATCCACCTCTAACCATGCCTACTTTCCGGTAAGGTGCCTTGGGCTAGGCACCAAGTATTGGGACATTTCTTGTTGGAATATGATGTAGTATTTACTGATGGAATTAGATCGTCTCTTAAGCTTATACATAAAATCTTAAGGTGACATCTTTTTCAAAATAAGCACCACTCCCATGACATTGGGAAATAATTTGGAGCAAAAAAAATGAGCTTAATGAGACCGGACCATCATGCTTGGGTTTTCAAGCTGCCAAAGTCTGCACTAATCTGATCATCCTCTGGCAAAGTGAACCACCGAGCAGAGTTCTTCTTTGGAAATAGTCTGCTCTGGCATGTGGTTGTATGTGAGTGGAGTAAGAAAGAGAATTTATGTGTATAGAGCAGAAAAATAATGGATGCACACCATGCCTTTTAATATTGTAGATCACTCGTACATGTAGACCTTTGTTAGTTTTATTAACTAAATACACATGATATTGATCTCAGGCTTGATTTGTTTGTTTTCAATTTCTCAGAGCCACCTGTCATTCAAGCCCAGCCTGATACTCTTGAAGTCATTCTGAACAACCCCATTAACTTACCATGTGAAGTGTTGGGGACTCCCAGTCCTATGATTACGTGGCAGAAAGAGGGCATCAATATCATCACTCATGGTATTACATACTCAGTATTTTGTTTTGCATGTGAAACATTGACAGAAGCGTGGACTATAATAATAATAACAATTTTTATATACCGCAAGGCCGTAAAGTTCTAGGCGGTTTACAGTAGTTAAAAATACAATAAATTAAATAAAAGTGAAGAAGTTAAAAGCCAATAACTAAAATCCTAGAAAGATCTGGTTGTTGCATAATATAAATTTTTACAGATCAGCTACCTAAGTACTTCAAGAACAGATGTGTTTTTTAGATGTCTCCTAAATTCCCCATAAGTGTCAGTGAGCCGAAGCAATTGTTCGAGATCTTTGCCCCATGATGCTGCCTGATATGAAAACAGATGTTGATGATGTTTTTTTAAGTTTACATCCTCTAACCGGCGGAAAAACAAAATTCAGGTGTGAGCTTCTCTTATGTCTGTTGGTTGCAAAAGAGAAAAGCTCAGTTATGTATTTAGGAGCTAAACCAAATAGAACCTTAAAACAAAAACAACCAAACTTAAACTTCACACGCGTCTCCATCGACAACCAATGCAGCACTCGATAGGAAGGTGTTACATGATCGTATTTCTCCAACCTGAAAGTTAACCCGACCGCTGCATTTTGCACCATTCGCAATGGTTGCATATTCTTCTGAGAAATTGCTAAGTAGGCAATATTGCAGTAATCAGGTTGACTTAGTATAAGAGATTGTACCAAAATTATAAATGATGAAACATCAAAATACGCTCTAATGGACCGAAGCTTCCAAAGAGTAGAGAAACCCTTTCTAACCAAAGAGTCCGACTATGCCAACATAAAGAGATCACTCGGGCCATGTTAGCTGCCCATTATATCTCCCTGCTGTGTTGCTTTAAGCCTTCCTTGGCCCCTTTTCTTTCACTCAGATCCTTTTGTGAGTGTGCCTATTCCCTGTTTCAGCTCGTGTAACCTCCACTGGAAGTCTGTTCCAGCTGTCCACCACTTTGCCAGCCCCCTTCCCTTCCCCAGCTACCTGGATGGGTAGATTATTCTTTGTTACCCACCAGATGTTTTTTCCCTAAATGTTTCTTTATTTTCTTTAAAGATTGTGGTTCATCCGATTCTCCTTTTGTATTGGTAATTATTTGTACGTATTTACTGTATAAAATTGTTTTATTTTTGTCTCCTATTTTTAAATTGTCATGCGCATTGAAGTGCTTGACATTGCATGTACAACAAATTTTTAATAAACTTGAAACTTGAAAACTTGATAAAGCCCACTGGAGTATTGTCACATGTATGCATGCAGTGGTGTAGCGAAGGTGAGAGGCGCCCATCCCCCACCCTCATCTCCACCACCCCCCCGCTCCTTCCCCGATCCCGCCTGCCATGCACGCTTTCCCCCCCTTCCATTCCCTTATACCTCTAGTTGAAGTTGTTGCTTGTGGATGTCAATAACGTGCTTCTCGTGACCCCGTCAGCTCTCCCTCTGACATCACTTCCTATGTGTGGCACCTGGAAGTGATATCAGTGGGAGAGTCAACAGGGTCGCAAAGAGCACGCTGTTGACCACTGCAATCAACTTCAACTAGAGACATGGGTGAAGGGAAGGGGGCGCACTTGTGGAGGGGAGGAATGGGAAGAGGCGGGGTAGGGGGTGCCGGTGCCTCCACCAACATGGTGCCCAGGGTGGACCACTCCCCCTTACTATGCCACTGTATGTATGTGGCATTTAGTTTGTGGACTAGGAAGGGTCCTCAGAGAATTAAACAGCACACTAGCAGGCTGCTAAATCAGTTGACATGGAAAATGGTTCCTTCAGCCTGCTAGTTATTTGCATGTTTGTTTCCTAGCTCTCCTGCCTCTTTTTTACTTCCTTCGTTCTGTATGACTGGCATTTAAATTAATGGGCTGACCACTACCAATGAATATTATCCGTTTTGTTCTAAGCCTCAGGCTAGTTAATGTGCTAAGTAGTTTTCTGTCAGGAATAATCCAAATAGGCTGCTTCGCTTTCAATCATTAGCTCTTCATTTCTTCAAGATTTCCCCTAATGAAATCTATAATCTACTGAGTTGCACTATTCTTGAGCAGTGCATCCATTGCCTTCCCCATTATCGATGTTAATTTTACAGGTCTGTATTTTCATTGAGGAGTCTAAGAAAAATCTATTCTAACATTTTTCAAACTGCCATTGTAGGAGGCAACTATACTGTTCTTCCTGACGGGAGTCTACAGATTGCAAGGGCCGCTGTAGAAGACGCTGGGACATACATTTGTGTTGCACAGAATGCAGCTGGGACAGCCATAGGGAAAATCAAGCTCAAAGTTCAAGGTAAGTTATTAAGTAGGGGGGAGGGAGAGATATGGAATCTGAATTAGATTTTAATAGATTATTAAGTGTTGTACTTAAGTAAAAATGATGTTATATACTGTTGCACTTATTGTAAGTTTCAAAAATGAATAAAGAATTTAAAAAAACAAGGTAAACTGCCCACGTACAATATATTTATTTATTTATTTATTTATTTATTTAGATTTATATCCCGTTCTCCCAGTAGCTCAGAACGGTCTACAAGTAAACATACACAGTAGAAGTAATTAGGCAAATAAGATGTACAATAGGTTTAGATGCTTGGACATACAAGATTGTGCAGTATTTATCAGGGTACAAACAATTTTTCAGAGTACAGACAATTTATCAGAGTACAGACTAAGAGAGGACTATACTGAAATTTAGGAGAAGTTAAATAGGGGAGAGAAGAGAGAGGTGGGGTTTAAGGGAGGGTGTCCTCAGAGGTATCTCATAGGGGCACCTTATAGGGCACTGCTTTGAACTTCACAAAAAGGGTGCCACATAAACATCTCACCAGTACTCCTTTATAGGTTATGGTAATCCCCCCCAAAATGCCACCAAAACCCACTATACTACAACCCCAATAGCTCTTATGGCTACAGATGGCACCTATATGGCAGTACAGTAGGGTTTGGAGGGGTTTTGGTAGGCGCACATCATCATAAATGTAGTAGTTAGAGTGGCTTATGGACCTGGGTTCACTAATCCCCCCCCCCTCCCAGGCTATTGTGTGCAGCTCTACTAGGCTTTCCTATACAAGTTACTGATGTTCTGGAGACAGGTATGTACATTTTTATTCCAATCTTTGCGAGGGTGTGAGGAGGTCAGTGAACACTGGGGGAATGTGTTTGGGTCTTTACTTTGTCCCTGCTGTGATTATCTGATCACTTTCAAAAACTTCTTGCCACTTTTACCGCTTTTACATTGTCTAACTCATAACGTTTAAGTTTTGCCTAGGAAGTCTCGTCAATCATTCAATTATCCCTGCAGGACAACTAAGTCTAGGTCGGCCCACATCCCGCCCTAACCACTCCTCCTCCTTTCGGCTCTTGGGATTCAAAGGCCTAAAAAGTCCCTGGATACATCCAAAAAGCCGTTGTGATTATTGGCACTTGGACGATCTGTTTTTTAGGACGACCAAGTGCCGACTTGGGGCAGATTTTTAGACGTGTTTACATTTCGATTATGAGCCCCCTAATTAAGGGCTCCTTTTACAAAGCCACAGTAGAGATTTCTACCACAGGCCAGCAAGGTAAACTCTCCGACGCTCATGGGAATTCTATGAGTGCTAGAGCATTTACTTTGCCAGCCCGTGGTAGAAACCTCTACCGCAGTTTTGTAAACGCCAGCTTATATCTGGAATCAGGAACCATGCAGGTATCCTGTCAGAAATGTTTCATTGCCTTGACGTTATTTCAACTACAGAATAGAGCTGTGCGCTAAGGGGCTGATTCTGTAAACAGTGCCTAACTTGTAGGTGCTGCTCTGCATGGTTGTCAATCAACCACTTTTATAGAATCACACCTAGTTTCACCTCAGCATTGTTAGGTGTTGCTAAGTATCCTTGTGATAGACACCAGTATATTAGATCAATTACAATGTTTAGCAACACTTAAGTCAACCACACCTATCCTTCGCCTGTATGCATGCCTACTTTTCAGGTAGGCGTCAGGAGGCACCTCGACTTAGGTGCCACGCAGATATCCATGCGCAACCTTCGTTGCCAATAAAAAAATTTGTTTTTAATGGCACGGTTAATTACTATGCATATAATAGAGAACAAACTCATATCAAGTAGATTTAATTACCAGACCTCAAACACCAAGGCACTACTTATTAATTTTTTGTGCCCTTACTGGGGTGATGTGTTCATCATTGCTCTTGGTAAAGTGATGTGTGCAAATTTATTTTTAATTTGTTTTTAACAGGCTCTATCAAATTATAAAGTGCTTATAGTGGCGTTTCACAGGCAGACTTCAGTGCTTAATATTTTGTTTAGGAAAAGGTTTCTTCACCAGAAAAATGGTGCATGTACATAAGGAGGCATAGCCCCTGATGAAACCAAGCATGAAACGGTTGGGCAGCTGTTGGGCATGAAAGATAAGTGCCTTCCTTTTATAGCACTATAGGCACTTTATAATTTTATGGAGACGTTTGTACGAAATCTATCCCCTTTTAACTTTAGAGAGTGCCCTCTCATTCTCGCTACCTTGAAGAGGGTGAACTACCTGTCTTTATCTACTAAGTCTATTCCCTTCATTATCTTGAATGTTTCGATCATGTCCCCTCTCAGTCTCCTCTTTTCAAGGGAGAAGAGGCCCAGTTTCTCTAATCTCTCACTGTGCGGCAACTCCTCCAGCCCCTTAACCATTTTAGTTACTCTTCTCTGGACCCTTTCGAGTAGTACTGTCCTTCTTCATGTACGATGACCAGTGCTGGACACAGTATTCCAGGTGAGGGCGTACCATGACCCGGTACAGCGGCATGATAACCTTCTCCGATCTGTTCATGATCCCCTTCTTAATACCTAGTGGCACCTAACCTTTATAGAATCAGCCCCTAAAGATTTTCCCTGATTTTGGAAACATGTTTAGTACATAACACCCCGGGGTGGTTATTTTAGAGTTCTTTTCTTTTTTTTGGATGTCTTAAAACTGTCCTTTAGATTCCAAATCACTGTGTCTGCTTTTATAAAATTAAATAGATAATCTAAATCAATTTAGTAAAATTTTCTCCCATTTTAGCAAGTCATTTAACCTTCCACTGCTCTACATACATAAAATAAAACCTAGATTGTGAGCCCACTAGGAACAGAGAAAGTATAATATCTGTAAACCGCTGTGGTTGGACTGCAGAAAAGTGATATGTCAAATGCATTACCTATTACCCCGTTTGGTATCTATGGGAAAATAAAGTGCTTCCTAAATAGGACCTGTGCATCATTGTCTGGCAAACTATATAATTATATGTCTATTTGTTTTTAGTTCCTCCTTTAATCAGCTCACACCCCAAAGAATACGTAGTTGTGGTTGATAAGTCGTTAACACTAGTGTGTGAGACAAATGGTTACCCAGCACCTGAAATCAGTTGGTATAAAGATGGACAGCAGATCACAGAATCAATGAGACAGAGAATCCTTAGCTCTGGAGCTCTGCAAATAGCATTTGTGCAGCCTGAAGATACTGGACGTTACACTTGTGTAGCTACCAATGTGGCAGGATCGAGCAGTTCAACCATGGATCTCATTGTTCACAGTAAGTAAGATTTGATAACCTTCAGTGAGTGACCTTTATGAATCTTTTTACTGCATACTTGGGGCTCTTTTTACTAAGCTGCGTTAACGCGCGGAATAGCATTGAGCTGGCATTAGTTCTAGCCGCATAGCGCGGGGTTAGCACGCACTAATCTGCGTGCGTTAAAAACGCTAGTAAAAGGAGCCCTTAATGAAATAAACACATGCAAGCAGAACAGAGCCACCAAAGAAGCCAACATAATTCCTACAAAATGTTATTAATGTGAGATGCAGAATTTCATCTTCTACTGCATGCCAGAGGCAGAATTACATTACATTTAGAATTGAGGTTAAAGAACTTTTGTACCAAATCATCACAAGCTTCCTTGAGCATCCCATGCAGTTAGAAATCAAGCTTTCCAAGTTGTGCATACAACTTGGCAGCAGAAATCCTTGCAGAACTTACACCCTAAATGGTGAGACCTTAGCAAGAACTGCAGCAGAACGGGACTTGGGAGTGATCATTAGTGAAGACATGAAGACTGCCAATCAAGTGGAGAAAGCTTCATCCAAGGCTAGACAAATGATGGGTTGTATCCGAAGAAGTTTCGTCATCCGGAAGCCCAAAGTTATAATGCCGTTGTACAGATCCATGGTGAGACCTCATCTGGAATATTGTGTGCAATTCTGGAGGCCACATTATCAAAAAGATGTACTGAGAGTTGAGTCGGTTCAGCGAATGGCCACCAGGATGGTCTCAGGACTCAAGGATCTCCCGTATGAGGAACGGCTGGGTAAATTGCAGCTATACTCACTCGAGGAACACAGAGAGAGGGGAGACATGATTGAGACGTTCAAATATGTCACGGGCCGTATTGAGGTAGAAGAAAATATCTTTTTTCTTAAAGGACCTACGGCAACAAGAGGGCATCCGTTGAAAATCAGGGGTGGGAGATCTCATAGCAACACCAGGAAGTATTTCTTCACCGAAAGAGTCGTTGATCATTGGAATGATCTTCCACTGCAGGTAGTTGAGGCCAGCAGCGTGCTAGATTTTAAGAAAAAATGGGATGAGCATGTGGGATCAATTCAAGGAAGAAATTAGGAGGGTGGGTCATTAGAGTGGGCAGACTTGTTGGGCCGTGGCCCTTTTCTGCCGTCATTTTCTATATTTCTAATTATACAGCATTTATGAAGGCTAAAAGAAACATCACTATGAAATGGAATGAAGAGGTTTCACTTGTTTTGGCTGAATGGATACTTCTCGGGAAAAAAATCTGTTCTGTAAAAAGTATGCGCCAGTTGTAGTATGCAAATTTGAAAAGGGGGCGTGGCCAGGGGCAGATCATGGGCATTCCTAAAAGTTATGCGCATTGTTCTAGAATACATCTGAAGCACGCACAACTTAGGCACAAGCATTTAGGCCTGGTTTTAGCTGGCCAAAATAGGTGCACCTAAAAGATGTGTAATGCACTGGCATGTACTGCAATTCTATAAAAGCTACGTGCACCTTGTTTATAGAATCAAGCTCTAAGCTGACAGTACTGCTGAATATTCCCTCTGTCCACCTCAGCACTATCAAAATGTTGCTGGAGTAGAGCTTGGGTAGAGGCAGAGCTTATCTGGTTAGCAGCCATATTCAGACCATTAACCGGATGGCTAACTGGATAAAAGGTAGGACAAAAGATTTAAATGGCCAGGAGCCTCTCCTGGCCATTTAAATCATTTTGAATATTGACCCTGAATTTATTTGGATTTGGTTCACACCTTTTTCAGTTGCAACTCATGGCAAGTTAAGTTCTCCCTAAATCTCTCTAACATAGATTCACTGTGGCTGTCTTATTCCTAGTACACTTCTTCTCCCTTGTCATTCGAGGGGGATACGGGCAGAGCCGGACCGCGAATACCAAAAAACCGCGATTATCCGGCTCTGACCCACCCCCACCTCCCTGCCACCTTCCCGGCCTTACCTGGTGGTCTAGAGGGCTTTCGGGGCAGGAGCGATCTTCCAATGCTCCTGCCCTGTGCAGATCGCCATCAGGAAATGGCTGTAGGGAGTTCCCGTCGTAGTCTCTAGAGACTACGGGAACTCACAGCAGCCGTTTCCTCATGGCGATCTGCACGGGGCAGGAGCATAGGAAGATCGCTCCTGCCCCGAAAGCCCTCTAGACCACCAGCTAAGGCCGGGAAGGCGGCAGGGAGGAAAAAAAGATGGATTTTTTTTACATTAAGACGGTTTTTTAAAATTTTCCCCCTCCCCAGAAAAAATCACGATTATATGAAACTGCGAGTGCAGGAACCGCGGAATGGGGAGGGGGAAGTGTAACTGTTTTGCAGATTCTGAAAGACATTAACTGAAATCTTGTTCTTCTGCCACAGTCCCACCTAGAATCAGCCATACCGAGACAGAGTACTCCGTCGTGCAGAATTCTCAAACTATTTTACCATGCATAGTGGAGGGCATTCCAGTCCCAGCGATAACCTGGAAGAAAGAAGGCGCTCCTTTGACAAATACACTAGGAAAATACACCGTGCTGCAATATGGAGAACTCATTTTGGATAACGCGGCCGTAAGTTCAGTCTAAAAACATCACAGTTTGGATGATTCCGTTTGATTTCTTTGTATGGTATTTTAATCTAGTTTAAAACAGCTGTATAACCTGCCTTTTCGAGCAACACGAAAAAAATGCAGCCAATCAAGTCATCATCTTTAAAATGACAAAACATACACAATGCATAATCATTACGCAACGAACAGAATTTACTAACTGTTCCGTCTCTTAAGGTCATTAATACAAGATGGCAATTTAATTTCTCTGTTACTGCACCTCAGACTTGGAACGCCCTTCCAATTTATTTAAGAGAAGAGCAGAATTTGGAGAAATTCAAAAGTAATTTAAAAACATTTTTTTTTTTAGAGATGCCTTTGGTAATTAACTAAACAGTTCTTAGGTCAAAATTTTTACTGTATCATATTATATTTTTTATTGTTTCCCTTTTGTACTTTTCCTTTTTTGTTCTACTTTACTATATTGATTTTGTATTTCGCCTCCCCTCTTCCCTTGTGTATATGAGTTTGTTAAGTTAAATTTTTAATCCCTGATGTTATTACCATATAGTTTTGTATTGTATTGTCTCCCATTAATTGTAATTTTAAACTGTTCATCGCTTAGAAATATGATTAAGCGATTAATCAAAAAACCATGAAACTTGAAACTTAACGCTTTTACTCAAGCCCTAATCAAGTGAAATAATTCCCAAGCCCACACTCTGATCATTATGTAACAGCATCAGTTGACCTAAATAGGATTTCCAACAAAACAGGATTAATCCATTCAGGTTCCAAACTGCCAGAATAATGAAAATTAAAAAGTTCTTCAAAAGTATCCTAATAATCATTAATATGAAGCTCTTTTTTTCTTCTCTGACTTGGTGTTCTTTTCCTGACTGCATATATGAAATAACTCATTTCTACAATAGGATTAAGCCCATAACCTAGACAAGGGAATCTCAAGACAATTCCATTACAGGTTCTTCTGGCAAGATTTAATGCCAAGATGGCAGCTTTCTCCATACATAGGGAACTTTTTAGCTGAGCCTCTAATCTAGATACAGGAGAATTTTTTAGCAGCACTTTGATTTTCGTCTGAAAATTCTCCGAAATCTAGATGCCTAAAAGTTTCTGGGCCATCTAAGCTTAGCTGGCTAATGCCCAAAATCCCCTAGCTGCGTGTTAAAGGAGCTCAATGGTGCAATGAAGAACA
This sequence comes from Geotrypetes seraphini, assembly GCF_902459505.1. Classification (NCBI taxonomy): domain Eukaryota; kingdom Metazoa; phylum Chordata; class Amphibia; order Gymnophiona; family Dermophiidae; genus Geotrypetes; species Geotrypetes seraphini. The sequence goes on along the minus strand of NC_047093.1, from coordinate 126,254,233 downwards.
CAAGGAGAAATCACGTGATGTTAAGAGCAATCTTTATTAGGAGACCCAAATGCCTGGTTCAGGGCTAAGTTATGTTACCCAGTTTGGTGGCAGAGCACCTAACTCAGTCCCCTTTATATTGGGCAACAATTTGGGATACAGCCATTGAATTCTCTGCAATATCAATCACAACTAAACCCTAAAGGTCAGGCTACTGGGGTCGGTAGCATGGATTGTTGCTACTTTAGGGGGTTTTGCCAGGTATTAGTGACCTGGATTGGCCACCATGAGGATGGGATACTGGCTAGATGGACCACTGATCTGACCCAGTAAGGCTTTTCTTATGTTCTTTTTTTAGGTCTTCTAATGAAGATTGCTCTTCACACTGATTCTGAGGGTCGTGCTTTCTCTTTGTTAGAGAATGACACAGTGACAAAATTCATCACCGTTCCCGTCCCCGCGGATAACCGCGGGAAACCATCTTCATGTCATTCTTTAAGGAGAGAGGGAAGAATCAGAGTATGATTGGCCACAACCACTGACTCTCAAGCTTTGCTTTGAAGAATGCTGGTGTAGAAGGACTGAGGTTGAGATAGACACTGAAGAATGACAGTCTCTGGTATCCAGAGCAGATATTGTGATGTCATAATGCCTCATTCCACCAGTGCCTAAGAGCCAGTCACATCAATGATGTCACAATGGCTACATTATCCTTGGCTCACATAAGAATCAGAGTATGAATGGCCACAACCACTGACCCTCAAGCTTTGCTCTGAAGAATGCTGGTGTAGAAGGACCGAGGTTGAAATAGACACTACAGAATGACAGTCTCTGGTATCCAGAGCAGATATTGTGATGTCATAATGCCTCATTCCACCAGTGCCTAAGAGCCAATCATATCAGTGATGTCACAATGGCTTCATTATCCTTGGCTCCCATAAGAATCAGAGTATGAATGGCCACAACCACTGACCCGCAAGCTTTGCTTTGAAGAATGCTGGTGTAGAAGGACTGAGGTTGAAACAGACACTAGAAAATGACATGGGATTATTTCCCGTGGTTATCCGTGGGGACGGGAACAGTGATGAATTTTGTCACCGTGTCATTCTCTACTCTTTGTGTTGCATGTTAAATGGGTCACCACCTAAAGGCCGAAGGAAAAATTAAGTCTGCCTTTTATGCAGTCCAGCTTCCCTAGTTAGCACTGAATATTGCTGTTGCCTGTATAACTCCCAGATTCTTCTTGACTCTGCCCCTAGATCATCCCAGCATTGGCAGGAGAGTGCTGTGTCCACTAAAGTGCTCAGTGTGAGCCTCTCCTGCCCTGAAGTGAATATCAATTCCTTACTTTCCACATCCTCACTAACCTTTATATAATGCATCTAATACCATATAACAATTGTTTTTTTAGTAGGATTGCAAAGATACTGAAACACTGCAATAAAAATGATCGAAAATGCTAAAAAAATATGATCATGTTATGCCACTTCTGATAAAAGCACTGGCTCCCCATAGATCAGAATCATCTTCAAGATTGCCTGTATTTGTTACAAAGCTCTCCTTGGGATGCTCCCAATTTACCTAATCTCCCAGTTCCTTCTCAACAGTTCCAACAAGAGCACTCGCAGAATAAACCTATTTAATTACCCCTCCCTGAAATCTTATCAATACAAAAAGTTTTTAGATAGAATGTTATCTTTCCAGGCAGCTAGGCTGAACACTTGGCTTGGAAAACCCATACTTGAGGCCACTCCATACACAGGCTTTAGAAAATCCCTGAAAACTTGATTGTTTAACAAATTCTAAATGCCCAACTTCCTCTTCCTCGCAACGGCTCTCCTCTCTACCCCGCCTCTCTAATTCTAGATTTGAGACTAACTCTTACCCTCTCTCCCCTTGCACAACACATCCTGACAAAATGTATCTTTATTGTAAACCGCTTTGAACTTCACGGTATAGCGGTATATAAGAAATTAAAATAAATAAATTAAATAAATAAATAAAAAATCACACTGTTAACGTTCAAAGTGATTCATAACAACCAACCAGATTTCCTAAATAATATTCTAATTCCACATACCCCCTCCAGAATACGCAGATCCCAGTCACAAAACCAGCTTACTATCCCCTCGCTCCGTATCTTGAACACCACACATATATCGAATTTTGCAGTCACCGCCCCGACCCTATGGAATTCATTACCCCCTGAATTACGCAATGAAAACTCTCTAGAAAAATTTAAAGGAAAACTTAAATCATTCCTCTTCAAAGACGGCTTTAATCTCTAAAACCTCTTCCGTTTAATCCTTGCTCTGGCTCTCAGATGAGATTCCCCTTTTTTTGGATTGCTTTACTGTTTTAAGATGGATTTCCTACCTCCAACCTTTTTGTCCCAGTTAGTCTCTTGTTCGTCACCCTTTTTAAAATTATTTTATAATGTAAAACCGCTTAGAAGTATGAAAGACGGTAGATCCACACAACCTCCTTACTATTCCCTCGCTGAAGTACATCAACACAATGAAGGCTATAATTTTTTCTGTCAGCGCCCCTTCGCTCTGGAACAGTATTCCAAATCACTTACGTGAAATAACAAATCTTGCTAACTTTAAGGCGAAGTTAAAGACAATTTTTATTTCATGATGCTTTTGATAATTAAACTGCCCTTTAAAGGGCGAACCAGTTTTTGGTAATGGTTTTTTATCTTTAGTTTCCCTTCCTTTCATTTTTTCCTTAAATGTTCTTTTTCTCTCTACCAATTGTAGTTCCAACCCTTCTTCCCTCATTTTTCATTTGTCCACGTTACTAAAAAAATTGTTACTTTCCCCAGCTTGTTTTTAATTGTTGTGTAACTTATTCTAGTATGTTGCTTTGGTATATTTTTTTATCTGTACACCGCCTTGAAGGTTTGATTAGGCGATTTAAGAAATTATAAATAAACTTGAAACTGTGATGCATAAAAATTCTTTAGCTTTTCTTTTGTTTTTACTAGCCTGAAGATTCTGGCAGTTACACATGTATTGCTAGCAACGTTGCAGGAGAAGACGCCCGCACAGTCGACCTACTGGTTCACATCCCCCCAACTTTTACCGATCTTCCTGGAGACATATCCATAAATAAAGGAGACCAGCTGAGACTTAGTTGCAAAGCTAGAGGTGTTCCTCTACCCCAGATAACCTGGGCTTTCAACAACAATATTATTCCTGGTGAGTTAGGAAAATGTAGGTGGCATGAAGTGGAATGATGACAGCAAACCTGAGACCATTTTATACATTGATGGGGCCTGATTCTGGAAACGATGCCTGCTGTGGTGGGCACCTACCGCATATCAGGTTACTGGTAGATGCCACGTCCTGAATCACGTCTGTTTTTCAGACAGACACCTTAAATGTAGGCCAGGATTTTACAGGCCTACTTGTAAGGCATCTGACTTGCGCCTATGGAAGCGCCTAAGCATAGCTACAGACGCCTAAGGCCACTTCCGGCATAAGCCATGCTTACATCAGACTTAGGTGTCTGTAGGCTTGCCTGGATGCCTTCATAAGCACGAGTCAGATGCCTACATTGCATGCGTCCATTGCCGCACCAATTTTTTTAAAAAACATGCATCCCGATTGGTCCGTTAGATGGCGGTAGGACACCTATTGTCGCCTACTATTGGGATGCCGTTTCTAGAATCAGTCCATGGTGTATATCAATAGTGATAAGGAATTCAGAAATTAAGGCTTGAAGAGCCGGCTGTTGCGGCCTCCACTGATAGACCACTCAGCTCTCTTTATGCTGGTTCAAGTAATATAAATTTAATAGTCAAACAGCAATAGCTTACAGGAACAAATCATACAGCATACAGAGTAATAGAGCATACACCAGGCTGGCCAGACTGATGGAGAACTTCCAATGAGTTCTGAACCTATGGTCCAGGGAGCTTTTTTTATATGATTCTGACAGCTCTGGCCCATGTTGGTGCACATTACATTTCACATTTTCATTGGTTAATCATATTCCTTATCTCATTTATTAATCTATGGATTGGTTAACATTTTTGAGTGATACTGTGTGTCACGCCTTTTTCTATCTACATCTATTCTCTTTCCCAGTAATTGTCGTGTTAATATATCAGAGTCCCTCCCTTGAGTACCCGGGCCCAACGGCTTTTTAGCACTGTGGGTAGCTCTCTTCAGTTTTCACATCTCTTATTCTTGCAAAGTCATCCGTCAGCATCGTGGTGAGGCCTTCCGTCAGCATCCTTATTCTTGTGAAACTTCTATCAGTTGACCCTGCTAACTTAGGGGACAGGATCCCTTTTTAACTAGAATTGGTTTTCTCTCCAGCTGTGCCTTCTGTTTGACCTTGCTCCTCTCAGGAAAGCAGAAGTGTCTTTTAGAGCTAACAGTTTTTAGTCAGAGTCTGTTGTCAGCCATTTTACTCTTTCAGCCACCATTTTAGGTTTAGCTGTTGGCCTGTTAATGCTATATTGGGGGAATTCTCAGGGGTCTTCACCTGGGCTTTTTCTACATAGGCTTTTTCTTCCTCAGGCTCTTTTTTACTAAGCTGTGGTAGAGGTTTCTACCGTGGCCCTGAGCGCTAAATGCTCCGACGCTCATAGGAATTCTGTGAGTCAGAACAATGTTGGAGCATTTAGTGCTCTGGGTACGGTAGAAATCTCTACGGTGGCTTAGTAAAACAGGGGGTGAATAATTCCATCTAGGACATGGGATCCAACCTAAGTTTAGAAATCAAGATAATAGAAAATGGAGAAAACATTCAGAGAAATACATTGTCAAACTGATCTGCCAGAAAATTGCCCCTGATTATTATGTTGTGATCCAGTAGAGTGGTTGAGGTTTATGATTTTTCTTTCCTATTTTGTACCATTTTATCATTTAACAGAAATGAGCATCCTGCTTGAACAAATTTTCTTTGATATAAACTTTGGGCTCAATATTTGTTTTAAAAAAAGAGCTGGACCCTTAAATTTGTGCCCCTAAATTAGTCTCCTTAAGTTTGTGTCCTATTTTTAGCCTTTAAGTTTTCAGCTGAAAATCCATCTTAAGTTAGGAGCTTTAAAGTTTTGCTTATAAATGTAGGCTTGCCATTTATTTGCCTAATGAGGCTAATTTTTGAACCTATCAATACAAAGCTCCCTTTTCTCCTGATCCTAAATCCTCCCCTGCTGCCAACCACTTTTTATTCTCACTTAAGAGTTCAGTGACGTTCTGAGGCCAATTTAGGAGCGTAACTCTCAAAGGGGTCCTTTTCCTAAGATGCATTAACCAATTTAGCGCACATTAATTATTAGTGGAATATAATAGGTGTCAGCATTTAGCGGAGAATGTGGTGCAGTGGTTAAAGCTACAGCCTCAGCACCCTGGGGTTGTGGGTTCAAACCCATGCTGCGCCTTGTGACCCTGGGCAAGTCACTTAATCCCCCCATTGCCCCAGGTACATTAGATAGATTGTGAGGGAAAAATGCTTGAGTACCTAAATAAACCCATGTAAACCGTTCTGAGCTCCCCTGGGAGAACGGTATAGAAAATTGAATAAATAAAAAAATAATTGATACCTTAGTAAAAGGACCCAAAAGTTAGGAGTGTAAATCCTTTGAATATTGGATATAATACTTCATTGTCCGCCCATGATTTTCTGTGAAGTTTGTCCAATGCATAAAGGAGATTCATAAAGTTTCAAGTTTATTAAAAATTTGATTAATCGCTTAATCCACATTCTAAGCGATTTACATATTACTAAAATTACAATAAAAAGGGGAATAATACACTGAATAGAACTGAACATACTATTGACAAAAAAAAAAACAAAAACATGAGGAAAAGCATGGGTAAAAGTTACAATATGTTTTAAAGATAGAAAAACAAATAGGGAAAATACATAAGGAGAGGGAAAAGGCTAAATGTTTCAGTGAAAGATTAGAAGTAAAAGAATTATTATGAATTAGTGTAGAAATGATTAACTAGAAAAGGCATCTTTAAAGAGAAAACTCTTCAGCTTACCTTTGAATTTTTCTATGTTTGTTTCTTCCCTTAAATAGATAGGGAGAGAATTCCAGGTTTGGGGGGCTGAAACAGAAAAGATAGCTTGTCGTCTAGTGTTTATGAATTTAAGAGAGGGAACCGATAGAAGATGTTGTTCTGTAGATCTTAATGTTCGACTAGTGGTATATGGAATCAAATATTTATGAATAAATGCTGGGGTTTTGAAAAGAAGAGTTTTATATGTAAGTTTTATATGTAAAGTGTAATCTTAAAAAAAAAATGTGGAATGGTGTCCATACTTTTACTGAGAAAAATGTCTTCGACTGGGTTTGTTTTGGACATTCCAGTGGTTTCCTTTAACTTTACCCATATTCTGTCTCTTTAGCACAGTTTGATAATGTGAACGGGCAGAGTGAACTTGTGATTGAGCGAGCATCAAAAGAGGACTCCGGGACCTATATATGCATGGCAGAAAACAGTGCTGGTTCTATCAAGGCAATTGGCTTTGTTTATGTAAAAGGTATGGCTAGACTTTTCCCTCAAATTATTTGAGCAGTAAGAATAAATCCCTAAAGACAGATGCATCATACATAAATATCAAGCAATATTCATAGCCTGTTTGTTTTCTGTCTCTCTGACACCAATATCCTTCTGTTTTCTCTTTCAGGATGACTGTGGGCTCCTTTTACAACGCCACAATAGCGACTCCCAGCGCAGCAAATGTGACGCAACCTGTAGGAATTTGCCACGTGGGAATCGCTATCGTGGCTTTGTAAAAGGAGCCCACAGCCTGTTAAGAGGCGCAGCCACAGGGCTGGAAAATGGAGGGGGTGAGGAAGGGAGTCTACGAGGATAAAGCAAAAATGAACATGCATCTTTTAAGATTTGGGATCTGTGCATTATAGTTTTGCAGTTGTTTTTACTTTTTTTGCTTTCTGGGATTTTGGAAATCATGTTTTTTTTATACACTATTTTTATTCTTAAAACTGTAGGAACTTTGCTATTTTTCCAGGTACATTCTTCAATAATTTCAAATTGAAAAAAAGAGATGTACTGATGTACATCATCCTACTACTGCTATACAGAGCCACAAAGAGTAAGAAAATAGTTCCTGCTCAAGACAGGCAAGATAGACAAACAGGATGTCATGGATACAGTTACGGGGAACGGTTAATCTGCTGGTTGGGTTGGAGGGCAGAGGAGTAGGGTTAAGGATTGAAACTATATCAAAAAGGTGGGCTTTCAGTCTGCTTTTAAACAAGGAAAGAGAAGGGGCTTGATGGACAAGCTCAGGTAATTTATTCCAGGCATAGGGGGCAGCTAGATGAAAGGAACAAAGTCTGGAATTGGCAGTGGAGGAGAAGGGTAACGTTAAGAGTGAGAGGAACGGAGTCCTCTGGGAGGTGTATAAGGAGAGAGAAGCGAGGAGAGATATTGAGGGGCAGCAGAAGGTCAGCAATAAGATCTTGAACTGTATGTGATGGCAGATAGGGAGCCAGTGAAGTGACTTAAGGAGAGAGGTGACATGAGTGTAGCGAGGTTGATAGAAGATGAGTCGTGCAGCAGAGTTTCCTGTAGAAGGTTGGGTACTTTGATTAATTGCTACATTAATCCCCCTTTTATCAAGCTGAGCTGCCCATAGGAATACAGTACAATGAGCAGCTTGAGAAAAGGGGAGGGGGGAAGTTTGCACAGAACAAGTTGAATTGTGTTAGGGTATTGCTGATGAATGTGTTATGTTCATTGTTTTACTGTAGATTTAGTTTTTATTTTGACTTTGTAGGTTTTATATGTTTATTTTGGGCCTCTTTTAGAAAGCTTAGTTTGATTGTGCCAAACTAACAACCAGTATCACAATTTAGAGTTTCATCTTGGATATGACTTATTTCATTAACCTTGCTTAATTGTCCATTTTTCCAGAACCTCCAGTTTTCAACGGGGATCTTCATGCGAACCGGATTGAGCCCTTGGGTGGTAATACCGTGTTGAACTGTGATGTTCAGGGAGATCCACCTCCCATGATCCAATGGAGTAAAAAAGGAGTCGGAATTCAAATTAGCAACAGGATCCGACAACTCAACAATGGCTCTTTGGCCATTTATGGCACTGTGGTAATCATAACAATAACATTTGATAGCTCAGAAACTAACCCCCTCTCTTACGGACGCATAGCATGGGTTATAGCGCTGGTAACTGCTTCGTAGGAATTCTGTGAGCGTTGGAGCAGTTACCGCCGCTGCCGTTGCTAAAACCCGCGCTATGCGTTCGTAAAAGAGAGCGTAAGTAATATTCCTATTTATTGCCTATTCTTGATTGAGAGACAAATATGCTGTTAACCCCATGGGTTAGGCCAAGAAAGGCAGAGACCACTGAAGGTGCATGCAGGGCAATTCTATAAATTAGGTACTGATATTTAGACACGTTACGCACTTAAATATTTAGAAAACGAGCATTTCCACACTTATGCACCTAAAGGCCATTTGCCCATTTAGATCTGGAGTTTGCAGGAGTGACTGTGAGGGCAAATTTCCCCACCTCTCTTGGTATATAAAACTGACTCTATAATTTACACTTTTCTAATTTGGCTCTTTAATTGGATCCCCTCAGATATCTGGTTTTGTAAAATTTGACATTTATGCATGCAAGTTCCAACATTTACACATGTAGGTTGCAAAATCAACACATGTGCCTTTACTTACGTGTTCAAAACCTCAAGTGCTTCTACTCTTTATTTATTTATTTATTTTTTTACTATAAACCATCCAATCTGCCCAACCTGATTCAATCTAAAAATTTGTTGGGGGTTTCTTCTTCTTCTTCTTAGCTATTTCTGAACAAGAATCCAAAGCTCTGCCCGGTACTGTTCTTAGGTTCCAACTATTGAAGTCTCCGTCAAAGCTCACTCCAGTACATCTACACCCTCATAGAAACATAGAAACTTAGAAGATGACGGCAGAAAAGGGCTACAGCCCATCAAGTCTGCCCACTCTGCTTACCCACCCCCTGTCTATGCCCTAATGACCCAATTTTCTTGACCCTCGTAGGGATCCCACATGGGTATCCCATTTATTCTTAAAGTCTGGCACGCTGTCTGCCTCGATCACCTGCACTGGAAGCTTGTTCCAATGATCAACCACTCTCTCTGTGAAGAAATACTTTCTGGTGTCGCCATGAAATTTTCCGCCCCTGAGTTTGAGCGGGTGCCCTCTTGTGGCCAAGGGTCCCTTGAGAAAGAAAATATCATCTTCCACTTCGACACGTCCCGTGAGGTACTTAAATGTTTAGATCATGTCTCCCCTCTCCCTACGTTCCTCGAGAGTGTAGAGCTGCAATTTGTTCAGTCTCTCTTCGTACGAGAGACCCTTGAACCCTGAGATCATCCTGGTGGCCGTCCGCTGAACCGATTCAATTCTGCGCACATCTTTACTGTAATGTGGCCTCCAGAATTGCAGCCATTGAAGCCTCCAGCCATTGAAGCCCTCCCTAGCCCATCCTCCACCAAACAGCCATATACAGACAGACCGTGCAAGTCTGCCCAGTACTGGCCTTAGTTCTTCAATATTTACTATTATTTTCTGATTCTAGATCCTCTGTGCTCATCCCATGCTTTATTGAACTCTGTCACCGTTTTCATCTCCACCACCATTCAAGTCTATCCACCCTCCCTTCTTCTCCAGCTGAAATTGGTAGTTCCCCCACCATCAGCCCCCTTCCGGACCTGGTAATTTACCCACCATCAGCACACCACTCCTTCTTTCCCTCTTCCCCTCATAAGAACCTAAGAATTGCTGCTGCTGGGTCAGACCAGTGGTCCATCGTTCCCAGCAGTTCGCTCCTGCGGCGGCTCTTAGGTCAAAGACCAGTGCCCTAACTGAGTCTAGCCTTACCTGCTTACTTTCTGGTTCAGCAGGAACTTGTCTAACCTTGTCTTGAATCAATGGAGGGTGCTTTCCCCTATAACAGCCTCTGGAAGAGTGTTCCAGATCTCTACCACTCACTGGGTGAAGAAGAACTTCCTTATGTTTGCTTATGTTTGCTTCTGAGTCTCCATTGGCTCCCGGTTTATCTTAGAATTCAATTCAAATGTGCTTGCATCTCTTTCAAAATTTTATATGGTGTTTTTATTCCCCTTGTTCCCCTCTCCACGCGGCATCCACTATTCAGGCAAACTGGGAAAATCCCTTCTCTTCAAAATCACAGGTCTTTGGAACGACCTCACCACCCCGCTGCGAAACCTGAGCTCCCTTCAGTTATTCCGCAAACAACTGAAAACCTGGCTTTTCAGCAAATTGTAGCTCTATCCTTCCCCCCTTTCTCTCCCCCCTTCTACACATAAGTTCATGTAATCCTTTTTCTTCTTCTCTACCCACTATTTTAAGTTCTTGTAAACGAGCTCCATTCTCATGGAGATGATGCGGTATATAAACTTAAGGTTTAGATTCGATTCGATTCGATTATTATGGAATGTTTACAGAGGCATCCAACAGTTCAAACTCTCCCTTCCTTCCAGAAAAGGAATTAAAGGAGTTAAAATCTTTAGTCAATCTCTGGCTTTTAAACTTTCGCAACTATGGAATGAACTCACCTTAACTTTGAGGAGCCCCAGTCCTTTCCAGTCTTTTCGGAAATTTCTAAAGACCTTTTTATTTGCTAAACATTTTGAAAATTAATCTCTTTTGAAACTTCTGCTTTCAGTTTTTCACTTCTTATTTAATTGTTGTAAACCGAGTCGAGCTTCCTTAGGTTTGATGACCCGGTATATAAAAGTTTTAGCTTAGTTTAACATATCAACATTACCACGTGCTAACTGGTTAACCCATGGTTAATGCAGAAGCCCTTACCCACTGCCTAAACAGGTAGCAATAAGTGCTCATTTGGTGATTTTTTTTTTTAAATGACCATACACAAATGGTAACAGTGCACAGCCTTTAATGAAAATAATAAGGAAAAAAAAAATCCTTTCTACTGGCTGTGGTAAAAGTAGCAGGAAGTACTTCTTCACGGAACGAGTGATAGAGCATTGGAACAAGCTTCCAGTACAGGTGATCGAAGCCTGCAGTATCCCAGACTTCAAGAATAAATGGGATACCTATGTGGGATCACTGCGAGGGTCATACCAATGAATAGGGTCGCTAGGACATAGACTTAATAGAGCAGGTCAGTAGAGTTAAGGGGGTCAATGGTATGGGCAGACTTGATGGGCTGTAGCCCTTATCTGCCGTCATCTTTCTATGTTTCTAACCTGAATAAGGGTACATTAAGGCCAATTCTTAATGCAGCTTAGTAAGAGAACCCCTTAATAACTTATGCACTGTTACCGTTCAAATTGGCTGACTTTATTATTGGTTTAATGGCACCTCAGGAAGGTGTTTGGTGCTACCTCTGTTTTCTTCCCTCCAGAATGAAGATGCTGGTGATTATAAGTGCATAGCAGCCAATGAGGCCGGGGTGGTGGAGCATAGTGTGACTTTAACACTTCAAAGTAAGGGTCATTATTATTTGCTGCTTAGAGAGAAATTGGTTAAATTGTTTGAAAGAGCTGTGGAAAAGCACAATTTTCATTCCCCACCCCCTCGTGTATTTTAGCTGTAGGAAACGTTTTCCTGTCAGTGCTAGATAACAGCAGGACCATTTTGCATGTGAAGCATATCTTATTTTTCATTATTCACTGTGGTGTTTCCATTTCTATCCATTGGAACTGCTCCACACTATGGAAGCTGCTTATTGCTGTGAGTTGAGCGTTGCAACACTAAAAAAGGGAGAACTATGATGGTTACAGTACATCATGATAACTATTTCTTATGGTGGAACTGGAAAAGGCCATTGTAGCAATGTGAAACCCACTGATTTCATCTGCACGTGTTTCTTTTTTTTTTTTTTTTTTAATTCTTTATTCATTTTTTCATCTTTCAACAAGTGTAAAAATTATTAAACAATTGAAAATGAATACGTCACTTGAATTACTATCAATTATAGCATTGAATAAAATTTAATCCCTCCCCTCCCTTCCAACTAGATTTCAATCAAAAATATCATATAAAGATTCGTTCCCTTTTTTTTTTAAACTAAACATTTAATAAAATTAAAAAAAAAAAACCCCTCCCATCCCTTCATTCACAATTGTACTTATAGAGTAAGAATGGCATCTATTCATTACAATATTTAGTTAATGTTTATAGTTTATAGTTTATTCAATTTTTGATTAAACGCCTTTTCGATACTACAAAGCGTTGGACAGAGTAAAAAGTATTAACATTTCACAAAAATGACGATTAAACATACTTTCCTATAGTAAACTACAGGAATACAGACCGTACAAACTGGGTAAATGTTGACCTATTTGCCATAGAAACATAAGGATAAGTGGGAAGAAATACACTTGAATAGAAAAGTGAGGAACATTTAAGGGAAAAACACTTAGGACCAGGGGAACAGTATAAAATTAATAGTTGAGGAAAAGTGGTTCAATTAAAAGCATCGTTAAAAAGAAAGCACTTTAAATTGCTTTTAAAAGTTTTTAGGTTTTTTTCCATTTTTATATACAAAGGAAGAGCGTTCCAGATTGTAGGGGCTGTAACAGAAAACGTAGTGGTGCGACATGTACCAATGATTTTTAAAGAGGGAATATGAAGGTTATATTGAGAGATGGATCTTAGAGTTCTTGGGGGGTCGTATGGGATCAAAAGTCTATCTACGAAAGCTGGTGAGTTGGTCTGCATTGTTTTAAATGACATGGCCCCCATATCTCTTAAAATTTATTATAACTCCCCTTTTGTATAGCTATTGTTCTCTCCATTTTCTAAATATGACATAACGAGTTCCACCAGAAATTATAATTTAATCTGTTCCAGTTTTTTCAATTAGTTGTGATCTGTTGTAGGGCGACTCCTGCCATTATCAATAAAAGCTTATTGTTGTTTGATGATATTTGGCTCTTTGATCTCACTTGTTTCTGATGGAATATGAGCACTGAATTTCTCTCTTTCTCTCCTAGGTCCTCCAACTATTACAGTTGAACCGGTGGAGATGATTGCTGATGCTGGTACCACTGTAGTAATTCACTGCCAGGCGGACGGAGAGCCGCCACCAACTATTGAGTGGTCTCGCCAGGGTCGTCCTATTTTTAGCAATGGCCGAACCACAGTTTTGTCTAATAACTCCTTGCGTATTGCTTCAGTGCAGAAAGAGGACACATCTGAGTTTGAGTGTGTAGCCCGGAATTTAATGGGATCTGTTCTTGTGAAAGTGCCACTCACTGTTCAAGGTTCGTCACCTTGGGTTTCCCTCTCACAATGGTTTAAAAAGTAGCAATCAAAACATCGCTTTACCTGCAGTTCTGTTCAGTAAATGATGATGAGACACATGCACCATATGCATGGAACAAGCTGCCTGTGTCATTACATCAGGCACCGTCTCCGGTACTATTCAAATTAGAGAATGACACGGTGACAAAAATTCATCATACAATCTTCATGTCATTTTTTAAGGAGAGAGGGAAGAATCAGAGTATGAATGGCCACAACCATTGACCCTCAAGCTTTGCTTTGAAGAATGCTGGTGTAGAAGGACTGAGGTTGAAACAGACACTACAGAATGACAGTCTCTGGTATCCAGAGCAGATATTGTGATGTCATAATCCTCATTCCAAAAGTGCCTAAGAGCCAATCACATCAGTGATGTCACAATGGCTTCATTATCCTTGGCTCCCATAAGAATCAGAATATGAATGGGCTCAGCCACTGACCCACAAGCTTTGCTTTGAAGAATGCTGGTGTAGAAGGACCGAGGTTGAAATAGACACTAAAAAATGACATGGGATTATTTCCCGCGGTTATCCGTGGGGACGGGAACGGTGATGAATTTTGTCACCGTGCCACTCTCTAATTCAAATCCAAGCTATAAGTTCACTTTTTCGATACTTCCTTCAACTCCTAACTCCCACTCAACCATAATATTACCTACAGTATGCCATCCTATCATTCTCTCTGCAAGAAACTCCCGAAGCCCTATATGTCCCGTCTGTCTATCCAATTAGATTGTAAGCTCTTCCGAGTAGGGACCGTCTGTTTGCGTGTTTATTGTTCAGCTCTAGTATGCTTTTCAGCACTATAGCAATGATAAATAGTAGTAGTAATAGTAGTATTATGTCACACATTAGGAAGAAAATAGAAAACTCACGAGAACACAGGACAAGAAGCATTAGGCTCAAAAGTCTCTTGCCTTCCATATCAACAAACTCCCTACACTACTGCAATGAAGTCAAGATCTCCAGATCTTCAGTCAATCTCTGGTTTTTAAACTCTCTCAACTCTGGAATAATCTCCCCTGTTTTTTTTTTTTTAAGGCGTTCCAGTTCGTTCCAATTGTTTCGTAAATCTTTAAAAACGACTTTATTTGCCAAACATTTTGAAAATTAATTCTTTTGAAATTTTGCTATTATCTTCTATTTATCATTTGTAAATCATTCCCTGTTTATTTAATTGCTGTAAACCGAGTCGAGCCTTCTCAGAATGATGGCTCGGTATACAAAGTTAAGCTTTAGTTTAGGGTTAGTTTAGAATGTTGTCAATGTCATTGCTTTATTCCCTCAGGGTTTTTTTTCTCACGCTTCCTCCCAAGAACAATTTTACTAACAATCATGCCTTGCTAACTATGGAGTTCTTTTTCTAAACTGCAGCAAAGGTTTATGTCAAAAAGAGATCAGACGCCTTCAACTAATCCAAAACACTGCCAAAAAAGTCATAACTAATTCCAAGAACTACAACCATGTTACGGTTCATAGACAACGGCGCGAAAGACAAAAGCGCGCGCACCGCCGCGCCACTCTAAATTACAGTTTTTAGGGGCTCCGACGGGGGTTTTTATTGGGGAACCCCCCCAGTTTACTTAATAGACATCGCGCCGGCGTTATGGGGGGTTTGGGGGGTTGTAACCCTCCACATTTTACTGTAAACTGAACTTTTTCCCTAAAAACAGGGAAAAAGTGAAGTTTTCAGTAAAATGTGGGGGGTTACAACCCCCCACAATGACCCCACAACGCGGCGCGATGTCTATTAAGTAAAGTGGGGGGGTTTCCCCCCCATGCCCCCCCCCCCGTCGGAGCGCTAAAAACAGTAATTTAGAGCGGCGCACGCTGTGCTCAATTGTCTGGGCGAGCCTTTGTCCCGGCACGCTTTTGACCTGACACCCCATGTTACCCCCTTCCAATTTCCCACAGAATAACCTGCAAAATAGCTATCCTCACCTACAATCCAACGAACCTGCTTTCATTGATGGAACCCTCATCCCCTATGATCCTCCCAGAGCTCTGAGATCAACTTCTCGACATCTCCTTCACTTCCCCTCCTTAAAAATTATCGGCACTCGTCAAACCACCTCTGTCTCGGTTACAGCCCCCACAATCTGGAATTCCCTACCAAATACCCTGACGGCCGAAAAAAACTTAGATCAATTCAAAGGCGGACTTTGAGTGATAACCTCTTCCTTTCAACTCCTACTTTTTCTACACTCTCTCCGCTTCCAGCCTCTTTATCAAAGAGGGCCTTCTCCTTCCCCCTCCTCGTGTTCTTCCCTTTTCATGTCTGCTTTTCTTGTAATTATTGTATTTCACCAAAACATACCCATTGTTTTTGTTCCAAGTCCCTAATTTGTCTTGTCAATATGTCTTTGTAAGTCTCCCCCTTGTTTTTAACATTGTAGAATTCATGATAGGCGTTTCAACAAATGTTAATAAAACTTGGAAACTTGCATGTTTTTTTTTCTCATGCACCAATGCCATTTTTACTGCAGCTGTAAAAATGGCCCTTTTCTTTCTGTCTTTTGTATTAATGACCAGAGAATACAGGCAGTCTCCGAGTTACAGACACCCGACTTAAGTGCGACTCGTACTTAAGAACGGGGTTGTGGCTTCATTTGATTTTACTGAGCAGTATTTCCAGTGGCATAGACATCTACACTTCTCCTGTAACAGATTTAGGAATAATTCATGGCCACTTTATGAACAGTGTGTGGTTGCACATATTGTACCTTAAGAGGGAACACTGGTATTGACAATTGGCCCTTTTGTAAGCAGCAAGAATCTTAAAATCTACAAGTTCTGAGTTACATATAAAACTGGCTTAAGAACAGCTTTACAAAGTAACTCGTTCTTAACCCGGGGACTGCCTGTATTAGGCCTCGTAGGAATATGCATGCCAATCTTTATGGTGCCTAGAGCGATGATTTCTAAACTTAGTGGATCCCAGTAGTGGCAGTCAGTGTTGGGCCTGCAAGTCTGTGACTATTCATAGACCCTGTCCCCTCGACCTCCTGTTAGACTGGAAACCCACGCACAGTACTGGAGCCTCTGCACGCACACTGGCATACAGGGTTCTATGTTCACTACTACCAACACTGATGCTTCAGCTTTCATGCTTTGGACAAGTGAGGGAGAAGAGGAAATGGATGGCAGATGGAAAGGGAGTGGAGGTCTGCTCTTTTGTTTTCATCATCTGAGATCATGTGACTTTCTAAGTGTTAAGATGTGGTCCTATTGAATAAAGGTTTAAGAAGCTTTGCCTTGTCCTCCTACAAGCAACTACTTTTTGAATTAATAAAGGTGCTATTTTTCTCTTCTAGTACATGGTGGATTTTCAGAATGGTCTGAATGGCGGCTCTGCAGTGTCACATGTGGTCAGGGAGTCCAAAAGAGGATCCGCCAGTGCACCAACCCTCTCCCTGCTAATGGTGGGCGGCACTGCCAAGGCTCTGATGCAGAAACTCGCAGCTGTCAGAACAAACCATGCCCAGGTAGTTACTTTTGTAAAACTGGCCTGTGATTAGCAGCTGCTAATTCCTCGAGCCTTTTTGTTGGTCCTTAGAAAATCGACTGTTGTGCATTTCAGGAAGTATTACTGGGGTCAGGCGATGGATTTATTATCCTTTTCCTTTCGTGTGTCCCGGATGACGGGACATTCCAAAAATGACATAGACAGTGGAATAAACAGTCTGTATGGACTAATAAAGAGCCAGGAACAGAAAATATTTGAATTTACAGACTTATGACTTATTTACATTATGTTTACAATAGCCGTAAATAATACAAAACTTTGCTAAAATAATTACGATTGGAACCAGCGTAACGTAAAATTTATTACGACAGGAAAAGGTTATGTGCATTCTGATGCATTAACAATCACCTGACATTATAATTGCACGTCTGCATAAATGAAAGCATGATATAGGCTGCAAATCCTCGTTCCTCCCTTGCAGTCATCTATGACATGTTTATTCATGTTCCTGCTACACCAGTAGTTTTCAACCCATCCTTGGGATACCCAGAATGAATATGTAGGATAGATTTGCATATAAAAGAGAGAGTGCATGCAGATTAAGCTTTTACATAATCATGGTGGATATTTCAAAAAGCTGACTAAGGGGTCCTTTTACTAAGGCGCACTAGTGCATCTTAACGCGCGCTAAATGCTAAGACGTCCATTATATCCACACACGCTAAGACGCCCTAGCGCGCCTTAGTAAACGGACCCATCAGTGTGTCCCAAGTGCTGAGAACCCTGGCAGCAGTTTTGTTCAAGAAGTAACAAAAAATTGTTTGTGCTTGACAGAAAAAACATTTTTCATTCCAGAAATCTACTTCCCCCGCGTCTTTCTCAGTAACAGACTATGGACTTTTCCTCCAGGAACTTGTCCAAACCTTTCTTAAAACCAGCTACACTATCCGCTCTTACCACATCCTCTGGCAACGCGTTCCAGAGCTTAACTATTCTCTGAGTGGAAAAAAAATTTCCTCCTATTGGCTTTAAAAGTATTTCCGTGCAACTTTATCGAGTGTCCCCCTAGTCTTTGTGATTTTTGACGGAGTGAAAAATCGATCCATATGTACCCGTTCTGCTCCACTCAGGACTTTGTAGGCTTCAATCCTATCTCCCCTCAAATACTGAGTGCTCTGCTCACATAGTTACCTAGGCACACTTAGAACTGCTATTTAAACGGTCCTACTAGTCCAGTTGGCTATGTAGCACCAGAACTGAATATTGCCAGTGTACGGACTCTGCTCTGGTGCTGCCCAGACAGCACTGCAATGGTCAAAACAGATATTCTTCAGCGCTGTTCAGATAAGAGCGGTTGAATATCCCCTCCCAAGCCATTTAACATGAATGAAGGGGCCTAATCTCCGTCCTCATTTGCACAAGCCTCGAATGCTTTAGAATCCTAAGTAGCAACATTCTAGAGTTCAGATTGTGATGTCATAATGTCTCATCCCGCCAATGCCTAAGCTCCGTCCTCATCTGCACAAGCCTCAAACGCCTTAAAATCAGAAGTAGCAACATTCTAGGGCTCAGATTGTGATGTCATAATGCCTCATTCCACCAATGCCTAAGCTCCGTCCTCATCTCCATAAGCCTCAAACCCTTTAAAATCCTAAGTAGCAACATCCTAGAGCTCAGATTGTGATGTCATAATGCCTCATTCCATCAATGCCTAAGCTCCGTCCTCATCTGCACAAGCCTCAAACCCTTGAAAATCCTAAGTGGCAACATTCTAGAACAAAGACTGTGATGTCATAATGCCTCATTCCACCAATGCCTAAGCTCCGTCCTCATCTGCAGAAGCCTCAAACCCTTGAAAATCCTAAGTAGCAACATTTTAGAGCTCAGATTGTGATGTCATAATGCCTCATTCCACCAATGCCTAAGCTCCGTCCTCATCTGCACAAGCCTCAAACCCTTTAGAATCCTAAGTAGCAACATTCTAGAGCTCAGTTTGTGATGTCATAATGCCTCATTCCACCAATGCCTAAGCTCCGTCCTCATCTGCACAAGCCTCAAACGCCTTAAAATCAGAAGTAGCAACATTCTAGGGCTCAGATTGTGATGTCATAATGCCTCATTCCACCAATGCCTAAGCTCCGTCCTCATCTCCATAAGCCTCAAACCCTTTAAAATCCTAAGTAGCAACATTCTAGAGCTCAGATTGTGATGTCATAATGCCTCATTCCATCAATGCCTAAGCTCCGTCCTCATCTGCACAAGCCTCAAACCCTTGAAAATCCTAAGTGGCAACATTCTAGAACAAAGACTGTGATGTCATAATGCCTCATTCCACCAATGCCTAAGCTCCGTCCTCATCTGCAGAAGCCTCAAACCCTTGAAAATCCTAAGTAGCAACATTTTAGAGCTCAGATTGTGATGTCATAATGCCTCATTCCACCAATGCCTAAGCTCCGTCCTCATCTGCACAAGCCTCAAACCCTTTAGAATCCTAAGTAGCAACATTCTAGAGCTCAGTTTGTGATGTCATAATGCCTCATTCCACCAATGCCTAAGCTCCATCCTCATCTACACAAGCCTCAAACGCTTTAAAATCATAACTGTTCGAGACTTGGGTGGTTAAGGCAGAGCTTACAGGAAGGGGACAGGGACAGTGACAAAACTCGCCAGGATGGGGAAAAATTTGTCCCCATGGCATTCTCTACTTCAGGGTTGCTAGGGCCCTCAGTAGCATCTAGTGGTCAGTCCCAGAGAGAAGGCAGGAAATGACACCCCTTACACTAGAGATTTTGGAGTTACACTTTTTTATCTAGTATATGTATGATCTGATTCAAAAATGACTTTTTTCATAAATGTTTATTGAGCAAAGCCCATAGAACTGAGCAGTACTGTAGCATATATTCATTGTATGGTTGCATACATATGTTCATATGCAGAGTGGCCAATGCCTTTGACAGATTAGGAGCTAGCAGAACAGGGTGGTGGGGCCTGAAACAGAGCAGGAGAGGGCCATGTGTCTGGGGTTTTGCGGCCCAAAATCTGGTAACGCTTTACATGGGTCAGAATAACAAAGAGACTTGTCATTTCTAGGAAGTACAACAAAGTCAAGTAAAATGCCATTAATCAGAAACAAAGAGAACTAAACAAATATTTTAAAATAATTTAAAAGGTGTTAATTATCAGAAAATATTTTTGTCTCCATATAGCGGATGGTAACTGGTCAGAGTGGAGTCCTTGGGAAGAATGTTCCAGAGCCTGTGGTCAGGGTAACAGAACAAGAACCAGAACATGTAACAACCCACCAGCACAAAATGGTGGAAAGGCATGTGAAGGACCTGCTGTGGAAGCTGTTATGTGCAGTGTTAAGCCATGCCCAGGTAACAGTGGAATTGGACACCTGAATCTTCTGTCCCCACCCCTGTTACAAAACACATCAAACCTACTGGCCTAAGGGATGGTAGGATTCCCTTACAAAACACATCAAACCTACTGGCCTAAGGGATGGTAGGATTCCGTTACAAAACACATCAAACCTTCTGGCCTAAGGGATGGTAGGATTCTGTTACAAAACACATCAAACCTACTGGCCTAAGGGATGGTAGGATTCCGTTACAAAACACATCAAACCTACTGGCCTAAGGGATGGTAGGATTCCCTTACAAAACACATCAAACCTACTGGCCTAAGGGATGGTAGGATTCCGTTACAAAACACATCAAACCTACTGGCCTAAGGGATGGTAGGATTCCCTTACAAAACACATCAAACCTACTGGCCTAAGGGATGGTAGGATTCCGTTACAAAACACATCAAACCTACTGGCCTAAGGGATGGTAGGATTCCGTTACAAAACACATCAAACCTACTGGCCTAAGGGATGGTAGGATTCCGTTACAAAACACATCAAACCTACTGGCCTAAGGGATGGTAGGATTCCGTTACAAAACACATCAAACCTACTGGCCTAAGGGATGGTAGGATTCCGTTACAAAACACATCAAACCTACTGGCCTAAGGGATGGTAGGATTCCGTTACAAAACACATCAAACCTACTGGCCTAAGGGATGGTAGGATTCTGTTACAAAACACATCAAACCTACTGGCCTAAGGGAATGCACATCAGTAGTTAGAACAGAAGTTAATTCATGAACCTGTTTTTAGATGCCTAAGTCATGACATATAAGTTCCGTCTAAGCAGTCTCGTCAAATTTTCGACTATCCCTGCAGTCATGACTAAGTTTAGGTTGGCCCATGTCCCGAACACATCCTGCCCTAACCACTCCTCCAAAAATGCCTCTTTCTGCTCTGGGTACACAATGGCATTCAGAGGCCTAAAAAGTCTCTGGATACGTCTAGAAACCCATTTTGATTATCAGCACTGTCTTAGATCGGTTTTTAGATGTATTTAAGTTTCAGTTATGAGCCCCATAGTCTATAAATGGCACTTTAAATTAGGCACCAGTAAGCGCCCTGCCTGCGCGTAACTTAATTGGTAAAAGCCTTTAAAAAAAAAAAATATATATATATTTATTTATTTATTTATAATTTTCACAAATACATATCAAGCATTAAACACTTGTACATAAAGGTAGATTGAGCCGGTATTATGAAATAATATTGAACAATGGTTTAACAAAGAAAAAATATGCTTAATCTATCTCAAGTCTTCAATTTGGAGATCCAAGATTAAATTCAGAGCGATAACAAAACAAAGGTTAATAAACCTGTCAAGAATTACAGTCTAACTGTTGACTTGGAATCTTACTCATTCAGATAAGGTGTTATATTATTTCACTTCTCTCCCAAGACGTTTAAGAGATATAAAACCGGATAACTGTGAGGGACTGATATCTAATCACATACTTGCAGGGAAACCTTAAGTGGAAAACAGCTCCTATCTCTGTTACTGCTGGTCTCAAAATCAAAAACTGCCTTCTCCTTTTTTGTGTCTCCCTTGAGATGTCGGGAAACATCTGGATTTTTTGTCCCAAGAATTCCTTAGATCTATTGTTAAAGAACATCCTTAACCCTTTCAGGACCAAGGGACCTATTTGTCCCATAACTTTAAAATCCTATCAATTTTGATTGGGATAGTCTACAGTTCTAAATTTGATATGTACGGATTCCATAGGATGCTGCCTTTATGTAAACAAACTGGTTCCGACATTCATTCATTAGCGTCGTTGCTAGATTGACGAGAAGATTCACTTGCCACACTGTCCATAAGCCAGAAGTGTGATTTTTTTAAATAAAAATAATGATATTTCACAAAAAAAAATCAATTTTTTGGCATCTGCAAGCCCTTTTTACCATAAAAATGTCGTCAAAACCACAAAAATTGGCCTACGATCCTTATGGTCCTGAAAGGGTTAAAATCCATTCTTTATCCGGTAAAAGCGCTACCGTCAACAAAAGTGTAGCTGGAGAAGCGAGAGAAGCATCAGATGTCTCCAATTGGAAACATCTAGTGGGGTCTCTTGTTGAATTTCATTTCCAAATTGTTGCTGGTCTATTTTCTGTGGCAAATAATAAACTCGAACAAAGGGAGGTATAGATTGCTCCAGTACATTTAGAATTTCTTTAAAGTACCTCTTTAACATTTCTATTGGAGTAACAATAGGTATCTTTGGAAAATTTAATATGCAAAAATTATTAACTCTACTTTGATTTTCCAAAACTTCCAATTTTTTCCTTAGAAGAGTATTATCAGTTACCAGTGCTTCCTGAATTTTTTTTACTGAAGTCACCTCCGTAGAAACTTTTAATAAATCAGTTTTAGTTGTTGAAGTATCTTGTTTTAAAGTGGAAAGTTCTTTTGCCTGGTAAAAGCCATTTAAAAGGGTTTTATATGTCATTAAAAAAAATGTAGGCTTAGTAAATTGTAGAGTCTTAAAAATATGAAGGTTTTTGATCTATGAAAGATACCCTTACCACTGAATAACCAGAGGAGAATAGCAATATGATCCTTGGAGTGGTATTCTGAGATCTTTTCCTTCATTTAGGTGTCTAAATTATTAGGTTAACCGAGTGGGGATCTTTGCTTTGGCTGGTTAATCCAATTTTTCACTTTATATTGACGTTATTTACTAATGAACTACGAAATTAAAATTCATGAACCAGTCTGCTGATTATGGATGGATCCCAAATTCATTCTATTGATTTATTCAGAAGCTCTTAAGAAAATGTGATTTTCGAGTCTGGGATTCATGCAGGAGGCATACTTGCTACCATATTGTAAAGTTTATATGTATGCAAAAAATGTCTCTCACACTGGCATATCTAAATGTTTATCCTTTGAAGAAATGCTTCTCAATTTCATAGTGCAAATGTCTGCTCCCTTCTTTTAACAGTTCATGGCACATGGGGCCCTTGGGCTTCTTGGGGGTCTTGTAGTGAGACTTGCGGGAAAGGTACTCAGGCCAGAGTAAGGCTGTGCAATAATCCTCCACCATCATTTGGCGGATCATATTGTGATGGTCCTGATACCCAAATACAAGTTTGCAATGAGAAGAACTGTCCAGGTAAGAATAATCAATCTGAAATTAGACTCAAAATTCAGTGCCTACACATCGTTGTTTCAGCTGCATCATCAGTGGTTCCCAACCCTGTCCTGGAGGACCACCAGGCCAGTCAGGTTTTTGGGATGGCCCTAATGAATATGCATGGGGCAGATTTGCATGCCCGTTACCTCCATTATATGCAAATCTCTCTCATGCATATTCATTAGGGCTATCCCAAAAATCCAACTGGCCTGGTGGTCCTCCAGGATAGGGTTGGGAACCACTGATCTAGAAGAAACACATTAGCCAAGGCTTGTTTTTTTTTTCCACAGTAACTAAAATTCCTTAAACTATTGCAAGTTCTCTCAACCCCTTTATGATAAATATAATTAGCATATGCTAGAAGATGACTGCTGATCTGCAGTAAATATGGCTTATGGATCATCACCCTTGCCCTCATGTCATGTGAAATGTAGAATATTTTTAGAATAATTCCTAAAATATAAATCCATGGTAACTTACTAAATGGCAGCAGAAAAAGATCAATTTGGCCCTTCTAGTCTACCCAGTTGAGATTTTAATATGGATAGAGAAGTATATCAATTTCCATATTCATCCTAACACAAGTTCCCCATATCTATGCTTTTTGCCTGAATTTTTATTACCCTTTCTATTCCTTCCTCCATATCAATACCAAGCAAGTCTAGACTGTGTGTATGTATTGGACTTCACATCCTCTTACGTGGGCTATTTCAGCCTTTGCTGTCTTTACATAAGCCATTTCACTACCAAATCTAGCAGCTGTTCTAGCGGTTGCCACTGCAGTAACTGCCCCAAAGCCCATAGAGCTTTAAAGAGCTTTGAGGCTTTTACCACACAGTTTTATAAAAGTGTGTGTGTGGAGGGGGAGGGTAGTGAAGTCATTGCCCAAAATATCTAGCCTCCCTCCCTAAGTTCATTGAAGTTTGGGCTATGACCATGGTCATTCCGTGTAGTTTACACCATAAGAGCATAAGAATTGCCTTCTGAGTCAGATCAGTGGTCCATCGTGCTCACACGGCAGCCCCTAGGTCAAGGACCTGAGCCCTAACTGAGTCTAGCCTTACCTGCATACGTTCTGGTCTAGCAGGAACTTGTCTAAAGTTGTCTAAAGTTGACAAAGTTGTCTTGAATCCCTGGAGGGTGTTTTCCCCTACGACAGCCTCCGGAAGAGCGTTTCCATTTTCCACCACTCTCTGGGTGAAAAAGAACTTCTTTACGTTTGTACGGAATCTGTCCCCTTTTAACTTTAGAGAGTGCCCTCTCGTTCTCTCCACCTTGGAGAGGGTGAACAACCTGTCTTTATCTGCTAAGTCTATTCCCTTCATTATCTTGAACATTTCAATCAAGTCCTCTCTTAGTCTCCTCTTTTCAAGAGAGAAGAGGCCCAGTTTCTTTAATCTCTTGCTGTACGACAACTCCTCCAGCCCCTTAACCAATGTAGTCACTCTTCTCTGGACCCTTTTGAGTAGTACTGTGTCCTTCTTCAAGTACGGCGACCAGTGCTGGATGCAGTATTCCAGGTGGGGTCACACCATGGCCCAGTACAGCAGCATGATAACCTTCTCCGATCTGCTCATAATCCCCTTCCTAATCATTCCAAGCCTTTTGTTCGCCCCTTTTCGTCGCTGCTATACATTGCGCAGACAGCTTCATTGATTTGTCGACCAGTACTCCCAAGTCCCTTTCCTGAGGGGTCTCTCCGAATACTGCACTAGACATCCTGTATTCGTGTACAAGACTTTTGTTACCAACATGCATCACCTTACACTTATCCACGTTAAACTTCATTTGTCATGTCACGGCCCATTTCTCAAGCATGTTTATGTCCTGTTGCAGGTCTTCACAATCCTCCTGCGTCTTCACTACTCTGAATAACTTCGGGGCGTCTGCAAATTTAATCACCTCGCTCGTCATTCCAATTTCCAGGTCGTTTATAAATATGTTGAAGAGCACGGTTCCAAGCACCGAACCCTGCGGCACTCCTCTGGTGTCGCTTATCCAGTACGAGTATTGTCCATTTACCCCCACTCTCTGTTTTCTGTCCGCCAACCAGTTTTTGATCCACTTGAGTATTTCACCCTCAATCCCATGGCTCGCAATTTTTTGAAGTAGTTGTTCATGCGGGACCTTGTCAAACGCCTTCTGAAAATCCAGTATCTTCTTGTAAGCTCAGTACAGCTGTCGCATTGTAGTTGGGGCCATAAGGGCAAATCTGTGCAAGTTACCCCACTGTGTTCGATTGATTGCCACTGCTGTTTGGGTCATAACTATTGCTCTATGCAAGATACCAGTATTGAGTTATAAATCTTCAAACTACATTTTATATTCATTTTAATAAAGATTGCACAAATAAAAATCCTTAACCTGTTAGAAAAAAAAAAAAAGAAAGATCTAAAAGAGAACCAAGAAAGGATTGGCTCAGTGGCAATAGAGAAAATCCAGGTTTAATTCTCAAAGACAGATTTGGTTTCCCAGAAAGGCAAAGGATGAGGATGCTACAGGAGACATCATTCCCAGCAGCATGTACTGGTCAGACTGATTCCGGCAGAGTTGCAAGTCCAAAAACAAAGGAACAGGACAGTTCTAGACAAAAAAAAAAAAAAGAAAGATCCAAGGATACATTTGGGTAGAGTGGATAGACTAACAAAGAGCCAATATTTTGCAATTAAGGGATCTTTGTAGACCAGAAATCTGCATCTTTAAATAGTAAATAATTTAACAAGGAAAACTATGTGTCCATATACTTTTAGTGGCATTTTGATTCATCATACTTAACATTTCCCTCTTTCTGCTAAAGTACTTCTTTTTTAATTGGATGTAATTCTTTTCTACTGTCAATATCTTTGAGAGATTAAAACAACGTATAGAGTTGTGTCTTTTTATGTTAACAAGTGGATGGAAGATGGGCTGCCTGGAGCAGCTGGTCTGCCTGCAGCATATCCTGTGGAGGAGGTGCCAGGCAGAGAACCAGAGAATGCTCTGATCCTGCACCAAACTTTGGCGGCCACCAGTGTGAAGGAAATGATTTGCAGACTGACTTTTGCAACCGAGATTTGTGTCCAGGTGAGAAATATGCCCTTCTTGCACTCTAAATGCCCCGGAACGGTGTTATTACTGTTTTACACAAGCAATGAGACACACATCATGAGAAACAAAACCAAATAACATACATTCTGCTGTAGTTCTCTACTATAGTTAATCCTTGTGGGCCTGATTCTGTAAATGGTGCCTAGATCAGCTGTGCCTAGATGATTTCCACGCTGGACTTTTAATTAGCTTAATTGGCATGATAATTAAAAACACCATTAAAAGCCAATTAATAACAATTTTATCGGTGTGGAAATCAGCGCAGCCAGGTAAACTCGATTTAGGCACCAGTAGACGTGATTGTACAAATGCCACCTAAATTTGATTGACATGCAGTGGGCACCATTTCCCTAGGCACCATTCACAGAATCAGGGCCATGTGTGTACAGGAAGCTCGGGATATATGAATTTGAGTAAATACATAATGTAGCTTTTAGGTGGCTTTGGATTAATCCTGGAAGCTCCTTGGAAATGAATCCTTGCTATGATGCTAACGTGGGTTTGGATGGATTTACATGTTTACGGGATTTGGTATGTGTAATATTATGTAGGTTTTATAATAATAATTATAATAATAATTTTATTTCTTGTATACCGCTATACCGTGAGGTTCAAAGCGGTTTACAGTAGATACAGAAGAGATGCAATTAAGTAAGATTAATAAAATGAAGAAAAAGTACTTAGAGTTCCCTGACTGTCCCAAAGGCTCACAATCTTGCTAAAGTACTTGAGAAAAATAAATTAATTAGGCTAGAAACATAGAATAGAAGAAGGCAGGAAAACAGTACATAGGAAATTAATTTAGAATACATTATATACGAGTTTTTTTCGGATACGATATATGGGAAGGATTTAACATAATTGTAAATAACATTACTGTAAATCACCCTGGTACCAGTGTAAGCATAGGATAAATATCCAAGTAAGAAATACATATCGCTCTGTATCGGACTGCCTATGGCATCCCTGCTAGCATGAGATAAAGAAAACCAAAAATAAGTTCTTATGTCATTGGGCTAGTCTAGTTATAGATTTTCAACATCTCATTCCCTTTAATGACTTGATGCTGGCCTTACTTTTCATGTATTCAGTTGGACTAATAGCACGCTTATCATCTAATTCACAATCCTCTGGAACTTAAAGCAGTTTGAACTTAAGAACATAAGACGCACCATGCTTGATCAGACCAAAGGTCCATCTGGTTCAGTATCATGTGCTCAATCCACAAATTCCTGGCAGGATCCCAAGGAGTTCATTCATTCTGTCTTGCTCATACCCGTGGATGAGAACTGGTATCTCCGAGTTTACATGGGCTTAATCCCTCCTCCCTTATACTCTACAGTACCTACAAATATTCCAACTGGATTCTGATATGGTCAGTTGGAAAAAGATGCCATCCCCCACAAAAATTGGGCACTGATATTTGGGCACCGATCCAAGAGGTATGCCCAACTAAATTGGCTAATTGAGTTGAGTGCTAATTGGCACCAATTTGAATTTGGGCACACATCTTGCTACGTGCTAGTCTATAATATGCGCCCAGATCCCATAGTATACAATTCAAAATGGGCATGGCCATGAATTGGGGCATGCAGCGTTATAGAATAGCAGAGATGTACGCCCAAATTGGTGCCAGGAATTACACTTGACTTCAGCAGGTGTAAGTCCTGGTGTTCAAATTTGGAGACAAAATCGACACTCAGTGCCGTTTACTGAATGGTATTTTGGGATAAAAGTACCTGATACTTTACTTGTATTCAAATCTCTTTTGTACGTGGGTAGAAAAGGGGTCATTGTTGAGGGAGGAAGAGACCCAACAACGTGTATAGAATAATTCAGTCCCGTCTAATGTTGGCCATGCTTGTCAGGTAATGTCTCCGAGATAGGCAGATGTAGTACTTAGGTGCATTATTCAATGAGTGACGTATGAACAGGCTTAAATAATAAT
Source organism: Geotrypetes seraphini (assembly GCF_902459505.1). Classification (NCBI taxonomy): domain Eukaryota; kingdom Metazoa; phylum Chordata; class Amphibia; order Gymnophiona; family Dermophiidae; genus Geotrypetes; species Geotrypetes seraphini. The sequence goes on along the minus strand of NC_047093.1, from coordinate 126,225,920 downwards.
AATAATAACAGCTTATATACCGCAATACCGTGAAGTTCTATGCGGTTTACAAAGACTAAGCAAAGGTACAAACATGGGATTTGTGACAATGTATTTTATTTAATTTGAAACAATTTTTATTATTGAATATTACAAACAGGAGAAAAGCATCAAAACAACCCCCCTCCTAATACAACATTCAAAGCACTAGAAAAACAGTTCAATCAAAACCACAATCCCCCCTCCCCACCCCCACTCCCTTCCTCCTCAGAATTCCAAGATCTGCATACCAGATACTACCACTACTATTTATTATTTCTATAGAGCTGAAAGGCATACGCAGTGCTGTAAACTAAACTAAACCTTAGGTTTGTATACCGCGCCATCTCCGCAAGCGTAGAGCTCGGCACGGTTTACAGAATTAGGATAGAAAGGAACTCCAGAAGAAGAGGGGTTATAGAAAGGAACTAAGAGGGGCCAGGGTACCAGAGAGCGGGAGGTGTTAGATTTTTGAAAAGAGCCAAGTTTTCAGGTGTTTGCGGAAGAGTTGGAGGGAGTTTGAATTTCTGAGCGGGGATGTGAGGTTGTTCCAGAGTTCTGTGGTTCTAAAGGGGAGGGATGTTCCTAGTTTTCCTGCTCGGGATATACCTTTTGTAGAGGGGAATGATAGTTTCAGTTTTTGGGAGGATCTGGAGGAGTTAGGGTTTGAGGAGTTCCAAAGGAGTAGAATAACGGGAGGAAGGATGCCGTGTAGGATCTTCAACGCTAAGCAGGCACATTTAAAGAGGATTCTGGAATGTACTGGAAGCCAGTGAAGCTTGGACAGAAGTGGAGAGACGTGGTCGAACTTGCCTTTTGCGAAAATAAGCTTAGCCGTGGCATTCGGAATTAGCTGAAGTCTGTAGAGGTTTTTCTTAGTTAGGCTTATATAGATGGAGTTGCAATAGTCCAGTCTAGAGAGGATGGTGGATTGAACAAGGACGGCGAAGTGAGAATGATGAAAGCAGGATCTCATTTTAACATACAATAGACTGTCAACATGCAATATGTTAAATCTCATTTTAACATACAATAGCTGTACATTTTAACATACAATAGACAGTCTGCTCGGAAGAGCTTATAATCTAATTTAGACAGGACATTTCAGGGTTGGGGAGGTTATAGTGGATATAGGTATCTGAAAGCAGTGAGGGGGGCGTTAAGAGTTGAAAGCAGTTTCGAAAGAGTGGACCTTCAGCTTGGATTTGAACACGGATGGAGCAGGCAACCTGTTCCAGGCATACGGCACTGCAAGAAAGAAGGGATAGAGTCTGGAGTTGACAATGGAAGAGAAGGGTACAGATAAGAGGGGCTTGCCCGATGAGCGGAGATCATGGGGAGGGGGAGGAGCATAGGGGGAGATGAGTGAGGAGAGATATCGGGGGGCTTCAGAGCGAACGCACTTGTAGGTCAGCAAGAGGAGTTTAAACTGTATTTGGAAATGGACGGGGAGCCAATGAAGTGACTTCAGGAGAGGGGTAATGTGAGAATAGCGGCTCTCACGGAATATGAGTCGCGCAGCAGCTTTTTGAACAGATTGAAGAGGCAAGAGACAGGTGCATGTGAGGCTTGAGAGAATATGTTGCAGTAGTCTAAACACAAGGTGTGAGTGTGGACAAGGGTTTTGGTCGTGTGTTCAGAGACAAGAGGATGGATACAACTAACATAGTCAGTGGGCTTGAACTCTTATAGCCCACTGACAATATAACAATTCCTCCTCCCCCGCAGCCCCGCAAGCGTACAAGTGGAAAAGAACGAGAAAAGAAAAAAAAAATTCTGTAACTCCTCAAGTTCACTTTTATTTAATTCAAGCATTGTACTGCCTAAATGCTTTTTTTCTTACTGTTGCAGTTCATGGTAACTGGGGCCCATGGAGCAGCTGGGGAATGTGCAGTCGAACATGTAACGGTGGCCAGATGCGGAGGTATCGTACCTGTGACAATCCCCGTCCTGCCAGCGGTGGAAGAGCGTGTGCTGGTGCAGACACACAGACACAGAGATGTAGTACTGATGTCTGCCCTGGTGAGATCTTAAGAGGGTTTTTTAAAAAAACTATTTCTATCGTATTGACTACTTCAACTGAAGACAGTATAGTGAATGTGAGAGAACAGGATCAGAAAGCCACTGTGTTGTACACCTGCCTCTCTGCTTTTTTTTCCCAAACTTGGATATTCCTCGTCAGAATGTAAAGCAAAGATGACATGGATAGACGTGAAGTGGATTCAGAAGGAAATTAAAAAAATTATCCAAAAGGCAGAAAATATCAGAAAATGATATACTTGCCGGGGAGAAAGGGAGGGCAAGGAGGGAAAGCATAGGGATAGGAGAAGATGTGGAATTAATGGAATCACTATTTTGAACTAGTTTTTGTTTTAAACAGGCTTATCTCAAAGCAAATATATGAAGAGCTAAATCAAATCGAGCAAAACTGGGTGGAGGGTTTCCTGTCCTGTTATATAACCAGTGGAGTTTATTCATTTACAATAGTTATTTATAAGTGTGCTAAATTCCCCCCCCCCCCCCTCTCTCTCTCTCTCTCTCTCTCTCTGAGGTTTTCATGCTTGCTTAGGATTTTGGTTGGAGCAAAGTGATTCTCTGGGACTGGAAATGTTGAGTTATATCTGTTATAAACACGCACTCCTCTCTGTGAAGAAGGGAGGTGTGTTGTTTGTTTTTTTTTTTGTGCAGTGCTGGGAACTTTTCACTTGTAGCATAATAGAAGAGTCTGGAACCTATAATACAGCTCAGCAGGTTACGTTGTGCCAAAAACAGATTGGGGCCATTGCACCATTACGTTGAACAGGGCTTTTCGTTCTTCCACAGATCCTACTTTTCATGGTCATACATAAATCCTTCTTCTGTGACACATGATCCACTCCAAGCGTGGGGTCTGAAGCCTTGATTTAATGCTCTTGGCTTAGTCTCTTGTAGAAGAACTTGGCACAGTCGAATGCTTGCAGTCCTCACAGTTATATATGTTTTCTACTTTCCAACTACCACAATTTATGCTTGAAATCATTTTGGCATCTCTCTCTCTGTTTATCCATATGTATACACATATAAACAGAAATTGAAACACACTAGTTGTAGAATCTCATCTGGATGCTTTGCCAAAATTAATCTCATAGAAACATAGAAGATGACGGCAGAAAAGGGCCATAGCCCATCAAGTCTGCCCACTCTAATGACCCCACCCCCTTGAATTTACCCCCCAAGAAATCCCACATGTGTATCCCATTTCCTTTTAAAATCTGGCACGCTGCTGGCCTGAATCACCTGAAGTGGAAGTTCATTCCAACGATCGACCACCCTTTCGGTGAAGAAGAACTTCCTGGTGTCACCATGAAATTTCCCATCCCTGATTTTCAACGGATACCCTCTTGTGGCTGAGGGACCTTTAAGAAAGAAGATATCATCCTCCACCTCAATACGGCCCGTGATATATTTAAACGTCTCAATCATGTCTCCTCTCTCTCTACGTTCCTTGAGTGAGTATAACTGCAATTTACTCAGCCTTTCCTCATACGGGGAGGTCTTTGAGTCCCGAGACCATCCTGGGGGCCATACGTTGAACCGACTCAACTCTCAGCACATCTTTTTGGTAATGTGGCCTCCAGAATTGTACACAATATTCCAGATGAGGCCTCACCATGGATCTGTACAACGGCATTATAACTTCGGGCTTCCGGCTGATAAAACTTCTACGGATACAACCCATCATTTGTCTTGCCTTTGATGAAGCCTTCTCCACTTGATTGGCAGAGAATCTCCTTGGCTAGACTTCAACAGTCTCTTCAGCTTTATAGCTATATACTGTATATTCTCCTGTTCAGTTGTAATGATGAAGAAATAGGCTTACATAGGATTAAGGTAATAAATGTAAAAAATTTCCTGCTTGAGCAAAAGTTTCTATTCATTGTGTTATTTATTTAGGCCCTGATTCTGCAAAATGCATCTAAAGTTAAGCGCCATTTAGGTGCCTAAGTAGGGCGTCCTTTGTAGAATTGCGCTCAGCAGAGTTCAGCACTGTTTAGGCGTCTAACTTTTTAGGTGTCCTTTAGAGAATCAGGTTATAGGATGTCAAAACGATATCCTTAGTTATAATATTTTATTATTATGTTATTAGAATGGCGATTTTATGCTGTTTTTCATTATAATTGTAATACTAGGCATTGGATCTGTTTAATGCTTTTATTTATTTCTCTTCCATTAGACAGAGTGACTGGGATTCGAACCAGCAACATTAGGATAAAAGGGTATAGTTTAACCAGTGTACTACAGAGTGAGCTAGCAAGCTGCATAGCAATTGTAAAACTGGGTCTTATAGGCATTGTAAGGAAGTCTACTTTTGAGCACAGTCCTATTCTCTGCTCATATGTATGCTAATACACTTGTACACTACTTTATTGAATAGTGCATGAGTCACATAGTTTACCTAAGTGCCAGTTATCATCTTAAGGTGACTTAACCCTTGGGATTCACTGGAACCGTTCCAAAGGCTATGCTCTAATTTGCTTGTTTATAGTGGATGGAAATTGGGGTCCTTGGCAAGCTTGGAATGAGTGCTCTGCTTCCTGTGGAGGTGGAGAACAAACCCGGATACGTCTATGCCATAATCCAGCCCCATCTAATGGAGGTCGGCCTTGTCCAGGTGACTCGTCTCAAATATCCAGATGTAATATTCAGGCATGTCCAGGTGAGCACAAGAGATTTCATCAAAGAATGTTGCTACTTTACTGTTTAAAAAAAAACTACAGTATTTGGATTCTCTGCCTTTTTGAAGAAATTTACCCAAGAGGGTGTACAGCGAGAACAATCTGAATATAGGCAATAGATAATTTCTGCAGAAAAAAATATTCACATAATAGTAGATACGTTGGCATAGCATGCTACAATATTTGTAATGCTAATAACAATATACAGTATAATAAAACATCTTAATAACAGCATAGAGTATAAGCAGAAGGGGAACATATAGGAAGCTAAGAAAGAGTAACATGCAAATATTATGAAACAACATGATACATATTAAAAGAAATCCCTCAGGCAAAATTGTTACATAAGCATTTCTGAAGAGAAATAATTAAAAGATTATTTAGGTCCTCTTTTACTAAGCCATGATAAGAGGTTTCAACCATGGCCTGAGGTGTTAAATGCTCCAACACTCCTCTGACACCTATAGGAATTCTGGGCCATGGTCGAAACCTCTCCCGTGGCTTAGTAAAAGCGGGAATCAATTATGAATTGGTGCAGTTTAGCAAATTTATGGGCCCAGATTTGAAAGAATTTTAAAATTATTCAAACTGAAAAGATACATTTTTGGGACATCGCCTATTTTACTCTTTTTGCGGGGGCAGTACATTTGTGAAATTGAAACCAAATTCCTACTGAATCCAACTGGTCTTGAGTGGATAAAATATGGGCCCCATTTTATCAAAATGAGGTAGAGCTTTTTACCACAGGTAAATGCTCCGACGCTCATAAAACAAGGTATCAAATAACACTACATAAAAACTTGATGTCCCAATTTCTTTATAATGTGTTTTAACAAAGGGTTCCAAATTGGTAATAGAGTCACTACTTTTAAGTAACAGTTTTCTTAAGGAATTGTCTTTAAAAATAGGCTGTTTTTTTCTTGTCATAAATAAACAATTGCAAAAAAATAAAAATAAAAAATAGGAACTAATTGATTCATTGTACCCATGTTTCAAAAATGTCTTTTCCCAGTTTCCTTGACAGCTTGTGTAGTTCCTTAAATGGAATGAGATGACAATGTCCTTTTTAGCAGGTGAAATCGTTATGTTTGCTGTAAAGCACCACTTCCTGTTGTGTAGATTCAGCTCAGTTGATGCTTTTTTGCTATTTTTCTTTAATATTATAGATTTAGCACAAATTTACCAAGGAAAAACATCACATTTTATTTTACTGGGGTTTCTTATTTTCCACAGGTGGACCTCAGCATGCCAGAGGCAGTGTTATTGGAAATATTAACGATGTTGACTTTGGAATTGCCTTTCTCAATGCAACCATCGCAGGTGGTTCTGATTCCAACACTAGGATAATACAAGCAAAATTTACAAACGTGCCCCGGAGTCTTGGTGAGGCTCCTTTCTCCCTTCAGTAAATGTATGTGCAACCATATGGGATTATATTAGTATTTGAGTCAGGTTTAGGAGTCACTCAAGAATTGCACACAACCACAGGTCAGTATGTTATACAATTTTGAAACAGATGCTTCAGAAATATAAGCAGGTAGATATTGTGTGAATTTTTGGAATCTATTGCATTAAGGCAATGTCTTTCAAACTGTGTGCCATGACACAATGGAGTGTGCCACAAGAGATTCCAGAATTTTACTTTCTTTTTTTAAAAATTCCCTTCATAAGTCTACACTAGAATAGATGACATGCAAGAGTCTGTCAGTGTTATGAGCGTCTGCGTGCGTAAGGATACAACTGCCCAGACAAGCATCATTCTTTGACGTTGACGTGATTGGTCCTTGAACACTAATGGCAAGTAATTTTGGTTTCATTTTTTATGCAGTAGTTATCCTAACTTGAGCAACAAAGCAATCAAGGCTTTGTTACCATTTGGATCTTCTTATCTTTGCAAACTTGGATTTTCAGCTTTGACAGAAATTAAATTTTAAAAAAAGAGGACGACTGCAGATGGTGGATGATTAAATGCATGTTTGCTTGTCGACTATCGAGCTGCGTTTTGCACTCAAAAACAAGCTCATCCACCTTTATTACAATTTCCCATATATAGCTTAAAGAACTTTAAATAAATAACTCTCAAATTTAATTTTTTGATCGTTTTTTGCAATTTTATCATTTCAATTATAATGTGCCGCAAGAAACATTTGCTCCATTTAGTGTGCCAGAGATAAAAATGTATGAGAGACATTGCATTAAGAAAATAACACATGCTGTTTGCCTCTTATACAAATTGAATAATGCAGCTTGTGATGAAATTCACAAGCTATATTGTTCATGGAAAATTATTCAAGTTGGCATTATTTTTGCTCAACGTATCATCTTAAAAGGGCAGTGTTAATACAATGGCATGTGGACCTCCTTAGATACAACAGCACCCGTAAACCTTAAAGGCAGCCCCTGGACCTCCAATAAAACCTCCTTATTGGTACCTAGAGCCCTGGTGGTAGTATTACAAAACTACCATTAGGGGTCATTGTCACCCTTATATTACTTGATATCTGATGGGGCAGGAGTGCCCAGGGCTCACCCTTGCTCCATCTGCTAGACACCAGGGAAAACCCCAATATGTCCTGGGGGATCTTGGAAGGGGGAGGGCCTTTAGAGAGAGTGGATGGAGAGTCTTGCTGGAGATCCAGGTGCTACATTCGAGGGAGTGGGAGATTCTTTTCTGGAGAAGAAGAGGATCCATGTGCCGCATTTCACAACATTAGTTCCTCAAAGAGACACCCAGGGAGAATAGTAGAGCAGTTTGGGAGGTTGATTCCAAGTTGCATTTTCATTTATTATGGAAATTACTAATCTACAGTATTGAGTTATTGCAGATTAATGACTGAGACCATAAACTAAGCTGAAGTTTACTGCAGCTTTGTAACAACCTCCACTAAGGAGATCTTTGACAACGCTGTGGTAAGAATTGGTCTAAGCATGCAATTATGCGGGTCTTTGCCACAAGCTCTGACCGCAGCTGTAAAAAGCCCTTATTTCCTATTAATTTCATTTAAGGCTGTGCGCTAAAGTTATCGTTAGCGATTTTAATTACCATGTGACTTAGGCCCAGATTCTCTATAGGGTGCCGATGTTGGCAGCCACCTATAAAGCACCTGCCAATTGCATGTCAATCACACGGCGGTGCCCTTTAGGGTATTGTGCCAGGGTTTTCCGGGCTTACATTTCCGCCACCTATTATTGCTGTGAATCGCACCTATGCAAGCACTTTACAGCGCCTAACACCACTTCTGGCTTTAGCCACGCTTATAGTGGCCACGCCTAAAATGCCATAAAGCGCCTATGCAGATGCGATTCCAGTGTTTTTTATTTAGGTGCTATTTTTGCCTTTTTAATGCTTCTTAATTAACTTATCAAATCATATGAGGCACAAGAAAAATATCCAAAATAGCCAAGTACAGAATTTCATATAGCAATTTTCTAACAGTTATCTCACACCGAAGGTCCTCAGAACGCCACACTAAAGCATTTAGATGGTGTAACTCAGTGTTTTTCAACTTTTTTACACCTATGGACCGGCAGAAATAAAAGAATTATTCTGTGGACTGGCATCGGTCCATGGACCGGCGGTTGAAGAACACGGGGCTAAGTCGTGGGCCAGACCCTGCCCATCTCTACCCATTCTCCACCCCAGACCCTGCCCCATAATAGTGCTAATTGCACCTTGCACGTCCCGTGCCTCATCTGGAAGCCTTTCCTCGGACGTTGCAACGTCAGAGAGAAGGCTTCCGGTTCAGGCGCAGGATGCCCGTAGGAGCCACTTCCCGTGCCTTTGTGCACTGAATCAGTGAGGAAGCGGGAGCTGGCTCGAAGATAACGCCGCATCGATCGCACCGTGGACTGGCGGTTGAAGAACACTGTTTTGGGCCTGATGCACGTGCTGGAATTTCTGTGGACCGGCACTGGTCCATGGACCGGTGGTTGAAGAACACTGGTGTAACTAGTGTGGTAGCACTCCTCACTGGAACCCTTTTGCGTCGGTGTGTATTATTTTTAACTTTTTATATGTCTTTTATAGCTTTTTTTTCATTTTAAAGTGACAGTGCTTAAACCTAAAACATTTTTAAAAAAAAATTATTTATTGATTTTCAATTCGAGTACAAAGTGCAATAGATTTTACATACAATTAATATCATGAACAGCAATACATTTGATCAAAGAATAATACAAAATTTATTCCTCCCCTTCCCTCTTTCCCACCCTACCTGGATGTGTGTGCAAATCAAATAGGAAATAAAGGCATTAAACAACTAATCAGAGTTAAAAAAATGTGTTAATGGACCCCCATGTTGTTTTAAATAGTTTATTATGGCCCAATATTTCTGAACCACACAAGAACAGGGGAAACAAATCCACAAAACTCAAAAAAGCAAAACCAAAGTGGAATTGTCCAATCAGAATGGTGCACAAAAAAGTGTCTTTCAACTCATCTGATAAATTCAATATCTTTATTCATCCAAAGTAACTCAATGATTCGACATGTACATGTTTCGGCCTCCCGGCCTGCATCAGGAGTCTTAGGAGTCTTTGGGTGTAAAATGGGGTATGAGGTCTTATACCAGCCAATCAAAACGTTGCTTCAAATCTATGTAGCACTGCAAAACGCCATGGCTTTGCTCAAGTGAAAACCAAGTGAAAAGGCAAGTGTAAAAGAAAGTTCACTTGCAGCAAAGCCGTGGCGTTTTGCAGTGCTACATAGATGTGAAGCAACGTTTTGATTGGCTGGTATAAGACCTCATACCCCATTTTACACCCAATGACTCCTAAGACTCCTGATGCAGGCCGGGAGGCCGAAACATGTACATGTCGAGTCATTGAGTTACTTTGGATGAATAAAGATATTGAATTTATCAGATGAGTTGAAAGACACATTTTTGTGCACCATTCTGATTGGACAATTCCACTTTGGTTTTGCTTTTCCGATATTTTTGAATTCATTTTTTCATATCTATAACATAGACATAAAGTTTCCCACCAAAAGGAAAAACTTAGCCTGGCCCAGTTTTTCCAATTCTTAGTAATCATTTGCATGGCAATCCCTGTCATAATTATAAGGCGTCTGCTTTTATACCTCTCTAATGGATTTTTAGCGTTCAACAACGTCCCACAAATGATCACATCATAGGACAACGGAATCGATGTTTCCAAAATCCTATTAATTTGTCCCCATATTGATTTCCAAAAATTGAGTATCAAAGGACAATAAAACAACCAATGATCCAGTGTCCCTACTTCAAGATGACAATGCCAGCATCTATTAGATTTTGAACTGTCCAACTTTTGCAAACGAACTGGGGTCCAAAAAATTCTATGTAACAAAAAGAACCAGCCGACGCTGTACATCTCATCCTCCAAGTCCAAATCTGTGGCCATTGAGTAGCAGAAATCTGCTGCTTTAACTCAAAGCTCCAAATGTCTTTTAGGCTTGTTTTAGGTTTTTTTATTCAAAGAATCAGATATTAATTTATACCACTTGGCGGCCTGAGGCCCTAGCAAATCTGTCTGGAAACATAGGCCCGGCAGGCTATAGCTAAAACATTTTAATACTTTAATAATAATTTGAATAGTTTAGTTTAAAGTGAAACTTAGCTTCAAAAAATGCCTATAGTGGCGTTAAGTGCCATAAAGCACCTATGTAGATGCAATTCCAGCGCCTTTTAGATTTAAGCTCTGTCACTTTAAATATAATACACATCGACATAAAATGCTTTAGTGTGGCGTTCTGAGGATCTTCGGTGTGAGATAACTGCTAGAAAATTGGGAGCCTCTCCCCACAAACCGGCATCACCCACGAACACCTCCCCCCGCCCCGAGAACCGGCATCGCCCGTCCAAAACCAAACTCTTACCCCGATCTGGCACCAGCACGCAGCACCAACCCACAGGACGTGCCGGTGCCTGCAGATCCTGCCTCTTGCCGTTGGGCTGGGCCTTAAGCATCTGAACATGCTCAAGGCCTTCTGGCTCTCGCTCTCTCCGAGCTTTCGCAGGCGGGGGGAGCAATGCTGATTCTCGGGGGGTGGGGGGAGGCGTTTGCGGGTAGGAGGGCAATGATAGTTCGTGGGGGTGGGTGGGTGGAAGCGCACCAGTGGCCTTGGGGGTGGGGGTGGGGTCTTTTGGGGATGTTGTGGGGTGGAAGCGAGCAAGGCCTCGGGGGGGGGGGGGGAATGTGGAATGAATCAAGCGTGTTTCCCTTACTTTCTATGGGGAAACTCGCTTTGATATGTGAGCACTTTGGTTTACGAGCATGCTTCTGGAACAAATTGTGCTCGCAAACCAAGGTTCCACTGTACTATTCATAATTAACTTAAGCACCGGAAGGATACCTTAGTTTCAGCACTGTTTATAGCATATCTCCCTAACTGCTGCCTATGTAGGAGGCAGTAAGGCTCAGATTCTTTAGACAGCGCCCAAGCTCAGTGAAAAACAACCATTTAAATGATGTATTTCACAGATTTTCAAGGTGCCTACCAGCACCTAAAAAAACTCAGACCCGGAATCACGCCCCCATAGGCGCTCTACAGCGCCTAACGCCACTGGAAGCAGCATTAGACACCATAAGCGCCAAAGGAGGTGTGATTCACATGAAAGGTAGGTGCCAGGAAAACCCTTGCAAACATTTCCGGCGCCCACCTTTACTTGAGGCGCGATTCTCTAACCAGTACCGTCGTGCGATTGACACACGATCAGCGGCCGCTTTTAAGGCAGCCGCCGACAAGGGGACTGGTTAGAGAATCTGGACATGAAGGCCATATTCTATAAATGATGCCTAACTCGGTAGGTGCCTACAGAAACAGTGCCTATCGCTAGGCAGTTTGTAGAATCACACCTAGTGGCACCGAAATCAACTTCAGCACTGGTAGGTGTGAATAACTTAGGTGCCGGTATCGTAAGCCAGGATTTTCTTGGCCTAATATACCAGCTGATTGGGGATTCCCCTGCCGCGATCAGCTCAGCCGGCAGCAGCAGACAAAAGAAAACTTTAAAAATTTTGACAGGAGGGATGTGGGGAAGAGCGGTGACGGGACTAAATTGCGCAAGACAACGGCACGCCGACAACTGAGCGCAGACAACTGAGCGCAAGGTTGACGGTGCGCCAAAGAAAAGCACTATTTTAAAGGGCTCCAACGGGGGGTGTGGGGGGAAACCCCCCCACTTTACTTAACAAACTTCACTGGCTACCCTTTGAATCCAGAGTCCTATTCAAATTCGCCTGCTTCTGTTATAAAACAGTATTTGGCCTATCCCCAAGCTACTTAAACCCTCACTTCTACCTGAATCGCATTAACAAGCACTCCCGCAGAATTCAGCTCTTCGCCTTCCCCTCCCTAAAACTATGTCACTCCAAAAGATTCCTTGATAAAACTTTCGCCTTCCAGGCTGCCAAACTGAACCCATGGCTAGCCCAAATTGTCCTTGAGGCCCCCACCTACCTCGGGTTTAGAAAATCTCTCAAAACTCACCTATTCCATGGACAAGACACCTAACACCCCTCTCCAATGAACAACAATCTCCTCCTGCCCCCTTCCACCTCTCTTTTCCCAACCTACCCACCTCCAACCCCTCCCCCTGACCTACACTCCCCCCTCTCTCTCTAACTTCAACTACTTCCTTGCTCCTAATATTGTTCAATTGTTTCGAACCACTTGTAATTTTGTTTTTGATAAACAAATGTGAACCGCCTAGAGCTCCTTGGGTATGGCGGTATACAAAAATAAAGTTATTATTTTTTAACAGACATTGCGCTGGCGTTGTGGGGGGTTTGGGGGGTTGTAACCCCCCACATTATACTTAAAACTGAACTTTTTCCCTAAAAAACAGGCAAAAAGTTCGGTTTCAAGTATAATGAGGGGGTTACAACCCCCCAAACCCCCCACAACACCAGCGGGATGTCTTTTAAGTAAAATAGGGGGGTTCCCCACCAACACCCCCTGTCGGAACCCTTTAAAATAGTGCTTTTCTTCGGCACGCCGTCAACCTTGCGCTCAGTTGTCTGCGCTCAGTTGTCGGTGCGCAATTTTGTCTATGAACCGGGAAGAGCTGTGCTTAGCGATTGCTTTTCTGAGCAGGTGCTAGGCACAGTTCCTCTCTATTTTACTGGGGCCCGCTATACAATCGGGCGCGGTTCTCTAACTGGCGCTAGACGCGATTCTCTTAACTCAGTGGTATTCAACCCAGTCCTCGGGGACCACCTGGCCAGACAGAGACAATAAAAACCAGACTGGCTAAGTGGTCCCTGAGGACTAGGTTGAATACCACCGCCAGTCTGACTGACGCTGTCACGGAATTGACACACGATTGGCGGCTTCTTTTAAGGCGGCTGCTGACATGCGCACCAGTTAGAGAATCCGGGGGGGGTTAACAATACAGTTGCACAAAGGGGTGTAGGAAATGATATGAGGGGAGTTGGCTGTACTTGAAAAATAAGTTAAAAATAAAGACTTTTTAAAAAAATAACCTTGCCTTAAGGCCCTGCTATGAGGAAGCTTGTGTCCATCATAAATCCTGTTTACTGGACAACAGCCAAGGAAATTGGAGAAGCGGTTAATGGGTTCACCCTCACCAACGGTGTCTTCAAGAGAGAGTCACAAGTGGAGTTTGCAACTGGTTAGTAACATGGATAAATAAATAAAGTTTGTATTTGCTTAACAGCTATTAATTAGTTCAGATCACAGGAATACATTGTGTTCGGTAAGTCAGGCTATGAAAACACTCATTTTTCACTCGGGAGATCTTCCCTGAGGGAACAGAATTTTCTCTTTGGCCTCCCGGTGATTCCATTAAATCAATAATCAGTCAGCAAAGCAGTGACGCAATTCCCAAAGAAAATAAAAGTTCACAGCCTTTTCCAGACAGTTGCTTCTTTGTAAATAGTTGTTATGGACTTGCAGTCTTGAGCAGTCGCACTTCCTCTTACTCATCGGCCCTCTTTAAAAAGGATGCTTAGAGCCGAGCATGGAAATTGCAACAAGGCTTGTGCCCTTCTGAAGTTTCTTCTTATTGGGCGCAGTATTTCGCCATTTAATCACTACCTCAGCATTTTCATCAGGTGACGTTGATCTTCAAAAAAAATACAAATATGAAGATGAAAGTGAGGTAAATCAAACCTTAACAAGTCCAAAACTCCACCTCACTCTACTAGAGGAGGAAATAAATGGCTCAGTCTCAAAGCTGAGAACAGCCACCTCCGATATGTTGTAAAGTTAACATTTAAGGTATGCAGTCATCTTCCAGTGTTATTAGAAGTAAGACAAACCAGATTTATGCGATAATTCATTCATTTATTTTTCTTCCATACAGCAGAGATACTAGCATGCCCCCGACGGGACCCGTTTCGCCCAAGCAGGGCTTTTTCAAGGGTTCACAGCGGGCGCTCTTTCATCAGCGTCCTCACAGCTTAGGTGCTAGCGCCCGCTGTGAACCCTTGAAAAAGCCCTGCTTGGGCGAAACGGGTCCCGTCGGGGGCATGCTAGTATCTCTGCTGTATGGAAGAAAAATAAATGAATGAATGATCGCATAAATCTGGTTTGTCTTACTTCTAATAACACTGGAAGATGACGGCATACCTTAAATGTTAACTTTACAACATATCGGAGGTGGCTGTTCTCAGCTTTGAGACTGAGCCATTTATTTCCTCCTCTAGTAGAGTGAGGTGGAGTTTTGGACTTGTTATGACGTTGATCGTCCCCTCTTATCCTTAGTTGTCTTGAGTAGGAAGCTACGTGGATACCTACAGAAAATTCCCACACCATCTCCCAAATAAAGGCTCCATGGATTGTTGAATATTTGCATTAAAGCACCTTCTTTATAGAACAGTGCCCGAAAGGGTGAATTTAGTGTGAGAATAGAAATTGAAAGTTTAGCATTGATTTTTCAGCACTAGCCCTCTCCCCCCCCTTTTTTATGAAGAACATAAGAATTGCCATACTGGGACAGACTGAGGGTCCATCAAGCCCAGTCTCCTGTTTCCAACAGTAGTCAACCCAGGTCCCAAGTACCTGGCAGAAACCCAAAGAGAAGCAACATTCTAGAGCTGAGATTGTGATGTCATAATGCCTCATTCCACCAATGCCTAAGAGCCAACCTCAGCAGTGATGTCACAATGGCTAGATTGTCCTAGACTTGGCTCGCATAAGAACATAAGACAGACCAAAGGTCCATCAAGCCCAGTATCCTGTTTCCAACAGTGGTCAACCCAGGTCCCAAGTACCTGGCAGAAACCCAAAGAGAAGCAACATTCTAGAGCTGAGATTGTGATGTCATAATGCCTCATTCCACCAATGCCTAAGAGCCAACCTCAGCAGTGATGTCACAATGGCTAGATTGTCCTAGACTTGGCTCGCATAAGAACATAAGACAGACCAAAGGTCCATCAAGCCCAGTATCCTGTTTCCAACAGTGGTCAACCCAGGTCCCAAGTACCTGGCAGAAACCCAAAGAGAAGCAACATTCTAGAGCTGAGATTGTGATGTCATAATGCCTCATTCCACCAATGCCTAAGAGCCAACCTCAGCAGTGATGTCACAATGGCTAGATTGTCCTAGACTTGGCTCGCATAAGAACATAATACAGACCAAAGGTCCATCAAGCCCAGTATCCTGTTTCCAACAGTGGTCAACCCAGGTCCCAAGTACCTGGCAGAAACCCAAAGAGGAGCAACATTCTAGAGCTGAGATTGTGATGTCATAATGCCTCATTCCACCAATGCCTAAAAGCCAACCTCATCAGTGATGTCATAATGGCTTGATTGTCCTATACTTGGCTCACTTAAGAGCTGCCATACTGGGACAGATCGAAGGTCCATCAAGCTCAGTATCCTGTTTCCAACAGTGGCCATCCCAGGTCCCAAGTACCTAAATAGATCCCTATGGACGTCTCTTTTATGAAATTATCCAAGCCTATTTTAAACTCCGCTAAGCTAACTAATTTCACCACATTCCTGCAATGAATTTCAGAGTTTAATTATATGTTGTGTGAAGAAATATTTTCTCCAGTTTGTTTTAAATCTACTATTTAGTAGCTTCATCACATGCCCCCTAGTCCTAGTATTTTTGGAAAGAGTAAACAAGCAATTCACATCGACCCTTTCCACTCCACTCAGTATTTTATAGACCTCTATCATATCACCCCTGAACCATCTCTTCTCCAAGCTGAAGAGCCCTACCCACTTTATCCTTTCTTCACAGAGAAGTCATCCCAAACCTTTTATCATGTTTGACGCCCTCCTCTGTACTTTTTCTAATTTCGCTCTATCTTTCTTGAGATACGGCAATCAGAACTGCACATAATATTTGAGTTGCAGCCGTACCATAGAGCGATATAAGGGCATTATAACATTTTCATCTTTGTTTCCTATTCCTTTCCTGATAATTCCTAACATTCTATTTGGAGGAAAGGCGGGAGAGGGGAGATATGATAGAGACATTTAAATCCCTATGTGGCGTAAATGTGCATGAGTCGAGTCTCTTTCATTTGAAAGGAAACTCTGCAATGAGAGGGCATAGGATGAAGTTAATAGGTGATAGGCTCCGGAGTAATCTGAGGAAATACTTTTTTACAGAAAGGGTAGTAGAAGCGTGGAACAGTCTCCCGGAAGAGGTGGTGGAAACAGAGACTGTGTCTGAATTCAAAAGGGCCTGCGCTAGGCACGTGGGATCTCTCGGAGAGAGAAAGAGAAAATGGTTACTTGCGGAGGGGCAGACTAGATATGCCATTTGGCCTTTATCTGCCGTCATGTTTCTATGTTTCTTTCTTAGCCGCTGCCAGACATTGAACTGAGGGTTTCAACGTATCCTCAACAATGACACCTAGATCCTTTTCCTGAGCGTTAAGGTTTTTTATCGCTATCTACGGCAGTAAAAGTTCCGGCGCTCATAGGAATTCTATGGGCGTTTGAGCTTTTACCACCATGGCCTGCAAAAAAAGATCCTAACACGGTTTTATAAAAGGAGGGTAGGTTAATAATTAAGACACTTAAATCTAGGTAAATGAATGGCAGGCCTAAATTTTTATGCGTAACTTTTAAGATCCAAAATTAAGAGGAATTTTCAGCTGAAAACTTGGGCTCCTAAGTCTGGTTGAAAATAGGGCATACATTTAAGAGCCAAATTCAAAAAGTAAATGTAGGATCTCAGATTGTTTCGAATATTAGGCCTAGAGTTTACAGAGAATAATATTTCTGGCCAAGTTACATAATGGACTCAAATATAAGCATGTGTGTTATCGATAGCAGTTAAATTGTGAATCTGCCATTTATACTATACTAACGATATTTGAATATTTACAGAATTATTTTGAGCCTTATGACTCTTTAAGATTTATTAAAGTGAACTATCATGTTAAAATACAATAATACTGTTAATGAAAGTTAATAGTAAATATACCGGGACCTGTGGTTAATAATGCATGTTAGTGAATGGGAACATGGTAGCACCTTTTAATAAATCTAGCTTTAACTGTGATGCAAGAGTTATCATGCATTAATGTGGAATAGATAAACTCATAGCATTTGATATGATGCGAAGTAACATATGCACACTTGATCTTATGCTAATGAGGTAAGAAGATATAAAATAGCTTCTCATTACTTCTTAGCTCGCATTAAAAAGAGCTAATTGTAAAATAGAGCTATTAATGCAAAAAATTTGACTCCATATTGGGAAGATATGAGTTATGGACTTATATACTCATAAAAGGCCCAGGTTGATATAGGGGAGAATTCATCAAGGGACTCTTAACTGATTTAGTCCACCCTAAATGCTAAAGACACCTATTATATTCCGATGGGTGTCTTAGCATTTAGCTCGCGCTGAATTCCCTCCATGGTATGCTTATCAGCCACAGTGTTAAAAATCACATCAGGTTTCTTTTTTGCATTCCACAGCGGCATTAGTCTTCGCTTGCTAGGAACATCATTTTGTGAAAATGAAAACCCAGATAAGAAGTGCTGCTTGCAGATATTCCTGCAACACAGGAGGGGAAGGGAGAATAGACAAACCCCCTTTGGCCAATGGTGTCTCTAGTCTCCCGACTGTTCTTTCTGCCATTAGCTGATTTACCAGGGCAAAAATCTGTCTTAGTGGCCACTGAATTACACATATGTGAGGAACCCTCGTTTTAATATGTGGACCAGGGGCACATATCTAGTTTGTCTGTCTTAATCCTGCTCTGCACAGGCTCTGTGCATTCAAAACCATGACAATTAGGAACTCGAAAGGTTTCATTGATTGATGAATAGCTCCAAATTCTTTGCCTGCAAACCAGAGCAACACAGACCTCTCGCAAAGACAACATGGTTCTAAATGACAGCTGTTAAAATTTGCAGGAGAGATCTTGCGTATGACTCACATTGCCCGGGGCTTGGACTCAGATGGCGCTTTGTTGCTGGATATTGTAGTAAATGGATATACATTGCAACTACAAACCTCTGCCGACGTCAGTGTCAAGGTACAGTAGAAAAAAAAAATCATTACACTTTTCTCTATTCTGCATCAGGATTTTTTTTTTTCCTATCTATAAAAAATAGTAGAAGTTCAGACTCTGGCCTTTTGCAGCAAATCACAAAATGTTTACCTGATTTGCTGCTGAGTTAAATGTTAAAAGCATCCTTATTCAAAAGACCCAGGCCCCCAAACTTGAGGTTTCTAAAAAGTGAGTGGGGTCAAGTATAGGATCGGATTTGGTGATTTAAGTTAGAGAATTGTGCCTCTCTGGAGTCTATTTTAAACGGAAAGAAGGAGACTACTGGAAAACTTACAAAACACTGAAAAAATACATGCATAAGCATTTTTAATATGCAAACAATATGTGTTTAAAAAATGTAAGGCTGCTTATGCACATTTTAATATGCTAATGCATGTTTGCAGCACAGAGATATTCCTGGAGATGGCGTTGCAATATGTGTGTAATTATAAAATACACTCATACAACGAGTACCGTATTGTCACCCATATACCGCGCACCCGTTTAAAACACGCACACGGGTATAGCGCACGGGGAACACAAATTTATGTTAAAAAAATGTAATATAGCGCGCACACGCGTATACCGCGCATGCTAAAACCTCCTCCCGCCTACTCCGAACCGGCATCCTCCCCCCCCCCCCCCGCTCGCTTACCCGTGTTTTACAACTTTTTTTTTTCAATCCGATCGGCATCCCCCCTGCGAACCGGCATCCTCCCCCCCCCACCGCTCGCGTCACTCCCCCCCTCCCCCGCGATCCTACATCCCTCCAGCACCAAACATCTCTTACCCGATTGGGCACCAGCACCAATGCTCAGGACGTGCCAGTGCCAGTGCCCGAAGATCCTCCCTTGTTGGTTTGGGCTGGGCGGTGCAGGAGAGATCCTCCTTCTTCCTGCGCCAGGCTGGACTAGGCTTTGAGCATTTGCGCATGCTCAAAGCCTTCTGGTCTCGCTCTCTCCGAGATTGAAAAAAAAAAAGTTGTAA
This sequence comes from Geotrypetes seraphini, assembly GCF_902459505.1. Classification (NCBI taxonomy): domain Eukaryota; kingdom Metazoa; phylum Chordata; class Amphibia; order Gymnophiona; family Dermophiidae; genus Geotrypetes; species Geotrypetes seraphini. The sequence goes on along the minus strand of NC_047093.1, from coordinate 126,206,731 downwards.
AACGCGCTCACGCGTATAACGCGCAAGGTTATGCACGGTTTGTAAAATCGTGTATAACGCGCGCGTTATATGCGTGAAAATACGGTACACATATACTTTTGCACCTGTTATGGAGCAGGTATAAATTAGTATATTTGAATCTGCATGTTAGGGGATAGTTCTGGGGTTCTTTTGTAAAATCATATTAACATATAGACCAATGAGCCCATCATGTTATAAAATTCACTTAGAGGTGCCCAGAGGATGTCTATATGGAAAGTAAGATAGGGAGATGACATACGAGTATGTACCAATAATTTAGATGTAGCCATAGAACTGTTATAAGTGTTTGCAGCTAAATAATAGAGATATGCACATAATTTACAGTAATCTATAAGTTACATGTGTAAGTATGACCCTCACCCATGCTCCACCTATGTGTAAACCTACCTGTCAAATAAACACTCATATAAGATATGCCTGGTATCCTTTGGTTATGTAAGGGGAGGATGAATTTTTAGAAAATGCTGAAAACTCAATTATTTGCCAATGCCTTTTTATGCTAAGGTATATTTCAGTTGATTATCGTCTTTTAGAATTTTTCTGACATCAATGTATAATTTAAAGCTTGCTTGTATTTCTGAATTGATTGAATTTGCGCTCTATCCCTATTATAACAGGGGCGATTAACGAAGTTGTTTAGACACGTCTATGTTATTTGTGATAATCGGAAGGAAACGAGATTTTATGGATGTGGTATGGAAACCGCATAGTTGTATGCGGTATATAAATTTTTAAATAAATATGTGCATATTTACAGAATAGCACTTAGACAGAATTATAATTTTTGTGCGGATATGTGCACACAAATACATTTATATACCATTATTCTAATTATTCATATGCATAATTGGTATATAAATGTTAGCTCTAACTTTATAAACTATGGGTCCCTTTTATCAAGCTGCGTTAGAGGTTTTTAGCTCGAGCCAGTGCTGTAAATGCTCCTATGCTCATAGGATTCTTGTGAGTATCAGAGCACTTATCTCGCTGGCCCGCACTAAAAACCTTTCAACCCACTACTTCTTAAATTGTAAACTGCTTAGATTTTTGTTTGAAAAGTTTTGGTATATCAAATAAATTGAACGTGAACATTTATGTGTCTACGCAGGGGTAGGAATCCTTGGTCCTCGAGGGCCACAACCCAATCGGGTTTTCAGGATTTCCTCTAGCAATATGCGTGAGATCTATTTGCATACAATAGAGGCAGTGCTTGCAAATAGAGCTCATGCATATTTAAAACCTCACTCCTGGCCTAACATTAGGTGAGTTTTCATTCTAAAACTACAACACCTAAGTCGGATGCTTAGTTTTCTTTAAATATCATCAGCTTTCACGGTTCATAGACAACAACGCGGAAGACAAAGTCGCGCGCCGACAACTGAGCGCAAGACGGAGGCGCGCGCCGAAGAAAATTACTGTTTTTAGGGGCTCCGACGGGGGGTTTTGTTGGGGAGCACCCTCAGATTATTTAATACAAATTGCGCTAGCGTTGTGGGGGGTTTGGGGGTTGTAACCCCCCACATTTTACTGTAAACTTAACCTTTTCCCTAAAAACAGGGAAAAAGTGAAGTTTTCAGTAAAATGTGGAGGGTTACAACCCCCCAAACCCCCCCCAACGCCCACACAATGCGGTGCGATCTGTATTAAGTAAAGTGGGGGGGTTCCTTCCCAGGCCCCTCCCGTCGGAGCCCTAAAAACAGTAATTTTCTTCGGCACGCGCCTCCGCGCTGCGCTCAATTGTCTGCTCGCGCCTTTGTCCCGGCGCGCTTTTGACCTGACACCACTTTCACATTTATGGCTTGCTACACAAATCTGTAGAAAGCCATAGATTTCCATTAATTTTATTGAACTGGCATTATTTATCAATTTTAAACATGCAGTATCAAGAATTAATCTTGTACAGAAAAAAAAGTATTAGCAAAGAACAAATAATACAGTTTATATCTAGAACGAAAATACATAAGCTAATCCATCTCAAGTCCACATAATAACCGAGATCCTTGATTGCTAGAATGAAGAAAAACAAAAACTTTCAAAAATCTTAGGAAAACTAAGTTCCAACATCTGAGCCAGAATCTAATTTCTAAGAGCTCAAAAACTTCAACCCCCTTCGAGACGCTTTAGGGACAGAAATGCAGTTAAGTGTGAAGGTTCAAAAAAAATACATATTTCAGGTTTTAACATCGGTTGAACTGGCATTGAAAATTATGGATCCCTGCCTGTTGAACTTACCTTTCTCTTTTGATAAGAAACTATTCATGCAATTTTTTTGTTGCCCCATAGAAAACATGGCGGTCACTAACCCACATTCTAATAATATAGATAAAGCACAATAGGAATGGAAAAGATACAAATGGGGGAAATCTCTGAAATGGCTGGAGTTGTACTAGAAGATTTCACTGAAATATACTATAGTCTTAATTAAAAGCCTGTCCTGTAACAATAATCATGTTGTCTGCTATGATGGGGTTAATCAGATACATGAGATTTCGTTAATAGCTATTTATGTGTGTTTTCAGGATTATTCTGAGGACTATATCCAAACAGGGCCTGGTCAGCTCTATGCCTATTCCACAAGGCTATTTACTGTAGATGGAGTTAGTGTACCCTACACATGGAATCATACCGTTACCTATGACCAAACTCAAGGACGGATGCCATTTTTGGTAGAAACCCTCCATGTGTCTTCTATTGGAGCAGAGTACAACCAACTGGATGAAACGTTGGACTTTAGAATGCAGGCTTCAATTTCTAAAGGTATTATTGTTCAATGGTTTGACCACTAGTTTGCTCCATCATTTGGCGTTTATTGTGGAACAAAATGACCTGGTAGTTTATCCTTTTTGTCAGGAGATCAGCCAGGGGTGTATAGTTCAAAAAGTCACTTTTTTGGTGAATATGTCACAGAAGCTCAAAGACTTTGAGCTATTGTGACATATTCACCAATAAAGTGACTTTTGAACTATATACTGCTGGCTGATCTCCTGACATCTTGTCCCCATTGTGTGTTCTCGTCTCATCGTTGAGGCCTGTTTTTGGCTTCTGATTCGGTTTATCGTTTTTGTCATCCCAGGCTTAAATTTAAGAAAAAGTTAAAAATACTCTTAAAACCAATAGGAGGAAATTTTTTTTTCACTCGGAGAATAATTAAAATCTGGAACACGTTGCCAGAGGATGTGGTAAGAGCGGATAGCGTAGCTGGTTTTAAGAAAGGTTTGGACAAGTTCCTGGAGGAAAAGTCCATAGTCTGGGGAAAGCCCAGGTTTAGATGCAAATTTTGGTGCCCACTTTTTTCTAATCATTTTTTAACGGTGCAGTTAAGTCAGGCTGCAGTAGCATGCCTGCTGCCGCTTAACTTACAGGGCCATTTCTAGAATTTGGGCCTTATGCACTATCTTATAGAATAGTGCCTAGTGTATATAGAAGCCTAGCTGTCAATGAATGGCACCTTTAATGGGTGACGGGATAATTGCCCGCCAGACGCCAGCGCGCCGACAATCCAGCGGAAGACAGAAGCGCGCGGGGGAAAAAATAATTTTTAAAGAGCTCCGACTGGGGGTTTGGGATGGCAACCCCCCCCCCCCCACTTTATTGGTTAGTGTTTGCGCTGCCATTGCAGGGGGGGGTGAAACCCCCCACATTATAGAGAAAACGGAACTTTTCCCGAAAAAAATCAGAAAAAGTTCCGTTTTCGCTATAATGGAGGTTTCCAACCCCCCGAACCCCCTTCCAACAGCAGCGCGAACACTAACCAATAAAGTGGGGGGTTACCACCCCAAACCCTCTGTTGGAGCTCTTTAAAAATTACTTTTTCCCCGTGCGCTTCTGTCTTGCGCTCCACTGTCTATGAACCCCTTTAATGCATGTAAGTGGTGTATACCTCTAAGCACCAATTTATAGAATTGCTTTCAAAGGCTTAAGAGCCAGCTTTAGTAAGTGGTGCCCAAATTTAGGAACCATTAAAATCTGTGCTAAATGCGGATTCTATAAAGGTCACTAGCACTAAGCAACCATTTACCACCTGTGCCCAATTTTGGATACAAGGACTTATGCCTACCCAAAGCTAGTGTAAATCTGCACTCCCAGTTGATGGCAGTTGAGTGTGCAAATCCTAGTATTCTATAACAGTGCGCCTAATTTCTGGGAATGCCCCTGATCCGTCCACGCCCCTCCCATGATCATGCTCCTTTTTGAATTGCACAAAAGAATTTAGGTGTCCAGGTTAATAAATAACAGCACATAAGCAGATTTACACATAAGTCCTAATTAACTAATTAGTTTACGCATAGATCTAGGATCTGTGCCCAAATTTGGGCAACCTTTATAGAATTCAGGGGTAAGTGTATTCAGAGACTGAGTAGATGGTATATTATTGAATCTAAAATAATCTTGGAAATCATTTACTTCACAGGTGATCGTAGCAACCAGTGTCCAAATGGGTTTGGTTTGGATTCCACTGGACCATACTGTGCAGGTATATAGAAGAGACATTATTCATAGATACATTCCCCAGAATTTGTATGAAATTTGCCATAGACAAAGCAAAGAATGTTGGGGGGGTCTTTCATGTCTACATTGGACTCAATTTTGGTACGGTTGATGTTTATATGTGTTTATGAGATTCTTTCTCTGATACAACCAAAACGGTTTACTTATTACATACATGATGATGTTTCATGGTTTAATGATATAATTTGGAAATAATTATACCTTTAACAAACAAACAAAAAGGAAACCATATGTGTAAATACGTAGATATTGTTGCTTCAGAAGACAGGGTCTATTAGGACTCCAAAAATCTATCTACAATAACTTCTCTTTCTTCATTGTTTTTACCAGACCAATCTAGAAGAATGCAATATGTCCTTTGCCAGCAGATGGAGACAAACAAAAACTTCTCAAGCTGACTTTTCTTTCTTTAAGAATAGTGCAGCAGAGCCAATTCACAGTATGTCTCCAGTAGATGAGGCAAAAATCTAGTCTGGTAATGCAGGCAGCTGGAAGGTCATGCAGGAGGGGCAGAGAATATAAACTCTATTTCCCTTGCTTCAGGAAATGTATCTCAGCTTTGGTTTTGTGTAGGAAAGGTTTGAATTGTATGCATAAACCAATGGAAGGCCAATGTTATGACCAGAGAAGAGGCATTTTGTGGTGATAACATTGAAGGAAGATAAAATCATGCAGCTGAATTCCAAATAGACTGTACTGGGATAGATTTCAGTGGGAGACTCTTGGTTAACAGTTCAAGAATACCTATGGAAACAGGAGCAGGCTGGCTGAGATGCAAAGTGGAAGGCTGGACTCAGAGTTAAGCTTCAACGAAAAAGGTGTGGCTGAATTTCTACCTATGCTGCCAGCAGCATCAGCAACAGCTTTGTGGAGAAACTGGAGGCGGTGGAGTTAGTCCCCAACTCAGAAGTTATATGGCTGTTCTTCAAATAAGAGCTGATCCCACTCATAACCCAAGTAGTCATCGCCCTGGGAATCTCAAAAAAACAGGAACCAGACACTACTAAAGAAGACTTCATTTTGGCATGGATCAGTCTATAACCTTACATGTTCTGCAACCAATTTGGGAAATTTGACCGTGGAATGGGTGGCGCTGAATGACTCCTTTCCAGATACATGTTCCTAAGGAGAAACTGGATAGCCTGCTGAAGCTATCTAAAGTGGACACATTGGTCACAGTAGTTACTTGCAAGTCCATGATTTCAATGGAAGGTGATACAGCACTGAAAGATCCAGAGGATCACAAGATGCAGACCTTGTTGAAACAGGAGTTTGAGGCAGCTAATCTGGGACTTTGAGCAGCTGTATTTCTAATAGCGCGGGCCCTTCTCCATCAGCTAAAATGATTCCTGAACAGAGAATTGAGCAGGTCTATGGACAGATCCAGACAAAGATGCCTTCTTGTAATCTGGAGTGATATTCATTAGGACCTGCTTCAAACATCAGCCAAGACTATGGCACTGACAGTGTTGGTGCATTGTCCCTCTGGTTGAGGAATTGGTTCAAGGATGCAGCTTCAGTTTTGTAAGTTCCTGTTTAGGAGGATTCTCCTTTAATGAAGAGCTTGAGAAGTTGGTGAAGGGCTTGAGAGTCCAGGATGCCATGTGCTCCAGAGATCTGGTTCTGAGGAATTTCCAGAGTCTTGGTTATTAAACCCAGAATGTTCTGACAAAGGGCCCATTTAGCCAGAGGGCTAGGCAGGCAAACCAAAATTATTCCTTTCAGGGAAGCAAGAAAACTGGCTGAGATGTAGGGCAGGATTCTGATGGGAAAGCCCACTCTTCCCAGTGAAAGTCTAGAGGTTTACTTCAAGGCCTGTGCCAGAAATTATTTCCAAAGGTGATAATACGGAGGAATTGAAATATATTTTGGGGAATCTGGAAGACATACTGAGCCAAATCAACAAGTTAAACAGTGATAAATTAAAGGACTGGATGATATACACCCCAGGGTACTGAAAGAACTCAAACATGAAATTGCCAGTCCTGAAGTTTGGAAGGTAGCCAATAATATGCCAATTTTTAAAAAGGGTTCCAGAGGTGATCTGGGAAATTACAGTCCAGTAAACCTGGCAAAATGATAGAAATTATTATAAAGAATAAAATTGCTGAACACATAAACAAACATGATTTAATAGGAGAGAGTCAACATGAATTCAGCCAAGAGAAACTGTGCATCACCAATTTACGTCATTTGTTTGAAGACATGAATAAACATGGGGATAAAGGTGAGCTGGATAATGTTGTGTAACTAGATTTTCAGAAAGCGTTTGACAAAAGTCCCTCTGACAGACTCTTGAGAAAATTAAAAAGTCATGCAATAGGAGGGAATGTTCTGTTGTGAATTGGGAAGCGGTTAAAAGATAGAACATAGAGAGTAGAGTTAAATGGCCATGTCTCAAAATGGAGAAAGATGAATAGCAGAGTGTCCCAGGGATCTGTACTGGGCCCAGTGCTATTAATAACAAATTTAGGCTCCCTTTTATGACGCCACGTTAGGCTTTTTTATCGCTGACCGCAGCGGTATTGCTCCGATGCTCATAGGAATTCGGAGCAGCCGGCGATAAAAAGTTAGTGCAGCTTCATAAAGGAGGGGGTGTTAGGGATCCTTTTACTAAGATGCATTAAGTGCCATGCAGCCTATAGGTATACAATGGGCTGCTCAGTATTTAGCACAAACTAATTAGGACCCCTTAGTAATGATTTGGAAATAAAAATGAAAAGTGAGGTGATTAAATTTGCAAATGACACAAAAATATTCAAAGCTGTCAAATTGCATGGGGACTGTGAGAAATTGCAGGACGACTTATAGAAATTGGAAGACTGGGCATCCATTTGGAAAATGAAATTTAGTGTGGACAAATGCAAACTGATGAGGGAAAGGCGCTTCTGGAGCCTCGAGGCGCCCGGAGACTCCTCTTCAGATGTCCATGGAGGATTTTTTGCGGCGTCTAAACCAAGAGGCAGCAGTTGCATCGGGGAGTCGCCTGCTGGAATCACCGGGAAGGAGTGAGGTCGCGGCAAGCTTCCCTGGGCTAGAGTCAACTCTGAGCCCCGATGCTAGAACCCCGCCCCCTCAGCCGCAGTGTGCTAGCTCTCCACGGGAGAGTAGTCAGTCCGAGGAGGCAGACTTCGTTTCCCGGGAGGCTGAAATGGGCGAAGCACTGGAGGAAGACGAGACTGCGGTGAGAACAACGAGGGGACTTGAAATGGAGCAAGGTTTCCAGAGAGAGAGGACTACCACTGTTGTGGAAGCTGGGACAATGCAAGCAAGTATATTCTCTGTTCCTAAACCCATGAATGTTACCCTAGACTCTATTTGGGACTTGGTAATTACTCTGGGACAAACATTGTCACCACAAATGAAAGCACTAGAAGAGAAATTCTTAGAACAAAGAAATGAAATAAATGGACTTAAACAGGAAAACATATCGATGAAAAATAATGTGGAAAAAATAGATAAAAAGATAAGTGAAGTAAATCAAATCCAAACGACACTGATTAAGGACAATCTTAACCTTAGGAGAAAGATGGAAATGATGGAAAATAATATGCGGTTGAATAATCTTAGATTTTTGAACTTCCCAAAGATTCCTTCTTTATCAGCAAAAGAAGTTTTGAAAAAGTACTTTTGTGAGGTTCTTAATGTTCCTAACGATGCCTTTCCTCCTTTTTCTAAAATATATTATTTGCCAACATCAAAAAATTCGGAAGAACAGCATCCACTAGAACAACAAGGTCAGGGTGAACAAATGGACATAACATCATTATTGGAATCTTCAATGAGGGAGGTAGTAGCTATTCCAGCTACCCTATTAGCTACGGTGGTTTTATCACCAGATAAAAATTGGATATTACAGCTTTATTTTAAGAATAGACATAAAGAATTTCTTGGATATAAGGTTCAAATATTTCCGGACGTGACAAGGGAATCTCAGAAACGAAGGAGGGAATTTTTGCTTCTTAAGCCTGGGGTCGCTGTAATGGGGGCATCATTTCTTTTACGATATCCTTGCAAATGCATTGTAAAGTATAAATCTTGCAATTATATTTTCTTTGAACCCTCTCAGTTGACAGGATTTCTCTCCAGGAGGGGCCTTGAAGGGGATAAAGAAAATCTCAATGTATAAATTTACTCTTGGTCCATTCTCATCTGACCGCCTAATTTGTAATTTGAATTTTTTCTATTTCTTTTAAATAGTTTCTCACTCAGGAACATCTTGGATCTCAAATTTTGGGACTTTAATTTTGATTGAGTAAATAATAATTTTGTCATATAAATGTTACTTCATTTGTTTTATATTATGTTGACTTAATCATATTCTGTACAAGAAGTTTATTCTTGGTAATATGTTCAAAATATAAATAAAGAATTAAAAAAAAAAAAAAAAGAGGGGATATTAGTTGAACTGACATTGGCTATATACTTGGTTGCTGTTGAGTCATTGAGGCTTTTTTGTATTTAGCAGCTGTGAAGTATAATTTCTCTCCCAAATCAGGAAAATAACTTGTAAAACACACCAAGGATTTTTTTGCTTAACTGCTACTAAAAGACATAATTTATTATGAGTATTGCCGGGCGGAGGGGGGAGGCCGAGGTATATTCGTTCCATAAGACGCACCCCCTTTTTGGGGGTGGAAAAAGTGCGTCTTATGGAGTGAAAAATATGGTAATTTGAGCAGTTAGGCCTGGTTTGTATAGCTGGAAAAATGTATATAATTATACATAAAAGCCCTGATTCTATAAAGTCTGCCTAAAGTACTTTAATTGAGCAATAGAGTTAATTAGTGCTGACACTGGCAAGCAGCACCTCACAATTGGCCTTAATTGAAAGTTAGGTGCCTAACTCAAAAAAATGTAATTCTATAAAAAGTAGGCACCTAGCTCACATAGCCTATTTGAAAAGTGGATGTGGTTAGGGGACAGATCATGGATGTGTTTTTGAGTTAGGCACTTCTTTGTAAATCAGGTGCCGTTAGGCTCTGATATCAACACCTAACTTTAGGTATAGAAAACCCTGGCATGAGTTGGGGATGCCTAAATGTTAGGACGCTGAGCACCACCTTAGGCGATGCTGAGCATGATTCTAGAATGGGCGCCTAAGGGCCTTTTCTATCAAACTGCGCTAGCAGTTTTTAGTGCAGAGAGTTGCGCTGAATGGCCCGCACTGCTCCCAACGCTCATAGGAACTCTATGAGCGTCGGGAGCAGCACGGGCCATTCAGCGCGGTTCACCGCCCTACAAACTGCTAGCATAGTTTGATAGAGGAGGCCCTAAGTTTAATAGAATTGGTGCTGATCTCCGTGCCTAACTTTAGGCGGACTTTATAGGATCAGGGCCAAAATACACATCTCCCTCAGTATTCGCGGGGGACAGGGGCAGAGCCGGACCGTGAATATCTTCTCGTCTGGCTCTGACCCACCCCCGCCTCCCTCTCACCTTCCCCCCGGCATCCCGGCCTTACCTGGTGGTCTAGCAGGCTTTCGGGGCAGGAGCGATCTTCCTACCACGTGCAGATCGCCAATAGGAAATGACTGCCATGAGTTCCCGTAGTCTCTCGAGACTACAGCGGGAGCTCAAGGCAGCCATTTCCTATTGGCAATCTGCACGGGGCAGGAGCTTAGGAAGATCGCTCCTGCCCCGAAAGCCTGCTAGACCACCAGGTAAGGCCGGGATGCTGGGGGGTAGACAGGAGAGAGGCGGGAACATGATAAAATATGGGTTTTTCTCCCCCCCCCAAAAAATGCAAATTTGTGAAACCGCAAGTGTGGAAACTGCGAATGGGGAGGGGAAAGTGTAATGGAGAACAGGAAGTTAAAAGAAACTTACTAGGTCATTAAACAAAACAACAAACATATTTCTGTAGTTGCATTATTTTTATTAATCATATAAGCTAAGTTTCCAGAAAACTTGACACAATGCCATTAACTCTTCAGATGAGGATGAATGTGCGATCCGCAATCCTTGTTCCCATACATGTCATAATGCTATGGGGACCTATTACTGCTCCTGCCCAAGGGGTCTGACCATCTCAGCTGATGGAAGAACATGCCAAGGTAAGCCAGCCATCTAGTGACATTAAAACTGAATAGCTAAGGGCAATTTAGCTTGCATTTTTTCAGTGCTATCAATACAAATTATATTAGGGATCATTAAATATTCCCCTTTATCTGGTGGACTTTGCAATCTAACCCCCCCCCCAACCCTCCTTTTACAAAACCATAGCGTGGATTTTAGCGCCGGCCGCGGTGGTAACAGCTCCGATGCTCATAAGAATTCTATGAGTGTCAGAGCTGTTACCACCAAGATCGGCAGTAAAAACGCTAGCGCGGTTTTGTAAAAGGGGGAGTAAGTTTTCAATTCTCAAACCGGACTTTCCATTCTTTGGCTGGTTACTTGGGAGCACATCTAGATTACACAGCTGGGTCCTGAGGAAAGGGGGTTTTCCATCGAAACGGAGCCCCGTTGGACGGGTTCATTCCATGCTGGTTATTTTTCATTCCTGACATCCACGGAGAAGCTAAGTACTTTATAACTATTTTTGACTTGCTCGTGATTGTGCCGGCCCGGCTGAATTTGGACGTTCTGTACCCTCGGATGGGGGGCAGAGACAGTTGAACTAACTCTTAGTATTTTTGTGATTATTCATCGATACTCATTTCACTTTTAGCACTTGTTGTGCACTAGTTCAAACACATGGGCAGCCCAGGGATGTTTCACCCTTCTGGGTGTAAGACTGGTGCATTAGGGACGTGTTCCCACTGCAAGCTGCGAGGCTGAGGGCTTCCCATTCCCATTTAATAATTTGTGGTAGGTTGTTCTGGTTCAACTGCCTCTGCCCTTCATCCTATTTTTGGGTCAGGGGAGACTTTTTGTCTTTGCTATATTGTAGTACTCCTCATTTTGGGGTTTTTTATTGTTCCGTTACATAGTAGTGCCTTATTTTTCTTGGACTGTTATTGACTGGCATGTGTTGTAGATATTGACGAGTGTGTTCTGGGTGGACACACTTGCCGTGCTGCTCAGGACTGTGAGAATACCATTGGCTCCTATCGCTGTGTTGTCAGATGTGGAATTGGTTTTCGAAGAACTTCTGATGGACTGAGCTGTCAAGGTGGGGCATATATTTACATTTTTAGAATCATTATTCTACTATAAGCTTTAACGACTTGTATTTATGTAGGATAACTGAGATCATCCAATTTGAGTATCTTCTCCACGAGGCCATTCCGCACATCAACATATCCCCTCTCTTTCTATAAAGAAGTATTTTCTCAGATTACTCCTGAATCTATCCCTTTCACCTTCTTCCTATGCCTCTTTGTTTCAGAGCTTCCTTTCAGCTGAAAGAGAACTGTCTCGTGTGCAGTTATGTTGCAGAGGTCTTTAAAAATCTCTGGAATTCTCTCCCCCACTCCCCCAATTCATCTTGAGCCCTTGAATTTAAGAAGGCAATAAAACTTGGCTTTTCAAACTCACCTTCCCTTAAACTCTAAGCCAGGGGTGGGCACAACCCACTCAGGATTCCAAGATTTCCACAAAAAATGTGCATGAGATTGATTTACATGTACTGCTTCCATTGTATGCAGATATTCATTGTGCTGTACATATAAGATACTTTCTCCGTCCCTAGTGGTCTCACAATTTGTTTTTTTGTGCCTTGCCCTGGGTCACAGGGAGCTGCACTGGGAATTGATCCCAGTTCTCTAGGATCAAGGTCTACCAAATCCTTAACGTTCCCCTCTTCCGCCTTAACGCTCCCCCCTCTCCACATTAGAAAACAGATTGATCACTCTTCTTTGCAACAGATCAAATCCTTAACTCTCCCCTCCCCCCCTCAACACTGCCCACCTTTCTTTACTTTTTCCCCCTCCTCCCCCCCCTTCCAAGACCCCTGCCCCCTCCCTCTCATATAATATGCTTTGTTCCCCCTCTCATAAATTCAATTGTACTCTCTTACAGTACATACCATATGTGCCCTGTATTAGCCCTTCCTTCACTTAAATTGTCAATGTAAACTAGTTTGACCCTTCGATTGCCTTGTTATGTTCTTCTTTTTCCAATCGCACTGTATGTAACTCATCTATTTGTTGTGAACCGCCTAGAACTCCCTGGGTATGGCGGTATACAAAAATAAATTATTATTATTATTACTGCAGTAACCATTAGGCTCCCATTCCCTTTCCTCCACCCCGCCCTCATTTTCTCCCTTAATTTTATTTGCATGTAAATAAGTGAATAATATCTCCCCTCTCCTGTCTGTCTATCAAGCTATACATATTGAGGTCTCTAACTCTGTCCCCATATGCTTTATAACAAAGACCACTGATCATTTTAGTAGCTGCCTTCTGGATTGACTCAGCCTGTACTTCTATATGTACGAGATGTAGGATTGTACATAGTCCTCCAAAAGACACTCCAGAGACTTATTCAGGGACATTATCACCTCCCTTGTCTTGCTGGCCATTTCTTTCTCTGTGCATCTTAGCATCCTTCCGACTTTTAACTTCACATTTTCTGTTTGTCTGGCCAGTTGAAGATCATCACATATGATCACTATCAGTTGATAGTCTTCTTTCATGTCCAGAAGTACTTTACCCCTTACCCTTTATGCAGCTTCCTTGGGTTTGTGCAGACCAAATTCACAACTATGCATTTTAGCTGCAAAACTCTAGAACATTATGTTTCAAAAGATCCCTCCTCATGTTAGCCACACCCTACATGGTGTCTGCCTTATTGCATGCAGATTTTGGTAGCACAGCTGACAGTGCTCTTATCCTCAGAATAAAACCCACCTGCCACTACTCTTTTTCATCTTTTGCTCAACTAATTTCTAACCCATTCGAGCATTTTAAGGGCTCTTAACAATTTAGTCACCTGTGTGAATTGTATCAAAGACTTTTCTGAAAACTTTATACACCATATCCAGTGCTCTCCCTTGATTCAATCTCTAGTTCCCCATTAAAAAAAAAGTCAGATTTCTTTGAAATCTTTATATTTGAGCATGATGTGTAGCTTAAAAGAACAGTGCCGACAGGAGCATCTATCAAAATGCCTTTTTTGAGAAAAGGTTATTTCTTCTTTGTAGAAGAGAATAAGTGAAGTCATTGTTTTCTGTTGTCCAACAGATGTCAATGAATGTCAAGAGCTAAACCCCTGCCATCAGCGCTGCCTGAACACTGTCGGAAGTTTCCACTGTGGATGTGATTCAGGCTATCAACTCAAAGGCAGAAGATGTATTGGTATGCAACATGGATCTTTGTTCAGTGAGACTTCATTTGTAATTGGGCTGTGAATATGGATTCAGTGGAGAATGATTTTGGTTGGTGAAGTACAAGAGACAGAAAATGATAGAAAATTGGGACTAGGCTGCTCAATTTCATTAGTGATGCAGGGCCAATCGAGGCATCTCAGTCGTTAATCTGTGGGCCAAATCTTAGCATAAAGCTTCTCGCTTGCATTCAGTACGTAAAGAAATAGACCTATAAGAGCTGGTCAAACAGGAATCTCTACCGGTTTTAAGCAAGGGAACTATCACCGCACATCACATATGAAGAATTTAAAAAGGGATTCAAAAATTATTTCTAGAAAACCTTTGGAGTTTGGTTGCTAATGTCCTGTGTGTCTGTCATGACTTAGATTGTAAGCTATTTTAAGCAAGGGCCGTCTTTTCCATGTTTAATGTATAATCGTGCGTGCATCTGGTAGCGCTATAGAAATAATAATAAAGAAGTAATTATTAAGACAATATCACTCTGATTAGATAAAAATTGAATCTCTATTAGATGACAGAACAAATGGAAAATGGATTAGAGTCCTACTAGTACCTTATATACTTGAATATAAACCGAGATTTTGAGGCCAAAAAATGGGGGTCTCAGTTTATATTTGAGCCACCTTCCAATGATGGTGCTTTTTACCTCCCCTCCCGATGACCAACACTGTTATCTCCCCCACCTCGATGTCCAGCACTGCTATCCTCCACCCTCCCACGATGACCGGCACTGTATCTCCACCCCTCTCCGATGACCGGCACTGCTATCTCCCCCACCACCACCATGACCAGCACTTTTATCTCCCCAATGACTAACGTTGTTATCTCCCCCCCAACTCGATAATTGACATTACTATCTTTCGACTCCCCACCCGATGACCGGCACGCCTATCCTCCACTATCCGCTCCCCCCTGCCCCAGACCGACATCGCACTTACACTTCTGATGTTCTAGAAGCCGACGCCAGCGCTCTGGGCTGGTTCTCACTACTTCTCTTAGAGCAGTAGTCTCAAACTTGTGGCCCTGGGCTCTTGGTATGTTTATCATAATCACAAAAGTAAAAGAAACAGTTTCTTGATCATATGTCTCTTTTAGCTATAAATGACAATATTATTATTAAGACTTAACTAAAAGGAAAGATTTATAAACTATAAAAAGTTTTACCTCATGCAAAATTGTCATTTTTTAATAAGATATTAACTATTTTTTCTGAGGCCCTCCAAGTACCTCCAAATCCAAAATGCGGCCCTGCAAAGGGTTTGAGTTTGAGACCACAGTCTTAGAGCTAAGAAGCTGGTGACAATTCAGGCCTATGCAAAGACTATATTTCAGCTTTGGTGTGCTAAAGACAATACCCTCATGCTTCCATTGATGGCAGTATTATCCTTATCAACCATAATGACTTGTGCAGTCAAAATCCCCAAGCTATATTTTACTGTTCTTTTCCTGATTTCCATTTGTTTGCATACTGTAAACTAGCTTAATGGTTTCTGTAAGATGGTACATCAAGTCTTTATTAAAACTGAATAAACTTGATGACGAGGCCAGTATGTCTCGATCCCCTGTAGACTTGAGCCGGTGTCAGTCATTCATTCCTGCTTCTGGTGGTAAAAAAAATGTAACTAATTTTTAATTTTTTTTTTTTGGAGATGTGAATGAATGTAGGCAGAATGTATGCAGACCTGACCAGCAATGCAAAAATACACGTGGTGGTTTTAAGTGCATGGATCTCTGCCCAAAAGGAATGACAAAATCAGAAAATGGATCCTGCATGGGTGAGTATAGAGATTTGAGTTGATGGTACGATTCACATTTTGTCGAGCAAGGCCTTTCTTGAGGATTCTATGCTCAGTATTGTTGGGCCCACATTTTGGAATTATCCTTATCAGAGTTTCAAAACCTATTAATTTCAAAAAGCCTTCAGTATCTGTTGTCCATGTTCTCTGTTAGGAGTTTGGAGCACAGCAGTCAGGTAGTATTTTCTGTCTCATTTTTCTAGGCTATGTCCTTTTTTTTTATAAATTTCAAAAAATTTTCACAGGAATAATCGTGCTCAGGAAATGCAGACGAAACTTAACATCAATCAGATATCTCAAAAAAGATATACAATCTTATTAATCTTCCTTAGACCACAATAATGGGGGGGGGGGGGGGAGATGATTGAAAAAGGTGAAGAGAACCTACATTCATTACCAATTAAATTAACCCCCCCCCCACCTTCTACAAACCCGCAATAGCAGGCCGGCGCACTGAATGCTCCATAGAAAAGAAAAAGGAAAACATCCATATAACTGAACATATACCTTTCATTCGAGCATAATGCTTCAAGTGCTGCTAAACAAAATGGCTCCTGGGCATCCCGGAAATTAAATATTCAGTCGTGATTATCTCATCGCAACCCGACATCTATTTGAATCACGGACTGTCAGTGTGATTCAAAATACATTCAAAAAATGTTTCCATACTTGTATACTATACTAATCATTCATTAACACGAACAGAGGGTACGACAACTCAAAAATCGAAAGAAAGCCCTCCATTCTATCATAGAATTTAAGTCCATAGGCTCATAGGTATGCAAGTTAAAGATCCATCTTTGATCTCGTTGCCTTAGCAAACTCTTCAAACCACCTCCACGGGAAGATGGTATTAATTGTTCTATAATCCAGCATTGGAGCTCCGCAAAAGAATGTTTACATGTCAAACAGGATTTATGTTCTGTCATCCTGGTCCAGAATATCCGTGAAGTTTGTCCAATATAGAGCTTGCTACAAGGACACTTAACAGCATATATCACCCCTTTCAAGTCACAGAGTGATAACTTTCATGTCTCCAGGGTTAACAAATGAAGTACCTTCTCTGGTAATTGTGCAGATCATACAATGTCCAACCCTCCCACTTCTATTACTCAGGTCTGTCGATGAAATCGACCCGTTACTTGTAGGACACAGATATTCTCTTTGAAACAATTATGTACTGATAAGCGATGCCAGAATTTCTTCACCGCTTTGCCAAAAAAAATCTAGCCTGTTGAGTGTACTGTATAGAACATGTAATCACTTTTTCATCTGTCCTTTATCATTATTTTATTTATTTCTAAAATTTCTAGACCACCTATGACTAAGGGGTTAACAAATGAAACATTCACAATAGTTCACAGACAGTACAAATGCAAAATGCTTTCAATACAGTGCAATCACATAATAGCTTAATCCACTAAAGATAGCACCTTAGTAAATGGGCCCCTGAGCATAGTACAATGATCACAGTTCAAGTTTCTTATTAAATATATCTACAAACAAAATTTCAGAGAAAAGCCTCCACATACAGTTGGGTCTTTAACATTTTTCTAAACTGTAAATGGCCACAACAGGTCCTCAGAATGCCAGGGAAGAAGTTCCATAATTTTACTCCCATCATGGACAGTCAGAACATAAGAATAGCCTTACTGGGTCAGACCCACGCTACATTAATCACAGTAACCCGTTCTCACGGTGGCCAATCCAGGTCACTAGTATCTGGCTAAAACCCAAGGCATAGCAACATTCCATGCTACTAATATAGGTCAAGCAGTGGCTTCCCCCAAATCTTTCTCAATAATAGACTATGGACTTTTCCTCCAGGAACTTGTCTAAACCTTTCTTAAAACCAGCTACGCTATCTGCTCTTACCACATCCTCTGGCAACACATTCCAGAGCTTAACTATTCTCTGAGTGGAAAAAAAATTTTCTCCTATTGGTTTTAATAGTATTTCCCTGTAACTTCATCGAGTGTCCCCTAGTCTTTGTAATTTTTGACGGAGTGAGAAATCGATCCACTTGCAATAGACGATCTCTATAATTATTAAGACCTCGTGTAAAAGATCTTTTAATGCATCGTTCCGGATAGCCTTTTATTGATCAGTTTATCTTGTAAAACTGTAGCCTGCTTCTTATACTCAGCAAATCCGGTGATACCTCAAAAATTGTGAGTTAGGCAAACTTTCCTTTAAATGCCTTGGATGCGATCTTGTAAAATATAAAAAGGTATTGTGATCAGTATCTTTACGAAACACTGTAGTGTGAAAAACTGTTCCTTTAATCTCAATTTGCACATCCCAAAAATAAATTTTAGAACTACTATATTGTAAGGAAAAAGAATAAAACAGATTTTATGCTGCTTATCCTGGGAATAAGCAGTGGATTTTCCCAATTCATCTTAATTATGACGCCTTTTTTAAACCCTGCTAAGCTAACTGCTTTTACCACATTCTCTGGCAACAAATTCCAGAGTTTACTACTTAGTAGCTTCTTTGCATGTTCCCTAGTCCTAATATTTTTGGAAAGAGTAAATAAATGACCCTCTCATTTCCATGCTCCCCCCCCTTTTGGAACTAAACTTAAATTTAAATTAAATCCAAATAACATTAATAATTGCTTGTTAAGAAGCCAATTAGTGCTAATTGACTCATTCAATTAAGTTGCATACTCAAATTGGCTGCGTGCACATATTTGTGCGCATAACTCAATTCCCCTTATATAGAATTAAGGGGTTTCTGGCCATCTGAATTTAACTAGATAACATATGTGGATAATTTTGACTGGATAAACTATTGCTGTTACTGTTTTCAGAAGGGATCTTTGAGTTCCTCAAAGTTTGGGGAAAAAACAAGCAAGCAAGCAATTGTATATAAGTTACTGTTGACATTTTGGCTGTTTGATGACATCACTCTGAGTTCTACACAAGTGGCATGAGACCAATTTTATCTTGTTTATTTCTTCAGATATTAATGAATGTAGGGACGGCACTCACCAGTGCAGATATAACCAGATATGTGAGAATACACGTGGCAATTACCGTTGTGTGTGTCCCAGAGGTTATCGATCGCAGAGAGTTGGAAGACCGTGTCTGGGTATGTATCAGTGAATACTAGCTGTAAAATTGCCTTGTTTTGAGGTGCTTAGCTGCTGCTCTTTTCATTTCATTATGAATGCATGTATAGATATGCCATCCCTGTTAGGGACCCTCAGGTGAAATTTACTAAGGCATTGGATGCAATCAATCAAGAACATACTTCAGTTTCAGTTCATGTGGCTTTTTTTTCTAATTTTTGGGCAATTTTTTGTAGTTCATTTCACATTTATTTTCATAACTTTTGTAATATGCTGATACATTTCTGAGAGTTTTCTAGAAGAAAAAACCTGAACCTGACTAGCGAAAGGCAGAAACCATCTAACAAAAAATCTGTCAAAAACAGAGCATCATAAAACACCAGGAAAACTTGGTTCAATTCTGCTACTGCTCCTTGTGATCTTATCCCTTATTTGCCTCAGGTCCAAACTTTGGTGGTAGTTCTCTAAGATGGACCTAAATTAAGTTGCCACAAAGGGGTACACTTAACATCCCATTCACCTACCCCCCACTCAAAGGCACAAGACGCAAAAAACTATATGACAACCTACTTGCTACACAGGCCACAAAAATTGACCCCACCATATCCAAGTTGCTGATCACAACTACTGACTATAAAGCGTTTTGAAAAGATACAAAACCATTCTATTCAAAAAACACATCCCAACAATATAATCTACCATCATCCTCTCACCCTTCGCAACCTCCTGCAATTCCTCTCCACAGGCAACATCTAATCTAGTCGCAATGGACGATAAGTCAATTCATATCTGGAAACACTGTCTCCTCCAAATATCTCAAAACGTCAGATATAACAACTTAAAAACAGATTCTAGCTTGTCTGTAATATAAAGTTATGCTATGTAAAATAATGTAATGTAAGTTATGCAAATACTTGAAAGATTATGTAAAGTAATGCAAAATAACTCCACGTAAAGTTTTGTAAAGTTATGTAAAGAATTGTATTGTCATCGCCTGGAAATGACCAGCCATCTTCTAATGTAATCCGCTTAGAACCGCAAGGCACAAGCGGAATAGAAATCACTAATGTAATGTAATGAATCGAGATTATGGCACCTCTAATCTGTTACATAATAATAATAATAACTTTATTTTTGTATACCGCAATACCACAGCAGTTCAGAGCGGTTTACAGAGGAAGAGACTGTACAGAGACAGCAATGTTACAGAAAAGACTTTCAAATTACATTAGCGAGTCAAGAGTAGTCAGGTATATCCAGAGGCATATCAGAGATACAACAAGGCAGGAAGGGAGTCGGAGAAATTTATCAAAGAGATAGGAAGTCCCTGATTGGCCATTGTTTTTTCTCAGGGGGGTTTTGCTGTAGTTCCAAAATTTGCATGCCATTTCCCTCATTTGCATGCGCGGAACGGATCAGGTGCTGATCGGGTCTGAGAACAATCGGGTCGCAAACCGATCGGTACACGATTGGCTTGCCTAGTGAGTCTAGCCCAAAGTATGCATTGATAAAGATATCTGTCCCCTGTCCTGACATACTGCGAGACAAGATCATAGCCTTCAGTTCAGTAGAGGAATCTGTAGCTTATCTTGTACGACTACCACAGGTTGCATAGACTAGCACTGTCGATACTCCATCGTCTTCACTATTCCAGCCATCTGCAAGTGCAAAATGGATTCTGTCTCTGTACTAGCATAAAAGACATTTTCATACCACGTCAATTGGAAAAAAACCCAAATTGTTACTACTTAACAATGTTTTCTTTCTAAATGGTCTTGTGAATATTAGCAACATCAAGGATGTTTTCTGTCAATTAAAATAATTTAATACGCTAATGAAAGGCCAGTGAGCTTCTTTGTAAGATATGTAGATCATATGTGAAGAGTGAGATTAGAGCAAAGTAACACTGGCGATGTACATTTTCTTGGCTGTCTGGTTTCTGGTTCTTCGCCTTCTTCTACAGTTTGTTTCTTAGACTGATTTATTCTTTGTGTTGTGTGTTTTCTTTTTTTCTCCTTTCCATGGTGTGTTGTCCTGGGACATGAACAGATATAAACGAATGTGAACAGGTGCCCAAACCTTGTGCCTATCAATGTGCCAACACTCCTGGCAGTTTCAAGTGTATCTGTCCACCAGGTCAACATTTATTAGGCGATGGGAAGTCTTGTGCTGGACTGGAGAGGTTGCCCAATTACGGCACATATTCATCTAATAGCTATAGCCTTGCGCAGAATCCCCCTAGGAATGACTACTACCAACTCCAACAGTTTTCCAGTCGCTCCAATCTGTACAGCTCCTATTCAGAGTATAGAAACGGCAGATCACCTCTCTCCAGGACTAAAAGGAATAGTAGAGAAGCTTGTCGTGAGGGTTATGCGACAAGAAATGGAAAATGTATAGGTAAATGTCAGCCATAATAACTCTTTTTCCATATGTTTTTTGACTAGAAGATATTTAATGCAGTAGCTAATTATTGCCATGAAATTTATGTGGTCAGATTTGAGGTTATAAGACCAACTTATATAAAATATTATGATTGGAATTTCTTATTTTATGTAGGCCGTGTTAGGGTTTTATATCGCCAGCCGCTGCAGTAAAAGCTCCAACAATGGAATTCCATTGAGCAATGGAGCTTTTACCGCAGCGGCCAGCAATAAAAAAAAAACACAACTTAATGCGGCTTGATTAAAGGGGCATTACTTAGATCTCGTATTATCTAAACATCCTATGCGAATCAGAAGTGAACGTACATGAAATGAAAACAAAAACGCAATTCAGATGTGTATGTCAGTATGTGTTTAGTTTCAGAGGTATTTTACAAAAACCTCTGCCAAAGACAGAGCCTTTTGTAAAATATGTATAAAGACCTGCAGGACGGCCATTTGACAGATCTAGATGTGGAAAAATGAGCGCTATGAGAGCAGTTTTCACATGGAAGTGATGATTTTGTATGCTCCACTTCCATGTATTGCCAGCCCATTTGACAGACCTCTACATATAAATGCCATCGTTACGCACTAACCCCCAAATTCTGTATGTGGCGCTTTATATTTTGCATGCAAAGTATTTAGATCAATGCTGTCTTGTTAAAATGTTTATTTTATTTTTATTTTTCCTCTAACTCTACTTTTCACTTCTCTATTACCCTCCAGGTACTTTAGTTAGATTGTGAGCCTTCGGGACAGTAAGGGAATTTTTCAAGTACCTTTCTTATTTTTAATCTTAATGTATATTTTCTGTAAACCGCTTAGAACCTAACGGATGTAGCGGTATATAAGAAATAAATTACATTACATTACATTACATTACATTATTCACAGCCAATGAGGCCCATAGTCTATAAACGGCACCTTGTACTACCAGTGCCTAACTTAAGTTGAAAATGCTGTTTAAAAAAAATGTCAAAATCCAATTTAAAGCCAAAAATGTAGGCCCCTGCATTCCGCCTACGCAGGTGCTTTACGACACTTAAAGCCACTTTAGGCGTGTCTACTGCCGGAAGTCTCCTTAGGAGTTGTAAAGTCTAATTCACGTGAAAAGTAGGCACCAGAAATGTAGGCCTTGGAAACCCTGGCCTACATTTTTGGCGCCTACCTTTCCCAAAGCCGCAATTTTATAAAGGTCCATCTTGCCCAGCGGCCCATCAGGCCTAATTGCCTGAACAGTGTCCCTGACTAATTTTGTAACTGCCTCTAATCCTCTAATCCTATCCCTACAACCTACCTCTACTCCTATCTGTACCCCTCAATCCCTTTGTCTTCCAGGTACCTATCCAAACCTTCTTTGAAGCCCTGTAGCGTGCTCCTGAGAAGGTTTGGATTTTGACCTTTTGGATTTTGACCTTTGTGTACACCATTTAATTGTTTAACAAGCTTTATCGGTCAATTTGGTAGGTGTATTCTAAAAAGCACTGCGTATCAGTTGTAGTGCGTAAATCTGAAAAGGGGATGTGGCCACAGGAGGAGTACGGGCTGATCATGGCCATTCCTGAAATTTATGCGAACTGAAATAGAATATGCCAGATGCGCACACAAGTTGGACGCAGGTATCGAGGACTGGTTTCCCTTGGCTTAAATGCGTGCACCTAAAAATTATAACACTCGCTGGCGCTTAGCGCGATTCTATAAGATCCAATAACTTTGCAGTGACTGCGCCATCCCTTTGGAATTTTATTCCTAATTATCTTCGTGAAGAATTATCTCTGCTTCATTTTAAAGCCAAGCTGAAGACATTTTTGTGTAGAGATGCATTCGATACCTAAACAGACGCCGACAGCGAAGGCGTCATCTTTCCCTTCCCTGTCATTTTCTCCCTAATTGTACTCTTTTCTCAAAATATGGATGTTCCTACCCCTTTTTCCATCTGCTCCCGTCTGTCTTTGTCTGAGTATGTCACGTAGATTTTAATTGTCAAATGCAAACCCTATTTTTGTCACAAACTGTATTTTTATTGTACACCGCTCAGAAGTCTGATTGAGCGGTAAAAAAAAATTTAAGAAACTTGAAACTTTTATAGAATCACACTAGGCCCGTTCTATTTGGCGCTGATGTTTGGGGCACCATTTATAGAATATTGCCCTAAGGCCACAATTTGTTTTCATTTTGAAGGTGGAAGAAGACACTAAGGAGAATTCTTTCCTTAGGGGTCCTTTTACAAAGCTGTAGTAGGCACTAGTGCATGCTTACTTCAGCTTAAAATGGCTTACTTCAGGACGCACTCAGGCATCCTGTGGTAACTTTCAAATCTGCACGCGCAAAATGTTTTTAGTTTTATCACAGATGGGGCGTGTCTGGGGATAAACATTTCTGTGCAAATCATTAAGCGTATCTACATTACTATGTGCTAATGGAGTGGTGTAGGATTAGTGCATGAGCCCTTTCCACCTACCAAATAGGCAATAGTACGGTATATACTCAAATATAAACTGACCCAAATATAAACCGAGGTAACCTTTTTTCCCCCCAAAAGGGAGGAAAATAAACCAGAGGGTTTATATTCAAGCGCCCTGCCTTGCACCCAACCCTCCTTCCTTCCATCTCTTCTTACCCAGCCACTACAGGCCTGCCTGAAGCCCTGATGGTCCAGCGGTGAGCTGAGACAGGAGCAATCCTTCCCGCATCCTGTCCCAGCCAACTCTAAACCAGCCGCCTACCTCCCTGACTCCTGCAGATTTTACCTTTAAAGCCCTGGTGGTCTAGCAGTGAAGCGGGGCAGGAGCGATCTTACTATGCTCCTGCCCTGTGAGAGCCCCCATCACAAAGGGAAGGAGGAGGAGAAGTTGTAAAAAAGGACAGAAGGCTGCAGATGAGGGAAAGAACTGGAAAAAGAGAGAGAGTGAAGGTTACAAAGGGAAGACGGGGGTAGAAGGAAGAATGATGGGACATCAGGAAAGAAAGAGGCTAAAGGGAACAGACTAATACAGGATTAAACATGCAATTTAATTACTCTAGTGCCAGTGCCATTAAAGGACAACTGTCATGGCAAAGCTTTAAATAAAGGTTTATTTTCTAGACAGAATATCAGAAATGTAATTTTGAAAGCACTTGTAGCTGGGAGCAGCTGTCTTGAGGGTAATTTTATCAAGGGGACTCAAAATGTCAATATACATAGATGCATGTAGATGCATGTATATGCCAATAAGAATTGGCACATTTTATTTATTTGTTTGGTCAATTATTTAACCCGTCCTCCCAAAGGAGCCCAGAACGGGTTACAAATTACATCCACAATATAATCGAGACAGGACAGAGATGACATAATTTACAATATAGACATGACAATAAAACATATCCACTAAGCAGCATCTGGTGAGAGTAGGTGGCGAAGGTGCATTGACTCTGAATGGCATTTCTGGGAACCTGTCCTTAAGGCGCTGGGTTTGTGAAGAGAAAGGTTTTCACAGCCTTGAAGCTTCAAAGTCCATCTAAAGGGACTTAGGAGTTATGATCGACAAGTCGATGAAGCCGTCCGCGCAATGTGCGGCAACAGTGAAAAGGGCGAACAGAATGCTAGGAATGATAAAGAAGGGGATCATGAACAGATCTGAGAAGGTTATCATGCTGCTGTACCGGTCCATGGTGCACCCTCACCTGGAGTACTTCGTCCAGCACTGGTCGCTGTACATGAAGAAGGACACGGTACTACTCGAAAGGGTCCAGAGGAGAGCGACTAAGATGGTTAAGGGGCTGGAGGAGTTGCCGTACAGCGAAAGATTAGAGAAACTGGGCCTCTTCTCCCTCAAACAGAGGAGATTGAGAGGGGATATGATCGAAACATTCAAGGTACTGAAGGGAATAGACTTAGTAGATAAGGACAGGCTGTTCACCCTCTCCAAGGTAGGGAGAACGAGAGGGCACTCTCTGAAATTGAAAGGGGATAGATTCTGTGCAAACGTAAGGAAGTTCTTCACCCAGAGAAAACTGGAACGCTCTTCCAGAGTCTGTCATAGGGGAGAACACCCTCCAGGGATTGAAGACAAAGTTAGACAAGTTCCTGCTGAACCGGAACATACGCAGGTAGGGCTAGTCTCAGTTAGGGTGCTGGTCTTAGACCAGAGGGCCGCCGCATGAGGCATGATGGACCACTGGTCTGACCCAGCAGCGGCAATTCTTATGTTCTTAGTGTTTTAACAGATGGGGGGGATGGTGTGCCATAGTCTGGGTATGAAATGTGAGTAGGAGCGTTTGTGGGCTGTTTCAGTTTTGAGGGAGTGGCCAGGAGGTATGGTCAGTCATTTTTCTCCTTGGGACCTCGATGGTCGATTTGGGAAGTAGATTTGTAGTTTAGTTTTCATGTAGTACGGAATCGTTTCATGGAAGGTTTTGAAAGCGAGGACCAGGGCCTTGAAGGCGCAGCGTTTTTGAATGGGCAGCCAGTACATGGAAGCTAATACAGGGGTAACGACTGTGGTTGCAGCATTTTGCACTCTTTGGAGGCGGGAGAGAGTTTTGGTAGGCAGGCCCACTAGTAGTGTATTGCAGTAGTCTAAGCGAGACAGTACAAAAGCGTACAGTCGTTGGGCGAATTTGGGTTCTGAGAAGTATGCACATATGTGTGCAAAAACTAACTTTAGTTCTTAATAACTCTTAAAATGTTCAAATAGTCACCTTTGCTTGAAACCTGTTAAATAATTCCACAGTCACCAACGAGTTGTACTTCTCTGTCTCCAACAACAAAACTGTAGGTGGAGTCACAGTGTCTCCACAGTCACTCTTCACAAACTTGGCCAAAATATTCTTCGAGCCACTGACACAGATCCACCCGCACCAGTCTTCCTGCCTAATGCCACCATCAGCCAAATGCCTGCTATTTCAGTTCCCTGAGGAAGCCATTTTGGGCAAAATATGAATCTGTGTCAGGGGTCAGGATCTGTGAAGAGTGACTGTGGAAACCCTGTGAATCCACTTATAGTTTCGTTGCTGGAGACAGAGAAATGTAACTCCTTGGCGGTATCATGGCATATCGTCAGGTGACAAACAAATATGACTTTTTGAACATTTCATGAGTTATTAAGAACTGAAGTTAGTTTTTCCCTGTTGTATAGATTTATATGAGGGACCACTGAAAAGTTCTCAACCCAGCAAAGAAGAGAATAATGTGGGGCCATGAAACTTACAAGTTAGTCCACATTTTTCTTGCCACTTTTTGTTTCATTTCATATCATTGAAACGAAAAGCGTCAAGATAAACGTTGAATAACTTGTAAGTTTCATGGCTCCACATCATTCTCTTCTTGGTTGGGCTGAGAACTTTTCAGTGGTCCCTCATATGCTAAGAAATGTGTAATGATGGTAGATCTCACTTGCCTTTGTATGCGGAGTAGTTGAGGCTGAAAATGATCACTGAGCACAGTACATACTATAAAAATAGATAAATATTTTTGATGAATTTGTTTCAGGCAATTTACATTGCAAAATAGAATTTTTGCCTAACCATTCTTTTTGTGTACAAAGAGTTTGCAATAAGAACATAAGAAGTTGCCCCCACTGGGTCAGACCAGAGGTCCATCACGCCCAGTGGTTCGCTCCCGCGGCGGCCCATCAGGTCTGTGACCTGTGAAGTGGTTCCTGACCATTTCTGTAACCTACCTCTACGTCTATCTGTAACCCTCAATCCCCTCATCCTTTAGGAACCTCTCTAAACCTTCCTTGAAACCCTGTAGTATGCTCTGGCTTATCACAACCTCCGGAAGCGCGTTCCATGGATTAATAAATAATTATTCTCCCAATTAGGTGCATGTTATGGGATACATGGATAATCTTAAGAGCTCTCTAAAAAATGAGAAGGAATCAAGAACAAACAGGACTGTGCCTTCCTGGAGGCGCGATTCTCTAAACGTGGCTGCTGATATTGGCACCGTTTAGAGAATCCGGGCCTGGGTGCCTGCATTTAAATGCCCTTTATGTGTGTAAATTTACAGAATACTAACGTTTACACAAGCACATGTACCCTTACCCATGAAAGTAGGTGCAGGGTGCCTAAGTGTTATTTTTAACTTATGGGCAGACTGGATGGACCATTCAGGTCTTTATCTTCCGTCATTTAAGTAGCAATAAAATCATGTACTATAGTTGTCTTAGTTAATTTCACACTAAGGACTAACAATAAGTATTCTGATAGACACTCTTATGATAGTATTTCTGGAATGTATGGACCTTCAGACCACCATCGGGTATAAAACACCGATTGTTTAACTCTTCGTCGGTCCTAGTATGCTCATTTTCGAATTTTTCTCATTGTTTTTTAACTTGATTTTTCTTAAAATTTTCTATATATTCATGACAAACGGAACTGTCCTGTCTTCACCTCTCCCGACATGCATGTTTCAAAAAAAGAAACCTTTCTCCAGGGTCGAGGGAAACTACAATGAAATTACAATATGCCTTGCTTTCTCATGTATAAAAAGACAAACTAACAACAGATACTGCCTCTCTCGAATATTCTAAACTAAAAAAACTAGTTGCTTACCGATTGAGGGAGCTAACTCGAAGTTGTAACATGGCCACGGTTTGCAGTTACGACCGTTAAATACAGCTGGCCTAACGCACATCGCCGGACGTGCACGAAAATGCAAGAGGATGCACACATGGACGGGGAATGGGTGGAGCTCCTACTTACATATATAGTTTATAGAATTTCTTAAGTACATGTGCCCTGCCACATTTATCCGACTGCAGTTATGCAATAAACTAATACTAGGTTACTCTTGTGTTTTATAACAGAATCTGGGTAACCAGATGCCCGTTTAGAATAAGATCTCACCCTACGTCCTTGGGATGGAAGCATCTGATTGTAGGGCTACCCCTTTTGTGCACTGTAACTCTTGCTGGGCCTGCAGAATTGGGCATGCTAATTTGCATACGAACTGCGGGTTGCGTTACGAGGCAGGAAGTGGGCCGGCTGTGGGTGCAGAATGGGTGTGGACTGTGCATTGCTGTCAACGCTCAAGAGGTAATTCCGTACAGGTTGTCCAAGGTTAGGCACCAGGATGCTGTGCGCTAAGCGCAAATTCCTTCCTTAGTTGGAATACTAGCATACGTCAGCAATTATGCGCCAGCATTTAGGTGTAGCTTGTATAAATGTCTGTGACTAAATGTTACAGTTGGGCTAAATTCTATCTATGTCGCCTCCAGAGTTCTGCGCAGTTTATAGAATCACGCTACGTGTCCGATCATATGTCTGCACCTTAGTTGTGCGTGGATCAGGCGTATTCTCTAACAATGCACCTAACTTGTAGGAATACACATGACCCGCCCAAGCACACAATCTTTGCACTTACTGCACATTAAATGCACCCCACCTCGGTAAACAGTCCCCCAAGAGTCACCGTTGGGGTGATCAGAAGTGATAGCCAGTTTAAGAAGTAAGAGTTCTCTCTATTTGATTTTTTGGGGGGGGATTTACATTTGATCTTGCTTTTTGCAGATCTTGATGAGTGTGAAAACAGAGACGTTTGTCAACATGAATGCAGAAATGTCCCAGGAAGTTATCAGTGTCTCTGTCCAGCTGGGTATCGTCTCATGCCCAATGGCAAAACCTGTCAAGGTAAGAAAAATACACCTGCTCTCTTTTCTCCCTATTCATTTATTGCTGGAGCACAGATGGGCTTCTTGCAGGCAAAACGAGGCATTTAAGGCTCCTTTTACTAAACGATGTTAAGCCCTAGTGCAGGGGTGTCCAACCTGTGGCCCGAGGGCCGCATGCGGCCCCGTAAAGTATTTTGTGCGGCCCCGGTCGAGGGCGATGCAGTGTTTTCCTCTGCTGCCCCCTAGTGTTTACCATCTTGCTGGCTCCCTCCTCTGTCTTGCTGCAGAGTTTGCGTATTTGTGCAGCCCCAGAAACATTTTTTTCGGCCAATGCGGCCCAGGGAATCCAAAAGGTTGGACACCCCTGCCCTAGTGTGTCCTTAGCGTGTAAAAAGCAGGCTACTGCAAAACACATTAAAGCATTTTGTGGTACCTTGCCTGTTAGTTAACACACGCTTAGCGTGACCTATTTTCTTAGAAATATTTTTTAGAGGGTCATATAAGATCATAAGAATAGCCTTACTGGGTCAGAACAATGGTCCATCAAGCCCAGTAGACTGTTCCCATGGTAGCCAATCCTACCTGGCCAAAACCCAAAGAGTAGCAACATTCTAGAACCCCAAAGAGTAGCAGGGTTCCGGAATCCCAAGAGCAACAACATTCCATGCTACCGATCCAGGGCAAGCAGTGGCTTCCCCCACGTCTTTCTCAATAACAGACTATGGACCTGGGTGGAGAATGGGCGTGGAAGCATTAACCAACTAGCCCTTTAGTAAAAGGGTCCCTTAAAAATTTAAGTGGTTAACAGGAAAATGTTCCCATTACTCACATTATGCAAGGATGTTCCCTTTGAAAAGTCCTAGATAATGTAGACATCATTCATATTACATATCTCCTGAGTGAAAAGGCAGTGAGACAGGGTGGAATCATCTCCCACGCTCCACATTCTTCCTCTTTGCCTTTCAAGTTGCTAAGCCCTGACCCTCCCTTCTACTGCTGCTAATATTTATCACTTATATAGCACTGAAAGGTGTACGCACCGCTGTACATTTTGACATTTAGTAGGCAGTCCTTGCTCGGAAGAGCTTATAATCTAACTTGGACAGATAAACATGACATATAGGGTTGGTTATGCAGAACCCAAGGTGAAAGGAGCTAGGAGTTGAAAGCAGTCTTGAAGAGATGGGCCAGAGATGGAGCCTGCCATAGGGATTTGGACAGTTTGTTCCAACGCAGCAAGATAGAAGGGATGGAGTCTGGAGTTGGCAGAGGACGAGAAGGGCACAGACGGGAGGGACCCTTCCCCATTTCCCCATTCTATTATCTCTGCACCCTGATCTCATCAGTATTGCAAATCTCAACTGCTAATGCTTCTTTGGCTCATCAACAATAAAGGTTTAGAGGTACCTTCTCTCTTTCATATTGCAGGCCAACAAAGGCACCAAGGTGTATCTGAGTCCCATACTATCTCTTAAGAGAGATGCATATCAATTTCAGATTTTACATGATCAGTTTCCTGTTTCCAACTGTGGACAATCCAGGTCACAGGCACCTGGCAGAAACCCAGATAGTAGCAACATTCCATGCTACCAATCCCAGGGCAAGCAGTGCCTTCCTTCATGCCTGTCTGCTACTTTTCCTCCCGGAACTAGTCCAAATCTTTCTTAAACCCAGCTACACTAACTGCTAGAACCACATCCTCTGGCAACGCGTTCTAGAGCTTAACTATTCTTTGAGTAAAAATATATATACATTTCCTCCTATTTGTTTTAAAATTATTCCCTTGTAATTTCATTGAGTGTCCCCATGTTTTTGTACTTTATGGAAAGGTAAAAAAAATCAATGACCAGTTCTACACAACTCAGGCCTTTTTAGACCTCAATTATATCCCCCCTCATCCATCTCTTTTCCAGGCTGAAGAGCCCCAGTCTCTTTAGTCTTTCTTCATATCTATAGTATGTAAGTAATACAAAATCCGATGCTGTATTCCAGTTTTGGCTTTGATGTAGGTATCAAGGGAAAATATGTTGAGCTTTTCAAATACTCTTAAAAAAAGAAGATTAAATGTTTCCTCGTGTCCTCAGTGGCTAGGGCTCCCTCCTTTCTATACCAGTAGAGGATTTTAAAATATGCACTGCCATGCTCATAAGAGAGAAAATCTAGATTTTCCTGTGGAGACCAACTGAAAATCTTTTTACTATGGGATGCAATGCAAAATACCCTATCCTGTAGTTCCACTCTGTGGATTTCTGTTTTTCCATTCTTTTCTGTATATAAAGCTCAATTTTATTTAGGTCGTCTAGATCTGGAAAGTGAAAAATTGAAGTACATTTTACAAAAGGCTTGCTGAATGTGAAAATTCTTATTAAGAGTGAGGAAAAATGCATGTATTTGGTGACATATAGAGGGAACATCTAAAAAAAAAGTTCATAAAAGAGCATCATCACTCTGCACTGTATATGTGTAAGTGATTTTTAAAACTGCATATACAAGGAGGGTCTAATTAAGGAGTTTAAAGCACATTTTCCTCTCTTCCCAAGCTAGGGAAAGTAGAATTCCTTTTTGGTTGGGGGATAAGGGCAAACAAGCTAGTCTCCTGGCCTGCCACATGCTCTATATTCATTATGTCATGGTGTCAGTCGCCTACCCCATTCTGCTGCCTATTTGCCAAGTCCAGGCCTAAACAAGAAGTTAGCCCACAGTTACACATGACTGGAAGTGAGTGTAAATAACAATATGGAAAACACATATGCTTTCAAAGTCTGCCCAAAACCACACTCCCTTGAAACACGTGCAAGCCAAAGCAATACATATACTGTACTGTATAAGTAATATATGTTCTAAATTGTACTTAAATCTGTATGTGGATTTAAATTTGTAAATGACATTTTCTGCAAGTTTAAACCATCTAGAATTGCCTCTCTAGTCTGCTGTCTTACAAAAGTGCTTACGAACATAAGAATTGGCACTGCTGGGTCAGACCAGTGGTCCATCGTGCCCAGCAGTCCGCTCCCGTGGCGGCCCTTAGGTCAAAGACCAGTGCCCTATTTGAGTCTAGCCTTACCTGTGTACGTTCTGGTTCAGCAGGAACTTGTCTAACTTTGTTATAGGGTGTTTTCCCCTATAACAGCCTCCAGAAGAGCGTTCCAGTTTTCTCTGGGTGAAGAAGAACTTCCTTACGTTTGTATGGAATCTATCCCCTTTTAACTTTACAGAGTGCCCTCTTGTTCTCTCTACCTTGGAGAGGGTGATCAACCTGTCTTTATCTACTAGGTCTATTCCCTTCATTATCTTGAATGTTTCGATCATGTCCCCTCTCAGTCTCCTCTTTTCAAGGGAGAAGAGGCCCAGTTTATTATTTGGTTTATCCAAGTCTTAGTGAATGTTGTTTTTTGCAATCAGATATTGATGAGTGCCTGGAGCAGAATATTCACTGTGGTTCAAATCGTATGTGCTTCAACACGAGGGGAAGCTACCAGTGTATTGACACACCTTGCCCTTCAAACTATCAACGTGATCCACTGACTGGGTAAGTTTTTTAATGAAATGCTTCTGGAACGTTGACTGAAAAGTGCATAAATGGCTGACAGAGACGTAAACCCTGCTCTGTAATGAGGTCAAGGAGTTTTGGAAGTTTGGGTGGCAAATCTAATGGGCCGGAACGAGGGAGGGCCTGGGGGTATCAGGGGTGCACCGTAGGCAGAAGGGCCTGGGCTCTCTCCTGCCCATATTCGAGGGGGGTGGGAGTGTTGGGGTGCGCCATGGGCAGGAGGGCCTGGGCTCCCTCCTGCCCTTATTTGAGGGGAGTGGGGGTGCACCGTGAGCAGGAGGACCTGGGATCCCTCCTGCCTGTATTTGGGGGGGAAGGCGGTTCGGGGGTGCCATCTTCCCTGCCGGTTTGGAGTTTTGTCAGGGGGTGGTTGCAATTGTTGCGATGAGAGATGGGCCAGTTATAGGATTCTGTAACCGGCATTGTTTTTTGACAGATGCCGGTTACAGAATCCTGCTTTTAGGCGAAGGACTGGCCCCTCCTTCGCCTAAAAGGTCTGGGTTTTGGCGTTTGGGACTTGGGCGATTTTTGGGTTGGAAATGTGGTGTAGGGATAGAAGTAGTGGCAGTCTAGGCCAGTAAATTACTGAACGTGCAGATAGGCCATTCTCAAAAAAACCCCTCAATTTGGACTTTTTTTGAGATTGGACATTTCCCTGCTGCCAACTTCAGCGTCTACTGACTTAGGCCAAAAGGGGACTTAGACGTTTTTTTGATTATGCCCCTCCTAGTGTTGAAAATCAGCCCTAAGCTCCTACTTTTTCTCCCTAAATCCACTCCTGTTGCCACCTACTTTTATGCTCTTAAATTTAGTGGTTTAGTGAAATTTTTGAGATATGTTGAAGCTCTCAGCTATAGTAAAGTTTATAAAAAAAGACAATTTTAGGAACACAAATCTCAAAGGGCTCCTTTTACAAAACCGTGGTAGAGGTTTTAATTGCGAGCCGACAAGGTAAGTGCTCCAACATTCATGGGAGCGTAAATCCTTTGAATGTTGGACCCATTCTCATATTTTCTCCAGATGATTATAGTAGCGTCCTGTTTTAGGGTACTGCCTTTAGACTGCAATGAATTTCTCTTCCAAATTTTTTCCAAGTATACAGTAATTTAAGCAGTACAAATCAGCATTTTAGTAAATGGTCTGTGTCAGCTTCCATATTAGTTGTTTGCAAATACCTATTTCATTCTAAGCTCTTGCCCAGTACTATTTTCATATCTGTAAAATTCTGGGGGACTCTTATTTACAAAGAACCCCAATAGGTGATTAAAGTACCTGCAGCCTTCATGGGAACTATTTCATGTTCTAGGATTAGCACTTGTACTGTACTATGAGTTTGAATTGTTCATTATTGAAGTATTTTTGGATTTGTCTTAAGTTGCGTACGGTTGCACATGCCTTCTGAACCGTTTTGCTGATTTGAAGTTGCTTGGTGCAGCCTTTGTCTATCATTATTCCTAGCAGTTTTAGGTTGGGTTGTAAGGGATATAATAATAATAATTCTATTTTTATATACTGCCCTACCTCATAGTTCCAGGCGGTTCACATACAGTACTAAAAATATACAAACTGTGAATAAAAGTATGAAATCTAAAAACAATTAAAATTATACAGTAATTGAATAAAATGCATTCGCGAAAATAGATAGATATTCCTTAATAAGTACAACTGTAAAATCAATGTGCAAATTTCCAATCCATATTTTGAAGCATCAACTTTTTGAATAAATCAGTTTTCAATAGTTTCCTAAAGGACATGTATGGATGGGCCTGAGAAATAATAGAACTTAGCCATGAATCCATTTTATCTGCCTGAAAATCAAGCAACATATCAAAAGAATCTCTTGTAACGACAAGGCTTAATAATTGCCCTCGAATTATTCTTTTAGGTCTATATCTTTCAAAACACAGAGACAAGTAATTAGGAGCCATACCAAACAGTACTTTAAAATTGGTGCAACCAAACTTAAACAGTACTCTAGCCTCAAAAGGCAGCCAATGCAACTGGTTGTAGGATGAAGTAACATGATCATGTTTTTTCAGCCCAAAAATTAAACGGACTGCCGTATCCTGTATAAGTCTCAGTCTTTTTTGAAGCTTTTTTTGGGATCCCACATATATTATATCACAATAATCCAGAATGGACAGAATGGATGATTGTACCAATAATCTAAATGATGCCCTATCGAAGAATTTTTTTTATCGTCGGAAGCTTGGGGTTTTATTTCTTTCTAGAAGTAAGAATTTGGTTTTATCTTGGTTCAGTTTTAATTTGTGGTCTCTCATCCATTTTGACACTGTTTCTAGTGCAATGTGTAGTTTGTTTGTTGTGTTGGGGTGGTTTGGTCAAAAGGCTGGAGGATGGTGATATCGTCTGCATAGCTGTATGACGTTATGCCTAGTTTGTCTAAGCATGTGCCAAGTGTGACTATGTAAAGGTTGAAGAGTGCTGGTGATAGTGGGAAGCCTTGGGGGACTCCGCAAGGGTTATTCTAGGATTCTTATTGTTCATTCTTTGCTTTTACTCTGTATCTTCTTGAGCGGAGGAATCCTTCAAATCAATTGTAGACTTTACCTATGATTCCTATTGCCTCCAGTCTTTGTAGTAGGATGTTGTGATCTACTAGGTCGAATGCCGCTGTGAGATTGAATTGTTTGAGTAGCATTTTTTTTGCCTTTGCTTAGGTGTTGTTTGGCTGTTTCTAGGAGAGAGACTAGTAGTGTTTCTGTACTGTAGTTGCCTCTGAAGCCTGATTGTGAGGGGTGAAGTATGTTGTGGGTTTCTAAGTATTCGGTGAGAAGTTTTGCTATAATGCCTTCCATTAGTTTGACGTATAGCAATATTGAGGCTAAAGGTCTGTAACTGGATGACTGATCTATTGCTCCCTTTGGGTCTTTTAGATAGGGGTTATGATGATTTCGGAAAGGTCTTGTGGAAATTGACCCTCTGTGAGCATGTAACTAATCCACCGCATGAGGTAGGTGCAGAATCTAGTGCTGGCGGCTTTTAACAGGTATGGGGGACAATGGTTGAGGTCGCAGGCTGCATGATTGTATTTTTTGTAGAGTTTGTCTAGGTCAGTGATTCCCAACCCTGTCCTGGAGGAACACCAGGCCAATCGGGTTTTCAGGCTAGCCCTAATGAATATGCATGAGAGAGATTTGCATATGATGGAAGTGATAGGCATGCAAATTTGCTTCATGCATATTCATTAGGGCTAGCCTGAAAACCCGATTGGCCTGGTGTTCCTCCAGGACAGGGTTGGGAACCACTGGTCTAGGTCATGCCATTGTGTGTCTTGGAAATCTGACCAGTTTCTTTCTGCTGCGTAGGCCTCATTTTCTATAGGTGGTATTGAGATTTCGTCGAGGTGGTTTGGGGTCCCGGTGAAGGTGTTTCTGGCTGTTGATAATTTTGTTTCTGAAGAATTCAGCCAATTGATTGGCTGTGGGGGGAGGGGCGGTTTTGGTGGCCAGGTAGGGTTTGGTGTCTTTGAGTGCCTTTAGTAGTTTGAAAAGATTTTTGGTGTCTTGGATTACTATGCCTATCTGATTGGTGTATTATGCTTTTCTTTTTTCTTTTAGCTTTTGTTTGTATGGTTTGTTCAGTGTTCTCCAGGTTGTTTTGTGCGTTCTCGTTTGTTTTTTCTCCATTCTC
This sequence comes from Geotrypetes seraphini, assembly GCF_902459505.1. NCBI lineage: Eukaryota > Metazoa > Chordata > Amphibia > Gymnophiona > Dermophiidae > Geotrypetes > Geotrypetes seraphini. Next base: position 126,170,806 of record NC_047093.1, on the reverse strand, counting down.
ATTCAAGACATCTGCATTGTCGTTTGAGTTGCAGTAGCTCGTCAAACCATTTATCTGAGCGTCTGCAGATTCTGGTCTTTTTCTGCGGTTGTGTCATGTCTTCGAGGATGGATGTGCTTAGGGTGCACCAGTGGTTAATGAAGTCCTTGGGGTTTCCATCTTGTATCATGGTGTCTACTTTGTTACAGAATTTAGGTGGGTCAATCTTTTTGTGTGCTTCGTATGTTAAGCTTTGGTTATTTTGTTTGGTTTTGCCCTGTGTCCAGTTGATTTTGAAGGTGTACATGTAGTGGTCTGACCAGAGGGTGTGTGACCATGTTCCATTTGTTGTGTGAATTTCTGGTGTGGTGGACTGTTGGGACATGAAGGCTGCTATGTTGAGTTGGTGGCCCTTCTCGTGTGTGGTTTGTGGGTCTAGGATTCTGTAGGATAGGGTTTTGAGGAATGAGAGGAGGTTTTCTGTTTGGTTGGAAGATTCGTCTTCCAGGTGTAGGTTAAGATCGGCTAGGAATAGGTTGTATGTTGATGTGAGGGAGTTTCTGTGTATAAATTCTTAGAATTCTGATTTTGCTAAGTTCCATTTTCCTGGTGTTATGTAGCAAAGTAGGCAGGTTAGGGTTCCTTTAAGTGTGGGGCCCGATAATTGACAGGCGAGTAAATTCATGTGTGGGGTGGAGGTTTTGTCCTGTAGCGCTATATGTAGAGTGTTTTTGGCCAGGATGCCCAGTCCTCCTCCTTGTTTTTTGTCTCTACAAACTATTTGTTTTTTGTAGCCTTGTGGGCAAACTTCCGTTATTCTGGGGTCAGTGTCTGAGGTTAGCCATGTTTCTGTGAGGAAGAGGCATCCTAGTCTTTCTGTTCTATCCAGTCCTTTATGATCTCAGTTTTGGGGCCTAGGGATCTGATGTTTATGTATGCACATTTTATTGCTGTAAATTCAGATTTAGTGTTGTGTGATATTTTGAGCTTATCTTCTTATTTTTAGATTCTGTCTCAAGCATTGTCTTCCCAATGACTTGGAATGTGCTCTTAGCCCCTATGCCTTGGAATACAAGCTTGTTTCACTGCCGTATGGAATCACTGCCAATCAGGACTTAATTCGCCTAGTTGCCTACACGCAAGATGGAGTAATGCATCCCAGGACAACATTCCTTGTAGTTGATGAAAACCCTACACTTCCCTTTGCCATAAGAGATGAAAATTATAAAGGGGTTGTGTTCACAACGAGACCTCTGAAAACACCAGAGACTTACAGGATGAAAGTGCGATCGTTGTCCTACAGTTCAGACAGAACCATTGAGTATCAGACGACATTCATAGTTTATATCGCTGTGTCTGCATATCCATATTGAAAGCACTATTGAAGTCACAGAAGTATTTTAACCACTGCCATAGATCCCCCGGGGATGGTCACTGCCTGCCTTCTGTATTGGCTGTCTCAATCTTTACAGCTGGAAAACAGTTGTCTTCATTGAACACCTTTTCTCAGACAACTACTCGATGGTCATCCTTCGTTCTTCTGTTCTAGTTTTCATGGAATGAGAAAGAGGAGCTTATGCAATTTATATATTTATTACAAGGGGCAGAAATTTTCCAAGGATGTTGCAAACGTTGCAAGCTGCACCTCAGAGAATTGTCCATTTCCTCTCAAGAAAATAAGAGCACAGAAGTTCATTTGTAGGAAATGACCGTTTGAAGACCAACAACATTACAAGGCATTTCAGGTTGTTTCATCATTCTAAAATAACCTTTAAAATATCTTTAATGTTACTAAATAGTTGACAACAGAGATCTATCTAGTGATTTTGAAACATTACCCTTCTTTACAATGCACTGTAGGGTTAATACAGTCTTTTTGGAAATGTGGGAAACTCTCGTGATATCAGTTTAGATATCTGTGTCCGCTGCATGTCTTAATGATTGCATTTGGTTATTTCTCTGATCAACATTGTATTTTTACCTGCTCCATGCATAATAAAAATGATATTTAGGGAAGTAATAGCTTATCAAATTTTCAAGATACTCACAACGAAGAAGCATGAGAAAGTTTCATGCCACAAAGGCAATGTAAGCAAATATATCTCCTGTATCTTCATTGTGGATACCTTGAAAACCTCACCGGCTAATGCTTCCCCAAGAAAGATTTGAGCGTCACAGATCTAAGTTATGCTCCTCCTTTTGGTGACATTATCAGACAGTGAGCAAGAAAGTGACTTGAAGGGTACCAATGGATGGTTGTACCCCCTACAAAAACCTTCCCAAGACTTTATGAATTTCAGCCATAGCATTCCCGTTCTGTTTTAGAGCAATCATGATTATATAAATCTCTTCTGCTTTGTGTTATAATATTCTTTATAGCACTATTACCTTTCATTGTCTCTGAACCAGCCATTAATAAAGAGAAGGGAGGGGCCATATTTCTATTCCAACCATATCTAGCAAGTCCTAATCAGCATAATAATTGGTGTCAATACACTGTATAAGGGCAGAAACAAACTCGGGTAGAAATGACTAAGATGTATTCTATTTTTCTGAAATCTATGTACAGTACATTTTCTCTTATGTTAATTTTCTAAGCAATATGCCAAACAATTGTTTTTTTAATGTGTTTTTTTTTTTGTTTTTTTTTAATTTTTGTCTGGGTTTTTTTGGGGTTGTTTTTTTTGTGGGTTTTTTTTTTTTTTACCAAAGAGAAATGTTACAACAGAAGATATGCAAATAAAGTTTTGCTCAACATTTTATTAACAGTTCTGCACATGTTAAAAGTTTTGTTATAGTAATCTTCATGCCTTATCTTGGAACCCTGTTGGCAAAATTGTTATCCCAACAGCTGCAGTAGAAATGATTTTCCAGTGTTCTTCATGTAGGGCTTGTCCATGCCAGTGGAGTTTTAGATTTGTACACTGGTAGTTTAGAATGAACATCTTTCTCAGAGAGCCCGAGACAGATGATCCAGTCTTGGGGGAGCCCTTTTACTAAGGCGTGATAAGGTTTTGCACTTAGCGTGCAATAATAGCAACGACTAGCTCACAGGAAGTGCAACGCTTCGGTGGTAAATAAGAACATAAGAATTGCCGCTACTGAGTCTAGCCTTACCTGCGTACATTCTGGTTCAGCAGGAACTTATCTAACCTTTTCTTGAATCCCTGGAGGATGTTTTCCCCTAGAGCAGCCTCTGGAAGAGCATTCCAGATTTCTACCACTCTCTTCCACGCTGTGCCCGGCGTCTTCCTTGCGTTTACCATAAAGGGCAGTACTTACCACACAGGCACCGCCATACATGCCACCGGCAGATAACACAGGAGTGCTCACGCTGTCTGCCCATCGTGGGCTGTGCTGGTGCCAGACTGCTGATACAATGGTACTGTAATGGCAGTCATGGATGACTGCAGGCTCAAGTCAGTGTCTTCTTAGGCTAAGGCCATGTATTTCTAACTACATGTGCGAAAGAACAGATAATTCTTTTATCAAATTTCAAGTTCAAGTTTTATTAAATTTTAATATACCGACTATCAACAGGTATCTAGCCGGTTTACAAGTTAAAATAGAATAAAAGTAATGCTAATAAAAATAATATTTAGAGTGGGGACGTGAACATTGAGACTTTGACTAGACATACTAGATAGTGGTGGTTAGAAAAGAAGGGAAAGGGAAAAAGTTACATTATTAGAAGTTTAAAAAAAAAAAGGAAATGAAGGGGAAGAGGATAAAACATTAGGGATGGGATCGCTTCTTGAAAGCGGTTGGCGTGTTTAAGAATAAGTGATATTCAAGAGCAGAAGAACGCATCTTGAAATAAGAATGTTTTTAATTTAGTCTTAAATTTATCGATTGATTTTTCGTGGCGGGTTTGAGATGGCAGTGCGTTCTCTAAGCTGATCCTCTGAGGACCCCCCCCCCAAAAAAAAACAAAAAATGCTGAAATGAAATCAGCTCACAGAGTTTCAACATACACATTCGATCCACTTCAGTCTTATCTGAATCTCCAAGTCTCTTTTTTTTCAGAAATAATGAAACTCCGCAGTAATTACCTCACAGTCTCGCAGCTTCCTCCCACAGAGCTTGATAGTGCTGTATATCAGGAATACTGACCGGAAACAGCTCTGCACCACAGAACTTCCTGGAATCCCAAGACAATAGATTAGTCTTAAAGTTTTATTTCACTTATTTAAAAAAATTGATACGGTTTACATAATAAGCGGAATAAAATGTTAATCCCCTCTCACAGCGAATACGGAGGGAGAAGTGTAGATCGCAGAGGAGGAGCTTTTTTTCCGTGCTTATGATTTATAGGCTGAACTGCTATTGATCTGAGACTTTTGAATCTATTTTGGGTTCACAAAACACCTGAAACCCCTGGCTTGAAGGACTTGTGGATTATAGATTCCCCCTAGCTTTAATTTTGCACTCATGCTTATTTCTAATATTCACTTCTCTATAACTCTGCTGTAAAGGGCAGAACCATCTCTTTTACCATAGTGCACCAAAAGCCCAAAATGGCTTCAAAATCCATTACACCGTTTTAAAAATAATTTCCTTTTTTCTTCAAGATCTTAGAGAGCTGCGTGAACTTTCTTGTACTCAAGGCCTCCGTGATGTAGCAAGAATTAATATGGCAAAGAAATATGCAGCAAAATATTTGGAGACATTACCTCATTATTAATGGATCTGACTGCAATTAGTTTCCATGTACTAAATCATATGCATCTGGTACTAAGAAAGGGACTTGTCTTGTTTGGACAGTCAGTACTTTGCCATTACGTAGTTAGAACAAGGAGACAAGAAGTCATTTCCTAGTCTCTCGCTTCAAAGATGTATGCCCAGGCACTTCCTACTCTACAGCCATCTAGCTATGTACATAAAACTTCACACTGAAAGATCCAAATCAATACATACAAGAAGCACACGCTCTCTCTCCTGCTATTCAACTCTCTTTTGAGAATATGGTTTTGAGAGACTGCAAGAAATTTGACTCCATTTTTCTTTTTTTTTCCACAAAGAACATTATTTGCACTTGCAATAGTGGAAAGATTAAATGTCAGGTTTGATCCCTGTGAGCGATCCTAGGCTTCCTTTTGCAAACATTCTACCCGTCGAATAACCAGAAATGAATTTCCGAGGAGGGCCAACAGTTAACATTTGTAGTTATTAGACATCCATCTCTGTTGCTTCCCTTTCCTTCATCCCTCTCTCCGCTCCCGCATTCCCCCCGAATTAAAATTAAAAATACTTTAGTTGGCAGGAAATAGTGCATATGTAGGAATTATTTAATTCTGAATTTGATGCTAAATATGTAATGATTAACCAACAGATCAGAGGCCAAATATTTGCAAAATGTAACGATTCCCCAGTAGCGGCCAGACATTTTCTAAGCAGGTCTAACTGTAAGTTGACTACAGGGAAGTGTGTACAGGCTATTACATAAAATAGCTGAACATCTCAAAGAAGCTCTGTACGTAGGACAAAAGTGACAGAAGTTCATGGGCCAGGAAGTCGTGTCCGTTTATGGATTGAGAACTGGTGAAAAGACAGAAAAGAGAGTGGGTTTAAATAGTCAATATTCTCAGTGGTAAAGGGTAAATTGTGGGGTTCCCAGTAGAATATGCATGAATAAGAGAGAAACAATTGGGTGCATGTCTCTTGTTTTCACCCGTTCATATTTTGGACAGTTCAGTTTATAAAAAGCATGTTTATGCTGGATGTAACTAGCACATAGAAGTCCATTTGCCAAAGTATAGCCCTTTCTAAAATCTAATCCTTAGGTTTGTATACCGCATCATCTCCACGTTCGTAGAGCTCGACGCGGTTTACAGTAGGAGAAATAGGAAGGAACTACAACAGAGGGTTAGAGGTAGAAGTGTGAAGAACATTTAGAGGACTTGGGATGCCAAGATAGAAGAGTTTCCTTGATTCCTAAGTTGGAGGGAGACTTACATTTTTTGAGAAAAGCCAGGTTTTCAGATGTTTGCAGAAAACTTGGAGAGAGCTCAAGTTCCGAAGAGGGGAGGTAAGGTAAATACATGAGAAATGGATGTCCATTATCAATGTACCAACTTAGACATGCCGACTTTGGCTTGGATATCCTTTTTAAAATGCCATTCTGTGTTCTATGTCTTATGGTGCCTAGTTGATGATGGGAAGGATTGGGAAGGGCTAAAAAGGTCAAATGTTGGGAGCTGAGAGGTTGACCCAAAGACTGAGGAATTAAAAGTCAGAGATACAATAGAGGGTTGATCCTTGTGGATAAAAAATGAGTAAACTGTAACCTGCAAAGCCACAGTTTTAGAACTAGGAAGAAGACCAGGCATGCACAGTATCCTTTATTCCAGTGGTCTCCAACTCAAACCCTTTGCAGGCCGCATTTTGGATTGGTAGGTTCTTGGAGGGCCTCAGAAAAAATAGTTAATGACAATTTTGCATGAGGTGAAACTCTTTATAGTTTATAAATTTTTCCTTTTGGCTAAGTCTTAATAATAATATTGTCATTTAGAGCTAAAGAGACACATGATCAAGAAACGGTTTTATTTTACTTTTGTGATTATGAAAAACACACCGAGGGCCTCAAAATAGTACCTGGCGGGGCGCGAGTTTGAGACCACTGCTTTATACCAATCGCTAATAGATAGCTGAAAAGAAGTGATTGATCAACATGATCAAAGGTGGCACTAAGACCTGAGGACATAATAATGGGTGATTAGTTCAGTTCCATTTTGTAACAGAACTCATTGACAAAGCTGAGTTACAGGGTTTCTGTAAGTGGCTGGCACAAATATCAGACTGCTTTGGGTGGAGAGTACTAGCTTATTCCAGAAATGAGGGAAATTGAACATGTGCAGATTAGAGACCATGCAATAGCAGGATTTTGGAAATCCAGGGAAGTTTGATTCAATAAAGAATGAACAGGATAGAGTCTCCATGCAAAAGGGAAGCTGTTAATAATAATAGAAATAAGAAGTAGTTTATTTTTTTTTAATGAGAGGTGAAAGAAATTATCAGCAGAAGTAAAAGTTGTATTCATTACAGAGAGAATTGTAGGAAAGGAAAATTCAGTTGTTAAATTAATTGAAGTCCAAAAATGAGAGAAGGAAGAAAGGTCAAAAGCCTGCTGGTGACTGAGAATAACAGGAAGACGAATTCAGGAACCACCTTAGTATTAAAAAATGAGGCCAAAGAATTTAGGGGTCCTTTTATTATGGTTCACTAAAGATTACCGCGTGCTAAATGCTAAGGCACCCATGCAATATAATGGTTGCCTTAGCATTTAGCCCACGGTAATCTTTAGCGTGCCTTAATATAAGGACCCCTCAGGAAGATCGGCAAATTTCCAAAAGACCAGGGAATTATGCTTAGTGACGATTTTTTCGGCACTCAATCTTGAGTGCCATTTTCTGAATCCAGCCCAAAGTACGGCTTTTCAATACCATGCAAACCTATGGATTTGTAGGTTTCTTGCATTTTGAATCATGCTTAGGAGGGGGTGCTGAAAAGTTCTCAGCTCAGCCAAACAACTTCCTAAATTCTGAGCGTTATTTTGCTTCTGTAGCTGAAAAGAGCGTTATCTTATTTCGTTAAGGGCCAGTTTGCAGAAACGTTTCAATGTTGTTTCAAATCATTGATCGAACCATATCCACGTCATTCTCCACTTGGTTGGGCTGAGAACTTTTCAGCGTCCCTTCATAGCGTGAAGAGTTTCAGAGCTGAGATTGTGATGTCATAATGCCTCATTCAACCAATAAGAGTCAACCTCATCAGCGATGTCACAATGGCTTGATTGTCCTATACTTGGCTCACTTTTATTACATATGAGGGGATGCTGAAAAGTTATCAGCCCAAGCAACGAACTTCCTAAATTCTGAGCGTTATATTGCCACTATAGCTGAAAAGAGTGTTGATCTTATTTCGTTAAGTGCCAATTTTCAGAAACAAAATTCCATGTTTTGACATTGTTTCAGACCATTGATTGAACCATATCCACATCATTCTCCACTTGGTTGGGCTGAGAACTTTTCAGCGTCCCTTCATAGCGTGAAGAATTTCAGAGCTGAGATTGTGATGTCATAATGCCTCATTCAACCAATCAGAGTCAACCTCATCAGCGATGTCACAATGGCTTGATTGTCCTATACTTGACTCACTTTTATTACATATGAGGGGATGCAGAAAAGTTCTCAGCCCAAGGAACGAACTTCCTAAATTCTGAGCATTATTTTGCCAGTGTAGCTGCTAATTTGCAGAACCAAAATTCCATGTTTTGACATTGTTTCCGATCATTGATTGAACCAAATCCACATCATTCTCTTCTTGGTTGGGCTGAGAATTTTTCAGCACCCCCTCATATATGAACATAGATATTTTAGCTACAAGATTCAGGTTTATACCTGCATTTGTAACAGCATTTCCCAGATAATGTCACGCTTTTGACCGTCATTTTCCCCCCCAATAAAAATAATGCCTCCACATTGGGCTCACCCAATCAGAAGCACAGTCTGAGGTTTTCTAGCCACATTAACCATTTCACTGCAAAATTGTAATGTTGCTTTAATGATCTAATACCTTTATTGTTATTATTATTTTTTACAATTTTGGTAACTATTTCTCAATTGGAGTGTTTTCCCAGATGTGTTCCTGTCATCTGGGATATTTTCCAGCAGTTGAGAAAAGCTTTCTTTCATAGGGTGGAACTTGGCACTTCCAATTTGGTCTAAAGTTCTTAATGAATCCCTTCAAAACCCAAGCAGTGATATAAAAGCCTGAGAGGCAAGAGGGGGAAACAGACATAAATGGACTATACGGTAAACGGATGTCTGAGCTTCATTCGCTGAAGGTCGAGCAAACCCGAGGACGCTAGAAGGTAATACTCAGTTTTAAATTTTATTTCATTTTATTACAAATGCTATTTAATTGTTAAAATGTGTGTGCATTTTGTATATTTTGAAGTGAAATTCTATGTTTTAACATGATTTCGGATCATCGATTGAACTATATCCACGTCGTTCTCGTCCTGGTTGGGCTGAGAACTTTTCAGCACCCCTTAAATAACCATATTTGAAATTCAGGTAAATTACACTCAGTTTTTTTTCAAATGTTCTCTCAGTCTTAGAATCCGGTCACTGCACCTATTTTTATATTTTAGGATTATCTTATCAACGTGTATTATATGGTTATTATTCATGTGGGAAATTCGCAGCAAGTACTGATATTAATTTTTTTTGGGGGGGGGTTATTGTAATATTGGTATTTTCACTGCAAAATACTGGAGGGCAAAGACTAGCATTTTGACCTCCAATTCAGCACAGCGGGTGGGACACCAAAACAAGGGGAGATATTACTGCAGAGTTAGATGGCTCTATCAGTCACATTAAAATGTGGTTCTCTTTAGGATACCTTCAGCGGGAGCCATCATGTCATGGCCAGCTTATTCTGTGCAGCTGTTATTCTCCATTTTCTTTTTCTTGCCTGAGCAATGTTCTACTCGAGGTAAGTTTGTGAATTTTCAAGGGAAGATCACCTAGAGATTATAGGCATAATTTTATAACTGTATACCTGAGAGGCATGCTTGCTTTAAATTAAAGTACACTCACATACACCCATATATCTATCTATCTATGTATCTTCATAAAATTGTTTGGCTGAGTTCCCTTTAAGAAAAGATATTTCATCACCACTTAGCACTCTTTTGCAGTGAAATCTCCATTGTTTTGTGCCATTTTCACTTCAGATCTGCTAACAAATTTAAATAAGCAGGCTACAATTATGGAAATTTAGATCAGCCATACAACACAATCAATTTTAATGTGATGAAAGTATTATTAGTCTAGAAGTAGGTGAAACAAGAAAAGCCAAAGACTTAGCAGCACTGCCTCATGTGTGTGTGTATATATTAGGATATTTTGGACCCCAGTTCGATTAAATAAAATAGATAGCTCTAAGTCTAATAGATGCTGGCATTGTCATATTGATATAGGGACTTTGGATCATCTGCTATATTTTTGTCCTTTTATATTTATATTTTGGAAGTCAATCTGGGGATAAATAAATCTGATTCTGGATTCAAATATTCCACTATCATATGAGGCTATAATTTGTGGAACAATTTTACATGTGAAACCCACTCTAGATAAATATAAGAGTCGTCTATTTATGATTATGACGAGTGCAGCCATGCAATTGATCACAAGTAAACTGGAAGAACCATGATAGAATAAGTTACACTTTTTGGTGGGTGAACGTATGCACTACGTACAGATATGAAAGAATTAATGCAGAGTGTAGGGGACTTAGTGGTGTATTTAATAAAGTTTGGAGCCCATTGACTAAATTTGTGAAATTATAATAATGTATTTATCTTATCTTTCCTTTTGTTCGTGTACTTGGGTAGGGGATTCAGCAACTGACATGACTCATGTTTCACATAAAATGCTGTTTTGCAAGTTTTGAACTGCAAGAGAGGGAAGTCTGAAGATGACTATGAAGCGGGGATTAACCTGGAAACAGAGTTTTGTGTGAAACACGAGTCCTTTCAGTTGCCTGAAGAAAAGAACCAGAGGCTCCATTATTTTAATACTCGATAATGCCTCTCTCCGGATCTAGACCTAGATCCATTAGGTGACCTAAGAAAGGAAAAAGAGTCTCATCCGTGAATGTGAGTGACCCTTCTCAGTGCTACTCTGGATTTTGATTTGGGGTTAATCACCTTCATTATTGCCCTTAAATATGTCCTTTGCAATAGTTCCTTAGTTGGGGGGGGGGGAGGAGGGAGAGGGCCACTGGGCCAGTCTACTTTTCAGAATATCCTCAATGAGTACAAATAGCATAGATTTACATGGAATCCATTTTGTGCATACAAACTTACCTCATTTATAGTCATTGCGAACATTCTGAAAATGTGACCGGCAGAGGGTCTCCCATGACAGATTTGGAAGCCACTGCCCTAAGGTCTTTCATTTCCAAGTGACGGGGGGTCTGAACCTGACATACAAATTTAAATGATGATCTTGATAAAGTGGTGACATTTTCCATTGAAGGATTACATTACATTATCATTTGTATTCCTCTAAAGCCCTTATGAGTTCAACTACTGGAAACAGACCCAGTTAAACCTAGTATACTACCAACTACCTTCAAATACAATAAACACAAAATAGGTTGGGATCAGTGAGAATTTGTAATGTAATTGGCTGTTTACTGTTGGATACTTCCAGATCCTTCTAGATGTCAGGGAAGATGTGGTGATGCATTCTCTAGAGGGGATAACTGCCATTGTGATTACAGCTGCCTTTACTTCATGGAGTGCTGCCATGACTACAGGAAAGCCTGTACCTCAGGTATAGTCTCCCATCTAAATCTTTCTTGTCAGTGAGACATTCTAGAAACATATAAAGAGCATTATGGAAAGTACTTTGAAACTGAGTAGACATTATGGCCAAAATTCTATATAAAGCATTGAAAAATCAGCGCCAAAAAAATTGGATAGCTCCAAGTCTAATAGATGTTGGCACTGGCATCTCGAAGCAGGGACTTTAGATCATTTATTATTCTATTGTCCATTTATTATGACTTTTTGGAACTCAATTTGGGACCAAATTAATTGTTTATTAGAAAACCCAGTGGCATTGTCATATGATACTATATTATTTGGTATGTCAATGAGAGCAAAGAGTCTGATATCATCAAATAATAACAAGCTATTACTCATAATGACTGGGGTTGCCATTCAACAAATTACTTATAACTGGAAGAACTGGAGTAGACTAAATTATAATTTTTGGTGGAATTCATTATGTCATATGTATAAAATGGAAAGAGTAATAGCAACACAGCGAGGATATATTAGGAAATTTCAAGATGTGTGGGATCCATTAACAAAATTTTGTAATGATTAGATGTTACTTTTCCCGTAATTCTTAAAGTTCATTTTTCAGGGGGGGGGGGATTTTAAGTACAACATCTTATATAAAGTAATTTAATTACTTGTTATAAAGGGGTGGGAAGGAAGGGAGATAAGATTTTATGATTGGTATTATTGCTGAATATTATGTGATATTCTCAATGTGCAAATGTGTTTATGTATTATCACACTTAAGAACATAAGAAGTTGCCTCCACTGAGGCAGACCAGAGGTCCATCTCGCCCAGCGGTCCACTCCCGCGGCAGCCCATCAGGCCTATTGCCTGAGCAGTGGTCCCTGACTATTTCTATAACCTACCTCTACTCCTACCTCTACTCCTATCTGTACCCCTCAATCCCTTTGTCCTCTAGGAACCTATCCAAACCTTCTTTGAAGCCCTGTAACGTGCTCCTGCCTACCACAGCCTCCGGAAGCGCATTCCATGTATCAACCACCCTCTGGGTGAAAAAGAACTTCCTAGCGTTTATTCTAAACCTGTCCCCTTTCAATTTCTCCGATTGCCCCCTTGTACTTGTGGTTCCCCATAATTTGAAAAATCTGTCCCTGTCTACTTTTTCTATGCCCTTCAGGATCTTGAAGGTTTCTATCATGTCTCCTTTAAGTCTCCGCTTCTCCAGGGAGAACAGCCCCAACTTTTTTAGTCTGTCAGTATATGAGAGATTTTCCATACCCTTTATCAGCTTAGTTGCTTTTCTCTGGACTCCCTCAAGTACTGCCATGTCCTTCTTATAAAAGAAAAATCAGCGCCCATAAAATTTTGCACTAAGGGCCTCTTCTATCAAACTGCGCTATATGATTCTCTGGCGGCATCAGTGAAGTAGCCTGTTCAAGTTTGCAGTCTACCTGCTTAGCAGGTGGTGGTAAGGGTCAACAGTTCCAGTTGGGTTAGAACTTGGGAAAAATAAAGGAATGCCATCAGACTCCCTCCCCCCCCCAAATCTGATAAACCGTAATCCTAACCTACTTCTCTGGATTTCCCCATGTAGAGGGCTCCTGTAAAGGGCGCTGCTATGAAGATTTTAAAAGAGGAAGAGAATGTGACTGTGACCTAAACTGCATGACCTATGGCCACTGTTGCCCAGATTATCATCTCCATTGCAAAGGTAAGTGATTCATGTTTTCATTATTCCCTTTTGTTAGCTCCTGCTTTGAAAAATCATTTATAGTTTGTTTGTCTGAATGCTCCTAGCTAGGGTTACCAGATTTTCCTTCGGGAAAATCCGGGCCCATGGCCACGCCCCCCCCCAGGACCGCCCAGTTCCGTCTCTGCCATGCCTTGTTCCGCTGCCAGCCTCGCCCTCAGACGGCATCTGCAAATGCGCAGATGTGACGCAGTGACATCACCGTGTTGCTTATGTGCATGTGTGCATGCCCCTTCCCGACACGATTTTGTCGGGAATCTTTTCCAAAACCCTTCTTGTTTTATGTAATGATGATAAATTATGCTTTATTTATTTTAAAAATTTATATACCGTTTAAACCTAAACGGTTTACATATCATCTAATATAATAAAGCCCTAAGCGCGCATGCGCACTCCCACCTGCGTGCTCCCGTTTTCCATGAGCTGTAGGGACCCGCAGGTAGGAGTGCGCATGCGCGCAGTGGCGCGGAGCCTGTCGGATGCGCACTCAAGGATGTGAATTGGCCAGGGCGATGTCAGCGGGAACCGGAATGGACTTTAATTGCTGCCTCCCAGGCTTCTCCTCCTGCTCAGGCTGGGCCAGAGCTCGCTTCGGGTCCGGCAAGGGACTAAGGGAGCCGGCCAGACCGCGGGAAGAGAAAGGGGGGTAGGCTGCACAGGGAAGTGGTGTGGGAGGAGGGAAATGGAGGGGGAGAGAATCTTGCTGTGGCTACTGCACAGGGAAGTGGTGGGAGAGAAATGCTCAGGGAGAGAGACAGATAGAAAGAAAAGAAGAAAGACACAGGGGCAGGGAGAGACACAGAAAGACAGACAGACAAAGGGGGCCAGGGAGAGACACCATATTCTCCATAACAAGTTCCAAAGTTTAATTACAGGAGGGAAGAGAGGTGGGATAAGAAGATGCTAGGGGATAGAGAGAAAGGGACAGGAAGATAGCCTGATGAGTGAGTGAAGGGGATTCTGAAGTGGCAGTATCCTCAAGCTGCCACTGCTTAAATGCATGCATGAAAGCCAAGCCGAGGGGGGAGGGGGGTAGGAGGGGAGCAGCAACTCTGGAAAGTTCTGGTCGCTGGACCTGAGGAGGAGGTGGTCATCAGCTGGTGAGGCTTGGAGATCCCCACCAGCTATATTGAGGGAAATGTTCATTTTGAGGAGGCCTAAGCTCAATGTGGGAGGCTTAGCCCTCTCTCATTGTTATGACACCGATTGTGTTTAGTAGAAAACAAAGTACTTGCCTGAAATGCACTCCCGAGAGAGGTGCTGGAGAGGAAAACGGTGACGGAGTTCAAAAAAGCGTGGGAGGAACACCGAGGATCTAGAATCAGAAAATAATAGTAAATAGTGAAGAACTAAGGCCGGTACTGGGCAGACTTGCACGGTCTGTGTCTGTATATGGCCGTTTGGGGGAAGATGGGCTGGGGAGGGCTTCAATGGCTGGGAGAGTGTAGATGGGCTGGAGTAGGTTTTAACGGAGATTTCGGCAGTAGGAACCCAAGCACAGTACTGGGTAGAGCTTTGGATTCGTGCCCAGAAATAGCTAAGAAGAAAAAATTTAAATTGAATCAGATTGGGCAGACTGGATGGACCATTCGGGTCTTTATCTGCCGTCATCGACTATTACTATGTTTTTTAACATTCTGTGGTTTCCAGTTCAGTTTTGGTATTCATATTTCTATTTCTAACTTGTGATCCATTGTTCTGTATTTGGTGAAGGTTTATCTGTTTTGTGGGTGGGGAAATTGGGAGATGGGCAGATAGAAGACGGGCCCCCTCCATAATTTCTGCCCTGGGCCCCAGCATGACTAAAAACCAGCCCCGATTGCATGTATTTTCAGGAGCCTGATCTAACCTTTGATAATACCACAGACTAAATCCCCAAAATTGATCATTATTGTATTTATTACTTTTCCCCGTTACTTCTCATTAATTGAATAATTGTATACAAAGTAATCTTTTGAATGTAGAATTTGAACTGATTTATTTCAATCCAGCACCTCCGGAGAATCAAACATATACGTTGACTTCTTCAACAACCACATCACCACCTGCCTGGAGAAGAGTAACTACAAGAAAACCTCCACATAAAACCTCAAGAAACATGATAAGAGATAAAATAAGGCCGGAGGATGTAACTCAAGGTAAAGATAATTTACAATGCTTGTATCTCTGCTTCTCTACAGTAGAATCAAAGCACAACAATTTAACTTACTTAGGAACTAACCAAAACCAGCATCAAATCCTGCCGAGGGCAGAAAATACTGCAGCATCAAAGCGTTAACCTAAAACAAGAGTGAAAGAGACAATACAGTGATTTATTCAAAGGATGCACCAACGTGTATATTAGGTGCCTTAGGAGAACTTTGAGCCTTGTCCCACCCTAATTAATCATCAGGCCCATAGACACCCTCTCCTCATTAAACGCAACAATCACGATCATCCCTGATCTATAAAGAAGAGCCTACCTAACACTGTACTCTCAAAGCATAGGAATCCCCTCTTCCCCCCGCCTCCAACATGTCATGAGTCTCCCTCCCATGGCAGAGAAAATTCAGCCTTCTCTGGAATCAACAGCCACCACAAGTCACCAGCTCCCTCCAATACCCCTGGCACACATTCCAAACTCCCTAGCACCTTTCTGGACCATTCAGAATGTTCCAGATCTCCATAGATAGGCACGGAGGGCAAGGCGTTTTCTGGCCATTTCCAGGATTTGGCATCCCCCATGCACTGGCCATTACTAGCAACTATGATGCCTCCATCCTCCTGAGCCAAGGATTCTCACCCCAGTCCTTGGGGCACACCAAGCTAGTCTAATTTTCAGTATATTCATATTGAAAATGCATAAGTGAAATTTACATGCAGTACCTCCGCTGGTTGCAAATCTCCATCCCCTTTTTTCCTAGGGGTATCCTGAAAATATGACTGGCATGGTGTGTCCCAAGGACTGGGTTTATAATCACTGTCTTAACTCCATGCTGATGAGTTCAATATGTTCTTCTCTTTTTCCTCAGTTAGGTACTCAAGCATTACCCTTATCTGTCTCGATGGGCTCACAAGCTATCTAAAGTGCCATGGTCATTATTAATTTATTTAAAACATTCATATTCCACAGAACCAAAAATCTATGTGGGTTACAAAAGAAAACACCTAAACATAGATGAACAAACATACTCGGATATAAAATACTAACATACAATTCTTAAGCTTCTCCAAAATACACAATCACCCAATTTAAAAAAAAGATCAAATTCTTCAAAACATATAGATAATATAACAACAATGTCAAATTCTAATAAAGTCAAAACCCATCAGAAACTTAAAACGTCTACTGAAAGAAGTAAGCCTTCAAACATTTACAGTATAGTAAAAATGAAAAGATTTGACAAACATTTTCTTGAAGGGTGTTCCATAACTGAGGACCCGCCACCACAAAAACCTTGGAACGAATAGTCCATAGAAACCAGTGGTCTCAAACTCGTGGCCCGGGGACAAATGTGGCCCACCAGGTACTATTTTGAAGCCCTCGGTATATTTATCATAATCACAAAAGTAAAATAAAACAGTTTCTTGATCATATGTCTCTTCAGCTATAAATTACAGTATTATTATTAAGACAGCCAAAAGAAAAGATTTATAAACTATAAAGAGTTTTACCTCATGCAAAATTGTCATTTCTTTAATAAGACATCAACTATTTTTTCTGAGGCCTTCCAAGTACCTCCAAATCCAAACTGTGGCCCTGTAAAGGGTTTGAGTTTGAGACCACTGATACAGACGGAACAATAAAGCAGTTGCTTAGACTGTGAACGCAGAGATCTAGACAGCTCTTATAAGGAAGGGAAGCCACAATGTTCAGCAAAGCTTGACATATACAAAGCTAACACCAAAATTTTTAACTGAACCCTCCAAACCACTGGCAACCAGTGTAATTCGGCCAAATATACACCAAACAGTCACACATATGCCTGAAGGGACTGTGAGCCACTGTGTATGCTGTTAGTACCTGCTTTACATATGTGTGTGAATAAAAAGATGCCTATGCATACATTTGATAGAATCTTTTGGTTATCCCTCCTGTCGAACATCAGGCTGGATCTTTCTCATGCTTTGGCCTTTGAGAACTCCTCACTTGCGCAGAGTTACATATCAGTTTGTTTTTAGCTCTTAATTCATGTTGCTTCCATCTCCCCAATTAATTGCTGCTGTATTTTCAAAATCTTTATAGTCAGAGATAATAGCGTAAGGTTCTCCACAGCTGGGGATGGTTCCGGAAACAATGCTTTGAAAACCCTGGAAGGCAACTAAGTCACAAATCCCCCTAAAAAACTATTACCCTGTTTCCCTGAAAATAAGACCTATCCTGAAAATATGCACACGCAGCGGCCCATTTAGGTACTCCTTTTTAGGGATACGGTAAAGTCGGGTCTCCAAAAAGGAGTACCTAAATGGGCCGCCGCGTGTGCGGAGCACCGGACTAGATGGACCTCGGTCTGATCCGGTGAAGGCGTTTCTTATGTTCATGATTTTTAAAGATGCTCCTAATATAATCCCTAGTTAAGATCAACCCCCAAATGTCCCTGACACTCCCTGACTCCATCCCTGCCTGATTCGCTGAAAAAAAAAATCAGACTCGTCAATTCAGCAACCCCCACCCCAGTGAGACCTGACATGCCTCCGCTCCGAGGCCTCCTAAAGCAGCTGCTTCATGGCCTTCCCCCTGCCACATCACTGAGCGCTGCTGCTGTTTATGGAGGCCTCAGAGTGGAGGTATATCAGTCTCATAGTGAGAGGGTCAGTGGGGTTTTGCTGCAAAGGGGGAAGGGAGGGAGGTATAGAAAGATGCTATACAAGGGGATGGGTGATGGGAGAGGAAAGATGCTGCACATGAGGGGGGGAGGGGGAGAGGGAGAAAGGAAAGAGGAAGAATCAGGGTGGAGGAGAGGAAGAGAGAGATGATTGCTGTACATGAAAAAAAAAAAAAGACATCCCCCCGAAAATAAGCCGTAATGCATTTTTTGGACCCAAAATTAATATAAGACACTGTCTTATTTTCAGGGAATCATGGTACTAACACTGTGGCATTGAACCTAATAATCATCTACCCATTATTACAAAGTTGAGGCTAATTTGTTTAATGTTTTAATTAGATCTGATTTACGTATTTTGATTTATTCTAGTGGCCCAAGAACACCTGTTACCATCACTATCACATGATAATGGCAACAAGCCTCCAAAGCAACGTCAACCTTGGACTCCAAAGAAGAGAATGAGAAAAGTGATTTATGAAGATGATACCTCAGAAGGTATAAATATTATCTGTATGTATTAATAGAGTTCATTTCTTTAAATGACCAACAGGTAACCCTACTGAGAAACGATAAATATATAAGTTAGATGTCTCTATAGACAGGTGGGTTAGGAAGTAAATTTAGAGAGTTGTGAGGAGTCATTAAAAAGCCGAAGCATTCTAAAGATATGTCACAGCCTGGTTTAGCTATCTACTTTTTTGGATACTTTATAGGTAAACCGATTATTGCAGGAATGGGCAACCTCGGCCCTTGAGGAACACAACCCAATTGGGGTTTTTAGGACTTCTATTCAAAAAATGAGAAGCATATTCTATGATTCAAGTATACAAAAAATAATATGCTAGACACACTCTTTCGTCGATCTGATCACCAAAGACACAGAGTCAAAAAAGACCTCAGTTGAAGGGCTTCACGGGTCTTAAAAAAATAACCTCCAAGTAAGGTGCTACAACTCGGCAAAAAAACTACAACTATAGATATTCCAGATTCAAAATAACTTTATCCACAAGGTCAGGTAGCAGAGGACTATAATCATTCAAAGTTGTGCTACTTAGTAACAGGCAACGTAATATCGGCACTGCATTTGAAAACAGAAAGGGATACTTAGCTTCTTGCCCGGGTTCAAACAATGTCAAAAGTCTGTCGATTGCGTCCGGTTCCAAGCCACAGAGAAAACCTGACTGGGTTGCAGACCTCAAGGACTGAGGTTACACTCTCCCCCCCAACCTGAGGGACTATGAATACTTCTGTAAATAGTTCAACCTCGGTAGATTCAGCGACTTTAGCCAGGAATTGAAACCAGTTCCCTCAGTATGGCAGTGCACAGCATTACCAATGGACTGGCTCTAGACTTCCTTTAAATTAAAATCTGTGCTTTATATTTTTTCATACCAGTAATAAGTGTTACTTTGTTTTAGACATATTGAGCATCTGTGCGTAGTGGATGTATTTTATGATAGCCTCGTATGTTAATATGTAATTTCTGAAGAAAGAAGAGCCAACATCTGTAAAAGTGAGAATGTATTTAGGGACCGCGAGAGCTGATACATTGCAAAGGACTGAGAATGCACTATTGAATTTCTATTAAAATCATATATTTCAGAAGCTTTTGGAGACCCATCGCCATTACCAACTCTCCCACCCTCCTTCTCTCCAGGCAGCAAAATTACAACCAATCGCTCACCGTGGACCCCAAGAAAGAAAATAAAGAAAGTGATATATGAAGATGATACAACAGAAGGTAGGCATATGATATAGTACTACACCAGGGCTGCCCAATTCCAGTCCTCGAGATCTAATGGCAGGCCATGTTTTCAGGATATTATCAATGAACATGCATAAGAGAGAGATTTGCCTGCACTGCCTTCTTGGTATGCAAATCTCTCTCATGCATATTTATTGTGGATATCCAGAAAACCTGGCCTGCCAGTAGATCTCGAGGACCGAAATTGGGCAGCCCTGTACTTCACTCAGTGAAAAATAGGTCTTTCAAGAGCTCAACCCATACTTTTTTTTATTTATTTTTTGATAGGAAGGTCTTACTATTGAAATGCCAATTAAAAAGCCTGAGGTCACACTGGATACATTAATAGGGAGAAACATTTTGCATATATTTTTAAAAGGCCTGTTATAAATTTTGCTATGTGCACAAATTGCCTAATTCAGGGGTCTCAAAGTCCCTCCTTGAGGGCCGCAATCCAGTCGGGTTTTCAGGATTTCCCCGATGAATATGCATGAGATCTATGTGCACGCACTGCTTTCAATGTATATTCATTGGGGAAATCCTGAAAACCCGACTGGATTGCGGCCCTCAAGGCCGCAAGAGCCCTGGCCTAATTCCTTGTTTGTGAATGTCTTTTGACAAGGTTTTAGAGCAGACATGGGCAACTCTGGTCCTCAAGGGGCGGAATCCAGTTGGGTTTTCAGGATTTCCCCAATGAATATGCAAATAGATCTCATGCATATTCATTGAGGAAATCCTGAAAACCCGATTGGATTCTGGCCCTTGAGGACTGGAGTTGCCCATGTCTGCTTTAGAAATACGGCCCCTAGCTTGATTTCTGGATGTAGGATGAGTATTTCTTCTATCTGATTTAAACTTCATGGACACATTCCAGATCATCTTATCTGGGTTTAAGGCGCTAATTAGCCAGACTTCCATCTCTCTTACTGATAAATTAGAAGGAATGTTCTTGGCAGACATTTCTGGCAGGAGCTTTGGAAGCTGGAATCACATCCCATGTAAATCTTTACCTTCTCAGGCTTTCAGCTGCATTATTGCATGTCCTTGGAACTCTATACCAAATACTAGTTACATTTCTGGGATTCCTTTTTGGTTTAAGGGGAGCTGGGACCAGTAAAATGCTCAATAGTAAGCGGAAAATTTAATTGTGTTACTGATTTTTATTGGTTTTAGATAGATCAATTTCTAGAATTTTACATTTGCATTAATATATATATAGCATTTTATTCATTATGAATTATATTTGTCAAATTTTAAACAAGCTTTGGCATTCATCACATCGAACTGGAGACAGGTAATTAAGAAATTTAAATAGGTAACAAGCCTAACCTCCCCTCTCCCCCCATTTAACTAAGCAGTGGTAGAGGTTTCTATCATGGCCCGGAGTCCGTAATACTCCAATGCTGCTCTGATGCTCATAGGAATTCTGTGAGCGTCAAAACAGCATCAGAGCATTTAGTACTCTGGGCCATAGTGCGGGGTGGGAGCTAGACAGCAATTCTATGAAATATGCCAAGAGTTCTCATCTGTTGGACATTTTTTTAAAGTTAATCTATCACATCCTCCTGCAGCGCGTTCCATGTATCCACCACCCTTTGGGTGAAAAAGAACTTCCTGGCTTTTGTTCTGAACCTTTCCCCTTTCAATTTCTCCGAGTGCTCCCTTGTACTTGTGGTTCCCCTTAGTTTGAAAAATCTGTCCCTGTCCACTTTTTCTATGCCCTTCATGATCTTGAAGGTTTCTATCAGGTCTCCCCTGAGTCGTCGCTTTTCCAGGGAGAAAAGCCCCAGCTTTTTCAGTCTGTCAGTATATGAGAGGTCCCCCATACCCTTTATTAGCTTAGTTGCTCTTCTCTGGACTCTCTCACGTACCGCCATGTCTTTCTTGAGGTACATCTCATTTAAACGATGTTTGTAACTGAGTTTCAAGGCGCCGGAATCACATCGAGACATAGGCACGTTAGGATGCCTAAAGCCCACTGTGGGCGTGGCTAATACCAGAAGCGCCTATGGAGGTGTGATTCACAAAGGTAGGCACCAGAAATTTAAGCCTGGAAAAACCTGACCTACATTTCTGGCGTCTACCTTTGCCAGAGGCGCTATTCTGTAACTGGCGATCGGCAGCCACTTTTAAGGCGGCCGCTGATACTGGCGATGGTTAGAGAATCCAGTCCTTACTGCCTACAAAATATGTGTCAGTAAGTGCTCATGCTCTAATGGCCACACACTAATAAGAAAATTATCACATGGCCAATAATTTTTCAAAATATCCATTTTACCCATATGGTAAAAATGGCCATAGCACTACAAAAGCATATACTAAGGCCACTTTATACCACAGTTTGGTACAAGGGCCCTAAAATAACCACACTATTTGATCAATAATCCTCTGAAAAGGATTATACCATTTTAGGATTCTAGATTAATATAGTATATTGTACATTATTACAGAACCTTTTGAAGATCCATCACCATCAGCTACATCTTCATCATCTCCAGGCAGCAAAATTACAACCAAACGTTCACCTCAGACCCCCAGAAAGAAAATAAAGAAAGTGATATATGAAGATGGCACAATAGAAGGTATGCTTTCCATACAGGAGTTCTACGTTATCTACTTAAGTCAGAATGATATTCAGGGGATTAAATAAAAAAATAAATATAGGCCAGGTAAAAAGTATCAGGCTCATAATCAAAACATTTGAACGTCCAAAAACCCGCCTAAGTTAACACTTGGACATCCTCATAGCCGGGACGTTCAAGTGCCGATAATCCAAACCAACTTTTTGGACATCCAACAGGACTTCCAATCTTTTGGGAGGGAGGTGTGTGGGGGTGGCACAGAGGGATTGTCAGCTTAACAGCTGTGAAGTTATTGAACCTGAATACTTGTGAGAACAATTCAACACAGCCAGTTCATTGCATTGAAACTTTCTGGATGTCCAGCAGGACTTCCAAGCTGCAGAATGTCCAGAGCCCCAAAGGGGCATATTGGGAGGTGAGTTATGGGTGGGCATCATGCAGGCTAAGTGTCCCAAAGGTGACCAAACTGACAAAATGACAACTGGAGAGTTTAAGAAATGACCCCCTCCAACTTCACCAGTGGTCACGACCCCCTCCCACAACCCAAAGAGGGAAAAAAAAGTAGGCTTCCCATCAGCTGATCATGGTAGGGGAATCCCAATCAGCTGAGACGGTTTCAGAGAATCCTGTTTATGTTTGCTTTTATATAAACCATTTGGGTTTAAGTAGGTTAGAAATGTTTAAATAAATAAATAAATAACTTAGGTGCTGTTTCTAGAATTTCCCCTTTAGTGCCTACAAAATAGGTATCAGTAAGTGCTCATGCTCTAATGGCCACACACTAATGAGTAAATTAGCACATGGCCATTAATTTTTTTTTTTTTAAAAAAGGTCCATTTTACCCATGTGATAAAAATGGCCATTGCACATAGGAATGACCCACATAAGCATGTACCAAGGCCACTTTATACCACAGTTTGGTACAAGGGCCCCCAAGTAACCACTCTATTTGATCCAATAATCCTCTGAAAAGGATTATACTATTGTAGGATTATAAATTAATATAGTATATTGTACATTATTACAGAACCTTTTGAAGACCCATCACCATCATCTCCAGGCAGCAAGATTGCAACCAAACGTTCACCTCAGACCCCCAAAAAGAAAATTAAGAAAGTGATATATGAAGATGGCACAACAGAAGGTATGCTTTCCATGCAGGAGTTCTACGTTATCTACTTATGTCATAATGATATTCAGGGAATTGAATCAAAAAATAAATATAGGCCAGGTAAAATATCAGGCTCATAATCATAGCTGGGACGTTCAAGTGCCGATAATCGAAACCAACTTTCTGGACATCCAACAGGACTTCCAATCTTTTGGAATTAATATAGTATATTGTACATTATTACAGAACCTTTTGAAGACCCTTCACCATCATCTCCAGGCAGCAAGATTGCAACCAAACGTTCACCTCAGACCCCCAAAAAGAAAATTAAGAAAGTGATATATGAAGATGGCACAACAGAAGGTATGCTTTCCATGCAGGAGTTCTACGTTATCTACTTATGTCAGAATGATATTCAGGGGATTAAATCAAAAAATAAATATAGGCCAGGTAAAATATCAGGCTCATAATCATAGCTGGGACGTTCAAGTGCCGATAATCGAAACCAACTTTCTGGACATCCAACAGGACTTCCAATCTTTTGGAATTAATATAGTATATTGTACATTATTACAGAACCTTTTGAAGACCCATCACCATCATCTCCAGGCAGCAAGATTGCAACCAAACGTTCACCTCAGACCCCCAAAAAGAAAATTAAGAAAGTGATATATGAAGATGGCACAACAGAAGGTATGCTTTCCATGCAGGAGTTCTACGTTATCTACTTATGTCATAATGATATTCAGGGAATTGAATCAAAAAATAAATATAGGCCAGGTAAAATATCAGGCTCATAATCATAGCTGGGACATTCAAGTGCCGATAATCGAAACCAACTTTCTGGACATCCAACAGGACTTCCAATCTTTTGGAATTAATATAGTATATTGTACATTATTACAGAACCTTTTGAAGACCCATCACCATCATCTCCAGGCAGCAAGATTGCAACCAAACGTTCACCTCAGACCCCCAAAAAGAAAATTAAGAAAGTGATATATGAAGATGGCACAACAGAAGGTATGCTTTCCATGCAGGAGTTCTACGTTATCTACTTATGTCATAATGATATTCAGGGAATTGAATCAAAAAATAAATATAGGCCAGGTAAAATATCAGGCTCATAATCATAGCTGGGACATTCAAGTGCCGATAATCGAAACCAACTTTCTGGACATCCAACAGGACTTCCAATCTTTTGGAATTAATATAGTATATTGTACATTATTACAGAACCTTTTGAAGACCCATCACCATCATCTCCAGGCAGCAAGATTGCAACCAAACGTTCACCTCAGACCCCCAAAAAGAAAATTAAGAAAGTGATATATGAAGATGGCACAACAGAAGGTATGCTTTCCATATAGGAGTTCTACGTTATCTACTTATGTCAGAATGATATTCACAGGATTAAATAAAAAAATAAATATTTTAGTTTCTTCATTGTTCACTGAAACTCTTCTATGCTTATTCCTACCAGGCACAAAATTGATAGAGCTGGAGTGGGTGATTTTAAAACAAGACCCCCAGCGTTAAAAATCCAAACAAGTGCCTATTTGCCCTTATAAAACAAGCACCCAGAACTAACCTTAATTGCACATAAATCAAATGCAAAAATGTTAGCAAAAAATGTTACATACATAAAATTTTACAAGAAATAAAACAAATGAACACAGATAATCAAGTCCTTCGGAAAATCAGCGTACAAGGAAAATCACTACTTAAAGAAATGCTTTTACAAACAATTGTGTTTTAAGTAGTTTTCCGAATGTACTCCTATCACTATATTTACGTATTTGCCCAACGAGGGAGTTCCACAATCTTACCCCTGCACAACAAAAGGTCATTACGTTGGTTTCCACGTAGTTTGGATTAACAATCGCCTTCAGCAGCGCAGAATTTTCAGAGCGCAATGATCTTTTCGGTTGGTAACTAGTCATCTTGTTCTTAATAAAGTTATTATTATTATTATTATTAAAGAATTCAGGGATCGTACCGTATAAGAATTGATGACAAATCATCACTGCTTTATACTGAATTCTAAATGCAACTGGCAGCCAGTGTAACTGTCGAAGATCAGGTGTAATATGTTCATATCTTGACGTTCCCGTTATCAACCTGGCCGCTGCATTTTGTGCCACTTGCAATGCCCTGCATCTGGCTTTAGTTATTCCGAGGTATAGGACATTGCAGTAGTCAAACCTTGACAGGACCTTCCACTAAAAAATGATTTCAATCTTTTATTTCAGGTCTTTCATGTACAGGAGCACTAAAGCAAGCAGAGAAATGGTGTTCCAGTGAATAATAAAATAGAAAACAATGTATATGTCAAATCTAACCAGATATTATTCATGTTTGTTCTTTAATAAAAAGCACATAGAATCAGATCATAAACAAACATTGAAAATACTGTGGCTTGCATTAACTCTCGTAGAAAAATAGGAACATGACAGCAGATAAAGGCCAAATGGCCCGTCCAGTCTGCCCTTCCGTAGCATATATTGGGAGACAATTGCTGATACTTTAGCGACAGACTTAAAATGCAATCCCCCTACATTAAAGTAGAAAGCCCTAGTAGCCCCTGACTTCTGCCTCCCTTCACCCCATCTCCTCTTGTTGGGGCTGTCAAAACCTTGTTGGGCCAGTGACTCAACAAGTGGCCCGCCAGACCTGTAATTCCATAGGCAGCCGATATGTAAGATGTGCTCAACCTTTTACTTCCCACTTAATACAGATTTTTTTGAGTGTGTGCTAAATCTTTCCTGCATTGCAAGTAATTCATATGCACAGAATATGTATGCTAATATTGAAGTAAAACCACTACACCCAGATTACCAGAGTTCATCATTCCAACTGAACCAAGATATGCCAGATTGGATCAAGGGTCCTTGGAGGCAAAATAAGAGGGTTTTTTAGGGGATGAGATTTCTCCTTCATAATATATCCAAATATATGAAATACTTTTGGGTAAAACCATGCAAATGCTCAATTTTCTTCTTGACAAAATGTGCATAAGAACATAAGAAGTTGCCTCCACTGGGTCAGACCAGAGGTCCATCGCGCCCAGCGGTCCGCTCCCGTGGTGGCCCATCAGGCCTATGACCTGTGAAGTGGTCCCTGACTATTCCTATAACCTACCTCTACTTCTATCTGTACCCCTCAATCCCCTTATCCTTTAGGAACCTATCTAAACCTTCCTTGAACCCCTGTAGCGTGCTCTGGCCTATCACAGCCTCCGGGAGCGCGTTCCATATGTCTACCACCCTCTGGGTAAAAAAGAACTTCCTCGCATTTGTTCTAAACCTGTCCCCTCTCAATTTCTCCGAGAGACCCCTTGTACTTGTGGATCCCCACAGTCTGAAGAATCTGTCCCTGTCTACCTTCTCTATGCCCTTCAGGATTTTGAAGATTTCTATCATGTCTCCTCTAAGTCTCCGCTTTTCCAGGGAGAATAGCCCCAGCATTTCCAACCCTGTCAGCGTATGAAAAGTTTCCCATACCTTTTATCAGTTGAGAAAGAACTGCAGTTAGCAAGACTGCCTTTGTCCTAATAATTTCTGCTCATTATTTAACAAAACTGAGGCTGACCTGTTTAATGCTCTAACTCCAGGAATTTTGATTTGCTCTAGAACCTGAAGATGGTCTATTGCCCTTGGTATATCCCTCTGTATTATCACCACCACCTACTCATGGCAGCAATATTCCAAGGTCACCTCCACCTTGGACACCAAAGAAAAGAATAAGAAAAGTGATTTATGACGACGACACAACAGAAGGTATACATATTGGGCCCCGATTCTATATGAGAGAGAGAGAGAGAGAGAGAGAGAGACAAATTGGCACTGACTGGAATATACAGAATTATTAATACTGGACTTGATAGACCTTTGGTCTGTCACAGTATTGGCAATTCTTAGGTTATGTTATGTTAGGGAGAATGTGGCACAGTGGTTAAAGCTCCAGCCTCAGCACCCTGAGGTTGTGGGTTCAAATCCATGCTGCTCCTTGTGACCCTGGCTAAGTCACTTAATCGCCCCAGGTACATTAGATAAATTGTGAGCCCACCAGGGCAGACAGGGAAAATGCTTGAGTACCTGAATAAATTCATTTCAACTGTTCTGAGCTCCCTGGGGAGAACAGTATAGAAAAATAAATAAAATGTTCTTATGTCATACACAAAGGCAATTTATATTTCATGGAAGCCAAGTATCTGAATTATCTCAGATAGGCCATACTTACTCTTCATATTTCCAGACCAGTAAGAAGTGATTCTTAGCGTTTAGACCCAAAGCAACTCTTTGCATTTCTTTGGTTGCCTCATTATACCTTCTGTGGTACTGAATTTTTTCTAAACGAAAGAATGAGAACCAAGAATGCATTATTAAGAGAGAGAATGTATTCAGGGACCAGGAAAGAAGGTGTCAACTTTGAAGTTAATAATCCTCAGAAAATGATTGTCGGATTATTGGTTGTAGAATTCTAATTAAAACAATACGTTTAATTTAATTATAGAACCTTTCACCGACCTATCACCAACCCCCTCATTTTCACCAAAACCACCAGGCAGCAAAATTACAATTAAGCGCTCACCTAAGACACCAAGGAAGAAGAGGATAAATGAAGATGGTGCAACAGAAGGTAGGTATTGTATAGGGTACTGATTAATCAGCAAAGACATAGGCATTTTAATAATTAAAATACAGAAAGAAATTATATTTAGAGTGCAGCTCATGACGTATGCCAAGAGGTCTGATCCACTGGGCCATCAATTGGGTTTAATCATGCAGGATTATGATTTATTCAAAACATTCTTCTATATCAGTTCTCCAGTTTACACTGAAACTCTTACCCACCCATGCTTATCCATGCCAGATACTACACTGATAAAGATGTAGAACCAGCGGCGTAGAGAGAAAAGGAGGTGCCCGGCATTGCTGCGCTGTGCGACATACCCCCCTATTCTCCTCCCTGCCCCCTGGATACCTCTTGGTGGGGGCACCAGCACATCTCTTCAAATATTCATCCGCAGTGAGCGGCATCTCCTTGTGGATTTCTAAAAACACCACCTGTCAGCAGTCCTCTTTGAGAGTGTCTGCATGCATTTGAGGTTTCTGGGCTCTTTACATTATAAAAGTGGACTCTACACAATAAAAGTCAACTGAGTTTGGTTCCCAAACAAAATAAAATCTTTATTTCTTACAAACACAAAAGAAATGCCTATCTTACTCCATGCAAGCTTCAAACAGTATAATAGATGGCTCATAAATACAGGATGAGGGTTCTTCCTTCTCCTCCTCTGGGACTCTCTGTTTCCCTTTGGATCTAGTCTTTTGAATTCCTCCCCTGCCTTTCCAGGTTCCCTAGCTATGTTCTTAGTAAGCTGGTTTAGGATGTGGTTTCTTAGCGATATATCACCTTCCCCCCTCCTTATCACCCTTATTAAGAACTAGCTACTCTATAATCGTATCTTAGTATCTGATAACTTTGACTTTGTGTGTCTTAAATTAGTCTGATTTTTAGGAGAACCACAATGAAAAACATTAGCTTACATTTGTTCCCTCAAACATGTCAAATAACAAGTTTTGATAATCTTGACAAATAACCCTGCTTTTGTCCCTCAAAGAACTAACATGTGTACCCCTGATTTAGGCTTAGGAAGTACTGATGAATATAGACTGATAGTTAAGCAGAATGTCTTGCTTCACTCTAGATCCTTCACAAAATCCATTATCTTCACAATCCACCCCACTGGTATTGCCACTGCCATCCCAAAGCAGTAGGACACCAAAGAAACGTTCACCTAAATCTCCAAAGATGAAACCAAGAGCAGGAATATATCCGACGGACACAACACAAGGTATGATTTTTCCCCAAAGCATGAGAAGTGCTACACAAACGGGAATTCATTATTTCTTCCTATAAGTTAACTGTGGTTATGAATCCCAAAGTAGTTGGTCTTTATGTTAAGATTTAGTGGGGGGGGGGGGGGGGGGAGGGGAGAGGTTCTAGAAAAGTCCTCGAGCTGCTGGCAGGTCAGGTTTTAATGAATATGTATGAGAAAGGTTTACAAGTCCATTGTATGCAAAACTCTCATATGCCTATACTGAAAATCTGTCTTGTTGATAGCACGTAAGCACTGGGAGTGAAGACCAAACGTTTGTGCTCAGTTTCCACTAGACGTTATGAACATCACATAAAGCACTTTCACAATTTGGTATTAAGAAGCATCCTTGTTATCAAAGAGGACGAAATCTGATAAGTTATGGAGAACACATTGCTCTTTTACCACAGGTCAAGGGAGAGGAAGGGATAGAGGTTGATATGGATGGGTAGACCAGATAGATCTTTATCTGCCCATTTTCTGTTTCTATGATGTGCTAGAACTGAGTTGATTAGATCATTACTCCCCTTATTTAAATAATTAGCATTTAAAGAAAATAAGAGCATACTGGGACAGACCGAAGGCCCATCAAGCCCAGTATCCCGTAACCAACAGTGGCCAACTCAGATCCCAAGTACCTAGCTAGATCCCAAATAGTAAAACAGATTTTTATGCTGCATATCATAGGAATAAGCAGTGGACTTCCCCAAGCCATCTCAATAATGGCCTATGGCAGGGGTAGGGAATTCTGGTCCTCGAGAGCCGTATTCCAGTCGGGTTTTCAGGATTT
Organism: Geotrypetes seraphini; assembly: GCF_902459505.1. Classification (NCBI taxonomy): domain Eukaryota; kingdom Metazoa; phylum Chordata; class Amphibia; order Gymnophiona; family Dermophiidae; genus Geotrypetes; species Geotrypetes seraphini. Next base: position 126,140,837 of record NC_047093.1, on the reverse strand, counting down.
CCCCAATGAATATGCATGAGATCTATTTGCATGCACTGCTTTCAATGCATATTCATTGGGGAATCCTGAAAACCCGACTGGAATATGGCTCTTGAGGACCGGAGTTCCCTACCCCTGGCCTATGGACTTCTCTTTTAGGTAATTATCTAAGCCTTTTTTAAACATGGCAGCAGCAGTGCATACAGCACCCTGGGCCTGGGAATGACCGAGTGTGGTCTTCAACTTAAGCAGCCACCTTTTTCTCAGGTTGATTTCTCTCATGATACAAGCCGCCAAGTCTTAGGTGCTCAAACCCTAGAGCCTAGGATGTAGTTGTAGCTAGTGGGAGGATGTGGAAAGAAGGCTAGGAGTAAGAGCAGAAATGCATTCACTGAGAAGGCTCAGTATAGAGCCCAGATCCCAGCAGGGGGGCTGATACTAGACAAAGGAGATTTACACAAATTAGAATCAGGATGAGGAACACAGAATACATCAAGCAATCCAAAACACAAGGTCTGGGAAAGAAGCCAAACAGGCTGGATTTTAAATATAAATCCAGCAGATACAAGATGGCTGCTGGGAGGAAGTGGCAGCAAAAAATGAGTGACAGTGACCAGCTTGCTGGGTGGGACATACTGACCCTGCTGGTAGGAGATCAGGGGTTCACAGTGGCAAAATATCCTGCACCATGGTGGCAGAACCTCAAACCAGGCATTATGGAGAAGCTTGTCCTCCTACTGTTACACTGGTTCTGTGGATCAGTGGGGAAATTTAGTTTACAGCACTATTCAAAGTGATGATTACAAAATAACACTATGAGGGGCCACTGAAACGTTCTCAGCCCAATCAGGAGGAGAATGATGAGGAGCCATGAAACTTACAAGTTATTCCACACTTTTTCTTGACACTTTTCATTTCAACGATATGAAATAAAACAAAAAGTGTCAAGAAAAGTGTGGAATAACTTGTAAGTTTCATGGCTCCACGTCATTCTCTTCTTGGTTGGGCTGAGAACTTTTCAGTGGCCCCTCGTATTGTGATGTCATAATGCCTCATTCCACCAATGCCTAAGAGCCAACCTCGTTGGTGATGTCACAATGGCTTGGTTTCCCTATACTTGTGTCCATGTGCTAGATTCATTTGCCTCATTGAAATGAAAAGTGTGGAATAACTTGCAAGTTTCATGGCTCTACGTCATTCTCTTCTTGGGCGGGCTGAGAATGTTTCAGCGGCCCCTCATAAAAGCCCCATTGTGTGTTCTACCTTTGGTCATGACATTAGATTATTTTTGCTGATCATTCACTACTGACTTTCAAGAAGTAGCATGCTTCAGTGTCTGACTTTGAAATTCTCCAAGCAAGTAAATTGTTCAGTAGGGAATCTACCAAGTCTATGGAGATTCTCTGATTCGTAGCTCATCTATGAAGCATAGCTCATCTATGAAGCGTAGCTCATCTATGTTTCTAAATCTAGATCAGCATCTTATCAATTTGTGTGTCATACAAACATAGAACATTCCAGAACAAAAATATCAGAAGAATTTCTAGCAGTTCTAATGGTTATTTGCTGAAATGAGTAGACATAGTTCATGAACTCCATAGTCTCGACTTAAAAATGTGAATGTTCAAAATCTAAACTTGAAAGAGATGTTTTCTGAAAGACTAGATGAATCATTTTGCTATGTTTCCTCTAAAACATTATTGCTGATGCACACTTGCTGCTAGTTTTAAAATGAACATGGCATTACTGAATACTGAGCTTATATTAGAACAGCGGATTTTGTTTCCTTCTAGACCCTATTCGGGGCCCCTCATCTACCTCACCCCAGTCCTCCACATCATCAGATGTCAAAGTGACAACGAAACGTTCTCCTAAAACTCCAAACAGAAAAAAAGCAAAGAAAGCAGAAAGCTCAGAGGAGATAAGAGGTACTGAGGGGTGGGGGAATTTTGATACAAAATGATGGGTTTGCCACAAATTTTAGTAGATAAGTAAAGATAGAGGAATCAGCTTGTCTATTTTCAGTTTACCTTCTCTTTTACAACCTACGCCTACATCCCCCCTCCCACTGTCTCTATTTCTGTGGTTAACACTCTCCTCCTCCCTGTCATGTCTGCTCGCAATCTTGACTCCTCTCTCTCCTTCTCCACTCAGATCCAACAAACTGCTAAACCCTGTTGCTTCTTCCTCGATAATATTACCAAAATCCAACCTCTCCTCTCCGAGCACACTACCAAAATGCTTATCCATGCTTTCATCACCTCTCACTTAGACTACTGCAAAGTACATCTCTCAAGTCTTCCGCTCATTCATCTCTCTCCCCTTCAATCCATTCAAAATACTGCTGCATGACTCATTCCATGAGAGCCACCACACCCACAATTACTCCTCTCCTCAAGACACTTCATTGGCTCCTCATCTGCTTCTGAATACTGTTCAAACTCTTCTTACTGACATGCACTGTATATACTCGAATATAAACCAAGATTTTTGGGCCAAAAAATATCCTAAAAATGGGGGTCTTGGTTTATATGTGGATCAGTGCTGACCTGCCCCCTCCCCCCCTCCCGAACCTGTTGCAGGCCTCTGCTGGGCCTGCCATGAGACCTGGTGGTCCAGCAGTGGGCCGGGATAGGAAGAATCCATTCCATCTCATGTCCTGGCTGACTCTACTAACATTTACCTCTCTCCCCCTCCACAGTGTACCTTTTAAATCCCTAATGGTCCAGTGGTGGGCCAGGACAGCAGGGATCCCTGCCGCCTCTGTCCCTGCTAATTCTAAGACTTTTTACCTCCCTCCCGCCCCCCCCCCCCTCCGCATACCTCTATTATCCCTGGTGGTCCAGCGGTGAACTGCGGCAGGAGCGATGTTCTTCGCTTCTGCCCATGCAGAGCCGCTAGCTGATTGACTGCAAAGGCAGGAGTGAAGGAAGGTCACTCCTGCCGCAGTTCACTGCTGGACCACCAGGGATTTTAAAGGCATGTGGGGGAGGCAGGAGGGAGGTAAAAAATCATAGAATCGGCTGGGACAGGAGTCAGGAGGGATCCCTGCTGTCCCAGGTCAATGCTGAACCACCAGGACTTATGGCAGGCTTAGTGGAGGCCTATAAGGCATCAGAAGGGAGGGAGACAGGGTACAGAAATTGACAGAGTAGGGAGGGAGGGGCACTGGGTGCAGAGCCTGGCAGGGGAGGGAGTGAGTGAGGGGGTTGAATGCAGAGCCTGGCAGAGTAAGGAGGAAGGGGGAACAGAGTGCAGAGCCTGGCAGGACAGTGCAAGGTAAGGCACTGTACTTGAATATTAACCCCCCCCCCCCCAGTTTAAATTTGAGTCAACCTTTTTTCCTCCTTTTTTGAGGGAATAAAAGTTGCCTCGGTTTATATTTGGGTCAGTTTATATGCGAGTATATACGGTAAGTGCATTCACTCTGTAGTCCCTCAATATTTCTCCTTGCTTATCTCTCCTTATGCTCCTTCCCGTGTACTCCATTCATCAGGTACCCTTCTCCAGCACCAACCCCAGACTCCATCCCTTCTTTCTTGCCGTGCTGTATGCCTGGAACAAGCTGCCAGAATCAATACATCATGCTCTGACTCTGGCAGTGTTCAGATCCAGGCTAAAAGCTTACTTTTTTGAAGCTGCTTTCAACTCTTAAATCCCATTCACTGTCAGATTCCTATACCCGTTGTATTGTTCCTTCTGCCAGAAACTCCCCAACCTTGAAATGCCCTATCTGTCTGTCCAAATTAGATTGTAAGCTCTTTTGAGCAGGTACCGTTTATTGAACGTTAAATGTACAGTGCTGTGTACACCTTTCAGCACTATAGAAATGATAAATAGTAGTAGTTTGTGTCAAGCCCCTTCCCTTGTTTAAAAGTAGACTGAAAGCCCACCTTTTTGATATAGCTTTCAATCCTTAACCTTATTCCTCTGCCCTCCAACCCAGCCCGCTGATTAACTGTTCCCCTTAACTGTATCCATGACATCTTGCTTGTTTAGATTGTAAGCTCTTTCAAGCAGGGACTGTTTTCTTATTCTTTGTGACTCTGGTAGCACTATCAAAATAATTAATAATCAATAGTAGTATTAGTAGTAGAATCTAATGCTTTAGTCTCCATTAGCACTTCTATAGAAGTTATTGCCCACTGTATTTCACCTTGTAGTCAATGTTTGATCCTTTTGTCCCCTTATGTTGGAATCCCCTTAGACTTTGCCATTTGAGAAACACACAAAGATATAAGTTAGCCTTCCCTTCCTTTAAGGCAGTGATCTCAAACTCGCTGCCCGGGGGCCAAATGCGGCCCGCCAGGTACTATTTTGAGGCCCTCGGTATGTTTATCATAATCACAAAAGTAAAATAAAACAGTTTCTTGATCATATGTCTCTTTAGCTATAAATTACAATTATTATTAAGACTTAGCCAAAAGAAAAGATTTATAAAATTGTCATTTCTTTAATAAGACATTAACTATTTTTTTCTGTGGCCCTCCAAGGACCTACAAAACAAGAATGTGGCCCTGCAAAGGCTTTGAGTTGGAGACCACTGGCTAAAGTATAACCATGACATCCTGTTTGTCTTTGGGAAGCAGAGCTGAGATTGTGATGTCATAATGCCTCATTCCACCAATAAGAGCCAGCCTCATCAGTGATGTCACAATGGAATGATAACAGTTTCTTGATCATATGTCTCTTTGGCTATAAATGACAATATTATTATTAAGACTTAGCCAAAAGGAAAGATTTATAAACTATAAAGAGTTTTACCTCATGCAAAATTGTCATTTCTTTCATAAGACATTAAATCTTTTTTCTGAGGCCCTCCAAGTACCTACAAATCCAAAATGTGGCCCTGTATAGGGTTTGAGTTGGAGACCACTGCTTTAAGGGAATTAAAATTTGCTGGGAAGCTCAGTCAATCTTTTGTTTTCAAGTTTGTAGAGATCTGGAATGAACTTCCTGACTCCTTTAGGCTTTTAGGCCAGCTGCAATTATTTCGTAAATTCCTGAAAACTTTGTTCTCGTAATTTTTAAATGGTTTAAATACAGTCTCAATGAGATTATAATATTATAATTATTTTTCTTCTGCTTTTCTTCTGTACTTTAGTTTTTCATTAGTTCTTCCTTCTCCTATGTTTTCTGCTATGTATTCTAGTCTTAATTATAAGTGAATCGAGTTGAGCTCCACTGGGAGATGACCCGGTATAGAAACCAACGGTTAGATTAGATTAGATGATTGTATAGTGTTTACTCACCTTAGCTGTATATTAGAACTGGATTGCCAGGTTTGCTAACATTGATCTCACCTGCAGAAACTTCAGAAAATGAGTTTCATAAAAAATCCCGGTCGTCATCATCCTCTGAAACATCTCAGAGAAGGAGCAAATCGACTTTGAGACGTAAGTCCAAGAAGCAAGAGGACGATAACTTAAAGAGAAAGAAGCTTCCAAAGGAGAACCATAAAGGTATGAAACATTTGAGAGAGTGGAAATTGATAATCTTGAGATGCAAGCAAAAACCTAGAAGTAGGGGTCAAAAATGCTAGTTTTAATAAAGAAAATTCCCACAGAAAGGTTATCACTCTCTGAGGCACTGAATTAATTCTTTGGCAGATCATAAAGGGCAGTGGTTCCCAACCCTGTCTTAGGGGACCCCCAGCCAGTCAGGTTTTTAAGATATCCCTAATGAATATGAATGAGAGAGATTTGCATACCTGTCACTTCCATATGCAAATCTCTCTCATGCATATTCATTAGGGATATCTTGAAAACCCAACTGGCTGGGGGTCTCCTAGGACAGTTGGGAACCACTGATATAGGGGGAAGTTCTATGTAGGTCGCTAAAGGTTAAGGTTAATATTAACTAGGTAATAAGTTAATATTCTATAATGGCAGAGTTATTTGCTAAACCCGTTACAGAATACTAGCATAAGTCCGTAGTTATGTGCCAATCCTTAGGCACAACCACTTATGCCATGTCTATGGTTGGTGTAAATGGTAGTGTCTCTATGCAGCAGTTAGAACATAAGAATTGACGCTGCTGGGTCAGACCAATGGTACATCATGCTCAGCAGTCCGTTCATGCGGCAGCCCTTAGGTCAAAGACCTAATTGAGTCAAGCCTTACCTGCGTATATTCTGGTTCAGCAGGAACTTGTCTAACCTTGTCTTGAATCCCTGAAGGGTCTTTTCCCCTATAACAACCTCTGGAAGAATGTTCTAGATTTCTACCACTCTCTGGGAGAAGAAGAACTTCCTTTCGTTTGTACGGAATCTCTTCCCTTTTAACTTTAGCGAGTGCCCTCTTGTTCTCTCCACCTAGGAGAGGGTGAACAATCTCTCTTTCTCTATTAAGTCAATTCCCTTCAATATCTTGACTATTTGGATCCTGTCCTCTCTCAGTCTCCTCTTTTCAAAGGAGAAGAGGCCCAGTTTCTCTAGTCTCTCATTATACGGCAACTCCTCCAGTCCCTTAACCATTTTTGTCACTCTTCTCTGGACCCTTTTGAGTAGTACTATGTCCTTTTTCATGTACGGTGACCAGTGTTGGATGCAGTATTCCAGGTGGGGGCATACTGTGGCCCGGTACAGCGGCATGATAACCTTCTTCGATCTGTTTGTGATCCCCTTCTTAATCATTCCTAGCATTCTGTTCACCCTTTTCATCGCCGCCGCTGCGCATTGCGCGGCCGGCTTCATTGACTTGTCTACAAGTACTGCACTGCACCAGACATCCTGTATTCGTGTATAAGATTTTTGGGTGCATACAAGAATAGTCAGAACACCCTTGCCCCTCCCACGTTAATGACCCCTTTTTTTCCCCAGCAAGAGAATTTATGCAATAGGGGTGTAAATCTGTTACCTGTACAACTACAACTTAGCAAATTAGCTAACACCAATTGTTTGTAATTATGACTAATTATTTGCCAATTAGTTAATTCTGTTATGCATTTAACTGGCCCCTATTCCAAGGGTGGGCAACCATGGCCCTTGAGAGCCACAGTCAAATTGGGTTTTTAAGATGTCCACAATGACTGCATGATATCTATTTGTATGCAGTATAATGGAAGCAGCACATGCAAATTAATCTCATTCATATTCATTGTTGCAATCTCGAATAATCGACTGGATCATGGCCTTCAAGAGCTGTGGTTGCTCATTTCTGCCCTATTCCATAACTGTGCACCCAACTGAAAACCGATGCATTGCTGAAAATAAAAAAAAGAGCATTCACAAAACATGTTTGGGAAGCTCAGATGATTGTACTCTTTACCTTCTTAAATATGTCCCTTCCATATTTTGTTTAATTTCCATTGTTTACAGGATTCTTCATTTAATTCATGGGGTCTTATGGGTTCCTTAAGAATGTAAGAGTTTCCATACTGGGACAAACCGAAGGTCCATCGAGTCCAGTATCCTTTTTCCCTCAGTGGCCAACCCGGATCATAAGTACCTGGCAGGATCCCAAGGAGAAAAACTGATTTTATGCTGCATTTCCTAGGAATAAGTAGTGGATTTCCCCAAATCATCTTAATTTTTAAAAAAAATGTATATAATGCTTTAAACTAAAGCAGTGTACAAGCAACATACAAAGTAGAAACATCTAACACTTCATTTATTATTACAAACAGAATAATAATAATAACTTTATTCTTCTATACCGCCATAGTCGTGAGACTTCTAGGCGGTTCACATTGAAGAGAGCTGGATAGTCAGAGAATTACAATATGCAGAATCTTAAAAAAACAGCGAATTACAATATACAGATTGTTAAAAATTGTTAAAAAAATTTCAGACTTATACGGAGGAGTGGACATATTTGAAATAATAGAATTTGATTTAGTGTTTGGTGTAGATATTTTTTAGGTGATATTTCTGTCGAATAAGGCAGTTTTTTTGGCTTTTCTAAAGGCGTCATAGGTCAGTCTAGCTCCCTTAATGTAGTTGTCTAAATGCTGAGACAAACAAATATGTTGTCAGTTTCTTTAAAACATCTCTTGGCTTACGAAGACATAATTGCCTATTCAAGGCATTCCAGAATTTCACACTGGCAACAGAGAACATCGATATCCCAACTCTTGCATGAGAGATGGTACATGCCCTATCCAGGGCTAGTCTCATAGCATGTTCCGATCGCAACTCTCTTGTTGGAGAATATAACTTCAGCATATCCAATGGCTTATGGACTTCTCTTTTAGGAAATTATCCAAACCTTTTAAAAACTCTGGCAATGAATTCTAGAGTTTAGTTACCCGTTGAGTGAAGGAATATTTTCTCTGGTTTGTTTTAAATCTACTAATTAGTAGTTTCATCACATGCCCTCTAGTCTTAGCATTTTTGGAAAGAGTAAACAAGCAAGTTACATATACTGTATACACTTGAATACAAACAGAGATTTTGGGGCCCAAAAATGGGGATCTCGGTTTATATTTGGACCCTTAAGTCTGCGCACTCCAGATCCATTGCAGGCTATATTTACTCCTATTAATTTCAGTACCAAGGATTTAATTAAAAAGAAATAACCAATTTATAGGGTTACTTTTATTAACAATGATTTATATAAATTAATACTGATGTGAGAATAGGGGGTTACATGAGACCTGTGATAGCTCATGAAATGGTTGGATTGACAAGACTTCTTCTAAGTCAAACAACTGTGGGCACTTGAGGTCACTGTTCCCCACTATCTAGGCGCCCGTATATGTTTGAGATGTATACCTACATAATTACATGACTAACTTTATCATTTTAATACTATTGATTAGAAACAGATTTAGAAAAAAGAGAACTGTGCAAGATGAAATTAGATCTTTTATCTTTCTTCTTTCACTAGCCACAACAATCTCCCCATCCCTACCAGAGAAAAGTACTTCCAGTAAAGATGTAAAACCAGATGAAGATGGCAGCGGAATGGACTTTTCAGAGGATAACACAATTCCTCCTCCTGAGCCTTCCACAACAGAAAGTTCAACAATTGGAACTGAAGGTATAGCTGAAACACTTTTGCCAAAAGAGCGTTTTAGCAAAGCCCCTTTGTCCCCCCAGCCTAATAAATTTACTACATCCTTCAGTACGGTTACACCACCACAAGATTTATTTTCAGAGGGGAATCAAACATTAAAACCCCTTTCAGCAGAAGTACGTTCACTGGGTACTTCTGCTAACTGGAAAACAAGTCAAGAAGTCTCCTCTACTCTGAACCCTACAACAAAGCAGCTCAGCACATCAGAGAAAATCAGTTCAAAGTCTCCTACTTTAGCTGAACGTTTCAATATAGGCAGAATCACGACAGAACCTCAAGTTACAAAGGAAAGAGTTGACATCTCTTTGAACTCCACAGCAAGATCAACCACCAGCCTCCTGAAGAGAGATGTTCATACAACAAGCATGCCTAAAGTTTCAACTTTGAATGATGTGACTTCAAATACTAGTATCGACAGAGTACAAGAGTCCACAACAATACCTTTGCATTCTTCCAGTGGTCCAACCAGTGAGATTTTATTTAGTTCTGCTAAGGGTACAACAGGACTAGCATCAACCACAAACATTAAAGACTCTTCCACAGAATCTCAAACGTCTCCTTATAGCTTTGCTTCTTCAGAAGGTTCACAAGCAACATCTGTGCTGAACTCTATGAGCAGCAGAAGTCAGAGAATGATCAGTACAGAAAACATTGAAGAACCTACATCTACAACTTTGATTTCTTCATGGAGTCAGTTAGACAAAGATATTTCTACACAAAAATCTACCAAAGAACCAAAGTCATTACAGACAACTGTGATGTCCCAACAAACATCAACTTTCTTCACAAATAATACAGAAATATCTACTTATGTGACAAATATACCAAAAAAGACGAATGACCCTCTTGATAAAGGTTACAATAAAAACAGTTCAACTTCTTTATCCTCTGATTACGTCATCACATCAGGAATAACTAGTACTTTCACTGGCTCAGCAACAAGTTTTGCATTTACTGACATCACCAAGGGAGCTTCTAGAATTAAAGAAAAGAATACGATTTCTTCAGCATTTCCCCAAAGTACTTCAAATCCAACAGCTCCACCAGGATTGGCAGATCTTAAAGAAAACACAACAGAAACTTCTTTATCAACTCGGGAATCTACTAGACATTTTGCTTTGCCAAGTACTACATCTGTGACAAAGCAAGAAGCCAGCACTGACGGTATTGTTACTTAAGTTCCTCTGATCGCTACTAAAAAAATTGGAATTACTGAGGTTTCTAATTTTACTCCAAGATAGAGGTATACTGTCCATCAGGTGCCCTGAAAGGGATGAGAGTAAATACAACACAGGCTTGTAACAGAGTTCAGAAACCTATTTATTTTACTATTTATATACCTTAACCTAAATGGTTTACAGTCAGGTACTCAAAACATTTTTCCTTATTTATCCTGGTGGGGTCACATTCTATCTAACGTACCTGGGGCATTTGGGGATTAAGTGACTTGTTAGGCCCCCTCCAGCTTAAGAAAGTAAGGCTGGAATGTAGTGTTTAGCTCTGAAGAAGTTTTTTTTAATATAAAAACTTATTTAAAAATAACTATGCCTTGTACCTCCCACCTTCCTGCACCTCCCACCTACCTGCCTCCTCCCTACCTGCACCTCCTACCTACCTGCACCCGACTTCCTAAGCCAAGCCGATTGACTTGTTTAAAACCTTTCTATCTCCTTGCCTGCTCCCGACTTGCTAAGTTATATTGATTGATTGACTTATTTGTAAATTTCGCTGTAGATGTACAGTCTCTTGTCATGTAAACCGCTCTGAACTATTCTGGTACTGCGGTATACAAAAATAAAGTTATTATTATTATTAAAATAATTTATTACTAAATTTAAAATTATAAAATTAATTATTTGATTATGAAATTATAAAATTGGTAGGGAGTTATAAAATTAACATAGAAACATAGGGAGCAGCAGGTTTTTGAACCAATGAGATGCCTGATGACTGTGTCTGAATTCAAAAGGGCCTGGGATAGGCACGTGGGATCTCTCAGAGAAGAAGAGATGATGGTTACTTCGGATGGACAGACTAGATGGGCCATTTGGCCTTTATCTGCCGTCATGTTTCTATGTTAATTAATTGTGGTATATCAAATAAACATAACTATAACTGTAGATGCTACAACAGAAAATTCCCTTTTACTCCAAACTTACACTAAACATATTTTATCAACAAATACTCCTGACGTGCATAGTCAAGGAGAAAGCAACTTACGTAGATGCAATTGCTACTAAATCTCATACGATTTGAGATGATGAATTCATTCAACTTCTATCGCCTGCACCCTCTCTTCTCTTTTGCTATCTGCTTCGGGTTCTCCATATCTATATATCTGTACCGGTATTCGAAAGCTGTTCACTTACTTGAGCTTTTCTTGTATTATCATACTCTCTACCTTGATATCGTTCTCTCTACCTTGGAGAGGGTGAACAACCTGTCTTTATCTACTAAGTCTATTCCCTTCATTATCTTGAATGTTTCGATCCTAGCATCTGCCATCCTTCAACCTCAATTTATACACACTATTGTTACTGCTTCTCTCTGGAAAATATTTGTTTGTAGATTAATGCTGTTCAAGTATTTTAATGTGTGAATCGTATTTCCTTTATCTTTTCCTTTCTTTTAGGGGAGATGAAGATATAGGTATAGATATAGATATATATCTTCAAGTTTCTTCTCATATATCTCTTGGTGCAACCCAATATCATTTTTATCGTCACCCTCCAGACTGCTTCAGGATTTATAGACCTTGATTATATCTCCCCTCAGCAATCTCTTCTCGAAGCTGAAAAGCCCTAACCTCTTTAGCCTTTCATTAAAGAGAAGTCATGCCACCCCCTTTATCATTTTTGTTGCCAGAACTGCACACAATATTCAAGGTGTGGTCATACCATGGAATGATACAAAGGCATTATAATATTCTCTGTTTTGTTTTCTATTACGTTCCTAATAATTCATAACATTGTACAAGACCGGAAAGGGGGGAGTGGGGGGAGGTTGCAGGGCAGAGCAACAGGCAGAGAAGCAGCAGAGAAGATGCAGAGACTAAATATACTGAGGGGGCCTTGACTAAAGATTTAAACTGGAGGAAGCACTGCCCTCAATAATGAAGGCACTTACTTCGTTGGCAAAAAAACAACAACCCAACAGAATGATGTTGGGCGCCGCTAAAGAGGTCCCCATGGGCTGCCATTGTCCTACAGGCCTTGCAATGAAGACCACTGATTTAACCATTTCTTAACCCACAATAGTGCTCTGCCTCCTATCCCATGACTTTTTACTTTGTTCAGGAGTCATTCATGAGATATTTTGTCAAATTCTTCTGGAAATCTAAATCACAATATCAACCACTTTATCCACATATATTTTCACCCCCTTCAAAGAAATGTAGCAGATTAGTGAGGCAAGATTTCTCTTGTCTAAATCCATGCCTATTTATATGCTCAGTAATTTTGTTCTTTATAGTATCTACCATTTTGCCCAGCACCGACATCATAGAGCACCAGTCTATAAATTACTGGGTCATTTCTGGAACCTTTAAAAAAAAAATTGGTGCTATATTGGCCATCCTCCAGTACTATGCATGATTTTAATGATAAATGACTAATAATAGATCTGAAATTTTTTTTTTTTGTTTGTTTTATCAGTACTCTGGGGTATGTTCCATCTAGTCCAGGTGATTTGATATTCTTTAGTTTGTCAAATTGCCCCATTACATCTTTTAGGTTTATAGGGATTTGTTTCATCTCTTCTGACTTATCATTAGATACCATTTCTAGCACGGTATCTCCCCATCATCTTCCTCAGTGAAGACCAAAGCAAAGAATTTAGTCTCTCCACTTGGTTTCGTCTTCCTCCGAGTGCCCCTTTTACCTTTTGATCATCTAGCGGTCCATATGATACTTTTAATGGCTTCTTGAGTAGAAGCAGAATCTAAAGATATAAGAACAATGTCTGAGCCAGAAGATACCACAGGAAATAATATATTAAAGTTCTTTCTTTCATTACTTTCCAGTTAATTCAGAGACATAGGGCTCCTTTTACTAAGGTGCGCTAGCATTTTTAGCGCACGCTAACCACGTGCTAAACAAAAAATACTAATGCAAGCTCTGTGGAGGCGTTAGCGTTTAGCTAGTAAAAGAAGCCCATAGTATAACTTCTTATACTTCAGTGCAAGACCAAATACAGTACAAGTACAAAACTCCAGACTGCTCGGGGATTGGTAAGTCTGGATTTTTGGATTTTCCAAATTCAAATTACAGGAATAAGGAAGAGACGAACAAGTCAATTTGTTCTTGTTTGATTTATTAACATCCAATATAGACTGCTATATTTATCAAAATGGGGGTATTTACAGGAACTAAAATTGATACACTTTCAATGTCTTTTCCACTCTATATAAATTACTTTGAAAACTAGAATATACTATATCATATTGCTATGAGAAGGACTACAGGTTAGAAGCTGGCTAAGCTGACCGTTCTAAATAAATCCCTGAGGCAGCGGTTAAAGATTAACATCGCGAAACGCCTGGCCGCGTTGGAAATGTATTGAAGCGGCTTGGCTACAGAGCGAAACGAGAAAGACGGATGAGCTGTTAAGCCAAGTAAAACCTGAAGAGGATATAATGTTTTTGAATGTCAAGTGATTTCTCGAACGGGATGAATATTGGAATTTTAATATGATGGTGGTACTTCTCTGTAGAGCTATATACTCTATCCTCTAACACTGAAGATTATCAAATAGTATTATGAACTTTTTCAAGATAACTTAGGGCTCCTTTCACTAAGGTGCGTTAGCGGTTTTAGTCTCAAACAAAACACAAGAGAAATATCTTCACTTCACACACATCGCTCATGAAGAAGGATCTAAATTTGTTATTAAACCGAGAACCATTGTATTATCTGGAAATAAAAGAGCATGGCTGCTAATTACATAGAAACATGACTGCAGATAAAAGCCAAATGGCCCATCTAGTCTGCCCATCCACAGTAAACACTATCTCTTTCTCTCTCTGAGAGATCCCACGTGCCATCCCAGGCCCTCTTGAATTCAGACACAGTCTCTGTTTCCGCCACCTCTTCTGGGAGACCGTTCCACACATCTTCCACCCTTAACTTCATCCTAGGCCCTCTCATTGCAGATAACTAAACTAAATCTATTTTGTGTACTAATGGAGATTTTAGTGCTACCGAAGTGGTTCTTAAACCTGTCCTGGGGGACCCCCAGACAGTCGGGTTTTCAAGGTAATCCCTAATGAATATGCACGAGCAAGATTTGCATATTCATTATGGATATATTGAAAACCTGACTGGCTGGGGGTCCCCCAGGACAGGTTTAAGGAACACTGCTCTAGAATAAAAGTGTAATGCTAATCTTTTGCTGGTGAATATAATTGTGCAAGCAAAGTATGCAGACACTAGAGCACAGGTGTCAAACTCAAGGACCGCCTGGCCGTTTTATGCAGTCCGTGGTGCGATGCGGCGTTTTCATTGTCGCCCCCGGTGTCATCTTCTAGACGGCTCCCTCCTCCTCACTGCCACAGTGTGCACAAAGTTGCGGGTGGCGGCTCGTACGTGCATCCTGTGCCTGAACCGGAAGCCTTCTCTATGATGAGGTGCAGGACGCACGTAGGAGCCGCCACCCGCAGCTTTGTGCACACTGCGGCAGTGAGGAGGAGGGAGCCGGCTAGAAGATAACACTGGGGACAGCAATTAAAACGTCACATCACACCGCGGGCTGCATAAAATGGCCAGGCAGGAGCCGGCCAGAAGGTAAGACATCCGACGGAGGGTGGCACCTAGTTGAACTACAGCATGGAGGGAGGGAAACAACAAAGGTAGGGAGAATGATTTTATTTTCAATTTGGTGATTGAATTGTGTCCATTATGAGAATTTTCATCTGCTGTCTATATTTTGCATTGTTCAGGAAGAAATGCATTTGTTTCTATTTCTCTGGGGGTTGTCCTGCAAGCAGAGCCTTGAATCTTAGGGTTTCGTTTTTATATATTAGTACTTTTAGTTTTTGGTCCCGTATTTGCATAGGGGTTATCTGTGTTCTGGTAGGAATGAATGTTGAGAAGCATACTGTGTGTACTTTGTGTGGTTTAATTTTGTGGTTAATCTTTGTGTTGTTAATACGATTATATTGTGTGTGTATATATGAAAAATGAATGGACAAAATGGTGTTACAATTAGTACTATTATGGGTGCGGAGATTTGGCGGGATCTGGCCCTCAACATAGCCTGTGCTTTGGAGTTTAGCCCCTTAATGTGACTGAGTTTGACACCCCTGCACTAGAGTATCTACTTTCTGTTTTGCAGGATTGAGAATGCGGAATAGTCTTTGCGGTCATTTGCGGACGTGTGCAGATAGGGTTGGGTTTAAACAACTTTTAAAGACTCAACTTTTTGTAGCAGCATTTTTATGTGTGTAGAACCATTATGTACAGTAAAATAAGGAGGGGATTGATGTAATGTATATATTATTATGTATTGTATTTTGATTATGGAAACCGTTTAGTTTTCAATGGTATATAAATTAAAAAAAATAAATAAATAAATCTAACAGATATTCTAGACAGAATCACAGCAACAGAGTTTAGAGTGCTGCCGGCCCGAAGCTGCTTCGGATGAAGGTAGGGCTCGCTCGAGGTCGGCAGGGAGGGAAGAATGGAGGGTCAGCAGGGGTTTGGCTGTGCGGTGGAGGGGGGGGGGGACGGCAGAGGGGGGAGGCCGGGTTGAGTTACCAGCGAATCCCAGGACTAGGACTTATTATGTGGGCAGGTCTTATTTTTGGGGAAACACAGTAATAATAGAGCAGGCTTCAACTATTATGCCAATAGGAGCTACTCTATTGTCTGGTCAAGATGTAGTCAAGGCAGATGCTGGGCAGTAGCAGATGGGCAATGTTGGAGGCGGAGGATTACATGTGATGCGACAACAGCAACGACATTGAACTTATACTGCACAGAAGAAAGACCCGGCAATCTACTTCTGTATTCTGCCACGAAAACTTGATGATGCTCATCAAGTCGCTAGGACTCAAACACGAATCGATGGCACCTAACATTACAGTTCAAGGACCAAGTGTGACTTTATCATGTGTACTTCCTTTTTCTCCCACTCTCCTAACCACTCTTTAGGAAGCATGATCTAATGAGAATTTTCTAACAAAGAGCAGAAGAGGTTCTGAAAATGCTAATATATCTGTTTCAACTGCTTTTTCTCTAGGGACAACTGGAACTAAATATGTTTCAAAAGACCCAAATAGTGGTGACATCTCCACACCAGTGACTATTTTGACTCCTACAACTGGTCAAGAAGAAAGCTCGTGGTTGGGGAACCAAAATCGTACAACAATCCAAGAGTTTTATAGAACATTTAACCCCACAAAACCTAAAGAATATAAAAACGCTACAATGCGTTCAGCTTTACCAGAGACAACAACAAGTTTGACAACAAGACCACAACAAAACAGGACTACTACTTCAGCTCCAAAATTAAGTAGCATCCATACTACATTTAATTCAATTACCACCGATGGTAATTCTACACAAAGGAAATCTGATTCTAGCCATACAACAAAGTCTAACCCTAAAGACCGACCTAGAAATAATAGCCTCGTTACTTCCAAAAGTGTCGATAAAGGCTATTTAGAAGAAACATACACAACTCACCCAGCTCCAGTTAACAACACACGAATGCCAACAGTCAAAGGAGAAAGAACTACATCTAAAGGTGATGTGAAATAATTCTCTATATAGAATCTAGTCTCCTGAAAAAAAGAAACTATGCCTGTCACTTTAACTAAATATTCTAATATGAATTTTTTTTCAGGAAAACGACACCAAAAGAAAACTGCAACAGAGCCAGCTGAGCCAATGAACCAAAGAACAAATTCAGTTCTCAACCCTATGAAAACTACTGTTTCAATAAGCACACAGAACAGTTTCATGTTACCAGAAGAATCAACCACCATGCCATCTCTACAACTGATTAAAGATAGGAGAACCACTTACCAAACACCACAGACATACTTCACGCCAGTGTCAACCATTAGATCTAAAACAAGACTCCCTAAACAGACAGATTCTACACCATTACGCCAAAACAAAACTGCCAAGGTGCCACTCCCAAAAGGTTGGTTTCCTTTTTGTTATATTATACATGTGCCGATGAGTAAATTTTCCGTAGCATCTTTAATTGGCTTTCGACATGCCTTTAAACTTAGTTTATACAAATCCACCTCCTTATGCAGTTAAAAGTGTGCATATACGCTAACTGTATACTATCTAAAGCGGTGTTTCTCAACTCAATCCTGGAGTACCCCCTTTCCAGTCAGGTTTTCAGGAGATCCACAATGAATATGCATGAAAGAAATTTGCATATAATAGTGGCAGTGCATGCAAATCAAGTTTATGCATTTTCATTGCAGATCTCCTGAAAACCTGACCAGGACCGAGTTGAGAATCACTGATCTAAAGCAATCCACTATACATTTACATTTTCTAAACTGTCATGTACATGCATGCAAACAATGTTTAGTCCATTGCTGTTGCATAAAGATAAGTGGCTGACTTATTGGTTTATTATGCCTGATATTTAGCAAGTCTATCTGTTCAGGAAAGACCAAGGAATATACCACCCTAAACTTAAAAGGATAACCTTGGGTCACTTTATGAAATACAGTGGTGCCTCACACAACGAACTTAATTGGTTCCAGGAGCAAGTTTGTTATGTGAAACGTTCGTTATGTGAAACGCGTTTTCCCATAGGAATACATGTAAAAAAAAATAATTCGTTCTGCAGCATAAAATATGCTAAGATGACATAAAAAAGATAAATTTTTTGTTATTATTTTTATTTAGATACATCTAAAAACATACATCTCCCTGTCCTTTTACTTCCACTATCTTCCTATCCCATCTCTATTCCCTTTTGTCCCTCTCCCCATGATCAATCATCTCACCACCTCTCTCTGCCCTCACCCTCAGGGTTCAAGATTGCTTCCACTCTTTTTCCTGTTGTTCTCTCTGCCTGTCACCCTATGATTTAGCATCCCTTCTGCCCTTGTCCAATATTTCCCCTTCTCTCCCTCCCTCTCATCCCCTGCTCCAACATGTGCTTTCAGCGGCCTTCTCCCCCCTTAAGCGTCTTTTCTTCTCCACTCCACCTTTCCTCCCTCCCTGCCTCCACCTTTGTGGCGCTTTTGCACCCGACCGACAACAGAACAGGCCCGGTCGGACAAATCTCCCTGTCCTGTAGCCGCGAATCTAAATTACCTTCTTACAGCAGCTGGATTATTGAAGCTGCTGTAAGAGGTAATTTAGATTCGCGGCTACAGGGCAGGGAGGTTTGTCGGCCGGGCCTGTTGTCGGTCGATCGGGGGACCTGACCAGCTGTGCACATTCTTCGGGGCGGACCGCCCCCTCCCCCCTCTTTCGTTCGCCATTGCCTTCTTCCTACCTGCCCTGCCGCAGCCGCACACAGCCGAACGGAAGTCTTCCTGATGTCAGCGCTGACGTCGGAGGAAGGGAGGGCTTTGCTTAAGCCCTCCCTCCAACGTCAGCGCTGACATCGGGAAGATTTCCGTTCGGCTGTGTGCTGCGACAGGGCAGGTAAGGAGAAGGAGACTACCCTCGCGGCTCGACCAACCCCGCTGCGATCCAACCCCGCAGGAACCCCGGACTTCGTTGTGTGAAACGAAGTCCGTTGTACGAATCAAGACATAAAGTTCGTTGTGCGCAGCGTTCGCTGTGCGAGGCGTTCGCTGTGCGAGGCACCACTGTACTGTATATACCCGAATATAAACTGAGATTTTGGGGTCCCATAAATGGGGTCTAGGTTTATATTCAAGCCCCCACCTGACCACTTGGTACAGTTGTCTTCTTCCTGCTGAACTATAGGGGCCTCCTCCTCTCCAAGCCACTATCCACAATACATGCACCCTCCCTGGAGCCGCGATCCACATACTTGCTCCCGCCCCCTAGTCACTGATCCCCATATACCTGTTGGTGTGCCGCCACAGATTCGCTGACCTCCATGCACCCCCCAGAGCAGCTGACCTCCATACACTCATAGATTGTCATGCCGCTGATCTGCTGTACGTTGAGCCGGGCTGGGCCTTGAGCATTTGCGCATGCTCAAGGCCTGCTTCTCTGAAAATCTTGGGAGGGGGGCGGGAGCCTGCAGACCTTGAGCATGCTCAGATGCTCAAGGCTCCACCCGGTTCAACATACAGTGGATCACTGCAGCAGAGCCTATTGTTGTAAGGAGGTCAGCGGCTCTGGGGGGTGCTTGGAGGTCAGTGAATCTGCAGTGGCAGCACCAACAGGTATTAGGGGTAGGAGCTTGTATTGTGGATAGCGGTGCCCCTCCCCAGGCAGGACAGTGACCAGTGGCGTTCCGGAGGGAAGTTTGTCCCGGTGATCTGACAACTGGCACACGACACCATAGAGCTGGACGCCAAGACGTGCGAAGATCGTGTCAGCTGGGTCTGGCGACCTCTCCAGCTAGAGAGCTTGGACTGCAGAGTCTATCTCAGGCGCTTCGTCTAGCTTGCAGCTTTTTATTTTTGTGTCAAAAAAAAAAAATTTGGCAGGCTGGATTAAAAAACTAACGGGTCGTAGTTTGTCCATGTCTGGCCTAGAGGCACTTAACCACTAGGTCAGTTCATTAAACTCAATTTTAAATAGCAGAAAACAAGAACATTTTTTCAAAAGGCAAAATAAATCCCAAATTCTCTTGGGTTCCTTGTCTCCCCCCCAAAATAGAGTGTACAGTGAGATTTGTACAGTTCCTTTGGGGGTGGCTTCCTACCACACCCCACTATGGTACACAGGCTTCAACAGCCCCAGTTCTGTCCACTTCACTGGGCCCTTTTTGGCATAGCCATAATTAAATGTTCCAAACCGAGCTCTAATTCTAGCCCTTTCAGTTCACCAGACTTGCTTTGCATAAGTAATAGCAGGTTCCAGCTCTGGAGAGCTTACTGAGGGAAAATTGCTGAATATGCTTCACAAAAGTATCCCACAAAAAGACCTACCCAAATTTTCAGCAAACTCCCAACAATTTTAAAACCCTCAGGACTGCCTGGTGTTATCAGGCCTGGTCTCAAACAAACCCAGGTCTCAAACGGGGAAAAAGAAAAAAACCAAAAAAAAACTTTCCCACAAAAATACCTCCTCCTTATGAGTTTTCTAGAGAGACATTTTCTCATAAAGCTGATTTGGCTTCCAGAAACAAGAAGGGTTTCACAGTCATGTCCTCAGTTAGCACTTTCCCCAAACCAAAAATAGGAAAACAAATGCACAATCAGTGGCCAGCCATGGTTAAATTTACCTCCATAGCCTCCAGTAGCTCCAGCTCAGATATAGCAACATCCATGGCTTCCTCTGCCTCACACATTGTCAGGTTTGGCTCCTCAGTCCTCTGCCACTCCATAGCTCCTTCTTCCTCCAGCTGCTTGGCCTGGAGAAACTTCGAGAGAAGCTGTGCCTGCACTGCCTTCTCTAGCTTGTCTGTGTTAGGTTTAAACCCGTCAGTGTCACATCCAAACCTGCCTGAGTGGGAAGCAGGCTTTAGCGCTCTCTAGCTCCTTCTGTGGCCACCCAAGAGATTTATTTTCCTTTAGCTATAGGGACCTGCTTAGATTCCTGCCTGGGAAAGAAAGACAGCTCTGTATTCACTGGTCTCTATCTTTTTGTGTGCCTGACCTTTTCTGCTAGAGGGTTCTGTCTTTATGGGTGACTTCAGGGTCGGAAATGTCACAGATGTTTTTGAGGATATCCTAAAAACCAGATTGGCTGGATGGCCACCGAGAACTGGGCTGAGAACTACTGTTTTGGAGTATCTGGAGGATTTTAATCACAGTGTTCTCTTAGTAAGGTGAATTTGTATAATTATTTTAATTATTCAGATGAGAAGAATTTGTGCAAAGGCACACCAGCAGATGGAATGACTGTTTTACAGAATGGATCACTGGTTGTATTTCGAGGTGAGTCAAGCAAAAGCTTTTTTTTTTTTTCTTTGTGGCATTTATTATACCCTATGTGATGGCATCCGTGCTTGAATTTAACAGAACCTCTCTGAGCTGAAATCAGGATTTCCATAGACACAGACATGATACTCGAGGCCCCCACTTCAGAAAAATACTCAAAACTTACCTATTCAACAAACAAGACCCGTAACCGCCCCCTTCCAGCATTACCTGCCCCAAGTTCGACCCTCCCTCACCTTCCTAAACGCTTTCTTCCCTCTCTTCTACCCACTCCCTCCTGCTTCAGCCAAGTTCGGCTAAATTGTGTTATTAATCTAATAAATTGTTGTAAATCGGCATGTCAAGGCGGATCCTAATGCAATTGCTGTGAACCGCCTAGAACTCGAAAGGTATGGCGGTATAGAAGAATAAAATTATTATTATTATTTATTGTTGCACATTGAGATTCATTTTCAAATGACCTAGACATACAAACTATGGTGGAACAACATCAATCCCAATCCAATACCTTTCTCAAATTAGTTTAAAACTACTTAAAGTTGGCACAAACTCATTGAAAAATATCTTTCCACATTGGATACTTTTAATCACCTTAATTATCTCCTAAGGGGAGAGCCTCAGATCCCCGTGCGTTGCAAGATTTTTGCAACTGCACGGGGATAATTAAGGTGATTAAAAGTATCCAATGCTCCGGCTTTTTTTTTAATGCTCCGGCTTTTTCGGTTTCACTAGATGCTGAGAAGGCTTTTGATCGTGTAGAATGGAGTTTCATGTATCAAGCTATGGAATGGTTTGGTATTGGATCCGGATTTATAAAAATGATACAAGCATTGTACAGCTCCCCAACTGCTCGCTTATATATAAATAATAATTTTTCGGATGCTTTTAAGTTAGACAAGGTTGTCCATTATCTCCTTTGCTCTTTGATATAGTTCTTGAACCCTTATTATTAGCTATTCGACAGGCAAAGGACATACAGGGTATTCCATGTGCTGGAGTGGAATATAAAGTATCTGCTTATGCAGATGACATCTTGCTTCATTTGAGGAATCCGGAAACAACAATCCCATGTCTACTGAAGGTCATAGATACATTTGGAAAATTCTCAGGATACAAAATAAATTGGACTAAATCAGAGATTTTACCTTTAAATGTGCATTGTACAAAAGGTATACTTGATACTTTCCCTTTTATATGGAAAGAGGATGGAATAAAGTACTTAGGTATTTGGCTGAATAAAACACTTGAAGAGACAATGAGAATAAATGAAAAATTTTTATTACAAAAAGTTACAGAGTTGTGTGAGCAAGGGAATCCTTTACATTTGTCCTGGTGGGGAAGAGTACAAACTGTTAAAATGATGATTTTGCCTGTGGTTTGCTATCAATTGGGAATGATACCAGTGTTTTTTCAGGGGTCTTTCTATAAAAAATTAAATAGTATTCTGGTTAAATTTATTTGGCTGGGTAAAATTGCAAGAGTGGCTTTAGTGTCTTTGCAAAGACCAATTGAGGAGGGTGGGGTAAATTTTCCCAATTTTTATAGGTATCATCAGGCCTATATCATGCGCCAAGGTATGTATTGGGTCCTCCCAGAGCTTTTGGAACAATTACCAGAGTGGTTAAGGGTGGAGAGATCACTTATCTTTCCACTTAGACTTGATCTTTTGCTTGGTATAAAAGTGCCTAGAATACGTAAGGACAATAGAGTATTAATGGATACTTGGAAAACATTAAGGTTTGTAGACAAATTAACTACTGATTCTATTTTAAAATCGAAACAACAGACTATTTGGATAAACTCCAAGATACAAATAGGCGGGTTTAAGGTTGTCTGGAAAGATTGGATTAAAGCAGGTATAAGATCATTAACGGAAGTAATTGATAATGGTAAGATGCTTGAATTTTCACAATTGCAACATAAATATGGTCTGAATAAAAAACAAAGTTATAAGTGGTTGCAATTGAAGCAGGCTATTCAGGTGGGGTTCCCTGAATGGAAATCTTTAAATGATCATTACAGCTTAGAATTCTTATGTTTCCAGGCAGATTTTCTGGGTCACCAGGCCGCAAAGTGGTATAAAATTATATCTAATTATTTGAATAAGAAGCCTAAAAATGGATTAAGAGATATTTGGAGCATTGAGATTAAGCATCAAATTAATGCATCTCAATGGCCACGTATTTGGTCTTGGAAAATTAAAGGTACGATGTCAGCATCTATAAGGCAAACATGGTTCTTTTTGTTGCATAGAGCATTCTGGACCCCTACTAGATTACAAAAATTAGATTGCTCTAAGTCTAATAGATGCTGGCATTGTAAAATTGAAGTTGGAACTCTAGACCATCTTTTATTTTATTGTCCATGTATTCAGGCATTTTGGATATCAATATGGGATCAAGTTAATATGTTGATGGAGAGTCATGTGGCTTTATCCTATGACACAGTGATTTTTGGAATGTGTATGAGGGCCAAATGCCAAATATCTACAGCAAACAATAAATTATTGTTGATTCTTACGGGAGTGGGAATTCAACAGATAACAACTAATTGGAAAGACTGTTCTAGATTGAATTGTAATTTTTGGTGGAACTCAGTTTGTCATATGTATAAGATGGAAAGATTTTTTGCGATACAGAGGGGGTATTTTAAAAGATTTCAAGAGGTTGGAGGCCATTAATTGAATATTATAACGAGTAAAGTTTATTCTTTTTCCTTAGGGGATAATATATAGAAATGGGATGGGTTGGGAGGGATAGGGAGGGAAAAATATTGGAAAGATGTTGTTATGAAAAATAAGGAGATATATGTAATAGGATGGGATATTTATTGTTGTGCATTACTGAGTATAATAAATTGTTTAAAGTGTTTGAGGAAGAAGGAAAGGGGGAGGGACAGATTTCATGTCAGATTAATTGTATTATCAAAAAGGGATGTATAATTATATATAAATTTGGAAGGAATATTTTATTGATATGGAAAAGGGTGGGAGGTGGGGGGGGAATAAAAACATGTATAATAATATTGTTTAAGAATGCCAAGTGTGTTATGTAAATTAATTGTAATAATACTGTACACTTGTTGAAAGAAATAAAAAGGAATAAAGATTTTTTTTAAAAAAAGTATCCAATGCGGAATGATATTTTTCAATGAGTTTGTGCCAACTTTAAATGGTTTTAAACAAATTTGAGAAAGGTATTGGATTGGAATTTGATTGTTTCTTTCTCATTCCTGTATATAAATTTTGGTGGAACAACATAAATCCCCATGTCTTGACTTGTTTGGAAAGTTGAAGAGGAACTCACATTATCTGTCACAGGACTCATTTTAAGCAATGTGCTCTTTAGTAGATAATGGCACTAGCACAGGGGTAGGGAACTCTGGTCCTCGAGAGCTGCATTCCAGTCGGGTTTTCAGGATTTCCCAAATGAATATGCATTGAAAGCAGTGCATGCAAATAGATCTCATGAATATTCATTGGGGAAATCCTGAAAACCCGACTGGAATACAGCTTTCGCGGACCGGAGTTCCCTATCCCTGCACTAGCACATTAACCCCCTCTCCCTTTATGATTCATGTTTGTTTTCATTATCCTGACAAAAGGTGTCTATAAAACCTTAAATGCTGGTCGTTTATTAACAGATCAGTTTTCAAAATGATTAAAATTAAGTTTCAATAGACTTTGAATATTTTATTATCATTGTAGCTTATACAAGCATTGGATTTAAAAAAAACACTGGATACTGAATTACTGCTACTGACTTGTCTTTTTGTACTCACAGATCATTATTTCTGGAATCTCAATCCGTTTGGAATAGTGACAGAAAATCCTCGTAGAATCAGTGACGTGTGGGGTGTCCCTTCACCTATTGATACAGTCTTTACAAGATGCAACTGTGACGGCAAAACCTTTTTCTTCAAGGTTGGAGATATTGCGGGCATACAAATTTAAGCATTTTATGAGGGTGAATCAAAAATTAAAGGCAATTGTTATTCAATAACCATTACAAAGCTAGCGAAATGCAACATACGTACTCATACATTGCCTGTTGGATAGTTCATCCACGCACAGTGCAGCACTCGGCCTTTAGTCATGTGGTAGCCACGAGGTTAGAAACATGGACATTCCATTGCAACACCATGAAGAAGTGTGCTTTTTTTGGGCAGAGGGAGTGAAACCTGTGGAAATTCACCATCAGATATTGACTCAGTATGGACATAGCTCCATGAATCAATGAAAGGTTTATGAGTGGGTGAAAAGGTTTAAAGCAGAAAGAACAAGTGTAACCAACAAAGGTCGTTCCGATCTTCCATCAACATCTCACAAGCAAGAGCTTCTGGAGGATGTGATAGGCCAAAACTCTGTACAGGGGTTCAAGGAGGGTTTGGATAGGTTCCTGGAGGATAAGGGGATAGAGGGGTACAGATAGAACTTGAAGTAGGTTATAGAAGTGGTCAGAAACCACTTCACAGGTCGCGGACCTGATGGGCCGCCGCGGGAGCGGACCACTGGGCGAGATGGACCTCTGGTCTGACCCAGTGGAGGCAACTTCTTATGTTCTTAAGAGCAAACTGACAGGGTGGATGCCTTGATTAGAGAAGACCTATGGATGAGTGTGTCTTAATTAGCTGCAAATTTGGATATTAGCTATGGATCTGCATTTGCCATAATGCATGATGACTTGGGATGCAGGAAAGTCTCTGCTTACTGATCTACAATCCAGTTCCTGAGATGGTATGAGGAACATCCAGAAATTCTGGAGATAATTATAATTGACTACAAGACATGGGTGCATCACTGCAACCCAGAGAGCAAAAGACAAAGCATGATAAAGGAAGTGAAGCTCACCTGGTATCAGAAGCAGCCAAAAAACTTCTTCTGTAGGAATGCAAAAGCTAGTTGAACGATACAAGTGCGTCATCTTGCATGGGGACAGTGTGGAAAAGTGATATGTTCAATTGCTCACAGTTACTTCTATTAAAGCCGTTAAATGTATCTTGCCTTTACTTTTTGATTTACCCTCAGATATACAGGCCAGAATTTTCTGCTTTCAGAAAGACTATTTTATATCTAAATACTGTTTTAATCTCTAGGGATCACATTACTGGCGCTTCACCAATGACATTATGGATGCAGGCTATCCAAAGCAAATTGTTAAGGGATTTGGTGGACTCAAAGAAAAAGTTACAGCAGTGCTCTCAGTGGCAGCATACAAGACGAGGCCTGAATCGGTGTATTTTTTCAGATCCGGTATGTTTCCTTTAGTTTTCTACTAAATCAAAACTGAAGCAAAATGCCTTTCTTATTTTGTGGGGAATGAACCAACAGACAGTATGCTGAGAATCCAAGCGCAATTTGGTTAAGTACTCTGTAATAGAGAACAAGAATTTTCAAAGTTTTCCTATTATAACTGTGCTCGTTAATCAATCATTGCCTGCCAAATAATACTTCAGACTAGTCAACTAACATTGCAGTTTACATTTTTTTTTAAAAAATAACGGAAGTCACCATACCGCTTAACAAAAATAATCTCTTTTGCAGGATTAGTGCAGAAGTATACCTACCGGCAAGAACCTGCCCGCAAATGTAGTGGAGGAAACCATCCTATTATACAGTATCCAGTTTACACATATAGCAACCAGCCCAGGAAAAGACAATTTGAGCATAAAATCGTTCAATATACAAGGAAAGCAAGGCATCTATATGCTGATGGCAGCAACAACAATGGAGCTAGAACAGGTATGGACGATCGATGATCATCATTTGAGGTTTTATAGCTTTTCATAAGCACAAACTTTTGCAACGGGTAAGAGGAAAACGCAGTCTGTGCAAGGATGAAACTAAAAACTTTGGGGAGGGAGAGAGAAAGGGGAACGCATCTCACAGGGAATGTGCATTTTAAGGATTCTTTCCTTTTCATTTTAAATATTTGAAATTCTCTGGCCATTACTAGACTGCTACATTACAGAAGTAATCTTATCAGCCAGACCGATTATAAAATACTGGCCCTTTTAAATAGGATTTTCTGCAGTAAGTTGATCACTTCAAAGTCAATATTCAAAGCAATGTAACCAGCCAGAGATGGCTGCGGACCAATTAAATTGCTTGTTCGGGGCTAACTGGTCATATTCAGACGTATGTAACTGGTTAGTGTCCAACTCAGTACCAGCTATTTTGGGGCCCTCCATGGGTAGAGTCAGCACTTAACCAACCACGACAACTGCATAAATAGGATCACAAATGCCAGTCCAATCTGAATGCAGTTTGCCATGGCCAGTCAAGTGCTGAATATCGCACTTAGGGTCCTTTTATAAAGCTGCAGTAGCAATTCCCTCGTGGCAAATGGACAGAAGCCCATAGCCCCAACAAGATCCCCCTCAATTCTCAGATGCTCCCTCAGCACACATATTCCTAAGTATCTCTCAATCCCTCCATATGCTCTTTATCAAATCCCTCCAGCACAGACCTCCATAGCTCACTCTCGGATCCTCTCCCCCATTCCTTTAGCAATCTCTTAAATCTCCCCCACTTGGAATTCACAGAACCCTCTCAATTCCCTCCCCCACCCCCTTTGCCATAGCTCTAGTCTTTCTCAAACGTGCCCCCTAGCTTTTACCCCGAATTCTGGTGTGGCACTTCCTCAGCAATCTTCTTCCATAGAAACATGATGGCAGATAAAGGCCAAATGGCCCATCTGCAGTAACTATTATCTCTTTCTCTCTCCGAGAGATCCCACGTGTCTATCCCAGGCCCTTTTGAATTCAGACACAGTCTCTATCTCCACCACCTCTTCTGGGAGACTGTTCCATGCATCTACCATCCTTTCTGTAAAAAAGTATTTCCTTAGATTACTCCTGAGTCTATCACCTCTTAACTTCATCCTATGCCCTCTCGTTGCAGAGTTTCCATTCAAATTAAAGAGACTCGACTCATGTGCATTTATATTACATAGGTATTTAAACATCTCTATCATATCTCCTCTCTCCAGCCTTTCCTCCAAAGTGTACAGATTGAGATCTTTAAGTCTGTCCCCAAACGCCTTATGATGACCACATACCATTTTAGTAGCCTTTCTCTGGATCGACTTCATCCTTTTTATATCTTTTAGAAGGTGCAGCCTCCAGAATTGTACATAATATTCTAAATGAGGTCTCAGTAAAGTCTTATATAGGGGCATCAATACCTCCTTTTCCCCCCTAAACATATCTCAAGCTTGGCCTCTCACCCTTTCAGGCATAGTTCTCCATGATATATTTTCTATTATCCTGCCTCTCCACCTACAAAATTGGCATCTTTCCTCCCTTCACTGCACATACATCCCTTTCTGCTTTCTCTTGGACCTGCATATAGCCGAAAGGTCACCTCTCCTTCCAAGGCATGCACGATCTCATTATCTCTACCCACCCCCAAGGCTTAGACCCTTCCCACTCTTCTCTCAGGCATAGCCCACCCCCTTAAGCACACTGTTAGGTGCTATCGACTCGTGTTTGAGTCCTAGCGACTTGATGAATTACAGTTGCCATTATTTCCTAAGTACTACTCCCAGACGCACATATTCCTGCAGTTGTCTCTCCCCTCACAGGGACAGCCCCATCATAGGCTCACATCAATCCCACTGCCATTCTCATTGCCCAAACACATCCCTAGAAATTTGGCATGCAGGGGGGTAGGGAAAGAGGGGCTAACAGCTTCTACTAGTTAGCCTTACCTTATCTGCTATAGCCTGATCTAACCATGGAGGAGGAATTAAAAACAAGGCTGTAAGTCAAGCCATGTCCTCCTCCATTACTCAGGCTGACTGTAGCATCGTAGATGATGGCAGATAACTATATTTGAGCTGTTGTATGTTAAAAGAGTAAATTTTGCTTTGTTATATTCAAATTGTACATAAAATATTCTTGTGAATTCAATGACATTACAGTATATGAAAGCAAAAAATAGGGACTAGTGTTAATTTTATATAGAAGTTTTAAATACAGTATATGTCTTCTAAGAATCTCTCTGGCCAATGTTGAAAAAATGCTCAGGAAAATAAAATGAGGTAGAACAAAGGTAAATCTGGATTGCATTTTTGAATATCATCAATAATTAATCCTCAACATGGCTGTTGTGTGAACCCAACTCTCCTTTGCCTTTAGGCATACTGCATGAAGAGATTCCAATCCGTTCTTATTGGAGGGGATTTCCAAACAGCATAGTCTCTGCCGTATCACTGCCAAATCCTCAAAAACCAGATGGATATGATTACTTTGTCTTCTCCAAGGGTGAGTTGAATTTTAATGAATATGGTGCATCTTGGAAAGCTAATGCCTATTTAAAATAAAGATGAATTACAGCCAAAATATTTCCAGTGGTGGGGCTGAATTGCAGTATGTGTAGGTGTCTTTTAGATCTAGTGAGACCAGACAATTGCCCTTGTAGAGAAGCAGCAGAATGATGCACAAAGGATTCATCTTGGATATTTTTCCCTAAGTAATTGAGGCCTCTGAAGTAAGATGGACTGAAGCCCACCACTCTCTTTGAAAGTATCTGGAATGGAAAGTCCTGGGTCTTCTTAAGGTGGAACCTCCCCCACTGCATGTGCCTAAAAACAGGAGATTCTTTCTGCTTCCAGCTGTGGAGATTGTGGGTAGGAATGGTTTGAGATAACATTGGGAGGGTTGTGTGATGGAGATAAGTCTTGTAAAATTGAGCTTGTAGCCTCAAGGTATGAACAATTAATGATCCATCATAACTTGGCCAAGCAACCAGGAAGACCTGAAGGCACCTTTTTACTGTCAGGTTGTCAAAAACATGAGCTAGATTTCTAGTTAGGGGCAGCAATTGGGGGTTGCCCATTTCTTGTCTTGTCTTTGTGCATATTGTTGAATTGGTTACTGTTGAGAAAGATGAGGGCAGGGCTAATGATGATAGAGACAGAGCAACTGGAGGCATTGTTACATATACAGCCTCTGGTAAGATGGAAATATTGGCCATTGCCAGCTGTGCAGGGGTCAACCAGTATGAAACATGATTCTTAACCTTTTCCCATCGTGTGTCCCGGATGATGGGACATTCCAAAAATGTCTGCCATCATATGTTCCATACTAATAAAGAGCCAGGAACACAAAATATTTGAATTTACAGACTTATGACTTATTTACATTATGTTTACAATAGCCGTAAATGATAACGGTGAATAATACAAAACTTTGCTAAAGTAATTATGATTGGAACCAGCGTAACGTAAAATTTATTATGATAGGAAAAGGTTAAGAATGATGGATGTCTTCCTTCTTTTCACCAAAGTAGTTGTATCATAGGCATTGTATGTGGATCATATGGAGCTGTATTGGCATTCTGAGCTCATTCAAGAGAGGAGGTGCAAGGAAATTTCACTGGGTATGATTTTGTGACCTCTAGAGGGAGTTGGAGGATGACACTGTATACAGCAGTATTTGAAGTGGATGAGATGTGATGCACATGCCAAGCATAGAACTCTAGTAGCATGAGCCCAGCAGAGTGTTAAGAGAAGGGTTTTGGAGACTTGGTTTTCTTGAGAGCAACTTCTACTATGATTTCATTAAGTCCACCTTAATAATTGTTTAGGACTTTTCTTTTTTGGAACTTGTACAAAACTTTTTTAAAGCACGCTTACCTGTAACAGGTGTTATCCAAGGACAGCAGGCAGATATTCTCACATATAGGTGACATCATCCACAGAGCCTGATACAGACAGGATAACGTATACTGTCACTTAAATCTTTGTTTTTTTTTAATCTTTATTCCTTTTTATTTCTTTCAACAAGTGTACAGTATTATTACAATTAATTTACATAACACACTTGGCATTCTTAAACAATATTATTATACATGTTTTTATTCCCTCTTTAATCTTTTTTCATAGTGGAGTGCCCCCGTCCAGAAAATTTCAGCATGTTATCAATGACATCTCTGGGAAGTATACCATCTGGTCCAAGTGATTTGTTACTGTGGCGCAGTGGTTAAAGCTAAAGTCTCAGCACCCTGGGGTGGTGGGTTCAAATCCACGCTGCTCCTTGTGACCCTGGGCAAGTCACATAATCCCCCATTGCCCCAGGTACATTAGATAGATTGTGAGAGGGAAAAATGCTTGAGTACCTCATGTAAACCGTTCTGAGCTCTCCTGGGAGAACGGTATAGAAAAATAAATTTAAAAAAAAATTTGCCTTGTCACCTCTTTCAGGTTTGAAAGGGAAAGGGGATGGGATTTGATATACTGCCTTTCTGTAGTTACAATCAAAGTGATTTACATAGTATATAGTTACTTATTTTGTACCTGCCTAGAGTCACAAGAAACTGCAAAGGCCACTGCACTGATTTCTTTGATCCACTTTGAAAGCCAAATAGCAATGTAGTGTTTTTCCTTTGTGTATTTCTTTCAGTTGATGGCTTGATAAGATTACTGATAGGAGTAAGCAGTGGTGAGAGCTGATGCCACTGTCCCGTTAAAAGTGTGTTGAGTTTTTTGAGGCTTTCTTGTGCTATTAAGAGGCTTTTTAGTGGTAAGGACTTGCAGGTGTGCCCAAGAAGATCCTTGGACAGGTAAGAGGGCCCTGTTAGTTCAGAGAGGTACAGGAGTGGTTTTCTTGCTTATTGCTTCAAGAGCTGGACTCTTTCCCTGCATTGTGCTCTTTACCATAGTTTCAATGTTTTTACAAACCATATGCATGGGTGCACTATACTGGTGTATTTTTATTTAGACACACTAATTGCAAAATTAGCACATCTGTTAAGGTTTTTTTTTTTCTTCATGGTTTTAGGTATAAATAATGCCTGCAAGAACCTCTAAAGCAGGGCTGCCCAAGTCCGGTCCTCGAGATCTACTGGCCAGGTCAGGTTTTCAGGATATCCACAATGAATATGCATAAGAGAGAGATTTGCATACCAAGACGGAAGTGCAGGCAAATCTCTCTCATGCATCTTCATTGTGGATATCCTGAAAACCTGGCCTGGCAGTAGATCTCGAGGACTGGACTTGGGCAGCCCTGCTCTAAAGGAAAGCCCTTAATAGCAAATGCATTAATTTAGCAATTAATGTGTCTTTAAGAAAAATAAACTGGTATAGTGCATATTAAATGCATGGGTGCATTATACCCGTTCATTTTTCATAGATAAGTAATTTGCATGTAATAGATATGTGGACGCATTAATACAGTATCTCCTATACTGTGATACAAAAACCTGCAGTTCATTTCAACACCTCAGCATCTCCTGTGAGTATCTGGTTTGGGTTCCATAGAAAAGGGCACTTTGACCCTGCAAATAACTTATGCTAGCCGACACACACTGTATGCACAGACGCAAAACTGAGCAGCAGCTGGGATCATCCAGTGCATTGGAAGTTCCCAAGTAAGTGCAGAAGGACCCATAGAGCTCTTCTGAACTTAACAAAAACAGAAAATGCTGGATATCACCCTGATCTAGGACTCCTTCACCCAGCTTGTTCACAGAGAAACAATTCAGTCTCTTCAGATATTACATTAGAAATTATGGTATGCTTTATTAAATTTATAAAGTGATTTGACTTTGTAATTACTGTCTGGTTCAGAATTTCCCTAATCAACCAGTCTGATTTTCAGGATACCTATAATCAATATGCGTGATGGAAGTTCACAAGTAAATGCATCTCATATATATTGTGGTTATTCTGAAAACACTGATTTAGTGCAGGGGTTTTCCACCTAGTCCTTGGGACATACTCAGCTGATCTGGTTTTCAGGATATCTACAATGAATACACATGAGATTTGCATAAAATAGAGGCAGTGGATACACATCGATGTAGAATGATTATGGTATAAATGTATAGGATGATTGATTATAGTATAAATGTGTCTGTATTGAAAACCAGCTCAGAAAACACTAACTCTATATTGTAACACCTTTACAGAAGCTCATGTTAACCATTCTAAATTGACTCCCCAGTCATTGCTAGCGGCATAGCAGTTTTCAATAAATATATAGGACTAGATTCACTAACCTTCTGCCCGATCCGCACTTGCAAATGAGGGGAAATGGCATGCATAAGTAGGAAGGAACACCGATTGGGCTTGAGCGCTGATCCAAAAAGAAGCGACTGCTGAGGACCAGTTGCTTACTGTCCCTGCCGACTCTCCTGCTCTCTGCGAGGCCGTGGTTTTAACCTGTGGGTTTAAAGCGTGTTCTGTTCCAATCTGCCTGCACAATTTCCTTTTGGGACCCGTCTGTACTTATGCCACCCCCTCCCCCTTTGTTTTGACCTCGCTTGCGCGGATCACAGCTACAGGCAAAGTGGATGGTCTGCACATGCGTCTGGATCGCTCTGCAGTGATCCGTGGAGTCAGTGTGGGGCGTGCGTCTGATCAAATAATTTGCAGGAGGTCTATTTAGTGAATCGGCCGCCTGGCAAGACTCACCCACGGATCACCCAACGATGAGTTTAGTCATTATGGATTTCCAACTGGCCTGGTGTGCCCCACTTGATTTAAGATTCATTTTCAATGTAAACATTTAGGCAGAGCTGGCAATATAAAGGGGTGCATTCAAAAAACAAGAGACTACATATCCCAGAAATTCTAACTTATCAAAGCTTTTGAAAATCTCTCCAAGATCACTGTACCATTTCTTTGTTACAAATGAGAAGACCTAATTGCTAATGAGATTCTCTTATCATTCCCTTAATTTTAGAGCAATACTACAATGTAAACATGTCTAGCAGAATAGCCATGAAAGCCTCACCTAAGAAGCAACAGAGGACCACTAAGGACTGGTACAAATGCACAGACTAACCTTCAAACTGGGAAGATCGGAAAGCAGCTGAACACCAAGTGTGAATAAGGTCTGGTTTTATTAACAAAGATGCTGCAGACACCTACACACAATCTAAGTATAAAATATTTAAATAAGCACAACTGTTTTTTACATTAAAAAAAAAAAAAGGCAAAACAGTAATGGATACTTCTTTCAAGACAGCAAACAACATTAAGTGGGCAGCGGGTTTAATTAATGTTGCCCCTGTTCAGTCCTCCTCTGCCACCCATTCCACGGAGCATACCTGCAAAGAAAAAATATATATATATATACAGATGTAAATAAAAGCCAGATTTATTTCTAGTGCTTCATGTATTGGAACTGGTATATCAGAACAACGTAGCTCCCACCCTCCCAAGACTTAGGTGGAAATACCAGGATGAATCTTTCAAAGTTGAGTGAAAGCGCCATCAGTAGCCCATGCGACTACACGAATCTTGGCATACCTCAAGCTACAAGGCAAGATTAATAACAGATGTGGGCTCTACCTGCAATCATATGATGAGGAAAGTACTTAAGAGATCCATGTGTTAAAATAAAACCAAATCTCAATTCTGCTCTGAATTCGCCTTGTGATCCTTGGCAAAGTTATTCACTCTCTGTTACCTCAGATTCTATCATTTCGATTGTAAGTCCAGTTGGACAGGGAAAAACCCGTTTAACCTGCCTTGAAATCAGATTTGGAAAAGTGTAATTAAATCTAAAATCCAAATACATATCATATGTGTATATCTGAGCTGAATTTCTTTTGCTAAACTTATTTACAGATAAGTAATCAATAAAAAATTAAGCAAGATGTAGCGAAATTGAAATTTTGAAGGAATATGATAGTTTTAATGATGGGAGGGTTTTTAATTAATTTACATATTAAGAATATAATGTATGATGTTCAAGTGTTATATGATAGTATTTCATGTTGGTTTTTTTGTGCACTTAATGTAAGTTTGAAAAAGAAGAAATTAAAAAAAATTAAATTAAATTAACCAGTGCGTCTTTTAGTTTAATGTTCTGAGGACTGCATAACTGCTGTTAGATTTGCTATATTCTGCAACTTGGAAGTATTTAAAAAAGAACAGTTTTCTTTAATATTTGGGTTTTGACTGTGGACTGTACAAATTTAACACACAGACTTACTCACACAGCACTCACCGGGAAAAAAGTTCAAAGCTTCTAGAAGAGAGAAAAACTAACCCATGCAGAAAACTTCCACTTTCATTATATCTAAAGCTTCTGGTTAATATTTGACGCCACTTAAAAAATGTAATCGTTATTCATGCCATTACCTTATCTGCCTATGTCAAGACCGTGCTGCCGCTCGCTCTGCCTGAACCAGAAACAGGAAGTTATTGATATAATTTCCTGTTCCTGGGTCAGGCAGAGCTAGTGGCAGCACAGACACACTAATGCATGCCATCCCTTCCACGCTGCATGTGCAGGGCAGGCACTAGGAGATAAATGATGCCCCAGCATTCCCCTTTCCTATATCTGGGAGCTATAGGCATGGACCCCCCTCTGCCCCTTTCCTGCACCGGCTTTCTCACTTCTCCCTGACCCTGGACGGCCTTGGTTGCTGTCTTGGAAGAGTTGGTTGCCACTCCCTCCTCCTGTGCTCTTGTAAGACTCAGCACAGTGGGCAGGACCTAGGCACTGCACGCCAGTATCCGAAAATATCCTGCTACACAGAGTGCACCACTTGAAGCCACTGGCTGGCTTGGTCATTGAGGGGAATACCACCGATGCAAGATCAAAGGACTCAATGGCCTTGGGAGGTTGAGTAAATGGGCTGCTGAAAAACCAGCTTCGATGTGCCCGAAGGCCCAAAAATGAAGACATTTTAAACTGGGAAACAGATATGATTCAGACATTCAAATACTTGAAAGGTATTAACGTAGAACAAAATCTATTCCAGAGAAAGGAAAATGGTAAAACCAGAGGGCATAAATTTACAGTGCCCAACATAAACCCATTTTGCCAATGGCTTCCTCAGAAAAAGTCATCCAAATATGGAAACTTCTAGAAATGTCCAAATAATGAGGACAAAACTATATGAAATGAATTTTTCCGCTAGACCTCAAACACCCAAGGTACTACTTTATATTTCTATTCGTACCCTTAATGGGGTGGTGTTTTCATCATTTGTCTTAGCAAGTAGCATGTGCAACAAAAAATTATTTTTTTATATATAAATTAATTTTCTCTTCTGGCTCTGCATAAATAATAAAGTGCTTATCTTTCTGCCCGAAGGCTGCCCAACCGTTTCACTCCTAGTTTCGTCAGGGGCTATGCCTCCTTTAATACAGACACCATCCTTTTTAGTTAAGGAAGCCCTTACTTTGAGCTAAAAACGCCACTATTTTTAGCACTGTACTCTACCGACATTAACCTATAAAATCAGAATCATATATATTCTTCCTTTATTTCTACATTGGTAAAACTGTTAGCAGCTTATATAGACACTCACCTCTCTGCCTGGTAAAAGGACGCCCACGAATACCAGTCCTCACAGTTTGTGGTTGGAGCCTCACTCGTCTGAAGGGCTTTGGTCGATTACTGCTTGTATCTGTGAGTAATAATAATGTCTAGTTATCATGCACACTGGGCTCTCAATCTAAGGATTCCAACCCGACTCACAAAATTATTATTTTTTAATACAAAGCACATAGTCTTTCACTCTCTCTCCCATCAGGACAAATCATTTATTTTCCTTAACCTCCATTATTACATATTAGAGGTTAAAGAAATAGGAGCTGAGTTCTGGGGATGTGTGGACAGAGTTGAGTTGCCCCCTTGGTCCTTGCGCAGAATTCTGTGGCAAGGAGAGAATTTTGTGCAAATTTTGCAACGTACAGTAGTGCAAAATTTCCCTAGGAGTAATTTCTAATTCTTTCTCACTGAAAAACTTCACAGCCCAAAAAACAGAACCTAGAATTTCCCAGCTAGGGAAACACCACTTAGAAAAATGTTGCCAAGCTATGTATAACAGGTTAGTGCTTTTCACATACCTACAAATAACCCTAGGTTCATTTCTAATAATATCCCTCGTTTCCGTGCAGAGAATTGCACTGTGCTGTACTGATTGACATTTATTATGATGCAAATACTTTTCGGGTCTCCTCGAGGACATACAAGAATTATGAGAGCAGATTACCTGCAGAGGAGCTGGAAGGAGGGTCCTGGCTGGTGGAAGGGAGATCAGCCTCGTCAGGAGCTTGAAGGGGCTCTTCTTCTGGCTGACTCTCTATTTCCAGGGTGACTTCTGAACTCATGCTGAAGAGACAGCAGCATAAACATGAAAAATTATATGCAAAACCCAAACTTGGGATTATACAACCTCTCACTTATCTGAATGTGTGTATGTATATACATGCACACTCGCCTATGAGATTTACTTATGCATTTAAGCCCATTATTTTATAAACATATACATGTGTTAACAAATTATATGAGGACACACAACATATAATATGTTCATATAATGATTCAAAATGTTGTGTGATCGTGGCACCGAGGTATCCCCCCTCGTCAAACCCAGCATGGAGAAGATGTGACAGCGTTGGAGCGCAAGTCGTCTTTTGTCAGCTAAGTCCTTGAACGTGCCTCCGGGTGACTTTGCCCTTTCGAAACCTAAGCTGTTCTGTGAGGGAGTTTTTTTTTGCCAGTGAAAGTATCAAAAGCAGTTTTGATTTGTACCTTTTGGCTCTATACTGCTACATTAGTCTGAGGCTATTTCTCCCTCTTTTTGGGTGCATGCTGGGTTTGAAGAGGGGAGGTACCTCGGTGCCACGATCACACAATATTTTGAATCATTATATAAGCATATACATGTAAATTGAAGCAAATAAGTATATATCACATACACTTGTAAATCATATATATGTGTAAATACTGACTTTAGAAAGCAGCTGTTTACAAGTGAAGATCCACATCACAGTCTAAGATATGGCTTGAGTGGGACTAATAACCCATCCCCATTTCCCCCAAGACTCCTAAAATTTCTCAAAGCCTTCAGGACACAGTCCAAAACATATTCAGCGCTTGGCTGTGTGCTAGAGGAGAGATGGATTGAAGATAAGTCCCTCAAAAGCATAAAAATACCATTTGCCTTTTAGGTTGTTTCTCCAGTACCAAAAGGAAGGGGGTTG
The DNA here is from genome assembly GCF_902459505.1 of Geotrypetes seraphini. Classification (NCBI taxonomy): domain Eukaryota; kingdom Metazoa; phylum Chordata; class Amphibia; order Gymnophiona; family Dermophiidae; genus Geotrypetes; species Geotrypetes seraphini. Next base: position 126,102,882 of record NC_047093.1, on the reverse strand, counting down.
TTCAAGGAGTTAGTGGATGATCATGGAATAAAGGATGATCATGGAATAAAGGGAGTGCTAAAAGGAGGACAAAGCCATCGCCGATAAACTGAACCCATTTTTTTGCGTCTGTATTTACCAAAGAGGATATACACATCATACCGGAACCCGACAGGCTATACACGCTTGAGGCGAAGACGGGAAACTGACAAGGTTGACGGTCACTCTAGAAGAAGTATGCAGGCAGATTGATAGGCTTAAGAGTGACAAATCCCCGGGACCGGATGGCATCCATCCAAAGGTCATTAAAGAACTGAAAGGGACTATAGCTTAACTGCTTCAACTAATAGCCAACCTGTTGATCAAATCGGGAAAGATTCCAATAGACTGGAAGGTGGCGAATGTTATGCCGATCTTCAAAAAAGGTTCAAGGGGAGATCCGGGAAACTACAGACCGGTGAGTCTGACCTCGATACCGGGAAAGATGGTAGACGCGCTGAGAAAAGACCACATCATTGATCACCTTGATGGACACAATCTGATGAGGACCAGTCGGCACGGCTTCAGTAAAGGGCGATCTTGCTTGACGAACTTGCTGCACTTCTTCGAGGGAGTAAACAGGCAGATAGACAAGGGTGACATTGTATATCTAGATTTTCAGAAGGTGTTTGACAAGGTTCCGTATGAATAACTACTTCAGAAAATTGAGAGCCATGGAATAGAGGGTAAAATACTCACGTGGATTAAAAACTGGCTAGCGGATAGGAAACAGAGAGTGGGGGGTAAATGGACAATATTCGGACTGGAAGAACGCCACCAGTGGGGTGCTGCAGGGCTCGGTGCTTGGACCCGTGCTCGTCAACATATTCATAAACGATCTGGAAATGGGTATAATGAGTGAGGTGATCAAATTTGCGGACGATACGAAGTTATTCAGAGTAGTGAAGTTGCAGGGGGATTGTGAAGATCTGCAACGCAACATAACCACCCTCGAGAAATGGGCAGTGACATGGAAAATGAGGTTCAACGTGGATAAGTGTAAGGTAATACATATCATTATCAAAAATCCCATACGCGAATACAAGATGTCCGGGGCGGTACTTGGAGAGACCCCCCCAGGAAAGAGACTTGGGAGTACTGGTCGACAAGTCGATGAAGCTGTCTGCGCAGTGCACAGCGGCGGCATAAAGGGCGAACAGAATGCTAGGAATAATTAAGAAGGGTATCACGAACAGACTGGAGAAGGTTATCATGCCGCTGTACCGGGCCATGGCACGCCCTCACCTGGAATACTGCGTCCAGCACTGGTCACCGTACATGAAGAAGGACACAGAGAAGAGTGACTAAAATGGTTAAGGGGTTGGAGGAGTTGCCGTACAGTGAGAGATTAGAGAAACTGGGCCTCTTCTCCCTTGAAAAGATAAGAATGAGAGGAGACATGATCGAAACATTCAAGATAATGAAGGGAATAGACTTAGTAGATAAAGACAGGTTGTTCACCCTCTTCAAGGTAAAGAGAACAAGAGGGCACTCTCTAAAGTTCAAAGGGGATAGATTCCGTACAAACGTAAGGAAGTTCTTCTTCACCCAGAGAGTGGTAGAAAACTGGAACGCTCTTCCGGAGGCTGTTATAGGGGAAAACACCCTCCAGGGATTCAAGACAAAATTAGACAAGTTCCTGCTGAACCAGAACGTACGCAGGTAAGGCTAGACTCAGGGCACTGATCTTTGACCTAAGGGCCGCCACCGAAGCGGACCGCTAGGCATGATGGACCACTGGTCTGAGCCAGCAGCGGCAATTCTTATGTTCTTATGTAGTGGTTAAACACACTTTTTCCCCACTATGCATTCCTTATTTAAAAAATTTTATTACCCTACTTTGAACCCCTAAAAGCTATGAAAGTTTAAAAAAAAGTCAACTCTGACATGTAAATCCAGACTCCACCCAGGCTCCCCCTAAAGTCCACCCTTGAGCATGTATCAATTTGCATCACACATACTGTACTTTTAGGCTAAACAATCTTATAAGAGGTAGTTTTCATGCTAGAAAGGTTTATCAAATTATTCTCTTAAAGCAAATCTCTAAAACTTAGCTGGTTTCTTATACTCTATAGTCGTGCTTTCTCTAAACACAATGGAAGAGGCAAAGTAAGCCCCACAAGTTCTCAAAAGCAAAGAAGGAAAGAATGGTGGTCTCCTGATCATAGAAAACAAACTGCTCTAAAAAATGAAATCCTTTCAACCTTTCAGTGATAAAACTGGCCTTTAACAGAAGGGGACCTATTCTGCATTCAAGATCAAACTAGCAGCTGGAGTGTTGATTTGCTCTATAACCAGTGCATATACAGGACCTGAGGGAATACCAAATGTAACCTTTTCACTTCTACTCTCATTGACCTTCTCCATCAAATTATACAAGCTGTTTCAGCCAACTGTATTCCTCTCTCGTGATTCAGCAGTTTTGATACTGTGTTTTAATAACCTGAAGGACGCCTTCTTTCAAAGACACTCCTAGAACTATCACAAAAGAGGTCTTCTTTGAACAAAAAATGTCAAAATTTGTAATGAACTGAACCCAAGGTTACCCAGTATAAATTTTCTGCTTTGCAAAACAGACTTACCTTTCCGATTCTGCCTCTGCAAAGACCTCATCCCCTTCTTCCACACTGGCTCCTGCTTCTGATGTGGATAAATTCCCTGTTGACGTTGTAACCATTGGAACAGACTGAGAAGCATGATCTGATGAATCAGACAGGGTATTTTCAGCAAAGACAGACACTGCAGAAAGACAGTAAGTAGAAGAGACAAAGCTAAACCTCCAGCCTTACAATGCCAGAATTTAAACATGTCCACTGCCTCAAAGCAAATCCTACGACAGGAGGTACTGAAAAACATGTTTACCTGGTGCGGCAACTTGCAGGGGTGTGGTAGGAACACTGCGACCACCAGACTCCTCTTCATGTGCCAGGAAGAGAGGTGTATCATACATCCCCAAGCCTAAAACACAGGCCTTTGGGTCAATTATTTTACCAACATGAAGCCCAAACTTATTGTTTCACATTTTGAAAGCTGGGAATAAGTTAAGGGTAACAGAACCAACAAAGCCCTAATAAAATGAGAAAGAACTTCAAAATATTATTGTGGCACTTTAAAACCTTTTCACAAAGGTCAGAATCCAGAGACAAAATAGTGCAACTAGAGTGAGGTAGTGCTAAGCATTCAAAAATATCCCAGGTACTATAAAGAAATAAAAGAAAAACCTAAGGAAATAAGGTGATCCCTTTTTTATTGGACTAATAATGCATGTTATGATGAGCTTTTCAAGGTAACCCTTCTTCAGATCAGAAATAATATCAGTATATAGAAGGAAAACATGAAAGCATTTTAGGGATAGGAAGAGGGAGAGGTGTGTGGGCAGGAGACAGAAAGGTGGCAGAGCAGTTTTATATATCTTTATAGTGGGAAAGGAAGCCCCGGATCTCTGTTACGTTCTGTCTGGTAGGTGTCAAAACATTTCATCATTTTGATTTCAAAGGTTTTACATTCTTGGATTGTCTTAAAGTTCCCTTTTAGTATTGTTACCATAAAATCATTGGCGCAGTGGTCAGTTTTTCCAAAGTGTTGTCTGACAGAGGTGATATCCTGTTTGGTATTGCAATTTTTAATATGATATCGATGTAGGTAGATTCTGGTGTTTAGCATTTGGCTTGTTTCACCGATGTAACATGCCTCTCTGCACTGAATGATGTAACATGTGAAGGATGCCTTTTATGCTGTTTTTCCCATACGAGGGCTCACGGGATCCTTTGAGATGTGTTCACACAGTTTGCCACACAAGGAAATTTGCCATTCTCTTCTTTGTGGGTTTGTGTGGGGAGTTTGCTTTTAACCAATTTTTGTTTCAGATTAGGTGGCCGACGGAAGGCTGGGAATATTTATTTTAGTAATTCATCTTCCTGGAGTAGTGGTTGCAGATCTCTTATTTTTCTAGCTCTGGATTATGTCATGTCATTACCAAGAGGGTCCTGTCTGTGGTTTTCTTGTCCTTGTAGCGTAGTAAGCTTTCTCTGGGTATTTTAAGGGATGAGACAATATTCTTGGAGACTATTTTAGGGTTGTATCATTTTTGTTTGAAGGATTCAATCAGGGTTTTTAGGTGTTTATCTCCGACTGTTGGGTCAGAGCAGATGTGGTGGTATAGTGTGGCTTAATGGATTTTTTTTCTATGTGAAGGGTGAAAGCTAGAATTGTGAAGGTAGCTGCACCTGTCTATGGGTTTCTTGTATATACTGTGTTTACAAAATTGACTTTATCTGGGGAACAGTCAACTTTGAATTTGACTGTAGATGGTGTGAGCTAAGCACCTAGGGAAACGGACCCCGAGATCCACCGAGTTTTCTGCAGACTGGCCAAGGGATTAACCTGCCAGATGCAGACCCAAGCCTGCTTCTTCTCCGAGTACAAAACACATGAATCTATTACGGAAAGATAAAGTGCCTGTAATATAATATGCAAAACACTTTGATTGTAACACAGAAGGGCAGTATAGCAATAATCTTTCCCAATCAGCAGCAAGACAGAATCAAAGTTAATTTGCCAGAATCCGTTAGCCTCAAATATATCCATCAAAAAGGGATGTATTTACAAAAGATTCCTGGACAAAACCCTCTCTTTTCAAGCTGGCAAATGGAATGATTGCCTTACCCCCCTCATCTCTCTTGCCCCATCCTACCTATCCTTCAGAAAATCTCTCAAAGCTTACCTCTTTGATAAATTTCTCTAACCCCATCCTTCCTTCCTCACCTATATACCTCTTCTTCCCCGGATCTTACTATCCTCATCCTGCACTCCCTTGTAACTGTATATATTCCTTTCTCTCCTCTCTTCATCCTTCCAAAGTATTTTAGCTCAATGTAGTCTTGTTAGAATGTTTATTTCTTATTTTTCCTCTATCTCTATTTTTCACTTCTTTGTTATTCTCCAGGTACTTTAGTTAGATTGTGAGCCTTCGGGACAGTAAGGGAATTTCTAAGTACCTATCTTACTTTTTAATTTTAATTGTTACTGGTTACTTCACCCTGGTTAATCAGACTCTGCATCTTCGCTGTAAATGTACAGTCTCTTCTCCTGTAAACCGCTCTGAACTGTTTTGTGGTATTGCGGTATACAAAAATAAAGTTATTATTATTATTATAAATGTATTAACTGTTTAACATTTACAATGGGGCAAACTGCTTATGTAACCAAAAAATCTTCTATACAGGAATGAGAAAGAAAACCAAATCCAGCTCCTATAACTTTCTCACTTATATTCAAGAAATAATTTCATTGAAAGTTTCATGCACATCAATTATGAATGAGGGGAGAGCCTCAGAACCCCGTGTGTAATAATGTCAATTATTCTACCTACAAGCTAAGTAGTTTTGACTTTTCTGACACCATTTTGAAACATTTACTGTGTCTGCTGTAGGTAGGAGGGGGGGGGGGGTCAAGAGCCGGTGAAGATCTTTTCCCTTTCTAGTGCAGTAATTGACATTATTACGCACGGGGTTCTGAGGCTCTCCCCTCATTCATAATTGATGTGCATGAAACTTTCAATGAAATTATTTCTTGAATATAAGTGAGAAAGTTATAGGAGTTGCAAACTGCTTATGTCCCATTTAAGACATTTTTGCATCAGCTAAAAAAGGAAGGGGGCCTCCCCCCCGGCCAGTCCTCCAGAATGTACTCTTACTAAAAAGCAACAAAAAATACAGATTTGCTTATAGTACTCGTCACTACTAATTCATCCTTTTTGTGACAGGCAAGTTACTTCATGACTGGAAAACAGTACAGTTTTACCTCCTTGTGACGCAAGCTGGCCAAGATCAGAATGACTGGAGCTGGTCTGTGGCATATCCTCAGGAGGTCCAAACCTGAATCTAGGAACTCCAGCAACCTGAGGTGAACTAAGTAAAACATATCGTAGGACTTGGTCAATGACTGCAGATCTGGTCACACCAAGCAACGAACTACAAGAATTGAACTTTGATAATAAATGGTTTTGACCTCCAATATAAGGCCAAACTACACTTTTTCAGATAATCTTTAAGAAACTGGAACATGCTAGGCAAGATTTAACAAAATAAAAAGGATAATTAGACTTTTCTATTATCAACTACTAACTTGCTTTTATTTCACTTACTGAATGGCTTCTGCAAACCCATCTGTACGATGTGGCACCACAAGAGTTGGTGTGCTCGGCACGGTCCTGTCCTCGTCGTCAAAAAAGTGCTGTTGCTAAGACAACAAATTAAATCTTTAACTATCCTATCCAGCACTTTGTGTGCCAACTGCTTCTGACAGGGTCATAGCTACTGATGCACCTCTTGTTCAGAGCATTAAAAAGAGATTTGGTACTTACCTTGATAATTTCTTTTCCAGTAGATAGGAATGGTATGCTGAACCTTAGGATACTCTCCATTCTCACGAGCATATTGCAGAAAGATGGCAATCAAAGCTTTTGAAACCTCCTCCTTATCCCAGAAGTCTGTTGGCCCCTTCAGTTCGTTCCAAAGCATCCAAGAGCTCTAGATTAAAAGACAGGAGAAGAAACCAAGGTTCTGATTTACTCATATGTTGTTGTTAACAGTCAATAATGAAACTGTAATGTATAAATGAATGAACATTACTATTGAACAATAACACATCAAATAAAAGCAACAGCTTGAAAATAGTGGTGCTCAATTATCTCTTGAGATTTTATTTACAAACTGATTCTGAACCCATAGTCCAACTGGCAGAGAAGTCTTAGCTATGGAGAGGACCATGAAGCATAAGGTAAAAACAAGTGCATCAGAAATGATCAGGTGGGGGGTTTTCAGCATACCATTCCTATTTACTGAAAAATATATTATCAAGGTAAGAACCTAATCTCTTTTCCAGTGCAATAGGAATGGTATGATGAACCTTAGGTACATACCTACGCAGTCCCTGAAGTACCAGGTGGGAGAGATACAAAAGCAGAATCCCTTGTGTGCTGCCATATCCACCCTATATTATTTAGTGAAGTGTGTAGGGAAGACCATCTTGTAGATTTACATATCTCCTCTGGAGGTATCACCCTTGATTCCGCTCAAGAGGAGGCTACTCCTCTGGTCAAATGTGATTTCAACAACACTGGTGGTTGTTTGTTGCAGATGTAGATGGAGGAGATCAATGTCTGACTCTACTGGGAAATAGTGGGCTTAGAAGCTGGTCTGCCTAAGGTTGGCTCTTTGATTAGGACAAAGATGGTCCGACAAATGAAGCTCATTAGTCACTTCAAGGTAACACAAGAGAACTCTGCAGACATCCAGCAGCTTTAAAGCCTTGTCTTTCTTCTTAGAACCTGTAGGTTAAAAGGCTGGTAGCCTGATTTCCTGGTTGATGTGAAATGCTGAAACAACCTTTGGCAAAAAGGAAGGTACGTAAAGTCACTCCTGTTTCCACAATCCTCAGAAATGGTTTCCTGTAAGACAAAGCTTGCAATTTTGAGACTTTTCTGGTCAAGGTAATTGCAACCAGAAACATTGCTTTGATCATAAAATCCATGAGAGAAGCTTTCTCCAAACACTCATCATACAGGGCCCTCTGAAGACCCTCTAACATGATGTTGAGATTCCAGGAAGGGAAAGGATCTCAGATCTGCAGTCTGAGCCTCAAGGTGCTGAGGTTGTAACTTTTTAACCAATGTGCCACATCCTCACCTGCACCTTAAAGGATGCCACTGCTAATCCCTTATCCAGGCCCTCTTGAAGGAAGGCCAGCACTGATGATACTGGGACTTTGTTGGGCTCCAACAGTGCTGAAAAGTATCTCATGCCTTGGCATATGCCAAAGAGAGGATGGTTTCTTGGCCTTCAGCGGGGTGGTAGTAATGACCACTTCTGAATATCCTTATTTGGCTCAAGAGCCATGCAATAAGACCAAAGTGACCTGGATCTTCCAGAGCAACCGGCCACTATGTGAGCAAGTTTGGATACATCTGGACCCAGAGACATTCATCCACTTGTAGGCATACTAGATTCACATACCATGGATGCATGGGACAATCCAGTGCCACGAGAATCACCTCCCTGGGTGAGATGCTAAGTGACAGACCACCTGGCCTATCAAGGGCCATGGAGGAAACATAGCAGTCTGGACTTCGGCCATGGTTATACCAAGGTGTCCAGCTCTGCACTTCTGGTCTTGTATCTTTGGCTGAAAAACCAAGATACTTTCTTGTTGCGTGCCATTGCCGTCGGATACCCCAACGTCCTACAATGTCTTGAAAAACTCACAGGGCCAACAGCCATTCTTCCAGGTCCAATGTCTGTCTGCTGAGGTAGTCCGCTTGCACACTGTCCATTCAAGCTACATGTGAAGGCCAGCAAGTGATTTCTATCCAAGCGAATAGTAGTTTTGCCTGTAGTTGGAGCGATGTGCTTCTAGTACCTACCTGCCAGTTGACATAAGCCACTGATGTGGCATTGTCTGAGAACACTCTTACAGCTCTGCCTTCTAGCACAAACTATAGATTTCACAGAGCCAGGTGGACTGCACTCAGTGCTAGCTTGTTTATTGACCATTTCCCTTGCACCGGGTGACCACTGCAGTGTGCCCCCCAGCCGAACAGGCTAGCATCCATTGTCAGTGTGACCCAGGAATTTATCTGAAGTGGAATCCCTTTTGCTAGAGAGCCAGCGGCTCATGCTGCTGCAGGCTGCCTCCATCCAGGGTAGAGGGCCCTGTAAGGAGTACCACTGGGGAGACCAATGAGACAACAGCACATCCTGAAGTGGATGTATATGCGCCTCTATCCAGGACACTACTTCTTTGGCTGCTGCCATCGAGCCCAGAAACTGTAGGTAGTGCCATGCTGTAGGCTCCCAAAGATTCTGTCTGCGTCCCTCTGGTAGAAAACTCAGCCTTCTGCCTTATAGAAGAGAACTCCCAGGTATTCCAAAGACTGAGTGGGGAGTAATAGGCTCTTTCGAAAGTTTACAATCCAGCTCACTCTGCAAAGTTTGTACAACTGCTGCCACTGTTCTTTCTCCCTCGAGGGGGCTCTGATGAGCCAGTCATCTAGATAAGGATGAACCAGCCATTTGCCCTGTGGAGATGAGCTGCTAATCACCACATTGGTGAACATCTGAGGTGTTGTTGCCAGCCCAAATGGTAACGTTGGTAAGTGATAATGATTCTCCAACCCATGAAATCTCAGGAACTTTCTGTATGCTGAGAAAGTTGGAATGTGGAGATACTCTCCTGGCTGGACTGCAATGACAGATCTCACCGTCTCCATCCAGAAACGCGGAACTCTCGGGGTCACATTGACATGTTTGAGATCCAGAATGGGCCTCCAGTCATCAGAATCTTTCTTGAGCACGACAAAGTATATCGAATATCGCCTAAGTGTTCTTCTGGAACTGGTTCTATGGCTTGAATATCCAGCAATCTTTTTAATGTTGCCTGGACATGGACCACCAGATCTAGTCGGCCGGCCAGAGAATCCATGAACCAGTCGGACAGAGGGTATGCGAATGCAAACTATCTTGCAACCTTCTTTGACAATATCCAAGACCCAAAGATCTGTCATTATGCTTCCCCAGGCCTTCAGAAAGTCTGAGAGCTGACCTCCAATTTTCTAAAGGGCGGCTGGAGGCCTGACGACATTGTGGCTTCTTGGCTGCCATTGTGGCTCATGAACCTTTATTTTAGATTTTCCAGCTTCCAGAATATCTTTGTCTGGAACCTTGATAGGTTCTCTGATATGAGCCTCCTGAGGCATACTAGAAAAAATATTGGAACCCCCGAAAGGAGCTCCGGTTCTGGCTCCTAGTCGCTCAAGGTCTGCTGTCCGGTAAGGAGGATCTTGCACACAGGCTATAAGATCATCCAGGCCTTTGTCAAAAAGCATCTGTCCTTTGAAGGGGACCCTGCTAAGCATAGTTTTGGAGGTTCAATCGCCCACCCATTATCCACAGCATATGTCCGAATAAGCAGAGACTCTCATCACGATTCTAATTACATCATAATGTGCATCAGCCACATAGTCTACACCTGCCAGTGCGAGCTGCTGTCATGTTCAGGGTTTGCAGTCATAAATGGCAGGCATGAGCTGCAAAAGCTCATGCAAAAGAAGCAGCTCACACCGCCTTAATCCCTAGGGCCAGGGTCTCAAAATGCTTCCTGAGAACCATATCCACTCTGAAGTCCTGTGTATCCTTCAGCACGACTCCTCACTGGGTATGGATGTGTGTTTAGTCACCTGTGCCACCAGGGACTACCTCTGGCTTAGCAAACATTTGCTGAACTCTGGATCCATAGGATACAGCCTAGTCAGGGCTTTCACCCTTTAAGGGAGCCTTCTGGGACCTCCAGGGTTCTTTAACCAGGAGTTTCATGTCTGGGTGACACGGAAAGGATGTGGGCCGAGATCAAAAGAGAACACTGAAATAAGCGCGGCTGAGGTGGATTAATCTTGAGAAAAGCAAGAGCAAAAGTGGAAATGAGCGGTCCTTGCACTTTTACTGGATTAATCTTGAGTTCATGAAGAGACTCAGTAATAATGTTCGACAGGGCCAAAGACTTGAACAACTGCTGTATGGAGGGAACTTCTCCCAAGTCAGCAGCTGGGACTCCTTTCTGATTTTCAACATAGGAGGCCAAATCTCCCATCAGGTAGGCCTTACTTTGAGATAGTAAGGGGATCAAGACTGAACTTTTGACTCCTGAATCCTTGTCCAACTGACAGTCAGGGAAGAGCTCTGAGGATTCTTAGTCGCATGCGCCGAGGGTTGATCTTCAGCGAACCTAAATTGCATATTTTGGCTGTGTGTATACATCTGCCAGAGCAGATTAATGAACTATGTATGCAACTCTCCTTTCATTTTAGAAGGGAGGAGACGCCTTTTCATTGGCCTTTGCATCATTTTGGTGCATCATGGGAAAATTTTTGTTCTCCTAACAGGCTCAAAAGCCATGTGTAATGCCCTAGAGTCCATGTGGGAGCTAAACTTTAAGTTCCTGCCTCTCTGCTTCACTTGACATGGCACGTGGAGCAAGAGTGCTCTTCCGCCACCCATTCTTTGCAAACAAGGCATGATGTTGGGGTATTAGAGTCAGAAGACTCCATTCCTGTCACTTTGGAAGCAAAAGGAGAAATTAGGTTCTTACCTGCTAATTTACTTTCTTTTAGCTTCTCCAGACCAGTAGAGGTTAACTTTACGAATGGGTATATATCTAATCATGACCAGCAGGTGGAGACTGAAAACAAAACTTTGGGACAGTATATACTATCCTCCCTTCTCTATTTCCCTCAGTCTGCCGAATAGCCAAGCAGAACCAAGAACTGGAAAACAGGAAGAAAACAATACTCCGAACAGGAGTAACAAATAACATACCCAAATGCTGTTGGAAAATGCAGAGGAGAAATACCCGAAGGAAAATGTCCCCACAGCTCGCCAGCTAAGCCAGCCGAGCCACAGCCGCTGTTCTTTAATTCTCCCCGGCCCTAGAAAAATACTAGAACCCGCAGCAAAAAACAAAAACTGCCCGCGAAAACAGCCCCAACAACAACAGACAGGGTGGGGACCTCTACTGGTCTGGAGAAGCTAAAAGAAAGTAAATTAGCAGGTAAGAACCTAATTTCTCCTTCTTTAGCACTCTCCAGACCAGTAGAGGTTAACTTTACGAATGGGACGTACCAAAGCAGTCCCTCTCACGGGCGGGACCCCCGAAGGGCCGATACCAGAACACGCTCACCGAACACCGCGTCCCGACGCGCCTGAACATCTACCCGATAATGTCTAACAAAAGAATGCAAGGAGGACCAAACCGCAGCCTTACAAATATCCACCGGAGGCACGAGCGACGACTCAGCCCAAGAAGCCGCCTGACCCCGAGTGGAATGAGCCTTGAGAAACTCCGGAACAGGCTGCTGTTTCAGAAGATAAGCGGAAGCAATCGTCTCCTTGATCCAGCGCGCAATAGTAGCCTTAGAAGCGCCAGCTCCCCGACGAGGACCAGCCAGGAGGACAAAGAGATGATCGGACTTCCGGAATTCCTGGGTCCGCTGCACATAAGAGCGAAGGACCCGACCGACATCCAACTTGCGCAGCTGCCGTTGCTCAGAAGAGCCCTCCCGACCACCCAAGACCGGGAGAACCACCGATTGATTGACATGAAAAGGAGAAACAACCTTCGGCAGAAAGGAAGGAACAGGCCGCAAGACGACCCGCTCCCTAGAAAACTCCAAGAAGGGAGCCCTACAAGAGAAAGCCTGCAGCTCAGAAACACGCCTAGCAGAAGTAATGGCCACCAAAAAGACCGCCTTCAAAGTAAGGTCCTTCAAAGAACAGTCGTCCAAGGGCTCGAAAGGCGGGCGCACCAAAACAGAGAGAACCAGATTAAGATCCCAAGAGGGAACCGAGGGCCGTAGGGGAGGCCTAAGCAACTTGGCCGCCCGCAGAAACCGAATCCCATCAGGAAGAGCCGATAAACGCTGACCTGACACCAACCCTCGAAAGGCCGACAGGGCCGCAAGATGAACCCGGAGAGAAGACCAAGCCAGGCCTCTATCCAGGCCATCCTGCAAGAACTCTAGAATGTTAGGCAGAGAAGCGCGAAAAGAGGTCACTCCCCGCGCCCGACACCATTCCTCAAAGAGACGCACATAAGCCCGAGAGGTAGAAAGCCTCCGGGACCCCAACAGTGTAGCGATCACCTTGTCTGAATATCCCTTCTTGCTAAGGCGACCCCTTTCAAGAGCCACGCTGTAAGACAGAAGGGAGACGGGTCGAACATGGGAATGGGACCCTGCATCAGAAGGTCGTCCGAGAGAGGCAGAGGAAGAGGAACCGCCACCAGGTGCCTCACCAGATCCGCATACCACGGACGTCGAGGCCAATCCGGTGCCACCAGCACCACCAAACCCGGATGGTGAACAATGCGAAGAAGCACTCTGCCCACCAGCGGCCAAGGAGGGAACACATACAACAGCCCCTCCGTTGGCCACGGCTGGACCAGAGCATCCAGACCCTCGGCCAGCCCTTCCCTGCGACGACTGAAGAAGCGGGGCACTTTGGCGTTGCCACTCGTGGCCATCAGGTCCATCAGGGGCTGCCCCCAATCTTGCACTATCAACCGAAACGCTCCGGCGCCGAGAAACCACTCTCCTGGATCCAGGAAGTGACGACTGAGGAAGTCTGCCTGAACATTTTCTACCCCGGCTATATGAGAAGCCGAGAGGTCCAGAAGATGGGACTCCGCCCAAACCATGAGCCGAGCCGCCTCCTGCGCCACAGGAGTGCTCTTGGTGCCCCCCTGACGATTGACATAAGCCACCGCCGTGGCATTGTCCGACAGGACTCTGACCGACTTGCCCAGGAAAAGGAAGTGGAAAGCTAACAGCGCCAGCCTGACCGCTCTGGTCTCCAACACGTTGATCGACCAGGAGGCCTCCTCCGCGGACCAGGTGCCCCGAGCTGAGTGGCCCATAAACTGAGCCCCCCAACCGAGGAGACTCGCATCCGTAAGGAGCACCGTCCACTGCGGGAGATCCAGACCCACCCCCTGAACCAGGTGAGGGGTCCGGAGCCACCAGCGCAGACTGCAGCGCGCCAAGCCTCGTAGGGGAACCGGAACATCCAAATCTTGCCTCCGGGGAGACCACCTCCGGAGCAGAGCATACTGAAGAGGACGCATGTGGGCCCGCGTCCACCTCACCACGTCCAGGGACGCAGCCATTGACCCCAGGACTTGGAGGAAATCTCGCGCCCGAGGACCCCGGGACGCCAAAAGCAGGCGAATCTGAGATTGCAATTTGCTCACCCGGGCCTCTGGAAGGAAGACCTTCCCCAAGGAGGTGTCGAACATAACCCCAAGGCACTCCAGACGCTGAGCCGGGACCAACCGACTCTTGGAAAGGTTGACCACCCAGCCCAGCGACCGGAGAAACTCCACCACCCGAGCCGTAACCCGGGAGCTCTCCTGCAACGACTTTGCCCGAATCAACCAGTCGTCCAGGTAGGGGTGAACCAGGATGCCCACCGACCGCAAGGCTGCCGCGACGACCACCATTACCGTGGTGAACGTCCGAGGAGCCGTGGCCAGACCAAAGGGAAGCGCACAGAACTGAAAGTGCCGCCCCAAGATCGCAAAGCGAAGGAAGTGCTGATGAGAGGCCCGAATTGGAACCTGCAAGTAGGCCTCCGTCAGATCGAGAGACGTAAGAAACTCCCCCGGCTGAACCGCCAGAATGACCGACCGCAGCGTTTCCATGCGGAAAGACGGAATCTGGAGAGCTCTGTTGACCCCTTTCAAATCCAGGATGGGCCGAAAGGTCCCCTCCTTTATGGCCACCACAAAGTAAATGGAGTACCTGCCGGTGCCCCACTCCGTAGGGGACACCGGCACCACTGCCTCGAGATCTAGCAAACGCTGAAGGGTCTGACGAAAAGCCTGCGTCTTCCATGGAGTCTGACATGGAGAAGCGAGGAAAAGGTCCGGCAGAGAGCGGGTAAACTCCAGAGCGTAACCGTCCCGCACCACCTCAAGGACCCACTGATCGGACGCGATCTCGGCCCATTTGGGGAAAAATTTGCGCAGCCGGGCCCCCACCGGAACCAAAGGGGGCGCCGGCAAGGAGTCATTGCGCAGGACGGGAAGCGGGGGAACCGGCGGAGGGATTCCCTGCCCCCCGACGGGCCCCCCGAAAGGGCTGCATGCGCTGGAAGAACCGACCCCGGGAAAAACCCTGAGCCGGGAAAGAAGCAGCCCCACGCCCCGGGCGATACTTGCGAAATTCCCGCAAACGCCCCCGGGCAGCCCCACACCTAGACGCAGGGCGGGCACGGTCCTAAGGCAGACGGGGCACCTCCGAGTCCGTCAGAGTCTGAATCAACTCATCTAATTCCTCTCCAAACAAAAAGACCCCCTAAAGGGAACTTTAGTAAACTTAGCTTTGGATGCAGAATCCGCCGCCCAAGCGCGCAGCCACAAAATACGCCGCGCGGCCATGCCATAGACTTAGCCGAAATCCGCACCAAGTCATAAAGAGCATCTGAGAGGAACGAGGCAGCCATCGCAATCTTCGCTACCTCCTGATCCACTAGAGACCAGTCATCAGACTCCCGATCCAGGACACGCTCAGCCCACCGAAACACGGCGCGAGCGACTAGCTCCCCACAAACAGCCGCCTGGACCCCAAAGGCAGAGACATCAAAATCATACTTAAGAAGTGTCTCTAACGCACGCGCCTCCGAGACCCTAAGAGCAGAACCGTCCATAACAGGCACGGTATGCCGCTTAGGAAGTGCCGAGACCACCGCGTTCCCCATTGGCGAAATTAAGGTAGCCCTACCTCCCTCCGGGACGGGATACCCAAGAGCCAAGGCGCACACCAAACGAAGCTGCGCCCATAGGCCACTGCGCCAACACAAAATCCCGCAAATCCTGACGCACAGGAAAAGAGCGGGAACCAGGACAGACCCCCTGAAGCAGAGGGGCCCCCATACGCGGGGTCTCCGGCGGCGCCACTGCAAAAATGCAGCACCAAGGAGACCTGCTACACAGGTCTAAAAGCTCATCCCTCTGAATAAAAAAGCGCACCACGGACGCATCTGCTCTGGAAGACGGGAAACCCGCCGCCCCGCTGCCAACAGGCGTCCCCTCTAGAGGATCCTGGAAGCCCGCCAAAGCAGCCAGGTCCTCAACCAGGCCAACACGCTCCTCCGCCCACCAATTCGCAATCCAAGCCCCCCCGCGGGCGCTTGGATGAGGGAGGAGGAAGAGGGGACGCCAAACGAAAAGAGGGAGGCAAAGCCATAGGGGGCGCGGAGGGAAACCCCCCCCGAAACCCCCCAGGTGCACGTGGGACCCCCAAAAGTCCGCACAAAGAAAGAAATTAAATTGGGGGCAAAAAACCCCTGGGGGTCCCCAGGGACTCCCTGCCCCAGCAGGGGTCCATGCTGAAACCTGCCCCTGTGTTCGCCATACAGGGGGAAGGTCACCTGAGGTTGCAGACAAAATGGAGGGGCCAGACAAAGAAAATGGCGAAGTTCCCGCCAAAAAAGCTCCCTCCATGGCCTTTAGCGGATGAGAAGACTGAACAGTCTCAGCCGCTAAGACAGGCAAGTCGGCATCAGCTGTCAAAAAATCAGCTGAGAGGGAATCCTTCGGGGAATCCCTCCGTGGGCGGTTGTGGAAGACCGGGCTTCCCCACTGCTCCAAGCCGACTCGCGAGGCACCATCGGCGGGGAGCTCTGGGCGCCTGCAGCCGCTGCCGACGGAGCTCCACCACCTCACCGACCCAAACCGCCGAGTTCAGGCCGGCCGCGAGTGCCTCGCGGCTGGACTAAAATTGTGGCCTACTCCCCCGGAGAAGGGCACAATTGCTCCATACGCGACCTAGCTATAAAAAAGTGCTGGTTACATGAAAAAATACAGTAAAATACAGTTTTCTTAAAGGGAAACAACCCTCCAGACCAGCACTACCTCAGGATTTTTTTTTTTTTTTTTTTTTTTTTTTACAGAACAGACTCCACAGGCTCTCGAAGCAATATGCCTTGCTTGATTTAGGGGGCAAGGCTTACTGCTGAGGCTCCTCTAAAAAAATGTGGGGAGGTGGAGGAAGTGGGGGGAGGGACCCCGCTCGTGACCCGCCGGGTTTGACACCCCCGAGGTCGGACGAACCCCCAAACAGGGCCCGACCAAGCTCCGTCCGGCCAAAAACAAGGACAATAAACCCCTAAACAAATTCCAACAGCCCTACCAAGAGAGATGGGTACAGATCACTCAACACCTGCTGGAGACTGAAAGAAGACTGGGGGAAATAGAGAAGGGAGGATAGTATATACTGTCCCAAAGTTTTGTTTTCAGTCTCCACCTGCTGGTCATGATTAGATATATACCCATTCGTAAAGTTAACCTCTACTGGTCTGGAGAGTGCTAAAGAATGAGGTGTTTTGGTGAAGTGTGAGAATTGAGGGGGGAAAAAAAAGAGAAATAAAGGCCCTAGCTGTAGAACCAGTTAAAAACTTCTTTTGAAGACCCCCACCCCAATTTTCCCCACAGACTGTCACAGCCTTACTCAGACTATGTTCTGGGGAAATGGTGTAGCTGCTGCCTGCTTCAGCTCCTCTCAGGTGTAGCTGTTCTAGGAGAGGCCCTCTGCTTCCAGTCATTTCGCTGAAATCTTTGGGATGCCAGTCAGACCTCAATAGACCAACCCTCAACCCCCACACCTCTCATGAAAAGGAGGGGATGAAAATGAAACGCAGCTGACACCGTGAATGCCTCAAAGGAATAGTATTAGCGCCTAAACCGCCTGCACTGCAGTCCCTGACCAAGTCAAAGGGTAGAGCAAACAGCAAGGGAACGGACCCTGGGTTCCACTAATCTTCAGCAGGCCGACTCAGACAGGTCTTCAAAGGATTCACTTGCCAGCTGCAGATTTAAAATCTGCTCTTCTCCACGCAGGCAGAGTAGACCCTTACCAAAAGGGATCTCTGATTTCACAAACAAAAACTGCAAAACTATTGCAAAATAAAAAAGAAATAAACCGAGCAGATCAGAAGACACCTTTCATGCTCGCCTGCAGAAAGAGAAACTGAAGGGAGCATCAGACTACTGGGAGGAGGAGGTGGTTTCAAAAGCTTGATCGAAATCTTTCTGCTAAGGTTCAGTATACTATTCCTATTGCACTGAAAATCCAGACTATATAATTTAATGAGAAACAGTGTTGTCATCACAGATTCACAATACAAACAAACTGTAACCATTTTATAATGAGAGTGCGTGTGCATGTGTATATGCATATCTCTCTATTTCTACATACATGTATGCAATCCCTAAGGGCTGTCATGGAAAGATGCTACCAGAAGCTTTAGTGCAGGATACTAAGTGCAAGCATGCTAGTTATGACTTCGTAAACAGGACCAACTGGCTATGCTGATAGTTCCTCAGATCCAAACTGGCAAGCTTTTTTCAAATTATTTTTAACACCTTATACACACAATGAGAATAAAGCTTAGTGCATCAGCCCCTGGGATGCATTCATTCAACAGGCTTAAATGAATAGTTTAGAACAGGGATAGGGAACTCCGCTCCTCGAGAGCCATATTCCAGTCGGTTTTTCAGGATTTCCCCAATGAATATGCATTGAAAGCAGTGCATGCAAATAGATCTCATGCATATTCATTGGGGAAATCATGAAAACCCGACTGGAATACTGCTCTCGAGGACCGGAGTTCCCTACCCCGGTTTAGAATAAGGGATGAGCTTATATTGCATTCTGGTTTAGCCTAAATATCACATATTCACTTTTTTGCTCCTTATAACTATTCTTTGAAAAATATATGTGTGTGTGTGTGTGTGTGTGTGTGTACATGCAGTCCTATAATGCTGATATGTATATATGTGTATGTATGTATATATATATATATAAATAAATCAGCATAATTCAAAAGAGGGGGCATTAAAATTCAGACAGGGCAGATGTATTCCAAATATGAATCTTCTGTAGGCATTATCACACATACCCTTCTTCAGTACTTACCATGCCACCAATACCAGGGGTCAGCTGAAGACCTCGTCCGACAGACTGCCTGCGACTCATCTGGATTCTCTTCAAGGCAAAGGAAAGAATTCACAATTAAAAGTGCAAGAATTCACAAAGAAACTTCTGTACAAGTAGTTTCCAAGCTGTAGGCCATGATCCCACATGGTGTGATTGAACTAAGGCCATTTGCCCTCCCTTTGGGCCTTCACTGTGACCTATAACCCCAAGCAGCACTTGATGGATGGGCCTGCTATTAGTGAACACCACACAACCTTAGGGTATCTACTACTGTTGCCAGTGCTTCTTTCATGTTTTAGATACTGCCTTTTAAAATAAACAGCAAAGTTGTAAACAATCTGTAAAATGGAATAGGCAACATGGAGAGAGAGGAAAAACAACACCAAATTGCTGAATGGAAAAGATTAAAAATTAAATTAAGCCAATGAAGAGTCAGATTACAGAAATGACAAGAAAGCCAAAAAGAGTAAAATAAGTTTGAGAATCTCGGAGAGAGCGAGACCAGAAGGCTTTGAGCATGCGCAAATGCTCAAAGCCCAGTCCAGCCCGGCACAAGGAAGAAGGAGGATCTCTCTCGCACTGCCCAGCCCAGCAAGAACGAGGGACGATCTTCGGGCACTGGCACTGGCACGTCCTGTGCATTGGTGCTGGTGCCCAATCGGGAAAGAGATGTTTTGCGGTGCTGGGGGGGATGAAGGATCGCGGGGGAGGGGGGTGACGCGAGCGGGGGGGGGGGGGGAGGATGCCGGTTCGCAGGCCAGAAGAGTAAGCAGGAGTGGGAGGAGGTTATAGCAGCATGCGCGGTATACGCGTGAGCGTGCTATATAAAAATTTTTTTTACAGAAATGCTTTGGACCCGCGCGCTATACACGTATGCGTGTTATACACGTATGCGCGTTATATGCGTGAAAATACGGTATATCATATTCTTTCTATTCTCCAGAAGATCATTTGTCAAATGCTGATAAGCATTAAGATGATCTGCTGGTATATACTGCTCAAAAGATGACATTTTCTGGATGAGCAATTTCATACAAAATGTAATCTAAAAATTATAATTTAAGATCCTATTAGCCAGCATGGAGCCCTGAGAGAGACTTTCCTACCAAAATTATCCAGTGTTCTGCCCTCTCTAGTGGAGTACTTGTATAAGTTCTGGAACTGTTAGTTCGCTTAAAGGCAGACTACAACCAAGGACTAGTGTTGTAACTTATTTGTCAAAGACTGGGCAAGATTGGATTCTGTAGACAGTCTGGGGACATTTCCAATTATTAAATAAGGCTTCCTCGAATGTGGCGAGGAACCTTTATGCAGTCTTTGAACCACTCTTCATTAGTCAAGAGCATCCCTTAGTTCTGCTTGAGGCTATGACTTAGATTCCATCTTAATTGGAAGTGCATGCACCATTTGTCTGATAAACTTTGTAAGAGACAGATTTTCTGGGGATGCCTTTCAATGTGGAGGTGGAGATGTATCAGAAGGAATCCGGTAGGACTCATCTATATGCAAGTCAGAGAAATTGCTATTAGAGCATAGCGACAGGTCTGAGTCATACTCCTTGATGTCAGCCCTTGCAGATATTGACCGACATTGAGGTGATTGTGAAGTTGATCAACATCGATGTGAGTATCGGGGTGAACGTCAAGGTGTTTAGATTGATATCTAGGTGATCATCGAGATGGATGAGAGAAGAGCAGTTATGTTCTCTGGAAGAAGATGGATGCCTTCTTGACTTATTTGATGTCGTGGTGTTTGAGATCAATGCCTCGATGGAATTTGAGAGTGGTGCTCATATTGGTCTGAGACAGGGTGCATGGAAGCAGATTTTTGCATCAAGTGTGACTGCAACATCCTAGCTAGTTCCATCTGCAAAAGTGCATTAAGCTTTCTTGCAGATATGGTGCCAGTACCAATACTGACAAGGGTACATTAGGTGCACTCTGTGTCAAAGCATTGGGGATCTTGATGTTGAGGCATGCTTCAGAGGTGAGACTGATTATAAGGGTGGCAATCTGGCATCAGTGTCGACTATTGGAATGCATGGATGGCGACATCTGGGACAACGCCAATGGCTGTTTTGAGGGGAAAAGATGTTTCTGCTTCTTAGCTTTTTTACAAAGTTCCTCCAATGAAGCTGTCAGTACTGATGC
Source organism: Geotrypetes seraphini (assembly GCF_902459505.1). Classification (NCBI taxonomy): domain Eukaryota; kingdom Metazoa; phylum Chordata; class Amphibia; order Gymnophiona; family Dermophiidae; genus Geotrypetes; species Geotrypetes seraphini. Next base: position 126,082,170 of record NC_047093.1, on the reverse strand, counting down.
AATGGATGTTGAGGATCAGCATCAGAGTCTCCTGCCATAGTTGATGCAGTTGAAGCTAACCTGTAAAATTTTTCAAACTGCAATCTTCTAGCTCTAAGCAACCTCTTTTGTAATTTAGAACAGAGAGTGCAAGAGTTATCTGGATGTTGAGGACCTAGGCACTGGATACACCAGTTATGTGGATCTTTGCCCGAAATGGTCCTATAGCATCAAGTGCACTGTTTGAAGCCACTAGAAGCCTTAGACACAGACAGAGAAACTGCCGATGGGAGTTCAAAGGACTCAATGGTCTGATGAACAGAAACTATACGCAGGGAAAATATGTACAAAATGTAAATACATGTAGGAAAAAAGCGTACTTATTCCAGGAGATCGAGAAGCTGGTATACCAAAAAGGACTTGATGCTCCTGGCCAGAGTAAAGGCTGAAAAGGGCCTGAAGGTCCAAAATCAAAACTAATCAAAAATTGAAAACTTTTGATTTCTAATGAAAGGGAAAAAATAGAAAAATATGATTAAAATAGATGGGAAGGCACAAAACAATGAACACAAAATACATGTATAAAATATGTGCACTTAGAGAAACTCTAAGAACAACTTCAGCACTCTGTGGAAAACTAAAAACTGATGGTCCCGTGAGCCGGCGTTGGGCAGGAAGGCACTCGCTCATGTGTTGCAAGAATTTTAAAGTGACAGTACACTTTTGCACTGTTCGTGCTGGGCTCCATGGATGACATCGCCCACATGTGAGAATATACTGCCTGCTTGTCCTCGGGTAACCATTCAAACCAAGATCAACCAGATGAGAGGTTAATATGGAATAACCTATGAAACAAACGGGAACTCAATTAATGAAAACAATAAGAATTTTCTATGTATTCACCTGAAGTTTGATCTTGCTAGATATGGCTACCAAAGTAGGCTCTGTACCATGTTGTGCATGAAAACCCAATGGCCTCAGGTGCGGTACATGTATTTAAGGAAATTTACAAATTGACAAAGGACCATGTTTTCAAAAACCTTGGAAATAAAATGGAAGGTTAGACCTGGTATGTTAATGCTACATAATAGATGTGTCTATCCAAAAATATGAACCTCTGACATGCTCCCTAGAAACCTGGATCTCTATGTAGATAAAGACAGGTTGTTCACCCTCTCCAAGGTAGGGAGAACGAGAGGGTACTCTCTAAAATTGAAAGAGAATAGATTCCGTACGAACATAGGGAAGTTCTTCTTCACCCAGAGAGTGGTAGAAAACTGGAACGCTCTTCCGGAGTCTCTCATAGGGGAAAACACCCTCCAGGGATTGAAGACAAAGTTACACAAGTTCCTGCTGATACGAAGGTAAGGCTAGACTTGGGGCACTGGTCTTTGACCTAAGGGCCGCCATAGGAGCAGACTGCTGGGCACAATGGACCACTGATCTGACCCAGCAGCAGCAATTCTTATGTTCTTATGTTACCTGTGCTGGTGGTCCCAGCTCCTGGGGAGGAGCATGAATAGTCAGCCGTGGTGGCAGGGAATGTGGAGGTCTCCTTGGTGACTGAGGAGGAGGTCTGGCTCCTGCTCTTTCGGAGGCAGAGGACGGCTGTTCTCTCCCTTCATGAGAGAAGGTGGACTCGGCAGCATTTGTGCTTCCATCACCTACACAATAATATAGTTACACTTCATTGATCACAGCTGCCAGAAAGAACATACAAACAGGATGGAAGCTATCGTGCAAGGAGATAAGTGGTTCATGCTCTACAAGCAGAATAAGGCAACAATACTGACCCAATTAGCATCCCTATAAACCAGGAAATTGAAAATTTGAAGCACTACAGATCTACCACATTGATATCACAGTCATATTGGAAAGACACTTTGGGGGATGTTTATTCGAATCACCATAACATGATCTTATAAATAAAATCCGTAACTTTAGTCACCACTACTATTATTTATTATTTCTACATGTGAGAGTCCCTGTAAGAAAGAGCTTACAATCTAATTATGACAGAGACACAATAAAGAAAGGGTGAAATCTATACATACTGCTCAAGTAGGGACTTAAAAGAGGAATGAAGCAGCAGATAGGGTAGTGGACTATAGAAGGAATGACAAACAAATATACAAGTTGATTGGGTTAGTACTTAAATGCAGCTTCAAAAAAAGTGGCCTTTCAACCTGGATTTGAAGACTGCCAGAGACGGAGCCTGACATACAGTGCAGCAAGGTAGAAGAGACTGAGTCAGGAGTTGGCAGTAGAGAAGGGTACTGACAAGAGACTTACCCACTGGTCAGAGTTCCTAAGGCAGAATGCAGAAAGAAGAGAAAGAGACTGAAGAGCTGGCCTTAGGGATCTGTCCATTTGGAGTCTTAGGCCACTCCCAGTGCATCCCAGAATGCACTGGGAAGGAGGTCTAAGACTGGTTAGCCCAGGTGCCTAAAGCCCCTCCTATAGGAGTGGGGATTTTTTTTTGAGGGGGGGAAGGGGTGCCGGCAGGAGGGATTGGGCATCACTCCTGCCAGGGATGTTAGAGGGAGGGTACCGGCAGGAGGGAGTGGGCATCCCTCCTGCTGTGGACAATGTGTGGGGGTTCGGGGGTTCCCTGCCAAGTCCGCTCAGCCAATTGCGGCAGGGGAATTTCCCCATCCCCCATCAGCTGAGCGGCAGGGACTCCCCAAAGCCGTGATTCTGTAACCGGCGCCCTAAAATGATTGATAGGCGAACGACGGTTGCTTTTGAGGCGGCCACCGACTTGGGCACCAGTTACAGAATCCGGCCCATTATGTTTATAGTTTAATGAAGGTAGAGCCTAGAAAAGGCACAATCAGGTGTTGATCTTATAGGCCCTGACTCTCCAGATGTCACTAATTATCCACTTTCATGCATAAGCTCTATTGTGGTTGCTTGGATGGTAATGTGAAAAAAAAAGACTCAACATTTCCCATTTTCACCCATCAGCTAGGAGAGCCTTTTAAAGCTAGAGTAGCATTTTGTTCTTACCGCTGTTTTGTGAATCAGCTGCTCTCTGGCTGCTCTCACCTCCTCCCATGCTCTCCTCAGTCTCAGTACCTGGGTCAGCACCATCAGCACCCTAAAACAAGAAATGAAATTGATATAAAGTATAGAAAATAAATAAATTTAGATATTAGAGGATATAGTACTGAGCAAAGGCTAATGAATCCTCTAGGATGCTTTGTAATTTAGCTGAATTTGTGCTATAAACGTGATTCTAATAATCCAGAACCCCAACAACAGAGAAAGATAACCCACTGAATAAATAACTCAGACAATAAGGTGCATTTTGATTATTTATGCAGCAAGATTCAACAATCGTTATCCTTGTCTGAGGAGCTACTATTGAAAAGGTGTGAGCTAAAAATCCAAAATGTGAACCCTTTTTTCAGTAAATAGTGAACATAAGAATAGCCATACAGGGTCAAGAAAATGGTCCATCCAGCCCAGGATCCCGTTTCCAACAGCGGCCAATCCAAGTCAAAAGTACCCAGAGAATCCCAATCAGTAGCAAGATTCCATTCTACCAATTCTAGGGGAAGCAGCTTTCCCCATATTTATCTCAATAGCAGACTATGGACTTTTCCTCCAAGAACTTGTCCAACCTTTAAAAAAATACAAAAATACAAAAAAATACAGATATGCCAACAGCTGTAACCACATCCTCTGGCAATGGAGTTCCAAAGCTTATTTATTTATTGAAAGAAAAAACTATATCCTCCTATTCGTTTTTTATTTTTTATTTTTTTAAATGTCTTTATTCTTTTCAAACTTACATCAAGTGCACAAAAAGAACAACATGAAATACTATCATATAACACTTGAACATCATACATTATATTCTTAATATGTAAATTAATTAAAAACCCTCCCCCCTCCCATCTTTCTATATAATCATTAAGACTATCGTATTCCTTCAAAATTTCAATTTCGCTACATCTTATCTTCCAATCCCCCCACCCCCCTATGTATATTATCAATGTGTATAGGGTGATTGGAAAGTACTTGAAGGGTGGGTGGTGGGGGAGGGGATAAAAATATTTTTAGAATTTTATGTAGTAGATATAAAAGTGATATTGTGTAATAATTTGTTGTAATTTAATATTTTGTGCACTTGATGTAAAATATGAAAATGAATAAAGAATATAAAAAAAAAAAAAAAAAAAGATTTGACATCAATACGTGATCATTTCTTAAGAAAGAACTGAATATTTCATGGGGTGTCCTAATTTTTTCACATGGCTGTAGATGATACTGGAAGACATGGGAGGAGATCAGGGAACCGAGGGAAGAGGTGTACAGAGAGAAAAGGTCCTAAGACAGAAATCTGGGGTATGCCAACTGCTAGCAGGATACCAGCAGAAGAGGACCCATCAACATATATATGTGATGGGAGAGGTAGGAGGCAAACCAGGAGAGGATAGATTCATGAAATCCAAGCAAGGACAGTGTATCAAGGAGTAAGCTGTGATTAACAGTATCAAAGGCAGCAGACAGGTTGACCATTAACAGGTCACTGCAGACTTTGGTGAGGGCAGTCTCTGTGAAGCGTTGAGGCGAAAGTCTGATTGTAAAAGATCAAGAATTTGACAAGATGAAAGAAGTCAAGGCAGCGACGGAGAACAGCATGCTTGGCTAGGAACAGAAGGGAAGCAGGGCGATAGTTGGATGGGCAGGTGGAGTCCAGCGAGGTTTTTTGAGAAGCGGCTCAACCATCTTATGTTTGAAGGCAGCAGGGACAGTTGCAGTGAATGTTTACGACTTGTCTTATTTTGGTCATACTGTTGGAAGAGAAAGATCGTTGGAGGAGGACATTATGTTTGGGAAGATCGAAGAAACCAGGCGAAGAAGGCAACTGCAACCAGATGGCTGGACATGTTGAAAACAACCACCGCCCTGCTGGTGGACCTTAATGGACTAGCACAAAACCAGTTTCTTTTTAGATCTGTAATTCATCAAATCATTAGGACTCAAGCACGAGTCAAAGGCACCTAAACTAAAAAGGGAAAAGTACTGCACAACAGCAACACAAGAAAAAAAACATACATATAAAAAGCTCAAATTTGTATCTAATATAATAAAACGCTAGGCGCACATGCGCACTCCCATCGCGTGGGTCCGTTTTCCGTGAGCTGTAGCGAAACATAGGAAGTGTGCATGCGCGGCTTACGGTTCTTTGAAAGACGCAGCGGTGGCTACTCTTACGATCCCCGCCTGCGTCGGACTTTCGACGCAGGTGGGGATCATGAGAGGAGCCACCGCCGCGTCTTTCAACTAAAAAAAAAAAAAATACGGCAAGGCGGATGGCGGCCACAGCGGCTGTCGGCGGCTGCAGGCCGCGGCAACTGTAGACCGCCGCGGCCGAGCACGGAGTCGGGCCGAAGTTTTTTTCAACTTCTCAAAGACGCTGCAGCGGCTCCTCTCAAGAGCCGCTCCTGCGTCGGAGAAGGCGGCGATCGTGAGAGGAGCCGTCGGGAAGTTACACTGCTGGGGGCTCGGGCTGTTAGGTCCGTGCAGGCTCCTCTCGCGGTAAATAGAGAGAGAGGGAATGCTGCGGCTGCTGGACAGGGAAGTAGGGAAGGAGATAGGAAGAAAAACACAGGGACAGGGGCAGGGAGAGAGACAGAAAGACAGACAGACAAAGGGGGCCAGGGAGGGAGAGAGACAGAAAGAAAGAAAGACAGCGGGAGGAAGGGAGACAGAAAGAAAAGAAGAAAGACAGACAGACAAAGGGGGCCAGGGAGAGAGACAGACAGAAAAAGACAGCAGGACAGAGAGAGAGAGAGAGAGACGGAAATAAAGACAGACAGACAGACATATATTCTGTTAATGTAATAGGCTAAAATACTAGTAGAAAATGATGAAGCAACTCAAAGGTTTTAAGCAAATTCTAAGCTGGAGAAAACTCCCACCTCAGCTCGTTCAGTGATATTTATTCATTCATTCAATTTTCTATACTGTTCTTCCAGGAAAGCGCAGAATGATTTACATGAATTGATTCAGGTACTCAATCATTCTTCTCACCTCGTGCTATGAGAACTTGCTATCCCGCTTGTCCTCAGAGAACATTATTGAGCACTGCACAGAGCGGACACAACAATGGACAATTATCTCACCTCCAAAGCCATGTTTTGTTAATTCAGGGATACTTTAGCCAAAGCCTACCTCACCATCATCGGCTTCATATGCCTCATTTCCATCTGCACTGCCAGTTTCTTCATTACTATCTTCACCTTCGTCACCCATCCCTGTATCTTCATCATCCTCATCGTCATCTTCATCTTCTTCATAGTCCTATTGACACAATATTTTAACTCATTGGAACGTTGCCTGAAAGCTATTGATGGGATATAATGGAGAAGTTTGCATCACTGGACTATGCTACACCTGCACTTTAGATAAGAGTAATATTAATTTCTAGTGGCTTCAGTTTAGTACTGTTCACAAATATTAAACATTGATGATAAAAAGAAAGCAAATGCCCTAATGTAATTTAGAGGTCCAAAATGAATCTGTTTACCATTCATAATATAGAACAGCATCGGCTTGAAAAGTTCAAATCTTATACCTCTTGTTCACCCTCTTCATTTTCTTCCTCCTCATCTTCCTCATCATCACTGTCGATGACGATAACATCAGCCCTTGGAGGCTGTAGATCCTGAGTTTGTGGGGGAAGGTCTGAAGGCTGGGGTGAAGGGTCTAGTAAGAGAGACTGAGAGGTCTCCTCACCATCTTCCATGGTTGTGTAATCACCCTGAGTGCCTCCCTGTAACAAACAGTGTATCAGAATTGGATAGGAAAACTATATCTGTGCTTGTTTCACTGAGATAGTTAAATATGCCATAAACGATGACTTCAAGCTAACCTAGAACAATTGTAAAACAGCTTGCTTTTTTCAGATCCTTTATGCAAGGAACAGATAAGAGTATACTTTGGAACACACAACTCTTTCAATCTAGCATCTGCATCTCCTTCAAAATAAAGTCTCTCTATTCAAGGTAGAAGAACAGAGCTCCTGGAATGAATTACACATAGCTCAGTTACACATTTTCTGGATGCCATAGTCCAGGGATGCTCAAATGGTCAATCGCAATCAACCAGTAGATTGCAAAGGCAATGCGAGATCGATCACGTTGCCTTTGCGATCTTGTTCTCCCTGCCTCCCCGAGCCAGGCAAGGCACCCCAAAGCCTTCACCTCCAATGTCAGTTCTGACGTCGGAGAGGAAGTTCTGGGCCAGCCAATCGCTGCCTGCTGGCTTAGAACTTCCTCTCCGACTTCAGAATTGATGTCGGAGATGAAGGCTTGTGGGTCCGGCGCTTGTACGCGCCAGGCCTGGCTCAGGGAAGCAGGTTGAAATCGACGTGGTGGCTTAGGGGGGCAGGGAGAAAGAAAGAATCGGGGAAGTAGAGAAATCAGCATGATGGCTTGGAGGGGGCAGGGGGAGAGAGAAAGAAAGACAGGCAGGCAGGGGGAGAGAGAAAGGCAGTCAGGGGGTAGAAAGAAAGACAGAAATAAAGAGGGGGCAGGGGGAGAGAGAAAGAAAGAGAGACAGAAAGAAATATTAGACTTACAGTCAAGAAGAAGGAAATGCAACCAGAGACTCATGAAATCACCAGACAAAAAGGTAGGAAATGATTTTATTTTCAATTTAGTAATCAAAATGTGTCTGTTTTGAGAATTTATATCTGAGGTCTGTATTTTGCACTATGGCCCCCTTTTACTAAACTGTGACAGTGGTTTTTAGCACAGGGACCCTATGAGCGTCGAGAGCTGCGAGGAGCATTCAGCGCAGTTCCCCGAGCTAAAAACCGCTATCGCGGTTTAGTAAAAGGGGAGGGGGCATATTTGTCTATTTTTGCATAGTTGTTACTGAGGTGACATTGCATATTTTAAAGTCATCTGCCTTGACCTTTGAAAACCCCCCCAAATACAAATGATAACATTTTCTCTGCGTACAGTCTGCTTTGTGTTTTTAAAAATTTTATTGTTGGTAGATCATTTTGACTTGGTCATTTTAAAAGTAGCTCACAAGCCCAAAAAGTGTGGGCACCCCTGCCATTGTCTATGAAGTCATCTTAATCAACATACAAGTGGGCTATAGGCAATTTAAAACATAATTAATCACCTCCTCTCTTTTTGTGGTCTATATTTAGAGACACTTTTGAAAATAAGCAGAAAGAACAAAGTATGATCAGCTTTGCCAAGCCTCAGGAATAATAAAGGCGACAAGATTTGGCTTCTCATATGGTTAAGAGTAAGCCAAGCCAACTGCTGCTGTTTGGGCTCAGGAAGGAAGAAGATAAAACAGAATGGAGCTGGAAGGACCATAGGGATAACATTCTAGTTTCCTCAAAAGTACAATATTGTCAGCCAGAGAAGGAATGCTCTATCAGGTATTCTGGGCAGGGATCTCCAAAGTTCATAGACAGTGGAGTGCAAGACGTCAGCGCGCTGACAATCCAGCGCAAGACAGAAGTGCGCGGGGGAAAAAGTAATTTTTAAAGAGCTCCGACGGGGGGTTTGGGGTGGCAACCCCCCCACTTTATTGGTTAGTGTTCGCGCTGCTGTTGGAGGGGGGTTTGGGGGGATTGGTAACCTCCATTATAGCGAAAACAGACCTTTTTCTGATTTTTTTCAGGAAAAGTTCCATTTTCTCTATAATGTGGGGGGTTTCACGCCCCAAACACCTCTGCAACAGCAGCGCGAACACTAAACAATAAAGTGGGGGGTTGTCACCCCAAACCCCCCGTCGGAGCTCTTTAAAAATTATTTTTCCCCCCGCGCGCTTCTGTCTTCTGCCGAATAGTCTGGCGTGCGATTATCCCGTCACCAATCTCCAAAGTACGGCCCACAATATAATTTTGTCTGGCCAGCAGAAGAATTATGCTGAAATGCGCCAATTGGATTAATATTCCAATGAGAATTCGAAAAAAAAAAACCAAAACAAAAAAAAACAAAACACCCCACATGGGGTGTTGATAGATTTCAAATGCATTAATTAAAATTGTGTTCAAAATATATAGATATTCTATATTATGTTAATATTATTCACAACTTTATTTAATACTGAATTGTAATTGTATACTTTGTGGTATTTCTTCGTACTTGTTCGGCCTCTATCGACAGTGTCAATTTACGGTGTTGTAGGTAGCTCTGGAGCTGTGTCTAATCTTTAAATTGATTCTAGACGTTAGTTATTAGTCGTTACGGTTAATTGTCCATAACAAAGCTAGCAGCAGTGCAGTGTACTACTCAATTTATAATCGCATAAATTTATATTTAAAAGTGACTGTGATATTGCTGATGTCCCAAGTCACATTCAAAAGGAAATTATTGAACTTCAGACAAATTAACATATTAAAGATGAGTACAAGGAAGGAAACTTGATCAATTTTTATACATTTTTTTAAACTCTGAGCAGCTTCCAAATTTGAAGAAATTTGCTTGTAAATTTATCTCCGTTTTTGGGACAACGTATCTTTTTTCCCCCCCGAATGAAATATATCACGTCAAAATACAGGGCAAATTTAATAATAATAATAATAACTTTATTCTTATATACCGCCAACAATCTTGCGACTTCTAGGCGGTTTACAATGAATTAGAAAAATTCCATAAATTGTAAGGAACATTCATAGTTAGAGATTAGAGGTTAACAGTTTACAAGATCTAATTTGGGGAGGGATTGCGATGAGGGCTATTGTTCTGATTCGTTACCTAGGTATTTCGAGAACAGGTATGTTTTTAGGTGTTTCCTAAATTCACCATAATTGTTTGTGTGTGTAATTAGTTTTTCCAAGTCTTTGCCCCATAAGGCTGCTTGCTATGATAGAAGTAGCCTTATGGGGCAAAGACTTGGAAAAACTAATTACACAAATTTATCTGACGAACATTTGAATTCGCTACTTGTAATTAGCTTATCAAATTTTGAACCTCAGTTTGATAAGATTTCAAAAAAGTTCCATCATTCGCATTAATGGTTTGATTATAATTTGTGATGAAAATATGAGAATTTGCTGGTAGTGTGCGTCGTCATTTTTTTTTTTTTTAATTCTTTATTCATTTTAAAACTTTCACCAAGTGTACAAATATTATAATAAACACAATTAGTCTGAGCACTTGAACATCTTATCATTATAACTTATAAGTAGAAATGTAACCCTCACCCCCCCTCCCTCAAATCCCTCTATTCATTATAAGATCATATATTTGAAACCCTCCCCCCACCCAATACTAAATGGTGTATAATTAATAGAAAAATGGCATCTAATCGTGACAGAAAGATGTTAATGGCTCCCATATTTTAATAAAATTTTTATAATTTCCATTCTGTACCGCTATTGATCTTTCCATTCTATATATATGCGTGTGCGTCGTCATTAATATACAAAAATTTAATCACACATACTCTGTAATTAGTTTATCAAATTTTCTGCTCTCAATAAAACTCATATTTAGAGTTATCTATCTTCTTCTTTTTTGTTTTTTTTTTTTACTAGGGCCCACTGAAAAGTGCTAAAGTACCCGTGAGGCACTTGTAGCAAAAAGACACGCCAACAATGCCGCCCAGACAATCGCGTGCAGAAAGTGTGCTGAATTTAAACAATATTTTAAAGCGCTCCATGGGGGGGGGAACCCGACACACACACTTTACTTAGAATTGTTGGCGCTTCCGTTGGGGGAGGGGGAACACCCCATTAGAGAGGAAACAGCCTTTTTCCTTCTTTTTTGGAGATTCCTGCCCTAGTGGGTCAGTCAAGCAGAGACCGGAACCTTCACTTACACAAGACAGTAAGTGCATTGACACAAGGAAAAGGCCAGTAAAATGAGATGCAACCACACAAACCCCGACATGTCTAACTGGTTGTGAGTGATGTGCATCCCTCAAGTCCCAACGGTAAGTGGTTATTTCATTTTGGTGCAATGGAATTAAAATCATAAGTGCTCCCTGCTGCGAAGACTTGGCAAAGAAATTCACATCCTATTAGATATGCCAGGATTTGCATATCTCATAAGAGGTTCATAGACAACTTGGCGAAAGACAAAGGCGCGCGCCGACAACTGAGCGCAAGACGGAGGCGCGCGCCAAAGAAAATTACAGTTTTTAGGGGCTCCAACGGGGGGTTTTGTTGGGGAGCCCCCCCCCAGTTTACTTAATAGAGATCACTCCGGCGTTGTGGGGGGTTTGGGGGGTTGTAACCCTCCACATTTTACTGTAAACTTAACTTTTTCCCCCATGCCCCCTCCGTCGGAGCCGTAAAAACAGTAATTTTCTGCAGCGCGCGCCTCCGTGCTGCGCTCAATTGTCTGCGCGCGCTTTTGACCTGACACCCTCATAAGAAGGGGGAAGACACTGCAGTGTTTGTGGGAAAATGGGCCACTATGAAAAAATATATCCCCGGGCCATTATGTTCCTGCAATCTATCTCCGCGGTCAGCCTTTATAACTATGGCTCTTACTTCTGTATTCTGCAACCTCATTGTGTGACAGGTCAATCGCGCAAGAGACAAAGACATGCTGACAATGCCACCCAGACAATTGCACGCAGGATTTCAGCGCGCTGGATTTACACTGTATCTTAAAGCGCTCCGAGGGTGTGTGTGGGGAGGAACCCTCCACTTTACTTAGAACAGTTTGTGCTCCCGTTGGGGGTAGGGTGGGGGGAAACCGCCCCCCATTAGAGAGAAAACTGTAATGTTTCCCTAAATAGAAGGAAAAAGGCTGTTTCCTCTCTAATGGGGTGTTCCCCCTCCCCCAACGGAAGCGCCAACAATTCTAAGTAAAGTGTGTGTGTCGGGTTCCCCCCCCATGGAGCGCTTTAAAATATTGTTTAAATTCAGCACGCTTTCTGCACGCGATTGTCTGGGCGGCATTGTTGGCGCGTCTTTCGTCTATGTACCATCTCATTCCCACCAAATGTTTGACAAGAAAATGCTCCCTACAGCAGTATTCTTCACTGCAAAGACCAGGAGTCAGAGGTGGCCCCTCACCGATTCTTGGTCTGACTCCTTTCCACTTTTCCCCATACAGACATTTCCCTACCTTGTCCAGAGGCTTGCTGCCAGCACTGACTCCAGAACAGCCCTATTTTCCTTCAGGACTGGATTTTTTCAGTGAGTTATGCAGCACACATACTTCTACATTATATTAGCGAGGCTGTGCAAACTGAAGTTTGGACAGCAGCTGGATCAAGATCACCAAGAGCCATATGATATTGGAAGAAAACAGAACCTCTGTCCTAGAGGACATGTCTGTGGGAAGAATCTGGGGAAATTTATTTTTTGTTTGGGGGGGTGGGGGGGGGTGTGAGGGAGCATTAAACCAGGAGAGACCTAGCTTAAGAGAATTGAGAACATGTTGATGGTGGCTGGTGGGAGTTGGGTATGATAAGAAATCCCTGAAAAAGTCGTAATCGCCACAAATACCTTCCTTCTTCCCATCTCACCGATACTACCTGATCTACTCTTTACCTTCACTAGAAATGACCAATGTTCATCCTTTGTAACCCTCTGTCTATAACTCTTTTGTAATCCGCCTTGAACCGCAAGGTAATGGCGGAATAGAAATGTAATGTGGGGAGAGTTTGCATTGGGGTAAGCTATTTTGGGGGGGCATGTGGGTTAAGAGAAACAAAAAAAAGGTTGAGAGAAAGTCTGGAGATCAAACAATTGCATTTACACATATTGCTTTGAGTGCGTGCCTGAACAGCTGGACTGGTAACGTCATTACAAAGGGACCCCTCCCCTCCTTTACCAGCCGGGCTCTAGACACTATCGTCTGCTTTGTACAGAAGGTTATGGCTTTCATGTGGCCCCCATTTCAATAACAGTGAAAAGCACTGCCCTAGAGCCACAGAAAGACCACGCACAAATTATTTTGCTGCAATATTCAAAAGACAATATGACTAGTGAGCTTGACAAGAGCTTTAAGAATTTTACAGATCAATGACATGCTTTATACTAGAGTATATGGTATATTCATTTGTATTTACCTCCCCCAGTGAATCCTGAGACTCCTGCTGGAAGGACTGAGAGTCCACATCAGCATCTGTGCTCTCTTCCACCACAGCTTCCTCCTGAAGGAAAATACTCAGAGCTTAATAAGCATACCACACATTTATGTCCAAGGCCACCATACTTGCTCTATTACTGCCTGAAAGCATGACACATGGTTGGAAAAGCAGATATTCATAAAGCTTCATTTTCCTGTTCCAAGAAATTAAAGATTCTATTTCACTCAAAATGAATATATCCTGAATCTGCAATACAGGCAAGTCCCTGGTTTAAGAATGCCTGACTAAAATCCAAGATGGCCACCGTCAGTAATTTCGCAACAGAAAACAGCTCATAGAAACAATTTGAAAAAAATAAACACCAAAGTAGGGGTTTTGGAGTTGGGAGGCCTGAACTCTACCCCCAGAAACCGTCAAAGCACAGTTTTAAGACCACCCCTGATTCTTCCATAGGATATAATGGTTGCCTAGTCTCAGTCTCAAGTGCCATGCCTGTCAGCTCTTTACACTGCAGCTGAAGTGAAGGGAAAGGAATTTCTGCCTTAGAAGTGCTCCAGATGGTCAATATCTTTGGGCTGCCAGTCAGATAGACCCCGACCAAAACCTCCACCCCCTCAGAACCTCTCCATGCGACCAGGGGCAGGAAAACACAGCTTGCACCCCGATTCCTGAGGGCCGTTTACTTAGGACGCAAACAGCCTGCACTTAAGCCTTTGACAAGGTCAGAAAGCAAGCTAGCTCCCAGAGGGATGGAGCCAAAAGCCCAAAAGGTGGAACACAGCCGGCTGGCTCCACAGGTCCAGACGGAGATTGCCCTATGAAGCTCAGCGGAAACTGTTTCCTTTCCCAGGCAGAGAACCATTCCAAAGGGGGTCTTATGACAGCAAAGCCACTGGAAAAAAAAACAACCCTGAACTTAAGATGAAAAAGAAGCAGAGATCAGAAAGACTTTTGCACGGTCCACCTATAGAAATGAAAACTTTAGGGGGCTCTGTCTCTCTCAGCTAAGTGGGAGGAGATGAAGAAAAGGTCTGGATTTGCGGTCATGGATTGAACACCTTTCACAATGATTCCCGAGGGGACGGAGCAGAACTAGGTTTACATGTATATTTAGGTAGTACTGCCACAAGTACTGAAGCTTCACACAAATATAAAATTCTACTCTATAAAATCATTTTGCTAGCATTATGAGAAAACAGGGCTTTCTTTAACTTATAAACTGAATATATCTTACTTCCTGAGAACAAGTACTCTAGTTTCAAGTTTATTTAAAATTTCATATATCGTCCAATCAGTCTTCTAGGTGGTGTACACTGTCTTAAAAAACATATATGAGATAACAATACATCATTTAAAACAATAATAGTTCTTAAAAACAATTAAAAAAACCAAAAACAAAGTAACAACAAGGGAAACAGGTGACAGGTCAAAAGCGCGCGCCGACAACTGAGCGCAAGGCGGAAGCGTGCCGAAGAAAAACAGTATTTTAAAGGGCTCCGACGGGGGTTGTGGGGGGGAACCCCCCCCCCACTTTACTTAACAGAGATCGCGCCGGCGTTGTGGGGGGTTTGGGGGGTTGTAACCTCCCACATTATACTGAAAATTTCACTTTTTCCCTAAAAACGAGGGAAAAAGTTAAGTTTCCAGAAAATGAGGGGGGTTACAACCCCCCAAACCCCCCACAACGCCAGCACAATCTCTATTAAGTAAAGTGGGGGGGTTCCCCACCAATATTCCCCGTTGGAGCCCCATAAAATACTGTTTTTCTTCTTTGCGCTTCCGCCTTGCGCTCAGTTGTCTGCACGCCTTTGTCGTCACGCGCTTTTGTCTATGAACCAGGGAAACAGGGTAGAACTACAATTTTCAAGTAAAAAGAAAGAACATATAACAAAGAAAAAAACAAAAGGAGAGATGTCGAAAGATAAAATAAAACTATGCAGCCCTGAAAAGGACATTTAGGTCTCGAAAGCATCAAGAAAAAGAAATGTTTTCAATTTTCACACACCTCAATTCCAACTCGCTGTACAATTCGCAATTTCTTTGGAAGAGGCATGTCCACGGCCTCCTCCGGAGCCTGGTCGGTGTGTTCTACCGACGCTTCCTCTTCTTCTTCCCGAGGCCGTTTAGGCAAGGAAGAGCTTGGGGTAGCTGAAACTAGAAGATCTTTTGTCACCATTAACGTGGCACAGCAGCAGGATGAAAACAAAGTGGCACCATTTCAAAACCTAGTCCAAAAATCAACCGAGCATTTCTTTTCGGCAATATATGCTTTCCGTTTCTATCGTGTTACTTTCTATAAAGCTCCTCCTGCTCCCTATACATCAAGGCCAGACTCTGCAATAAGGGCCTAAAGTGAGATGCCTATTGATGTCAATCACACTTGGGCGTCCATTACAGAATCGCACTTAGCAGCGCCTAGCTTAAAAATTAGACGCCTGTAACGTAGGCCAGGGTTTTAAAAGCCTACATTAAAGGCGCCTAAGTCCTTGAGAGAATTGTCCCTTAAACATGCCTAGTTTTAAGCCGTTTACTAATTAAGTTGAGTGCCTATTTATTTAGACCCATAACTTAAGGCACCTTTTCTAGACTCTTCCCCCTAGGGGCTATTGACATTCTAGTAAGCTGCTGCATTAGGGGATGGGGGAGATGAAATACCGCTGAATATGCGTCCAAACTACATTTCTGCCTCTAAGCTGCTGTATGAATAGAAGATAAAATGCATCTGTGGGACATTAGAAGAAAGTGAGGTTAAGTTTTAAAATCTTTTCGTTCATAGTTGACACAGGATAATACATTAAGCAAAAGCGTATGGCTGTATCTCATGAGCAAATGCCAGAAAAGCAGCAGCCAAAAGAACCAACCAGTGGCTGGCAAAAGTTTATTACAAAAAATAATAAGTGGTTTAACTTGGTTCCTGAAGCTCACACTGGCTTTTTTTTTAATCAAATTGCCATCATTTTAGTGGTAAATTTATATTTTTTAATCATTTCTAAAAATTGGTGTTATATAGAAATTTTTTTTACTGAACTTTATAGTTTTCTTAATTGCGACCTGGGAGATGCGGAGCTGGGAGTTCCTTGACATAGTGGCAGCGAAAGACGTTGGACTCCACATCTCCCAGGTCGTAATTAAGAAAACTATAAAGTTCAGTAAAAAATTTCTATATAACACCAATTTTTAGAAATGATTAAAAAATATAATGATGGCAATTTGATTAAAAAAGCCGGTGAGGATTTATCACCCAAACTCTCAGCGAAACATTTGATGTAGCGGAGGAAAGGGGTGTAACTGAGGCTTTTTTTGATTGAAGAAAATTTTTAAGCTATTAAGAGTTTACACCATTACTCATAGTACTGGTTGAATTTGGATGTTTATAGCTAGGAGTTAAAAGATTGTGTAAAGTTAACCTTTATAATAGAACAAAAAAAAAGCTTTCCATGGCAGCAAGACTCGTTAAAGCTCCTCACGATGCACAAAAGGGTTCTCCATGGCTGCTAATGATCCTCGTAGCAGCCATCAAGAAACGTATTCCTTATGATGCACGAAAGGGAAAGTCCCCCCCCCCTAAACTCAGAAGTGCACTTCTTTACCTGTGCTACCAAGGAATCTACCAACGAACAGCTGCTGACACTTCTGTGCAACTGATGCAGCAGAGCTGCTCCGTGACCTATACAAAGATATCAGGACGGACTCTCACTCCGCTCATTATAGAGCAGGAAGCCCAGGGGACCTGCTGGGAGTCCAAGTTTAATTCTCGCAGAGTCAGCGATAAGCTCTAACATACCGAGAATTTGAACAGCTGGCAGACCGTGGGGTCATCCCCTTGATTGAAAGCCACCACTAGTGCACATGCACCTGCTTGTGACCCGGTAGCTCCTGACAGGGAGGGCTGGCTCTGTGACAATAAGGGCATACACATAGACCCCTCATCCTCTGCATCTCCCTTGAAAAGGCCTATCAGATCTTGGCCAGCCTCTGATGCCGAGGCAGGTGTGCCCTGGAAGCCTCAGCCCCCCTCGTGTGCCTCCTGATGTCAAAATGTCCCTTGAGGATTTCAGCCATCCAGAAAGGCTCTCCACATTAGATTGACAAATTCTGGAGAAAACGCTGTATTGGATAGCGCAGAGTCTCCTTTAGATGACTCCAGCTTGCGTCTCTTGGACTCTGGTGCCTCCGCGTCCCCGTGTTTAGGATGACCTCCATTCCAGGACTCTGGAAGGGATTTACTCCCACCCAATGGACCACACTTGACCATTGTTTTATATTATTTTCTCACTGTATGAGAAAATGTGTGGAATGAGTGCAGGAGGAAAAGGTGAGAGAAGCTGGATATGGAGAAGGTCAGGGACACAGAAAAACTACTGGTCCTGGAAAGACCACAAGGACAGGGTCATAGGGAGACCATTCTGGACACAAGAAGAACAGGGACACAGATGGATAGGGACACAGAAAAAAATGAGAAAGAAGAAAAGGCTATCATGGGACAGGGACCCTGAGAGTTAGGAAAAAATGGAGAAAATCAGGAGAGACACACAAGACCAAAGCAAAGTTCAGACAACAAAGATAGGAAAAAGCTATTTACTAATTTATTATTAATATGTCAACTTTGGGAAATGTGCCCACCCCCCAACCTGGTCTCCAGTACTTCGTACATAGAGTACTTTGTGACTCCAGGTTTCAGTCAGCCAAAGTTTCTGGGATCTCAGTTCAAATTTGAGTAGCCTTGGCCTATAACTTCCACTTAGTTGGTTTACTCTCTTTATGCAAGTCTGCTATATTGGCTTTATACATCATTTCTTGTAATTCTTTCCCATTAAGCATTTCATTCATCATGCTTGCCAACAAGTTTCCCAAATGAACCCTCAGTGTTTGTCAATTGCTGTCATCTCCTATTACAATTGTAAACTGCAGAGAAATTAGGGATTACTTGCTAATTTTCTTTCTTTCAGTCCCTCCAGACTGGCACAGACGGATAAGCTTACGCTCCTCTAACTGGCTCTCCAAGCTGCAGTCAATGTCCATAGGCAAAGCGTACAGCCGAGGGACCTCTAAATAAAAATTGGGGCGGTGAGGGAATGAGGGGACGAACTCAGCCTCCTAAGTGTGATACCCCGGAGGTTTAACAGGGCCCCCTGCGGGACCCAAACTCAATCCTGGCAATAAAAGGCCAGAAAAAGCCCCTGCTTAGCCTCTCCAACAGTCCCCTAAGGTAAGGCCTAGAAAATAGAACAGAACTGCACAGGCTTACAACCTCCACCTGCTGGAGACTGAGAACAGACTGATTCTAAGATGGGACTGCACAGGCCACATGTACTGCTGATAGAATTCAATATGAACTCAGACTCCACCTGCTGGTAGAGGAGCGTAAAGCGATGCTAAAGAATGAAGATTTTTATCAAAGATATTTGCAAAATGTGCTCGATTTCCTCATTCAGGGCAGTTTCATAGTCAGAGCATATGGTGGAAAAGAGGAACTGGGCCTGGCTTGGAGCTCCCTATATGGTCAGTACATGTCAAAATCTCTCATGCAATTTATCTGTTTGATTTAGTGCATGAAACCAACCTGTGCCAAACACTGCAGAAGAAGTTGTGGGCCTCTCAATGGGTGAACTTTGTACCACTTCAAGGGTGGGAGGCCCACTGGGAGGGGATGGCTCCTGACTGGATGGCTCAATCTGAGGAAGGGTCTGCTGCGTAGGCTGCACAAAAGCTGTGGCCTGTGTCTGTTGCTGGACAGTCAAGATAGGCTGCGAGAGGGATGTCTGAACATTGGGACTGGTGGAACGCACTGAACCACTTGTACTCCCGAAGACAGGAACGTGCTCCACTGGGCCTTCAGACTGCAGAGCTGTGGAATATATACCAGATGAGATGCTAACAAAAAGATGCAAAGCAGATATACATATTTTTCAACATACACATGTACAAACAACTTAATCCTTTGCATCCAGACCTATCTCAAAAGTTCTTCTTGCCTTTCAAAGATACTGCAGGGATGAAATGCCTGCAGTTCTCTATATCGAGCTGTTTTCCTGTAGCGATTATCACACGCATAGATTTGCCTGCTCTATTACTAAGGGGATCAATTATAAGCATTATGGGGAGACAGATACTTAAAATCAATGCAGTTTCCAGGTGTCAGGTCAAAAGCGCGCCGGGACAAAGGCGCGCCCAGACAATTGAGCGCAGCGCGGAGGCGTGCGCCGCTCAAAATTACTGTTTTTAGGGCTCCGTGGGGTGGGGAACCCCCCCACTTTACTTAATAGACATTGCGCCGCGTTGTGGGGGGTTTGGGGGGTTGTAACCCCCCACATTTTACTGAGAACTTCACTTTTTCCCTGTTTTTAGGGAAAAAGTTAAGTTTACAGTAAAATGTGGAAGGTTACAACCCCCCAAACCCCCATAATGCCGGCGCGATGTCTATTAAGTAAAGTGGGGGGGGGTTCCCCAACAAAACCCCCCGTCGGAGCCCCTAAAAACAGTAATTTTGAGCGGCGCACACCTCCACGCTGCGCTCAATTGTCCGGGCGCGCCTTTGTCTTTCGCGCTGTTGTCTATGAACCCAGTTTCCAAAATCTGTTTCCTATGTTGTTAGTACAGAATCCCTTACCTTCCTGGGACTCCACCTGGGTTGTAGGCATAACAGTAGCTGTTGGAGTGGTGGTTGGTGTGGTCACTGCAGCTGGAGTAACCATTGGACGGATGCTAGCTCTTGGTGTAGGCTTATTTCCAGGAATCGCAGCTGCGGTCACTTTGCTCGGGGTGGCTACCACAGGTGTTGGCTTTATATTAGCAGTTGGTGGCTCAGAAATGCTTGTTCTGAAAATCAAAGTTCTCTTTAGCAAATATAAATTCATGGTGGAAGTAGCTTTGACTTCGGTACGTATTAAGCTGTCCAATTATTTATTTTTAAAGAAATGGGACATATAAAATCGCTTACTTGTAATGGATGTTCTCTGCGGACAGCAAGACAAACAGCCATTCAAGTAGAAGAGGTCATCTGATAGCAAAGAGTGAATCTTTTCTATTGGCAGAGGCCTAAGTCCTACATGTTAACCTAATCTTTAGCCTTATATACCGGGTCATTCCCTTAAAGGACTCAAACAAAGGTTAACAAAATTTAGGTTAAGAATACATTAATGAGCAGTTATAAAAATGGAGAGAGTACATATAAACATTAAGTCGTTAACTAGAAAGTTCTTAAAGACGCATCCTCTTTCAACTTACATCATTTTTCAGTTAAAATTTTTTTTTTTTTTTAAATAATTCTTTATTGATTTTCCATACTTCAAAAGTGCAATACATGAATATATAACACATAAGTTATGATGCCGTTGTACAGAGCCATGGTGAGGCCTCACTTAGAGTACTG
Source organism: Geotrypetes seraphini (assembly GCF_902459505.1). NCBI lineage: Eukaryota > Metazoa > Chordata > Amphibia > Gymnophiona > Dermophiidae > Geotrypetes > Geotrypetes seraphini. Next base: position 126,061,784 of record NC_047093.1, on the reverse strand, counting down.
TGTTCAGTTTTGGAGACGACACTACCGAAAGGACGTGCTGAGGATCGAGTCGGTTCAGAGAATGGCCACCAGGATGGTCTTGGGGCTCAAGGATCTCACGTATGAAGAAAGACTAAAGAAATTGCGGCTGTACTCACTTGAGGAAAGAAGAGAACGGGGAGATATGATTGAAACGTAAAAGTACATCACAGGATGCATCGAGTCAGAAGATGATATCTTCGGGCTAGTGGGACCCTCGACCACCAGAGGGCATCCGCTGAAAATCAGGGGAGGGAAGTTTCATGGAGACTCCAGGAAGTACTTCTTCACCGAAAGAGTGGTGGATCACTGGAACAGACTCCCACTCCAGGTGATAAAGGCCAGCAGCGTGACGGATTTTAAGAAAAAATGGGATACTCATGTGGGATCTTTAAGGGAGTAAATTCAGGGGAGGGGATACTTGGAATGGGCAGACCTGGTGGGCTATAGCCCTTTTCTGCCGCTTTTTTTTTTCTATGTTTCTATAAAACATCAATTTAAGCACACCCACTTACAATTGTATATATAACCACTCATTTTCTCCCCCCTCAATGATTATACAATAAAATATAGCGACATTTATTTGCCCAGTATACCTTACCCTCTTCATATTAATAATATCTTCCCACCCTTCCTACCACCCCAACAGATATGTTTTCAAAGTTTTTCTAAAATGGATCAAAGAAATGTATTACATAATATTTAAATTATTATAAAATATGAATATAAGAATGATATGTTGTATTTAAAGTGTTACATGAAGGAAAATCAAGTGTGTATTTATAAGATCATATGAATTTTTCTGATACACTTGTTGTAATATGCAAAACTGAATAAAGAAATTTAAAAAAAAAGAAAAGAAAGTTCTAATAATTCAAGAAAGGCCATTCCAAACTTTCACCATAGTAAATGCCAAAGAATGTGAAAGCTTACCTAATTTTGAATCTCTCTAACAGTAGGGAATATTAATTTGAATTTATGTATATTCCTAGTAGACTGAAAACGATAAGAATTAAAAGAGAGGAAACAATGGGGAAAAAAATTCCCAAACTCTTAAAAACAACATTAGCACACTTAAAACTGAATCCTCCAATACATCGGAAGCCAAATGCAGTGCCCTCAACCATGGAGTAACATGTTCATATTTATTTTTACCAAAAATCAGTTTTGGCAGCCGTGTTCTGAATAAGTTGTAATCTCTTCAAATTACCTTTGCTCAAACCAATGTAAAGAGAATTGGCAGAGTCTAAATATGCTAAAATTATTGCCTGGACCAAAGCAACAAAATGATGTTGATGAAAGAAACAACGATCCCTCCTTAACACCGTAAGCTAAAAAAAGCACTTTTTATAGTCAAAGAGAGGGTGGAATCTAGAACAAATCCAAGAATTCTAGATGAAAATTCTTTAAAAAAAAAAAATTCTTTATTCATTTTACATCTTACAAGTGTATCATAAAATAACATTTAAACTTATACAATATCACTTGATTCTCTATCAATTTAACTTAAATCATAATATTTAAACCCTCCCTCCCAACCCTACTAATTCATATGTAGTACATAAATCATATAATATCATCTACTTTATTATTGTCCCTATATTAAGTTATTTTGGAATTCAATCTGGTCTCAAGTAAACTCTTTATTGGAAAACCATGTTGCGCTTTCCTATGATACTGTTTTATTTGGAATGGCTACGAGGAAGAAGAGTCAAATATCATCATATAATAATAAACTTTTATTAGTCATGACTGGGGTTGCCATTCAACATATTACCAACAATTGGAAAAATTACACATTCTGGTGGAATTCGTTATGCCATCTTTTTAAGATGGAAAGAGCAATAGCGGTACAAAAAGGGACATATAATAACTTTGTAAAGATATGGGGGCCATTGGAAAAGTATTGTGATGAATAGACATCAATTCTTTTCTTTTCTTTCTTTAGCTCTGTTTAGCACACTCAAGGGGGAAGGTGGATTTGGGGTGTAATTTAATAAGATTTGTTATCATATGTTATATACGTATAGTATACTCTATTTTAGTTGAAACTGTGATGAAGGGTGGGTGGGTGGGGGCCTTTTTTTTTTTTACACTATTAGATTTTATGTGTTAGATATTATAGTGCTATATTGGAATTACTTGTATGATATATTTTTGTGCACTTATTTGATTTGAAAATGAATAAAGATTTAAAAAATATATAATATATTATATATTCTGTATATATAATATATTATGTCTTATTAATCTAATCATTTAATATCAAATCAGAAATTCCCCCCCCCATTATTATTATGATATGTTGTACACTTGATGAAAGTTTTAAAAAAGAATAAAGAATTAAAAAAAAAAAAAAAAAAAGAAATCCCACCTCCCCATACTTTGCAATTATACCAATTAGGGAAAAATGATAATCCAATAATTACTCATTACAATATTCCATTAATGGCCTCTTTAGGGAGTCACCTGAATTTAATCTTATAGATAAAGGTAAATTGTGTAAAACAGGATCAAACCATAACTTCATACGTACCAAAGAAGCCGACTCTTGAAGTCTTGAGATACAAGAATTGATATTTACTGTTAAATTTGATAGTGATGGATTAACTTTAAGTAAGATAAAAATATCATCAGCGTACGTAAAAATCGGTTCTGAAATAGTAAGAAATTTAACTTTCTCCGAGGACAAACAAGGTTGGTCACATAAGTGGCCCATCCATAGCTTAAATGCCGCTTTCTCAAAAAAATGATGATGTCGAGGCTTGGTGGTGGGCTCTACTACACAAGAACAGCGTGGAGCAGCCGCAGGAAAACCAGATGAGAGGGTCACAGTCACACTACTGTCATCAATGGGAGAAAAATAATGGGAAACTGAACCAGCTGCCATAGCTGAGGAGGCAGAAGCGCCAAAATCCAGAGACCTCGTAGCCAATTCTGCCTTGCAAGCCCTGATGCTCTAACTCTGAGGGAAAAACAAAAAAGCTCTGTGGAGTGACGATGTTCCCAAATGGACTTTATTTGAAAGTGTCAAAGTTCCAAAGGTACCCTTTCCATTGCAAATGCAAGCAGTGTCTCACTTCCGGCTCACCACACAATTGTTTCCCACGTACTCACCTTTATAGGACCCCCAGGGACTCCTGAAGAAGACTTTTTGTCGAAACGCGTGTTGGGTCCTGTATCCCTAGCGGACTAGGTCCTTTAAGGCTCTTGTGTGGATGATTTCAGTGGACCTTTGGAACTTTCACACTTTCAAATAAAGTCCATTTGGGAACATCGTCACTCCATAGAGTTTTTTTTTGGTTTTTCTCTGGATTTTCTTCTTTGTGGATATTTCGGGGACAATCCCTTTTGTTTTTTTTTGCTTCTAACTCTGAGGGAGCCAAAAAACATTGAGCACACTGCCCCAATGCTGTTCAGTGAGAGCAATGTTTTACCGCTTCAGCTGCCATTAACAAAGAACTAAAAATAGAACTTTGAGTCAATAAAACCTGATGTGGCAGGAGAATTTAAAGCAGTACTCAGCATGAATTGCTGCCCACACCGAGTCTATCTGAATCTCTGTCAACAATGAATCCTTGCATAGAGAAGTAGTATAGGCATACCCACTTCCTAAATAAAGCCACAGCAGCCTTAAGCTCTCAAACTCCATTTTTTGTAAAAATCCTTTGAGGAAGGAGAACGAAGGAGGAAGAGGAAAGGAACCTGGCATCATTAGGTGTCCCTCAAAGGTAGTCACTAATAGCAGCTTGACTGAACTAGGAAACCCAGAACAGGAGCTATGAGCAGGTGAGACCAGTAGCTGGCGAGAGGCCATCCACCGCCTACTGGAAATAGAGGAAATATTGGCTGAGCAAGGAGTTTCCCGTCCTACAAAACAGAGTTCATCTCAGTAGATAGTCTTAACTAACAAGTCTCTGGATTCATCTGCTGGGTTAAGGATAGAAGGTAGACAGAAACCAATGTGAGAGCAAATAAGAAAAGGTACCTTTTCTGTAGTTTGGGCTGCAATATAAACGCAGTTTAGTTAGTCTGTGAATTTAGACCTAAAGAGCATATGGAGCCGTATTTTGTCCCCATTTGCTACTCCTTACATAGCTTTACTGATATTAGTTTGGTGGTTGAATGTATCCATAAAGGTTCAGCAAAAAGTTCATTTTTTTTAGAGGAATGAACACATTCTTTGACCTGGTGTTTCAAAACATAATGAACTCTGGGTTTCTAGCTTCGATTAAAACCATTAATCATTAGATGTTTCGATCTGCATGACCAGTGTCAATAACTTAACCATACCTATGCAGACAAAAAATTTGATTAGCTCCCTCAAAGAAATTATCTTATTAACAAATGCAGCCGCTTGGAGGTGGCCTCTTTGGACAGTAGCACTACTTATGGCACCATCTGCAACATCTATATATGGGAAAGGGAGATTATTTGCCTCAGAAAACATTTTCAGATCACTCAAAACAGCCATAAGGTAAACAAAAATCCTTACGTTCCTCTTTCACCGGATGTCGGAGTTGACTTAAGTGTGATCTGCCTCTGCTGTTCTTGAACCTGTTAGACAATAAAATAATCCACCAATCAATTTGTAGCTGTTGAAGCTCTGAGCACAGTAAGACCACTGGTCCTTTCATTTGGAGCTTTTTCACCAGAGAAGGGCTTCTCAGACGAGCAGGAGAATGGCATATGCAAACGAGACAAATATCTTGGCCTCAAATGTTTAGCAGGGGCCTTCTTACGTTTGCTAATTCAATGATTCCCAAAGCAAGTCAGTTGCTAGCAGAAAGAAGAACGGGAGTTGGGAGTGGGGTAGGGTAGGTCGGGTCATTGGTGCCCATAAGGGTCCATCTATTCTCCCCATTCTATGTGTACTCTCTTCCAAGCAGCAGGATCAGTTGGCAAACAGTGCACTTTACCTGCTGCTTCCTCCTTTCCCTCTCCAGTCAGTGGACATTTTAAAATGTTCTTTACACAACCCATTTTGAGTACTAAACGAAGTAGGCTACATCCTTTTCTTCCACTCCTGTTTAAAGAACATCACTGTGCTCCTCATTATCATCTTTCATTTGGCTTTGTTTTCCCCATTCCAAATCTGTCATAACTACTATGTTCTAAGAGCTGCCTCATTGTTTGGTCTATGTGTGAGTTTGTGGAATGGGGGTAGGGAGAAACCCACAAAAAAACCTACTCCTTGGACGAGATATGAGTTCAGGAAGAAAGACGTTCTACAAGCTGTAATGGTAGGACTCTTGAAATAGAACTCTAAGGACAATATTCAAGCAAATTCCAACAGCCCTTCCAAAGGAGATGGGTACAGCTCACTCACACCTGCTGGAGACTGAAAGAAGACTGATAGGAATAGGGAAGGTATCTCTTATATATTATTCCACAGTTTTGTTTTCAGTCTCCACCTACTGGTCATGATTGGATATATATCCACTCGTAAAGATTAACCTCTACTGGTCTGGAGAGTGCTAAAGAAATTTGAATTTGAACATTCTGTGTACAGGTCTCTTCTCTGCACGTCCATAAGTTTCCTTCCCTTAAGACCCCACTGAAAGAACTCTATGCCTTGTACCTTATTAGTCTGCTCCTGAGGCTCATCTCGCTGTTCATGGTATCTCTCTTGGTACTCTCGAAGTTCTCTTTCCAGACGGCCAATTCGACCTTCGTACTGAGATCTCAGGGCACTCATGCGCACATCCAGCTCTTCTTTTTGCGCCTCTAATGCGTTGATTCTTTGTTTTAATTCTTCATTTTCTTTTGTCAGTTGCTCTTTTGTACCTACGCAGAAGATACATTTATACTTAGTTTCTCTGAAGTTTTAGAGACAGACTCAGATCCAGTGCAATTTGGTACATTAAGCACTTTAGTTCAAATCTTATTTGAGACAGGAATGAGTTCACACATAACAAAACATCAAACAAGAATTACAACCTAATTGTTGAAATCATCATCTGAACACTGTTGGATCACCATAATTTGAATGTTTTTTCACCCCTTCCATTTCACATCTATTTCTCCCTATCCCCCTTTGCCTTGTCCTGTCTAATCCATCGTGTGGTCAACCTGAAAATATTTCCAGACGTGGAGGTGGCCTGTGTTTTTATGGCCTCCTATTTTACTTTCAAGCACTTATCTCCCCACCCTTGCACCTCCCTCCCTCCCCAGAACTAACAAAACAGAGCAAACATTCAAGCTAAGCATTATTTACATCATGCTCTTCCTAAGACGTCTTTCCACAAAAAATACAGCCATCAGTAATCAAAGGTTTTACCCCTTATGTTCTAACACTAGGGAAATCTATCCAGTTTAGTTTTCAACACAATGAAACAAGTCTTAAATGGCATGAAATTTTTCTCCCTGAGGCGACAGCCTAGCACTTTTCTGTTCCATTGTCATCAAGTTAATATAATTTTTGTCAAAAAGGTGGTAAGATCAAATGTCAACAAATATCCCCCCCCACATCATCTTTCCTAACTATCACTATAGACTTTAGCTAGAACACCCAAAGCCTCCACTTTATCTTTTAGTAATCCCAACAGAGATTGTATAATTGTATGCTCTATTAATTTTTTCTAAATAGTATATAATATGCGTGCCCAATATCATGCTGTTCTGGGACAGTCCCACAACTTGTGCATTAACATACCTTGGCTCATCTAACATTTTTGACAAGTGTCTGTGGGAAGTCACCCTGCACTTGTGAGAAATATACTCTATGCAAAATTCAATATCGGCATTTACAAATATCAGCTATGGAATATTTCTGAGGCATTTTACCTAACAAGTGAAGTAAATTGAGAGTGAGTGCTGTTAAAGCTAAATCAAAACCCCACTTTCTCGAGACATCACTTAAATCTGTTGAGGGATTCTACCTTTAATAGTGTCTTATGAATTTGAGAGAGAATGGAGGTTTTTTTTTTTTTTTTTTTAATTCTTTATTCATTTTAAAAATCTTTCATCAAGTGTACAATAATCATAATAAACACAATAAATCAAGGCACTTGTATATCTTATCATTATAATCTAAACATATAAATGTAACCCTCTCCCCACCCTCCCTCAAAACCCTTCATTCATGTAACGAAACCTATCTTTGTATCCCTCCCCCCTCCTATTATTATATGATGTCTGACTAATAGGAAAATAACATTTAATCATGACAAAAAGACGCCAATGGCTCCCATATTTTAATAAAATTATTATAATTTCCATTTTGTGTCGCTATTGATCTTTCCATTCTATATATGTGGCATAATGAATTCCACCAAAAATTAAAGTTTAATCTAGAATGATCTTTCCAGTTATTAGGAATATGTTGGATGGCAACTCCAGTCATGATCATTAAAAGTTTATTATTACTCGATGATATCTGACTCTTTTTTCTCATAGACATTCCAAATAACACAGTATCATAAGATAACGCTACATGGTTTTCCAATAAACAATTTATTTGATCCCAGATTGAGTTCCAAAAGGCTAAGATATGGGGGACAGTAGAATAAAAGATGATCCAAAGTCCCTACTTCCGACTTACAATGCCAGCATCTATTGGACAAGGTACTATTTAACTTTTGTAATCTAACTGGGGGTCCAAAAAGCTCTTTTTAAAAAAAATTTCAGCGCCGTTTCAGCAAAGCGTCCCCTGAAGAAGGCGTCTTCTATACACTCAAGCTGGGATCCTTGTTGGGACCACTGTTTCTTATATAGACCATCATTGATTAAGAACATAAGAACTGCCATCTCCGGATCAGACCTTCGGTCCATCAAGTCCGGCGATCCGCACACGCGGAGGCCCTGCCAGGTGTACACCTGGCGTAATTTATAGTCCACCATATCTTTATATGCCTCTCTTAAGGAGATATGCATCTAGTTTGCTCTTGAAGCCTAGGACGGTCGATTCCGCAATAATCTCCTCTGGGAGGGCATTCCAGGCGTCAACCACTCTCTGAGTGAAGCAGAACCTCCTGACATTAGTCCTGAACCTGTCCCCCCTTAGCTTCATTACATGTCCTCTAGTCCGTGTCAAATTGGACAATGTAAATAATCTTCTCTGCTCTATTTTGTCGATTCCTTTCAGTATTTTGCTAATAAAGACTTTATCGTTGGTTGAAAAAAACACCTCCCTTGCCTTTTCTTCTTGTTCTGCTTATATTTCAAGGCGCGGTGTTCTTCTGTCTGCCTGGTTGCATTTACATTATCAGCTTGTTTTAGTGATCAGAGTGTCACCAGTTTTAAAGAAATAAATGAAGTATTACTAGTGAGAAACTTAATTCAATAAAGCCTGTGGGTGGGGGAGGGGGATAATTTATGTACTTCAGATGATAATAGAAAGAATTTCAAGTGATGTGTTGAATTAATTGATGTAATATTGTACACTTGATGGAAGATGAAAAAAATGAATAAAGAATTGGAAAAAAAAATAAAATAAAAGCCTGTCCTTAACTGCATTATTTGGCCAAGTTAAATTAAGCCGTATTTTGACCAATCTCACTTTTTTTAAAGTCATTTGTCCTTCACTTACCAGACAGCTGCGCAAATCTCTGTTTGGCAGCCAGGAGCGTTTTCCTGGTCTTTTCTTCCTTCTCAGATATCTGCTGCCGGAGCTGCTCTTCCTGCGTCGTTTGGTCTTGCAGGTCTTGGCGGATGCGAGACAGCTCAGCCTGCAGCTGCGTTACCTGTTCCTGCAGACGTTTACTTTCCGTTTCTCTCTCTTCTATAATCTACAAAAAGTAATTAGCCTTCACAAGCTGGAGTGAAAAGTCAATCTAATTTATAGATTTGGCTGAACAAAGTTTTGAAAAAAATGGCCATTTGCACAGTTCAGACTATCTTAGCCAATCACTTTAGTAGTCATTCTTGCCTCTCTCATTGTCAACAGGTACTCTAGCAATTACTACAAGGACACTAGGGTAGGATTACCAGAAGTCCGGATTTTCACGGACATGTCCTCCTTTTGAGGACATGTCTGGGAGTCCGGCTTTTCAAAACTTTGTCTGGGTTTTGAAAAACTTCCCCCGAAATTGTGTTGGGCAAGAGGGCGTTAACGGGGCGGGGATGGGTGGGTCTAGGAGAACAGATTTTATGAATGTAAAATCTGGCAACCCAACAATGGGGGTCAGAACAGAGGTATAAAGGAATGGAACCCAGATACATCTGAACATTACAGAGGGCCAGAGGAGAAGATTCCGCCCACATACACACATGACTGCACGAACACTCCGGCGGCTTTTGACAAGTGTGAAACCTTAAAACGCGCCGAGAAGGTAAGGGGGAAGGGAGGGAGATGCACGGACCGGGCGTGGGGTGCCGAAGGGCAGTGAGGTGGCGAGAGGGAAGGGTGGATGCTGCGGGGACAGGGCAGTGAAGGGGACGGTGGTCCGGTGACGGGGACAGACTTTTTCTCCCGTGTCATTCTCTAATCAGAGATAATAAACACCTTTTACTATACAGTTTTTCTGGAACCTCAGGCCACCACTCAGAGCTCAAACTCGTTCATTGCTCTAAGCTTTATGTGGAAGCTCCTCATTGGATCCTTTTATATTTTTTAAAGCCTCTTTTTGCTTTTGTGATTAGTTTTTTGTTTTTTCTTAGACAATTTTATAATCAGACTCAAAGCTTAAGACATTAAGCAATACTTAGCTCGATCTTGTGGTCTTTGGCTACGGGGGACTTCATACCAACATGTTTCGCTAAACAGCTTTATCAAGGTTTAACCCCTTTCAAATTTACCGCCAAGACTTGTGACCACTTATCCACATAATCAAGAAGATTTGGGGACCATTAACAGATTTTTGCAATGAATGATTTTAATTTTTTTTTTTCCCATAGTAAGATAATGGTTAAAGAAGGGAGGGAGGGAAGGGATAAGGAATTTATTCTCTTTATTATACATTATAAAAAATATATCATAATGAATAAATGATAGTCCTATGAGAAATTAATGTGATAAAGGGAGAGAAAAGGGTTCATAATTAAATAATAATTGATAAAATCATTACAATATATATGTTATATAAATTCATAAGAAAAATAATATAAAATATGGTTTATATAAAATACATTATAGAGATATCAAGTGTATTGTTAAGATAAATGTATGGAAAATTTATAACACTTGTTGATATGTGAAAAAATCAATAAAAAAATCTTAGAAAAAAAAAAAATAATAAATATGGAGTACATACAGTGTGTGCTGTAATAGAATACAATTGAGTTTAAGAGAAGGGGGGAACAAAGCATATTAGATGGAAAGGGGAGAGCAACAATCTTAGAAGGGGGGCGGGCGGAAAAGTAAAGGAAGAGGTGAGGAGCGTTGAGGAGGGGGGAAGGGGAGCGTTAAGGGTTTTACTATGTAAAGCTATGCTGTAATTGACAAATTAACCAACGAGAAACAAAAGAGGATGACCTAAGTTTCCACAGAGAAAAATGGCAAACCCAAACAAAACAGAGCTGTGGAAACCAACAATGTTCAAAATCTTCGATTTATTTCAATAACTTAAAACACTGTCCACATTTGTATAGAATGGACCCAACAAGGGCTGCGTTTCGACAAACCAACTTCCTCGGGGGTCCTAAAATGTTTACATGGAATAATAAGAAGATAATGAACTGATGGTATTTCTTTCATATAGGGGGGGAGGATGGGGAAAAATTTGATTTAATAAAGAGTTTATAATAAATATATGGAATGTTTAATGGTAACAAAATGGAGGGAAATTAATTATTTATATACTTATGATATTATTGAAAGAATTTCAAGTGTTGTATGAATGTCTTTCATGTTGTTCTTTTGTACACCTGTTGTAAGTTTTAAAATGAATAAAGAATAGTTTAAAAAAAGAGAGATGATAATGAATGTAAAATAATTAAATATCGATAAAAATTGACAAATTCCCAGAATACAGGACAAAAAGCACAGTTACTTACTGTAACAGGTGTTATCCAGGGACAGCAGGCAGATATTCTTGACTGATGGGTGACGGCACTGACGGAGCCCCGGTACGGACAATTTTAGAGTGATTGCACTCTAAGAACTTAGAAAGTTCTAGCTAGGCCGCACCGCGCGTGCGCGAGTGCCTTCCCGCCCGACAGAGGCGCGCGGTCCCCAGTTAAGATAAGCCAGCTAAGAAGCCAACCCAGGGAGGTGGGAGGGACGCAAGAATATCTGCCTGCTGTCCCTGTACGGTAAGTAACTGTGCTTTATCCCAGGACAAGCAGGCAGCATATTCTTGACTGATGGGTGACCTCCAAGCTAACAAAAAGAGGGATGGAGGGAAGGTTGGCCATTAAGAAAACAAATTTTGTAAAACAGATTGGCCGAAGTGTCTATCCCGTCTGGAGAATGCATCCAGACAATAGTGAGATGTGAAAGTATGAACTGAGGACCAAGTAGCAGCCTTGCAGATTTCCTCAATAGGAGTGGAACGGAGGAAAGCTACAGATGCTGCCATAGCTCTAACTTTGTGGCCCGTGACAGAACCTTCCAGTGCCAGGCCCGACTGAGCATAACAGAATGAAACGCAAGCAGCAAGCCAATTGGATAAGGTGCGTTTAGATACAGGATGACCCCACTTGTTAGGATCAAAAGACAAAAACAGTTGAGGAGATGATCTGTGAGGTTTAGTGCGTTCAAGATAGTAAGCCAAAGCACGTTTACAGTCCAAGGTATGCAAAGCCTGTTCACCTGGATGAGAATGAGGCTTTGGAAAAAATACAGGTAGGACAATGGACTGATTAAGATGAAAGTCAGACACAACCTTAGGGAGAAACTTGGGATGTGTACGTAGAACCACCTTATCATAGTGAAAAACAGTGAAAGGTGGATCGGCCACTAGTGCATGCAACTCACTGACCCTCCTGGCAGAAGTGAGAGCTATCAGGAAGACCACTTTCCAAGTGAGAAATTTGAAATGTGCTGTGGACCGCGCGCCTCTGTCGGGCGGGAAGGCACTCGCGCACGCGCGGTGCGGCCTAGCTAGAACTTTCTAAGTTCTTAGAGTGCAATCACTCTAAAATTGTCCGTACCGGGGCTCCGTTGGTGCCGTCAACCATCAGTCAAGAATATGCTGCCTGCTTGTCCTGGGATAACTGCTTATTCTGACTAGATGGAATCTCCTTCTTTAGAGAGGACATTGGGTATTTGGATGAACCAAGGTTTTTCTTACCCTTTGCAGATTTTCAATCTGACTCTCCAGTGCCACACCCTTTGTTTCAGCCTGGTTCAGAGATTCTTTCAACTCCTGAACTTCCTGCAGAGATGCTTGTGGCTCTGGCTGTTCCTTGACAGCTGGAGCAGATGTTTCAGCAACCAGCTACAGAAATGGAATGAGTTACATTTAGGGCATAGACAAGATATCTTCTCCAAGACGAGATAGGATGCTCCAAAAATATTTTGAAAAGAGACTAATGTGGTATGATTCTTAGATCCTGGTGACATATTGATTACCACTTCTAATAATAGCCTGTAATCAGATCTATAGTACTATTGACACATTATTTCTAAACAAATCTCAATGTCTATTAGCAAAGAATGGCTTCCAAAAGCTTTATAAATGTTTATAAAGAAAAATCTATAGTAACCTTTTTGAACTGCCAACGCTCTTTCCATTTTAAAGGTTACTATAATAAATTTAAGGATGTGTGGGGGCCATTTTTAAATTATTATCATGAATAATTTACACTTTTCCCAATTTTAATTCTTACATGTGGATCAGGGGGAGGGGGTTGAATTTCTATTAATAATATTTATGAATGATAAGATATTATATTCATGTGGTATATGGAAGTGGGAGGGGGTGGGGTTATATCTTTTTGTCATACGATATGGTAGATATTGTATTCTAATTGTTTGATATTTACTGTACACTTGTGAATTATAAAATGAATAAAGAATTTAAAAAAAAAAACAAAAAATCTATGCAACGATGTAAGGCTAGGCTCAGTTAGGGCCCTGGCCTTTGACCTAAGGGCCGCCACCGGAGCGGACTGCTGGGCGGCAAATCTTGCGTTCTTCTTGAAACCCTGCAGTCACCTTATCATGCTGCGCCTTCAGCTCTTCATACTGAGTCTTGTACCTTCGCCCAATCTTCTTGACCTGAGTGATGGTTTTTATTTTTTCCTGGATGTCTACTGTTTTAGCTTCCAGCTCCTTTAGCACGTTTTCCTTTTCTATCTTCACGCGGGCTATTTCTTCTCGCGCACTGTGCAGCTGGTTTTGGCTTGTACTTAAGGATGCATTTGATCTACATCACGCAAAACAAAAAACAAACCAAATAAAATAATAAAAGCAATCAAAAAACAGTCTTTTCGAAACACTCAGGATCAGCATAAATTTTCTTTTTTTTATTCATTTTCATACATCCACATAGAAACATAGAAATTTTAAACAATCTCATAAAACATACACTTGAATTCCTTTCATGTACCACTGTAAATACAATATATTATTCTGTATTTATGAAATATATGTATTACCTAATATGTATAATAATTGTTATTAAAATTTAAACAATTTTCTAAAAACCCAAAGGACTAAAGAAAAGGTCCCAGCACAGATCAGAATTTTGAGATTTCCCTGAATGCAGAGTATGAGCAAGAAATCTCATAGAACCTAAATTCATAGATTTTTAAAACTATTTTAATGAACTGAAAGTTTTAGGGTCATCTTTCAGAAAAGTCCAAATACCTTGCTATTTCTGCCTTGAGCCGGCCCATTTCTTCTGTCAGCTGCTGTATGCGTTTTATAGTCACTTCCTTATCTGAAAGGAGTTTGCGGTACTCATCGAGGTCTGTATCTTTTTGCTGGTTCAGCAGGTGCTACAGAAGAAAGCTTAAAATTACCCCAAAGCAGCTCGTGTGTTTTTAACATAAGCTTTTGATGATCCTGACAGGAGTAGGGATACAACAAATAACATTGAATTGGAAAAATTGTTCTAGACTAAATTGCAGCTTCTGGTGGAACTCAGTGTGTCATCTGTACAAAATGGAACGTTTACTTGCAATACAAAATGGTCATTTTAATAGATTTAAAGATGTGTGGGGGCCAATAATAAATTATCATAACGATTAATGTTAATTTATTATTCTTTTTCCTTATATGATAATTGAAAGAATGGGAGGATGGGTGGGTTATGATAATTTAATATAGATGTGCATAATTTAATTGATTAATATACATAGGAATTATATTATTCATGTATAGTTATGAGATGGGGGTGGGATATAAATCTTTTAGTTATATATTGTTATGGAATTATCAAGTGATAATGTAATATGTTGTGTTCATATTTTAATGTACACTTGATGTATATGTTAAAATGAATAAAGATTTGATAAAAAAAAAAATGGCGGGCCACACGGATGATCTAGAACAGTGTTCTTCAACCTTTTTGCACCCGTGGACCGGCAGAAATAAAAGAATTATTTTGTGGACCGGCAAACTACTAGGACTAAAATTTAAAAACCCCGTTTACGCCCATCTCCGCGAGCTCGGTCCCCGCAAACCATCTGATTCCATCTGCACAAGCCGCAATTATGATTTTATATTGAACATATTTTATTAAAGTATAAAAATAAATAATATTCTGAACAATTGTGATTTTATAAATACAAATATACAGAGCACGGACCAACAAAACCCCTGTCTCCCCTCCCCTTCACATATATCCCCTCTACTATCAAGAAAACTGAACAAGCCAAGTTATTATAGAATGCTACATAGAAATATCATGCTAACAGAATACTGCAGTCCCCAGTTATGTCTCTAGCAGGATATGTAATTCAAATCTGATATATTCTAATGACAAAATAGAAATAAAATTATTTTTTTCTACCTTTTGTTGTCTCTGGTTTCTGCTTTCATCTTCTTTTCACTCTTTTCCTTCCAGCATCTGCCCGTTCCATCCAATGTCTGCCCTCTCCCCCTTCCATATGTATCTGACTTCTTTCTATGCCCCTCTTCCTTGTCCATCCTCCTCTCTCCTTTTTACATCATTCATTCCAGCTTCACTGCCTTCTTCATTTTTATCTCTCCTACACCAGATCTAGCATCTTTATCCCTCTCTCATTTCTCTGCTGACCCCCTTTCCAGCATCAATGTCTCTCTACTTTCTCATTCCTCTCTCTCCCCTTTCTCTCATCTGATCTCTCCATTCCACCCTGACCCCCTTCCCCTCCTGTAATCTCCCTGCCAGCTGTTTCCTTCCTTTTTTCCTTCTCCCTTCCCTCCTCCCTCTATGCAACATTAACTCTCTTCCCATCCCTTTCCCTCCTCCCTCCCAGCAGCATCTCTCCTTCTTCTCCCTTCCCTCTTCCCTCTACCCAACAGTAACTCTCTTCCCATCTCTTTCACTCCTCCCCTCCCAGCAGCATCTCTCCTTCTTCTCCCTTCCCTCCTCCCTCTATCCAACATTAACTCTCTTCCCATACCTTTCCCTCCTCCCCTCCCAGCAGCATCTCTCCTTCTAACTCCCTTCAAGTCCAGTAACAGCTCTCCCTTTTCCAGACCTTCCCAACCTCCTACAGTGGCTTCCTCCCCTTCCAGCAGCTCTCGGTACTTGCCTGCAGGAAGTTGCCGGTAAATCACTTCCCTGGCAAATTGGAGAGCTGGTGGGAGGGGAGACAGCCACTGTGAAGGCTCTCCAGGATCTTGTTCGCACAGGCTGACCATCTCCCTCTACCTGCACCTGAATCTGCAGCTCTCTCCGGTCTAATCGCAACTTCCCCGCGGCCCTCTTCAGCAACTCGGCAGGGGTGGCGATCAAGACACGCTGCCGACGTCGGGACCTTCACTCTCTGAGTCCCGCCTATTTTGTTTCAACTTCCTGTTTCCGAACAGGCGAGACTCAGAGAGGGAAGGCCACGACGTTGGCAGCCTATCTTGATCGCCTGAGGCTGGGAGGAACATTAGTCGGCAGGAAATTTAACTGCCGTCTTGATCTCGCCGGCCCTGCGCGGACCGGCAGAAATTTTCTGCGGACCGGCACTGGTCCGCGGACCGGCGGTTGAAGAACTGTGATCTAGAAGGCTCACTAATAATGGTAGCTATTTAGAGCGGGTTAGTTTGATGATAGCCATCCAACCAGAAGCTGGCTTTATCTGGTGGGCTGCAAATACAATAATGCTCACATTGCACAGCATTTGGCAGGTACACAAAGGACCACAGAAGGCTGTTTAGTTTAGTACAGTGGTTTGTGGGTCCTGAAGGGAACTAAATAAGGTCATTTTCTTTATTTGGTACTAACTGTGGCAAGAGACAAGATAGTCAATACTTCAAAATTCTGTGTAATCAATCTGATGTCTGGCTTTGGTATTGTGCTAGTCTAGAACACCCAGGCAGGCTCCTGCTGCTGCCTAACCACCTGGATTCCATGGTTTATCATCAATACTGTATACCAAGAAAGCTTGGGACAAGTACATTGGATCACTAAGGAATAGGCAGACTAGATAGGCTATATTTTTCTCTGCGTCTATATAATAATCCCTGGCCTTTCTCATGGAGTACATTATAGTAAGGTCACAAAACACACCTTTTAAAGCACTATTGACCAAAGAAGCTGCTCCTCTCCAGCCTCACAGAATATTACACTCTTGGGCTCATTTCTATCACAAGGAAGCAGACAGACTGCAATCCGTGAAAAAGGAGTTGGTAGAAGAAATGCATTCTCAGCCATGCAGGGCAATCCATAACTTCCTCTCAGCAATTTAATGTTGTTCTGTTCTTTTTACTTCCAAAATTTAAATCCAAGATAAAACAACTGATTTACTAGTAAAATATGCGTAACGGGTGGAAGACATTCTACGACGGTTCTCTGTTAAGCACACACTATACTTGGTCAGGCTGGCAAACATTAAATTTATTCTAAGATGCAATTCAGAGCTCCAGCCTCCACTGACCTGGATTCGGGTCTTCAAGCGCTTTATATCCTCCTCTAGAAGCCTGTTCTCTGCCTGCAGCATGCCACTCTTCTCACTCAACTCCGTGTTAGATTCCTGCAATGGCAGGATATCTGACTCCAGCTTCCGCACCTGCAAAACATCCAACAGACAAGCCATGGAAAGGAAGATCAAAGCCTAGCAAGAAATAAACACTTCACTATAACAAATAGTCTAAAATGGTCCAAGGTAATTCGTACTACCAGGCCATCCAGCTCCACGTTCTGGCTGATTGGATTGCCCATTCAAACAAGCGAGGGCATTTAGATCAGTCTTGGGTGGGGTCCGCTCCACTTTGGGCAATTCTGTAGCTGCATAATTCTTTACTTTTGGAGTATATTAAGGGCACCCCAATGGGGATAAATCGCCCTCTTAACACTTGGCATGGGCGGAAAAAAGGGCACTTATCTGTTAACAGGTGTTATCCACGGAGCCTGGTACGGACAGTATATTGTCTTGTTAAAAATTTTTCAAAGTCTACAATACTTTGAAAAATTTTTAACAAGACAATTAATATTAATATTGACAGGGGTCGCCATGCAACAAATTACTCAAAATTGGAAGGATTATACTAAATTAAATTATACATTTTGGTGGAATTCAGTTTGCCACATATATAAGATGGAAAAGATGATAGCGTTACAACAAGGGAATCTTCATAATTTAAAAAAAATATGGGAACCATTGACTAATTACTCTAATGATCAGATATCTTAGCACATGGGTAGCAGATATGTGGGGGAGGGGTGGGAAATGTATATCATATGGAATTAGGAATATTGATAAAAAGGGGGGTATTTATTTTATCTTACAAGAATATTTGATATGTGAAAATTGTTTTTATTATGTATAATTCACTTGTTGTAAGAATCAAAAATGAATAAAGATTTATATTAAAAAAAAAAAAAATTTTCAAAGTCGAGACGGCCCACACTGCACATGCATGGATGCCTTCCCGCTCGTTGGCTCACGTGACCATCCGTCTTCTATTCCCCCCACCTTTTTAATTCGCAGCAACGTAAGACATTATGCAAACCTTTGCATGCATTTGCTGCAGTTCCTGCTCCAACCTCTCCCTTTCATCTCTTAGCATCTTATTTGTCTCTACGAGCACATTCATCGTTTCTGTCTTCTTTAACAGATCCTCATGCTGGGCCATCATTTTTGCTGTAACCTTGGGGTGGAGGGGAGACAAGTCCATCAGTGATCAAACAGATCTCCTTTTACTTCTTGTAGTAACATTTATCTGGTATTGGAAAATCTACTGGCATTAGCATGTATAGTATATATAGTGCCAGAAGTAGATAGCAATTAGAGAATGGCACAAATTTTTCCCTGTCTCCGGGGAACTCATTTTCCTGTCCCGTTCTGGTGAGTTCTTTTCTTGTCCCTGCCCCAGCTCTGTCCTCATCTCCACGAGCCTCAAAACACTTAAAAGTCATAAATGTTCGAGGCTTGTGCAGTTAAGGCAGAGCTTACAGGAATGGAGCAGGGACATGGACAGTGACAAAATTCACGGGGACAGGGAAAATGAGTTCCTGCGGGGACGGGGACAAATTCTCTAATAGCAATCTACTCATATCAGCAGTTGTAACAGCACAGTTTATTTCATCTATGCAGATATAACATATAATATGTAATTTACATGAAATCTGCATGCAAACTAAACTAGCTACCTACCTACACCAAGAAGTAGCTTCCTAACCCAGTCCTGCAGGTTTAACTTATCAGTTATGCCTTCCATATCCATAAAAATAGGTAAGTGCTATTTTTGATACTAAACTAACTTACCATGATCATATCAGTAACATTGTGAAAATCACCTTTTATAGGTTACGCAAAATTCGTTCCATTTCAAAATTTCTTTGCCCCAAATCACTTACAATATTGATTCACTCTTTGGTGATGTCTAAAATTGATTATTGCAATTCTTTATTTAAAGGAATTGCACTATATGAAATTAAACGATTACAAATCATACAAAATACAGCTATAAAATTAATAACCAATTCAAAAAAATTTGATCATGTAACACCACTCCTCAAGGAGGCTCATTGGCTCCCTGTTAATTACAGAATCACTTATAAATTATGTTTAATTATCTTTAAAACTCTGATCAATAAGACCCCTGCATTTTTATATAGATTTCTTATTCCATATTCTACAAAGAGAATTCTACGTTCTAGCGAACAAAATCTGCTATCTATCCCTTCATTAAAAATTATCAAAACAAGGAGACAATTTATTTTTTCATGTACTGCACCGCAAACATGGAACGCCCTCCCTATTTTTTTACGAGAGGAAAAAGAACTTGGAAAATTTAAAACTGAACTTAAAACCTTCCTTTTTAAAGATGCTTTTACAACATAATTTTAGTTTCAGTATCATGTTTTCCTATATGATACCTGTGTTAACTATTTCCCTTTGTGTTTTCCTTCAATGTTTCTTCTTTACTTTATGAATTGTAGTTCATCCCTCCTTTCCCATGTTTATCAATGTTAAAATCAAGAGTTCTTACCCATTTTTTAAGTAATTGTATGTACTGTATTGTTTGTTTTATTTTTTTATATTTAATAATTGTAAATTTTAAAGTGTACATCGCTTAGAATATTTGATTAAGCGATTGATCAAGTCACCTAATAAACTTGAAACTTGCATATATTGGAAAGCCAGCATATGCATGCTCATTGTAAAAACACGACTGACTAGGTGAGCCTCCAGGTCAGTGTGAGGAAATACTGCCCTACAGAAGTACAATTCAACTATAGTCCATCAAGGCTGCAAACTTGGCTGGATTTTAGAATGCCCACAATTACCTACAGTACCCAGTCAAGAGTATAGGGTTAAGTGGCATATTTTATTTACATCGGAAACCAGACTCGTTTGCAGCAACACACAAAACTTAATTAGTGAATAACCCCACCTTGGAATGCGTTTTTCCCGTTATTACTAATAGAAAAGTCTATGAATAAAGGGATCAAAAACTAATCTTCAACTATTTTAGCTGGAGAATAACTTGCAAACATCAGTTTGTAAAACCGATAGGATGTTGCCTAGCAATTGAATTTCAGTACCCGGAAGGTGTTCATATTTTCTTTGAGTTGGGTTTTAATATTACAGTAAAATGTTTGAAAGCAAGAATTAATATCATAAATTAGCCCACTACACTTGTGGTATCATTCAACAGGGGTTGTTCAAATTCTTATTTTTTTCTTTTTTATTCTTTATTAAATAAGGGAAAAAGCCGCAGAGTCAGTCCATCGGCAAAAACCTTGAAAGTAAGAATTGCCATACTGGGTCAGGCCAAAGGTCTATGCAGCCTGGTACCCTATTCCTAACACTTGCCAAGCCAGATTACAAGTACCTGGTAGAATACCAAAAAGCAGCAAGTTTCCATGCTACTTAAGCAATGGTTTTCCACAGGACTAGGTTATGTTGTATAACATTGCATATTCTATTTTAATTGAGAATGGGATGAAGGGGGGAGGGGGGGAGTTTTTCACTATTATATGTTAGATAATATAGTGCTATATTGTAATTATTTCTATGATATATTTCTATGCACTTATTGTTTGATTTGAAAATGAATAAAAATTAAAAAAAAACAACAACAAAACAGTAGGTTATGGACTTTTAACTCCAAACATTTTTTTAAATCCAGCTACATTAGATGCTTTTACAATATCTTCTTGCAATGTTAAATGCCAGTAATGACATGCAATTGGAAAAATTATGACAGATTAAACTATAAATTCTGGTGGAATTCTGTATGTCATATATATAAGATGGAATGTGCAATAGCAACACAGAGAGGGTATTTTGGTAAGTTTCAGAAGATCTAGGAACCATTAGCAGACTTTTGTACTGAATGATAACATTTTCCCAAAGTAAAACATGTGGGTGGGTATTATTTTATTCATCTCACAATGTATATGAATTTCTCAATATCTTTGCTGTATTAGGTTGGTATTTCTGCAATGGGTGGGGAGGGGATGGGAAGGTTTTCTATTTTAATATTAATTGTCTTGCATATTGGATGTATAACATAATATTCAAGATATTACAGAATATGATTATAGAATGATATGTTGTATTTTAAATGTTATATTAAGGAAAATCAAGTGTGTATTTATAAGATCATGTCTTTTTCTGTTACACTTGTTGTAATATGTAAAAATGAATAAAATTTTTTTTAATTATTCTAATGATCAAATATCTTAGCACATGGGTAGTAGATATGTAGGGGTGGGAGGGGGAATGTATATCATATGGAAATAGGAATATTGATAAAAAGGGGGGGATTTATTCTATATTATAAAAGGATTTGTTTGTAAATACAAGTGCCATATGACAATTGATTATAATATGTTTAATTCACTTGTTGTAAGAATTTAAAAATGAATAAATAAAAAATGAAAAAAAAAACCCCCAATATCTTCTTGCAACAAGTGCCACAGTGTAACTAGGCACTGGTCCATATTCTATAAACAGCACCTTAATTTAGGAACTGGTAGGTGCCCTACCAGTGCCTAAGTTAAGTGCAAAAGTGGGCTTAAAATTATTAAGGTGCCTATCAGAGCCTAAAAAAAAAACAAACAGCGCCAGAATTGTGTCTCCAGAGGCGCTTTAAGATGCGTTAGGCGTTGTAAAGCCCCTCCGAAGGCGCGAATCAAGTAAAAGGTAGGCGCCAGAAATGTAGGCCTTGAAAACCCTGAGCTACATTTCTGGCTCATACCTTTACCAAAGGCACGATTCTGAAAATGGCACCGTTGCATGACTGACACGAGATCGGCAACCGCTTTTAATCTAATCTAAACCTTAAGTTTATATACCGCATCATCTCCATGGGTACGGAGCTCGACAAGGTTTACAAGAACTTAAAATAGTGGGTAGAGAAGAAGAAAAAGGATTACATGAACTTATGTGTAGAAGGGGGGGGGGGGGAGGACAGAGTTACAATTTGCTGAAAAGCCAGGTTTTCAGTGGTTTGCGGAATAACTGAAGGGAGCTCAGGTTCCGCAACGGGGAGGTGAGGTCGTTCCAAAGACCTGTGATTTTGAAGAGAAGGGATTTTCCCAGTTGCTACTCTTTGGGATTCCGGAATCTTGCTATTCCTTGGGATTCTGTATGGAATGTTGCTACTCTTTGGGATTCCAGAATCTTGCTATTCCTTGGGATTTTGTTTGGAATGTTGCTACTCTAATCTAATCTAATCTAAACCTTAAGTTTATATACTGCATCATCTCCATGAGAATGGAGCTCGACACGGTTTACAAGAACTTAAAATAGTGGGTAGAGAAGAAGAAAAAGGATGACATGAACTTATGTGCAAAAGGGGAGAAGGATAGAGCCACAATTTGCTGAAAAGCCAGGTTTTCAGTGGTTTGCGGAATAACTGAAGGGAGCTCAGGTTCCGCAACGGGGAGGTGAGGTCGTTCCAAAGACCTGTGATTTTGAAGAGAAGGGATTTTCCCAGTTTGCCTGCATGCCACCCATGGAAGCGTTTATAGAATCCAAATCCAGGCTTCTGTACAGACTCTGTGTTTTGAACGGTACAGGACCTAAAAGGTTTAGATAACAGAAAAGGCACACACCTGGACCTTTTCTCTTTCTGCATTCAGGCTATCCTGCATCCCTTGCAGCTCCCTCTCCAAGTGTTCCACTCGCTTACGATAACGCAAACTTTCCACCTGGGCCACATCAAACTTGGTTTCTGCAATCTCCTTCTCTCGCCGCACAAACCTGCAATAAGTTAACAACTTAGTTCAACCAGAAAAAAACATCTGAAACAGATACAACTGTATTCCTTGATCCTCCCTGTCTGAAAAAAAAAAAAAAAAGTAGCTGCTTACCTGTAATGGGTTTTATGCTGCTTATTCTAATCGCTTTTACTGCATTTTCTGGCAACAAATTCAAGAGTTTAATTACCCATCTCCGCAACATCTTCTGTCTATTTCCTCAACACGACACGAAAAAACCATTTACTCGGTAGTTGCGCCAACACTATGGAACGCTCTTTACCCAACCCTACGGCAACTAGTTTAAATAACTTTAAAATCAATCTTAAAATGTTTTTCTTCAAAGATGCCTATGAGATTTACAATTTTTTTTTTAAAATTTCTTTATTCATTTTTTCATATTACAACAAGTGTATCAGAAAAATACATATAATCTTATAAACACACACTTGATTTTCCTTTCCTTTAAGTACAATATATCGTATTTATATTCATATTTTTATAATGTTTTAGATAATATGTAAATCATTTAATATGTATGACAAATATAAATAAAATAAAAAAGTCCCCCAAAGCCCTCCCTTCCTATTTCATAAAATCTAACCTAATACTTCAAAATGCATTAATTAATTCATACATATTGTGAGGTAAATAAAATAATACCCACCCACATCCCCACTTAACAAATCTCTTATTATGGGAAAATGTTATTAATCATTACAAAAATCTGCTAATGGTCTCCAAATCTTCAAGTAATGAAAAAAATAAAAATAAAAATTTATGAGATTTACAATTGACAATGGAAAAAAAAAGGCGAAGATACTTGCTCCAGACAACCCCACTTCCCTGTTTCTTTCCTGCACCTTTTCCTTTTATTATTGTATCCTTACCCTTTCTCCCTTCGTTTCAATTTTTGTCTTAATAGTTACTTTCAGTTTGTTTGTCTAGTCCCCCGATTTTTAATTAATTAATTTTTTAACACTGTAACAGGTGTTCTCCATAGACAGCAGGGGAATGCAGCCACACTTGCCCACCCATTGTCCCCTCGACTTGTTATATTGCTAGAGACTAAACCGACAGGATGATGGGAGGGGCTTCAGGTGTAGGGCATCCAGCACATGCTCAGTAAGCCAAAAGCTTACTACAGTATAGCTAGGGAAGCGCACCGACACACAGGCTCAGTCAGAGGACTTCACCATCAAGTGTGGTTGCATTTCCCTGCTGTCTACGAAGAACACCTGTTACAGGTAAGCAACTTTGCTTTTTAATGAGGGTTAACCAGAAGTTCGATAGATAATAAACCAACTTACTTGAGAATTTCTAGGATTTGCTCTTGCGATTTCCCTTCTTCACTAAGTGAAACATTTAATGGCTTCTGTATGCTTTCTTGTACAGAAGACACCACCTTGTTACTCAGGCTTTCTATCTGTTCGTGCAGCAATCGGTTCTGTTTTTCTAAATCTTCACAGCGAGACTTGTGCTTGGACATTTCATCCTATAAATATACGAAGAGGTCTATCAACAATTTTGAAAGGTGAGAAGTTTAAAATGTGTTTAAACAGTGTTCCTCTAAGTTGATATGCTTCAAAAACAAAAGCTTTACGGACTCTTTTTTTTCCCCCAAAGAGTTCTTCATATTAGAATCTTACTAGGCGATAAAGCCCCATAAAGCAAGTATAGCAACTAGCCAAATCGAACTTCAAAACCTCTCTCTTTAAAGATGCTTATGAGTTTTATACCTATGCACATGAGACTCGGACAAAGGCCACATATCAGGCATTCCTCTTCTCCCTTTCTTTTTATATAATGTATCCCACTCATTTCCCTGTCTATTTGATTTTCTACATCTTCATACAAACAAAGCAGAAAGACTCATGCCCTGTTTAACTTTCCTCCTATCCAGGGCTGCAAAAGCAAGAAATTTCTTAATCATACTTTAGCGTTCCAAGCAACTTTTCACGACAAAGAATTTTGAGCACTACTGCTCACAGCTTACTCTTATAAACATTTTAGAACACAGCTGAAGACCTCTCTTTTCCAAGCATTTACTAACTAACTTATATTCTATTCCTGCATTATGTTTATTGTTAATAATCTTTTGTAAACCGCATTGAACTTATGGTTACACGGTTAACAAGTACAATGTAATGTACAGCGTTCCCCTGGCCATTCATGGTATTCTCCGACCGGGACTTCCTGTGCTAAAGTCAGGCTTCACCAATCAGGAGCTGCGTGTCAAAACAGCTCCAATTGGTGAAGCCCAACTTTAGCACAGGAAGTCCCTGTCGGAGCACACCAGAAGTGATTTCCTTCACTCTCCGGCGCTCCAACTGCCCTCTCCTTCTTCGCCAGACGAAAAACCGTATTCACGGTTTTTCGATATTCGCGGGGGTTCCTGGAACGTAACCCCCGCGAATATTGGGGGAGAACTGTAATGTAATGTAGCAAGTTTTGTCAGTAATATCTTGTAGTTTGTGTTTTCATTTCCCCGTTTTTATTTATATTTTAAATTTTGTACAATGTAAACCGCTTTGATAATTAAAGCGGTATTGCAAGACTAAATAAACTTGAAACTAATCAAAGTTACCTTCAGCATTCTTTCACATTCTTCCCAAGAGGCTTTATTCTCCAATAGCTGGGATTCAGCCTTCTGTGCAGCCTCCTCCAGCTTCTGCTGTATTGAAGAACTCTTTGAAGTCTGCTCCTTAATTGCCTGTAGAAGCTCCACATCAGCAGCATGAAGCATTAACTCTCGCTCGTACTTATTCTGAGCTTCTGCAGCAATCTTGGCCTAAAATGGAACACATCACCGACACTGAGTATTAATACCGACAACTATTTCTCTGACAGATGAGATTGAAAATCACAGATGGAACAGTGCAATTACCAACACCTATGGGGCACCTTTCTCTGCCAATTAACTGGTTACAAATACAGTTAAATCACAGCATTATGTTTAAGAGGTTAAACTGGAAATTAGGATAAGGTTTACAATTTTTTAAATAATAATAACAACTTTATTTTTCTATACCGCCATAGTCAAAGTGACTTCTAGGCGGTTCACATAGAAAGAAGGCTGGACAATCAGCGAATTACAAAATGCAAGAAGAAGGATGTTACATAATAAATTGGAGAAATATGGGGAAAGAATACCTGGGAGAGGTCATTTGATTAGGCAAGGAATTTGTCAAATAGAGCGGTTTGAATGTGTTGTAGGTCTGTTTGGCTTTATTTATGTGGTTTCCCAGCCAGGATTGCTGTCTGTTTGCTTGGAACATGAAGGTTCTGTCTAGGAAGGATTTGTATTTGCAGCCTGTGATCTTTGGGTATGCAAAGATGTTTTTGTTTCTGGTTGTACGTGTGGGGTTGTGTAGAGTGAAGTGTGTTTGCAGGTAGGAAGGTGCTAGGCCCCAGACTTGTTTGAAGCAGATACTAGCAAATTTGAACAGTATTCGCGCCTCCACAGGTAGCCAGTGTAATTTTTTGCAATAGGGGCTAATGTGGTCTTTTTTTCTCAGTCCGAAGATCAAGCGAACTGCAGTGTTTTGACCTAATCTTAGTTTAAACACATCTTGGAGCTTTCAAGGTACATGTAGGTTGGGATTTTTCTCTCTAATTTCCCTCCAATCAGATAGTTCCTCAGAGATCATCTCAATTATTTAATATACATCTTTTACCACTCTGAAAGCGAAGGACTTGACTGGGGCTCTAGTTTAGCCTGTGTTGAATAATCTGATTTACTTTGCTTTTTCTTATCATCCTCTATTACAAGTGGTCGTAGAGGGTATTGAATCAATACATCAGTGGCTCAAAAATTAGTCCCAAACAGGGATAACAAGCTTTGATTGTTCCTAGTATATCAGCCTTACTAAAGGTTCAACTTTGGATAGAATACCATGTAGTCTTCTGTTCAAGAATGAAATATTTGGGCCTTATGCAGGATGCAAACCTTAGTTTTTGACTATAAGTGAAGAACTCAAAGAACGTACTTAGATTGAAAACTTTGCTCCCAGTTAATTGCTATTAATCAAGCAAAGGGGATACAGGGCATTCCTTATTCGAATTGGGAATATAAACTCTCTGCTTATGCAGATGATATTCTGCTTTATTTGAGGAATCCGGAAACCACCATTCCATGCTTACTTGAATTGATAGAGAAATTTGGAAAGTTTTCAGGATATAAGATTAATTGGAGTAAATCTGAAGTCCTTCCGCTTAATGTTCACTGTGCCAAAGGTCTATTTGATTATTTTTCTTTTGTCTGGAAAGATGATGGTTTAAAATATTTAGGCATCATTATAAAAAACAATGTTGAGGATACGGTGAAGGAGAATGAAAAGCTTTTGTTAAAAAAAGTAACAGAAATGCGTGAGAAGTGGAATCCGTTGCATTTATCATGGTGGGGGAGAGTTCAAACTATTAAAATGATGATACTGCCTGTGGTTTGCTATCAAATGAGTATGATACCAGTTTTTTTTCAGGGGTCCTTTTAGAAAAAGTTAAACGGTATTCTTACGAAATTTGTTTGGTTGGGTAAAAGGCCAAGAATTGATTTAGTATCACTACAAAAATCAATTGTGGAGGAAGGGGTAAATTTTCCAAATTTTTATAGGTATCATCAAGCCTATATTCTACGTCAGGGTATGTATTGGATCCTCCCAGAGCTCATGGAGAATGTCCCAGATTGGTTATATTTAGAATGGCGACTCCTGTTTCCTTTACATCTGGTTCACTTGATTAGCATAAAGATACCTAGGAAATATAAAGAGAATAGGATTTTAATTGATACTTGGAAAACTTTACATTATGTTAGTAACTTATCAACTATTCCAATTTCTAAATCATTACATCAATCCATTTGGGTAAACTCCAAGATCAAAATCGGCGGATTTCAAATCGTCTGGAAGCATTGGATAATTGGTGGTATTCGAACTTTGAATGATATTATTTCAAATGGCTCACTGCTTAGTTTTTCACAATTGCAACATAAATATGGATTAAATAAGACACAAAGATTTAAGTGGTTGCAATTGAAGCAGGCTATTCAGGAGGGGTTCCCTGAATGTAAAAATCTAAATTATCAGTTTAGTTTGGAATTTCTATGCTTTCAGGCAGATTTCTTGGGACACCAAGCCGCACAGTGGTATAAATTGTTAAATGGGTATT
This sequence comes from Geotrypetes seraphini, assembly GCF_902459505.1. NCBI lineage: Eukaryota > Metazoa > Chordata > Amphibia > Gymnophiona > Dermophiidae > Geotrypetes > Geotrypetes seraphini. Next base: position 126,033,921 of record NC_047093.1, on the reverse strand, counting down.
TGAATAAAAAGCAAAAAAACTGGACTTAGGGATATTTGGAGCATTGAGATTAGGCATCAAATTTCTGCATCTCAATGACCACGAATTTGGTCTTGGAGAATAAGATCTACAATGTCGGCATCTATGAGACAAACTTGGTTTTTCTTACTACATAAGAGCTTTTTGGACCCCAGTACGTTTACAAAACTTAGATAGTTCAAGGTCTAATAGATGTTGGCATTGTAATAAGGATGCAGGGACTTTAGATCATTTAATTTATTTCTGTCCCTGTATTAAGTATTCTGGAAAACAATTTGACCCCAAATTAATTCTTTATTAGATAATTTTGTTGCCTTATCATATGATACAATTTTATTTGGAACTTCAATGAGATTTAAAAGTCAAATTTCAGGGGGCGTGGCTTGGAGCGCGCTAAACATGGAGGTGTGATCGATTTGCTCCGTTTTTCCAGGCAGCGGTTTTAAGATTATAAATACCATTTTCGCCATAATTGTGGTTTTGGGTGGTTCGCAGGCTGTGTGAAGATGGCCAGTACGCGGCAAGGGAAAATTGACGCGGCTTTTGTGACAGCCGGCACAGCAAAGCGAGTGAAACATGATCATGCGACACCCTCAAAAACACCACTTCCGGAGGAGGAGGAGATTGAAAAAAAAGAAATTATGGCTGAGCTTAAAAAAAATATCCACAGCAGATTCAAAAGAATGCTGAAAGTATTCAAGAGGTAAAGGAAGAAGTTTTAAATACAAATAAATAGATGGAGATTGCTAATCAGAGAGTTGCAGTTTTAGAAAACAGAGTGGAGCAGTTAGAAATAACTGCAGCCCAATCTAAAGATGACAACAGAGTTATTAAAGATTTACAAAAACAGCTGGTGGACTATGAAAATCGCGGGAGGAAGAATGTAAAAATAATTGGGCTAGCAGAAAATTTGGAAGGGGGGAATCCAATTCAGTTTCTGGAAAATTTGCTGCCAAAATTATTGCAACTGAATTCTAAGTACCCTCTAGAGATTGAAAGAGCACATAGGATTCCTTTTCAAAGATCTGCTAACAACTCTAAGCCCAGACCTTTTATTTTCAAGCTATTGAGATTTCAACAAGCCTTTGAAATATTAAAATTAGCAAAGGCAGATAAAAAACTTAAATTATAAAGGCTCCAAATTATTGTTCCTGCCGGATTTTGCAAAGAGCACTGTGGCTGTAAGACAGTATTTGAATATGAGGATGGAAGGCAGTGAGGGGGACATTGGAAGGAGGCACTGGGGGGCACTAAGGACATAGGAAGGAGGCACTGGGGGGCACTAAGGACACAGGACGGATGCATTGGAGGCACTAAGGACACAGGACGGATGCACTGGGGGCACTTAGGACATGGGAAGAAGGCACTGGGGGCACTAAGGACGTAGGAAGGGGTACTAAGGACATGGGAAGGAAGAACTGGGGTACTAAGGACATAGAATGGGACACTATGGACATAGGAAGGGGGCCACTGAGAGACAGGCAGGCATGGCAAAACAAAGAAACACAGGGGGCCAGGGAAACAGAGACAGAAAGAAAGATAGACAGGGGGCCAGGGAGAGACACAGACAGAAAGAATGACAGACAGACAGACAGTGTCCAAGGAGAAAGAGACAAAGAAAAAAAAAAAACCAAAATAGACATCTACTCTAGCACTTGTTTATGTAACAGGCTAAAATACTAGTAACTATTATAATCTGCTTGTCTTCAAAGAAAGAGGAAACATTATGCTTGGTTCTGGAGACAACATCGATAAAGGCAATCGTAAGAAGTCGCTAAAAAGGTGCTTGGACAGGCTCTGTTAAGTCATACAGAGTGGGAAAGATGTGCTCTCCACCAAGAAGAAAAGGATGATAAGTACACAAAGTAACACTGCATATAAAGTTAAACCATAAGGGGGTCAGTAGAAATGATAAAACTGGTGAGGGTTACTACTGGGATTTGTCGTGGTGTCGCCACTGGCTTTCTCACTAGACGTGAGGTTGAAATGAAGTCACTGAGCTGAAGCCCACCTGCTCCGCGCAGTCCCGTCTGCACTGCTGTTCATTATTCACAGCTGTATTTGCCCTCTGGAGGGCTTCCTGAAGTTCCGTCTGCATGCTTGAGAGACTCTTCTTCAGCTCTGTCAGCTACAGAAGAATATAAAGAAAATGAGCAGATCTCCAGACTGAAAACTTCAAAGACCATTTTGTCAACATTAAGAGATTCAGTGCGATTTACCGTATATACTCAAATATAAACTGGGATTTTGGGGCCAAAAATGGGGGTTCCGGTTTATATTCGGGTCATCCCCTAGTGATCATCCAAAACCCTCCCGGACTTCCTGCAGGCCTGCCTTAGGCCGAGACAGGAGGGATCCCTCCCATCTCCTGCCCCGGTCGACACTAATAATTACCAACCTCCCTCCTTCCCTCCCTCACGTACCTGTTCCCTGGTGGTCCAGCATGTATCCCGCACTGAATTCCTCCCGAAGATTGTAAATATAGTAGCCAGCATCGCACCTGGGCCGGCACACAAGAGCACGCAGGATTCGCAGTTCTCGCAGCAGCCTATCAAGGAGTGGTGCAGAGCCGGCCAACAGCACGAAGAGCTCGCTCCTGCGTGCCGGCCCGTAAGGGCATACTATATCCATTTCGCCCGCGCTGTTCACATTCCCCGAACTTTTGGGTATCACCTCACACAAGCGCATTTAAATTGAATTCAAAAGGGACTGGGATAGGCACGTGGGATCTCTTGGAGAGATCCAGAGATAATGATTAATGCAGATGGTCAGACTAGATGAACCTTTTGGCCTTTATCTGCCATCATGCTTCAATGTTTCTATGAATTCAAGAGAAAATATATTTCCACTTAATGCATAGTTAAGGCTGAATAAGAGTATCTGCACATGGACACGAGTCATATTTGAGAGAGAGTTTTGAGAGTTTCCTCCTGATTTTGACAGGTCTTTATATTAGTAACAAAATAATTATACTTAAAGATTGATCAGACATCTTCAGTGTGTAACATATAAACCCACTATACCTGCTCCTCCATATTTCCCAGAGCTCTGTGCTTCTCATCCTGGAGTTCCTGTTTCTCCTTCTCAGACTCCATCAATTTCTTTTCTAGTTGAGACTGATACTCTGCAGAATCCTTCAGACGAATTTCTATGGTAGCCCTGGCCTCCTCTGTTACCTTTTTAAGAAAATGGAATAAAAAAGGCTGATATTTTCCAGAGTACCATTCAATTTAAAAATAGTCCATTCGATCTGACGTACAAAAACACAATTGTCTTTAACCATTCAAAAACAGTACATATTAAAGTGTGTTTTATTTTTGTTAAATAATCAATCTTCCAATTGTTCTGGTCTATATCATTGCAGCATCTCTTCTTGTTAACCTTATCAGAACTTGCATAGAACACTGTTTTCAATACTGCTGAAATCTGAAAGAAAAAGTTCACTGGTCTATAAACCAAGTTACAGAATGTTACTAGTGTGTTTAAATTCAGTAGCATAACTAAACAGCAGCTCCAACTATCACAATGAAATGTAAACCTAGAATTTGCTGGACTGTAGGCCTGTGCCTGTACCACTATTTTTAGGCCTTGGGCCTAGTATAAAAAAATATTTTCCCTTCTGTCAGCATCTTGGAATTTCAAGCTGCTCGTCTGTTAGCCAAGGAGGCCCACTGCCTGAGAAATGCGTGATAAGGAAGATCTCTGTTTCTCCGAGAATCTCAGAGAGAGCGGGAGCCAGAAGGCCTTGAGCATGTGCAGATGCTCAAGGCCCCACAGCAGCCCAGTATAGATCAGCGACAGGCGTGGCAGGCCCTTTCGGCACCGGCACGTGTATGTCCTGTAGGTTGGTGCTGCACACCGGTGACCGCTCGAGGTAAGGGCCGCGGGGATGTGAAGCCTGTTCCTGGGGGTGGGAGCGCACTAGTTGCTTGGGGGGGGGGGGGGAGGTCTTTTGGGGATGTGGAACGAATCATCCGAGTTTCCCATACTTTCTATGGGGAAACTCACTTTGATATACGAGCACTTTGGTTTACAAGCATGCTTCTGGAACGAATTATGCTCGCAAACCAAGGTTCCACTGTATCTACCTACACATGCCTGTATTCAGGCAAGTTTGTTTTCTGTAGGAAAGAACCACATAATAAAGACAATTGCTTTCAGAACAGTGTGGCCATTGTCAATAAGCGAATAGACAAGCTAGAATTTTGTTTTCTGGGACCACTGATGGCTAGGCTAAGATAAAAATAAACCCCCAGACATACGAGATTTTATTATCAGCAATTGCATAGCACTAATCATCCTACAGGATGTTTGAATTTTTACAATCGTAGGGTTAAAGGAGACATCTCAAATTTGTGAAACGTACAAAAATCAGAAAGGTTTAATAGCCACTGTCATACAAAAATATGCACTTTTTAAAAATAAAATACATCCTAATCCCTCTGCAGTTTCTTTGCACACAGCAAGAAGAGAGACAATAAAAAGCATAATTACTCTGGGACCAAAGGACTTCGAGTATAACCCTTATTACACAAAGTGGCCCAAATGGTCCTTTTATCTACTCCTACTTCAGTCCATCATGTTATTTTCATAAGCCAATGGTTAAAATCTTTATGAAATTACCAAAATCTCAAGTTTATTATTATTAAGTTTCAAGTTTATTAAAAATTTGTTGTACACGCAATATCAAGTACTTCAATGCGTATAATAATTTAAAAATAGGGGACAAATAAACATAAGGTATAAACGTACAAATGTAATTACCAATACAAAAAGGAGAGGGGGATGAACTACAATCTTTAAAGAAAATAAAGAAACATTCAAGGAGAACACATCTGGAGGGTAATTAAAGAATAAATATAAGAAAATGGATAAATTTAGAAGAAAAGGTGGAAAAGTTTGCGACCTATACATAAGGTCTGATTAAGATTAAGTATTAGAGCATAAGACTTAATGTTAGACCAGTTATCCTATCTATGTCTCAAATGCGTCTTTATACAAGAAACTTTTTAAAGAACTTCTGAATTTTTCTAATGAGGGTTCATCACGTAAGTAATTTGGTAGGTTGTTCCAGAGCTGAGGGTGCTATAACCGAAAAAAAGAGTAGATCTCCTAGTACCTAGTTTAAAAGCTGGAATCATCATGTTTAACTCTTGAGCTTTATTTCTTGTGCTCTCTCGCTAGCCCACCTGTTTCTCTTTGTTGAGGGACTCCTCAAGACTGAGCACCACTGCTTTGTACTGTTCCACGTTGCTGCTGCTGGTCTTCAATCTCTCCTTCAGATCAATAATCTGTTCTTCCGTCTGCCTTAGCCGAGTTTTCAGTTCTTCTACATTCTCCCCATCAGTACTAGATTGTCCTGGTAGAAAGAAAAGTGGTCTTATTATAATTCTATTTTGTAATATTACAATGTTGTTTAGCTTAGAATCATTACTAGAAGACTAGCTGCATGTCCGAGGCTTTGTACAAAAGCTTCCCAAGAGTAGGATATCTGCTCAGCTACTTAGACACAGCCCCACAGACTCTATGTAGTCCCTACAAGAGAAGGATTGCTAGGTAAATGTTACAGCTGAGTTCTATAGAGTTTGAAGACATTAAAGTAGAGATTTAGCGATTCCACAATAAACGGAATTGCAAGAATCGATATGAGAGATAATGAATGCATGGACAAGCATATGAATGGAAAAGAAATCAAAAACAGAGCTAATAGAACAAATGCGTTGCAACCACAAGAAACCCTTTTTCAAAACCTGCAACACTTGCACTTCAATAAACCTGAATTGAAGGTGACGCCAAGATACTAGAATGACTTCACTGAGATGAGGTCAACACCAAAGAGATGAACTATTGATGTATGGACAGATCGCATGCCGGTAGTCTTCGCAGGATTCAATACTAGTCTGTGTGTTGTTAGCCAAGAGGCAATCGCTGCACTTGCCTGGCCCTTCCCGGAGTTGCTGCAGCAGAGGGAGGTAATTAAATGCCGCAGGCGCATGGCGGGTAGCAGGGGGGCAGTGGCAGGCTGTGGGGCAGGCATGCTTTGGCGTGGCAGGGAGGGAGGGAGTAAGGACAAAGGCTAGGTGGCAGTGAGAGGGAGGGGCACGAACTTGGGACATAGGAAGGAGTAAGGAAGGGAGGGAGGGAACAGAAAGGGACAATTGTTGGGCCTGAGTGTGTGAGTGAGAGGGAGGGAAAGAGATGGTGCACATTGGGAAAGGAAGATTAAATGGTCAGAAAGGAGAGAGAAATGCATGAGGGAGAGAAGAATGAGAGGAGAAATGTTGGATATGGTGGTGGAGAGGGAACAGAGGGATAGACTGATGGGGATGCGGCATGGTGTTGGAGAGGGGTGATAGAAGGAGAAATGGCATGGGGCTGGTGGGCAGTGGTGAAAAATGATCTAGAGGATGAGAGAGGAAGAAAAGTTGGACTCATGAAGGGACAGAGAGAGATGTTGGTTGGGGAATGGAATGAGGTCTGGAGGAGAGGATGCATGCAGGAGGCAGAAAGAAATATTGGATGCACAGTCAGAAGGAAGTGCAACCACAGACTCATGAAATCACCAGACAACATAAGTCTCAGGTCAGATATTCAGAGCAATACAGGCAGAAAATATCAGAGAAAAAAAATGAAGGCTTGTTAGAGAAAATCAGAAGGGGTGGAGCTATCATGAGATGAAGGAGGATCTGGATGCTTTTCATCTAGCAGAAAATCCTTTTAGCTTACCTTCGCCAACAGCTTGCTGTGATGTACGAGTTGCTAGCTGTGCTTCGGTGTTACTGAGCTGCTGCTTTAATGCAGCAATCTCCTTCTGAGCGTTCTTCATTAGCTCCTTTGTCTTAAGGTGAAGACTAACTTCAGAATCATACTGTTTTTTAATTTCTAAGAGTCGAATCTGTATAGAAAGAAATTGAATCTATAATCAGGAAAATGCAAAAAGCTGAACTCTTCTCTAACAGGTCTCTCCAGTTGACCAGGATTTTTGTATTTTGCATTATAACAAACACTACTGGATCTGAAATGAATATAAAATGATCTGATCTACAAGAAGAATAAAGATGTACGAAAGTCTTCAATTAAAACATCCAGATCAGATCATTTTATATTCATTTCAGATACAATAGTTTTTATTACATGTGTATTGTATATATTTTTACTTTTTATGATTTAATTATGCAATCACAAACGTTCCCATTATGTTTTTAGTATAATTCTGGATATCTAATTTCATTTAATCTTGTTATATTTTCATTATGTTTATTTCATTTTGTTGTATCACTTCATACTTTTTGTTCGCTGTTCTTCAAATATTCCTTCTGGTACATATAGCCTTTTATTTGATTGTTCCACGCTTTATGTTGCTATGTTTCTTATGCTCTGTTGACATTTTTATTATGGTTCATTTTTAATATTATTTTTAATATGGTTAATATTGTTCATTATTATTTCATTGTACTGTTATGCCATTTGAGATTATACTTTCAATGATATCATTTATATTGTTTTTTATTCATGGTAAGTATATTCTTTTCATACCAACACACCCCTGAGACAGGCCTCCATCTGGGGGCCGAAACACGGACTGTATCGGGTCATTGGTTGGATCCTTTCAATTAAAAGGACATTACTTCCATAGGACTTTTTATACATGTGCTCTTCCATTTATTTTGAATTTATAGAAATAAAAATGTGTTTGTCCCAAGGTTGACGTGTTCTATCCCACTCTGCTATGGTGTGTGCCCTAGGATTTGGTAGTACTCACATCTTGATTTTTACTAAGTAAATGTTTCTGCTCCACTTCATTTTCTAGTTTTTTCTTCAGATGGGTGACCTCCCGTTCTAGTTTTTCAATCTGGTTATTATATCTCTGTCTGATCTCAGTTTCTGATCGCTCCAAAGTCACCTGTCAGTGCAAAAGAAAACGTTTGCCATTAACATCAGGTGATGAAGGTTGCAAAAAAACACCAGCTTTAAAAAAAAAAAAAAAGAAATTTAGAAGAATCTGAATATCAACAAAGTGAATAGTACTCTCAGCAAAGTAAAAATGCAATCAGACTGAAGCAGTTACATTTTCCAATTAAATAACTATCTTTATGTTCTCTTTAATACACTAACTCAATGCTCACCAATCTTTTGTGACTGACTGCAAATCATGGGACTGTTGAAAGCACAAGACCCTGGTTAATGGAGCATCCACTTGGGTTGTGATCCACAGTTTGCCTAAGTGTTGTGCCCTCAGCCAAATTGAAATGCATTATATATCTAGTGAGAATGCCAACATCATGCCTCCTGAAGGTTTTGACCTTCCACAACAATCATACGGGTCATGTTTCCAAACTTTCACAAGTATTGTACAGCACAGATGTCCTCCATACTCTAGACGTGCATGGTGCGACTATGATGTTTAGAAGAGGCCAATAAATGCAGAGGTATGATTGAGGTTTTATTTACAGAATGGGGGGGAAGGGGGCAAGGAAGGGAGAAGCTACTATCAAAAACCCACTATTGCTTATGGAAGCAGTCTCATTGGCCTCTCTACTCAAGGGGTGGGTAGACCTTGAGAGGTCAAATTACTGGATGTTTGGTGGTTTTATTATTAATTAGGATTTGGCTCGTGCCTTTGTATGTAGAAGCTTATTCAGTTTCTCCTGCAGAGAACTGCAGGGCTACAACGGGATCCTTGTTGCATTCTTTTGCAAAGCACTATAGGTGGAAATGTGCTTGCTACAGAGGACGTGATTTTGGAGCATAGGTGCTCAGAGAACAAGGGGTTCATGAATTCTACCCATTGAAAGGATTTCTCTTACATCTCATTTGTTCTAGACAGGTCTGGTGAAAAGAACCATTTGGTTTTATCTGCTAATTTTCTCACGTTACCCCTCTCCTTAAATCACTTCAGTGGCTCCCTATCCACCTTCGCATACAATTTAAACTCCTATTGCTGACCTACAAGTGTGTTCATCCTGTAGCTCCTCAATATCTCTCCTCTCTCCTTATACAACTCCCAGAGAATTCTGCTCCTCATAAGCTGCTCTTAGCCGTACTTTTCTCTTCCACTGCCAATTCCAGATTATGTGCCTTTCATCTAGCTGCCATGTATACCTGGAATTATCCGCGTTTGTCCGCCACACCCCTTCCCTTGTTTAAAAGCAGACTGAAAACCCTCCTTTTTGATACAGCCTTCAATTCATAACCCTACTCCCCACTGCCTACCAATCTAGCCAGTAGATGAACCATTTCCCTTAACTGTATCCATGACATCCTGTTTATCTGTCTTGTTTGTTTAGATTGTAAGCTCTCTTCTTCGTGACGCTGTACAGCGCTGTGTACGTCTGGTAGCACTATAGAAATAGTAGTAGTACCAGACCAGTCCAAAGGTCTACTCTGAATTTACGTCCTTTTTGTTTTCCAGTTTAGTTGTTGGTTGTCGGTACATATAGCATGGTGGATTCTACCTAAAATCTCCCAAATGAGCATACAGGGACTTCCTCCCCCCAAAATCAACCCAAATCAGAAGAGGGGCATAACTCAACTGTTCTGTTTTGGTCTTGTAGACTACAAAGAAAGAAACTTAGCAGGCAAGACTAAATTTTACCCTTTCTTTTCACAGTGGAAGTATATGAGCTATGTACAACAGTACAGAGACTGTTCCCACAAAAAAAAAAAAACTGCCACCCCTCAAGTGAGGCAAACACCTGCTCACCAGAAGACTGCCTGTTCAGTCACCGTGAACTGCAAAGAAGTAGGTTTCTATCCTGGAATGTTCAGATGGTCCAATGCAATTTGACAAGGTACCCATCTACCTTTGTCTTCTCAGTACATACTCCTTCATAAAACTAATTTGCTCAGATGAATTTCCAGCATTAGCCAAGCAGACACTAAATTTTCCCATAACTATGCCATAGTAAAGGGGAATCATGTAAAATAGTCCCCTTTATTATTTATAGAGGGTAGAATTTAGGAGCAACCGGATATTACATCGCATATTCTATGAATGGTTTATCCTAAACAGAATGATATCAAGATGTTCGGCTCCTGAACATAGGATGAATCCCCCCCCCTGCTTCACTAGGGGTCATACTTCAAATCACACACTTACCTGAATAGACTGCAAATTTGTGAGCAGCAGGTTTTGGCCCCTTTGTTCTGCTAATAAAGACTCTCGTTCTTGGTTCAGACGAGCTTCTGCCATTTTCAAGATATCCTTCTCTTTCTTCAAGTTTTCTGCTCTTACCTTTGCGAATGCAAACAAATGGTCAGGTTTGATTCAATGCATAATTACACCGCATTACTTCACTATTTCACAAATGCACAAGCCCAAAAAAACTGTACACAGGAAAAGTGCTACCAGAGAGCGTGATGGTGCGATAACCTGGCTGCTCTAAGTCCTGGTCTGGAAGACTGCAGAGGGTACTCCGACATCTTCTCTTGACATCCAGCTCAAAGACACCTTTGGCACCATGACAAAGTACCGTGGAGTGGGAGAAAATACTTGCCTTAATGAGGGAGAGAGCAGTAACATGCAAATTGTATAGCTAATGAGGAAATGTAAAATCAAAATGAATCTTCTTGACCCCTTAGTACTAATTGGGTCACTGAAGCATTTTCAATGAATAAAGAGTGTAAATACATCCAATTTGCTGCATGAACTTTCACTCGAGTTTGGAGCTTCTATTAGTTCTGGGGGCAAGCTTACCCAACCCTCACCCACAACTTCTTTCAGCATTTGGGAGAGAGGATTGCTTGCTAGTTGCTGCTGTTGGTTTATGTCAGTTTACTTTATCATTCTTGTTGAAGTTGAAATTAATTTCTTTTGCTTTGTTTTTTTTTATTTTTTTAATCTTTATTCATTTTCAAAAATTACAAGAAGTGTACAACAATCATTCATAAATAACTTAATTAATCACTTGACATTCTTATTTGTAATATTCCAAATAGATAATTATATAAGAAACCCACCCCTCCCACCCATATACTAATAAATAACAATTATCAATTATTATCCTTCATAGTCCCCCCCCCCCCTTATCTTGTCCAATATTTAGGTGCTTTGTTGTTTTTGTTAGATATCTGAGTTTTGATCTATGTATCTTTATATTGTTTCTGATTTGGATTTTATCATTCAAAATCAAACAAAACTATGCTGGTACAAATGTATATCTGGAACACATTAATTATATCTATGCCTAGAGATCATCGCGCTCTGGATAGAGTACATGTGGAGATCTTAGCAGACATAGATGCAGCCATCTATTGGATTGAGGTCAGGAAGAGGACCCTAGCCTGGTGCTATATCTGGTGCGTCTTACTGCAGAACGCAGCCGCGTGGCCATGTGCCCAAAAGGGTGTGCCTTAAGGGGCATGTCATGACCCCTGGGAGCTCCTTAGGAGCCATGCAGGAGTGGGAAACTATTGTCAAGTTTCATGGTGACTTCCAGAATAGACAAAGACAAAGGGAAAAATCTGTCCCCGTCTCCATGAACTCGGTCCCCGCCCCATAAACCGATCCCATCCATACAAGCCTCAAATAGTTTTATACTGAACACAGCTACAATGCTACTTTATCCTAAAGCAAAAAAAAAAAAATAGAAATAGAAATTTTTTTCTACCTTTGTTGTCTGGTTTCTGCTTTCCTCTTCTTCTCATCATTCTCTTCCTTCCATCCACTGTCTGCCTTCTCTCTGCCTCTTCCTTATGGCATCTGCTCTATTTCTATGCCTCTACCAGAAACTCTCTCTACCTTCCATCTATCCCTCCTCCCTCCATTGGTCTGGCACCCATCTTCTTCCCTCCACTCCCCCAATGGTCTGGCATCTCTGTCTTCTTCCCTTCCATCTCTCACTCTCTCCCTCAGGTGGTTTTTAGCATCACTCCCTCCTTTCCTCCCTTCAGATCCGGTATCTATCTGTCTTGTCCCCATATGCTCTGGTATCTCTCTCTCTTCTTCCTTTCCCTTCCTTTTATGCTCTTCCCTCTCAATTTGTTTTCTACTTACTTTCCAGTCCTCAATTTCCCTTTCATTGTGTCTACCTACAGCTTGGCACCTCTTTCCCTCACCCCTTCCACAGTATCTCACTAAATCTATCCACTTACACCAATCCAGCAGGCACTCTTTTTCTTTATCCCCTACTTCCATCCAGTATGTGCTCTCTCTCTCTCTCCTCTCCACTTCCTTCCAGATTCTGCTCCCCTCTATATCCTCTTCTCTCCAGTGTCATAGAAACATATAGAAACATAGAAGATGACGGCAGAAAAGGGCTACAGCCCATCAAGTCTGCCCACTCTGCTTACCCACCCCCTGTCTATGCCCTAATGACCCAATTTCCTTATCTTGACCCTCGTAGGGATCCCACATGGGTATCCCATTTATTTTTAAAGTCTGGCATGCTGTCTGCCTCGATCACATGCACTGGAAGCTTGTTCCAATGATCAACCACTCTCTCTGTGAAGAAATACTTTCTGGTGTCGCCATGAAATTTTCCGCCCCTGAGTTTGAGCGGGTACCCTCTTGTGGTCGAGGGTCCCTTGAAAAAGAAAATATCATCTTCCACTTCGACACGTCCCGTGAGGTACTTAAATGTTTCGATCATGTCTCCCCTCTCCCTACGTTACTCGAGAGTGTAGAGCTGCAATTTGTTCAGTCTCTCTTCGTACGAGAGACCCTTGAGCCCCGAGATCATCCTGATGGCTGTCCGCTGAACCGATTCAATTCTGCGCACATCTTTACTGTAATGTGGCCTCCAGAATTGCACACAGTACTCCAGATGAGGTCTCACCATGGCCCTGTACAACGGCATTATGACTTCAGGCTTTCGGCTGACGAAACTTCTATTGATACAACCCAATATCTGCCTTGCCTTAGATGAAGCCTTCTCCACTTGATTGGCAGTTTTCATGTCTGCACTGATGATTACTCCTAAATCTCGTTCTGCTGAAGTCCTAGTTAAAGTTTCTCCGTTCAAGAAGTACGTCCTGCATGGATTTCCGCTTCCGAGGTGAATGACCTGTTCCCCTCTTTCTCTCCCTTCCCCATCCAGCGTCTGCTCCCCTTTTTCTCCACTGCACTTCCTTCTAGCATCTGCTCCCTCTCTCACCACTTTCAGTTTCTATTCCCCTCTCTCACTCTCCCCTTCCAACCAGCATCTGCTTCCCCCTGTCCTTCCACTTCCCTTCAGCGCCACTCAACCTCATCCCTTCGTCAGGCCACCTTCCTCCCTTCCCCTCACCTTCATGGGTGCTCTTCAGACTTTTTTCTTTCTGGGTGTCTGGATGCAGCAACGTTCTCACAAGTCCTGCGCAACTGCCCCAAATCTTCTCCTCTGATGCAAATAGGAAGTGCATCAGAGGAGAAGCTTTGGAGCAGTCAAGAGTGGAACTTGTGAGAATAGTTTACCATGTCCGGACACCTCAGAAAGAAGAGAAAATTCTGAAGAGTGCCCACTAAGGTGAGGGGAAGAGAAGGAGGTGCTTTCCCAAAATCGCAAAGGTGGAAACACTGATGGGATGGGAGGCCTGAATCAGAATATGCAGGTAGGCCTCTATCAGATCGAGGGAAGTCAGGCACTCTCCAGGCTGGACCAACAGAATGACCAATCTTAGGGTCTTCCATGTGAAAAGACAGAAACTGTAGAGCCCTGTTGACACCTTTCAGATCTAAAATGGTCCGAAAAGACCCCTTTTTCTTGGGCACCACGAAGTAAATGGCATACCTGCTGGTGCATACCTCCCGAGGGGGCACTGGGAGGTATGCACCTTTGCAGCATTTGACGAAAAGCCTGCTTTTTTCAAGCTGCTTGACAAGAAAGCGAGGAAACGATCTGGCAGGGGCCGGGAAAACTCTAGAGCATAACCATCCCAAATTACTTCTAGAACCCACTGATCCATTGTGATCTCTGCCCACCCCTGGTAAAACTCCCACAACCGGGCTCCCTCCAGCACCAGGGGAAGGGCCTGCAAGGAGTCATTGGGCCGGGTGGGTGATGGAGGGGCCTTGGAGGAGTCACGATCCCCCCTTGCGGGCACCCCGAAAGGACTGCATGCACGGAAACAAAAGGCCCCCTGAAAGGAAAAAAAAAAAAAATCACCCCCCAACCAGGGTAGAATTGACGAAAAACATGCAAATGCCCCTGTGTGACGCTACCCTGCAAAGGCGGGTGAGAACGGTCCTCAGGAAGATGGGGCACCTTAGAGTCAGTCAAGGCCTGAATTAACTTGTCGAAATCCTTGCCAAAAAGGAAAAAACCCAAAAGGGAAATTTACTAAGCTTAGCCTTAGATGCCGCATCTGCCGACCAACCCCAGAGCCACAGGGTACGGTAAGAAGCCATTCCAAGAGCCATGGACTTGGCTGAAGTCTGTGGCAGATCATACACGTCCATCCGAGAGATAAGAAATGCCCAGCTCAATCTTAGCAAACACCTGATCCACCAAGGATCAGTTATCAGACTCCCGGTCAAGAACACACTCGGACTACCGGAAACAAGCCCTGGCCACCAGACTGCCACACATTGCTGCCTGGACCGCCAGGGCAGCCATGTCAAAACTTTGCTTAAGAAGAGACTCCAACCTACGATCTTGAGAGTCCCACAAGGCTGAGCTGCCTTCAACCAGTACCATATGCTGACGCACAATGGCAGAAACTACCTCATCAACCAGAAGAAACTTCAAGTTATCCCCATCCCCATCAGGAATGGGATACAGCTGAGCCTTGGACCACGCCAAATGAAAAGGTGCTTCCAGCACCTTCCATTACACATACACTACATCCCAAATATCCTGATGCATAGGAAAGGAACTCCTCCCTTCATTCAACAATGGGACTTTCACTTCACTTATATAATCATAACAAATATCCTGGAAATTGTCAAAATATTGAACTTTCTGAAACCATTCAGGATGGCTGTACAGCTCACCTCTGCTACAGCAAGCTTCTCGTTAGCTGCTCTCAGGTCCTGTGTCAGAGTATTAATGATTTGCTCCTGCTTTTGCGTCGTGGCTGAAAGTTTTTGGGTTTTTTCATGCAGTGATGCAATTTCACGACGATATCCTTCAACATTATCCTGAAGCATCTCATAACTAAAAAAGGACCAAAAAGGGGTTTGGAAATTAAAGTGAAAGGACACATTTGCAGCAATAGCAGAATTAGCTCAGTTTCTGCTAGGTATACTCTGTTTAGCTATAGTCTTTTTTTGCACCAATATTTTTGTTGTGTCTTCAATTTTTTTCAGTTACTATCATAGGCCTCTCACATCAAGGGGCATTATGGGGCAAAGATCTGGAACAATTGCTCACGCCTACTACTTATGAGGAATTTAGGAATTTGTAACATCTTTTAGCCATTGTAAACTGCATAGAACTTCACAGTCCTGTGGTATATAAACTTGTTATTATTATTGTGTGTTTATTGTTGGGCTTAGTGTTTTTGTTCATGCTATTTTATTTTACTCCTGTATTTCGCTTGTTTCCCTTGTTGACTCCTTAATAAAAATGATTAAAAAAAAAAAAAAAAGGGATGACAGGACCTGCCACAGTAGAACCTCATGGATTTTGGCAAAGGACCTTATTTCCTTATACCATACATACTCAAATATAAACTGGGATTTTTGGGCCCAAAAATTGGCCCAAAAATGGGTGTCCTGGTTTATATTCGAGCCAATACAACCCCCCCCCTTCCGAAAATATTTCAGGCCGCCACAAGGCTCTGCACCCTGCCGCAATTTGGCAGGAGTCATTAAGGAAGCCACTCAGCACTGAGCAGTAGCGCCAATTGCGCGCGTGCTCGTGCTTCTCAGCGCGGCCGAAGACACTCACGGAAGCCTGTTAACAGTGGGGCAGGAACTTGGAAAGTTTGCTCCTGCACGCTGCACCGCCACCGGGGATCGGCGGTAGAGGTATGAGGTTAGGGCAGGGAGTGGGGCAGGGTGCAGAGCCTGGGAGAGAGGGTGCAGAGTCTGATGGGGGAGGGAAGGAAGGGTGCAATGCCTGACAGAAAGGGTGCAATGGGTGGAATACCTGGGTGCAACGCCCGACAGGAAGGGAGGCCTGGGTGCAATGCCTGGCAGAAAGGGAGCTGGGTGCAGAGCCTCACAGGGCAGGGGACTTGAATATTAAGCCACCCGACTTATATTCGAGACAACCATTTTCCTCCTTTTGGGAGAAAAGGGGAGTCTTGGCTTATAGTCGGATCAACTTATATTCGAGTATATACGGTATGTGCATATTATATTTTGCCTCTATATGTTTGCTGACCCCAACAAATTAAACCAGACATATAAATTTCCAAATAATCTTGTGAGCAAATCCAATACCATTCATTCAAGCTTTATACATCAATGAGCCATCAGATGCGACACTCCAATGTGCATAAACATGGAAATGTTATGGAGTTTTAATGCCGCTGTGCTTCCTCGTTGGCTCCTAGTATCTTATTTGTGAATATCTTCAATTTATATTTGTTCTGCTAAATCACATTATTTGTATCTGGACTTGGAAATTTAGACAAAAAATTGTTATACATATTAAATGTATTACATAATATTTAAATTATTATAAAATATGAATATAAGAATGATATGTTGTATTTAAAGTGTTACATGAAGGAAAATCAAGTGTGTATTTATAAGATCATATGAATTTTTCTGATACACTTGTTGCAATGTGCAAAACTGAATAAAGAAATTTAAAAAAAATTAAAAAAGACAAAAAAAAAAAAAAAAGACGACAAAAAATTTTTTAAAAAGCAAACTACAAAAGACAGTTACGTGACTAAATCGCTTCCTGGGTGGAACAGCAGACTTGAAAACCGATTGCATTTAATTTCCCAAATAGCATTACTTAGTATTTATTTCCTTTAAAAAATTTCTACATCACCTAAACCTAGGTGTTTTTCAAAAACATACCAAATATAAAGACAATACATCCTACAAGTAAAATCATGCTGTGTCAAACTGACAGTCCTACCACATAAATGCTTCAACAGATAACTGTATCTTAGTCTTTAATCTATAAAGTAAGAATAGATGGGAAGCAGCTCAGTAATGTAATCTGGAATCCTAAACCGCAATTGCTTTTGACCCTGGGACCTTACCGTTTGGAAGCAAACTCGAGCTGTGTGGCAATTTTGGTGTTCTGAGACCGCAAATCTGTCACTTGCTCCTGTAGCTTTTCATTCTGATTATTCTGTACTTTGTCGTTTTCTGCTTTTTCTTTCTTGTAGTTTTCAAAGACTTCTTGTAGCTGATAAACAAAACAGATCGTATATTTACTTAAAAGTGTCAAAAGTGTGCCGATAGCAGATGCTGCCTTTACCAGTGGGTGAGCTGGACTCGTGAGCAGTGTTTTCCTCAGGGCTTTCTGCAGGATCACACTCACTGCCTGGCTGATCTCACTGACTTGCCCTGATGAGCTGACATGATAAAACTAAACCCACCTGTGTCTCCCCTTCTCTCCCACTATACCATCAAACTTTACTTTTATGTTTTAAGTTTTTTATTGATTTTTTCATATAACAACAAGTGTCATAAATTTTCATACAATTATTTTAACAATACACTTGATATTTCTATAATGTACTTTATATAAAACATGTCATATTATCCATATTATGATTTTACATATCATATAAACTGTAATGATTTTATCAATTATCAATTATTATGTAAATTATGAAACCTCTTCCCTCCCTTTATTTTGTTATTGTCACATAAGAATAACATCTATTATGATAAATTATTTATAATTTATGACAAAGAGAATAAAATCTCCCTCCTTTAACCATTGTCTTAATATGGGAAAAATTAAAATCAGTCATTACAAAAATCTGTTAATGGTCCCCAAATCTTCTTGAACTTATCTATATACCCTTTTTCTGTTGCAAATGTACGCTCCATCTTATATATATGGCAAACTGAGTTCCACCAAAAATTATAGTTTAATCTGTCACAATTTTTCCAGTTATGTGTAATTTGTTGAACTGCTACTCCAGTCAATATAAATAAAAGTTTATTGTTATTTGACGAAATTTGACTTCGAGCTCTCATTGCAGTACCAAACAAAATCGTATCATATGTCAAGGCTACCGGATTTTCTAACATCCTATTAATTTGGGGCCAAATTGATTTCCAAAATATTAATATGAATGGACAATAAAATAAAAGATGATCTAATGTCCCTGCTTCGAGATGACAATGCCAGCATCTATTAGACTTAGAGCTATCAATTCTATGTAAACGTGTAGGGGTCCATAAAGCTCTATGTAAAATAAAAAACTTTACTTTTAGAGGCTGCCAGCAGCAATTCACATACACTGCCCATGGCCAGCCACAGAGCTTTCCTTCTAATGCAACTTCCTGTTTCTGCATGGGCAGGATATAAAAGAGGAAAGGCTCTGCTGCAGGCAGCATGTGTGAAATTGCTACTGTTTCTGGCAATCTCTAGAAACAGAATACTTTTAAAGTAAAATGGGGGGAGGGGATGGCAAGTAAGGAGGGCAATCCTGGACTGCAAGTAGAGGGGCAGAGAAGAATGGAAGAGAGGGAGAGATGCACATGACATTGTATCTGATTCGGTCATATTGATTCATCAGATTACGTTAGCCAGGGGGGGTCAGCAAAATAAACCAGACAGCACACCCATTCAAAAGGGCCTGGGGGAAACAGTGAAGTTACACACCTGTAGCAGGTGTTCCGCTGTCCTCACCGAACAAATGAGTGATGTCATCCGACATAGCTCTGTCGTGGATGCTACCCAGAGTTCAAAAAAAATTATCTTTGCCTTTTGGCAGCACCCGAACCACACAGGCGTAGGTGTCTTCCTGGTCGATGTGAGCACATGGGACCAGCAGTGTAAAAAAAAAAAAAAAAAAAAGCTGAAGGAATTCAATTCCTTAGGGAGGCAGAAGGGGATGTGAGAATCTATGTCCTGCTGTCCTTAGAGAATACCTGTTACATATGAGCAACTTCACTTTCTCCCAGGACAAGCAGGACATGATATTTTCATGAATAGGAACCCCTAGCTACCAGGCTCATCAAAAACAATTCAAGGTTAATACAGGCTTACAATAAACCAATCAACCTACAACTTACATACAAATGCTGTTGCGAAGGTGCAGCCTGGAACCGAACAAAAATGGGCCTAGAAGGTGAAGTTGGAGTCTAGACAACAAACAAATGCTTCAGAACTGTGTGACCGAATGAATTGTTGTGTCGGGAATCTTACTCAAGTTAATAATAAGTGAACGTGTGGACTGAAGACCACATTGCAGCCTTGCAAATCTCCTCAAGTGGGCTAACAATGGAGACAGGGCCTGGACACTGAACCATGACATGACCTTCCAGAGAGAGCCCATAAATGAAGGAAATGCAATCTGCAAATCAATTGGTTAAAAGGAGAAATTAGGTTCTTACCTGCTAATTTTCTTTCTGTTAGCCTGTAAGTTGTTCTCAGTCTCCACCTGCTGGTAGCAGTGAGGTATATAACCCATTTGTAAGAACTATAGCAGTCTACCAAGCCATTTATCCCTGTGAGTGAGCAACAAGCAATGGATCTTTTCTTTGGGAATTTGCCTCTTAAGCATTATCTGGGCAGCCCTAGTTTTCATACCAACTCCACCTCAGGCCCCATTTCATCTTCGATTTCCTTTAGCGTTGTGTAAATTGCTTTACTGTTCCCTGTCCCCTCTCTTGGTACTTCTCTTTACCTGTTTCAGTGCCGCTTTGGCTTCCACTGCTTCCACGGACTCTGCCACTGGGACAGGCACAGGGGTTGACACAGACTGCGATGCACCTGAAGAGCGCCTTGAAGTTGAAGTCAGCGAAATCTCATCTAGTGACATGCCTGTAATGTTTGTAAAATACATTAAAGAGTATAAATACTAGTTCATGGCATTACAAGATGCCACTGTTTCGCAGGAGGCATTTGATCATCTTGAGCTCAACAGACAATCTCCAAGTTCCTACAGCAGCTCTTGGATGGACTCGAACGAATAAGACAGTAGTACACAGAATGCTCCCCATCTCTCTTCCCCTCCCCATGGAATAACAAAAAAAAAAAAGAAAAGCACATTTATTTATATCAGTAAGTACATATTTCCTAGTTGTCTACCAGCCCAGATTAAGTTATATCATTCTACCAGTAGGAGACGACAGAACACATGGTCAAGAGCTCCTGCCCTATATAGGACACCACATATCTCCAAACAGATCAGTATTCATCTCCAGCAAATGGTAGACAGTTATAGATGCAGCATGCTCTGGACTCTAATGTTGAATTCATTCTGGGTAGGCAAGGAATATTCAAATCCTGTCTGCCCTTGGGGGAAACTCTGGAAGAGTCTAGGTCCCAGCGTCCCTTCTTTCTCCTTTCACCTCCTGCTGCTCTCAAGCCCTTATAAGGTTTGAGAAACAAAACAGAAAAATGGTGGAACACACCGGTGGAAGGAGATGAACAGAGTGGAAACAGGGCAGGAAACTAAGACAGTCCTTCCTGCTGCCCTGGGGAGAGGTGGTATGTGCCAAGGCAGCTGCAGCCCCCCCCAAAATGCGAGAAAGGAATCCAAGGATGGGAAGGGATTGTAAGTGGCATTGGTCTTTCAACAGCTCAGCCAGATCAGTCAAGCGCCACAAGTAGTACAGTTCATATCTGCCTACCAGATCCAAGTTTATTTATAATTTGATAGACCGACCATCAAACAAATATCTTGACGGTTTACAATTGCTAAAATTAGAGTTTAAAAAAATGCAATAATAAAAATAGGGAAACATAAAAACCAGACAAAGATACGGACAAAGTAGGTACAATAGGCACTGGGAGAGGGGAAGATTCAAAATTACATCGAAGTTATAATAAAAATAAAAGTGAGGTAGGAAGGGAGAGAGCAAAAAGGGGAAGGGGGGTTGCTTCTTAAAAGCAGTTGTTTTGAACAATTAAAAATTGGAAGAAAAAGGATCTTATCCAGAATTTTGGAGAAGTGGGAGTAATTTAATTTTTTTTATTCTATTCTCTTAGGCTTCCATAGCTGGCAACATGATTGTTGTGGTGGTGGGTCTTGCCACATCTGAATAAGTGGAGTCATTTCAGCCATCATGCTGTGGCTTTCTTCAGAGTAGAAGCAAAAAACACCCAAAAAATTAGCACAAAAAGTACTAGTTTTAGCAGAGGAGATGGGCCTCAGAGACCTATATTCAGGCAGTTGACTGCTAGTATGTATTGCAGGTCAATATCTCAATCATTGGCCCAAGCTCCCAATCTTAATCAACTCAAACCCTTTGCAGGGCCACATTTTGGATTTGTAGGTACTTGGAGGACCTCAGAAAAAAATAGTTAATGTCTTATTAAAAACATGACAATTTTGCATGAGGTAAAACTTTCTAGTTTATAAATCTTTCCTTTTGGTTAAGTCTTAATAATACTGTAATTTATAGCTAAAGAGACATATGATCAAGAAACTGTTTTATTTTACTTTTGTGATTATGATAAACATATCGAGGGCCTCAAAATAGTACCTGGCAGGTCACGAGTTTGAGACCACCACACTAAAGACTTGAGAGACCATTCTATTAGGGGAACGGCAACTTTTGTGGGCCAAAGCTCAAAGATTTACCCACATATATCTGTACAGCAGGGATATAGTTATCAGTACATTCATTTGCTAACACTATAGGTTGGATGTTCTCACCAGAGAGGATGCTGCCTTTGGGGGTAGCAGTACTCAGGACAAGGATAGTCCGTATTTTGATATATACCATTCATTGTAGACTGGTCTGGTAAATGATTAGGAAGAAAAGATTTCTTACCCAATTCTCTTTCCTTGTGTTCTACCAGACCTGTCTAGAGTCTTTCCCAGTTCTGGTTGACTATGGCTCTGTTCTCTTCTTTTCCTGAAGGTCTCTCCAGTGGTTTGTTTATTTTTACCCTCTTCCCACCCTGAGGGGAAAATTGTTTTGGAAGGGCAAATTTTTTGCATGTGCTTTGTTACAATACTACTTATCTAATTAGAGCTATACAGTGTCCTATATAGGGGCAGGGGGGTCAGAAGTCAATTGTCTGCGTTTCCATCTGTTGGTAGATGATTATAACCTATTTGCTCTGGACTGGTCTTATAGAACTTAAGCAAATTACCAAGAAACTTCCATATACAGTATATATTGTATGTATGCAAATAGAAGAGTAATCAAGTAAGCAACAAATAATATACTTTTTCATTAAACTAACCTCCCCTCCCCCCAGTATGTCCCTATTAGCCATGATTTTCTTTCAAATCCACACCTTGCACTGGAACATTCACTCCCGTTGTCTGAGCCAGCAGTATTCGGTACATATCACGCTGGCGTACAATAGACTCTGCCAACTGTGTCTGGTGTCTGCGTGCTTCACGCAGCTGCTGAAGCTCAACGAGGGATTTCTCCAGTTCAACCTGCAGCTCCGAAACTCTGTGGCCAAGAATACAAGGCAGAGCAAAAAGCATTCTTTTGTTAGAAAAAGTGCAGTTACATCACTGTCTAGAACATTCTGCTTCAGACACTTTCTTGTCCCGTCCGTGCCCTGTTTTAAAGATCTAGAACATAAGAACATAAGAACTGCCATCTCCGGATCAGACCTTCGGTCCATCAAGTCCGGTGATCCGCACACGCGGAGGCCCTGCCAGGTGTACACCTGGCGTAATTTATAGTCCACCATATCTTTATATGCCTCTCTTAAGGAGATATGCATCTAGTTTGCTCTTGAAGCCTAGGACGGTCGATTCCGCAATAATCTCCTCTGGGAGGGCATTCCAGGTGTCAACCACTCTCTGAGTGAAGCAGAACTTCCTGACATTAGTCCTGAATCTGTCCCCCCTTAGCTTCATTTCATGTCCTCTAGTCCGTGTCAAATTGGACAATGTAAATAATCTTCTCTGCTCTATTTTGTCGATTCCTTTCAGTATTTTGAAGGTCTCGATCATATCCCCACGCAGTCTCCTTTTCTCAAGGGAGAACAATCCTAGTGTTATAAGTCTATCCTCATATTCCAGTCTCTCCATACCCTTGACCAGTTTTGTCGCTCGTCTCTGCACCCTCTCCAGCAGTTTTATATCCTTCTTTAGGTAGGGAGACCAATGTTGGACGCAGTATTCCAAGTGTGGTCTGACCATTGCCCTATAAAGCGGCATTATAACTTTCTCCGATCTACTCGAGATTCCTTTCTTTATCATGCCCAACATTCTATTTGCCTTCTTTGCCGCTGCCGCGCATTGTGCCGACGGCTTCAGGGTTCTGTCTATCTTTTCATTCTTCTATTTCTTGTAACTTTCTTGACCCCTCCAAGAAATGGTGGTACAGTGAAACGACATGAAATAAAATGTTTACAATTTTTGTCATTTGTCATATTGCAGTTCAAACACTAGAAAATCTTTATAGCTCACCTTTTCTAATTAAAATTACATGGAGGTTTAAAAAAAAAAACAACAATAAAAAACAATAAAACTACATACACAGTACTTTGTTTCAACAAAAGGCAACTGCTACTTAAATGCAAGGACATTCTTAAAAAAAATGTTTGGAATCCTTCCAGAAAACCCCATCAATGAAAGCATATCACATGAAAATATTGTGGAGAAAAAGAAAGACATATGGATTGCTACAAATCTCTTCACCAGCAGCTATTACAACATTAATCAAATTCATTCTAATTCACAACTATTTCCACTTCAACAATGATATCTGCAAATCATAGGCACTGCTATGAGCACCAGGATGGCACCACAATATATGCAAACCTCTTCATGGAACAACTGGAAGAGACATGTCTGGATACATATCAGACAAACCCCTTAAAATACTATCGATACACTGATATTTTTATGATTTAGACCAGTGGTCTCAAACTCGCGGCCCGGGGGCCACATGTGGCCCGCAAGGTACTATTTTGAGGTCCTCGGTATGTTTATCTTAATCACAAAAGTAAAATAAAATAGTTTCATTTAGCTGTAAATTACAATATTATTATTAAGATTTAGCCAAAAGGAAAGATTTATAAACTATAAAGAGGTTTACCTCATGCAAAATTGACATTTCTTTAATCAATATTAACTATTTTTATTGACCCTACGGATTCTAACAACAATAGCTATATACAAATATTTATTTACAGGAAACCTATAGATGCAGCTATCTCCACCCCTCACATACAGAGCCAAGCCACATGATACCACCGCATTTGCTCTGACACAAACACCTCAAAACCGTGACTAAATCTTTTAAACAAAAAAGGATACAACTCTAAAATCACCTCTTCTCTTGAAAAACTCAGCAGAAACCTACAAAGTCTAAAAAACCACATAAAGAATCCCCCTGGTGATAACTTACAACTAGAGACGGAAAAACAAAAATTATAAAAAGACCTACAACCGTTAATAGAGGAGGATTAATTAATGAAAAATATTCCCAGCTCCACCCATGCTGGCCTTCTGACAGCCACCTAATCTTAAACAAAAACTGGTGGAAAAAAACACACACTCCCAACACAAGTGGAACCTTGGTTTGCGAGCATAATTTGTTCCAGAAGCATGCTCGTAAACCAAAGTGCTCGTATATCAAAGCGAGTTTCCCCATAGGATGTAAGGGAAACTCGGATGATTGGTTCCACATCCCAAAAACAGACCCCTCCCTCCACGAGGCCACCGGCACTGCTCACTTTCACCCTACCCCATCACATCCCAAAAAGACCCCCCACCCCTGAGGCCACTGGCACGCTTCCACCCCCACCCCCGAGAACCGGCATCGCCCGCCCACCCAAACCCAGATCTGGCACGCAGCACCAAACCATAGGATGTGCCGATGCCGGAAAAGCCTGCCACTTGCCACTAATCTCTGCTGGGCTGGACCTTCAGCATCTGCACATAATCAAGGCCTTCTGGTTCCTGCTCTCTCCGAGAATCTCATTAGAATCTCAGAGAGAGCGGGAGCCAGAAGGCCTTGAGCATGCGCAGATGCTCAAGGCCCAGCCCAGCAGAGATCAGCGGCAAGCAGCAGGCTCTTTTGGCACCGGCACGACCTGTGGGTTGGTGCTGTGTGCCGGTGCCAGATCGCGGTATGGGTTGGGGTTTGGGCGGGCGATGACGGTTCTCGGGGGTGGGGGATCGCAAATTGAGTCGACACTCGGTTTGCAAGGCACGATTTGCAAGATCTTGCAAAAACACTCACAAACTGCGTTACTCGCAAACCAAGGTTTGACTGTACTAAACTGAAAACTATGCCAATACATTTCACAGGGCCCCATTGTCTCTCGTATGGGAAAAAAACATTCAGCATAAGGGAATCCTTCACATGCTCATCTTCCAATGTGGTATATATCATTCAATGGGTGACGGGACTAAATCGCACGAGACAACGGCGCACCGACAACTGAGCGCAAGGTTAACAGCACGCCGAAGAAAAGCACTATTTTAAAGGGTTCCGACGGGGGATGTGGGGGGGGGGAACCCCCCCACTTTACTTAACAGACACTGCGCTGGCATTGTGGGGGGTTTGGGGGGTTGTAACC
This sequence comes from Geotrypetes seraphini, assembly GCF_902459505.1. Taxonomy (NCBI): domain Eukaryota; kingdom Metazoa; phylum Chordata; class Amphibia; order Gymnophiona; family Dermophiidae; genus Geotrypetes; species Geotrypetes seraphini. The sequence continues at coordinate 126,008,386 of NC_047093.1, read as the reverse complement.
CCCCACATTATACTTAAAACTGAACTTTTACCCTAAAAAACAGGCAAAAAGTTTGAATAAATAGTATAAAAAGTATAGAAATGCCCCATAGCTTTCTTCTCGCTTTAGCTGATCCAAACTGAAAAGCAATATGGCTTTTTCCTTTCCAGGTTTATTCTCAAAAGACTCATCCCCTAGAGACAAATCTAAATCACCTTTAAGCTGTCAGATGATTTCACCACCTGGGATCAAACATTTTCTTGAGACACATAACTATGCCCCTTTAGCATATTCCAACCTTAAATCACAAAACCAGCTTCTAGTCTTTACTTACTTAGCTGCTGTGGTTTCCTCTTCTTCCTTCTCTTTTGCTTCCCCCAGCTCTCTTAGAGTCAGCAGGAGGCGCTGGTTCTGCTGCTGCAACTCTTCGATGTTTCGGAACGTGACCAGGTGCTGGGTTATCACTTCTGAAGAGCTACTTATATCAGCAGAACTCACTTCTTCATCACGGAGGACATGATTTCCCCTGGCCTCTTCTAGCTCCATCAAAAGCACTTGTATCTAAAGTAAAAAACAAACAAACATAGTTTATATTCCTGGTTAAGACACCAGATGCTTCCATTATTCCTCAGAGTGTAACCTTTCCAGATATAAACATCAGAAAGACAATCCTTTCCATCCATTCAGTCTGTCCAGTTGTTCCTGCCCAGGCTACATCCTAGATACCAGTAATGACATATAAAGATTTATCCTATGTATAAACAAAGAAATGAACTATCTGGCTAGTTTCAACACTATGCAAGGTACCCGAGTAAAATCCGAAATGTTTGCAACATGAAAAGACCAAAAACCGGATCATTCTAGAAGGCTTGCTAGCAATAGCAGCAATTCTCAGACACCGGGTCCATCATGAAAATGCCAGCAGAACTTGACTGCTCTTATGAACCAATGTAATTATATTCCCTATAATTAGTAACTGGTCTTTGTTGGTTTTTTTTTTGAGTTTGTATTAAGTTCAAATCTTTTCAGTGGTAGATCAAGGTGAATTACATCGTAGGCCCTCCAGGGACAGGGATATGTCTGCTGTAGCTGAATTTAGGTTGGCACCCGAAGAGGGTGAGATATCTTACTCAAAGTTGTGAGCAGCATCATTATTGGGGAAGTGGGATTTGAACCCTCGTTTTCCTCCTCTCAGCCCGCTGTTCTAACCATTAGGCTACTCCTTCATACCTCTAGAGACAACTGCAACGGGTTGAAAAATGGTTGGAAAAGTTTTGGTGGGTGAGGGGAGGGTATTAATAAGTATGAATTTTTGAGAATTTTAAGTGATGTCTATATTGTAAAATGATTAATTTACTCTGTATTTCACTTATTGTATATGTTTTAAAAAAATATTACATATGTTATGGTAAGGGTGGGAGGGAAGGGGTTGAATTTTATGTATTACTGTTAAATATGAAAGAAATTCAAGTGATGTACTTAATTTCAATTGTCAATTTATTGATACACTTGTTGTAAGATGTAAAAATGAATAAAGATTATGAAAAAAATTTAAAAAGTAGTAGTAAATTTAAAACAAATTGGGAGAAAATATTTTTTCACTCACTGCGTAATTAAACTGGAATTCATTTCCAGAAAATGTGGTAAAAGCAGTCAGTTTATCAGTGTTTAAAAAATGTTTAGTCACGTTCCTAAAAGAAAAGTTCATAAGCCATTATTAAGATGAACTTGGGGGAAAAAAAGGATAAGCTGCATAAAATCTGTTTTACTTTTTTGGGATCTTGCTAGATACTTGCAAACTGGATTAGCCACCGTTTGAAACAGGATCCTGGCCTTGATAGACCTTCGATCTGCTTATGTTTTTCTTACCTGCTGTGAAAGGTCTTTCACTTGTAAATCCAGTCTCTGGTTTTCTCTTTCCAGCACAGATGAGTGTTTATGAGCTTTATCAGTATCATCTTGTAACCTCTGAATTTCCTTTAACAAAAACAAAAATGTTGCTATTTAGAAACCCAAATTTTAGCCAACAAACTGTACTTATTAAAATCAATGGCCTTTTTATATACCAGATGAAGAAAAGAAATGAGTTTTATAAGCAATGATTTTAAATGGGTAAATGATTGTTCTGGCAAGGGAGGTGTCTTTTCAACAGGAAATGCAAGTCTGATCCCAACAAAGATCCCTGTTTCGGCGTATGGGAATGCCACCTCACTTACCTTGTTTTGGTTTGTCTGTTTCTTCTTGAAGGCGAGGTGTCCTGTTCTCTTGCTTAAATGATTGTTCTGAGCATATAATATCTGGCAGAGTATTCCAGAGTGAGGGATTCCGAAAGGAAAAGGTTGAGTGCCTAGTAGATTCTGATCGGGCGAAACCTAGAATCCAGACCGCAAAGCGAACAAACCAGGGTGTAAGGAATAATTGATGAGGTAAGATATGACAGAGCCTCGGAGGGAAAGAATTTATGGTCCAATATCAGGATTTTGTACTTAATTCTGAGACTAACAGGCAACCAATGGAGATGAGTAAGTAGAGGAGTGGAACCTTCAGCCCTGTTGAGCCCCGAACAGAGGCAGCCACCACAACGGGTTAGCCAAGCGTTCTGTCCTCTGCTCAGTCAGGAAGGACGCTAAGATTTGCACTGCCACCCCTCTCGGCTATACCACACAGCATGTAGTGCAAGGAAGTTCCTCAGGTGCTAAATTTGCACAATACTGGCAACAATTCACAATAGGAGAGTCCAAGAACTCCACCCTAACAAGTTTTGAGGCAGAAATTGCAGTTTTGGAAAGCAGGGAGCTTTGAAAAAAAAGATCGCTAAAAATCCAAGATGGCCGCTGCTAAGAAATTTGCGCCAAAATAGCAATATTTTTCATATATAGTAAGTCACAAAAACAACGATTTTGGTTTTTTTTCAGGTGGGGAACACAGGGGGACATGCAGAAACTTTTAAGACTGCCAAATTCAGACACAAACACCCTCCAATCCACCTCACAGGCTGCGACAGCCTTACTCCTTGAGACCTATGGTGGAAATGTGCTGTAGCCTGCCTCAGCCCTCTTAAAGTAGCTGGAATCAGAGAATCACTGTCTCATGCTGGGAATGCCTCTTCGCCACTGATCTTCTGGCTGCCAGGGTAGGCACGGCGCCTGACCATATCTCTACCCTCGCGGACTGACACGAAAGGGCGGAGGCAAAAAAAATGCAACCGGTGACCTGCGAGACACCGCTGAGTCTCCTAGGTATGCCTAACAGCCTGCGCTCGAACCTCAGTTTGGCAGTAGGAGGAAAAACGAAGGGATGGCCCCGAGCTCCTAAGAAATTAATGCAGACTGGCTAAGAGGTATCCACTGGGATCGATCGGCCTGTCAGCTGAAGGCTGGTCTGTGTGTTCTCAACGCAGACAGAGCTTAAGAATCGCTCCGAGCACAAAGAAATCCTGAAAAGGGGACAAAAACACCGAATAAAATAAGAAAAAGGGACAAGCAGAACAGAAACAGTCCTTCAGGCATGCGTGCAGAAGACAAAAACTGCAGGTAGTGCTACAACTTTCAGTGAAGTACAGGAGAGTCACAGAAAAAAATCCAGAGTGGATTCCTTCTGCATACGGCACATGCCATTGGAATACAACCCACTTGTCTAGAATGTCTCACCTATTACACTGGAAAAAGGCTTTCCATAACAGGCTGACAAGATCCGAGAAGCTGGGAGACCTGAGGCTTCTTGTGTAACTCCAGACTGGAGAAGAAGAGATGATATCCCCCACAACGCGCTTGTGATTTGCTCCATCACTGCTTAGATCAGGGGTGTCCAATGTCGGTCCTCGAGGGCCGCAATCCAGTCGGGTTTTCAGAATTTCCCCAATGAATATGCATGAGATCTATTAGCATACAATGAAAGCAGTGCATGCAAATAGACCTCATGTATATTCATTGGGGAAATCCTGAAAATCCGATTGGACTGCGGCCCTCGAGGACCGACAATGGACACCCCTGGCTTAGATCATCTGAACAGGATCTCGTCCTTTTCCACAGATTTTGGGGGGGGTTCCAGAGTCTTGGAGGACTGACTGGGGGCTGAACCTGAAGCTCTTGCCCCTTTCTCCTGTGTCCCATGGCACGTGAAACATGGCCGCTCTTCAACCGGTAACTCTGCGTAACCAACTCAGGATCCAGGGCTAGAAAGACCTGGAGCATCCATCAGAGGCAGTCAAAACGAGTGGTTTTGAAGAAAAAAGAGTTTAAAATCAGATCGCTAACAATCCAAGATGGCTGCTATCAAAAATTGCGCCAAACATGAGCCATTGGAGCTACATGCAAAAATATAGCAGAGTACTAACCCCAGAAACCAGTAAAATTAAAATTTTTTGACTCCCCCTCCAATGTTCCCTATAGGGAATAATAGGAATACTCACTGTGACTTCAGGTGCCTGTTTGTCTGAATTAGCCTGGCTGCAGGAAAAGGATTTCTGCCTCTGAAAATTGCTCAGATTCTCAACCAAAGGAAATCTTGTGCTGCTGGCTGAATGGACCACAGCCACAAACTCCCAACCCCAGGATTCCTCACATAGCGACAGGGGGAGAAATTAGGCAGCCGGCTTCGATACCCCTAGGGCTCTTACAGCCTGCACTCAAGACTCTGACCGAATCAGCAGATAAGTCGCTCTCAGGGGGACGGACCCTGAGCTCCTGAAGGGACCCAAAGCAGGCTGGCTCCACAGGAACTCAAGATTGTCGTGGGAGCAGCAGTTCTCCCATGCAGGACAGTGTCCTTTCTCTGGCGGCATATGCCCGAGCAGGGGACTTACGAGCACTGAAGCCACTGAAGAACTTCAAAAATCCACAGAGAAAACAAAAACGATAAAGAGAAAACAGAGCAGAGCAAAACACACCTTTTCGCTTGCAGAAGGAATAACTGAGGAGGATATATGGACTCTTGTTTATCTGCAATCCAAACGCACATTAAAAAGGACTGGATTGTGAAGTCATTTTTACTTTTTAGGCAATACCAAGTTGGCCAACATAAAAGGAAGTCTGAATACCTTAGGTTCAACTAGAAGCCAGTTCTTACACCAATTTCATGCACATATCTGTCAACACAAATTTTTCCCAAATGCCGGAAAACCATAACCCATACTTCTCAAATCATATAGCTCTACACTTTTCTAACTCACCCGCATGGCTTGCTCCAGTTTAGCCGAGAGACTTGCTACAGATTTCTGCATGCGTTCATACTCCTCACGCTGGCGCTTCAAAATCGGTGCCTTGGCCTCCACTTCTTTCACAATCTCATCCAAGTACTGGTTCACCCTCTTATTCTCCAGCTTTTCCAGCAATAACTGATCCTGTGCTTCTACATAGGCATTGTACAGCTGAGTATAGGAAACAAGAAAAACATCTGAGCTTGAAGTTACATAGAAGCGGCTCCATTTTCACACGTGCACAGCTAAGGCCTCCAAAAGTCTCGTTATTGAATCAGTCATGCTTTAAGGAGGATCACTTAATAATCCAAATGTGTTGCTGCTTGTTTTATTTGATATTCAACTAAAGGATGCAGACTACAATTACGGATAACTCTGCATTTTTTTTTAATTTATGCATTTATTTTTTTTATTTTTATTTTTCAAATAATTTTTATTCATTTTCTTATGTTACAACAAGTGAATTACATATTCTTTATACAAACTTATATATACACACTTGATAAGCTTATATATTGATGAATTATTTAAAACTTTTTTTTTTTTAAATAGATGCAATTAATATATCAGAATTCTAAAATTACATATTTCTTATTGATTATAATAATAATATCCCATCCCTCCCCCTCCCTTTCAATCAATAATACATAAATTCAAAAATATGTTCCCCCTTTCCCTTCTAATCAAATTCTAAACATGGGAAAATTATTGTTCTTTACAAAATTCTGTTAATGGTCTCCAGATTTTTTGAAATTTATTAATATATCCTTTTTGTGTTGCTATGGTGAGCTCCATTTTGTATATATGGCAAACAGAATTCCACCAGAAAGTGTAATTTAACCTGTCATGCCTTTTCCAATTGAATGTGATTTGTTGTATTGCTATTCCAGTTAAAATAAATAGAAGTTTGTTATTACTTGTTGAGATTTGACTTCTTGCTCTCATTGTTGTTCCAAATAATATAGTATCATATGTCAAGGCTACCGGATTTTCTAACATCATTTATTTTTAAGATAAGACGCGAAACCAAAACCAACTCAAGACTTCATCATCTTTTGAAACAAACTACTGTAGTTCTCTTCTCTTGAACAGGAGTTCTTTGAGAACAGCTGGATACAAACACGCAGTGCATTTTTCTAGCAAGAACGTTACTGGTACTCAAATGCCAAGCCATTCTCAAGGAGTGGGGTGATCACTGAGGAACTCAGTACAACTCTACCATTCAAAAAAGATGGTGAGAGGGAAAATATGAAACTTTCTCCATACACTAACCCCCTCTTCTATTAAACTCCCCGCGGTAGAAATTGCTAGCGCAGTTTAATAGACGAGGCCCTAAGTGATCGACAGAGAGGAAAAGGATCTCAGAAACCTGCTTGATTAATCAGGATGAACCTTAACCAAGTCTTGCAAGGTTCCATGTTTCTATCATCGATCCTAAAAAAACCTGTCAATGCTATTTTGATATTTATACTTTGTTTTCCAAATTTAAGCATCATATCTGTACGACAGCAGCAGGTGGGAAATAAAGCATATATATTTTGTTGAACTGTCTCAAACGTTCTGTAATTTGGTACTAGAATAAAGTTTCTGTGTGGGGCTCCATCAGATGATATCAACCATGATGTGAAAATTAACATATTTTGCTCATCTTTGGATCATTTTTTTTTTACACACAAAAAAAGTGTAGAAATAATTTTAAAGGTGTACCTTGCATGGGCGGGATCAAGCATGAAAGCAAGGAATTCAGTTCTACATAAAACGGAGGACGGAGATGGTGCCTACCTCAGTTAATTTCATTCCAGGTTTCACCACCTTGGCTACAGCTGCAGCAGTTGGAGACATGGCCGCCAGTTCTTCCTCAGACAACATTGCTCCTGTTGGATGGCAGTGCTAGTTACACTACATTTTGACTGCATATTGGCATACATCATAAATCAATTTTTTTTTTTTTAATTCTTTATTCCTTTTTAATTCTTACAACAAGTGTACTTAAAAAATAATACGACAATTTTCACAAAATCACTTGTAATTACAAACACATGTTCATATAAATATAACAAATATTTTATTTAGATGATTTGGAAAGATATTTAAGTGTTGTATTGAAAGTATAATGATTGTATTTCTGTACACTTATTGTGTTTGAAAATGATTCATGAATTTTAATTTCAGTAGGGTGGGGGGTGGGGATATATTCTTTTGTTCTTGATGATATGATTAAGATTTTCAAGTGTTACATTGAAATTTAATGGATATATTATTGCACACTTGTTTATGATTTAAAATGAATAAAGAATTTATAACAAATACCTATCCCCCCCATATTATCAATATTTCCATGACCATATTATACCTGTTTCCCACCCTAACCCAAATATAGACTAATCATTTTTTCTGGGTTTATAAGAAAACCAGCAAGCTATGGTCCACTTCAGTGGTATCATTCAAGCAATATGGGTACAAAGAAAAAAAGCATAAAGTGCTGTCATCTAACAAACTAATAAAGAATACGCTGGCATTTTGAAACCAGCTACAGAAATATCGATATTCTAATTTACAATACAAAATGATGTCAAATCTTTACATTATTCTGGTTTATCCAAATAGTAGTACTTTCATTAAACTGTAATTTTTCCACTTAGAAAAAAAAAGCCTATGGCATGAAAATAAAACTTACTGCGCACTGTATTTTGAAAACAAAATGAGGCATGTGCCAAGTGAATGGCTCAAAGATTATGAAGCAGATCTTTGCAGAAGCAAACGTTTAGACCAGGGATGCCCAATACGTTGATCGCGATCGACTGGTAGATCGGAAAGGCAATGCGAGTCGATCGCAGAGCTCATCCCGAGCTCCGTGATAGACTTGTGTTGCCGTCCCGATATACTGGGCCGATCAGCCTTCCTCTCCCCGACGTCCCCCACCGCCGCCCCAAGCTCTCCCTGCAGTAGCATCGGACCGACCAGCATTCCTCTCCCCGATGTCAATTCTGACGTCGGAGATGAAGTTGTGGGCCAGCCAATTGCTGTCTGGCTGGCCCGGAACTTCCTGGAGGATGTTTTCCTCTTTAACAGCCTCCGGAAGAGCGTTCCAGTTTTCTACCACTCTCTGGGTGAAGAAGAACTTCCTTACGTTTGTACGGAATCTATCCCCTTTCTCGTTCTCTCTTCCTTGGAGAGGGTGAACAACCTGTCTTTATCTACTAAAGTCTATTCCCTTCATTATTTTGAATGTTTTGATCATGTTCCCTCTCAGTCTCCTCTTTTAAAGGGAGAAGAGGCCCAGTTTCTCTAATTTCTCACTGTACGGCAACTCCTCCATCCCCTTAACCATTTTAGTTGCTCTTCTCTGGACCCTTTCAAGTAGTACTATGTCCTTCTTCATGTACGGCGACTAGTGCTGGATGCAGTATTCCAGGTGGGGGTGTACCATGGCCCGATACAGCGGCCTGATAACCTTATCTTTTGATTTTCTCCCCATGATTTATTTATACTTGGAAATATTACAAGCATACATTTTTTTTCTCAAGAGCTCTTTTTCTAAGGGGCATTCTTATGTTTAATATGTCCATCTGGCAAAAAGCAAGCTGCCTATGGGCGCTCAAAAAGATCTCAAAAGCAATTCAAGAGAACATATTGCTCTTGTCACGACAGCATCCTAGAATTGCAGAACTTCCTGAGGGTGAAAAACCAGCCTAAACACAAGAAGATACTACCATCAAACAATTTTATTGGATTTGGCTCTGCTAAAGAAAGGCAAGAGAGGGTTAGTGGCTCAGGCCCAACTAAACACAAGTTAGAAATATTACCTTTGCGTTTAGTGGCAGAAAGCAATTCATTCGCATTCACCAGCTCCTTCTCCAGTTTGCCAATTTTCTCCTCCAGTTCCTTCACTATTTTAGTCTTCGATCCTTCCATCTCGGTCAACTGAGTCTGAATTGCTTTGTTTACTAGAAGCAAATCAACACAGTCTGTAAGAAACTCAACGAATGCATGCTAACCAGATGATAGAAAGAAAAAGAAGGAAGCCATTTATAAAACTGCCCAAAAATAGTCGCATTGTAAGAGATATGGTTGAAAAGATAAATAGGCTCATCCAAATTTCTCAAGTTACAGCTGCCCACACTGCAAAGAACACATCCCAATCGCCATTCCAAAAACCTGATCACTCATCCAGGACACTCCTTTCTGTCTTCCTTCATATATCACCAATTTAGTTAAAAGATTTTTTTTTTAATGCCATAAACTATTTCTTTTTATTTACAACACTTATTAACCTGGTCAGTCCTGAATGTTTTTGGAAAAATGATCCCAGGCAGGTAAAATCTCTGGAAATACCTAGCAGGCACTAAGCAGAAATGTAATAATCTACCACCTTTAAAATGAAATGCACCAACTCTGGCTCATTTTCCTCTTATTTGGACCAGCATGTGTAGGATACTGTGTAGAGGTCTGCACGGGAACGGGAATTGCGGGAATCTCGTGGGTCCCGCGGGAATCCCCCCCTAACCCACAGAACTCCCTCTGGCCCATGGGACTCCCACGGGGACCCCCCCCCCTCTGGCCCACGGGACTCCCACGGGGACGGAAGGCTTTAGAAGCAGGGTTCGTCCATATAATATAATGGACACGTCAGCCTTAGTAAAAGAGGGGGTTTATAAGTTAATTACCTGAACAGAAAACAAAAAAAGGGTTCCACCAAAGAGATTCCACAAGGAAAACAGCAGCGCAAACACAAAAGAAACTGTGGAATTGATGATCCTGTCAGAAGTAATTGCTGCTTTTTATGGGGACGGGCGGGGATGGAGGTAATTCCTTGTGGGGACGGAGAGGAACCTGGCGGGGATAGGTGGGATTTCTGTCCCCGCGCAACTCTCTAATACTGTGCTCCAAGTACTTTGTCTGTGTTTCAAGTTAGCAGCACCGATTACATATTTAGAAATATCTACTTCCAAATTTATGATTTGGTTCTCCCCTACACTAATCATATTCCTTAAGGCAGCTGAATCATCACAGTTCCACACGTGGAACTAAGCTAACCACCTTTTTAAGATACAAAAAGGGTAGGTTACTAAGTCAGAGAAGTAATCAGGTACAACAATACAGTCATCACTGGAGAGTATTTTAAGTATGTTTCTTTCAATATGAACAACCTATTTAGTTTCATGTCCTTCTGCTGCATGCTTAAGAGCATGCTACATTTTTTTTTTTTTTTTTAATATTTATTGATTTTCTAAAGTTAACAAAAATGCAGTACAGTATCTATACAAATAATATTAATCATATATGCATTTACAATCAATCAAAATCCCTACAACAAAAAAAAAACACCCAACCAATATTTCGCAATAGAATGAAACCATGATGTAAATATCCCTCTCCCACCCTCCTTCCCCCTGGGCGTGTGTGCAATATACCAACAGGAACAAAAAACAATTACAACGCATCCATAAAAGATATCAAAGGGCCCCAGATTAACTTAAATCTCTTAGGATGACCCAGGAGATCCACGTTCATTTTTTCAAATCTATAAATTAAACATAAATTTGACCACCAAAAATTAAAGTTAACTTTATTCTTATATACCACCAAAGCCATAATAGTTAAAGGCGGTTTACAGGAAGAGAAACTGGACAATCGGAGAAGTATATAAATCATCGGAAATACATAATAAGCAAGAAAGAATTTAAAAGAAAAGATTAAAAAACAACGAAACTTTAGTAAGCAAATCCAGGTGACAAGCAGGCCCTACCTTCTCCAGCCTCTTTCAGAAGTTTGTGCAGTTCCTCAACAGCCCGGGTTAGCTCTGTGCTCCTAGCTTCAGAGTCCTCAGCTGCACTCTGAACACAGGACAAAGAGTGCTGTTACATCGTGCTTCTTTTGTGTCAAACAGAAATTATTATTGCCCCTTCCTCTAATTAGCATCTGCACTTTCACAGACAGCACTGTGCAATGCTCCTTCTCCAGAAGTCCAAATAACTAGATAAGGGAAAAATTTAGTTTCACCTAATTTCCTCTCCATGAATCCAACCAGACTAGTTCGAAATGAGTGGATTATGCCCCCCAGCCAGCAGATGGAGACAAATTTAAAAGCAATTAAACATTGCCTACAAAAAAAAGTACCATGTAGCCACATCAATTATAAAGCAATATCTAACAAATGTAACTCTGAACAATCCTTGAAAGACAGAATTCAGAATCCAACCCCCCCCCTCCTCAAATACACTAAAGAATTCAAGAGGGCTCCCTGCTGTTCTCCATCATGAACTGTGAGGAAAAATCTGCAACCACCATCCAACTAAGTTTTAAGCTAGGATGAGTCTCTGGTCTGGTTGGTTAGACTCAAGGAAAGGAAATTAGATGGTAAGACCAAACCCTTTTCTCTTTCTCTCTCTTCATCCATCAGATCATTCCAGAATGAATGGAATGTAATAAAACACCAGGTGGGATGAAGAAATGCCTACTCTAGGGTATCCAAACTATGGTGCTTGGGGGGGGGGAAGCAAGGAAAGTCAAGCTCTGGCTTTTACAAACCTCAACAGGAGAAATCAGGGGGGGGGGGGGATTCTGGCTAAAAAGGTGCCCTTAAGACTCCTAGGAAGCATCAGACCCTTAAGAATATAAGCTGACTTCAGCCTCTTCAAGTCATCTCACAATATTCACTTTTATAGTGGCTTACCCCTTTCTTTGTGCCTCAACCACCACTAAAAATCTGACTTCTGAAAATAAGCCACCTTTTAATAACATAACATTTGAGATTTGTTCAGACAGTACTTCAGTGGTAGCATTTGTCAACTGCCAAGGAGGGGTGGAAACTGCAGTGGTAGCCAGGAAGGCTGCTGTGTTAGACCGAGATCCGTGTTCAGCTATTAGTACCTCACATTGTGGGTTTTGAGAATGTACAAGCAGACTACTTGAACAGATACTCCCTGAATCTTGGAGAATGGGAGTTGTCTGCCCAAATCTAGAGCAGGTGGTGATCCATAGTGATGGATCTAATGGCAACAAAATAGATTGTCAAGATACTATAGTTTTTAGCTGACAGAAAGGATAAGGCTCATCAGGATTGGATGCTCCTTTCCTAGATGTGGCCTCAGGCAGGAATTTTGAATGTTAAATCACAGCCCCTTCTAGGCCGAGTGTTGCAAATGGCTCATGATTGACCCAGGTGACCATTGTGCAAAGGTAGGAAAGCATTTGAGGCTACCACAGAAAACTTAGGTGGTGCATAGATAAAGCAGTCTAGAAAGTTCAAACAATAAAATGATACATTTAACAAGAGAAAATATTATTTCACCCAATGCATAATTAAGTTCTAGAATACATTATTTGAGGATATCGTAAAAGCGGTTAATGTACTTGGGTTAAAAATAAAAAAGTTTGACAAATTGCTGGAGTTGAAGTCCTTAACCTATTAAAGTAATCTTGGGGAAGAGATATGCAACATGGAATTTTAGTACCTTTTGGGATTCTCCCATGTACATGTGACTTAGCTTGGCTGTTAGTAGAAACAAGATACTAAACTGATAGAGAGACCTTCCTTTCTGACCCAGTATGGCAGCTCTCTTGTTTTTCTTGAGAGCATTTTTAAAGGATGTGTGCTTTAAAAGTGGTGATCTCCACATGTGAAAGACCAGTTCCTTCTGGTTCAAACCCCTGGAGTGTCTAAAATCCCATGCATTTTGCAGCCAATCACATACTGGCAAACATGGATGCCGTGTAGAGGAAAGTCTGCCAAGCATGACACATCCCATGGCACTGGCTTCTAGTCTACTGATGGAACACTGCATCTTGGTTGCTATCCATTGATCTTGAGCTACCTTGCTAAGACAATAAGCCTTTCAGTAACACAAGATTCACATCTGTCATTTGCATCTGCACCAAGTCACCAATTTAGACTGGCTTTGGCTTTCAAAGACTATGGGAGGTGCATGTCATAACTCTGGCACACCAACAAATTAATCAGATGAATAAAGGGACAGCATGTGAGGCTGAGCCCAAGGGACCAATTCTAGAATCACCACCATGGTACCAAGAACTTGCACATAATCCCAACATACAGCATCTTTCTCACTGCTCTGGAATGTAAACATTCTGCTTGGGCCTTCCCAGATTCTTGAACAAAATACACCTATCTTTGTTTCCATTCTTTATATAGCGATGCTGAGGAAGTCTCAAGCCAAGTAACCTTACTGTGTTTCTTCTGAATTTTTATTTTCCCTTTGTTGATGCTATACTCGTTCCAATTGCCTGGTTTTCCTTTTGTGGCACGTCCCTCTTTTTAGATTTTTTGTCCTTTTTGTCTTCCTCTTAGTCTCTTACCGTAACAGGTGTTATTCAGGGACAGCAGGCAGATATTCTCACATATGGGTGACGTCATCCACTGAGCCCCGGTACAGACAGCTTTAAAAATGTATTGACACTTTAAGAACTTGAGAAAGTTTGCGAATTGCCCGCTGATGCCTTGAAGAACTGGATTGACACCGTGATGGAGAATGGGCTCTGTGATGAGACGAGCTACTTTTGGACGTGGAACGTCGATGCTGTACTGGAGATCCAGTATATCGGTTCCACAGGACCTGGTGGCTTTATGCTCAGGCTGGGCCAGTACCGATGGAGTAAGGAGTTTGAACATGTCACTGACTTGGAAAAGCGCTTCGAGCTTTTCACGGTACGAGAGCACTGATACCTTTAGGCGTTCTGCCGATACCATCGGTGCCATGTCTGGCCTTGGAGAGGGTGCCATTGAAGAGGATGCATATCTCGCTGGACGAGAGGCCAGACGCAAAAGCGGTTGTCGCTTGGTCGGCATCAAGGGACTCTATGCAAGGCTGACCTGCGAGACCTGTTGGGAAGCTGGCAGGCTTTTAGCTGGCTTAGCGGGTGGAGCAAGGTCTCCCGACACCGATGTTGAAGTGGATGCTTTCGACTCTTAATGATACACTTTTGAAAAGTTTTTCTCTTGCAGTTTCAGTTGAGACTCTGCCCTTCACGTCTGTTTGTTTTTTAATCCTTTATGACCTACTGATTTGTTTCAAGTTTATTAGGATTTTATATACCGCCTATCAAGGTTATCTAAGCGGTTTTTACAATCAGGTCCTCAAGCATTGTTTATTTTTTTATGTCTGTAAACTGCCTTAACAGCTTTTTCCCCTCTGAAAGATGTTCTAGTAAAATGTCTGGTATCCTACAGTGTATTCACCAATCTAAATGGAGACTGAAAAACTTCTAGAAAACTTCTTGTCCTAAGAGACAGAATAGATGAAGCCAGACAGAAAGCAATTCCAAAACAAACTTCAATCTCACCTTGTATAAATTGGAAAGTTTGATATTAGCATTTAGCTCATTCTGGAACCTCTCTTCCATACTGGATTGCTGTTCTTTTGCCTGAAAAAGAAATGTGGCCATTATTTTGAGTCACTTAGTCAGGCTCACGCTTCCTGGTACAATGTTCATTTCAAAGTCAGAGGATCAAATGTTCTCAAATTCCAAACCCACCAAGTATACTAACAGTTTCCCCTTCAAAAGAAACCTTTCACCAATTTTATTTTTATTTAAATTAGGGAGGGAGGGTTGTACTGGAAGCTTTATCATGAAGCCAACTACACCTAGGAGAAATCAAGGCAAGAGGAAAGATGGAAGATAGCACATTACATATCAAAAAGATGAAAATTCATATGAAGTATAGCTCAGAAGTTATATTACACCAGCAACTGTCAATTATTAAATCTGATGAAATCTTAACATGGTTGGATTTCTGATCAATGTGTCATTTCTAGCAGAACACACAAGTTGCTGGCGATCATTTACAGTAATTTGCGACTTTTGGCGTGACATTAACGTGATCTTTCCAGTCTTTTTGTGACATTTTTTCTTTCCTTCTTCTTTACCATGGACCCCTGATGAAGGTTGTCCGAAACACGGACCGTGTTGGGTCCCTCATTTGGTAAAAGGTTTTTAGATATGATTTATTTGTCACAATAAAATTTGCCTGCATCGTGTACAAGCCTGCAGTTTTGGTTTGTTTGCTCTGGTTGGTTTTCTACTGCAGACGAAGTTGGACCCCTTGTCTTCTTTGGTTTTGTTGCTATACGATATAAAGTCACAGCCCAACATGTATTGCTTCATTGTGGGATGGACACACGCTCCAGAGCACACGTTACACTCCCAAGGATGATACGGTGTACAACAAGGTTATTATACTTTATGGAAATTGCGAACCGTCAAACCATATTTTGAGCATTCTGCTTTTAGACTTTTGGTTCAATCTTTGTTATTGAGTCTTATTGACTACTGTAACATTGTTCATCTAACAATCACTAAGAAAGACATGGCCAGATTACTACCGATTCAGAATACGGCGGTTAGACTGATTTATGGCCTGAAGAAGTATGACCATGTCACGCCATTTTATTGCAGGCTATATTGGTTGCCGATGGAGGCTCATGTTTTGTTTAAGTTGGGTTGTTTTTGTTATAAGGTTTTATATGGCACTGCTCCACTCTATTTGGTTAATAGATTTTCTATAGCATCGTATAAACATAGTTGAAAAACTCACGCCTTGTTTAATTTTCCCTCTGTACAAGGCTGTAAAAGCAAGAAATTTCTGGACCATACTTTGGCATTTCAAGTAGCTTCTCATGATAAAGAACATTTTAGAATTCAGCTGAAAACTTATCTCTTCTCAAAATACTTGGTTAAATAATTTATTCTGTTCTTAATAATATTGTATTTGTTTATAGTCTTTTGTAAACCACTTTGAATTTATGGTTATATGACTAATAAGCACGATGTTATGTTATGTTATATATAGTTTTAATGATATACTCTGTGTTTCCTAATGCTCTAAGCTTAGCTAAATGAGACCATTATCCTTGCCATATACTTTCACTATGATTCATGGCAAACATGCACATACAAAATTAATGAGAAGGGGAAGGAAATAGATATACCCTCCCCTTATTAAAAAAAATTCAAAATACAAGCGCTGTATGCATTTCCTCATGCCCCCTTTGTTTTCTCCTAAAAATGTGCCTCTGTAAAACAAAGAAAAATGGGGAGACCCAATGATCCACAGAGAAAACAATCCACCGATGAAAACAAAAACAAAATAAACTGTGGAGACCCAATGATCCACAGAGAAAACAATCCACCGATGAAAACAAAAACAAAATAAACTGTGGATACAGATGTTCTGGAGATAATTATACAATGACATATAAAAACATGAAAATTCAATGAAAAAAGTACAATGATAAAAAATACAGTGGTCCGGTTGGATTTTTACCACTGTATTTTTTATCATTGTACTTTTTTCATTGAATTTTCATGTTTTTATATGCCTCTGTAAAACAGACATTCTAATTTGAAATTCAAATACAACTTTAAGTGTCCAGTTGGTGCTTGTAGGTGTTCTGAAAAGATTTTCCAACTCACCTCCTTTACTTTATTAAGCAGGTCACCTGCCTGCTTCTGAAGATTTTCATTCAATAACTTCAGACTAGTTACTTGCTCTTCCATTCGAGTGACCTGAAAGATTTCAAAACAACATCCATATTGGTTTTATTTTGGCTTGGACATCCCGTGAGGGAAAAGACAACTTCAAGTGCTTTAAAAAAGAAAGCAAGCCATTAATATATCCCTTTTATTTCTGAAGATTTCACTCACCCCTCCTTCCAACACTAGGAGCTTAGTATATTATGGGATAAAGAGGGGAGATTTTGGGCATGGATAGGAGCATAGGAACAGGGACACATAAGGGAATGCTGTATGGGGGATGGTATATGGACACAGAGGAGCAATGTCAGACATGGGAAGGTATATGGACAGAGGGATAATGGCTAGACATGGGGGAGAATAAGAATGTAGAAGGAAGATGCTGAACTTAGGGGGAGGGCCTTAGAGATATAGAGCAGTGGTTCCCAACCCTGTCCTGGAGGACCACTGGGCCAATCGGGTTTTCAAGCTAGCCCCAATGACTATGCATGACAGAGATTTGTATATAATGAAAGTGACAGGCATGCAAATCTGTTCCTGGGGGCCACTGTGGCAATTCTTATGTTCTCTATGTCATTCTCTAATCTTTATTTTAATTTACCTAGCCTTTTTGTGCAGATACAAACAACTCAAAAGTCCTGGATTTCAAATAAGGTGTCTTGAGTAAAATGGGGGAATACCTGAAGACAGAGCTGGTGGACTGGAGGCTAAAAGAGAAGTGCAAAGACAATGGCTCAAGCTGAAAATGAGAATAGAATTTTATGTATGGAAATTAAATAAAAGTAAGAGGAAAAGCAAAGCATTACATTACACTAGAGATTTCTATTCCGCCATTGCCTTGCGGTTCAAGGCGGATTACAAAAAAACATATTACATGAAGATATCTGGTAATTTCTAGAGGAGATAAAGAGTAGATGAGGTTGCTTTGGGGAATCGGGAAGGTATTGGGAAGTGGTATTAGGAAGTGGGAAGGAGCTAGCGGTATTAAGTCGTTTGCAGGAATTTCTTGAAAAGTAGAGTATTTCTTTTCTGAATGTTTTGTAGTCTGGGGTCTAAACAACTGAAAAACTAGCGGCAAAGGAGGTGGCATTTATGAAACAGAAGGACATGAGAAGGAAAACAAAAAAAGAAAAAGAATACTGATTAAAATTCAAAGAAGAGAAATATGGCTGGCCAAAGCACAGTCAGAAGAAATAATGACTGGAGATGTACAGAAAGGTGAGAAAAATTATTTTCTGGTATATTAGAGAAAGAAGGACGACAAGGAATAGAAATTCAAGACTAAAAGATGCTAACGACCACTATGTGGAGAGCAATAAAGGATAAAGCTGATGTGCTAAACAAACATTTCTTTTCTGTGCTCAAGGAAGAAAATTTTGGAGAACGAACTCAGTTCTAGTTCTTTCTGGAAGAATCAAGCACTCTAGACTATGTTAAACCACCCTTACTGTCTTATTTCAAATAATTCTGAGATAAATAAGTCTTAAAACCATTTCAAACTTGTTACTTTACCTCGTCTTTCTTGTTCTCCAGATTACATTTTAATTCAAGAATTTCATTTCCTTTTTCTCTGGCCAGAAATAAAACTTCATCTGTTTTAGATTTCAGTTCAGCATTCAGCCAGGTGTTCTGACTCTGCAACAATTCTTTCTCTTGTTCCATTCGTTTCTCGCGATACTTGAAAAAAAAACAAAAAAAAAACAAGAAAAAGAGATATAACAGTTGACATTGTCAGGGAAAGATTGGAATAAAAATGACACTATCCTGCTTGGATTTGTTCCATCCTGCACCAACGAAAGATTAGGTTCTTACCTCTGCTAATCTTCTTTCTTGTAAATCCACTCTTAATGCTGGGAACAAGTGGGAAGTAGTGTTCCCCTGTTACCAGGGGCAGTAGGAACTTCAATTAACAGAAATTCAACCCCTCCCACTGTGCTCATCTGCTAAAGCAGGGGTGTCAAATGTTGGTCCTCAATCCAGTCGGGTTTTCAGGATTTCCCCAATGAATATGCATGAGATCTATTAGCATACAATAAAAGCAGTGCATGCAAATAGATCTCATGCATATGCATTGGGGAAATCCTGAAAACCAGGCTGGATTGCGGCCCTCAAGGAACAACATTTGACACCCCTGTCCTAGAGCATGATCCCTGGACACCAGTTAGTCTTCAAGTAGACAGGAATCTGTACAAGAGAAACAAGAAACAAGAGAGAGAGAGAGAGAGGGGAACTCCCCACCAAACAATCAATTCTGCTCATATTAACATATTCAAAACAGCAACAATGCAAATTGGAAAACAGATTACTAAACATTAAGAAACCTGAACTTGAAAACAGGGTTATAGGGAGAAACAGCCTGTACAGTCAGAAGAGGGCAAAAACCCAGGAACTCCGCTAACCTGACTCCATAGTTAATTAGATGGCATTCCCAGAAAGGCTGGACCGAGACTGAAATCCAGCTTACCAGTAATCGGCCAGGCAACCTGCAAACCGGACAGAAATAGGGTGGGCTTAAGAACATAAGAATTGCCGCTGCTGGGTCAGACCAGTTGTCCATCATGCCCAGCAGTCCGCTCATGTGGCGGCCCTTAGGTCAAAGACCAGTGCCCTGAGTCTAACCTTGTCTTGAATCCCTGAAGGGTGTTTTCCCCTATAACAGCCTCCGGAAGTACGTTCCAGTTTTCTATCACTCTTTGGGTGAAGAACTTCCTTACATTTGTACGGAATCTATCCCCTTTTATCTTTAGAGAGTCCCCTCTCGTTCTCTCTACCTTGGAGAGGGTGAACAACCTGTCCTTATCTACTAAGTCTATTCCCTTCATTATCTTGAATGTCCCCTCTCAGTCTCCTCTTTTCAAGGGAAAAGAGGCCCAGGTTCTCTCACTATACGGCAACTCCTCCTGTCCCTTAACCATTTGAGTCGCTCTTCTCTGGACCCTCTCAAGTAGTACCATGTCCTTCTTCATGTACGGCGACCAGTGCTGGATGCAGTGTTCCAGGTGGGGGCGTACTATGGCCCGGTGCAGCGGAATGATAACCTTCTCCGATCTGTTCGTGATCCCTTCTTAATCATTCGTAGCAGTTTGTTCACCTTTTACGCCACTGCCGCACATTGCGCAGCTTCATTGACTTGTTGACCAGTACTCCCAAGTCTCTTTCCTGGGGGGGTCTCTCCAAGTACTGCAGCAGACATCCTGTATTCATGTACAAGATTTTTTTCTTACCAACATGCATCACCTTACACTTATCCATGTTAAATCTCATCTGCCATGTCGTGGCCCATTTCTCATAGAAACATAGAAGATGACGGCAGATAAGGGCCATAGCCCATCAGGTCTGCCCACTCTACTGACCCACCCCCAAGTCTACTATCCTAGGGATCCCACTCTTGGTGACAGGTTCCCTTGGCTTAACCTTCTAAGGGATCCCACATGGGCATCCCATTTGCTCTTAAATTCTTGCACGCTGTTTGCCTCGATCACCTGCACCGGGAGCTCGTTCGAAGGATCAACCACTGTCTCGATGAAATATTTCCTGGTGTCGCCATGAAATTTCCCGCCCCTGAGTTTGAGCGGATGCCCTCTTGTGGCTGAGGGTCCTTTGAGAAAGAGAATCTCTTCTTCCATCTCGATACGGCCGGTAATATACTTAAATGTCTCGATCATGTCTCCTCCCTCCCTATGTTCTTCGAGTGAGTACAGCTGCAAATTTTTCAGCCTTTCCTCGTACGATAGATCCTTGAGCCCCAAGACCATCCTGGTGGCCATCCGTTGCACCAACTCTACTCTCAGCACATCTTTTCGGTAGTGTGGCCTCCAGAATTGCACACAGTATTCCAAATGAGGTCTCACCATGGTTCTGTATAATGGCATTATGACTTCAGGCTTCCGGCTGACGAAACTCCTGCGGATGCAACCTAACAACTGTCTTGCCTTAGATGAAGCCTTCTCCACATGATCAGCAGTTTTCATGTCTGCACTGATGATCACTCCCAAGTCTCGTTCTGTTAATGTCACATCGCAGGTCTTTGCAATTCTTCTGCGTCCTCACTACTCTGAATAACTTCGTATCATCTGCAAATTTAATCATCTCGCTCGTCGTACCAATTTCCAGGTCGTTTATAAATATGTTGAAGAGCATGGGTCCAAGCACCGAACCCTGCGGCTCTCAGACGATTAGCAGAGGTAAGAACCTAATCTTTCATTCTTGTACAATCCCCTTTGATGCTGGAAACAGGTGGGATGTAACAGCAGTCCCTAAACATTAGGTGGGGGACAGATGAGCCTGCTGCCAACACCGATGCCCCAAAAGTAGCATCCTACTTGGCCGCCACATCAATCCGATAAAACTTGGTAAAGGTGTGCAGAGAAGCCCCATGTATCCGCCCTGCAAATCTCTTCCGGCGAAACTGATGTAGATTCTGCCCAAGACAATAACACACCTCTAGTAGAATGAGTCCGGACTCCAAGACGGGGCTTTTTCCCTGCCGCCACATAGGCAGCAGAAATGGCTGCATGAATCCATCTAGAAACGATAGCCTTAGAGGCAAGCCTACCCTTACGGGCAGGTCAGAACAGATGGTTCGAGAGGCGAAACTCGTTGGTGACCTCCAAATAACACAGAATCTGTTGTGTCAGTGCCTGGTATGAAACAGTTCATGGGGGCTTTGAAAAGGACATTTCAGCTGGCAGAATTTTAAGATCCCTACCAGCCAAAGGCTGTTGTTACTATCAGGGAGACCAGACTATGGTATTTTCCAGGACACCTTCTGGTTTCATATTCAAAAGACTACAGCCCATATCTTTCACTACCTGAGTTTCACATATTTCTGAAAACAGGGTAAAAATCATATCCCAATACAAATGTACCCCAGGAAATTCTCTAACATAAATCAGAGATTCTATTATTCATATGATGTAGGCGTGCTGGGGTCAGATACCACCAATACAATAGCTTATAACCATTCTCTATCAGGTTGTTCACCATGGATATCCTTAACAGAGATTGAAATACCATTTTCCACTGTGATGGTTTCAGATGGTTCTGGAGAAGGCTTTCCCACTTAAGGATATATGAAATGAGTGGGACTCCCTGTTGTAATAATGCCCTATATATGCATGATATACACCCCTTTCCACTGCTTCCCTCCCAAACCCAGTCCTAAAGAGTATCTTCCTTAAGTAATAATAATAATAACAGTTCATATACCGCAGGACCATGAAGTTCTATGCAGTTTACAATGATTAAAAGATGCTACAAATTGAGTAGAATTAACAAAGTTAAGAGCTAGTGATTAACAGCTCTAGAGATCAGTTATTGTGGAATAAGATTGTACAGGTCAGTTACCTAAATACTTCGGGAACAGATGTTTTTAGGTGTTTCCTAAATTCCCCTAAGTAGTAGGCATAAGCAATTGTTCCAGATCTTTACCCCATAATGCTGCCTGATGTGAGAAAAGATGTTGATGATGTCTTTTAAATTTACATCCTCTAACCGGTGGAGAAACAAAATTCAAGTGTGAGCTTCTCTTATGTCTGTTGGTTGATCTGGGAGGGCTCTCATCCCAATGAAAGCTGAAATTTGTCTGTATTGGAACTGGTCCATCTGAGATAAACCATACTCTGCCAATAATTTTGATACAGATAGAGTTTGTCCATTTACCAGAAATTGTCCCAGCTGATCAAGGCCTCCCTATGCCCAGCATTTACATCTGGTAGCCATGTGGCCAGGAGCAAAATCCTCAGCCAAAACTATTGCCATTTAAAATAACCGCATCCTAGTTTGAAGCCACAAGGTTAGAGTTAAAGCTCTAAAGGGATGTGCCCACCCTATCTCTGGCTTAAGATCTCTCACCGTGTGGCTACATAGTATACATGGGGGACATGAGGCTATGTTTATTGTTATTAGATCCCTAGTATGTGTCACATTAAGATAAAAACTTGTATCAAAAAATCTTGTAGTGTAACTATCGTAAATTGTATATTATGTATGTCAACCTGTAACCCGTTTTGAGCTCTTTGGGGCGAGCAGGATAGAAAATGAATTAAATAAATAAACCAAGATTCCATCTATATCCATGTTTCATGAGTGTCTCTGCGCCAGGTTAACATAACTCTCAATTGAGCAGCTATGTAATATCTAAAAAAAGAGGACTACCATTCCACCCGACTCATGTAGTTGAAAAAATGCTGCCCTTTGAACTCTAGGTGGTTTACGTTTCCAAATACAGTAAAACCAAAATTCTGCCAGTAGTTCCTACCTTTTCCAGTGTACCAAACAGGAAGAGCCACTAGACCCTATCAAAGGCCTTCTCCGCATCTATCCCCACAATCACCATTGGGTGTGGCCATAGTTCTATTTGAATAAACAACATGCAAGACTCTTCTTATCGTATGCTGGCGCCCCTGGACAAAATCTGACTGGTCATCCAGAATCAACTTGCCGCTGAGCCAGAATTTTGGTGAAGAGCTTATACTGTCCCCAAAAGGGAAACTGGGTGATCAGATCCACATTTGGAGGGGTGTTTCTCTGGTTTTGCTATCAGGGTACTCAATGCCAGTCATCAAAAATATGCCCCTGCCTTAAGCTATTAAACATTTCTGTCGAGGGCTTACTAAGACCCCTAAATACTTTATACGGTACTAAATACAGTCAAACCTCGGTTTACGAGTAACCCGGTTTGCGAGTGTTTTGCAAGATTGACTTTGCGAGCCCCCACCCGACCGCAGGAACCAACAGTATTGCTCCCCCCCCCCCGCCCCCGAGGCCACCGGCACTACTCCCTCCCTTCACGATCGTCTCCTCCACATCTACCGACCGGCCCTGTCCTTACCCATGTGCCACCGGAGTTAGAAAGGGCCTGCCGCCAATATGCTGCTGAGCCTTGAGCATCTGCGCATTCTCAAGGCCTTCTGGATCTCACCCTCACCGAGATTATCAAGAGACTCGAGATCTCATGAGAATCTCAGAGAGGGTGAGATCCAGAAGGCCTGAGCATGCGCAGATGCTCAAAGCTCAGCAGCAGATCGGCGGCAGGCACTTTCTATCACCGGTGGTGCAGGGGTAAGGACAGGGCCGGGAAGGGGGGGAAGAGGCAATAGCAGCACCGGTGGCCTCGGGTGGAGCATGGGAGTCAGGGTGCGTCCGGCAGGAGTGAGCCAGCACCTGCGAGTCCCAGCAGAGGGGGTAGTGGCATCCGTGAAGGGGGGGGGGAAGCGTCCGGGAGCAGCAGAGCCAACAGTGTCCAGTCGGGCTCTGTGGCGGCGGCGGTTTGCTTAGCCAGCACCACCCGCAGTGAGAGGCAGCGAACAGCAGCAGAGGAGAATTGGAGGAACCACGTGGATGGGTCTGTGGCAGAGGCAGCGGTGGAGGCGTCCCTAATGGTAATTAAGTTTTTGGGGATGTGGAACGAATTGTTCAAGTTTACACTAACTCTTATGGGAAAAGTTGCTTGATATACAGGTGTTTTGGTTTAAGAGCATGCTTCTGGAACGAATTATGCTCGTAAACCAAGGTACCACTATACTTTATACTGTAGAATTTGTTAGTAAAGTCATCTAGGCCTTAGCATCTTCCCATCATATGTGGCCTGCTTTCTGAGCCACTGCCAAAATTTTTCTTTTACCAGGAAACAAGCCACTATGTCCCATGGGCGGCCTGGTATTGGACTAATGGCTACATGCACTTTCTCAAGTTTATCTGCGGAAGATCAGCCTCAGGATCTGCTTCTTGTACGAATTGTTCAGAGTCTTCCGCATTTACTCAGTAACCAAGTCACCTGTCTGCAACTCTGGGAGACCTCTTGCTCATATTTTGGCATGCTCTGTTCTTGCCATCTTCAATCTTTAAGAGTAACTCCTCTTGCTTGATCTCCAGTATCTCACAGCAGCTCTAGAACTGCACAATATCACCATCATGGTCTAGTCATTTTTCTTCAAATTCTCTACAAGTTGCAGGCCCATATCCTCCACTGTTTTCTGGAAGCCATCAACATCCTGATGTAATTCTCTCTCAATAGTTTGCATTGTAATTTTCAATTCACAAAGACAGCCCTGGAGCTCTACTCTTGAGGCTGAACGGGACTCCCTCATCAGTCATATCTTGTTCGGTCGCAGGGTCTAATAAGCCCGCAAGTGCCTTACCCTTCTTCAAGGAAAGGGTTCACATGGTACAAGGCCACAGTGTCCCAGTTCTATGACTGGTAAGCAAACAACTTCAAATCTGGCCATTGATTTTTAGTCGTCATAACTCTCACAGCTAACTTTGCACGTTAGCACCGAATGAGCAGAGTTTTAGTCCAGTTGACTCTGCTAACAAAAGCAAATTATATCGGGGCAGGGAAGAGTTTGGTGGGCAGGAAGCCATCTCTTCGATGATGTCACTTCCTCCCTAACATGCCTTCTTAACCATTTGCTTATTGAAAAATCTTTCACAATTTATTACTTCAGAGTCTAAGGATAATGACAGTGATCAAATGGCTACTAACCTTCACTGAGACTTCAGAGGACTGCAGCTCATCCAGCTTCAGCTGCAGCTCTACCTTTGCTGTGTTTGTTTCAATGAGTTTAGCATTCAGACGCTTAAGGTCCTCTATTGAAAAAGCAAAGAACATCAGCAGCCAGGGTCAACAATTAAAACAAAAATGTGCCAAAATAAAGAATCATCTTACCAAATCTGTCCCTAGGGTACATAATAAGCTAAAAAGCCCAGATTTTAAGCTATAAAATTCTACTGCCTGTCATATTCTGATTCCTAGTCATTCCTTTCCCTCACCTACACATTTTTCCCCTTCAGACTACGAGGTATTATGGGAATTATTTCCATGATTCACCTACATTTCTAGTATTGCCACCTTTTGTTCATTCTGCTTGAACAAAAGCTAGTCATGAAATCTATTGTTAGTCAAATAAAAATATCACATTTTTTGTTTTTATGTATTCAACTTGGTTTCTGTGCATTCAAATGGACTAACAAGGCAGTAAACTAACAGTTTATTCACTGGCTCTTTATCCCTCCCTTATACACCGCGATCCATAACATCTTTATCAAATGACTGCAAGAGAGATGAAGAGTAGGGATCAATTTTAGAAAGGGTGGCTTGCAGATTGAACAGCAGCCGCCACCACCAACTACTATTAGGGAAGATTGGATGGACTGTTCAGATATGTATCTGCTGTCATTTACTATGTTGCAGTAAAATCTCCGTTAACCAGCACTCTCATCCAATCCAAAAAAAAAAAAATCGCCAGGAAAAAAAAAAAGTCTACTGAAGCACCAGCAGCAGCAGTCCCGAGTCGCGAACCCTCATCTCCCACCTGTCCTGAAACAGCAGCGTGACGCATCAGAGGAAAGGCCCTGCCAGGGCTAGCCGCAAACAGCCCATTTTGAGTGCTGCCTCCTGTTGCTTTGGGTAAGAAAGGAAGAGAACGAGGAGGTTCATGGCACAGGACTGCCACCTGCTTCTGCTACTTTGGGGCTTAAGGGGGAGGGGGGGTTACAGCTCAGGACTGCTGCTTCTGTGCTGGTGATTCAGGACTGAGGGGGGGGAATTGAGATCTGTGTTAGACAAGGTTTCAAACACACTCTCAATCAACCAGAAAAATAGTTATCTGGCATCCACCAGTCCCCCATGGGTGCTGGACAACTGAGATTCTAATGTTTAGTTTAAGACTGCCTTTCGGCATGACTGAATGCACAGGTTATCTGGATAGCAGCTGAAAATCACTACTACACAGGTTTTTGTGATTTTTCCAATTATTGGTTATATGTTAGATGGCAACCCCTGTATAATTTCATTTCAAAAACTGACTTATCTGTCTTAGATTTCCATAAACTCACAAATTTAAAAATCTATAAAGCTTTATTTTAGAGATCACAAATAATTTTGTGAACAATTTCAGTCCTCCTTACCATGGAGATGCTCCAGCTCCTCAGCCCGTCGTTCAGTTGTTCGCACCAAATCCCTCTTTTCCGCTTCCAGTTCATCTTTTGCTCTGGTAAGCTGATTCTGAAATTGAACAGAATATCAGCTGATTGGACAAAGGATGGATAAAAATCAATGATTTTTTTTTAATGAAATTTCTTTTTTTTTTAATTATTTATTTATTCATTTTTGAATTCTTACAACAAGTGAATTAAACATAATATAACCAATTTTCATATATCACTTGTATTTACAAACAAATCATCTTGTAAGATAAAATAAATACCCCCCTTTTTATCAATATTCCTAATTCCATATGATATACATGTCCCACCCCTCCCCCACATATCTGTTACCCATGTGCTAAGATATCTGATCATTAGAATAATTAGTCAATGGTTCCCATATTTTTTTTAAATTATGAAAATTCCCTTGTTGTAACGCTATCATCTTTTCCATCTTATATATATGACAAATTGAATTCCACCAAAATGTATAATTTAATTTAGTATAATCTTTCCAATTTTGAGTAATTTGTTGCATGGCGACCCCTGTCAATATTAATAATAACTTGTTATTAATGAAATTTCTTTTTATATAAATAGGATATTTTTAATTTAACTAGGTTTTTTTTTGTTTTTTTTTAAATAAAATGCTTTTGGAGAAAGATAGTTTTCTATTTAAGATGCATTATAGACCAGTGTATCGCAAACTGTGGGCTATGGCACACTGGTTGGTTGGTTTTTTTTAAACTCTTGTAAACCGCATAGAACTTTACGGCCTTGCGGGATATAAACTGATTATTATGTGTGGGGAGGGGAGGTAGGTTTATTCCATCTCCACCCTGAAAGGAGTAGAATTTGTAATCTCCCTTCCTCAGAGATCACTTGACTTCAAGATATGTCGATCATACACAGGCAACAACAGCAGCAAATGGAAAAAAAAGGTCAAGTCAGCACATACTTAGCTCATAAGCTGCACATGGATAGTTCCCGTAGTTTAGCCGTTACTGTTGCTCTCTGTGCCACCAGCATCAATTTCTATGAAAAAATCTGGATCCTACACTGCCTATTGCCTACATCTAATCCAAACTTTTGCCATCCCCCCAGTCCCTATCATTTGATTAGAAACAGACTTTCATTAAAGAGCACAACCACCCCCTAAATTCTAATTAAGGGCTCAAAACTTAGCAAGACGTCTGCCAATTATTTTTCAATACCTGTACAGTAGAAAAGTGATCTTGAGCAGCTTCATGTTCTTTATTTTTCACATTTAATATTCTCAATTGTTCATCTGAAGGACAAAAAAGTAATAGCTTTGAGAAACCTGCCAGAAAAAACAGGTGGCCCCCCAAAATACAGCTTATTTTTCCAGTGAAAAATACTTTTCCTACAGAGGGCTGAATAACGCCTCTGAAGCAGCGCTTCTCACCCCAATCCTTGGGACACACTCAGCCCAGGGAGGTTTTCAGGATACCCACAATGTATGTGCGTGAGATATAGATCTGAATAGAAAAAGAGCCAATCTCTCAAGCATATTCACTGCAGGTATCCTGAAAACCGGACTGGCTAGGTGTGCCCCATAAACTAGACCGAGAAGCACTATTTTGCTTTCAAATGCAATAGTAACAAGATCTGTCCAGTTTCCACCACCACCAGCTGAAGACAGACAGCAATTGAATCCCCCACTAGCACTCTCAGACCATGATGCGCAAAACCTTTTCACTGTGGTAAGACTCATTACTGTGTCTGCTGGCAGCCTGCAAGGAATGCTACAGCACCGGCAATCTTCTCCGCAGGCAGCGGTAATTAGCTGAAACTAAGA
Organism: Geotrypetes seraphini; assembly: GCF_902459505.1. Lineage (NCBI taxonomy): Eukaryota > Metazoa > Chordata > Amphibia > Gymnophiona > Dermophiidae > Geotrypetes > Geotrypetes seraphini. The sequence goes on along the minus strand of NC_047093.1, from coordinate 125,979,971 downwards.
CCGGGAGGCCAGGGGGGAAGCTGGAGGACGCTGCAAATAATATGCAGGCCTTACAGACATTAACTATTTTTTTCTGCGGCCCTCCAAGTATCTACAAATTCAAAATGTGGCCCTGCAAAGGGTTTGAGTTTAAGACCACTGGTCTAGAATGTCTCACCTATTGCACTGGAAATATACTTGGCTGATGTATGAACATATTTTGCATGCATCTTATGATTTTACCCATGCACTATCCCAACTGATCCCAATGCTTACTTGTAAAAATAACTTTTGTGAGTGTATACTAGCATATAAGGCAAAAAGTCCATTACAAAAAAAATTAATCCTATACTGGCCAGGCCTCGGGAATGCCGGAGGTCAGTTCTCTTATGCGCAAGCTGTCCTGCCTTAAAGGTCATGCCATGGATGACTCTGGTCCAATAACCGTAAGGAAAGCGGAGGAATTTAACCAAACTGAGAAAATGTAAATTCATAGCTCTCAAGTCCTTATACCACTTCTACTGCAGTTGCCATCTCTGTACACAGTGATATGTCTTCAGCAGTCACAATGAAAATGAAACATGTTGTAGAACACTTCTAAGGACTTTGCCCCCGAGGCAGAGCTTCTGCACCCCAAATGACTCTTATGGACTAACCAACAGCTGTAATGTACATGTTCAAATTTATACTTACTAAGTTTGCCAAGTTGTTCCCTCAGATTCTGACATTCCTGGGACTCAGTTACCAGTCTCTCTCGACTCTGAGCAAGCCGCTTTTCCACCTCAAAGTACTGTTGCTCTGAAAAGGAAAATACTTAAACCTTTGAAAGGGAACCAAGTGATTCCATCATTTACTTTATAACTACACAAGCAATTTACAACTGTTTTCAGCTCAGAGATCTATGGAAAAGGGACAACACATTTTACTGTGCTAAAATATTTAGCATTCTCTAATCAAAAACAAAAATAATCTTACTCATTCGCTAAATGCAGAGTACTGCCTTTTCGGCATTAATAATTTTAGATGAGCTGTTTACGTTTTTGTGAACTGAAATGGCCATTGTTGGAGACAAGATTCGGGGCTTGATGGACTTTAGTCTGACCTAGTATAGCAATGCTTATGCTCTTAATGTTTTCCCTGCATCAATGTTGGAGAGTTCTACATTTGAGTGTATTTAAGTCATCTAAGCCATTTTGAGATATTTGTGATAACTCTTATTTAAGTTAAAAAAATAAATCTTTGATTTTAACTGGAGCTGCATTGACAGATGAGAGAAACTTCTGCCTTATACACCAGCAGCCCCCAAACTCTTTTATACCATGGACCAGTTTCATGCAAGACAATTTTTCCATGGACCGGGGGGGGAGGCATAATATATTATTTAATTATCACATATATAATGTAATTATTACATTTTATATTATGCACTTTATTCTATTATTGTTGCGCTGTAATATACATTACATTAGAGATTTCTATTCTGCCACTGCCTTGCGGTTCAAGGCAGATTACAAAAGAATGACAAAAAACGTATTACATGAATAAGATATCTGGTAATTTCTAGAGGAGATAAAGAGTAATTGAGGTTGCTTTGGGAACGTGGTCTCAAACTCACGGCCCGGGGGCCACATGTGGCCCGCCAAGTACTATTTTGAGGCCCTCGGTATGTTTATCATAATCACAAAAGTAAAATAAAACTGTTTCTTGATCATATGTCTCTTTAGCTATAAATGACAATATTATTATTAAGACTTAGCCAAAAGGAAAGATTTATAAACTAGAAAGAGTTTTACCTCATTTCTTTAATAAGACTTTTTTTCTGAAGCTCTCCAAGTACCTACAAATCCAAAATGTGGCCCTGCAAAGGGTTTGCGTTTGAGACCACTGCTTTGGGGAATCGGGAAGGTATTGGGAAGTGGGAAGGAGCAAGTGGTATTAAGTTGTTTACATGAATTTCTTGAAAAGTAATCTTTATTTCTTTTCTGAATGTTTTGTCGTCTGGGGTCATAAGTAGTAGATTCGAGATTTGGTTGTCGAGTTTTGCTGCTTGTGTGGTTAGGAGGCCATCATCATATAGTTTTTTTCCGTTTGACTTATTTGATTGAAGGGTGCGTGAATGGAGTGTGGGTTTTCTGATGTCTAGTTGATGTACCGTAGTTTGGATGAGGCGGTTGTTCAGGTAGGTTGGGCTCCCGCTGATAATGCAGTGACTCCCAAAGTGTGTACTTTATTTACAGTCTACTCTATAATCTCATTTTGTTTGTTGTCACTTCAGAAAACCCCACCACACAAAGACAGAATGTTGGAAATGGAAGTAGGGTTTTCAGTGCTTTTGTGGCCAAAGGATAACAAACTAAAAGTACTAATATACACCAACAAAACCCTAAGATATCAGACTCTACATGCAGTACAACACCATAGAAACAGAAATAAATGTATTTCTTCCTAAACAGTGCAAAATACAGACAGCAGATTATAAATTCTCAAAATTTGGCACATTTCAATCACTAAATTGAAAATAAAATAATTTTCCCAATTTTGTTGTCTGGTGATTTTATTTTTCTAATCATCTTTCCTTAGTCTCAGGTTACACTGCCTTCTGTCTGTGCTCTTAACTGTGTTTCCAGGGCCTTATCTATTTGCTGGTTTTCTCTCCTTCTCTTTCCGCTCTACATCCATATAGCGTTAACCTTTTAACATTCAACTTTCTTCCATTTTTCTGCTCTCTTCTCAAAATCTATCTACTTTTCCATGTCTTACCTTCCTTTCTCATCCATCCATGTGTACCATCTGCTCCCTCTGTTATTCCCTCTCCCTCGGTCCGAAATCTCTGTATTCCTCCTTCACCCCTCCTATGGTCCGTCATCTTTCTCCTCTCCTTCTCACAGTCTGGTATTTCTCTCGCCTTCCCTCCCCCTTCCTGTAGTCCTCCCATGGTCTGGCATCTCTCCAATCTGGAACCTCTCTCTCCTCCTTCCTTCCCTCTCTCCTTGGTTTCACATTTCTCTCCCTCCCTTCTCCCCTTCCCGTGGTCTAGTATCTCTCTCCTCTCCTTCCTGCAGTCTGGGAATATCTCTCTTCCCACCTTCCCTTCAAGTGGTCTGACATTTCTCTCGCCCTGCTTCCATTGCCCTTCTCTGGAATCTGACCTCTCTCCCTTTCTCGAATCATCTCTCTTCCCACCCCCTAGTGTAATATTTCTCCCTCCTTTCTGCCCCCTGCAGTCCATCTCTCCTTCCTTCCTTCTTTGTGGTCCCCCCTCCCAGTCCAACATTTCTCCCTCCTTTCCTTCCTCCAGTCCAACATTTCTTTCTCTCTGCCTCCTGCACGCTTCCTCTCCTCCGGTCCTCATTTTCTCCCACCAACCATCTCCCCCTCTTCCTCTACGAGTCCAACTTTTCACTCCCTGCCTTCTCCCCCTTTTCATGAGTGTGATAATCCTCCTTCCCTCCCTCTCCATCCAACATCTCTCCCTTTCTCTCCATGAATCCAACACTTTTTGCCTCCTGTATACTCTCTCTCCTCGCCCCCTTTCCTCAAGTGTGACATTTCTCCCCACCCACCCCTGCCATCTCTCCCGTCTCCTTGAATGCTCTCTCTGCCTGGGCTCTTGTCTACCCCACCCCACGATCTAACTCTAATTTATCAAACAAATACGTAATATAAATACAAATTGTTTATTTGGTACCGTAACTAAAGCGCACCGGACAAAGGCGTGACGACAATCTTGCGACATTTGTGCGCCATCATTTCCTGGGCTTTCCGTTTGCGCTGTGAATAGAGGTGTGGGTGTGGGAACCCCCCCCCCCCCCCCAGTAAACTTACAAGTGCTTGCACTCTGTTTGGGGTGGGGGAACCTCCCCCCAGTACAGTGAAAACTCCCGTTTTTTCGCTCTTTGGGAGTTTTCGGTGTAGTGTAGTGGGGGGAGGTGACCCCCCCACACCCCCAACGGGAGCACGAGTACTGGTAAGTTCCCACACATACCCCTCCTCACAGCGCAAAGGAGAAGCCCTGAAAGGTGACGCACATCTATCCTGCACGCAAATGTCACCACAGGATTGTTGGCATGCCTTTGTCCAGCGCTCTTTTGATGGGTCACCATTTAGTTATACACTGCACATATCCCAAACAGTTCATAATGGTGTACAAAAGACCAAAATTCATATACAAAACATATGGCTACTCTTTTGTTTTTATGCAATTCAAAAAGACATGGGGAATACACACAGCATCACCCATTTGGGAAAAGAATAAAGTATAGTATACTTCCAATCAAAGCAAAACTGAGCATGTCACTGAATACTATGTGAAGCTATACTGGCTGAAATTAGAAGATCATATACATTTCAGGTTGCTTGTGATGGTATATTTGTGTTTGAATGGTTTGGCTCCTGCAAGTTTGGTGGGTACTAGTTATGTTTATGTCCCTCTGTCAAGTGTCCTCTGCCATCATGGCGATTTGTCTGTGCCAAAAAACAAAAGGAATTGACCCCAAAATATCCAAAGAAGAAATCCAGAGAAAACCAAAAAAACTCTGTGGAGTGACGATGTTCCTAAATGGACTTTATTTGAAAGTGTCAAAGTTCCAAAAGTACACTGAAATCATCCACATAAAATAATTTCATCCACATAAAAATGAATCATCCACAAGCAGTGTCTCACTTCTGGCTCACCACACAATTGTTTCCCCACGTACTCACCTTTATAGGACCCCCAGGGACCCCTGAAGAAGACTTTTTGTCCTGTATCCCTAGCGGACTAGGTCCTTTAAGGCTTTTATGTGGATGATTCATTTTTATGTGGATGAAATTATTTTATGTGGATGATTTCAGTGTACCTTTGGAACTTTGACACTTTCAAATAAAGTCAATTTAGGAACATCGTCACTCCACAGATTTGTCAGTGCCATCTGTAAGGAACCTGAGATTGAGTTCCTCACGTGTGACTATGTGCTCCTCTAGGGGACCAGAGGAATGGAATCTCCTACCTTTGTATATCAGATAGCAATGCAATCTCAATGGGTTTAAGAAGTTATTGAAGAATCACTTATTTTGCCATGTGAAATATGAGCATTAAGGCAGCTGTTTAGGTGGTAGCACTGGTCGCTTATTTGTGTATTTATTATGTATGTTTATACTTGTGAGCCGCTTTGGGAACAGCGGGTTATAAATTAAATAAAAACAAACAAAACATACCTCTTTTTTTATTTGGGGGGAGCGAGTTATCTGCACAGAGTGCAAGGACAATCTATGGATCAGCAGGTTCAGCCCTAGAGAACTTACTAGGCAGACTAGATGGCCCATGCTGAATTTTACCATCATTTACTGTATTACTATATGTATGGATCATCAGATTTTAAAGCTCTTAGGTGCTTTGGAGATTGGGGATGGGGGACAAGAAGCAATTTTTAAGATGGAAAGAGGAATAGCGATGCAAAAAGGGAATTATAATAACTTTGCAAAGATTGGGGGGCCAATGGAAAAGTATTGTAACAAATAGGCATCATTTTTCTTCCTTTTTTTAAATTTTATTATATGCACACTCAGGGGGGAGGGAGGATTTGGGGAGGAAAATTTTTATAAATATGTTCAGAACAATAGCATATTGTATTTTATATAGAGTATTTGATGAAGGGTGGGTAGGGGATTATCATTAATGGTCTATTACAGTGTTCTTCAACCACCGGTCCATGGACCAGTGCCTGTCCACAGAAATTTCCTGCCGGTCCACAGGGCCAGCACGTGCATCAAGCCCAAAACAGAGTTCTTCAACTGCCGGTCCACGGTGCGATCGATGCGGCGTTATCTTCGAGCCAGCTCCCTCTTCCTAACTGATTCAGTGCACAAAGCCACGGGCAGTGGCCCCTACCGGCATCCTGCGCCTGAACCGGAAACCTTCTCTCTGACGTTGCAACGTCAGAGGGAAGGCTTCCAGATGAGGCACGGGACATGCAAGGTGCAATTAGTACTATTATGGGGGCGGGGTCTGGGGTGGAGATGGGCGGGGTCTGGCCCACGACTTAGCCCCGTGTTCTTCAACCGCCGGTCCACAGAATAATTATTTTATTTCTGCCGGTCCATAGGTGTAAAAAGGTTGAAAAACACTGGTCTATTAAATCTTATGTGTTAGATTGTATAGTGCTATACTGGATTTAATTTATGATATATTTTTGGTGCACTTGTTGCTTGATTGAAAAATGAATAAAGAATTAAAAAAAAAAAAAAAAAAAGAAGCAACAAAGGTTGACTATTTCAAAGAGCCACGTCCAGGAGACGGAAGACAGGCTGTTGCAGGACAGCATTCCTTCCTTGGACCTGTTGGCCCCGCCTTACCGCTGTCCACCCTGAACTTCTCGTGCCGGGCCTTGAGAGATTCGATCTCGTTCTGCTGATCGGCGAAAAACTTCTCCAGCTTGCTCTGGATAGGCCTCGGCAACTTGGCCACCTCCGCCCGCTCCAGCACTTGCTGCAGCACCGCCGCCATCTTGGCCTACGCCGCGCCGTACGGGGGAGACGCGAATATAGCACTGCGCCTGCGCCGTGCGCGTCGCCGGGAACTCTGGGAAGCGTCGCTTCTCGGCCTCTCGCTCTGCCACCAGGAAGCGTTGGGAGAGGGAGGGCAGGATCGTCTGCGTTTCAAGCCTCGCTTCAGAAGGAAGTTTCCTTTCTTTCACAGTTGTGTGATTGGCTTCGGTCGTGATGACGAGGACCTGTAGAGAGGGAGGGCAGGATCGTCTGCGTTTCGAGCCTCGCTTCAGAAGGAAGGTTCCTTTCTCTCACAGTTGTGTGATTGGCTTCGGTTGTGATGACGAGGACCTGTAGAGAGGGAGGGCAGGATCGTCTGCGTTTCGAGCCTCGCTTCAGAAGGAAGTTTCCTTTCTCTCACAGTTGTGTGATTGGCTTCGGTTGTGATGACGAGGGCGGAAGCGTCGAACACGCGCGGTTTGTGAGCCTGGTATGTACTGCAGTCGCAACGTTTTAGAACCAGCGAACTCTTACGAGATAGCAGATAATGATGTCATAGATGACACGCTGCTGGGATGAGCGGTGACGTCATGGAACGGCAGTAATCTGAGCTCTTGCTGGGGGCTGGCTTGGAGGGCTGCATTTGGGCTAAATTTCACATGACCTGTCAGGTCTAGTGTGTAGGAAGACAGAGGAAGAGATTTTCCAGGTGAGGTGAGAAGCTCCAATGGTTTACTGTTGTTTCACAGTGATTCCCAACCCTGTCCTGGAGGAACACCAGGCCAATCGGGTTTTCAGGCTAGCCCTAATGAATATGCATGAGACAGATTTGCATATGATGGAAGTGATAGGCATGCAAATTTGCTTCATGCATATTCATTAGGGCTAGCCTGAAAACCCAATTGGCCTGGTGTTCCTCCAGGACAGGGTTGGGAACCACTGGTTTAAAATATTGCTCTGGTCTACATCAGTGGTTCCCAACCCTGTCCTGGAGGAACACCAGGCCAATTGGGTTTTCAGGCTAGCCCTAATGAATATGCATGAAGCAAATTTGCATGCCTATCACTTCCATCCTATGCAAATCTCTCTCATGCATATTCATTAGGGCTAGCCTGAAAACCCGATTGGCCTGGTGTTCCTCCAGGACAGGGTTGGGAATCACTGGTCTACATAGCTGAAGAAAGTGTACAATCTACTGACCTCATCTGCCTGAAATGTATGTCCCTGCCTTACCACATTGTAAGCTAAATAGATAGCCATGATGTACCCTGCCCTTCTGTACATGTAACATTTAGACCTGTAAGATTTAGATAAGCAGAGAAATGAGCTAGTTTCCTATAGGACTATAAGTTGTATCCCTGAACCTATCATAAGTGCTGGCTTAGGACCAATAATAATTGTAGAAAAGTTATAGAAGTAACAAATGAAAATTGTAGTTTTTGCATATATTAGTTTGCGAAAAGGGCATAAAAGTCCGTGTATTTCCTGTTTCTGACACTCTAGTAGGCAGGCTATTAACTGCACTAGAGTCCGGTATACCGTAATAAATTTCTTGTACTTTCTTCACGCCTCTGACTTTGTGTGTCCAAGTGACCTTTCACTCTTAAGGACTGTTTTCTCATGTGAGCCACAAGTTCTAAAACCCAACAACTATCCAGATTTGTAAGTGTTTTTTTGTGAGCTAACATGTAAAATCTGTGAGTGGCACTCCTAGAATGTATGAGCGATTGCTCACTTGCTTGTTGGGGGTGTCAAATGTCGGTCCTGGAGGGCCGCAATCCAGTCGGGGGTTTCAGGATTTTCCCAATGAATATGCATGAGATCTATTTGCATGCACTGCTTGCATTGTATGCTAATAGATCTCATGCAACGGGAAGCCTCTGGAGTAGCAGCAGGTAGAGAATGACACGGTGACGGTTTACCCGCGGCCACCGCATTTAAGCCGCGGGTCACCGCCGAAAACGGGGAAGAAAACTAGCAGTCGCTGCGGTGACGGGGACAAGGCCATTCACCGACCGCGGAAACGGTGAACAGGTTTGTCCCCGCGGGCCAATGTACCCCCTTCTAGGAACCGCTATTTACCTGTGTTTCACCGTGCTCCTCATTTGTCAGATCAACCCTTCCTGCCAATCGCAGCAGAAGGGTACCCAACCCCTCCTGCCGGTCCTCCCAATGGCCTCCCCTAAGATCGCCGGCAGGAGGGTACCCAACCCCTCCTGCTGGACCCCCCCCCAACGAACCCTCCCACCCCGGAACCCCCTTAGTCTTACTTTCCAAGTTGGACCGGACAGCTCCTCGCTCGTCTGGCCAGCAGGCCTGCCTCCGTCCAAATGAGGCGGGCCCGCCCCTCCCCTCCCCTGCCTCCCAATGGCCTCCCCTAAGATCGCCGGCAGGAGGGTACCCAACCCCTCCTGCTGGACCCCCCCCCCAACGAACCCTCCCACCCCGGAACCCCCTTAGTCTTACTTTCCAAGTTGGACCGGACAGCTCCTCGCTCGTCTGGCCAGCAGGCCTGCCTCCATCCAAATGAGGCGGGCCCGCCCCTCCCCTCCCCTGCCTAACCCACAGGATCCTAGGGCCTGATTGGCCCAAGCACCTAAGGCCCCTCCTATAGCGGGAGTGGCTTTAGGTGCCTAGACCAATCAGGCCCTAGGATCCTGTGGGTTGGGCAGGGTAGGGGCGGGCCCGCCTCATTTGGACGGAGGCAAGCCTGCTGGCCATACGTGTGAGGAGCCGTCCGGTCCAACTTGGAAGACTAAGGGGGTTCCGGGGTGGGAGGGTTCGTTGGGGGGGGGTCCAGCAGGAGGGGTTGGGTACCCTCCTGCCGGCGATCTTAGGGGAGGCCATTGGGAGGACCGGCAGGAGGGGTTGGGTACCCTTCTGCTGCGATTGTCGGGAGGGCCGTTGGGGGGTCTACAGGAGGGGTTGGGTGCCCTCCTGCCGTGATCGCTGGGGGGAGGGGAGACTTGCAGCCGTAGCCGCGGTCACTATGCTAATCACGGCAGCATTTAAAGTACATGTCGTGTTTGTTTTTGCATTGCTAGCCCCAGGGGTGGTGGAAGATTAGTGATTGAAAAACTGTATGAAAAATAACTATTTTAAATTTAGTGATCAAAATGTGTCAGTTTTGAGAATTTTTATTAATTAATTTTTTCTCTGCGTGTTTTGTTTTTGTATAGTTATTAACTAATATTTAACTAAGTTTTAAAGTTTTAAAGAATGTTTCCTTTATACGTAAATAAAGAAAAGTGAATGGGATTGCAGTGGCGGTGACGGGGCGGTGAATGGGGTGGCAGTGGCGGTGACGGGGCGGTGAAGAGGATGGTGAGACGGGGACGGGGCGGTGACGGGGATGGTGAGACGGGGACGGGGCGGTGACGGGGATGGTGAGACGGGGACGGGGCGGTGACGGGGACCAATTTTTTCACCGTGTCATTCTCTAGCAGCAGGTCTCTGGAGTGGTCAGTGCAGAGGACTGGAGAGAAGGGCACCCAGGCCCATATCTCACTCTAACGGTAGGTACACTTGTGGCGGAAAGTGTGATGACCCCAAAAAACACAGAATACTTACTGAACCCACCTATAGGTGATGCCTGCAGGCATAAGGGCTATTGTAGTGGTGCAGAGTACAGTTGTTGCTATTTCTGGGATTATTATATGATGTGTGTCTTGGACCTTTTATGTGAAGTTCACTGCAGTGCCCCCCTAGGCTGCCTCACTGCTCTGCTGGGATGTCTCTATAAACAGTCTAGTAAGACTGCTGCTGCCAGACATCTCAGTGGATTGTTTAGTGCATTTTTCCCTTGCACATTTTTTTGTTAAAGAAAGATGCACTGAGCACAAAAATATCTGAAATAGGTTGATTTTCAAATCAAATTGATGGGTGTTTTCTAGTTCAAAAATGGGCCATGTTTGACAATGGATTTTTTTTTTTCAAAACATTCAAAATCATATTAGGACGGCATTTTGAAAATGCCCCTCTTTGTCTAATGAATGGAGTAATTTCTCATTCACATTTACTTTCTGTCTTGGGCACGCTGTTGATAAAATACTGAACTTGAAACCTAAGTTTACAATGTCTCTGCTTTGCAGATTGAAATTATCAGTATTCCTGACTACTAACACTTCAGAAATGGGGAGAAGTTACTTTGTGGAGGAAGCAGTGGGACAATACCTTTCTAGTCTTATCTCTAAAGAGAAGAATTTGGTTACTGGACTGTTAATAGGACAGGTAGGTGTATCAAGCCTCGGGAAACCAGTCTAGATCATAGAAACAGAGAAAAAGAAAGGCAGATAAAGATCATACGGCCAGTTTTTAATTTGCCTATCCATGCCATCTATTATTTCTTCCTCTCCCTTAAGAGTTACAGGGGCTCATTTTCAAAACACTTAGACACGTAGAAACCTCAGAACACAAGTGGTGCGGGAAGGGCTCATTCAGTATTGTAATACAGTAGAGAAGAGCAAGAGCCCCTGAGGAAACATGCCAGTGAAAGGGCTGGGTAGCCGTCAGACTATAAGTTAAGTTCTCTTCCTAAATTTATTTATAGCACCACATAAATGCATTGGGGCAGGGGTGTCCAACCTGTGGCCCAAGGGCAACATGCGGCCCTGTGAAGTATTTTGTGCGGCCCCGGTTGAGGGTGATGCAGTGTTTTCCTCTGCTGCCCCTAGGTGCTTACCGTCTTGCCGGCTCCCTCTTCTGTCTTACTGCAACATTTGTGCAGCCCCAGAAAAAATTTTTCGGCCAATGCGGCCCAGGGAAGCCAAGAGGTTGGACACCCCTGCATTAGGGTATAGCCTGCATTAAAAATTCAACAAGACCGACGATGAACACGTCACCCCAGTAAGGACACAAAATGAATTAAGTAGTGTCTTGGTATGAAAATCAACTGCAGTCAGTTTGTTCACATATAGTTGCATGTGGACGGTAATGTGCAATCGTCCTTGTAATAACTTCTAGAATAGTGTCCCGTTGATAAGAATTAAATAAAACATATCATGAAGGGCATAGAGAAGGTGGAGAGGGGCAGATTCTTTAGACTAGCAGGGACAACTAAAACAAGAGGTCACTCAGAAAAACTGAGAGGAGACAGATTCATAACGAATGCAAGGAAGTTCTTCTTTACTCAGCGGGTGGTAGACACCTGGAACGCGCTTCCCGGAGAGGTGATAAGACAGAGTACAATTCTGGGGTTCAAAAAGGGACTGGTTGACTTCCTGGAAGCGAAGGGGATAACAGGGTACAGATAGAGGTTTACCTTACAGGATATTGAGCGAATAGGGTATGGACATTTTAGGTTAGATAGGGAACACTTTCAGGTCATGGACCTGGAGGGCCGCCGCGGGAGCGGACTGCCGGGCACGATGGACCCCTGGTCTGACCCGGCAGAGGCAATGCTTATGTTCTGATGTTCTATTATCAGATTACAGCAAATTTTAAAATAAAAATGATGTTTTCTCAAGGATTCATTGCAATTTTTTTCATTCTAGACTAGTAATTATAATATTGTTTAATACAATGTATCGCAAACTGTGTGAGGAGCTAGCTGACTGCCTACAGGGCGTGCCTCTCCTTTCCGCGCCTCTTCCCTTCCAGCACCCCCCACTGGCGGCTCAGTGCCCCGTCTGGAGGGCCTTTGTGCATGCACAGACGTTGGTGTGATGATGCCATGCGTGCACATGATGTCATCGCATCGACATCCACGCACTTCCGGATGCCTCAAGCCGCGGCCACCACGTTTAGTGGGCCGCGGCTTTGCAAAGTTTGTGAGACACTGGTTTAATACTTGGATATTTGATGTTCGATAAGCAAGGAAACAGCATGTATTTACAGTGTGAAATTAAGAATTAGTATGTGACCACTAGCTGCAAGGGGAATCTAAGCCCAGGACTTTATAGAAATGACTGATTCACTGAACCATGCGACATCCATGCCTCTTGTCCTACTTACCTTGGTAGTTGGTAGACCATGTTGCAGGCGGGGGCAGGGCTACTGCAAGCTGTATATGAGGTCATATGTGCTACTAGATCCTGTGTCTATGCATTTTTTCTGGGGAGGGGATTCATATCTCTTATCAAATTATTGAAAGGATCTGTGTCCCAAATGAGGTTAAGAGCCACTGATTTAGAGCAAACAATTTCTTTCCTCTGATTTTCACATGCTGCTTCCTATGTTCTGCGATAGTGTCTGTAACACAAACTGATAACGGATCTGAGTTTCAGCCATTTACCATTGCTTGCACTTTGTAGTGTAGCTCACAACGAGACTATATCTTGTTGGCTGTTCGGACTCCTTCCAAGGAAGAACAGAGCGAGAGCCCTAAAGTTAACCATATTCAGCCAAGACTGAGCGACCTTGACGAGGAATGGATAGCAGAACATGCCAACCAGGTAAGACCAGCTCTTCTAGCTTTCAGTTTGCTGGGTTTGAGCAGAGGAGCAATGTGATTGGACACAGTACTGTCAAACCCTGCAAACCAGATTCAAATCCTAGTCCTGGAGGTGGAATTAAGATGATGATCTAGACCAGGGCTGCCCAAGTTCGGTCCTCGAGATCTACTGGCAGGCCAGTTTTTCAGGATATCCACAATGAATATGCTTGAGAGAGATTTGCCTACACTGCCTTCTTAGTATGCAAATCTCTCTCTCATGCATATTCATTGTGGATATCCTGAAAACCTGGCCTGCCAGTAGATCTCGAGGACCGAACTTGGGCGGCCCTGATCTAGACGAAAGTGTCTCTGAGGAATGCCACAGATTTCTGGGTAGAATCACAGTAGGAAGAGTAAGTCCTGCATGAAGTCATCTGTTTCCCTTACCTGCCCAGAACATGGTTAGTTGAGCAGATGATCCAGAGATTCATGCTTCGCCTAGGGCAGGGGTAGGCAATTCCGGTCCTCGAGAGCCGAAGCCAGTTCAGGTTTTCAGGATATCCACAATAAATATGCATGACATAGATTTGCATCTCAAGGAGGCAGTGCATGCAAATCCATCTCGTACATATTCATTGTGGATATCCTGAAAACCTGACCTGGCTCTGGCTCTCGAGGACCGGAATTGCCTATCCCTGGCCTAGGGCAACAGTTCTGCTTGCATATGGTGAGGCTGAGCCACAAGCAGAAATACTGGACCATAGTGGCAGCAAAGTTTCACATGACCCTGAGGAGCATACCCTGCCCCATGCATATCGATAGGGCCAGAGAACATGGCTCAACTGCAGCTTGGGAACAGCCTAGAAGTCTGCATTATCCAGGATAGGGATCTCAAAGTCCCTCCTTGAAAGGTCGCAATCCAGTCGGGTTTTCAGGATTTCCCCAATGAATATGCATGAGATCTATTTGCATGCACTGCTTTCAGTGCATATTCATTGGGAAAATCCTGAAAACCCGGCTGGCTTGTGGTCCTCAAGGAGGGACTTTGAGACCCCTGATCTAGGAGGACTTTTGATGAACATGGAGAGAGACTCTAGATGTCCTGGAGGCTCATCTAGACAATTGGGATTTTTAGTAGGACTGCAGGAAGATTACAAATGTTAATCATGATTAATTGCACAATTACATGTGATTAAAAGATGCCCCCCCCCTCTCCACCTTGCTCCATCCCTCTGTCCTCCTGGTCCAACATCTCTCCTCCCTTCTTTGTTCCATCCCTGCGCTGCCCCTTGTGACCCTGGGCAAGTCACTTAACCCTCCATTGCCAGGTACCATATTTAGATTGTGAACCACCTTGATATCTGCAGAGGTAAGGCAGTATATCAAATAAAGATAACCATAACCCTATAATAAATGTCACCTATATATGCAATATGCAACACTACTGCTCCCTCTTTCTCTGTTCTCTAAAAATGACTGCTCTTTCTGCCCTTCCAGTTCTGTCCAATGTGTACCCTCAAGTTTCAAGTTTATTATGGATTTGATTAATCGCTTATTCAAAATTCTAAGCGATGTACAAAACAGAAAAATTACAAGTTTTTTGGGGAAACAAACCAAATAAATACGACTAACCTGACAAAACATATAATACGAAAGGGAAAAATGCACTCTCCCCCTTCCATCTACATTTGCCCTCTCTCTAACACTGCAGTTAAAAAAAAAAATAATAATAATTTTAAAAAACCACCCTAAATCTGCAGGCCTAGTTTTCAGGATTACCACAAAGAATATTTTTGAGGTATGTTTGCATATATTGGAGATCCATTGTGTGCAAATCTATCTCGTACATAAACATTGTGGTAATCTTGAAAACCTGACTAGTTAGTTGTGACTCCAGGAGAGGGTTGAGAAGCACTGCTTTTGAGACTTCTGCACTGGCTAGTCCCAAAATTCAAGCTTAAAGTTGAGTTTATTCCCTACCTATGCTCATTTTGACTATATGTAGGAATGGAGAAGCTCATGGTGCAGCATATTGATGGGGTTTTTCAGATTCCACCAAGCTGGAAGAGAGTGTAGATCAGGGATCTCAAAGTCCCTCCTTGAGGGCCGCAATCCAGTCGGGTTTTCAGGATTTCCCCAATGAATATGCATTGAAAGCAGTGCATGCACATAGATCTCATGCATATTCATTGGGGAAATCATGAAAACCTGACTGGATTCCGGCCCTCGAGGAGGGACTTTGAGACCCCTGGTGTAGATGGAAGTAATCGGGTAATGCGTGTTTGAGGGCCAAAGTTGCTGAGAAGGGGAATCAGTTGGAGCAGTACATCACAAGCTGGAAATGTCAGAAAACTACATACCAGTATTTCGACTTGTGATTTTGCAGTGTTCTCCAGTCAGGTGTGTTATCTGCAATGTATATACTAAGGAGGTAGTAAAAAGAGGTATTGCAGGTCCCTCATCAGTCCATTTCACCAATATCCAGAGGACAGGCAGTCCCCATTTTACGAACATCTGACTTACGTCGGACTCGTACTTACGAACGAGAGTCCTGTTCTATCTTCAGTGTCCCAACACGCGCCTCTCCCTCCATTCTGTGCCTCAAGTACGTTCCTTCCTCCGGCGGGTGTTTACCTTCTGGCTGCAGTTGTTTTTCTGCACAAAGCCGTGGGCGGTGGCTCCCATGCGTGCCCCATGGCTGAGCCGAAAGCCTTTCCTTGAAGTCGGCGGGGAAGAGAGAGATGAGAGGGAGTAATGTTGGATGTGGTGAAGAGGGAACAGTGGGATGGATGGAAAGGGATACAAGAGAGGCCTCAAGGAGGTGGAGAAGGTGTGAAGAATACTAGGATCTAAGTTACATACAAATTCAATGGTTTAAAAAATGGAACTTGTTCTTAACCCGGGAACCGCCTGTATTCTCCCAAAGTTCAGTAAAGGAGTGGAAAAAAAGTAGGGGAGTGAAGAATGTTACAGTAGGTAGTCTTGACATTTCTGGAGGCTTTGCAGTTAATTCTGTTGGAGAACATCGCTACTGGTCACCTATGCATTGGAACCTGACAAGATCTGAACATGTACATAGGATCTCTTAAGGAGAGGTGGAGATAAGGGTCTCTTTCTCTTCCATGTTCATCCCTTTCTTCGAGAGGGTAGCAGCATTCCTGTTTACAGCTTCTGGAGAGGCCTGCTTTTCTGTCTGTGCAGCGGCAATGAAGCCAGATGTGTTCTTGCGATATTTAGAGAGGACAATTGAAATGTGTCATTCAGGAGGGAGACTAAAAGTCCTTTGGCTTGAGAATGATCTTGCTCTCAAATTTATGCTGATTTTCAGATATCAGTTTCCCCCCTCTCTACACGGCATCCTCCACGCTGGCAAACTGGGAAGATCCCTCCTCTCCAAATCACGAGCCTTTGGAACGATCTCACTATCCCACTGCGGAACCTAGGCTCCCTCCAACTATTCCGAAAACAACTGAAAACCTGGCTTTTCTCTAACATATAACATCTCTTCTCCTGTTTACATCCCCTCTATTCATATGCTCTTGTAAATCTTTCTCCTTTCTCTTCCTATATTTTTAAGCTCTGTAAACCGTGTCGAGCTCCACTTCTGTGGAGATGATGCGGTATATAAACTTAAGGCTTAGTTTAGTTTAGTCCTTTGCAGTACCAACCCACTGCATTACCACCCATGTATATGGCAAGAAGGTGATGTGAAATCCTTACAGCAGGAATGTGCCTGCTTCAGTCTGGATTGGAACTTCCATTGCCTTATGTGGTAGCTGTTTTTTAAATTGCCTTTTAAAATAATATTACAAAACAAAAACTTGTGGAAATTTTAGTATACAGAATCTGAACATTTAAATAAAGCATTTAAACATATAAATAAACATTTAAATACTGTAAAAAGAAAAAAAAAATCAATATACTTAAGGGGACAGAAATCTGTATAACTTAGCCCACATAAGGGAGAGACCAAGTGGGCAAAATCTGTGTAGAAGAAGATAGAAATGAAAACTTCTCAGGAAAAAGTATGAAGCTTGTACTTTAAACAAATTATAAGCCTTATCTTGGAATGCTTATACCAGAACCTGAAACAATCCTTTTCCTCAAGAAAAAATTAGAAACATGACGGCAGATAAAGGCCAAATGGCCCATCCAGTCTGCCCATCCACTATCTCCTTCTCTCCCTATTGGCTAAGATTCTTAACATTTGCATATCCTCTTCTTATTGGCTAAGGCTCTGTGAGGTCATAGTACTTTATAATTATAGAAACATGACAGCAGATAAAGGCCAAATGGCCCATCTAGTCTGCCCATCCGCAGTAACCATTATCTTTTCCTCTCTCTGAGAGATCCCACGTGCCTATCCCAGTCCCTCTTGAATTCAGACACGATCTCTGTTTCCGCCCCCTCTTCCGGGAGACCGTTCCACGCATCAACCACCCTTTCTGGGGAAAAAAGTATTTCCTCAGATTACTCCGGAGACTATCACCTTTTAACTTAATCCTCTCATTGCAGAGTTTTCTTTCAAATGAAAGAGACTCGACTCATGCACAAGGATATTTTAAGTAAAACGTGGCGCCTATTGCTAGAACACGCTGATGGAAATAAAGAAAGTACTTCTGTCGAATTTTAGGCCACTTTGAGACATCAGGAAAATTAGACCCTTCCCCCTTACCCATATGGCATAGTTGTATTTATACTATAGAATGATGATTGTCACATATAAGGTATATTTTTCTATGTAGCTGCTCCAAATTTGTATGTAAAATATCCCTAGAAAGCAAGGAGCAGTAGTTGTCTTGACTGACCCTTTTTGCTTGCTGTTTGTGTTTCTTAGGTCATTCGGATGCTGCCTGGAGGACTGCTTGTCTTGGGCGTTTTTATCATCACCTCTCCAGAGCTGAGCAAGGATGCCCAAACAGTACTGCGTAAAGTAAGCAGTCAGGGATTGAAACCTGGGGGCAGTGCATAAAGGAGCTCTTAGTTGGGTTCTGATCCTAAAGAGAAGCTGTTAACATTAAGAGAAACAATCCTGTTTTGTTATTTATAACCTCTTGATTTTATTAGTAGTGTTTATGTGGTTTTGTAAATTGCTTATAAAATATGCATAAAAGCATGGACTTTTATGCTGGCACATACATACAAAGCTCCTTCTGCCTCTGAGCAGATGAAGCTTTGTGTGGCAGCATTTAGGGAAGTTAAGAACATAAGAACAGCCTTATTGGGTCAGACCAATGGTCCATCAGGCCCGGTAGCCCGTTCTCACGGTGGCCAATCCAGGTCACTAGTACCTGGCCAAAACCCAAGGTGTAGCAATATTCCATACAGAATCCCAAAGAGTAACAAGATTCCGGAATCCCAGAGTAACGAGATTCTAGAATCCCAAGGAGTAGCAACATTCCATGCTACCGATCCAGGGCAAGCAGTGGCTTCCCCCATGTCTTTCTCAATAACAGACTATGGACTTTTCCTCCAGGAACGTGTCCAAACCTTTCTTAAAACCAGCTACGCTATCCGCTCTTACCCCAACTTCTGGCAACGCGTTCCAAAGCTTAACTATTCTCTGAGTGAAAAAAATTTCCTCCTATTGGTTTTAAGAGTATTTCCCTGTAACTTCATCGAGTGTCCCCCTAGTTTTTGTAATTTTTGACGGAGCGAAAAATCGATCCGCTGTTACCCGTTCTACTCCACTCCGGATTTTGTAGACTTCAATCCTATCTCCCCCTCAGCCGTCTCTTTTCCAAGCTGAAGAGCCGTAAGCATTTTAGTCTTTCCTCATACGAGAGGAGTTCCATCCTGTTCCTATGGGTGGCTTGACAGCGAACCTTTGTAAAAGCCCACCTATGTGTGGTGCCTATATAAAAATGTGCCATCTTGTCCAATTTTGTAAGTGTTGTGTTCTGCATGTAAAATTGACTTTACACATGGAAAATTGTGTATAAGATGACCCACTTTGTAGGACTGGAAAAAAAGACCGGGGAAGAAACAATGGAATCTTTATAAGTCAAGCCAGAAACTGCATCTGCTCATGTATCATTCATTGTGTGAATAGAATCTTTGCTAGCAGAAAAGCTGTCAGATTTAAACTTGTTTCTCTCTCTCGTTTTCATTTCTTACCTGTTGGGAATTCTTTCCAAGCTGATAGCAAGAGGGAGGAAAATAAACAACTGAAATCTATCTTTCTCAGTTGGTTTTTTCAGTGGAAAAGTCTACAATGAAGAGCAGATTGTGGAGGCTGATGGAGAATGACGTCTCTGACCGCGCGGCCCTGCACCTTTGTTCTGTTACGAAGAAGTATCCTTTATCGTGAAATAGTAGTATGCTTTTTCATACACGCTTTCAGCTAGCCTAGCCATCTTCAGCAGCAATAGAGAGTGTGGCACAGTGGTTAAAGCTACAGCCCAGCACCCTGGGGTTGTGGGTTCAAACCCCCGCTGCTCCTTGTGACCCTGGGCAAGTCACTTAATCCCCCCATTACCCCAGGTGCATTAGATAGACTGTGAACCCACCAGGACAGACAGGGAAAAATAAATTCATGTAAACCGTTCTGACCTCAATGGAGGAAGGGCTAATTGAAGGCTTGGGAAGTGGACCAAAAGTTCCGGGAATGGTCCTCTGTTTCAGTTTTTTAGGGCTCATAGAGTTCCTATGAGCGTCGGGAGCAGCGCGGGCCATTCAGCGCGGCTCTCTGCGCTCGAAACTGCTAGCGCAGTTTTGTAAAAGAGGGAATTAGTTTCAGACAGGCCCAGGGCAATTGCCTTGTTTGCCACCCCCCCCTCCCCCAACCAGCCATTTCTGGCACTGAATGGGAAAAAAAGGTTTTGACAATAAAATCCTGAGATATTTCCCTTTTATAGTTCTCCAAGACTTTAAATATTTTTGTTTTTCATTATTTCATTTTGACAGATCTTCATTTTCCTTAATGCTTAAAGAATTCTCTGTCGAACATACGATGTTCATGACGCAAAGGTAAACCTGATGAATACTTGACCATGCAGTTGTAAGAACTGTTGAGTGAGTTGTTCCTGTTTCTAGATCAGGGGTGGGCAACTCCGGTCCTCGAGGGTCAGAATCCAGTCGGGTTTTCAGGCTTTCCCCAATGAATATGCATGAGATCTATTTGCATGCACTGCTTTCAATGCACATTCATTGAGGAAATCCTGAAAACCCGACTGGATTCTGACCCTCGAGGACCGGAGTTGCACACCCCTGTTCTAGATCATTGATTCCCAATCCTGTCCTGTCAGGTTTTCAGGATAGCCTGTCACTTCTATTATATGCAGATCTCTCATTCATATTCATTAGTGCCATCCCTAAAACCTGACTGGCTGGTGGTCCTCCAGAACAGGGTTGGGAACCACTGCTCTAGATAAATATGATCTCAAAATCTGGATTCTGAGCTCTTGGGGCAGAATGGGATAGAAAATTAAATTAATAAATATGCATTTTTGGGATTGTTTTGATATCAGTTCTATTAAAGTTATCACGTCCTGTAACCAGTCCAGTTTTCTCTTGTATCAAAATGATTGCTACCTCCTCCTTTTCCCCCTCTCCCTGATTTACGCACCCACCAAATGCTCTCCCATCCAGCATCTCTTCCCTTGCTCCTCTTTCTCTCCCTTCTCCCCCACCCCAGCATCTCTTCCCTTGCTCCTCTTTCTCTCCTTCTCCCCCACCCCACCCTGAGTCCACCATATTCCCTCCCATCCAGCATCTCTTCCCTTGCACCTCTTTCTCTCCCTTCTCTCCCCACCCCACCCCGAGTCCACCATATGCCCTTCCATCCAGCATCTCTTCCCTTACTCCTCTTTCTCCCCCACCCCACCCCGAGTCTATCATATTCCCTCCCATCCAGCATCTCTTCCCTTGCTCCTTTTTCTCTCCCTTCTCCCCCCACCCCACCACGAGTCCACCATATTCCCTCCCATCCAGCATCTCTTCCCTTGCACCTCTTTCTCTCCCTTCTCTCCCCACCCTACCCCGAGTCCACCATATGCCCTCCCATCCAGCATCTCTTCCCTTACTCCTCTTTCTCTCCAATCTCCCGCACCCCACCCCGAGTCCACCATATTCCCTTCCATCCAGCATCTCTTCCCTTGCTCCTCTTTCTCTCCCTTCTCCCCCACCCCACCCCGAGTCCCCCATATTCCC
Source organism: Geotrypetes seraphini (assembly GCF_902459505.1). Classification (NCBI taxonomy): domain Eukaryota; kingdom Metazoa; phylum Chordata; class Amphibia; order Gymnophiona; family Dermophiidae; genus Geotrypetes; species Geotrypetes seraphini. Next base: position 125,959,003 of record NC_047093.1, on the reverse strand, counting down.
TCCCATCCAGCATCCTTCTCCTCATTTAAAAATCACCCCATTCCGAAGCCCCCCTCGCTTTTTAAAATGTAAAAGGTTTGCCAGTACAGCAGCAATCATTTAGCACTGCTCTGATACAACTTCCTGTTTCCGCTTGAGTGGACTGCAGAAGAGCAGTGCTGAAGAACCTGCGAGCAGCGCTAGAGAATTGCAGCCGCATTGGCGACCCCTTTTGCATTTTAAAAGACGAGGGGGTGCTTCAGAACGGGTTGAGGAGAAGGACATCTCGGCACACGGGAGCCCCCTGGAGCTGTGGTGCCCTGGACAGCTGTCCTTTTTGCTTCTCTCCTAACGCCAGCCCTTTTTACATTATGCACGTGTGCTGAAATGTTCTGCCCAAAATGTCATTATAATCCTTCACATGAATATTATTTTATCGTATGAATGTCCACAGTCCGGGGCTTTACTGTTAATTCATGTGGCACCTTCCCTTCAGCTCCTCATCCCTGCCATTTTCTTTTGCGCCCATCCCATTCAGCAGAGAAGAGAAAAGTTGTGGGTTCCTCATACTTGAATTAAAGAGAAGAAACAGGCATGAAATCCTCACAAATGCTAACCGTAGAGTTGATTTTGTCTTACACCTCAATCCTGGCGCAAAAGCTCTGGGATTTGAGCACTCTTTGCTCAGATTTTCCGTACAAATCTTTGCATTGGTATTTAATAGATAATACCATCATTGCTATGGGATTTAAATGAGCTGTGTGCCGATGCCGGTGTGAATTTTTACACACAATTCATGTTTAAAGAGCATAGGGAACCATAGAAGCACACAAATGTATGTGTACAAGCTGGTCTAAGCTTTTTACAAAGCCTTCCGCACTTTATGACTTCAGCCCCTATATGTGCTACACGGACTGGCTATAGCTACAGATATAGATTAATGAAAAATCATCTTTATTGAAGGCCTAATACAAAGCAACATCACAGCCTTTTTGACCATTAATATAACAATCCACCTGCATTAATCATATTGTCACATTCAAATTTTCACCTTACGGATTTTCCATCTCTTAAATTAAACTCTTAACATAGTAAGAAGTATGCCACGGAGTCTTGGAGTCAAAACATGGCTTCCATATAGCCAAGAAGAGCTTTGTCACCTTTTCCCCCATTCATGGCAGTGAGTCTGTCCATCCTGAATAACTCGTACATATGATAACTCCATTTTTGAACTTTTAAATAGGAATGCCTCCTTGTGTTTATTTATTAGAGTTCAGCTAAACCAGCCGATTGGAAATACCAAAGCAATGTGTCATCATCTTGGCTACCACTAGAGTGCGCTGTTGGCATTAACATCCTGATTCCACTCTCCGCCACTTCTGTCAATCGTGAGATGCACAAGAATATCCGGGTAACTATACAGATATTGTGTATTGCATGATGAGCCACTTAGCAGATCACTGTGCTATTTTTGCTTTTAAAATGGTCAGGTCAGAATGAGTTTTCTGGTCAACTGAGAGGACTTTTTGGCTATATGTCTGGTCCTTTGTGTGCATTTTGTCTCATCAGGTTCACTTATCATCCATTTTAGATAATCAAAGTAGCTGCCAATCAACAAGGTCAGAATTCCTTCGCATGACTGTGAGAAGCCATTTTAAAACATGGGAGAAAATTATGATGAATGCCTTGTTTCATTTTGCCACATTTTCTTAGGGACTTTTCATTATTTTTCAAATATATGACAGAATCTGCACGGCTGCTAAAACTCCTCTGTTTTCCAGAGTTTTCACATAAGGGAGTGATTCTGTTCAGGTTGTCTAAAGTTAAGTGCCAGCAATATATGCGCTAAGTGGAAATTCTATAACATGTCTAATTGCCATTTATAGAATATTATATGATATGTTTTGATTAACGTTCATTATACTTGTTACAGATCAGAAATGTCTTGTCGGGGAAGTTCCCCGTAACCCTCCTTTTATGTTTCTTATTGTAGTGATATTGAATGCTTTGGTACAAACTGAAGAGAGGCAGCCCACTGAGGAAGGAGGCGAAGCTAAAAAAAAAGTATTGATTTCTTCTGCAACGGCTTGCGATTTGGGAGACATCCCACTTGGCAGGACTTGTATAATATGTTAACAGAAAGAAGATTATTGAGGTAAGTACCTAATCTTCTGTTGCCCTTACAATATCTCCTTTCAGTTTTGCCCACTGCTTTCCTTCTGGCTCATGTTGAGAACTGAGAAATCTCAGCTGTTTTACAATATGGAAGACCTTCATCTTTTTTCCCAATGCCCTGTTGTTTTCCAAATATCACCAGCATAGGAGTTGAGCAGAAGGAGTAGTCTATGCTTGCTCACATTAAGATTTTAACCATTATTGAAGACAAGTAGGTTTCCCACACTTCAGCCAGAATTTGTGACTGTATTGTAGTCTGATGTAATCTGCACTGGGTGAGGAGTGCAGTATAGAAATCTCGCTTATGTGGACTAAAAAAAAAGTTTTGAAATGTAGCACTTCTGTAGCTCATGTTTTATATAGTTTAAAATAAAGAGAGAATAAAAATGTATAGTTGTTAGAATGTCTCCCTAATTTATAATGAGAGCTAAGCAGAGTGGCAACACTCCTACATGAGGCTGAAATTAATATAAAGTGGTACCTTGGATTACGAGCATAATCCATTCCAAGAGCATGCTGGTAATCCAAAATGCTCGTTTATCAAAGCAAAGTTCCCCAGAGAAAATAGTGGCAACACCGACGATTCATTCCAGAACCCGGGGTCTGTACCTGTTGGGTGCTGGGTGCTGCAGTGCCGTCTCCTCCGTCCGCCTCCTCCATCCGTCATCCGAAGAAGAACCCCATAGTGCTGCTTCGGGGGGGGGGGGGGGATGCCTCTAATGTCCGCCAGCTGCCGTAGAATGCCGCAGTGCCGCTTCGGAGGGATGCCTCCTCCATCTGCCGGCCAGCCCTCCACGTCGGATGCCCCCCGCATGCTGGAGAGCCCCCACCTGAGAACGCCGATGATTGACGCTGTGCGCGTCGCACGCAACGCGCAAGCAGGACAGCACCTGGCCGCGCAGGCCCAGACAGAGGTCCTCCGAACTGCGGAAGGCACCCAATGTGGAAGGGTGGCCGGAAGATGGAAGAGGCTGTCTACGGCAGCTGGCGGACATTAGAGGCATCCCCCCCCCCCCCCCCCGAAGCAGCACTATGGGGTTCTTCTTCGGATGACGGATGCGCTTTCTGGTCTGTAAGTGCTCGTTTATCGGGGCAGTGCTCGGTCAAAAGTTTGCTGAGTGTTTTGCTCGTCTTGCAAAACACTCGCAAACCGAGGTTCCACTGTATTTGGGCCTAAAAAAATGACATGCATACATTAGGATATTGAGGACTAGCCTAATGGTTAGAGTAGTTGATTAAGAACCAGGGTTCACATCCTTCATACCTAATGACCTTGAGTAAATAATTCCTCTCTGAATTGCCTCAGGTGCAACTTAGATTGTAAGCCCGACAGGGACAGGGACGTGTCCACTCTACCTGATTGTAGCTCATCTTGAGCTTAGATTTAGAATAAGGCAAATGGATCAAAAGAAAATAAGGTATCTTACTATTTGTGGGCAATGCAGAGGTCATTTAATGGATAGTGATTATTCCACTACATGCTCCAGACATCTACCTTCTACCTCTCTCTCAAGTAGTAACTAGGCCCAAGCTGGAGGCAAAAAGGGTTTTTTTTTTAAATTTTAAAAAACCTTTTTGAAATGTTGATTTTTATGTGCCCTCAGAGACTAGAGGCTCCTTTTACTAAAGTGCGCTTCACTTCTCGAACTAACGCCAGCTCAGTGCTAGTGTTAAGGTCTAGCATATGCGGCAATGTAGAACCCGCTATAAGATGCGTTAAAGCCCTAGCGCACCTTAGTAAAAGGAGCCCTTAAAGGGATTTGAGTTGAAATGAATCCTGAGTTCTTAAATTGGGACTGTGAATCATTTTTTTTAACATAAGAACATAAGAACTGCCATCTCCGGATCAGACCTTCGGTCCATCAAGTCCGGCGATCCGCACACGCGGAGGCCCTGCCAGGTGTACACCTGTCGTAATTTATAGTCCACCATATCCTTATATGCCTCTCTTAAGGAGATATGCATCTAGTTTGCTTTTGAAGCCTAGGACGGTCGATTCCGCCATAATCTCCTCTGGGAGGGCATTCCAGGCGTCAACCACTCTCTGAGTGAAGCAGAACTTCCTGACATTAGTCCTGAACCTGTCCCCCCTTAGCTTCATTACATGTCCTCTAGTCCGTGTCAAATTGGACAATGTAAATAATCTTCTCTGCTCTATTTTGTCGATTCCTTTCAGTATTTTGAAGGTCTCGATCATATCCCCACGCAGTCTCCTTTTCTCAAGGGAGAACAATCCTAGTGTTATAAGTCTATCCTCATATTCCAGTCTCTCCATACCCTTCACCAGTTTTGTTGCTCGTCTCTGCACCCTCTCCAGCAGTTTTATATCCTTCTTTAGGTAGGGAGACCAATGTTGGACGCAGTATTCCAAGTGGGGTCTGACCATTGCCCTATAAAGCGGCATTATAACTTTCTCCGATCTACTGTAATCTACTGTAATCCTGTGAATTTTTGCATGACTAATAGGTATTCTGTTTTGTATTAATAGAATGCATTGTCATGTTTAGCTTATAAGAAAACTGATGTCATGTTTTTTGTTTTTTAATTCTTTATTCATTTTTACATCTTACAACAAATGTATCAGAAAATATCATTTGAACTTATACAATAACATTTGATTAGCTTTCATATACAACTTATATGGAATGGAAAACATTGAATAATCAATATAGTTTAAAGTTCTTATGTTTTCAAGCAGACTTCCTAGGACATCAAGCCGCATTGTGGTATAAATTAATATCTGGATATTTGAATAAAAAACCAAAAAATGGTCTAAGAGATATTTGGAGCATTGAGATTAAGCATCAAATTAATGCATCTCAATGGCCACTAATTTGGTCTTGGAGAATGAGATGTACAATGTCAGCATCTATGAGACAAACTTGGTTCTTTTTATTACATAGAGCTTTTTGGACCCCTACACGTTTGCAAAAATTAGATAGTTCTAAGTCCAATAAATGCTGGCACTGTAATCTGGAACCAGGGACGTTAGATCACTTACTGTATCATTGTCCCTACATTAAAAGTTTTTGGAATACAATTTGGCCACAAATTAATAAATTGATGGAAAATCATGTAGCAATATCATACGATACAGTGTTATTTGGAATGATGATGAGAAAAAAAAGTCAAATTTCACCAGAAAATAACAAACTTTTATTAGTCATGACAGGGGTTGCCATTCAACATATAACCAATAATTGGAAGAATTATAGTAACCTAAATTATACATTTTGGTGGAATACAATATGTCATATATTCAAAATGGAAAGAGTAATAGCAATACAAAGAGGGACATATCCTAAATTTATAAAAATATGGGGGCCATTGACAAAATATTGCAATGAATAAATAGTAGGATTTTTCTTCTTCTTTTCTTCTTTTCAATATCTTCTTTGTGACACACATAGAGGGGGGGTAGTGAAAATAATTTTTACATAATATGCTATAATATGATATACAATAAGTAATGTATGATTGAAAAGTACTAGAAGGGTGGGGGGAGGGAGAGGGGATAAAAATATATTTAGAATATGATGTATTAGATATAAAAGTGATATTGTGTATTCATCAACTGTATTTTAATATTTTGTACACTTTATGTAAAATTTGAAAATAAAAAAATAATATAAAAAAAAAAAAAGCTTTCATATACAACTTAAATTATAAAATTTAAACCCTCCCTCCCATCCCTACTAATTCATATATCATATAATATATTGTATAATATTTCTAATACTCTAAACATTTAATATCAGATCAAATCAAAAATCCCTCCCTCACTTTGCAATTGTACCAATAAGGGAAAAATGATATTTACTCATCACAATATTCTATTAATGGACCCCAAACCTCCTGAAATTTATTGAAAATTCCTTTTTGCGTAGCTAGCGTTCTTTCCATCTTATATATATATGACACAGAGAGTTCCACCAGAAACTGTAGTTAAGTCTACTCCAATTTTTCCAATTAAACGTAATTTGTTGAATGGCGACTCCTGTCATAATAAGTAATAACGTATTATTTTTTTTGCAGAAATTTGACTTTTTTTTCCTCATTGACATTCCAAATATGATAAAGCCACCGGATTTTCTAATAAAGAATTTATTTGGCCCCATATCGATTTCCAAAAAGCCAAAATGAACGGACAATATAATAATAAATGATCTAGAGCAGTGTTCTTCAACCATCGGTCCATGGACCAGTGCCGGTCCACAGAAATTTCCTGCCAGTCCACAGGGCCAGCACGTGCATCAGGCCCAAAACAGTGTTCTTCAACCGCCAGTCCATGGTGCGATCGATGCGGCATTACCTTCGAGCCAGCTCCCTCTTCCTAACCGATTCAGTGCACAAAGCCACGGGCAGTGGCTCCTTCGGGCATCCTACGCCTGAACCGGAAGCCTTCTCTTTGACGTTGCAACATCAGAGGGAAGGCTTCCAGATGAGGCACGGGACGTGCAAGGTGCAATTAGTACTATTATGGGGGCGGGGTCTGGGGTGGAGATTGGGTAGAGATGGGCGGGGTCTGGCCCACGACTTAGCCTAGTGTTCTTCAAACGCCGGTCCACAGAATAATTTTTTTATTTCTGCCGGTCCATAGGTGTAAAAAGGTTGAAAAACACTGATCTAGAGTCCCTGCCTCAAGATGACAATGCCAACATCTATTAGACTTAGAGCTATCTAATGTTAAAAACATTTACGTTCTTTTTGCCTGCACTTCATCTTTAAAAGTTTGGTGCATTTTCTGTTTTTTTGCCTTTCAAGGCTGGTTTAACAGACTGGGCTGTACAAATTGAGCAATGCATTCTTCTGATCAATGGGCAAGTGAAAGAGGAAGATTCTGAGCTATTGGAAGGCCAGGTAAATCTAGCAGAAAATGTCCGTTGAGTAAGACTTAAGGCAAAATGATGTCTTGTGCTTTGTATACCGGGATCAAATGATGGGAAGGGGGGGAGGCTAGGCCAACCTTTGGGAAAACACTCCTCCATCCTTTTTCCACAAGTACAGGAACCTGGTTTTAGAGGGTGAATCACCTCCCCTATTTATGAGATTGGGATTTGGGATGCTGAAGAAACAAGACTACATATACCAAAATGCATTGGAGCCGAAGATGAAAATGTCAACTGTTCGTGCCTCTTTCCTAGTGGTGATTCAGGTTGGAGCTGATTTATCATGCAGCTATTTGAAAAGAATGCTTCTCCCAATGAATCCCCATCCCATAGGCTATAATTAAGCAGATTAGTTTTATTTAAAATCATAAGATATAATAAAATAAAATCATAAGATATAATAAAATAAAATCATAAGATATAATAACTTATTCCATGATTTAATACATGTTCTAATATAGTATATACTCGAATATAAACCGAGGTATTCTTTTTCCCCCAAAAAAGGAGGGAAAAAAAGATTGGCTCACCAAGATAGCCCAAATTTCTAACCTCGGATTTTATTCAAGTCAATCTATAAAGACTGTTCACCCTCTCTCCCCACCAGCTTCTAAACATAATACAAATATCTGTGATGCATACATCCCAAAGCTAACAGATTCACAAGGCCTCTACACAGGAAAAGGCAACCACAAGCAACCACAAACTTAAATGTAGACAAAAATCAATCTTAAACCTCAAGAAGTCATATGCAGTTCAACACCAGAGAAAGAGAAACGGCACGCTACACTTTGGAATTTAAAAAGAAAGCGGTTAGAATTTATAGTAAAACTGCATTTTCTGTTTATGAAATGAAAAATAAAATTATTTTTTCTACCTTTGTTGGCTGGCCGTTGTATCTATGTTTGTCCCAGTTTCTGCTTTCTTCTGTCTTTTCTTAATTTTCTTTCCAGGGTCTGCAGTCCATCTGCCTCGTCTCTCATTCTTGCCTTCACTTCCTCTCCTACGTCCATCTCTGACTTTAACCCTTTCCTTTCAGTTTTCCTCCATTTATTTTTCTGCATCTCATTCTGCTTCTGTTTCTCAAGTTTTTTTTGCTAACTCTTCCCCCCTTCCAGCACCTTCTCTTTCTCTCTTTCCCCCTTTATTTTCACTCTTCTAACCAGTATCTTCTGTCTTGCCCCTGCATCCAGCATATCCTCTCCCCTCTTTCCTCCAACACCTCATCTCTCTCCCCACCTACATCCATGATCTCTCCTCATCATCTTCTACCCTTTGCTTCTTCCAACAGAGTTGGGGGTCGGGCAGGCCTGACATGCGAGGCAGGTAGCTGATTCCTCCCAGTGGCGCTGTGGCGGTCCTCCATGCTATTTGCCAGCCGCCGGGAGGAGGGGGGAGTGAGGAGTCAGTGGCATATCCAGATAGTGAGCATCCCTGCCTTCGGTCCTGCCCGGTTCCACTAAACCATCTGGCAATAATGAAGCCAAACGCCAAGGGGGCCTTACCTCTTGCTAAATTGCTATAGGCTCTGCCAGTCTCGATCCCACCCCTGAAAATCAGGGAGTAACTTCAGAGGAGGGGCGGGATCAAGACCGGCATAGCCTTTAGCAATTTGGCAAGAGGGAATGCCCCCGCAGTGTCTGACTTAATTATTGCCAGCTGGTTTAGCAGGATCAGGACAGGACCGAATGCAGCAGACCATCGGATTTTACCGCCAACATTTGAGAATCTTCCCCTGATATACTAAAATTTCTTTGCCCACAGACACAGTAGGAAAAAAATCTTAGCCACTGGAGGGGAGAGGAAGGAGAACTGAGAGAAGTCTCAGGTGTTGTCTACAAGGTTTTTGGGCTAGCTCTTAGATTAAATGAAAATTTGTTGAGGCCTGCCTACATCCCCCTCCCCAACACCTATACCCTTCCCTTTATGCAGAAGGATTCCCCACTCTACAGAGCATCCGCCTTCATCCCAAAGCCCCTCTCCCTTCACAGGGTATCTTTAGGATCAGTCTAAATCAGGGGTGGGCAACGAGGGCCGGAATCCAGTCAGGTTTTTAGGATTTCCCCAATGAATATGCATGAGGTCCATTTGCATACAATGGGAGACAGTGCTTGCAAATAGATCTCATGCATATTCATTGGGGAAATCCTGAAAACCCGACTAGATTCCGGCCCTGGTTGCCCACCCCTGGTCTAAAGACAGTAGTTCTGAGTCACCATTTCCTGGCAGATGTGTGTAAATCAATCTGGAGGGACTAAAGGAAAGGACATGAACAGGCAAGATCTAATTTCTCTTTACTCTACACTGAACGGTAAATACCTCCTTGTTACTCTGCTTTGAAAATCAGTGTAAAATCCCAGGAGAGAAGTGCTATGCATTCAGTCCATTTTGTCTGGTAACATCCAATTCTGCAAATATTTGAGTTGAGATGTAACCTTAAGCTAAAAGCAAAAGGAATTGACCCCAAAATATCCACAAAGAAGAAAATCCAGAGAAAACCAAAAAAATTCTGTGGAGTGTCGATGTTCCCAAATGGACTTTATTTGAAAGTACCAAAGTTCCAAAGGTCCACTAAAATCATCCACATAAAATAATTCCATCCACATAAAAGTAAATCATCCACATAAGAGCCTTAAAGGACCTAGTCCGCTAGGGATACAGGACCCAACACGGTCCGCGTTTCGACATAAAGTCTTCTTCAGGGGTCCTTGAGGATCTTATAAAGGTGAGTACGTGGGAAACAATTGTGTGGTGAACCGGAAGTAAGACACTGCTTGCATTTGCAATGGAAGGCACGTACACACCTTTATAGGACCCCCAGGGACCCCTGAAGAAGACTTTTTTGGTAACCTTAAGCTAACCACATTCAGTCTTTTCCACTTTTAAATTCTGGTTTATCCCAGCAGGTAGCATTAGTTGTGATGCCATGATGCAGGTGGCTCCTAGTTGGCTGGCAGTTATATAATTCTGTGTATATTTCTTTGACTCATATTGGATTTTGTTTTCACTTCTTTAGAAGAAAGCTTCAAGGGGAACAAGTCAGCCCTATGCCCAGACCCTTAACGTCAAAGTCCTTATGCCACTAGTAAGTACAGGATCATTTCTCAGTAATGAGTCAGTGGTTCCAGTAATGTGATTAAGTGCATAGGGGGGTAATTTTATAAATGGCCACCTATGTTTCTTCAAAATAGGCAATCCAAAAGAGCAGAGCAATCCAGGTATTCACAACAAAGGGAATTTAATACCAATCGTGCAAAGCAATATCAAGGCTCGACTCGACACTGGCCATGTTTCGGCTGAATAGTCTGTCTCGGGAGTCTTTTTTCTTTAATTGGACATCTTTTTTGCTTGTATGAATCAGCTTATGAGCCTCTTTCCTGAGGCAGGCTCTTCAGCTGAAACTCGTCCAGAGTCGAGACTTGATATTGCTTTGTACGGTCCGTTATTAAATTCCCTTTGATTTGAAGACCTGGACTGCTCTGCTCGTTTGGATTGCTCTTCAAAATAGGCACCAGTTTTTCTTTATTTGGTAATTTCATTTAATATAATAATCTCAGTACAGCACACAGTATGAGTATAATTTATAAACTTAATAAATTAGAAAAAATAGTGCATCTTAATAGTAAAGTTAAAAGAATCCCATTCCCTATCACACCCCCCCCTCCCTGGAGACCTGGTTCCATAACAATAGATATAGAATAATTATTTCATAAGGCTTCTTTTTCTAATTCAGTATAACTCTCCCATATATCATTAAATTTTGCCCATTGATTAGTTAAAAGGGCCAAAAGTCTATATTTTTCACAGACTATTCCTAAGCAAAAATGTCGCATCTCCTGATTGGTGAGGCCCGACTTTAGTACAGGAAGAGGCGGTCAGAGCATACAGCGAGTGATTTCCTTCACCCGCCGGAGCTCCGGCTGCCCTCTCCAGCATTCGGAAAATACCGCGAATGACCGGGACCACGGACCGCAAATTCGCACTGTACTCTGAATAACAGCTCTTTACTCATGGCACAGTAAAATGGTTACCTATAGATGGCGCCAAAGTGCTATGTAATTGACTAAAAAACACAACTCTCTTGTTTTGAACTCTGGTTCATGCAAATTGGATATGGTTTTGGGACTGTCCATGTGGCTAGTGGAGCTACTTGAGTGGTTATTTTTGCTGTGGTTTGTGTTTTTTCCAGCCACAGCGCCCTAATGATCGATCTACAGCTAGGGTCCAGGTCTGCAAAGGCTCAATAAATGTCAGAGGTGTGGTGAAATGCCGAGCTTATGTTCATAGTAACAAGCCCAAGGTGAAAGAAGCCATCCAGGTAACTGAAACTGTGATCACTTACTATGCTATACCCTCCTGAGGAAATTATATCTCAAATGGTAGTGTATCTTTTCCACCATTAGAATACCCTTATGCATACAAAGACTTTGAGTCAATTTAAAGGATCCTCAGCGGCACCACTTGGAGCTCAATAACATTTCATTGCTCCAAGCTTTATGTGTCTACTCGTCATCGGGTCCTGTTTTTCTATCTAATTTAATCATACTATTGTTCTCTCTTGCATTTTATCAAAATGTTTTTAGAATTAAGATATTTTTTGATCAATGTTTAAAAGCTGTCACTTAGCTTTTTCGTGTGGTCTCTGGCAAGGGGAATGTCATACCCTGAGGGGCATTATTCTCTTTTATTTCTTGCTTAGTATTTCTCAAAAATCTGTAGCGACAAATGCTAAAGCTAATGGTGTCTTATTATAAATTATATTTATTGATTTTTTTTAAATCATACAATCAAGAATAACTTGTACAGAAAGCAAGATTAGTAATTCTATATAAAGCAGGAAATAATTCAATAACAGTAAAATCATTTATAACTAATATCCTCAAGTCCTCAAATTATAGGATCCAAGATTCTTTAGCGAGAAGAAAAGAAAAAGAATTGAACAGAAGTACATTCTTATACTTAGAATTGGCTATAGGGCTGAGCAGGGATTAACTAATAATCTTAAGGCTTATGATTTTTCTGCCTCCAGACGGGAGAGCGCTAAAAAGGAAGTCAATTAACTAATGGTGTCTTATATACCGCTATATCTCCTACTGGATTCAAAGTGGTTTACAAAAGGATCACAACAATTTACAAAGAATGAATAAGAACAAAAGACTTGAGATTCTAGATAGTAATGCTAAGCATCATGGGTCCTTTTACTAAGGCGTGCGCTAAACGCTAACGCATCCATTATATTCGGCTAGCGCGCCTTTGGCCCCTTTCACTAAGCTGCATAGCGTTTATAGGCGTGCTGAATTGCCCCGCGCTACGCGGCTAGAACTCAATTTTATATACGGTTTATAATTAAATTATTTACATAGATCTATTTATGGTTTACAAAGATTATAAGGCTGCATTTTTATGAATATTTTAATGTGTATGTTCATGGTGCTGTGTATGCTCCCTTTGACAAACACTGAACCCTTATTTATTTGAATGATAGTATTTCTATTAATTTTCAAGAAGGGAGGCATTATTATATATGAAATTTTTTACATATATTCTTTAATTTATTGATCCAGATTAATTAGATTATACCTTTTATTGATGTTTTTTATGAATTTTTAATATGATATGATTTTTAATGTGATGTGATATTCATGTTATGGTGCTCTATATGTTTCTTTTATTATAAATTGGTCCTCTTGTTTTTATCATATTAGTTTTATCATGTTATTAACTTTTTATTATTCTATTGACGATATATTCGTCTATATGATTCATTTTCCTTTGATTGGCGTTATGAAGTTTTCTTGTGTATGTTATAATATTATTAAATAATTTTTGTTTTTTAATGTATAAACTCCTGAGGCAGGCCATTTGGGCCGACATATGCGCATGTCAAGTCAATGCACGATGTATTAAAGGAATAAAGGATTTCGTAGAATATTTAGAGTTCATCAGTCTCTTTCTTGGACTGATCCATTCCTTCGTGTCTGGGTGTTGTTATTATGGATTTGACTCTCCTGTGTTTTCCTGCCCACCTCATGAGCACCATTCACTAGATTATGGATGTACCTCTGAAAGAGGCTTCCGAGCCAAAACACGGACTGTGTTGGATCTGATCGAGTTATGGAAATATGTTAATATACTGTATACTGTTCAATGTAACAATGACTGCTCATTGCAAGTTATAATAAAAATATATTTATCTACGGTTGATGTGTATAGATCCATCCCCACTTCCTTTGTTATTATTATGGATTATCTGCTGATCCAACTTGTGCTTTAGATATACCAGTTTGGCTGCCTAAAGCAATGGTATTCATCAATGGTCCTCAAGGGACCATCAGCTTGGGTTGTCATGATATTTCAAGCATACTCATTACTATTATCCTAAAACTCCATTTGCTACCTCGAAGACAAGAAATGAATACAACTTACCTAAAGGTTATCACCCCATACTCCAGTCTTTCTTTGATCATCTACCATTCTAGCTGAATGAGCATACAACCTGTGAAAGTGATAAAATGAACTGAGAATGAGGATACTATGATGGGCCTGCTTTGGAGGCTGTCATGATGGAAAGGAGCATAAGAACATAAGAACTGCCATCTCCGGATCAGACCTTAGGTCCATCAAGTCTGGTGATCCGCTCACGCAGGGGCCCAGCCAGGTGTAACCTGGCGAAAAAAAAAAAAAAAACAACTTAGTCACCCATATCCTTCTATGCATCTTTCGAGGAGCAGACACAGCGAGGAAGTTGTGAAGTAAAGTCTGTCACCAGATATACCTAACAAGCGGTACAGGACTTACTGCAGAAGCAAAGTTTTCAGATATGCTTTTTTTATGTGTGGAGTGGCATTCGACCAAGTGCATGGATGCATGTTCATGCAACTCTGGTGCCGAAACATGATTTTTGTAAATGCCACAGTCTAACATTTTTTTTAGCATACCTTCCCCCTCAGCTCTTACTCTCCAACAAGCCCACAAAAAGTTCCAGGTCCATATGCTCACAGTAAAGAGGAGAAAAAGGCATAAAATTCCTCAGTAGTGCTGGATGCAGAAGAACAAGCTAACTGTTTATACCTCAGACCCAGCATTAAAATCCCAGCATTAGAAAACTTTGTGCTAAGCACTTCTCTGTATCTATGCTGAATAAGTATTAGTTCACTTATTAATAGCACTAAATTTTATGTGAAGAAATACCATGTAGCAAATAATCTTCACTTTAAAGTATCTTCACTTTTAAAGTATTTCAAAAACGATTATTTTTCATGGACCTCAGCAGCTACGTTCAGAGCCTAATGAATTAGCTCAGAAGAATCTCATAGCTCAAATCTTCATAAGTCCTTATCTTAATATCTATTTTTAAATGTTTTTATAGCATCCTTTCCTTCCATACCTTCTGCCAAACTAAGAACACATACATTATTTTGACGTGATCTATTTTCAAAATTTTCCAGCTGCTTTGCCATTTCATTAATCATCTTGCAGTCCTTACAGCGCACCCGGTCCTCCTCTAAATTCACTACACGATTTTCCAGCTGATCCAGCTTGTTATTAGCCAAAGTCATTTGTTTTGTTAAACTGGAGACTTCCTCTCTACAGCTACTAGCTGTTCAGCATTGCTTGTTGTAATCAGCTTTATAGCTCCTCAGCTCTGCCATCAAATCCATTAATGTAATGTAATGTAATGTAATTTATTTCTTATATACCGCTACATCCGTTAGGTTCTAAGCGGTTTGAAGAAAATATACATTAAGATTATAAATGAGAAGTAAGAAGGTACTTAAAAATTCCCTTACTGTCCCGAAGGCTCACAATCTAACTAAAGTACCTGGAAATTAATAAAGAAGAGAAAATAAAGATGGTTGAAAAAAGAAAAATTCTATGTGAATTTATAGGATGGAAATTAAACTGACAGTGAAGAACTGTATGAAAAATACATATGGAATGCAGTTAGAGAGGGTAGGTTACAATCTATTTATGGTATTTGTTTAATTGGACGGTGTTAAGGTGGGTAATTTGGGGGAAGGTTATCTGAAGGTAGGTGAATCTTCTGGAGGTAAAAGAGGAGGGGTTAAGATATTTGGATGAATTTTTTGAAAAGCAGGGTTTTGATTTCTTTTCTGAATGTTTTGAAGTTGTCTGATATTGTCATAAGATTGGAGATGGAATGGTTGATTTTTGCTGCTTGTGTTGCCAGAAGGTTGTCAAACATTTTCTTGCGATGTGTGCCTTTGAGTGGGGGGAAGGCGAAAGGGTTCGAGGTTCTTCTGTGTCTTGAGGTGGAGATTTGGTTTAAGCGGTTGTTTAGATAGGAGGGGGAAGAGCCGTGTAATGCTTTGAATATCAGGCAGTAGAATTTGAATTGGATTCATGCTTGTATGGGTAGCCAGTGAGAGTCTAAGAAGGCAGTTGTTATGTGATCATATTTTTTGAGTGAGTAGATCAATCTGAGGGCGGTGTTTTGTATGGTCTGGAGTTGTTTTATCATAGTGGCTGGACAAGGAAGATATAGGGAGTTGCAATAATCCAGCAGACCTAAGACTAGGGATTGGACGATTAGTCTAAATTGTGCTTGGTCAAAGAATTTTCTGATTTTACGGAGATTTCTCATGGTTAGAAAAGCTTTCTGGGTTGTTTTGTTGATCTGGGGCTGCATTGTGCAACATCTGTCTATCGTAACTCCTAGGAGTTTTAGTTCGGGTTGTATTGGGTATTTGGTATTTTTGATTTTCAGTTCAGTGATGGTAGGAGTTTGGGCTTTTTCGAGCAAAAGGAATTTTGTTTTTTCAGAATTTAGTTTTAGTTTGTGATCCATCATCCATTTTTCTACTGTGTCTAAGGTTGTTTCTAGCTTTGTTGTGGTGGTGGTCTCTGATGGGTCGAAGGGGAGGATTATGGTGATGTCATCAGCATAGCTGAAAGATGTGACATCTAGGGTATCTAAAGTGGCTCCTAGGGAGGAGATAAAGAGGTTGAAGAGCGTAGGTGAGAGAGGTGATCCTTGTGGAACTCCGCAGGGATTTGTCCATGGTTCTGATTTTATATCATTGTATTTTACCCTGTAGGTTCTAGATTTGAGGAACCCCTGAAACCATTTGTAGACCTTGCCTGAGATTCCTATGGCGTCGAGAATTTGTAGTAGTAAGGTGTGGTCAACTAGGTCAAATGCTGCGGAGAGGTCTAATTGTATTAATATCATTTTTTTTCCTTTACTGATGTGTTGTCGGGCTGTATCTAGTAATGTGACAAGTAGTGTTTCTGTGCTATGGTTAGTTCGGAATCCTGATTGTGAGGGGTGGAGTAGGTTATGTTTTTCCAGATATTCGGTGAGGTATTGTGCCACTAGGCCTTCTATTATTTTAACATACAATGGTATTGAAGCGATAGGTCTGTAGTTGGAGGGGCTATCTATTGGGCCTTTGTGATCCTTTATGATTGGAGTGATTAAGATCTCTCCTAGGTCCTGTGGGAATTGGCCTTCTGTCAATGTGGTTTGAATCCATAGCATTAAGTCAGGGGTGTCCAATGTCAGTCCTCGAGGGCCGCAATCCAATCGGGTTTTCAGGATTTCCCCAATGAATATGCATGAGATCTATTAGCATACAATGAAAGCAGTGCATGCAAATAGATCTCATGCATATTCATTGGGGAAATCCTGAAAACCCGACTGGATTGCGGCCCTCGAGGACCGACATTGGACACCCCTGCATTAAGTCAATTTCCCCTTCAGCTTCAGGCAACGGAATCTTGGAGGCAGAAAGCTGATCCTGTTTTAAACGCTTTACTTTTTCCTCCTGAGACAAAAGCCACCTCTAATTTAGTTTCTTTTGATCCAGCCATCATCTGTTATCAGATGTGAAAGAAATTTCCTAAAAAAAAAAAATACCTTTTAGGTTGAAAAATTGTTGAAAAGGGGCCTGGAAATGTGGAGCTTCATATTTACCCGACCATCCTGCAGCGCTTCCAAGCCCCGCCCCCCCCTTTCAAGGTCATCGGGAGCACTGACAAGATGAGTGTTATTTAATTTGTTATATAAAGTGATTTGATAGTGGATATTGAAAAGAATATATAAAGAAATATTTAAAAGTATTTTAAAAATAGATATAAGATATGGACTTATGAAGATTTGAGATTTAAATGGGCTGTGTACCTGGAGCATTGTGCACGGTTAGGTTATGTGCAATACTCATTTCTTGAAAGGGCAACCACAAAATAGTGCAGAGAAGTCAAACTAACCTCTGTGCGAAGCCTAACACACTTTACTGCCTTAGCCTTTCAGGAAGCACAAGACCGAACTCGGGGATCAGCTTAGGGCTCTTCTGCATGGTCCTGAGCCACTGGACTGGGCCACCGGCTGCTTTGTAAGATACTAAGGGCTCCTTTTACAAAGGTGCACTAGCGTTTTTAGCGCACGCACCGGATTAGTGCACGCTATAGCGTGTGGTACCTGAAAAATTACCTGCCTATTCCATACGTTAAGACCCTAACACACCTTTGTAAAAGGAGCCCTAAATAGTGAAACTGAATAGAATTCTTTGGTTCTTTGCAGCAATTTTTTTACATGGTTTTTAACTATAAAAAGTTCCTGAACACTTCAGTCTTGATACCTCATGGATCCCCTCCATATTAATTAAACTGGAATAAAGATCCATTCCTAACTGTCCAGCACTTTATGATCACCTCTTCTTTGTGGTTACTCCGTTCAGCATCCCAAATATGCCAGAATGAGGAAGTCCTTTGAAATATTATTATAAATGTGACTAGTATTTTTACGCATGTTCTTCCCAGTGCTTTTTTCTGCTCTAACCTCATAGTTTCACCTACCTGGATAATCTAGGATGCATTTTTTTCCTGTTAGTGCTTCAAAATACTTAAAAGCCTGTAAGGAATTAACAGTCTTGGACTATGAGGGATTTTTTTTTTTGCTTCTCACTTGTTTCCTTCTGTGTATTTCTGTAGGCCTTGAAGAGGGATATACTAAACACTGTATCAGACCGCTGTGAAATATTTTTGGAGGATCTGATCCTAAATGGGGCACTTGATGGTATGATTTTAAACCTTCAGTAGCACTGAGGCATATATAGTCTATTGCAGAGGACATCCTGCAGAGGCCAAACCAGCAGTGAGAAGGGGTGCAGGGGATGTGAGAATCGGGATTTTAAATTTGGTGTTCTTCAATGGTTTTAAGTTGGATGCACAAACTTTTTTCTTATAATGTGCTGATGGTAAAGAGCAGGTCCAGGAGTTTGGATTGTGGTGTGACCATTCTGAAAACAGAAGGAGCGATAGTGGTGATATATTGAGATGGTGTGGCAGGTGATGAATTGTGGTAATGAATTAAAAGCTACCTACTAAGGCTTATCAGACTGGTGATGGGTAAAATGGAGCCTCTCTCTGTGATGAGCCTTGAGAATAAGGGGATGTGAAAAAGAAGAGTGGGGTGTTTAGACTTGAATCTTTCTGTAAAACTTGCAGTGTAGGAGCCATCCAAGAATCCTAGCAGAACTAATTAGATCAGCTTCATGGCTCAGGCCATTCAGCTACCAGACAAGAGACCTCGATCCGGCATTGCTGAGGTTTATTGCAGAGGTGATGTGCTCTGGTCCGGGGAAGAGAGAAGGCTTCTGCCCTCATGAGAGCAGTTCAGGGGAGATCTCTCTTCCAGTTCTCAGCCAGTGAGGGAAGCCAGTGTTGTCCAGCCAGACCATCTGCAGCAGTGTCCCGCAAATTTTGCCCAGCCACAGCACAATAAACATAATGGCTGCTGCTCGAGGCATCCGGAAGTGCGCGGACAGTGCCGGGATGATGTCACGTGCATGCTTGATGTCATCACATCGAGCCCTCCAGATGAGCCCTGAGTGAGCTGCCAGTGGGGGGATGCCAGCAGGGAAGATGCGTAGAGAGGAGAAGTGCTGGCACCAGCTGATTGTCTACAGGACATATCCTATAGGCAGTCAGCCAGTGCCTCTCCTCCTCCCCGTTGCAGCACACCTGAAATTTTAGGAGGCACGCTGATCACGGTCCTGTTGCTGCTGCGGGAGAGAAGGAGCTGAGATCTGACCACTGAAGCCAGTTTTGGGGGGGGGTTTAAACAAATTGATTCGAATCAATTCAGCTGGAGTGAATCAAAATCGGTAAATCGATTTGAATCGAGAATCGGGCAGCTCTAATATATAATATGTAAACCACTTGATTGTAACCACAGAAAGGTGGGATATCAAATCCCATTCTCCATATACACTGTGCCTGCATAAAGCATTTATTTATGAAGAGATCCACACAACGTAGTGGTGTTTCATACCCTCTGTTTTTAAGACTTGCAGTCAATGCCACTGTTTTGGTACTCGAGGGTGGTGCTTGTTTCAAGTTTAATAAGGTTTTTGATTGATCGCTTAATCATATTTATAAGCGATGTGTGTTTGTTATGCTGTATTATATTCATTCTTAGAATGAAATCTCTGTTTAATATCTTGACTTCGACACCTTTGCGTTCTAGGTTCTGATAGGCCCTGCCATGCACTGCCTCGAAGAGTCTTCACACCACTGGCTGGATCCTGTGTCAAGCTGTGTGATTATATGTTTGGGAATGAGAGTCTAAGCGAAATTCAGGAGCATATACTGGAGATGCTGGATCAGAACATGCACACAGAGGATTTTGAAATTTCAGAGGAACTAAATACAGGTAAAATATACATTCTGAGATTTGAAATAAACAATAAAAATGTTAATACTGTCCACTTGCACTGCTCTTTACAAAGAAGCCAGATCTGAATATATATGACATGCTTCCACCTGTGGAGTGGATAACATAAGATTCTTTAGCACTCTCCAGACCAGTAGAGGTTAATCTTTATGAGTGAGACAGCCGCTGGCAGCGGGGCGTTGAGTTTCTCGTCTTCCGGCGCAGAGGCGCGTGGATGAGGATCTGGACGCTTTGGAGGGCTTCCAGGATCCTCCATAGCGTCCAGGTCCTCATCCATGCGTCTCTGCGCCGGAAGACAGGAAACCCAATGCCCCGCTGCCAGCAGCCGTCTCACTCGTAAAGATTAAACTCTACTGGTCTGGAGAAGCTAAAAGAAAGTAAATTAGGTAAGAACCTAATTTCTCCATTCCTAATTTGGGTAAGATCAAAAATCCAGCAAGTTCCATCTCCAGTAGTGGATGAGTCTAGTCACAGGTACATGGCAGGGCCCCAAAAGATAGACATATCCCAGGGATAAACAGTAGCTTTCCCTAAGTCTAACTTAATGGTTTAGACTTTTCCTCCAGGAACTTGTCCAAACCTTTTTTTAAACCCTGCTACTACACTAATTTAATTATTTTTAAAATTTAAAGACCACCTATATCTAAGTGGTTTATATTGTATAAACATACATAAAAAGTATCACAAACCTAGCTAAACAAACATCAAAGCTTTGCTCCTACAATTTTCAATTTCACAAAAATGCTGTTACAAAGAGCTGAGTTTTTAAAAAAAGATTCTTGAAAGCAGCTTGCTCAACACATGGTCTGAATTGCCCAGGCAAGGTGTTCCAAAGTTTGACTCTAGCAGTGCATTCCCAAGTTTAAGTGAAGAATAAGTTCTCCGATTTGTTTTAAATGTACTTCTCAATAACTTTGTGATCTGGCAGTGTGTCTAGCCCCCTAGTCTATATGGCTGTAGAGTGTAATCAGCTCTCATAATACTCTTTCTCTGTTTCCATATGACCTCGGGAGGTTGTGTTGCTCTGCTAATCCACATGGATGTTCCACCCAATATTATGTACTGAACCTACACCTTCCCAGCATTTAAGCAGCCCATTAACTAGGTGGGGTAAAATAGCTAAAAATGCATTGCTCTAGGGGGGTTTGTAAAAATTGTGGTTCTTAAATACTAGAAGGAACAGTTCTGGACAAGTGACTGCGATTTGCAATTGATTGATGGCCCTTTTTATGCAAAGCACCATCGCAACATAATTTCTGACTTGACACTTCTTTCAGTCTTGAACGAAAAACATTTTTCCTTCTTCTGTCTTTGTTGCTTGTAGCTTCCACTATAGGCAAAGAGCAGTTTAAAGAGACAGAAGCTCACTTACAGTACAAAAACAGAGTTATGGGGAGATACAAAAACATTTTTTAAAAAGTTTATAACCACACACAGGCAAACCAAAATAGGCTTAACCAGTCTAATTATAGACTCTGAGGTAGGTTGGGTAGTATTCCTAATATGTTAGTAGTAATGTTTCAATGCTGTCATGCTTGTTATAATAATCCTGCATCCAATCTACTGATTCCTTACTGAGTATATTACCTAATTGACCAAGATCTTGTTGTAAAGATGGAAGAAAACTTCTAAGTTCCAGTAAATGGATAAGTATTGGGTAGTTACAGATAATAACATCCTGTTCACCTAACTTCTATAAGACTTCAGTAGGAGTCTGTGAGATCATTGACTCAAGATTGACGCCTCAATGCTTGACTCATATCAGCCTGAAACTAGACTATAGTCTTACTGTATATTCAGGTTGCACGTGTATAATGTAAGGTTTGCAATAAGAACATAAGAATTGCCGCTGCTGGGTCAGACCACTGGTCCATCACGCCCAGCAGTCAGCTCACACGGCGGCCCCCAGGTCAAAGACCAGTGCCCTAACAGAGACCAGCCCTACCTGCGTTCGTTCTAGTTCAGCAGGAACTTATCAAATCTTGTCTTGAATCCCTGGAGGGTGTTTTCCCTTATAACAGACTCCGGAAGAGCATTCCAGTTCTCTACCACCACCTGGGTGAAAAAGAACTTCCTTATGTTTGTACAGAATCTTTCCCCTTTCAACTTTAGAGAGTGCCCTCTCGTTCTCTCTACCTTGGAGAGGGTGAACAACCTGTCTTTATCTACTAAGTCTATTCCCTTCAGTATTTTGAATGTTTCGATCAGGTCCCCTCTCAGTCTCCTCTTTTCAAGGGAAAAGAGGCCCAGCTTCTCTAATCTCTCACTGTACGGCAATGGTTTCTTTTTAAAGATTCACGGGTTTTATCTTGTTGAATAGTTACTAACATTCTTGAAATTAGTCTGAAAACAGAGTATAGCTCAATGTCGGAGTCAAGTACATGAATTTGAGTCTCAAATACGCTCTTGATCATGCCTTGTTCTAACATCACTGTTTTGTCATATGAAATTAAAGCACACCAAGTGTGGTTGTTTACATGACATAACATATAATGCATGCAGCCTGGGCCACAAAGTTCATGTCTGAGTGATTCAGGCGCATAGAAGCTGCTGTAAATGACCATCAAAGACCAGCTGAACCACTTTAATGCTTATAGGAAATGAATCATTTGATATTTATTTTGATTAAAAAAAAATTTGTTAAGTCACCTCATTTTTTTTGATTTACCAACATAAGAATAATTGTAACACACAGCAAATCAAATGCTGCTTTTGTCAAAATCCAGTCCAGACCCAAGGGTATACACTCTCCTGACATCAGATGGAGACTGAGAACCACTAGGTTAATGACCTCACTCTGCAAAGGGTCCTGTGTAGAATTGCTTAGTCTTCAGAAAATGGAAGGGCAGTTAGACCTGTGCAGTGTTTGACTGGGCTAGAAGGTTCCTGAGGTTTAGTCATCTAGAATTAAAGCTGCCTGGGTGCACTTTTATTAGGTCAAGGCAAGAGGATTTGATTTGGACAAAGCCATTGAGAGACTGTGGGTGCAGAACCTGCCGGTGTGAAGTCCCATTTTCCCTCCACCCATATCTTATATATAGCCTCCCCTTGGTGTCAAGAGGTTGCTTTGGTGGCCTATGGTTTGCTGTTTCTTTTTCATAGTTCCTCCCCAGTTCTTGGGAGAGGGCCAGGAGCGATTCATTCACAAGTGGCATTTCATGTTGTTTTGTCCTTGCTGAGCTGGTATCACTCGTTTTTTTTATCAAAATGGTGATACATTCCTGGTAGTGGTGAGTGGCAGTGGGTTGTGCTGGGAGGCCTTCACGGTTGCCAGAGGAGGCCCAACATGGCCAGTGGAAGATGCCAGTCACAATTCAGCACGTTGGGCCACTGTTGCAGCTGTGAAGATGTGTGACGTTAAGGAGTGTGCCAGTCCAGGGATCAAATTTTGCATAGCAGCAGTATCAGGAAACTAAATATCAGTCTCTCACTGACAAAGAATGATCACTTTTAGCAGGAACTGCCTCCATTTTATCCATGGTAGAGTTTTTTTCAAGGTCAGGCAGAAGGCCCACTAGCTTTAAGCCCTATTGACAATCAGCCGTAAGGAGGCTCAGGACTCACAGAGGGCTATATCCCTTCAGCATGTAGGGTATTCGTCCCAGAATTTGTGATTCTCTTGCACGATGCCTTCTGCTTAAAGGTTCTAGTAGGGGTGACTTTATCCCAAACTGCTGTCCCTGGAGGAACGACCTTGAGGAGAACGAAGAAGAACTGCAGGAGGATTCTATGGAAATTTGGGAGGTTCCGGCAAAAGAAGACTCAACAGTGGTTGAGTGGAAGGTGACAGAGTGTAGTGGTCAATGGAGATCGATCTGAGGAAAGGGAAGTTCCCAGTGGTGTGCCTCAAGGTTCGGTTCTTGGGCCTGTTCTTTTTAACATTTTTGCAAGTGATATTGCTGGAGGGCTGACTGGTAAGATTTGCCTCTTTCCAGATGATACAAAAATCTGCAATAGAGCTGCTTTTTAGTTGAAGACTTTATTTTTTAAGACTCTATATTGACACTGTATATTTTTGAAGACTCTGTTTCAATGTCTCCTCATTTCTTCTCTGGCATCTCTCATTTTCTCTGGGCAACAGGCACATATCCTGATATGAACAAGGCATTCCAAATGGATGGCACTGATGGGGAACTAGTCAAAGAAATTGGAAAAGCTAGACCTGTTTTGAAGGTTGGAGCAAACATAGGTATGTTTATGAACCTTTATCATGTTGCATTATATAAAATGGGAATGGGACTTGCATACCACCTTTTTGTGGTTACACATTCAAAGCAGTTTACATATGTACAGGTCCTTATTTTGTACCTGGGGTCATGGAGGATTAAGTGACTTGCCCAGGGTCACAAGGAGCAGCACTGAGATACGATTCCTCAAACGCAGGATCCTGAGACAGCAGCTCTACCACTAGGCCACTCCTCCAGAGTACTTCCAGTCTAGAGTATTTTCCAGATGTAGAGAAATTTGTCCCCATCCCCCTCCCATCCCTGTGAGTTCTGCAAGCTCTGACCTCATCTGCCCAAGCCTCAGATACTGTAAAATCATAAGCATTCAAGGCTTGGGCAGTTGAGGATGGAGATAGATTCTGTGGTGTCATTCTCTATGAGAGTACTGCCAGTCAGAGTGAGCAAAGATTAAAGGATGTGCAGGGAAAGCATTAAACATCCACTCCTTTAGTTTACAGCTTTAATATTGCCTCAGCATGGATGGAGAGATGACAGGCTAGCTGCTGTTTGAAGGAGTGCTGAACAAAGTCTCCCATGTACCCCGGACAAGTGTGCATGGATCTTTGCAGAGTTCCTTGAAAGACATTTTACAAAGCCAAGCAGTTCAGCCTAGCAGTGAGGATAACCTACCTCTGCTACTGACTGCCCTATTTGCAAGGAAGTATTAAGCACAGAGGAATAAAAGCATTGGATATCTTCATATGCCAGATGGGCTTGTTTGACAAGCAGCCAGCAGGCAATGGTCTTCCTCTCAAGTGTAGCATGTGTACACATCTTTCTTCAAAAGCAGCTGTAGAATTACACTTCCCTTTATATGAGGGGATCTCACTGGTTATACCTTTTGCAATTGTTCAGCCAGCGAGTTCATATCATTCTGAATGATGATTTTATGCCAAACATAAGACGTGTTCCAGATTCTCCTGGCCAGTCAGGCAATTTATCTTCCTTCCCGCTCAGCCTCTTCTTTCCACCTATTTCTAAACTAAACTAAACCTTAGGTTTGTATACCGCGCCATCTCCGCAAGCATAGAGCTCGGCACGTTTTACAGAGTTAGGAGGAAAGGAACTCCAATGAAGGGTTATAGGAGAGGAACTAAGAAGATAGAGAGGGACAAGGGTACCAGAGAGCGGGAGGTGATTAGATTTTTGAAAAGAGCCAAGTTTTCAGGTGTTTGCGGAAGGATTGGAAGGAGCTTGAATTTCTGAGCGAGGATGAGAGGTTGTTCTAGAGTTCTGTGGTTCTAAAGGGGAGGAATGTACCAAGTTGCATTGTTGAGGGTTTTGGCTGAGTAACTTGCATGAGAAAAGATATCACATGGTCCTGTAATGTGTTTCCCTTTTTGGCTACATGTAAAGAAAATGATGCAATGTTTACAGGTGGGTAAGAGCTTTAAGTAGTTCTCCACCTACCACCGTCTTCCCTCTTTAGAGTGATCACAACACACCTCTGTACTTGGTGGACTATCCCTGTCATCTGACTTGACTATCCCTTTCTCATTGTAGGTATGGTCCTAGCAGTGGCAGTCGCCCTCCTATCGGCTGCTTTCTCCTTTCATTACTTCAGCAACTAATTCCTAAGCAACGATCATCTTCTGATCAGCGTGGGAACATCAGTGCAGCCTTTTCTCCCACTCTGCCTGTAATTTGAGCTGAGCCATATGGGCTCAGTGCACTAGCAACCAAAGAAACTGCCGGGAGTTTCGAGTTTCTTATATACAGTGCAACAGCCTGGTTTACCTGTTATAGCATGCAACTAGCGTAAGTGGCTCAAATTTCAGAAATTGCCAGAGCCATGCAGGCTGATTATACAATGTCACTTAGGTATCAAGGAGATCAAAGGGAAATATGTCTTCTATCAACTTTCTGATCCATTGAAGGTGCTTTGTAGAAGAGTTGAAATTTAAATTGAATGATGTGTTCAAGCTCACAGTGAGGAAGACAAAAGTCACACCTGTGATGACAGCCAGAGCACCTGAGTGCTACCAGTCACTAGTAGTTTTTAATAAATATAATGTAAATAATCGTACAATTATTGTATATAGAGGCTATATGCATGACACAGGATGAAGGAATAACTTTGCCAGGACACACCAAGGGATGAATATATTACAGGTTAAAATTATAGATACATTTTTTAAATTGAGAACCTAGCGTGTAAAGGCTATTCAGATGTAGTGGTCTCAACTCTTCTAAGATGTAGGAAGAAAGTGACTATAGCATCATATGTGAAAGCCTGGAAGTGCTTCCAAGCATGATGCCCTCAGAGGAGTGAGGACCCGAGCTTGGCATTGATCTTTGTGGTGCTCACCTTCATGCAGGAAGGTCTGAAAAAAGGCCTAGCGGTTGGCTTCCTGAAAGTTCAGATTGTGGGGGGGCTCTCATGTTTTGGCCTTAGGCTTACTAAGAGCACCATAGCCACACATCCAGATGTGGCCAGGTTTTTGAAGGGTGCTATGTGCCTCCATCCTCTAGTACAACAGCCTTTTCTGGTATTGAGTCTTAATCTGGTCCTCCGGGTGCTGGCTAAAGTGCCCTGTGAAATTCTGGGGCAAACTTCTCTGATGGACCTTACCATCAAGACAATGTTTTTGATGGCATTACCTCAGCTGACAAGTGTTGGAACTACAGGCTTTGTTATACAGAGATCTCTTCCTCTGAATTTCAGATTCAACCAGGGTCTTACTCATAGTCCCATCTTTCATACCAACAGTGGTTTTCAGTGTCCACATTAACCAAGAAGTGTGCTTGCCTGCCCTCACTCCCTTAGGATCAGGAAAGAGTGATCAGGCATTGAAATTGTTTGGATGTTCATAGACTTTTTCTGCGGTATTTGGAGGTTCTGAATGAATTTTGCCTGTGAGATCATCTTTTTGTACCGGCAGGAGTTGCCTGTGAAGATCGACCAGCCTCGAAAGCGACTATTTCTATATGGATCCCTATTGTCATTTCTTCAGCCTGTATCGGAAGTGGAAAACATTTGCTTCTATCCGTGACTGTGCACTCCACTAGAAGCGTGATTTCCTCATGGGTGGAATTCATCAGCAATGTCCCCGGAAGAAATTTTTTTTTTTTTTTTGTATCATTCACTCTTGATGTGGCCTTGATGGTATATCATAAAATTATGTGTAATTTCTTAATTTATTTCTTCTTTATTTTCCATACATTGTACTGTTTCTAGGTTTAATTTAGTTTTTATAAAAAAAAAATATATAGATATAGATAAATAGAAAATCTGGGTAACCTTTCACACCACTCTGACAAAGAAATCCACCCCCAGGACAAAGTGACTTGAATGCTTCTTAATTACAGGCTGTTCTGCATGCACATGTATAAAATCAGCTACTTGTATATATAAGTAGCTCCTCATACATATATTTGTCATGGCTGTTTATTAAATTGTGACCTATGTGTTTGTGTAAAAACATTTTTACATGTATATTCCTATATATGTGCATTTACATTTTTAGAATTTCTCTCATGTAGTGTCAAATATGCCCCTCTTCGAAGTTTGTCCTCCCTCCAACGCTTCAGAAAACATTTGAAAACTTGGCTTTTCTCTAAAATGTAACCACTCCCTCCCTCTCCTCTCTACTTAGTCCCCTCCTTCTTTCCTTTTTACCAAGCCCTTCTCCTTCCCATTGGAGTTCCTTTCTTTAGTAATTCCTGTAAACCGTGTCGAGCTCTACTTCCGTGGAGATGACGCAGTATATAAACTTAAGGTTTAGTTTAGTGTAGTTTATATGTTCTGTATTTTTTAAGTTCAATAATTTCATTGAAAAATTCAAATACACGCAGTCCCCAACCCATTCTCAAATAGCTGAGTTCCAAGCACAATTAAACATGAACATTGACAAGTTGACAAAAAAAAAAATCCATATATAGTTAATAAAAACTCGATGCTTAATGAGCTTTTTATACAATTCTTGCATATTTATTTTTAAAATTTCTATTCTGCTTATAACCTAAGCGGACTACAATAATCACATACAGAAATCCAGAATAAAGTAACAACGTTACATCTTTATAAATAATCAAAAAGACTTAGCAGAAAACTAAAATAAACCTCCTCTAGTTCAGGGGTGCCCACACTTTTTTGGCTTACGAGCTACTTTTAAAATGACCAAGTCAAAATGATCTACCAACAATAAAATTTTTATAATAAATCATTTTTATTGAACATGAGAAAATACAAATAATATGAAGAGTGGATATACAAATATATATAATTACATAAATAAAAAATCAATAATAAATTAAAACAATTTCAATCTTACAAACTCATTGATCACCACCCACCCAACTTCTCGATTAAATAAGCATATGAATATAAGAATTAAAAATAATAAGTAGAACTACTTATCTATTCTTCTAGGACAGCATATTTCATTAAAAAATATATATATATACAGTGGTACCTCGGTTTACGAGTGCACCGGTTTGCGAATGTTTTGCAAGACGAGCAAAACATTCGCAAAATCGGCGCCTCGGAAACCGATCGTGCTTCGATTTGCGAGCACCCCCCCTGCGAACCGGCACCCTCCCCCCCGCGATCCGGCACCCCCCCCCATCGGGCCCCCCCGCTGCGACCTGAGGTCCCCCCAACCCACCCAAACCCTCTTCTTACTTTTCTGTAGCCTCCGCAGCGGTACCGGCACCAGCATGTCCTGTGCGTGGTGCCGATGCCTGAAGATCTGCTTCCTGTGCAAGGCCTGAGAGTTCACGCCCGATGGCGGCAGGGGGAGTGCCGGATCGCGGGGGGGGAGGGTGCCGGTTCGTGGGGGGGGGCTTCGGGGGGAGCAATGCCGGTTCTCGTGGGGGGGGAGCAGCGCTGCTGGCCTCGGGGGGGGGGGGAAGGTGGAGGGTGGAAACATATCAAAGCAAGTTTCCCTTACTTCCTATGGGGAAACTTGCTTTGATATATGAGCATTTTGGATTACGAGCATGCTCCTGGAACGGATTATGCTCGTAATCCAAGGTACCACTGTATATATAAATATATAAAATTAAGGTCTACATAACAAAACACGACTGTGAGCAGCTGAAGTTAGTGTTTCTAAGAATGGTTTCCAAATAAATAAAATTCTACTTTGTTTCGTATCCCAGAAGAAACAGA
This sequence comes from Geotrypetes seraphini, assembly GCF_902459505.1. Lineage (NCBI taxonomy): Eukaryota > Metazoa > Chordata > Amphibia > Gymnophiona > Dermophiidae > Geotrypetes > Geotrypetes seraphini. The sequence goes on along the minus strand of NC_047093.1, from coordinate 125,929,924 downwards.
CATAGCCTCCAAAAACACTAAATATAACATTTGTGCTCTCCAATGACCATAATTCGGTCCTGTAGGCCCTATCCATGAATAAAGAATAGCTTTCAACCCAGAGAGAATTACCCTTTTCAAAAAATCTTTAAACCCCTTAGGTATTGGATGTTGTACGTCAAAAAGCCAAAATAGGCTGTAACTATTATAATGCCATGTAACATGCCACATTCTACTAACCCTAAAAAAAAATCTGACCAAAAATTAAAGATCAAAGGACATTCCCAAAACATATGTGATAATGTCGCCTTAGGATGATCACATTTAAACAAGAGCCTACAGAAGCAATTGTTGCCCTATATGCTCTCCAGGGCGGCATATACAAACAAAAAAGAAATTTATAACCCATCTCAAAATAAGAAACGTCAGGTAGAAGACCATGTAATAAAGATAAAAATCTTTTGAGATGAGTACCCTGTAAATTAATCTTCAATTCAGCATTCCAATCTTGAGCTACTGTTTCATAATCCATGCTAGTAGAAAGTTCCATCGTCGAGTACCTAAAATATTTTAAAGCAAATAGATATGGCAATGCTCATCAATATCTCCTTCCAGAACTGCACCCACAGTATTAGCAATAACTCAAAGTTCCAGATAAAGTTATTTTCATAAATGCCATAAATCTCTGTGAAGAGACCTCAGTCCCACCACTCCACCGCTGTAAATTGTTCCAAGCGAACAGACAGCAAGTTTGGCTGAAAAACTTCATAAACGAACCCAATCTGACATACAGTGCATTCCGAAAAGCGATCAAAACCGCCCTCTTCGCCAAATTCATTGACTAAAACTGTCCCCTCCCCCACTAGGACTTCCCCGCTGTAAACGCCTTTTCTTTCTCTCAAGAAGCTCCTTTCATGTATTCAGGTATTCTCTACCCATAGAACTCCAATTAATACGTTAGTACCAAAGCATTCAGGTACTCACTATCCATAGAACTCCAATTAATACGTAAGTTTCCCTTTTAGATTATTGTTTAATATTTAGACTCATTGTATGGTATTGTACTTAGACTTACTGTATTGTATTGTATTTTATTTAGACTCATAGTAATGTATTGTATTGTATTGTTATTGAGACTCATTGTACGGTATTGTAAGTAGACTTATTGTATTGTATTAAGACCTTTTGTTATTCGCTGAATGTCCAGCCTTCTTACAATGTAAACCGCCTAGAAGTCGCCTGACTATGGCGGTATAGAAAAATAAAGTTATTATTATTAATGCGGGGAGAATCACGTGGTACACCTCATCATAGGTCTCAACATATTATATTTTTATTTTATCTGTTTTTTCTTTTTTCCTTATTATTATATTACCCAATCTTAAATACTTTTAAATTAGTATAAAAAATACTTAAATATTAGCATAAATCACTTATCTCAGCCAGCCTTAATACGGGAGTAATGACCCAACATGTTTCGCACATTGCCGTGCTTTTTCAAGGGTCTCCCTATAGAAATAGAAAGGGGACAGTTAAAAAACCTTCATATAACAACCCCTATCCCTCAAATATATCTTATTCATTACCTCCCCATTAAAAAGTTCTTACCGAGGCTATAATATATGAGAGAAAGATGGCAACGGCGTCTAGTCCCAATGTTTAAATATCAGTTAGGTTTGTGTTAAAGTACCACCCCCCGTCTCCTATTGGTCCACCGATCAACCAATCAAGGATGCCCATTCCAGCTCCCCATTCAAACCATTAGATTCCACAGTATCAAATGTAAAAATGTATCTTTGTTCCTTCTCATTCAACCTTCTAAAATCCTTCCCACCATCCTACCCAATAACTTGCTCAATTACACGCAATGTAATATCTTCAATTGCTGCTGGACAGGGGAAGAGGTGCTGATGACGGGGGGGTGGGGGCAGAAAAAGGAGGGAGGCCTACTGCTGGACAGGGGGAGCAGGAAAGAGGTGCTGCTGGACAGGGGAAGAGGTGCTGATGGACGGGGGAAGAAAAAGGAAGGGAGGCCTGTTGGACAGGTGGAGCAGGAACGAGGTGCTGCTGGACAGGGGAAGAGGTGCTGATGGGCAGGGGGGGAAAAGGAAGGGAGGCCTACTGCTGAACAGGGGGAGCAGGAAAGAGGTGAAGATGGACAGGGGGGGAGGTAAAACAGGGAGAAGGGCTGCTGCTGGATAAGGGGAGCAGTGAAGGGGTGGTGGTGGACACAGGGGAGGTAAAAGGAAGGGAGAATGGACAGGGGGAGCAGGCAAGTGGTGGTGGTGGACAGCCAAGGAAAAAGAAAGACAGAAAGAAAGACAGAAAGCGGCTAAGGAGAGAGAGAGAGAAAGAAATAAAGACAGACACACATACACACACACACACATATATTCTAGCACCTGTTAATGTAACAGGCTATAAGACTAGTACAGGTATAATCACTTAAATCATTGGTATAAATTTATAGCAACGTTTACTGCACCCTACCTTCTTTGTCCCTCCTCAGACTGGCCAGCTAGCTGAAGGTCTTCTACCTTAAACATTCTGGAATTTATTTTTACCTCTCGCTTATCTATTTATTTTTTTTTTGTAAAATTTTTATTATTTTAAAAACTACAACAGTGTAGTACGTTTGATTGAATACAGAAAAATATTACAGAGATTACACTTATACAATTAGTATATAGAACCATAACTTTACCCACCCACCCACCTATCAATTATTAATAATACAAGACAACTTTATTTATTACATTGATATGAAGAATTAATATCAATTTCTCAATTACCTCTCCTTCCCCCCCCCACCCCGGATGTGTAAAGAAAAACTTAGAGAAAAATGCAGAAACCATTAATGTGAAGCAGCCAATGGACTCCCTACTTTGTTAAATGAAACACTGAAACACTGCATTCATTCTCTCATATTTGTATGTATTACATACATTTGTCCACCAAAATGTGTAGTTTAATCTATCATGGCTTTTCCAATTTTTCGTGATCAATTGAACAGCTATTCCAGTCAAAACCAGGAAAAGACGGCTTTTATATTTATCAAGGGGAGGTTTAATATGTAACATAGTACCACAAATTATGGCTTCATATGTTAAGGGAATATCCGATTCTAAAACAATATTTATTTGTCCCCAAATTGACTTCCAGAAACTAAATATCAGTGGACAAAAAAATAACAGATGATCTAAAGTCCCTATATCAGCATGACAGTGCCAGCATCTATTAGATTTGGAACTATCTAATTTTTGCAAACGAACTGGGGTCCAAAAAATCCTATGTAATAAAAATAACCATGTTTGCCTCATAGATGCTGAAGCTGTACATTTCAAGAAGCTATTTCAGTAGCCATGCTGAGGGCTGGTCTAGCGAGTCTCAAATGACCGTGGATTTGCTGCTCCATCCCAGGTCGACCAAACTGATTCAGTCCTGAATTTTATCCCACTGCGTGCAGAGACTTTTTCTAATTGTCCACTGCTTTGGCTTGAGGCAATCAGCCTGGCATTCAGTGGGGATAAAAGGTGGACTGGATCCATTCGTTAACTAATCCAGAGAGGGATGGAGACTTTGAATATTCCTGTGTTTCCACTGCATTTGAACTGGGTCATACAGGACATCACCGTCTCTTAGCTAATTTAGGCTAAAAGCTTCCCTGGGCTGGACAGCAGTGGCACCAGGTCTTCAGGGCGGTGAGAGCCTAAGCAGAAGGGATGGGAATGTGCACCCGACACTCCTGGAGTTTGGGGAAGAGTACAGTTCCTCGGAAGAACATCATGCTGTTACGTATTTTTAGAGAGGGTATTTCCATGATTAAATGGATTTCAAAAATAAAAGATGAATCGATATTGGGAATTCTGCTGTGTATTTCCACCACACCTGACCCGTTTCTGTTCACAATGCTAACTATTAAACAGAGAGCTTATCCAGGCACAGGACCTTGGGCTGGTGCCTCCTGAGAAAAAGCATGTGACTGAATATTTGGGGTGGAAAAGGTGAGTATAAGAGCATCGTCTCTTATCTACCGCCCTCCCCAAGAGTGACAGATGAATAAACTGGTGTAATAATAATAATATCGAACCCATTAAACCGAGATGTATATCATTGATGCCTGACATAACATGTCTAGAATCACAAAATTCTGAGGGTTGTGGTTCCAGGATAATTAACATAGAAACATGACTCCAGATAAAGGCCAAATGGTCCATCTAGTCTTCCCATCCACAGTAAGCGTTATCACTTTCTCTGAGAGATCCCAAGTGCATATACCAGGCCCCCATTGAATTCAGACACAATCTCCGTTTCCGCCACCTCTTTCGGGAGACCGTTCCACGCATCTACCACCCTTTCTGGGAGAAAAGTATTTCCTCAGATTACTCCGGAGACTATCACCTGTTAACTTAATCCTATGCCCTCTCATTGCAGAGTTTCCTTTCAAATGAAAGAGACTCGACTCATGCACATTTATATTAGGTAGGTATTTAAACGCTTTTATCATATCTCCCCTCTCCCGCCTTTCCTCCAAAGTATACAGATTGTCCCCATACGCCTTATCACAAGACCACATACCATTTTAGTAGCCTTCCTCTGGACCCACTCAATCCTTTTTACATCTTTTTGAAGGTGCAGCCTCCAGAATTGTACACAATATTCTAAATGAGGTCTCAAAAGAGATACAGATGCATCAATACCCCCTTTTTTTCCTACTGGCCGTACCTCTCCCTAGGCAACCTAGCATCCTTCTAGCTTTCGCCATCACCTTTTCAACCTGTTTGGCCACCTTAACATTATCACATACAATCACACCCAAGTCCTCCTCTTCTGTCGTGCACATAAGTTCTTCACCCCCTAAACTGTACCGTTCCCTCTGGGTTTTGCAGTCCAAATGCATGACCTTGTTTTCTTAGCATTAAATTTTAGCTACCAAATTTCAGACCTTCTTCAAGCTTCACCAGGTCTTTCTTCATTTATTTACACCATCCGGCGTGTCTACTCTATTGCACATTTTGGTATCATCAGCAAAGAGGCAAATCTCACCCGACAACCCTTCAGCATTATCATTTATAAAAATGTTAAAAAGAACAGGCCCAGGAACAGAACCTCGAGGCACAGCACTGGTAACATCCCGTTCCTCAGAGCGATGTCCATTGATCACTACCCTCTGTCGCCTTTCACTCAACCAGTTCCTGACCCAGCCCGTCACTTCGGGACCCATCCCAAGGGCACTCAGTTTGTTTATCAGACGTCTGTATGGAACACTGTCAAAGGCTTTGCTAAAATCTAGATTTATTCTAGTGTCGGAGAAAGATGTGGCTCGGACAGACCTCGGGATTCACCTACTACACTCCCTCACCTCCATGCAGGATCCCTATATGTAAAATCTCCCAGATAGATGCTTCTCTAAGCTGCTCTTAAAAAGAAACCAACACAGAACCTCCCACCATAGGAGTTGGTGGTTGCGTATCGCTGAACTGGGCTTCCCCAGGCTCTCCTTGATTTCTGTATTTCTTGTCTTTGCACTGCATACGCCGGGTAACTTAAAAAATTACCAAACTTCAGAAAAGCAGTAAACACTTTTATAGACTCTGACTTCTAAATTGTTACCTGAATGTGTCTAAAATATTGTTACCATGAAAATTAACATCATTCTTTGTCTGTGCTATGCAGTTATTTAATTATACTATGTATGCTGATCTGTAACCCATTCTGGGCTCTTTTGGGAGGATGGGCTAAGCAACCAAATAAATATATAAAGAAAACCAAAATGCATATAAAGAAATTTTGGGCTGCATTTCAAATCTTAGATTTATAGGTGCTATTCTGGATAGCACCACACAAGGGCGACAATTACTTTAGAAAGAACTATATTTAATAGCTCAGTGCTGTCCTCCTGTGGTCATTCCTCGGAATACAGGTATAATCGCTTAATCATTGGTTTAAATTTACAGCACCGTTTACTGCACCCTACCTTCTTTGTCCCTCCTCAGACTGGCCAGCTAGCTGGAGGTCTTCTACCTTAAACATTCTGGAATTTTTTTTTTTACCTCTCGCTTATCTATTAAAACATACAAAGGGCAGTAGAAGGATGACAAATATTTAGTATATTAACTCATTGCTTCTAAGATGTTAGAGACATGCATTTTGGAGGCAATGTGCCACAACTGCCAAATTTCCAGATCCAGAAGAGAGATCGTAGGTCAGTTCTGGGTTTCTGACAGCCTTATCCTTTATGCCTTTGATTTTCAGCACAAAGTTCAGTGGGTAAATGCAGGGACTACGAATCCCATAGTGCTTTAGGGTGGAAGTTCAGAACCAGGACTGGCCAAAAAGGCTCCAGCCTGGAACTGGGAAACTTGGTAGCCCTGGGTTCGCTTTCCAGCCTTTAGGGAAGACTCCACAGCTACTGCACAGCACAAGCTGTTTCAGTAGCCATCCTGAGGGCTGGTCTAGCAAGCCTCAAATGACCGTGGATTTGCTGCTCCATCCCAGGTTGACCAAACTGATTAGTCCTGAATTTTATCCCACTGCGTACAGAGACTTGTTCTAATTGTCCACTGCTTTTTCTTGAGACAATCAGCCTGGCATTCAGTGGGGATAAAAGGTGGACTAGATCCATTCGTTAACTAATCCAGAGAGGGATGGAGACTTTGAATATTCCTGTGTTTCTACTGCATTTGAACTGGGTCATACAGGACATCACTGTCTATTAGCTAATGAGGCTAAAAGCTTCCCTGGGCTGGACAGCAGTGGCACCAGGTCTTCAGGGCGGTAGGAGCCTATGCAGAAAGGATGGGAATGTGTACCCGATACTCCTGGAGTTTGGAGAAGAGTACAGTTCCTCGGAAGAACATCATGCTGTTACGTATTTTTAGAGAGGGTATTTCCTTGATTAAATGGAATTCAAAAATAAAAGATGAATCGATATTGGGAACTCTGATGGGCCAATCCTGTCCCGCTGAGGCATTTGCTGTGTATTTCCACTACACCTGACCCGTTTCTGTTCGCAATGCTAACTATTAAACATGGAGCTTATCCAGGCACAGGACCTTGGGCTGGTGCCTCCTGAGAAGAAGCATGTCACAGAATATTTGGGGTGGAAAAGGGGAGTATAAGTGCATTATCTCCTATCCACCGCCCTCCCCAAGAGTGGCAGATGAATGAACTGGCGTAATTATTCTTTACGGAGCCAATGGTTCTTCTCTCTCTGATGCTGCGGGAGTGTAATGACTGTTCTAAATAAGCAAGGTCTTGCAATACGAGTACATACAGTATACACACGTCACAACTGAGCCAATGGTTCTTCTCTCTCTGACGCTGCAGGAGTGTAGTCACTGTTCTAAACGAGCGAGGTCTTGCAATACGAGTACGTATAGTATTTTGTATTAAAGTTTTTGGGTTGTGGAACGAATCGTCTGTTTCCATTATTTCTTATGGGGAAATTTGTTTTGATATACGAGTGCTTTGGATTACAAGCATGCTTCTGGAACGAATTATGCTCGCAAACCAAGGTTTGACTGTATATAAATTGTTGCAGGGAATGGACCAGAAGGTTTAATGACGTATATAACTTTCCCAATAAATAGAGCTACCTCCCGGTACAAACGGTCATTGAAGCTTGGCTATTCTATAAGTTCATATGGTCGTTTGAAATCTTTGATGAACAAATCTTTTGAGTGTCAAACACAAGGCCCACGGGCCAAATCCGGCCTGCCTGACCATTTTGTGTGGCTCACAGCTGGGCTCCCAGAACATCCCCTTTTCACGGCCCAGCATGTCTTCCCTCCCATGCCGTTCCGATGTCGCCGTCATGCTGAAAAATCTTCCAGCCTTGGCACTGATTTAGCAATGTTCACGGCTCTCCTTCCTGGGTGGGTTTTTAGACATATTTCTGTTTCGTTTATGAGACTCAAATTGTATAATATCTTTCGTTGAACCTTTGCTCATAATCAACAGCAATGAGAAGAGTGAGGAGGAATACTTTCAAATAGTATATTTTGTATGCAAAATTGTCATACAGATTGGCACCCATATGTTAGTACTAGAAACAAACATAAAATACATAAGAACATAAGAATTGCTGACAGTCTGAAGGTCCATCAAGCCTACTATCCTGTTTCCATCAGTGGCCAACCCAGGTCCCAAGTAGTAAAATAGATTTTATGCTGCATTTCCTAGGAATAAGCAGTGGATTTCCCCCCAAGCAATCTCAACAATGACCTATGGACTTCTCTTTTAGGAAATTATCTAAACCTTTTTAAAACCCCGCTAAGCTAACAGATTGCACCACATTCTCTGGCAACAAATTCCAGAGTGTAATGACACATGCAAAGAAATATTTTCTGCTTTGGGCAGGGCTCAGCTCTTATATAGCCCTTTCTAACCCTCTGCCAGGTTTCTTATAAAAAAATTTTAGAATCTTTTTGACTTATTTCCACAGGCTCATATAGAAAGCAGGTAGGGACATGTCAACATTTTGACTTCTCTTTCATTAAATTTGTTAACCTGAATATTTCACATTCTTTCAACTTCAGTCAATTACTTAGAGGCCAACAGTCATGATCTTTTAGAAAAGAATACACCCTATCCTGATTGCTTTCCTGTTGACTTACAGTAAATCATTTAACAGAAGCATTTCTAATGCAGGACTGGTCCACACTTTGAAGTGTCTTAGGCAGATTTGCACACAAACATTTCATTTTCCTTTTCAGCCTTTATTTGCACTTCATTTTATACGGTCTCAAAAATGCCCTCAAAATCCAAAAAAATGAAATTGCTGCATAATTAATTATTTTTGGTACAATCTAGATTAATATTTCAAAGAACGGGCCTGTGACAAAGATCAAAGATTTTGAATTAACAAGAATTGAAAATACACATTTTTACTGGTCGTAGTTGAAGTTTAAGTGTTTGACACTTAAAACTATATCAGGAAAATAAATGAAATAGTCTACAATTTGTATTACATACTATTTTCTCATTCATTTAGGTCATTTTGAGGCAGTGGGTAGTATAAGGCAGGGTTTCCTCAACAAACATCAGCCATAACAAGCAAGCAACAACCATTTCTTCCTCTCTGCGCACCCAATAGAGAGAATGAATACCTTTATAAAGGGATAACCACAGCCATCCTTCCCTTAATCTAATCTAATCTAATCCTTAGGTTTGTATACCGCATCATCTCCACGTTCGTAGAGCTCGACGCGGTTTACAGTAGGAGAAATAGGAAGGAACTACAACAGAGGGTTAGAGGTAGAAGTGTGAAGAACATTTAGAGGACTTGGGATGCCAAGATATAAGAGTTTCCTTGATTCCTAAGTTGGAGGGAGACTTACATTTTTTGAGAAAAGCCAGGTTTTCAGATGTTTGCGGAAAACTTGGAGAGAGCTCAAGTTCCGAAGAGGGGAGGTAAGATTGTTCCAGAGCTCAGTGATATACAGCAGAAAATTGGGAAAAGTTACTTCCCTGACCCCTCATCTCTTTAGTTAGTTTACATTTCTGGAATTAAATACAGGATATCATCTTTTCTCAAAGAAACTGTGAGACCACATGAACACTTTTCAGGTAACAGAAAAGTTATCCAAGGTACAGTGGTTATTTCAGAGATTCAAATGTGCCTTCTCCATGGTATTAGCATTTTAATTATACCTACAATCAAAAATAAGGTTAAATTAATGCTAACAAAAATAGTTAGGTATTTGATCTTATCTGATAGGAAATGTCTAAGACCCTAAAAATGTTTGCCATAATAATTAATTACAAAAGACGTGATTACCTGGCAATCTGTAAAATTTCATTAATTTGTGAAGATGATTTAATGACTTTCAAGTCTATACATTTAACAGTGTACTGTATATTAATGAATAAGATGTATTTGATTTTTTGAAGCCAAAATTCTATGCCATAAAAAAAACATTGGCTCTCTTTTTTCATATAAGTAAATGGTTTTCAGTACATGAAATTATATGAAAATAATTTGGACTTATCAGAGATCCATTAAAATGCTGTATAAGCTCTTCGATATCTTCCAACCCTCTATTTGCCCTGCCTGTATGCTAACCTTTCTTTCTCAGGTAGTAGACCATATGCATTTAAGTGGGATTCCACATCCACAGCACAAAATTCCTCATTAAACTTTTCCGTAACACTAATAAAGTTACTTATCAGCTCCCCATTTTTATAAACTAATACAGTCGGGAGTACATCTTTTGAAAAGTGATCGTTCGCCCCCGTTTCAGATGCCTTTATTTTACAGAATTTCACTGAAGGATATTCTAGCGCAAGGCAGGCCAGGCAGTTATTCAGCGTGTCGCATCCTTTTATGCCATCCTCATAGATATGAACAATGATGGAGGTGCTCTTCTGTTCTTTGGCAATGACTTCTAAAAACTCTTCACCACTCTTAAGCTCACACAGGTCTCCATATTTGGGCTCAAAGCTCAACCTCTGGTGCATGTCTTGCATACATTGCTTGCGGTATTTTTGTAGGCAGTGTTCATCCTCTTTGTCATGAGTCAACTCGTATTCTTGTGTACTCATCTGTGAAAAATCCATGCAAAGTTGGCAAATATCAGAAACAATTTATGTTTAAAAGTGTGATGCTATAGTGTTGGCTCTGTATGATGGTGTTCTACTATGAAATATAGTTATGTGTGAAGGTAAAGCCAGAGAGAATGAACTAGGCAGACGAGGTGGGCCTTTTTTTATAGTAATTTTATAATTTTTAAAATTTTTATGATCCTTTTCCTTTATTATATTTTATGTACTGAAAGATTGGGTCTTTGTAAAATCATGAGTTGTAATTTTGCACAAAATCCATTCCTAGCAATAAAACCTCACATGTCAGTGTCATACTAAGACTTCTGAAATAGAGAGTTGCGCAGGGACAGAAATCCCACCCATCCCCGCCCCTCCCCGCCAGGATCCTCTCCGTCCCCACCCATCCCCGCAAGGAATTACCTCCATCCCCGCCCGTCCCCATAAAAAGCAGCAATTCCTTCTGACAGGATCATCAATTCCACAGTTTCTTTTGTGTTTGCGCTGCTGTTTTCCTTGTGGAATCTCTTTGGTGGAACCCTTTTTTTGTTTTCTGTTTAGGTAATTAACTTATAAACCCCCTCTTTTACTAAGGCTGACGTGTCCATTATATTATATGGACGAACCCTGCTTCCAAAGCCTTCATCCCCGTGGGAGTCCCGTTGGCTAGAGGGGGGTCCCTGTGGGAGTCCCGTGGGCCAGAGGGGGGTCCCCGTGGGAGTCCTGTGGGTTAGGGGGGGGGATTCCCACGGGACCCGCGGGATTCCCGCGATCCCCATTCCCGTGCAGACCTCTATTCTGAAATCAATCCAAGGCTTTGAAGATAAGCTGAGAGATGATTTACAGCTTGAAAGCAGAGATCTTATGTTACTGAATGGCTATCACTTAAAAGATGCTAACAATGGAACTAAGCAGGGTTTATTTTTTTGCTAGGTGGAAGGGACTACATAAATGGATAGCTGCTTTTTAGAAGGTTTACTAGCAATCTGACCTCAAGTGTGGACCTCCTAACTTTGTCATTTGTGTCAAACGTAACAGCTCTAGATATGTCAGCTTATTATTCGATTCATTAGGAAGCAAGATGCAAATGTGATCACTGATTTATAATTGCTGGACTATAGGACTTTATTTCAGATCGTCTCAAAACTCTCCTAGTCTCCATTGCATGCAAATCTCTCTCATGAATGTTTAATGTAGATATCCTGAAAACCTGACTAGTTGAGATGCCTCCAGGACCAGATTTAGGAACCGCTAGTTCAAATCAAAGAGCATACAATGAATCAGATTAAACATAAGGTAAACAGGATGTGTGCAAAAGTGCTGAGATAGCTTAGCATTTAAATTAATGTTTATTCAGTTAATCTTTTCAAGTCCCATTGAATATTCTATATTTTTAGATCCTCCACAAATATGGATACAAGGAGACATGAGCTCTCCAGGGACAGGGAGATTACCTAATGGAACTCACCTTGAACTGCTACTTAAAAGGGGTGTTCTAAATCCAAATAAAATCAAGAAATGGTTTGGATCCTCTGAAAAAGTGGCATAAATCAAATCTTTGTTTTCATCACTTTGATTCCGATTTGATCTTATCCTTACCTTGCGGCTCAATTTCTCTCTAGTGTTCTTATGATCTGCGCCTGAAGGTTTATATGGAGATGACATTTGTCTAAGAAGCTCTTTCTTGTTTGGAGGTACTGTTTCCTGGTCTTCACTTTCTAATTTAAATTTTCTCCAGTCATTGATCACTCCTTTTGGTCCTGGGATAGGAGACAAGAGTAATTCTCATTTGTCGATCCTGCTCAAATGTCTTTAACAATTTGATGTCTTGGTTGAAACTGATCTTCTCCGTCAATTCATTGCTACGTTTTTGTTTTTTAGTCTTTGTTTAGTAAATAGCTAACCTTATATACCAAAAAGAAATGATAACCATTTTCCATTCAGCTGTCCTAAATTTACCTGTTGGCTCAGCTGAATATCACCGTCACCCATCTAAGACCTGACTCCTCCCCAAACCATCCCCTTGGCCTGCCCCTAACTGGCCTATTTGTTTTGGTTGGTCAGAGGTTATGTTCAGTATATTGTACTGCCAGGTTTAGTGCCACTGAATATTGGGTGGTGACAAGCAATTTAAGTGGTCTATAACCTCTCCAACCCACTTAAATTGATTTGAGAATCAGACCATAGAACCTGGTGTGCTTGTGCCTAAATATATATGCACATGTATGACCTGTTCAAATATTATTCCATAAAACTAAATGGGCATTTTCAGTGGCATACCATGAAGGGGGAGGAGGGGCAGTCGCTCCGGGTGCAGCCCATAAGGGGGTGCTCCGACAACTCTGAGGGCCGGTGCCAGCGTCAAGAACTTCTTCCTGGCAGCAGCAGAATTCACAATTTGCTGCTCTTGGCATTGAGCTTTCCTCTCTGCTGGGTTCTGCCTTCATAGAAACAGGAAGTAGGAGGGACCTGGTAGAAAGGAAGGCCTGACATCAGCAAGATCAGCAAATTGTGAATGTTGTGTTGCCAACTGGAGGGTGACAGAGGGAGGGAGAAAGGGAGGGGGAGAGAAATGCTGCTCCTAATTGGGGGGGAGGAGGAGAAAAATGTTGCATCCAATTGGGAAGAGAGGGGGAAAGGGAGGAAGAAGACCAAGGAAGGGAGAAGAGATGAAAGAGAGATGCCAGATCATGGGAAAGGAAAGGAGGGAGGAAAGAGATGGAAGGAAAAGAGATGCCAAGCCATGGATAGGGAGGAAGAGATGCCAAAGCATGGGGGGGGGGGGAGGGAAGGGAAGGAGACATATGCTAGACCATGGAGAAAGGAGGGAGGAAGGGAAAGGGAAGAGAGGAGATACCAAAGCATGGAGGGAGAGGGATAGATGGAAGGGGAGGAAAGGAGAGAGATGCCAGGGCATGGAAGGAGGGAAGGGAAGGAGACAGATGCCAGGCATTGGGAAGGAAGGAAAGGAGGGAAAGGAAGGAAAGGAGATGTCTGACAATGGAGGGAGAGGAGAGGAAAAGAGCTGGAAGGAGAAGAGAGGAGAGAAATCCCAGGGCATGGGGGAAGGGAAGCAGATGCCAGACCATGAGGTGAGTTGGGGTGGGATGGAGAGAAGGAAAGGAAAAGAGAAAGGGAAAGATGCCAGAGCATGGGAGAGGGAGTAGGGACAGAGAAAGAGGGCAGATGCTGAATGGAGAGTGAAGAGAAGATGAGGAAAGTAGAAACCAGAGATGACAAAAGGTGGTAATTTTGTTGTTGCTGCTTTAAAATAAAGTATTATTGTAACTGGGGAGGGGCCTAAGGCTCTAATTGACCCAGGTTGTATAAGGCCCCTCCTGTGGGAGAGGCTTTCAATAACATGGGCCAATCAGAGTCCCAGGAACCTCCCCGATGCACCAGGGAGGGGAAGACCCATTTTGGAAGAGGCGAGCCATCTGGCCAGAGAGAGTAGGCATCCCTCTGGTCAGCCATCTAATTAAAGGTATGGGAAGAGGGATTGGAGGCGGTGGGGGGAGGGTGTTGTGATGCAATGGGAGAGAATGGGCATTTTTCCCACTGCTGGAGGGGTATCACTTGGCAGCGGGAGAGAATGGGCATCTCTCCCACTGCAGGGGGTGTTGTTTGGCAGTGGGAGAGGAGAGAATGGGCATCTCTCCTGCTGCTGGATGGGAGGCTGCTTCTCAAAACAGCTTTTCTAGCAGTCTCCAACACTGCTGTGCTGGGGTTTTAATAGTGTCGTCACTGTACCGGCAGCCCTGGACCAGTTGCTGATTTTTTTCGACAAAAGCCAACACCGCTCTTGGAGAATGGCTCGGCAATTTTAAAGAATCCACCAGAGTGCTCATTTTAATGTTGAAGAGCCCATTTGCATGTCGGTGTCGGAGACTGCTAGAAACCTCGCTAAAAACAGAGATAAGCCGTTTTGATAATTCGCCACTAAAATGCATGCAGGCTAAACTGTCAGAAAACAGTTTAGCGATGGCGTTGAACTTTTGAGAATCTGGGTCTCAGTCTCTTACTCTCTCATGGATTCCAGCCATTACAACAGGGGTGTCAAAGTCCCTCCTCGAGGGCCGCAATCCAGTCGGGTTTTCAGGATTTCCCCAATGAATATGCATGAGATCTATTTGTATGCACTGCTTTCAATACATATTCATTGGGGAAATCCTGAAAACCCGACTGGATTCCGGCCCTCAAGGACCGACTTTGAAACCTCTGCATTACAACAATGCAATAGCTCAACTGCAGCAATCCAATTTTTCAAGAACTATTGATTGTAATTATAGTGCTATTGTGGTATTAACAACATAAGAAGTGCCTCTGCTGGGTCAGACCAGAGGTCCATCATGCCCAGCAATCCGCTCACGTGGCAGCCCATCAGGTCGAGGACCTGTATAATAATCCTCTATCCCCTTCTATCCCCTTTTTCTTCAGGAAATCATCCAACCCCTTCTTAAACCCCAATACCGTACTCTGTCCTATCACACCCTCTGGAAGCGCATTCCAGGTGTCCACCACCCTCTGGATGAAGAAGAACTTCCTAGCATTGGTTTTGAATCTGTCCTCACTTAATTTTTCTGAATGTCCTCTCATTCTTGTAGTTTTCGAAAGTTCAAAAAATCTGTCCCTCTCCACTTTCTCTATGCCCTTCATGATCTTGTAAGTCTCTATCATGTCGCCTCCAAGTCTCCACTTTTCCAGGGAAAAGAGCCCCAGTTTCTCTAATTTTTCAGCATATGTAAGGTTTTCCATACCTTTTATCAATTGCGTCTCCCTTTTCTGAACCCTCTCGAGTAACGCCATATCCTTCTTAAGGTACAGCGACCAATACTGAATATGGTATTGAATATTGGTGCCAATTATTTTGAGAACTCAGTGGAACAGCATTTTGCTGACATCAAAATCTTTGGTAGAGAATATGGAGGAGCTGAGTGCAATTGCTGCTGAACCAGGTATAAACAGGTAGTTCCTGATCAAATTGCACGCAATTGATGACTCCTTTCTATCAGAAGTTGCTGTGGTATTGGAACCGTTTGAAAGGCTAGAATATAACTATCAACAGATACTAAGCCTTCACTATATCTGGTGATCTCAACAAAATATCAGTTGAAATGGGCCTAACAGGAGGGTGGTCCAAGATGGCGGAACGGAAACTACCTCTATACTCGATATGCCACACTCCAAGCATAAAGGAAATGTTCAAGCTCTTCCATCAGCGGCTAGAACATCTTAGCCTGTTCAACGCTCTATTCTGGAGTTTGCAGTGGCCTCGGGATCCTTTGGAGTGGCCAGAGAGGAGTCTGCTGCTCTGTCGGTGAGAGGAGACACCGAAGAGCTAGACCTGAAAACACCTTTTTCACCTCCCGGAGTTGTTCCACCACCGAATCCTGCTCTGTTTGCGGAAGTGCAGGTGAAGTCCCGTGAAGATATTCTCACAGGGGAAGGAATGTGAAAGAGCAGAGAAAGCTGAGAGCTGTAGCTACAACCTGCTTCCAGCCAGAAAACCCTCTGGTGGTGACATTGGAGAGCATATGGATGGCTCTCCAGAACCTGAACACAATAGTCCTCAAGTCTTCCCAGGATACTTCTCAACTTCTGAGTACTGTTGCAGCTTTAGACAAAAAAGTGGCAGGAATAAAAGAAGATTTTGCCACTGACCTAAAGTTAGTCAAGGACAATGTGAAAAGCCTTCAAGACTTGGTTTCTAACACCATAAAGGATAACAGATAGACTGAATATGCGTCTGCTGAATTTTCCTAAATCTATAGTAATGACTCCTTTGGATTTATTTTAAAAATACCTGATTGAAATTTTGAAATTTCCTTCTGAAGCCCTGTCACCAAAATTTATTATTTGCCTTCTAAGAAAGATTTAGGAGTAAATCCAGAGTTGGAACAAATTGATATAAACGCTCGGGAAAATTAAAATGCTATGGATTTGCTTGAAATAAATTTATCCAAAACATCCGAAAGAACCACTTTACTAGTATCACTTGCATTTGAGCAAGATGTCAATGCTATTTTTCGATGGTATTTCCGTAATTCACAAGCATTGTTCTTTGGTAAAAAAAAAAAGTGCGGATGTTTCTGGATTTCACCCGGCAAACACAAGAACGAAGAAAATTATTTCTGGCAATGAGATCTGAGGCACTGACTTTAGGAGCCTCATTTCTCCTGGCTTATCCTTGTAAGTGTGTCATTAAATACCTAGGAGTAAAATATGGTTTTTATTCACCAGAGCAACTGAGGAACATTCCTGAATCTGAAGAAATTGGTGACTTGAAATGTTCAGTTGAATTTAGAACTTGCTGTTATGGAAAATTAGGACCCTAAGCCCTTAGGCCTTTTCCTATTAATATTTTGATTCTAAATTGCTTCTCTTCCCTTTTCTAGGACCTATCTCCCAACTATTATTGTGTTCTAAGGAAGATAATAATTAATATTGAGTTATTAGGAGACTTCTTCTTTTACTTTAGATTTTCCTTCTGTATTTCTTGTGCAAGAGTCATCTTGTTGGAATATGTTTAATTGTAATTAAAAATGAATTAGAATGAAAAGAAATGGGCCTAACAACTGCAAGCTCAGCCAGCCAAGTGATAGCATCCTTAAAGAATCATCTTGCAGATTATCTGGATCGCTATTTTACAGTTACAGAGCAATTATTGGCAGCAACATGGCTGGATCCAAAGCTGAAGGATCATTTAGATCTGATGACAGTTGAAGGGCTTAACAGTGCCATAAACAGACTGTGAATACTGACAGCAAAACAAGTTGTAGATGAGATGCTGTCAGATGCCAAACTGCCAACAAAATGTACAAAACAAGAAGAATCGGAGGCAGATTTTTGTTGGCGACTTTTTCAAGAGCCAAGAAACAGCTTCTGTGATCAAGCAAGTGAATACATACATATTGAGCTTGGCCAAAGAATTCTGCTCATCTCTTACTACCTCCTGGCTGAAACTGACATGTGTTGCTTGACCCTACTTGGAACTCCTGTCACAGGTTCGTCATCAGAACGTTCTTTCGTAGTTGCAGGATGAGTAATTGAGGAACGTAGAATGGAACTGAGCTCCGACTCTGTAGATGGTTCATTATATTTACACAGTTGGAAACTGGCTGAAACTGACATGTGTTGCTTGACCCTACTTGGAACTCCTGTCACAGGTTCGTCATCAGAACGTTCTTTCGTAGTTGCAGGATGAGGAATTGAGGAACGTAGAATGGAACTGAGCTCCGACTCTGTAGATGGTTCATTATATTTACACAGTTGGAAACTGGCTGAAACTGACATGTGTTGCTTGACCCTACTTGGAACTCCTGTCACAGGTTCGTCATCAGAACGTTCTTTCGTAGTTGCAGGATGAGGAATTGAGGAACGTAGAATGGAACTGAGCTCCGACTCTGTAGATGGTTCATTATATTTACACAGTTGGAAACTGGCTGAAACTGACATGTGTTGCTTGACCCTACTTGGAACTCCTGTCACAGGTTCGTCATCAGAACGTTCTTTCGTAGTTGCAGGATGAGGAATTGAGGAACGTAGAATGGAACTGAGCTCCGACTCTGTAGATGGTTCATTATATTTACACAGTTGGAAATTGTTTCATTTGTTTTCTTGCAGTCCGGGTTAATAAATAATATGTTTTTCTTGCACATTTAACAAAGAGATATAGGGCACGTTTTATATTTTGTTTGAATTTAGAAGATCTTTTAAATACAGGTTGGTTACGGGAATGGGAAAGAAAACTAAGGGGGGGGGGAGATGGTAAGGGGATGAAGAATTGACTGGGGATAGTTGAGAGGCAGTAGAAATATGATTGGGATAGGGTAGGGATAGAGTAGAATTAACTGGGGATGGGTACCAGGTTATGCCCCAATGCACACCTCTACTCCTGTCCCTTTGTTGCAAGGGTTCAATATGTGCCTATAACCCCTAGTAGTGCCTTACAGTTCTTCTGCTAGGGGGTCAGTCTGCCAAATAAGGGTAAAAAGAGAACACATTATCAGTTAATTTTTGGTTTGGTTTGCCCTTTTCTCAATTTTCAGAATTTATTTTCAATGTGTTTCACACATTTGTTTTAATAACAAAACTTTTTATTGTGCATTATGAATTTAAACAATCATCAGCCAATTTGAAGGTTGATCAATCAAGTAGGCCAGAACATAGTAACATGAAAATTGTCATAGTGGGACAGACCAAAGGTCCATCAAACCCAGTATCTTGTTTCCAACAGTGGCCGACCCAGGTCCCAAGTACCTATGTAGATCCCAAGCAGTAAAACAGATTTTATGCTGGATATCTGGTAACCCTAGCCACAACACCCCCAGTCTGGATGGACATACATATTTGAAAGTAAATTCCTCATTTGAGCACTACCCCACTGAAGGTCTGTCTCTTAAAACAACAGAAAAGTGAGGGAGAATGGGGACAGCATCAGTGCTCCCTCCCTCTTACTGCTGGAACTGTCACACTCTGACCCCTAGTGGCAGTCTCATTGTACTACTAGAAGCCTAATAGCTCCCTTATTCTATAATCTTGCATGCAAAATTTTACACTTAGCTTGCAATATTGTTTGCATAGTTACATGTGTAACATAATTGACTCTAACAATAATCAATGATAACTGGAGTTAATTGGCAGTAATTTGGAGTTGCATGTATAACTGCACTTAGTTGGTATTCTGTAACCTTAGCATACAAATTCTTCGGTGCATAACATCAAGGGAGGTGTGGACTTGGGAGGGGCATGGGCAGGTCAGGGGCATGCCTTAAATTTATTGACAGTTACATGTGCAACTGTAGCATTTAGGCATGAACATGTATACCAGCCATTGATACAGTAGGCATCTATGTCTATATGTTGGCATGTAAGTGCTCACTTACATTAGTATTCTGTAATGGGAATTAAATGCCTAATTGCTGATACAGAATTTGCATTTAGAGTGCAGCATCCCAGCACCTCATTTTAGGTGATATGACTATCTATATGCCTCACATTAGAACTGAAGAGGGATGGATTCACTAGAGGTAGGTCTTGTCAGACAAATCTCATCAATTTCTTTGACTGGTGACCAGAGAATTGGATAAGGATGTGTGCTAGATGTGGGTTATTTAGATTTTAGCAAAGCCTTTGACAGTGTTCCACACAGACGTCTAATAAATAAACTTGAGTGCCCTTGGGATGGGTCCCAAAGTGACGGGATGGGTCAGGAACTGGTTGAGTGGAAGGCGACAGAGGGTAGTGATCAATGGAGATCGCTCTGAGGAAGGGGATGTTACCAGTGGTGTGTCTCAAGGTTCTGTTCTTTTTAACATTTTTATTAACAATATTGCTGAAGGGTTGTTGGGTAAGATTTGCCTCTTTGCGGATTATACGAAAATCTGTAATAGAGTAGACACACCGGATGGTGTGAATAACATGAAGAAAGACCTGGCAAAGCTTGAAGAATGGTCTGAAATTTGGCAGCTAAAATTTAATGCTAAGAAATGCAAAGTCATGCATAAACCCAAAGGAACGGTACAGATTAGGGAATGAAGAGCTTATGTGCACAACAGAATAGTGGAACTTGTGTGTGAATGTATGTGATGATCTTATGTTTGTGATGATCTTAAGGTGGCCAAAGAGGTTGAAAAGGTGACTGTGAAAGCTAGAAGGATGCTAGGTTGCATAGGGAGAGGTATGGCCAGTAGGAAAAAGGAGGTATTGATGCCCCTGTATAAGACTTTGGTGAGACCTCATTTAGAATAGTGTGTACAATTCTGGGGGCCGCACCTTCAAAAAGATATAAAAAGGATGGAGTCAGTCCAGAGGAAGGCTACTAAAATGGTGCATGGTCTTCGTCATAAGATATATGGGGACAGACTTAAAGATCTCTATCTGTATACTTTGGAGGAAAGGCTGGAGAGGGGAGATACGATAGAGATGTTTAAATACCTATGTAATGTAAATGCGCCTGAGTCGAGTCTCTTTCATTTGAAAGGAAGCTCTGGAATGAGAGGGCATAGGATGAAGTTAAGAGGTGATAGGCTCCGGAGTAATCTAAGAAAATACTTTTTTACAGAAAGGGTGATAGATGCATGGAACGGTCTCCCAGAAGAGGTGGTGGAGACAGAGACTGTGTCTGAATTCAAAAGGGCCTGGGATAGGCACGTGGGATCTCTCGGAGAGAGAAAGAGATAATGGTTACTGTGGATGGGCCATTTGGCCTTTATCTGTCATCATGTTTCTATGTTGTGAGGGCCACTGGCCCACCAGATCTCAACGGCCCAGTAATGTTTTGGTACGTTTATTATATTCCTTTATTTAAAATTGTGTATGTTTGCTTGTTAGCCGCGTCGGTTGTAAGAGGATTTTAATTTTTTTTTAAATAAAATAAAAAATAAATAAAGACCATGCAAAACAAGTCTTTTTTTAAATTCACCCATTATTGTAGCTAGGAATGTGTGAAGTTCCTGGATGTGGAATATGCGAAAAATCTCCTGTGAAATTTAGCTAAGGGATGCAGGTAAGCCAGGAGCTCCTTTGTATCCTGTGGATAAATTTCCCCAAAACAGGTACACGTAATTAATATAAGAAATACGGTTGCCAATTTTAACAAAAGTACTAGATCATTGTGCTCTTACCACATTTACTGTGTGCCTTTACCTGTATTCGTAGCTGAACCTTCAAAATTGCTTCCCTCATCCATACTGTGACTATCATGATCTTCCATGGCTCTGACTCTCTAGATCTATGGGTTTAATAAAATAGCATGGTTACTGAAATAAAAGATGCAAAGCACAGTCACAGCATACTATAAATACCAAAATGAATGACTGTAATGAAATTACAATTATTGGTCATTTTGAATTTTTCTTCTGTGTCAAAATTATAGACTTTAACGATATTCTATACAGCACAGTAGTTTAAATCAGGATCATATAACATCACCGTGGTTTCTATTCATGGTTTCTAAACGAAGAGAAATAAGCTTTAAGGAAAGCCAATGTTTTCCAAGAGAAACTGAGGATTCTAGAGTCCAACCTTGGCCCTCACCTAGATGGGTTTTCAGGATTTCCACAATGAATATGCATGAGATATGTTCGCATACAATGGAGGCAGTGCAAGCAGATCTCATGTACATCACTAGACAACAAATTTTTCCAAAAGTTTTGCTTCCTTAAAATAAACAGGTGATTCTGATAAGACTCCTTCAAAATAAACACTGACTGTATCACGTATGAATTTTGAGAAACATGATGGCATCTTTAATTGACTAAAACATGTTTTAATGTACAAAGTATTTGATACTTTGTGATAGTTCACCATGGCTATAAGTGTTTTCTGCAGATTTTCATTTGTACTCTGTGTCCGGTGCATCTCATTGCAATGTCTAGTAATAGTCAGCCATCACTGATGGATTCCAGTTGCCCTGATATCTTTTTTCCATAGTGGCAATGTCCTGGTGAAACCTTGCACCACGTTTGTCGCTGACTGCACCAAGATTTGCGGGGAAGAAGTCCAAGCGTGAATGTAAAAAGTCCATCTTCAGTGACATGTTGCACTTCATGGTTTTGTATGCTCTAAGAAGTTTGTCAACCAGTTGAATATAGTTTGGATAAATAAAATAAATAGATTCAAAACAAACTGGAGAAAATATTTCTTCACACAATGTGTAATTAAAGTATGGATTTTTTGCTGGAGAATGTGGTGAAATCAGTTAGCTTAGCAGGGTTTAAAAAAGTCTTGGATAATTTCCTAAAAGAGAAGTGCATAGGCCATTATTGAGATGGCTTGGGGAAATCCACGTTTAGTCCTAGGTAAGCCGCTTAAAATCTGTTTTACTACTTGGGATCTAGATAGGTACTTGGGACCTGAGTTGGCCACTGTTAGAAACAGGCTTGATGAACCTGTGCTCTGTCCCAGTATGGCAATTCTTATGTTCTTATGAAAGAAGTTTCCTTCTGCATATCTCATAGCTCTATGTTGAGCTCTGAGTGGCCCTGCTGAAGTCCTAGGAATAAGTGATGCGGCAGAGGAAAAGCTCCGGTGGGGAAGGCCTGTTCAGTGCTGCCGCCACTGCTGTTTGGAACAGAGGTATGTCGGCTTCACGGTGGGAGGGTAGGTAGGGTTCTGCTGCACGGGGGATGGGAGGGAGAGATGGAAAGATGCTGCACATGGGGATGGATTGTCGGGGTCATAGGGGTTCTGCTGTGCAGGGGGATGGGAGAGAGGGAAAAATGCGCAGGGAGATGATTTCGTTGTTGGGGTCATCGGGGTTCTGCTGCACGGGGGGGAATGGCTTCGTATTATCTGTTTCACAAAGATTACAAGACTTTTTTTTATTTCAGAAATGTTAAGACATCTGAAATTCAGTTTGTGTAAGGATGATCTGTAATTTGTTTATTTAAACCAAAATGCAGCAGTCAGACTAATCTTCGGACTAAAGAAATTCGATCATGTATCACCCTACTACTGGCAGTTACATTGGCTACCGACGGAAGCACGCATAAAGTTTAAATTCGCCTGCTTCTGCTTTAAAGCGCTAAACGGACTTGCCCCTAAATACATAACTGACCTTTTCTCCTTCTCTGCCAACAGACACAAGAGAAGCTCTCATTCCTACTTCGTTTCCCCCCCAGTTAGAGGTTGTAAACTGAAAATACACCATGAACACCTTCTTTCACATCAAGCAGCATTGGGGGGCAAAGACCTAGATCAACTGCTTATGAGGAATTCAGAAAACGTCTAAAAACTCAACTGTTCCTAAAGTATCTAGACAACTGACCCACTCATCTTCTTTCTCCTCCATAGTGATTCCTCTGTCCTATTAATCTCTTTCTCCTCAACAACGCATTTCCGGTCCTATTTACAATAGTGATTTACAATAGTGACACCATGAACACCTTCTTTCACATCAAGCAGCATTGTGGGGTAAAGACCTAGATCAACTGCTTTCGCCCACTACTTATGAGGAATTCAGAAAACGTCTAAAAACTCAACTGTTCCTAAGGTATCTAGACAACTGACCCACTCATCTTCTTTCTCCTCCATAGTGATTCCTCTGTCCTATTAATCTCTTTCTCCTCAACAACGCATTTCCGGTCCTATTTACAATAGTGATTTACAATAGTGACACCATGAACACCTTCTTTCACATCAAGCAGCATTGTGGGGTAAAGACCTAGATCAACTGCTTTCACCCACTACTTATGAGGAATTCAGAAAACGTCTAAAAACTCAACTGTTCCTAAAGTATCTAGACAACTGACCCACTCATCTTCTTTCTCCTCCATAGTGATTCCTCTGTCCTATTAATCTCTTTCTCCTCAACAACGCATTTCCGGTCCTATTTACAATAGTGATTTACAATAGTGACACCATGAACACCTTCTTTCACATCAAGCAGCATTGTGGGGTAAAGACCTAGATCAACTGCTTTCGCCCACTACTTATGAGGAATTCAGAAAACGTCTAAAAACTCAACTGTTCCTAAAGTATCTAGACCAGTGGTTCCCAACCCTGTCCTGGAGGAACACCAGGCCAATTGGGTTTTCAGGCTAGCCCTAATGAATATGCATGAAGCAAATTTGCATGCCTATCACTTCCATCATATGCAAATCTCTCTCATGCATATTCATTAGGGCTAGCCTGAAAACCCGATTGGCCTGGTGTTCCTCCAGGACAGGGTTGGGAATCACTGATCTAGACAACTGACCCACTCATCTTCTTTCTCCTCCATAGTGATTCCTCTGTCCTATTGATCTCTTTCTCCTCAACAATGCATTTCCGGTCCTATTTACAATAGTGATTTACAATAGTGATACAATAGTGATTTACAATAGTGACACCATGAACACCTTCTTTCACATCAAGCAGCATTGTGGGGTAAAGACCTAGATCAACTGCTTTCGCCCACTACTTATGAGGAATTCAGAAAACGTCTAAAAACTCAATTGTTCCTAAAGTATCTAGACAACTGACCCACTCATCTTCTTTCTCCTCCATAGTGATTCCTCTGTCCTATTAATCTCTTTCTCCTCAACAACGCATTTCCGGTCCTATTAACTCTCCTCTTCCCCCCTCTATAATTCAATCAATTTGTACCTCGCTTAATCTATTGTAAACCGCATAGAACTTAACGGTATTGTGGTATATAAACTTATTATTATTATTAATATTATTATTATTATTTTATAGGGAAGATGTGGCATACAAGAACAATGCTTAGATTAGATTAGATCTAACGCAACATAATGAAATTGCTTTCAGGATTCTGCTGCACGGGGGGGATGGGAGGAAGGGATAGAAAGATGCTGCACAAAGGGTTGGGTGAGAGATGATCGTTGTACACACACAAAAAATAATACATCCCTCGAAAATAAGCCCTAGTGCATTTTTTGGACCCCCAAATTAATATAAGACAGTGTCTTATTTTCGGGAAACACGGTACATCCCAATGGCTTGTTTGGGGGGATTTTTCTTTTGGATGCATTTCTTTGAAAATGGTTCAAAAAGATAGATGCACATCTGAAAAAAGGCCATTTTTGAAAAAAACAAGATATGCATTTTGGAGTTTTGAAAATGGGCACGTTTGGTACTGGATTTTTTTGTGGGTTCCACAAAACGAACAAAATCAGATTTGGACATCATATAACAAATGGTCCTTTAGATCAGTGATTCCCAACCGTGTCCTGGAGGAAAGCCAGCCAGTCGGGTTTTTGGGATAGCCCTAATGAATATGGATGAGAGAGATTTGCATATAATGGAGGTGACAGGCATGCAAATCTCTCCCCATGCATATTCATTAGGGCTATCCTGAAAATCTGACTTGCTGGTGGTCCTCCAAGACAGTGTTGGGAACCACTGCTCTAGATCTATCTACCTATAAAACATCAATATATCAGCTAAAAGTAAAATAACAAACAAACAAAAAAATAGCATTGTGACTCGATATAAACTAACCCAGCAAAAATTTAGAGTCCTCTATAACCAGCAGATCCTGAGGTAGTTTTTGCATTTAAACGTCTATTTGGTGAACATCAATAGAAGATATGATGCAATATTTCAGCTGATTATGTTGTGCAGGATTTGTTTTGGCAAGCCTGATAAGCAGATTTGAATAGGAGATTATGATCAGGCTGCAGTGATAAAGGAAGTTGTCATCTCCACTACTCATCACAGGCGTTAATGAGGAATTATTGGGATTAATCCTATCTAATGAAAAAAGAATTCATGCATCGCATGCAATATAGTTGTCGGTCATCACATAGCCTCATTTATACAAACAGAAGGCCTGGAAGCCCACACCTGCTGCTTATTGAGCCAGTAATGATCATTATTTTAATGATAGCTCACTGTTTTAGACTCGCAAGATATTTATTGTCTCCGAGTTAAGATGAAGATCTAATTCTTCTTTATTGATAAGAGTTTAGTCAGTCAGTTTGTTTTCCAAGGCTAAGAATGTTTAAAGGCTCATATTCCTGTGACATAAATGATCTAAACGTTGTCTATAAAGCAATAATTTATAAGAACTCTGTAAAATATCATCTGCATAGGACTTGTAGACAAGCAAAATACATAAGAACATAAGAACATAAGAACTGCCATCTCCAATACATTTTACAAAATGCTACAGAAGATTATGAAGTTAAAATATGTAGAATGAACTTCAATAGACTTCATGATAAAACTTCTATAGACTTGTTGCTGTGTGGAAATTCTACATAGTTTTGTGTGTCAGATTCTATAAATGGCACCTAACTCCTAGTGCGCCATTGACCGCAATTGTCAATTTATAGAATCGTACATTTATAGAATCGTACAGTGAAAGATTAGAGAAACTGGGCCTCTTCTCCCTCGAACAGAGGAGATTGAGAGGGGACATGATCGAAACATTCAAGGTACTGAAGGGGATAGACTTAGTAGATAAGGACAGGTTGTTCACCCTCTCCAAGGTAGGGAGAACGAGAGGGCACTCTCTAAAATTGAAAGAGGATAGATTCCGTACAAACGTAAGGAAGTTCTTCTTCACCCAGAGAGTGGTAGAAATCTGGAACGCTCTTCTGGAGTCTGTCGTAGGAGAAAACACCTTCCAGGGATTCAAGACAAGGTTAGCCAAGTTCCTGCTAGACCAGAACATACGCAAGTAAGGCTAGACTCAGGGCACTAAGGGCCGCCGTGTGAGCGGACTGCTGGCCACAATGGACCAGCAGCTGCAATTCTTATGTTCTTAGCAATCTTAGGTGCTGGTAGGCGTTGAATTCTTAGGCACACTGCCATTTAAGCAGGGCTGTGGAGTCAGTTCACAAAACTTGACTCCTTTATTTATAGTATCTCTACTTCAACTCTGATTTCTTTATATATATGAATCAGAGAACTTATATATAAGTTCGCGGGGGCAGGAATGAGGACAGAGCTCACAGAGATGGGGGACAAACTTTGTCCAATAATATTACCTCTAAATCAGAACCTCATATGGACAACAAACCTCCCCTCTGCAACACTAACAGGCTTTAATTTCACTCACACACAAGCCAATCACACAACAGGTAGTAACAGGGAAAAAGAAAGGAGAGAAAGGTGGAGAACAAGCCTCAGTTCAGCTTCATCTGGCAAAAAAACTCCACCTTTCAAGGCTAACCCTGTACTCCAAAATATAGAACCAGT
Source organism: Geotrypetes seraphini (assembly GCF_902459505.1). NCBI lineage: Eukaryota > Metazoa > Chordata > Amphibia > Gymnophiona > Dermophiidae > Geotrypetes > Geotrypetes seraphini. The sequence continues at coordinate 125,902,753 of NC_047093.1, read as the reverse complement.
AGAAAAAGCTCTATGGTAGCCTGCAGGGAAATGTTACAAAACGCACCGGGACACACAGCCCTCAGTTGTGAAAAAATGGGTAAATCAGCACTGTAGCAAAGTAGTCCAGGATTCAGCGTGGAACACAGCAAAAAAAGAGAACAACTTAGCTGCTTCGGCCTCCAGGATCTCTCAGTCCTTCACCTCCTGGGCCCTGCAGCCACTGAACCCATAGCCTGTTAGTGTTGCAGAGGGGAGGTTTGTTGTCCATATGGGGTTCTGATTTAGAGGTAATATTATTGGAGTTTAACTGATCCTTTGCCTGAGAGTATATGTATTAGTGGGACAAACTTTGTCCCCACGTCATTTTCTAGGTGCCACTTTCACAAATATAAAATAGGTGACATTTTATGATCCTCAAAGAACTTCTAAAATTAAAATATAAACTGAAACAAATGGGTTAATTAAATTATTATCTGTGAAATAAGAAGTTTAATCATTAATAATAATTTTATTCTTATATACCGCCATACCTGGCGAGTTCTAGGCGGTTTACGTCAATTAGATTAGGATCCGCGTTGACAAGCAGATTTACAACAATTTATCAGCTATATAACAAATTTTAACTGAACTTGATAGAGGAGGAGGGGAGATTGGGGAAGGTCGGGAATAGAGAAGCTATCGTGGAGGAGGAGAAGAGAGGGGGGGCAAAGTAGGGGGGGTGAAGTGTAATGAACATCAGAACATAAGAATTGCCGCTGCTGGGTCAGACCAGCGGTCCACCGTGCCCAGAAGTCCGTTCCCGTGGCGGCCCTTAGGTCAAAGACCAGTGCCCTAACTGAGACTAGCCTTATCTGCGTACGTTCCGGTTCAGCAGGAAATTATCCAACCTTGTCTTGAGTCCCTGAAGGGTGCTTTCCCTTATAACAGCCTCCAGAAGAGCGTTCCAGTTTTCCACCACTATCTGGGTGAAGAACTTACTTACGTTTGTACGGAATCTATCCCCTTTTAAATACTTGCATGACATACAATTTAACGCTTTTAGGAGTCTAAGTTGAAGTCAGCACATTTTCACCCACTCCAACTCCACAGCCCCAAAATTTCTTCCGACCTTGACTCCATGACTCCGACTTCACAGCCCTGCATTTAGGTCAGGGTTTTCTTGGCCTAAATGATTATGCCCAAGTTAGGCGCCTACCAGTGGCTAAGTTAAACCACACCCCAAATCTACCCTAAATCCGCCCATGACCACGCCTACTTGCTTGTAGGAACCTCGGTTTTTAATGACGTTATCTGTGCTGATTGAGCCAATTAAGAAAATTAAGTGAGGCGCCGAGATTGGCATCTTTTATAGAATCAGGGCCTTAGCTGAAATCCTATTTCTTTCAATGTGCTTTCCCATCGTTTCTAACTTAACTTATTTTTATATAGCTGCAGCCATCTCAGTCAGTTATGTCTCCTTGTTATCCTTTTCCTGCCTTCTGTTCCTTCTATATTAGGTACTTATTAAATACCTTTCCCCTTATAATGAATTGATGTAATTTGGCTTTTCTTATGTTTCCTTTTTTCTTCCCCTTTATATAATTTATTGTTTTGTAAACCGCTTAGATGTATGGTATTACTATTTGCGGTATTAAATAAAGATAATGTGGACAGCGCTTAGGGATCCTGCTGGCACTTTCAAGAGCCACATTTACAAACCCAAGTGACAGGTAAATGTGGGTATCTAGGTTATAGAATTGCCTCTCACGTGTTAAAGCTCTTCACTTTTTTTCGCAGCCCTAAATCCACTTTTCTTGCTTCTAAATGTAGGAGTTTAGTCAAAGTTTGAATATCAAGTTATACACTCAGCCCTGGTGTGTTTTGAAAGAGTCCAATTTCGGAGCGTAATTTAAAGTTAGAAGCATAAAGAGTGTGGCGTAGTGGTTACAGCTACCGCCTCAGCAGTGAGGTTGTGGGTTCAAATCCACGCTACTCCTTGTGACCCTGGGCAAGTCACTTAATCCCCCCCCCCCTTGCCCCAGGTACATTAGATAGATTGTGAGAGGGAAAAATGCTTGAGTTCATGCAAACCGTTCTGTGCTCCCCTGGGAGAACAATGTAGAAAATTTAATCTAATATAATAAAACGCTAGGCCGCGCATGCGCACTCCCATCGCTTGGGTCCATTTTCCGTGAGCTGTAGCGACCCATAGGAAGTGCGCATGCGCAGCTTACGGTTCTTTGAAAGACACAGCGGTGGCTACTCTCACGATCCCCGCCTGCGTTGGACTTTCGACGCAGGTGGGGATCATGAGAGGAGCCACCGCCGCGTCTTTCAACTAAAAAAAAAAAATACGGCAAGGCGGATGTCGGCCGCTGCAGGCCGCTGCAACTGTAGCCTGCCACAGCCGAGCACGGAGACGGGCCAAAGATTTTTTCAACTTCTCAAAGACGCTGCAGCGGCTCCTCTCAAGAACCGCTCCTGCGTCGGAGAAGGCGGCGATCGTGAGAGGAGCCGCTGGGAAGTTACACTGCTGGGGGCTCGGGCTGTTAGGTCCGTGCAGGCTCCTCTCACGGTAAATAGAGGGAGAGGGAATGCTGCGGCTGCTGGACAGGGAAGTAGGGAAGGAGATAGGAAGAAAGACACAGGGACAGGGGCAGGGAGAAAGACAGACAGACAAAGGGGGCCAGGGAGGGAGAGAGACAGAAAGAAAAACAGCGGCAGGAAGGGAGACAGAAAGAAAAAGACAGGGGTATGGAGAGAAACAGAAAGAAAGACAGACATATATTCTACCACCAGGGGGAGGAAGGGAGACAGAAAGAAAAGAAGAAAGACACAGGGACAGGGAGAGACATAGAAAGACAGACAGACAAAGGGGGCTAGGGAGAGAGACAGACAGAAAAAGACAACAGGACAGAGAGAGAGACGGAAATAAAGACAGACAGGCAGACATATATTCTAGCACCCGTTAATGTAACGGGCTAAAATACTAGTGAATAAATAAATAGATATCAGGCCTTAAGATTTTGATTTACCAAAATTCTAAGGAAAGAAAAAAATATTGCCTAGCGTGATAATCATGCAATTAGTACCATGCTGTAGCTGCTAAAGAAACCTGTTCATACTACTCGCAATGTAATTTCTAACAATAGCATTAACCTGATTTCTTCCTTGGAGTCCTGCCAAATAAGAAATGGAAACAACAGCACTTTATCTCTTCCATCTAAGAGCAAGTAATCAGACAATTAGTTGATTAAGAACTAAAAATAAATGACCTAAGTCTAGATCTCTGAAAGGTACAGTAAATTTGTAATGGGGTAAAGACATATTCAAGCAAGCGTTAGCAGGTAGTTAGACATGGTGGGCCCAAGGTAAGGAGGAGGCCCTCTTGATTCCCTGTCCTCCCTGATCGCCCTGCCTTTACCACCATATTTAAATGACTTCTTCACACACAAAATATAGAACAAGGGATCACAAATTTAGAACTAGAAATACCAAAACTGAACTGGAAACCCTAAGAAAATAAATTCAGCAACTAGTGCGACACTAGAGAAATAAAACAGAAATGCACTTCATTTTGTACTGAACACAATCAATGGCATAGCATAAGAACATAAGAATAACCTTAGTGGGGCAGACCGATGGTCCATCAAGCCCAGCAGCCCGTTCTCACGATGACCAATCCAGGTCCCTAGTATCTGACCAAAACCCAAGGAATAACAACATTCTGTGCTACCGATCTAGGGCAAGCAGAGGCTTCCCCCATGTCTTTCTCAATAACAGATTATGGACTTTTCCTCCAGGAACTTGTCCAAACCTTCCTTAAAACCAGCTACGCTAACCGCTCTTACCACAACCTCTGGCAACGCGTTTCAGAGCTTAACTATTCTCCGAGCAAAACAAAATTTCCTCCTATTGGTTTTAAGAGTATTTCCCTGTAACTTCATCAAGTGTCCCCTAGTCTTTGTCATTTTTGACGGAGCGAAAAATTGATCCACTTATACCCATTCTATTCGACTTAGGATTTTGTAGACTTCAATCATATTTCCCCTCAGCCGTCTCTTTTCCAAGGTGAAGAGCCCTAACCTTTTTAGTCTTTCCTCATAAGAGAGGAGTTCCATCCCCATTAACATCCTGGTCGCTCTTCTTTGAACCTTTTCTAGCTCCACTATATCTTTCTTGAGATAAGGAGGCCAGAATTGAACACAATACTCCAGATGAGGTCGCACCATGGAGCGATACAGGGGCATTATAACATTCTTAGTCTTGTTAACCATCCCTATTTTAATAATTCCTAGCATCATCGTATTGTCCCTGATGACACCCAGATCCTTTTCTTAGGCGCTAACCCCCATGATGGACCCTAGTATCTGGTAACTGTGATTAGGGTTATATTTCCCAATGTGCATCACTTTGCATTTGTCCACATTAAATTTCATCTGTCACCTGGATGTCTAGTTTTCCAATTTCCTAAGGTTTGCCTGCAATTTTTCACAAAAAGCATGTGTTTTAACAAGCTTGAATAGTTTAGTGTCATCTGCAAATTTAATCACCTCACTCGTTGTTCCAATTTCCAGATCATTTATAAATAATTAAATAGCACCGGTCCCAATATAGATCCCTGCGGCACTCCACCGTTTACTCTCCTCTGTTGAGAAAAATGACCATTTAACCCTACCCTCTGTTTTCTATCTGATAACCAATTCCTAATCCACAACTAAAGTTTGCCACCTATCCTATGATTCTTTAATTTTCTCAGGAGCCTCTCATGAGGAACTTTGTCAAAACTTTCTGAAAATCTAGATACACTACATCAACCGGCTCCCTTTATCCACATGTTTATTCAGTCATCTCCCTTGCTGTGGCTTATAGGGATCCCCAAACTCTGCTAGCTGAAAAGCTCCTCCTTCTCTGGCCCAGCAACCAGAACTCTCCAAGCTCTGCAGCTGGCAGTAGTATTCTGGAGCTGCTGCCTCCCCTCTCTGCTCATTCTTGGCTTTCAGGCATACATGAAAACTGAGCATGCATGGTGGGGGTGGGGGTGGGGTGGGGTGGCAGCAGCAGTTTGGTGACCTGTAGGAGGAGCTGTTCAGCTGGTAGAGCTTGGGGATCTCTGCCAGTTCAGGTGTTTATATTTTGCATTTGGGTGGGGTCATTAGGAAGGGTAGAAGGTGAGGAGAAAATATGGTGCCCACCCACTTTGGATTCAAGTATCCCCCCTCAAAATCTTCTGTCTGGCTACAACAACAAACACAATACAAAAACATCTGCAATGCACATATACCGCAGCTAACATATTCCATTTAATAAATTAAAAATAAAACACTTTTTTCTACTTTTGTTATATGGACATTTTATTTTTCCATTATGTTGGTCCCAGTTTCTGTTTTAGGCTCTCTTGAATGTCTTCTGCTAATTCTCTTTCCAGTATTTGCTGTCCGTTTGTCTTTTCTCCTCTTTTCTGTCTTGTTCCATTTCCTCACTACACTTGTCTCTTTCTAGCATATTTATCTTTCTCTTTCAGATCTTTTCTCCCTTTTTTCTTTTCTACCTGTCCAGTCAAATTTCACCCTCTTTCTCACCCTTCTTTTTCATTTTCAGTTACCTATCAACTTTCCATTTTCTCTCATACCCTAGTTTTCCATTTTCCATCTCACTCCTTTCCCAGCCCCCATTCATTTTTCATCCCCATTACCAGATTTCTACCGCTGTACTTCTCACTCATCTTCTTGCCACATGGTTCCACCATTTCCAGTATTGCCCCTCCCTGTCTCCATGCTTGTAGCCCAGCATCTCCTCTTCTTCTTACTCTCCCACTACACTCTACAACACCCTTCATGGCCTGATCTCTCTCTCTGTCCCTTTCACTCTAGCCCCTAGCATCTTCCTATTCCATCTCTTTTCCTTCCTGCCCATATCTACTCCTCTTTTGTCTCTAACATATTGATCTTTCCCTTTCAGATCTTTCCTCCCTTTTTTCTTTTCTACCTGTCCAGTCAAATTTCACCCTCTTTCTCACCCTTCTTTTTCATTTTCAGTTACCTATCAACTTTCCATTTTCTCTCATACCCTAGTTTTCCATTTTCCATCTCACTTCTTTCTCAACCCACTATTCCTTTTCATCCCCATTGCCAGATTTCTACTCCTAATTGGCTGAAACATTCTTTCAGTGGTCAGACTGGCTGAGAAAAGACCATAAAAGCATTCAAGTTTGCAGGTTATTGTCAAACAAAAGATACTTTCCTTACCTGGTTTCAGAACATCAACACAACTGACCCACAAGTTGACCAAGTTGAAATTCGACTGCTTGGGTATGACAAGAGAACTTTTTTTTGTACTGCAACATTCTTCACCAAAACAACCACTCCGTGTTTAAGAGAACAAAATTATAGCAGAGCTATGAATTCAAATACAGTAAAATCTTGGATTGCAAGTAAGCAAGTGTTTTTTGCAAGACAAGCAAAACTTTTTATTAAATTTTAACTTGATAAACAAGCGAGGTCTTGCAATACTAGTACATACAGTATACACACGTCACATCATCACAACTGAGCCGATGGTTCTTCTCTCTGACACTGCGGGAGCGTAGTGACTTCTAAATGAGCGAGGTCTTGCAATATGAGTACATACAGTCTTTTATAATAAAGCTTTTAGGTTATGGAACAAATCATCTGAGTTTCCATTATTATAGGGAAATTTGCTTTGATGTATGAGTATTTTGAATTACAAGCATGTTTTTGGAATGAATTATGCTCGCAATCCAAGGTTTTACTGCACTTTCCTTTACCAGGTTGGCTTCAGGGAGCAATATTGTTCCTTCGTTTATTTTTTTTGTTCCTTCTATATTCAATAAAATTAACTAGGTCCTAAGAGAGCACTGATAATTATCAGAGAAAGAGAAAAGCTAATGTTTACAGAACAGGAATCAGAGACACTTGACCTTGATGCGAGATTAAATGCCCAGTGATCCGTATCTAAGTGAAAAGTCCTTCCATCTTAGAAAATTTCTGAGCATTTTCCCTACAGAAATACTTTCAAAGTTGCTGCAAAGACCCTTCCTATGCAAATAATTCCCATTCTAACAATGTTCTGTCAAGGCCGTGAAATAAATCAGATTTAGATCCAAGCGGTTTGAATGTGCATTTTCCTCTTAATATAGCAACACTGGGGCGTTCAGATTTCTGGGTGCAGAACACTGAATGATTGACATCTCTGTTCATCTTTCTCTGATAGATAAAATCCGTACACCTGTTCCTAAAGTATCCAGACAACTGATCCTCTCGTCTCTCTCCCCTCTATAGCGATTAACTTGTTCTATTGATCACTCTCTCCTCAAAAATGGATTTCCTGTCCTATTAACCCTCTTTCTTCCTCCCCTCTTAAAGTCAATCAATTTGTACCTTTGCTTAATCTTTGTAAACCGCATAGAACTTCACGGTATTGCGGTATATAAGCTCTTATTATTATTATTACAAATTCAAATTAGGCAAGAATAACAGAAAAATAAGTTACACTAATTAAAATATTTCTTAGAAAACTGTCACATAACAAAGCAATACCTTTCTGCTAAGAATTACAACATACCGGTATATCTTGCAATTATGTGTCTAGTGCATGAAATGCAAAGTAAAATGACCCAAAAATCTGACAAGTTCAACCTGTTCTTTGCAGTATCTTCCCCACTTTTCTTGCGCTGGTCAATGTTCCATAAAGAGGAAAATGCCTGATAGGCAAGGATTGTCCTTGTGGGCAAAACCTAAGATGGATCATGACGAGGCTTGCTCAAATAGTGCTGGATGACTAATCGGATTAGTGTAAAGCAATTAGCAAATCCTGCTCACAAATGTCATTCCTTGAGAATAGAGGAAGAATGGCAGGCAAGATGTTACATTGGAGATTTTAGCACAAACGTTTACCTTGCAAAAGGGCAAAGGTAAGACGTAACGTCTGCATTGGGCTCCAGGTTCAATTCTGCACCACTAAGGCATAGGGTTGAGGACTCATCTCCACTCATATTTATTTTGCTTTCTTTTAAATTATATACATCTGTGTATATATCTAAAAAGAATGTACTTACATCCTGGTTACTAAGGGGAAAAAGAACAGGATATTTGTTCTTAGGGGCCCTTTCACTAGGCTGCCAGTAAGCTTAACACTGGGTGCACTGAGGCATCCAATAGTATGTTTCAAATGAGCATGTACTGCTCATGTGCTAAAAAAAATATATATATTTTTTCACTGAGAAGGTATGTCTGGGGTGGAGAGTGGGTGCATCTATGATAGTGCAGGATTAGCGCACGAGACCTTAGAGCTGGATTCTATAAACAGCGTCTAGAGATGCCTACTAGAGAATGACACGGTGACAAAATTCATCACCGTCCCTATCCTCGCGGATTAACCGCGGGAAACCATCTTCATGTCATTCTTTAAGGAGAGAGGGAAGAATCAGAGTATAATTGGGCACAACCACTGACCCGCAAGCTTTGCTTTGAATAATGCTGGTGTAGAAGGACCAAGGTTGAAATAGACACTAGAAAATGACATGGGATTATTTCCCGCGGTTATCCGCGGGGATGGGAACGGTGATGAATTTTGTCACCGTGTCATTCTCTAATGCCTACCCTCTAGGCGCCGCTCAGCGCAGTTGTCAATCAACTGTTCGACGCCTAGCGGTTCCTCGGCCTGCTTAGGAGTCACTAGACATCCTGAAGGTAGGTCCTAGTATATTAGGCCAGGTTTAACTTGGCCCGATTTACTGACACCTAACTCAAGATGCCTAGCGACATCTAAGTCAACCACGTCTATTCTCTGCCCCTTAACCACGTCTACTTTTCAGGTAGGTGCCGTTAAGTAGCGGAGGGCACCTCCACGTAGGTTCGCTAGGCATCTCAAGAGTTCGGCGACAAACTCTTAATTGCTCATTTTATTTTTTTTTGATTGGCTGCAAAATGGCGTGGTCAATTACCACACCAATTAAGCCAATTAAAAAAAAAAAAAAAAGGTTGAGCACAGATTCCAAAGTTAGGCATCACCAGGTGTCAGTGGCGTACCTAGGGTATGTGGCACCCGGGGCCCATCATTTTTTGACACCCCCCCATGTAAAAAAATATTTTTTGTAATAACCATGAAAAATAAATGGTCATAATAGAAACATCAGAGGAGGGGCGGGACCGCGGCGGAGGAAGCAGCACCGAAGCAGCGCAGGGATCGCTGGCATCGCGATCCCGCTGCGGGCTGCTTCGTAGGTGGTGTGGAGAGGCCAGGGGGCGAGTGGTCCTTCGGGGGGGGACTGAACGCCAAGGCCGGGAGCACCCCCTCAGGGCTTGCACCCGGGGCAGACCTCCCCCCCCCTTGGTATGCTACTGCCAGGCGTCCTCAATTAGGGTGCCTAATATAGGCGCCCTATACAGAATCTGGCCCTTAGGCCCAAATTCACTGATTGAAACCTAGGTGCCTATCAAGAAAGCGCGATTCTGTAACAAGGCGCCTCTAAAAATCTAGGCGGCCTTAAAAAAAAATAGGCGCTATGCATGTTAGGCGTGGGCATGGTTACATGTAAGGCGCCTTCTTACAGAATTGCTGCTCTTAAGCGTGCCTATTTATTGGGCGCCTCCAAAATAGGTTCCGCTCAGCGCGATTCACTAAACAGCACCCAGTTTTACTTGAATCGCGCTGAGCAGTGCCTATATTGGCGCCTAACTTTTGGGCCTTTTACTGCTTACAAAATAGGTGATGCTAATAGCAACGTTAGCGCATGGCCATTAATGCTATAAATATAATATCGGCCATTTTACTTAGCACACATGAAAGACCAGCATCAGGGTATGCTAAGGCCACTTTTTAGTGTAGTGAACTCTTTTACCATTTATATAATATTTTATGGGTTTTGTTGTTATATGCTTACAGGTTTATGATAAGTGGATTAAAACTATTCAGTTACGCAGACGACTTTACGCTTCTCATCCCATTTGTAACTGATAAATTTCTGCTAAAATGTTCCAACATTTCCTTCCTCTTTGCTTGTAACTCCGACAAAATGTTGTAAATCCGTGTTCAGATCGGATCTTAATTAATTGATGTGAACCGCCTAGAACTCATTGGGTATGGCGGTATACAAGAACATAATAATAATAATAATAATAATAACTTTATCTCGGAAACCATTCCCAAGACAACTGAAGCAATAAATGTGATGGAACAATGGATGACAGACTTCAAGCTCAAACTTAATTCAGAAAAAACGAAATTCTTCATTGCTTCCCCTCACCCGTTTGACACCAAAACCCCACTAAGCATCAACGATCTTAATTACCCTATTCAGTCCACCATGAAGATACTGGGAGTAACTCTAGATCAGTGCCTAACCATGAAAGACCAGGTGGACTCCTTAATCAGAAGGGGTTTTTTCACTCTCTGGAAACTGAGATCCGTTAAGTCTTATTTCGATACGTCAGCATTCAGAATCCTGGTACAATCCCTCGTACTAAGTCAACTTGACTACTGCAACATCGCCTATTTAACAATTTCCCAAAAGAATATGCGACATCTGCAGCTTATGCAAAATGCAGCGGTCAGATTTATCTTCGGGTTAAAGAAGTTTGATCACGTAACTCCTTATTACCGGCAGTTGCAATGGCTACCGATAGAAGCACGCGTAAAGTTCAAGTTTGCCTGCATTTGCTTCAAAGTACTATATGGTCTAGCCCCTAAATACTTAACAGACCTTTTCACCTTCTCCACCAACAAACACAAGAGAATTTGTCACCTGAACTTCATTTCCCCCCCAGTCAAAGGTAGTAAATTAAAAAAACACTACGAACACCTCTCACATCAAGCAGCATTATGGGGCAAAGACCTAAAACAATTGCTCTCGCCCTCCACTTACGAGGAATTCAGGAAGCGCCTAAAAACATACCTATTCCTGAAGTACCTAGACAACTGACCCACACTCCACTCTTAACAACGGTTTTCTTGACCTATTTCTCACTCTCTTCTCCCTTCAGGTCACTCATTTTGTACCTCTTGTAATCTTTTGTAAACCGCATAGAACTTCACGGTATTGCGGTATATAAACTGTTATTATTATTATTAATATTAATAAATGAAATGAAAATATAACTATTTATTTCAGTCGAGCTACATCAGGGGAGAACCTCACATTTCTTCATCCCACATAGCACCAGAAACATCTGAATTGTTTTCCAAGATGGCTACATAGGATGAAGAAATGTGAGGTACTTCCCTGATGTAGCTCGACTGAGAAGCGAAACAGGAGTACCCCTGTCCGGAGGAAATCGAGATAAGTATTTCAGTTTACAAGATGATCATTATAGGAAAAAGACTGAAATAAGTGATTTTGTTGATATTGATCTGGAACATTTCCCATGATAAATTACTCGCAATACTGAGTCGTGATAAGCTATCCACTTTAATAGATAATATCGCAATTTAAAAAGTTTATTGTTGTGGACTCCTATTGAAAACACACGTTTGAAAGCAAGAAGGCAAAGATTGAGTGTTCATTTTCATGTTATGTGGAGATTTTTTTATTTTTTTTTACAGACCCATGATGATACGGGCTCCAAAGGATGCTTTGTGAATCTGGGAGCCAAGTTATCGAGGTCTGTTTTTCTCCACTTTGTCTGTGTGTGACTGGTGGTCCCAACAATACTTCTACAGCACCACATTCACATTTGTGGTGGTTGTTATATCTATAACATCTGCGTCCACACAATTTAGTGTGATCTAGTTACTTGTCGTCAAAGGCTTTGGAGAAGAGCCAGGCTTTTATCTGCTTCCTAAATCTACTCCAAAACTGAAACAAAAATGTTCCCATAAATTGCTCTGTAATTCTCTTATTTACTTCTTATATAAGAAAGAAACCCACAACCATGTTTGTTTTGCCAGCAGGAAGCACTGTATGAGTTTACATATCATCACTGTCATTAGTAACCAGGTGTGCCTTATGTAATATCTGCAGAATTTTCAGCTCACCATACCAACAGAACACACATTCTGTTATTTTTCTTAACAACAATATGATCATCTGTTATGCATCCAGATTGCTATCTAATTTCATCCATGGGGGGGAGCTGTTGTACCGGAGGTGTTTGGAATCCTGCCTAGGAATTTCCTTGGCAACAGATAAATGTTTATTAGTAGGCGACGGAGAAAGTCTACTTGATGTGGATGACACTTTGCTGTTTAGAAAAACCTTATAAAAATAAAACAGGGAAAGATTTTGTACAATGATTACGTTATATTGGCTTACTCATCCTTATATTTCGGTATTATTAGGTCCTTTTTCACTGGCTGCTCTTATATAGATGGCAATTTAATAAATTGGTGTCAAGATGGTGGCACAATGAGGCATCCATAGTTTCAGATTTATTAGTGATTTCATATACTATCTTATTAACCCAGCCTACCTAAACAACCGCCTAATCCAAACTACCTCAGCCAGACATAGGAGAGCCCACAAACCGTTCATGCATCTCCCAATCAAAGACGTCGAATGAAAAAAAAACTGTCTGATGGCCTTCTAGCCACTCAAGCAGCAAAACTAGACTACCAACTCTCCAATTTCCTGATAACGATCCCAGACTACAAATCGTTCAGAAAAGAAATAACAACCACGCTATTCAAGAAATCCTTGATGACAAACTAACACCGCAAGACTCTTCCCAATTCTCTGAAGTAACTTGCTCTTCTCTTCAATTCCTCTGTAAATGGACAGATAACTTTTTTTGTAATCCGCCTTGAACTGCAAGGTATTGGCGGAATAGAAATCACTAATGTAATGTAATTTCAAGGTGGTTCTACAATAAAAAAAAAAAAAAATTAGGGTAAAACAGATAATACAATTAACATAACTAAACAAAAGATAAAGTAGACTACTGGACAAACAGGTACAAATGGAAGAAAGGGAAGGACAATAGTTAAAGAAAAGTGAGGTACAAAGGAGAAAACAAAGGACGGGGTTAAAAACAAGTAGGTCCAATACAAATGGACTAAAAAGAAAGTTTAAAAATCCCCTAAAAGGACACTCAAACTTGAAAAGCATCTTTAAAATGAAATGTCTTAAGAAACGACTTGAATTTCTCGAGGTTCGTTATCTCTCTTAAAGCATTCGGTGCTGAGTTCCAGAGGGAAGGGGCAACTACTGAAAAGATAGTGTTTCTTCTAGCATTTATATGGTTCAGGGATGGGATTGCTAATGGATTTTGATCAGAGGAACGAAGAAGGCGTAATGAAGTATACGGTATCAAGAGTTTAAGCTTTTATAGAATACTAGTGCAAAATCACATTGATACTCTGATAATTAGGCATGCCTTCTTACGACAAGTCAATGGCTGGCTAAGTGTGCCATCCTACGCATCACTTGACAATATGCCCGTAACTCACCCTTGCTCTGCTCATATGTATGACCCCTTCCAGTTGCATTCAGCCATGAAGGCACACTGTTTATAGAATAGCTCCTAGCACTTAATGCGTATAACTACCAATTCCTGGTGCCAATTAAGCAAATAAGTTCTATAACCTAGGTACACTATTGGGGCCTAAGTTTGGGTGCTAACTTATATGGGGAGGATCATTTTTTAAGTTCAGTATCTTTATTGGAATTTTAATGAACATGAACATTAACATAAACAGAGTAACACTGAGTAAGAAAAAAGGTACAATATCAGATATCCAATGTCCAGCAAAGCATTAAACAACAAAAGTAGTGCATTACTAAACTAAACTAAACTAAATCTTGGGTTTATATACCACATCTTCTCCAACAATGTGGAGCTCGGCACGGTTTACAGGAGTTGGGATAGAACGGAACTCCAATGGAATTATAGAAATAAGTATAAAGAGAGGTTAGGGCTTAGAGTACCAGAGAGGGGAAGAAGGTTACATTTTGGAGAATAGCCAAGTTTTCAGATGCTTACGGAATAGTTGAAGGGAACTCAAGTTACGAAGAGGGGGAAGTAAGATAATTCCAGAGCTGAGTGATTCTGAAGAGGAGGGAAGACCCTAGTTTACCAACATGGGATATGCCTTTTAAGGAGGGGAAGGATAATTTTAGTTTTTAGGTGGATCTGGTGGAAATTAGATTTGAGGAATTACAATATCATATCTGAGAATAAGTGCCAGAGAAATGTGAAGGCAAGAGATTATTTACATAAAAGCCCAGTTCATATATGAAGTGATAATATATGCGGGGAAACCAAGTGATCATGGGAAAGGCCTAAAGTGGGAAACCACCCCGGATACATACAAATACAAATCTTAGCCTATAGATTTTGGTAGAGTAAGTTATTGAATGGAAATCATAAAGTATGGAACTTATGCAATGAGCTGTGCTTTTATGTAAATATCTGTTCATATTTCACAATTAGACATACGACATTGGACCACCAAGCTGTGTAAGACACATTCGAGAAGTTCTTCCAGTTTGACAAGATGGTTCTCAGTGCCACCAGTAAGAGGGCTGTCAGTAAAGCAGCAGCTGGTTCTGAGATTGGGTTTTTTAAAGCTATCTCACCAAAATTAATAATGTTAAGTGATAGTGAGTCAGTGAGATGGAGAATATCGCATATAGTTGACCAAATCCTCTGCCAAGTATGTTGGAGCAGGGAGCAATTAAGAAGCATATGGTCTAGTGTGCCTATTTCAGCATTACATGACCAACACTTGTTCTGAGAATTGTCAGTTATCTTGGATAGGCAGTAAGGCGTCCAGTGAGCACGACTGAATACGAAGTAGGCAGACTGAGAGATTGAAGAAGAATTTAAGGCCTTATGCATATGATGCCATACATTAGTCCATTGAGCGTTGTCTAGTGTCGTTCCAGAATCCCTATGCCACACCTTTCTTAGACCTCTTGTGGGATGAAATTTATGAGATTGCAGGATCTTATTCCATTTAGAGGCCTCTCCTCTTTTGAAAGTTATCTGGTCATGTAGAGCTAGTATGGTAGGAAAATCGTGAGATAAGGGAGTATCTGAAAGAAGCTTCCTGAGACTATGTGTAAATTGAAACCATCTGAAAAACTGATTGGAGGATCATTTTTGATATGACATCTACATCCGACTTTGAGCGTTTTGCGAAGTACGTCCAAAAATCAGGTAGGAAAAATGTCTATTTTTGAAACTCTAAAAGATCTGTCTTTCGAAAATGGACATTTCTGGACATAGTTACCTTTAGTGTGTCTATCTTTTTGATGGCATACAACTCCAAGGGACATGGGAGAGGCATGGGCGGGTTAGGGGCATGCCAAGGAATCAGGTGTAATGTTATGGAATATTGTCATTTACACACCTAACCTCCAGTACTTAGACACTAGCATACCAGTCATTGATCCAGCATAACTGCTCGTGCCTAAAGATAGGTGCAGTAATGTAGACTTTCACTAATATTCTTTAAAGGCAGTTGCACATGGAATTCCTATTATAGAATTGCTGCTTAGCACCCACAAGTTTGGCAAATAACTTTAGCCAAAGTTTCTTGCATTTACCCCTTTGTTTTCTATCCTCTGATGCAGAATTAGAATTGATATGCAGAAAGATTAATTTGGGAGGGCAAAGGTACACTATATCAGCTTTCTATAAGTTATTGAAGAGACAAAACTTTGTGGGCACTGTTGGAGCCACCATTTAGAAAGTGAGAACTAGAGATCTTTCTGGAACTTTTTAACAGACCAACTGCAGGCCTCTCCTCATTTGAAAGTTATCTGGTCATGTAGAGATAGTATGGTAGGAGAATCGTGAGCTAAGGGGGTTTCTTCTGCACTATATTTGACTGCAATATTTTCCTCATCATATCCCTGTTGGTTGTGTTTCTTTTTTAGTGGTTACTGTCTGTTTTTATTTGTAATGGAAAAATAAGTAAAGTCTTCGAAGTAAAAAAAAAAAAAAAGATTAACAGAAAAACATTAAACATGAAATAGGACATGGCATGGATAGGGATTGTGCCTTATGGAAGTCGTTAATAATGGCCCCCTTTTATGAAGTCGTGTTAGGCTATTTTATTGCCGGCCATGGGGGTATTAGCTCCGATGCTCATAGGAATTCTAGAAGCATCGGAGCTTTACTACCGAAGCCGGCGATAAAAAAGACTAATGCGGCTTCATAAAAAAGGGGGAAATGTTAACTGTCAATATGGCACAGTTCACACCACCTCAATAGGTGGCGCTAACTGCATTTCATTATCCAAGTAATATCGCTATATTTATGCGAGCCATTCAATTGAAGGATGGTGCTATTGTTTCATAATTCTCTTCTGCTAATGAATGACAACTTTTGATTTCTACTAAGGCCCCTCCCTTTATCATTATTTCTCACTCAACAGAGTAATCCTTCAACAATAAGCAAGAGCTGTTATGATTAATAAGACTTATTTAATCACTGACAATTGTAATTGGTGCAGTAGCAAAGACTAGATGAGTGATGAGGCCACACAAGGTGCAAATATGAAGGGCACAAAACTTGTTTTCAGCCCTCCATCTCCTATGATTGGCAGTAGCAAAGTGGGCAGGATGGAGGCAAGGGCAGTACCAGTAGGCGAGTAGCATAGGACACCGTTATAGCTCAGAACTGTACTGTTTGTACTATGAGGGGCCACAGAAAAGTTCTCAGCTCAACCAACAAAGTTGGGAGAAAAATATAGAATGAAAAAAGTGGAAAATCGCATATAGCCCTCGATGGAGACTGCCCCAACTTTGTTGGTTGGGCTGAACTTTTCAGCAGCCCCTCATACATTCCATTTTCTGGCTCTTGACTTTGATGCTGTAAATCAGGGGTGTCCACCCTGTGGCCCGAGGGCCACATGTGGCCCTGTGAAGTATTTTGTGTGGCCCCGGTCGAGGGCGATGCAGTGTTTTCCTCTGCTGTCCCAAGGTGTTTACCGTCTTGCCAGCTCCTTCCTCTGTCTTGCTGCAGCGTTTGCGCATTCGTGCGGCCCCAGAAACATTTTTTTCGGCCAATGCGGCCCAGGGAAGCCAAAAGGTTGGACCCTGCTGTAAATAATACCAACATGGAAACTCTTTGAATGCCCTGCAACTTTTTGCATTTTTTGGTGTTTGTAGCTGGTACCAACACAACGGTTGGATGAAAAATCAGAGGAAAGTGCTTCTGCCAAATATCTGTTAGTACTTTCACATACAATTAGTAAATCCACTTTTCTGACATTCATATTTCAAAATCTTGTCTTCAAGATAATAAAAAGCTCTGGAAGGTAAAGGGGAAGAGATACCGGACGGGAAATTTAACAGCGTCGAACTTGCTGGCCCTCCGCGGACCGGCAGGAATTTTCTGCGGACCACCACCGGTCCGCAGACCGGCGATTAAAGAACAGTGCTTTAGGCTGCCTAACACCACTTCCAGTGTTGGCCACACCCACTTTGATGTTCATCGGCCTAAAGCTCCTATGTAGGCGAGATTTCAGTGCCTTTTATTTAGGTGCCGGTAGGCACTTCAACCTTGCCCCTCTTTGCTCTTTCAATCTGCGTTCTTCAATTATCTTAGGCACTGGGAGAGAATGGAAAAAGTGGGAAATCACTGGACTACGTGTGTAGCTCTTGATGGAGACTGCCCCAACTTTTCAGCAGCTCCTCGTAAATCCCCACTTTCTAAAATCAGGTTTATTTGATATGAATGTGTAAATGCCAGTATTTGCATGTATAAAGACTTCAAAAGACTGCCCTATCTCCCTGTCTTGTTACTTGCAATTCATTAACTCAAGTGACTCCTCCTGGAAGCCCCGACTCCTTTTAAAAATATACTTATAGCTAACTTCCTTTCTTGCTTTCTTGTGGGGACTGCTCGTGCCCTTTCTTAATCATACCTTCTCACCCTCAGCACCCGCAGATCTATGCCTCTCATGTGTGAACTCTCCCCGGTAAGTCTACTTTTCTAAGCCTAGTCTCATTCTTTTCCAATGACACTAGCTCTCGGGCAATTTTGACCATGCCACCACTGACTCACAAGCCCCACAAGTTTGACTAATCTCACCAATCTAGGCCTAGGAAACTCCCATATCCAGGATAAATCTCATTGTCCACTAAGAAGGTACCTGGTGCCCACTCCTTCCCTTTCACCCCCCATTACTCTTGTGCACCACCTCCTCCTCCTAATACTGACTTTTCCCAATCTTTCTATTCATCCTAAACCACTGAACCCCCCCCCCCCCATATCACTCATGTTTTGAATTTACCACCTCATCCTCCCTTTTGTCTTCCACCTTCTTCTCAGCCCTATAGCTTCAACACTTCCGCCCTCTCATTCAGTCATCCCCACTCTTCCTGTGTGTATCTCAACTGTGGTGTGCACCCCCCCCCCTCACCATGCCTTTCTTACACTCATCCATATTCTCTTACTTTTCTTGCTCTCTGCCAGGGACATCAATCCCAATCCTGGTCTTCCCAATCAACCTTCACCTTACTCATGCAGTCACACTGCAATGTAACCAATCTTATTTCTGTTCCTCTCCGCCTTTTCCATGCACCCTGTAGAATGTCCGCTCTGTCTTCTTCATCCATGACCTCTTTATCTCTTGAACTCTCCACCTGCTGGCACTAACTGAGATCTGGATCTACCCTGAAGACTCTGCGTCAGCTGCCACTTGTGACATGGAGTCTACTTTTTCTCATATACATTTCACCTAGTTGGTCATGCAAGTATTGTTGGGTTCTTACTCTCACCATCTTGTAGATATTAATCCCTTCTTCTACCTCAATCATACTGCTCTCCCTTCTTTGAAGTCTACTCTATCTGTCTATACGCTCTCGAATAGTAGTCGTTTACCGACCCCCCCTGGTAAGTACCTCACTTCACCTCATTGTATTTCTCTTTATCAGCTCAGGTGGAGTCTGGTGAATCTGAATCTATGAGGGGCTGCTGAAAAGTTCTCAGTCCAGCCAAGAAAAAAATGTTATGGAGCCATGAAACTTAAACACATAAAAGTTATCCCAAACTTTTCACGACACTTTTTGTTTCAGTGATATGAAATGAAACAAAAAGAGTCAAGAAAAGTGTGGAATAACTTGCAAGTTTCATGGCTCCACATCATTCTCTTCTTGGCTGGGTTGAGAACTTTTCAGCGGCCCCTCGTATTGTGATGTCATAATGCCTCATTCCACCAGTGCCTAAGAGCCAACCTCGTTGGTGATGTCACAATGGCTTGGTTTCCCTATACTTGTGCCCACGTGCTAGATGCCGAAAGCCTGAAGTCCTAATGCCGTTGTACAGGGCCATGGTGAGACCTCATCTGGAGTACTGTGTGCAATTCTGGAGGCCACATTACAGTAAAGATGTGCGCAGAATTGAATCGGTTCAGCGGACGGCCACCAGGATGATCTCGGGGCTCAAGGGTCTCTCATACAAAGAGAGACTGAACAAATTGCAGCTCTACACTCTCGAGGAACGTAGGGAGATTGGAGGCATGATCGAAACATTTAAGTACCTCACGGGACGTGTCGAAGTGGAAGATGATATTTTCTTTCTCAAGGGACCCTCGGCCACAAGAGGGCACCCGCTCAAACTCAGGGGCGGAAAATTTCATGGCAACACCAGAAAGTATTTCTTCACAGAGAGCGTGGTTGATCATTGGAACAAGCTTCCAGTGCAGGTGATCGAGGCAGACAGCGTGCCAGACTTTAAGAATAAATGGGATACCCATGTGGGATCCCTACGAGGGTCAAGATAAGGAAATTGGGTCATTAGGGCATAGACAGGGGGTGGGTAAGCAGAGTGGGCAGACTTGATGGGCTGGAGCCCTTTTCTGCCGTCATCTTCTATATTTCTATGATGCATTTGATTTATTGAAATAAAAAGTGTCAAAAATTGCATAAGTGTCATGGCTCCACATCATTCACTTCTTGGTTGGGCTGAGAACCTTTCAGTGTCCTTTCTTATACAGGTTCTAGCAGCGGACTGTCATTTGTAAAGAAATGTCATTTGCTGATAATTGTGCACCGGATTTAATAATGGTGCCCAAATATGAATGTGCCCTCTTAGCAAAGAGCGTGCACGCTCAGTAACAATATATCCCCCCCAAAAAATAATAAAGGAGGGGGGGAATAATACAAATGTTTTCTAGCTTTCCATCCCTAGTAGGTTTTACTGCAGAGAATATTTTGAAATTCCTGTAGAGGGCAGTATTTATCTTTCAGAGATAAGAGTCCAAAGATGCCTACTTCCCATCAAACTATATAGAGCAGTAAGCTTTATTTATATCTATTTGTTGTGGCGTATTTTCAGGTTAATAAGTGTTGTAGATAGGTCTCCCTCATCATTATATTTAGAAAAAGCAGTTGTCTATACTTGAAGTTCACAGTGTCTTTTATCAGAATTAGAGGCAGGTCTCACAGTTGAAATCTAAACAACCTGAGGTCCGTTCTATAATGCCTTTATTGGATCATTTATTTTGTCTCTTTTATTCTGCTTTTGTTTTTCAGTTTCGAGCTTTCCCATTTTCTCATCCGATGTCCCCTAATTTCAGATTATATCCGATTGTGTTAGCTTCTATTTCAGCAGATTTGTATGCTTTCTTTTCAATTTATTGCTTCTGTTAACAACAAAACTTGTCTTAGCAAGGCTATTCTTGATCACTAAATTTTTGAAATATATAAATAAAAAGCTTCAAAAAATTTAAACACCCCAATTATTAGTAACTACAGTAGAGCTCATTGCTTAAAATAGGACCTGTGCTAATATAGCTCTAGTTAATTGTAACCTCCCCCCCTCCCCCCCAACAAACAACAAAACACATCAACTGTAATCCGTCAACTGAACCTCTTAATGCAGTTTGGGAATGTCGATTTTCAACCTCCTTATGGTGTTTGCAGAAATTCTGCTAGACACTGGAGCAGTAGGCACTATTTACCTTACGTAAAATTTAGGTACAATATATGAGGGATAAACCACCTCTACCAGGCATAGAAAACCACACACCCCATTCACTTACCCCCCAATCAAAGAAGTAAAACGGAAAAAAACTATACAACGGACTACTGGCCACTCAGGCAGCGAAGATAGACCACCAAGTCTCCAACCTATTGACAACAACCCCAGACTACAAGATTTTCAGAAAGGAAATAAAAACTATACTCTTCAAGAAATCCCTTCATAAAGCTTAATACCATGATAAAGCTTAAGCCCCCTCTTACCATCCCCTCCCTAACCCCTGATCCTACTTTTCCATCTCTTGGAAACCTTCTCTGATCTAACGTTGTAACCCTTCTTCCATAACTCTTTTTGTAATCCGCTTTGAACCGAAAGGTAATGGCGGAATAGAAATCTGTAATGTAATGTAATAAAGAAGGGGAGAGATTATGCTTCAGTTTCCAAATAAATTCCCTATCTATTGTTTCAGAAATTTTCCTTAACACCCCTCTCCTAGTTTGCCTCTTTCCCCCACAAAGGCTTCTTTTCACAGGTAAACACCCCATAAGAGTTGCCATATTGGGACAGACCGAAGGTCCATCAAGCCCAGTATCCTGTTTCTAACATTGATCAATCCTGGGCAGTAAACCAGTTTTTATGCTGCTTATCCTAGAAATAAGCAGTGGATTTCCCGCAACTCCTTCTTAATAATGGCTTATGGACTTTTTTTTAAAGGAGATTTTCCAAACAAGCTTCTCCAACAAGCACTGTGCCTTCAAGGGCCTTGTATTAGCCCATAAAATCCTCCACCACAAAACACCCTACAACATAGCTGCCAAATTGCATGCCTACATACCCGACCACCCCCTCCACTCTGAAACAGAGCAACAACTCTGCATTCCCCTAGGAAGAGCCCTTCAACTGGAAACGACATGTAAACGCTCCTACAGCCACTTCATCCCTAAGCTTTGGAATCATTTGCCCACACAATACAAATCCCTGGACTCCCTGATGATTTTCTGAAAGGGAGTAAAAGACATTCTTCTTCCGTTAACTGCTCCAATCCTGAAATTAGTTATGCGGAACTAGGACAATGAAGCCCTCAAGTGATAAGAACAGATATATTTATTTATTTTGATTCATATCCCGTTCTCCCAGTAGCTCAGAACGGCCTACAAGCAAACATTCACAGTGGTGCATATTTGGACAGTACAAAGATTATACAGTAGTTCAAGTACGGGGATTATACAGCAATTTAGGTACAGGTTAAGAGAGGACTATACAGTAATTTAAGTAGCGGTTCAGGATGGAGGGGGAAGGGGAGAAGGATGGGGGAGTTTAAGGGGTAGATCGCAGTTGTCATTTTAGTTGAAGAGGAGGGTTTTTACCGCTTTCCGGAAGGTCATCAATGAGTTCTGTGATCTGAGTTGCGGGGGGGGGGGGGGGAGTTGGTTCCAGAGTTGGGGGATGAAGTGGCTGTAGGAGCGTTTGCGGGCGATTTCTGACAGGAGAGACCTTTTCTGAGCAGAAGAGGGGCGAGTGGGAGTTAGCTTGGATTCTATGTAGGCTGGAGTGGTGGCGTAAATTCTTTTATGTGCTATTACCAGGACCTTGAATGCGCAGTGTTGGTTAATCGGAAGCCAGTGCTCTTCGCGGAGGGCTGGGGAGATGGGGTTGTGGCACTTGAGGCTGTGCAGGAGGCGGATTGCTGCATTTTGTACCCGCTGGAGGCACCAGATCAACAAGACTACCCTACTGTTTGAACTCCCCTTTATTTACCTCCAACATGCTTTCCAGTCCGTGCCCTGCTATGCTCTCTCTGTTTTCAGAGTCTCCACCCCCTAAACTATGTCTCCACCCCCTAAACTATGTCCTTGCTCCACCTGATTCTCCACTGTACATGATAACGTGTTAACCTCACCTTGTACCTAGACCCTATGCCTATGGAATCTGTGCATTGTTCCGTGATGATAAGTTGTTAGTCTTTAATATTGTACCTAGGTCCCCTGGTTTTTCTGTTAGCTCATACTCAGAATCTGATCTTCTGTTACCCGCCCTGAGCTTTCTGGGAGGGTGGGAAATAAATCGAAATAAATACATTTTCTTCAATCATGCTAAGTTAATTGCTTTTACCACATTCTCTAGCGACAAATTACAGATTTTAGTTACACGCTGAGTGAAGAAATATTTTAGCTAGTTTGTTTTATATCTACTGCTCAGTTGCTTCATTACATAGTATTTCTGGAAAGAGTAAACAAGCAATTCATGTCTACCTGGTCCACTCCACTCAGTATTCTACAGACCTCTATTACCGTATATAATTGAATATAAACAGATTTTTGGGCCCAAAAATGGGGGTTTCAGTTTATATAAACGTCAGTGCTGAGCTACCCCCTCTCCCGAACCTGTTGTAGGCCTCTGCTAGGCTTGCTGTGAGACCTGGTGGTCCAGCAGTGGTCCAGAACAGGAGATATCCCTTCCATCTCTTGTCCCGGCAGATTCTAATAACTTTTACCTCCTTCCCCCTCCCTGATGTACCTTTTACATCCTTGGTGGTCCAGGTCAACCGATTCTAAGAATTTTTACCGTCTCCCCTGTGTGAACTCATGGCAGCCAATCAGCTAGCGGCTCTACATGGGCAGAAGTGAAGGAAGGTCGCTCTTGCCTGTGTAGAGTCTCTAGCTAATTGGCTGCCATGATCTCGCAGCAGCCAATAAGTTTGTAGATCCTTTTTCATGGTTACTGCTAACCTCCGGGGTGTCCACTCTGTTACCAATCTTGGTATCATGCGTAATAAGGCAAACTTTTCCTTCTAACCTTTGGCAATATCGCTCACACACATATTGAACAGAATCAGCCCCAGCACCGATCCTTGAGGCACTCCACTACTCACCTTTCCTTCCGTTAGAGATGCAGTAACCAGAATTCTACACAGTAGTTGAGGTGCAGTTACACCATAGAGCAATACAGGGAAATAGTTTTAAAACCAATAGGAGGAAATCTTTTTTCACTCAGGGAATAGTAAAGCTCTAGAACACGTTGCCAGAGGATGTGGTAAGAGTGGATAGCGTAGCTGGTTTTAAGAAAGGTTTGGACAAGTTCCTGGAGGAAAAGTCCATAGTTTGTTATTGAGAAAGACATGGGAGAAGCCACTGCTTGCCTTGTATTGGTAGCATGGAATATTGCTACACCTTGGGTTTTGGCCAGGTACTAGGTACCTGGATTGGCCACCATGAGAACGGGCTACTGGGCTTGATGGACCATTGGTCTGACCTAGTAAGGCTGTTCTTATGTTCTTATTTTTGTTTTCCATTCCTTTCCTAACAATTCCTAACACAAGGAACAATGCACACCGAGCAGAGGGTTTCAGTGTATCAATGATGACACCTAGATCCTTTTCCTGGGCAGTAACTCCTTGATAGACGGTATTTTATTTAAAAAAATATCTATACCGTCTAAAACCTAAACAGTTTGCATAATAATACATCATGAAAACTGATGGCAAGCCAATCACAGAGCGGAGCGGGACCAGGCAAGAAGCGCACGCAAAGGTCACGCTCCTGCCTTATGCGCCGCTCCGCAGGGAGAAAGGCAGCAGTCCAGCACTGACCACCGCCAGAAAAAAAGGTACTGGGGGGCTGCAGGCTTTGGGCATTGGTCTTCCCTGTACCAGACCACCAGACGCGCCCCCTTTCTCCAGTAATGCACACCCTTTGGGCCCCTTTTACAAAGCTGTGGTAGTAGCCCTTTGTGAATAGTGCAACTCTTTCCTCGGTCGTGCACGTTCTTTCGGAAAGAGTCCAGATTGCTAAACGAGACGTAACGACACTTTATCAGCCTCTCAGATCCTTAAGGTCAGAGGGAGTGATGCGATTATCTACAAATTAGTTTCTGCATGTACAGTACATGAAAGCATCTGTTTTCACAATACACAGGAGTATCATTATGGAATAATTTGACAGGATCGTTGAGAGCACTTTCGGATATTCAGAAATTTAAGAAGACACTGAAAACTACTCTGTTTATAATGATAATAATAATAATAATTTTATTCTTCTATACCACCACAATCGTGCAACTTCTAGGCGGTTTACAACTGAAGAGAGCTGGACAATCAGCGAGTTACAATATGCAGATAATTAATGAAAATACAGTTTTAGTTGAATGAGCAGTGATAGTTTTTTTGAGGATATTGGAACTGTGTTATGTGTATGTATGCCTTTTTTTATAATTATGATTGTATTTTGTAAGCTGCTTAGGTTTAAGCGGGTAAGAAATTTTTTTTAATTACCTAAATAAATAAACATGGGAAATAATAGACTATGAAAATTTTTGGAATGTGCGCTCTCATATTTTATTTTACATCTGTCCTCCGTGAAAATTTGAGGCAGGGACATGATCAGCCAGCGCAGACAAGTTTGTGCTTGAAGGGTCGAATGCTTGCTTTATTTTGAAGTTAAAAAAAAAAGTTTGGTAGCAAATTTTGTTATCTTACGGTCTGTCTTTTTCTGACTTAACATTATCATCCCAAAAACCGAAACATGCCTGGTCCAAAGTATTTCAGATAACGGATCTTGTAAGCTTTTTAGCGCACGCTAAACATACGCTAACCGCTAACGCGTGCATGTTATCCTATGGACGCGTTAGCGGTTAACGCACGGGTTGATTTAGCACGCTCTAAATCTGCGCTAAAACGCTTAGCGTCCCTTTGCGAAAGAGGGCCTACTTTTATTTATTTATTTATTTATTTAGATTTTTATCCCGTCCTCCCAATAGCTCAGAACGGTTTACAAATGAACATACACAGTGGGGAGTAACTAGACATATAAGTAGTACAACAGGTTTAGGGATTGGATTTATAGTTTTTGGAGAGAATTAAATACAGGGAGAGTATGCAGAAAGAGAGAAGGGGGAAATACAGTAGTTTAGTTTAACCCTTTCAGGACCAAGGGACATATTTGTCCCATAACTTTAAAATCCTATAAATTTTGATTGGGATAGTCTACAGTTCTAAATTTGATATGTACGGATTCCATATGATGCTGCCTTTATGTAAACAAACTGGTTCCGACATTCATTCATTAGCGTCGTTGCCAGATTGACGAGAAGATTCTCTTGCCACACTGTCCATAAGCCAGAAGTGTGATTTTTTAAAATAAAAATAATGATATTTCACAAAAAAAATCAATTTTTTGGCATCTGCAAGCCCTTTTTACCATAAAAATGTCGTCAAAACCACAAAAATTGGCCTACGATCCTTATGGTCCTGAAAGGGTTAAGGAAAGTTATGAGCGTTTAGGTACAATTTGTTAGTGGATAGAGTAAGAGAGGGTCATATTGGAAGTTCGGGAAGGTGATAGGAGAGTGGAGGGTGGGGCCTAAGGGGGGGAGAAGACAGAGGAGATCTTTAGTTGAAGAGGAGGGTCTTTACCGACTGTGTCTTTCGTAGGTCGTTTGAAGTTTACATTGTGAGAAGTTCTGCCAGATGTCTGCCAGTTCCATGCACACACACAAAAGAAACAGAAACAACCCACAATGTTTATACTATTACTTATTGTAAATCCTTTAGGTGAGTAGGTTTACTTTATTACAGATCTGATCACTGTCTCAACTATTGCTTAAAACCCCATGAGTAAGGCTTCCTGTGTCTTCAGCAGATTTTCTGCAATAGATATGAAAGCACTGTTTAATAAAGAACAGCAGATGTAAGATGTGGCATTTTATATCATATTGGTGATTGATTTTATCTGTTTTTATGTATGCGTTATGGAGACCTGCTTAGGTTTTAGGCTGGATATAAGCTTGCTAAATCAATGGTTTCAGTCTAGCTCCAGTGATACGGTTTGCTTTCATGATGTATGGCATTCATTCAAGTAGAAAGTATGTGAACAAGACTATTTTATCCCTTTCACCCCTTGCATCGACAATACCAAACTCCTGCTAGATTTACTACAAAAAAATCACCACCATTTTACTTAATCTGCGCCTGCACTAATGTACGTTATCTACTGTAGGTCCTGTTTTATGCAACGGGACCTGTTTAGTAATAATACAGCAAGGCCCGGATTCTGTAGATGGCACGGTTATTGTCGACGGCCAAAAAGACGGCCGTCGATCGCATGTCAGTCACGCAACGGTGTCGTTTGCAGAATTGCAGCTACGTGAAAGTCCGGCCCCAGAAATGTAGGCGGGGTTTTAAAGGCCTATAGTTCCAGCTCCTACCTTTCACCAGAATCGCATCTATGGAGGCGCCTTACGATGCCCTAATGCACTTCTGCCACAAACCATGCCCGCTGTGGCTTTAGGTGTCGTAAAGCGCCACTAAAGGCGGGATAATGGCAGCTCTGGTTTTTTTTTTAAATTGTGTTTTATTTTTTTATTGGCACAGCCAATTAATGGGCCGATTAAATTCAATTAAGTTAGGCCGTGCTAGGACACCTTACCACCGCCTAACTTTGGGTGCTGTTTACAGAATATGGGCCAAAATGCATATTAATGAATTAGTATTCACTAGCCCTTAATGTCACTTAACCTTCTAATGCCCCAGTTGCCATGGATTGTGAGCCTGCTGGGGCAGATAGGGAAAATACTTAAGACTACACGATTACTATTCAATATAGATGACGGCAGATAAGGGCCAAAGCCCATCAGGTCTGCCCACTCTACTGACCCACCCCCAAGTCTACTATCCTAGGGATCCCACTCCTGGTGACAGGTTCCCTTGGCTTAACCCTCTAAGGGATCCCACTTGGGCATCCCATTTGCTCTTAAATTCTTGCACGCTGTTTGCCTCGATCACCTGCACCGGGAGCTCGTTCCAAGGATCGACCACTCTCTCGGTGAAGTCGTGCCTTTGACTTGAAGCTCCTGATTGGTAAGGCCCGGCTTTAGTGCAGAAAGAGGCGGTTGGAGCATACAGCGAGTGATTTCCGGTGCTCCGGCTGCTCTCTCCTGCCTCTCCAGCTGTCCTCTTCTGGTCGGCGGTCGCAGTCGGAAAATACTGCGAATGACTGGGACCGCGAATGACCGGGGGAACACGGTATTGTAAACCACTTTGGGCAAATCTCTTCATGAAAAGGCAGTTAATATACCCCAGCAAATAAATGTTGTTCTAGGAATATGCACTTGTAAACATGCATTTGATTTTTTATTTATTTGTTTGTAGCTCACGCTTTTTCAGTAGTTAGATTCAGATAGAACAGGAATGTCACAATTTAATTTCTACCTGAGGCAATGGAGGATTTCGGGTCCCTTTTACAAACATAACATAAAAATTGACTTCTAGACCGCATAGCCTTGCAGATCTGTGCAGTTTACAAAAGATTACATCTACTTACAACTGAGCAATCATCATGGAATTTACTTACCCAAAAATCTAGAGAATAAGTAAGTTTTCAAACGTTTTTTTTTAATTCCAGATATGAGAAAGACATAAGAGATAATTGTTTGAATTTTTTGTCCCAACTGGCAGCCTGATATGAACGCATACGTTCATGAAATCTTTTGAACTTGCAACCCTTCACTGACGGAAAAACAAAAAAAGCGTTTTTGAGTAGCAAAGGAAAATGAATTAATCAAATAAATCGCGGTTGGGATTCTCCGGTGGTAATGTACACCAAAGCCCATTCAGTTCTTACGGGCTTTGGCGCATTTGCTGGGGAAGAATTGCTACTGCACTTTTGTAAAAAGGGTCCTTAATGGCTCGCCCAAAGTCACATGGGTGGGATTTAAACACTGGCTTTGCTGGTTCTCAGACTCATGCTCTAATGACTAGGCTCCTCCTCCTAAAAAAGATTTAGGGGCCCTGTTGCTAAGCAAGAAATGAGCTACCACGGGATGCAATGCAACGTAATGCCCTGCGATAGTTATAGAATGCACGTGCGCTAATTGAAAACTAAATAGTGTTTGAATTTTTTCAGTGGACTTGTCAGAGGCAAAGAGTAGGCATTCCTACACTAACTAAAGTGAAAAGAATTCAAACTGTGCTGTTTAGTATTTAAAACACCACATGTACTGTATATCGAGTGCCTGACGGAAGGACAGCGAAGAAGGGCAAGGGTTGGAGTGAAAGGAAACTGGTAGAGGATCCGTGTAGTATATCGATGTATGAATTTCTGGGGTGCGACAGCATGAAACACTCTACATCAGTTTGTTATTTGTGTTCCAACTTCCTGATAAATATATATTTTTGACATCCTTTATAAGAACATAAGAAGTTGCCTCCATTGGGTCAGACCAGAGATCCATCGCGTCCAGTGGTCCGCTCCCGCGGCAGCCCATCAGGTCTGTGACCTGTGAAGTGGTCCCCGACTATTCCTATAACCTATCTCTACTTCCATCTGTACCCCTTAATCCCCTTATCCTTTAGGATCCTATCTAAACCTTCCTTGAACCCCTGTAGCATGCTCTGGCCTATCACAACCTCCGGAAAGCGCGTTCCATGTGTCCACCACCCTCTGAGTAAAGCATTTTTGAGGAGGAAATGCTTTGTTATGGAGCACATTGGTTATCTGGTACAACTTATGGCAGTTTGATTGTATCCAAAACAGAGACACAATTCAAGCGTGTTTGGGACATACTGTATAGCGATGTTAAGGGCATGGGAAGAAGATGACTTGAGACTGAGTAGGTTCTGTGGTGACTCAACACAGGCAATAGATCGTTAACTACCAAAAGCTATTATGTTTCTATTGTTAAAATGAACTTTAGATTTCCAGATTATTCAATGAGTACATCGTAGAAACCAAAGCTACATGAGAAAATGCTCAAGGCAAGGATAATTTATTGGCGTGCAAGAACATATCATCCTTTTAAAATCAACTTCACCTATTGTAAATGAAATCCAGACATCTCTCACCTGTGACAATAAATTCCTACAAGCTTAAATTCTTTTGGCATTATTTTTCCCTTCTATAGTCCACAAATTGTTCCTATTCTGAAGTCATTGAGCGTGATAAAGTCTAATAGCATGAGAAGTATCCATTGCCTTTTTTTTCCCTTCTTTTCACACTAGCAAGCTGATTGTTCAAAGT
Source organism: Geotrypetes seraphini (assembly GCF_902459505.1). NCBI lineage: Eukaryota > Metazoa > Chordata > Amphibia > Gymnophiona > Dermophiidae > Geotrypetes > Geotrypetes seraphini. Next base: position 125,872,890 of record NC_047093.1, on the reverse strand, counting down.
GAATTAATAGTCAACTTTTGTGTTCCAGTTTGAACTTATTTGTTATACAGTACGTATCTGATAAGAAAGAATACCATAGGAAGGAAATCATTTTGATGAGGAATGGAAACTGAAAATCTACATTTCGAATCTGCCAAATGCTTGTCTCCAACTGTTGCCAGTCCAGGTCACAAGTTGCCGAGTCTCATTTCCTTATCTTATAATAGTATAGATTACCAGACTAGGAGGAAGATAGAAACTGTTACAGCATCTGTTGCTTCACCTCCAGTTTGGTCTCCTTAACTCCTGGTCTTTAAAGCACAGATCTAACTTAATTTTTCATCTAATCTGAAAACGTACCTTCTAGTTATTCTATATTTCTGAGTTTTTGCAGAAAGATGGAGAATCCCTGACTCTTTAAAACAAGTGCTGACACAAACAAGGTGCTGGGGTAGCAATAATTTACCTTGGTTCTAGAATTAGCCCTCATCTTTTGGTATCCTTAGAAACTATCAATAACTTCTTCTCTGTCTCTGCCTGCAGGAGTTAAAGATCTCTGAGTTCATGGGTTCATTTCCAATGCTGCTACCCACGGTCTAAACTTATTAGTGTGTGGTATCTACAATATTCATGTTGGCACACCTTTTACTCAGTCTGACAGGCATTTTTTTATCCTGAATATCAAGCATTTTCCAGCACTGGTCGCCGTACAAGAAGAAGAACACGGTACTACTTGAAAGGGTCCAGAGAAGAGCGACTAAGATGGTTAAGGGACTGGAGGAGTTGCCATACAGTGAAAGATTAGAGAAACTGGGCCTCTTCTCCTTCAAACAGAGGAGATTGAGAGGGGACATGATCGATACATTCAAGGTACTGAAGGGAATAGACTTGGTAGATAAGAGCAGGTTGTTCACCCTCTACAAGGTGGGGAGAACAAGAGGGCACTCTCTAAAGTTGAAAGGGGATATATTCCGTACGAATGTAAGGAAGTTCTTCTTCACCCAGAGAGCGGTAGAAAACTAGAACGCTCTTCTGGAGTCTGTCATAGGGGAAAACACCCTCCATGGATTCAAGACAAAGTTAGACAAGTTTATGCTGAATCTTAACGTACGCAAGTAGGGCTAGTCTCAGTTAGGGTGCTGGTCTTTGACCAGAGGGCCGCCACATGAACAGACTGCTGGGCACGATGGACCACTGGTCTGACCCAGCAGTGGCATTTCTTATGTTCTTATGCTCCCAAATTGGTGCGACTAGAACAGCGTTTAGTGTAATACTAAAAGGTATGCATATCTTTTATAGAATCAAGCCTAGTACGTGTGCATCACATAATTTAGGCACAAAGATGTGCACGGATCAGACATATTCTACATTAGAGATTTCTATTCCGCTATTACCTTGTGGTTCAAGGCGGATTACAAAAGAGTTATAGAAGGTGGGTTACAAAAGAAGATCACTGGTCATTTCTAGTGAAGATAAAGAGTAGATCAGGTACTATCGATGAGTCGGGAAGAAGGAAGGTATTTGTGGTGTTAGGACTTTTTAAGGGATTTCTTGAAGAGTGTGGTCTTTATTTCTTTTCTGAACATCTTGTAGTCTGGGGTTATCAGTAGATTGGAGATTTGGTTTTCTAGTTTTGCTGCTTGAGTGGCCAGGAGGCCATCGTATAGTTTTTTCTATTTAACTTCTTTGATTGGGGGGTGAGTATAACGTTTAGGAATGCCCATGATCAGTCCAAAATCTGCCCCGGTCATATCCCCTTTTCAAATTTGCATACTACAACTGGCACATACTTTTTATAGAATCATGCTTTCTGAGTTGTGCACATAAGTTTTAATTAGTGCCAATCAGCATCAATTATAAGGCATCTAAGGGTATTTCTGGCCTTAACCACATCTATTTTACTGGTAGGCACCTCTGTAGTTGCAGTTCTGGTGCCATTTGCGGAGGCACCGTCTCTTTTTTTTAAATGACCATTTAATTACTTTTAAACAATGTGATCAATTATCGCTTCAATTAAAGGCAATTCAGCCAATTAAGTTAGGCAGTGGTAGGATGGCTACCACCGCGGGTTTGAAAAAGGACATTTTCTTCACCCGAATTTTGAACGTTTTTCTCATAACATCCAAAGTTAAGAGTTAGACATCCTATTGAAAATGCCCCTCATGTTTGATGTCAGATACAAGAAGTACATATTGCTACTCAGACTATGCACATGCCGAAGGAACTCGATTCGGTTTACAGTTCATTAAAAAATAGATAACATACTACTACTTAGTTACTGTCCATCGGCTGATAATCTGGTTCATAGACAACGGCGCGAAAGACAAAGGTGCGCCCAGACAATTGAGTGCAGTGCGGAGGCGCGCGCCGCACTAAATTACAGTTTTTAGGGGATCCGACGGGGGGTTTTGTTGGGGAGCCCCCCCAATTTACTTAATAGACATTGCGCCTGCGTTATGGGGGGTTTGGGGGGTTGTAACCCTCCACATTTTACTGTAAACTTAACTTTTTCCCTAAAAACAGGGAAAAAGTGAAGTTTTCAGTAAAATGTGGGGGGTTACAACCCCCCAGACCCCCCCACAACGCCCCCACAATGCGGCACGATGTGTATTAAGTAAAGTGGGGGGGGTTCCCCCCACGCCCCCCTGTCGGAGTCCTAAAAAACAGTAATTTAGTACGGTGCGTGCCTCCGCGCTGCGCTCAATTGTCTGGGCGCACCTTTGTCCTGGCGCGCTTTTGACCTGACACCGATAATCTTAGATAACTATTGTGTAAACAGCCAAGTTATTAAATTTTTCTGAAATTGATGTAACTGACCTAACAGTCTTAACGAATCTGGGAGTCTATTCCAAATTTCCACCAGTTTAAATGCCATCGATTTACTGAGCTTCCCGGCACATTTAAAGTCCTTTAGAGGATGGAAATGATCATTTGTGTTTCTTGAGATCACAACTGTTTTGTACAGTTACTGCTTATGATTAATAGTTAATAGTACAGCGATTTAGAACAATTATAGAACACCGCAGGTGGGAACTGACCACTGTCTCAAGAGGACTTCGTGTAAAAGTAGAAGCACCAAAGGGGGCGGGGACTTGCTATTTTTAATAAATATATCGGAGTACCACATTGCATTTACAATGTGCATTTGCAATCTTTGATGGACTATCTGTGCTGTGTTGTCTGTCTTGACTATTCTTTCATCACTGTTAGAGGGACAGAGGTGTGGATTGAACCAAACACAAGCAAAAAAAAGAAAAAAAGTTACTACCACCCATTAGGCAATATTCAACAAGAAAGTCAAGAGCCATGCTTAAGTCTTTCTCCCAGGATAACTAATGTGTGCAAATTAACTGAGTTCTTCGGTCAAACGTACATCTCCCAATGTTCTCGTCATGAAAAGCAAAGCTATTTGATGCTCAGGAGCACAAGATCCCTTAGGTATGGTATGGGATAGGATAGGATAGGATCCCCTGCTAACCCTACTTCTCCGATTCTCTCAATTGTGGAAATCATGATTTTAAGGTATATCCAATTATTTGTGTTCTTCCGTGACTTTTGCTTGTCCCTTGAGATACTATGACAACATTATGGCCCTACAGAGACTCAACCTATTTTGCTTCCCCTTTCCTGAGGTCATAACGGCAATATGAAAATCCTTAAAACTGGCTGGCAGCATAACTAAATGGTAAAATATATTCTGTATGTTAGTAAATTGAAAATTACATAAAATCTGAAGAAACTGAAGGAAAATGGACCATAATGGTCACATCTGAAGAATGAACCCATGTGGTCTAGAAAGGTCAAGTTTATCATCTTAAGATAATTCTCAAGACCCATTCTAGTAATACATAAGAATAGCCTTACTTGTCCGTCTAGCCCAGTAGCTCATCCTCACGGTGGCCAATCCAGGTCACTAGAACCTGGCAAAATCCCAAAGAGTAGCAACATTCCATGCTACCGATCCAGGGCAAGCAGTGGTTTCCCCCATGTCTGACTCAGTGACTTGAAAAGAATCCAAAGGAAACTAGCCAAACTGTATAACTGAAAATCAACACTAACCTTTAAATACCACACTGACCTTTCCTCAAAATGAGCGCTTCATAGATCACTGTTTGGTCATATGCTTTCAGGTTAGTTTGTCTGCAACCAAATGATGTGTCACTAAAGGCTTAGGCAGCTGCTAACACATATCTTTTGGGTCACTTATTAAAAGGCACATAACAAGAGGAGTAAACTATCCGAACCACCGCTGATGAAGAATTCTGAAGAAATCAATAGGTTTTTAGGGATAGAATATAAAATCTTATTTTTGTGTTAAGAAATTAGGTGACAGTTATGTTTCCTAGTCTATATTTTTAACATAACAATGAATGAGATATTAAAAAAGGAATTGACTCGCCCATTTATCCTCCAGAAATTAGGGTAAAGTCACATGACTAGTTATTGGGTGGCCAGTAAATAACGAGGCCTGCTCTTCAAAGCTTTAGCAGAAGCTGGGGGAGGGGAATAGAATATGGTTAGAAGGATGCATTTTGAGCCCACTTTGCTCCAAGCCTAAGGATGCATTAGTATTTATAAAGTGCTACCAGACACACGCAGCGCTGTGCAACAAACAAGCAAGAGACGGTCCGTTCCAGGCATACATAATTGCTCTGCTGATGTTGGAGTCTGTCATAGGGGAAAACACCCTCCAGGGATTCAAGACAAAGTTAGACAAGTTCCTGCTGAACCAGAACGTATGCAGGTGAGGCTAGGCTCAATTAGGGCAATGGTCTTTGACCTAAGGCCCGCCGCGGGAGCGGACTGCTGGGCACAATGGACCTCTGGTCTGACCCAGCAGCGACAATTCGTATGTTCTTATGAGAAAAAGGAGGAGAAGTCATCCCAACTGTGATTGAAGAAAATTGCTCTTGACTTTTCCTTACCACTTTTTCATATCCTGAAACTATTAAAAAAAAATACGTGGCATCGCATAAAATATACCCAAATAACTCTTATTACAATCAGAAAGCAAACTAGAAATGCCTAAAGGAGATGTATGCCAAAAAGTTAACCACTCCATGCTCCCTTCAAAGGTGGGAGCCAAAGAAGAAGCCACCTTTCACAATGGATGATGATCCTGTGTGGGAGAGTGGGACTAAGAGGGAGGCTTCAAGTTTTAACTTAACGGCTGCAAAAAAAACATAACTTTAAATAATGAAAGAGACTGACAGATTAATCCACATTGATTTTTATTATTTTATGATAAAATTGTATGTGGATGCTTAAAGTTATTTGCTGTGCTGCCCTGAGAAGAGTGGAATAACAAATTAATAATCCAACGTCCTCAGCCAAGGCGGTAGATTTATTTCTTCACTTTTCTCTACCTTTCTCCCAGGAGAGCTCAGAAAGGTTTACATGAGTTTATTCAGGTGCTCAAGCATTTTTCCCTGTCTGTCCTGGTGGCTCACAATCTATCAAATGTACCTGGGGCAATGGGGGGAATTAAGTGACTTGCCCAGGGTCACAAGGAGCAACGTAAGTTTGAACACCCCCCCCCCCCTCTCCTGGGTGCTGAGATTGTAGCTTTAACCACTGTGCTCAGAAAAGAAATGAAAGCCTAGTGAGGATTCTGTGCATAAATGATTGTTTAAGATACTATTGACTGGGTTGTGGTTAGTGCATATCCTTGGGCAGAGGCGTGATGAGATCAGATATCCGTTGCCTGCCGAGCCAGAGGAACATGAATCGTGGGGACAGGGAAATACCTAGTGCACCTGATTGCAACTCACCTTGAGCTACCACTGAGAAAGGTGTCGAAAAAATCCAAATAAATAATAAAATGAAAGCAAATAAAGACCATCTGGCCAGTGCCCCGGGCGCCATTTTCGTGAAGGCGTCGGCACTCCTGCCCCTCTCCAACTCCTCCCCTCGCTATGCGCTTTCAAACATTTTTGCTGTCCCCATTTTATTCAGGTACTTTCTCAGATGCCCGAGTGGGTCCGCTAACTGGGTAAATACCGGTGCTGCCACAACTCTGCCTTTAGACCACCCTGGCACTAGTGGGATAGTGCTACATTGGTCCCACTGGATTTTCAGCATCATTGCTACTGAAAATCTGGGGCTTGCCTGCTGACAGCAAGTTTATTCTCGCCCAGGTGAATCGGTCCGAATATCTACTCCTTGACGTCACGCCTGAAGGAGCCCAAAAGGAATACATGCCCTCTTAAAAGAAGACTGTCGATAGCCCTGGTTTCCTGCAGTGTACAGGCCATATAATTCGTCTACTATTAGCTATTCAGAGCATTGCACTCTCTCTTGTTTTTACAGCAAACTCTACCAGAATGAACCGCAGAGAAATGCAAGCATCCAATTCTTTCCAGTTTTCACCTGAAGAACTCCAGGTAGACCAGGCAGAGTGGATTGTGTGACGAATAATTTTATTCAACAGCATATAAATATTTACCTCCAGCCGAGAGACATCAGTATAGTGGGAGCGCCCATGTGTGCCCTTGAATGGCTGTGGATTGCACACAGCCCAACACCTTCCCCCCCCCCTCCCTGGCTCCTTTCAAGAAGAGCCTGTTAAGACCAGTTAAAAATGCTTTCCAAGACCTGCAACAGGAAGGTTAGTCTACCATTAACCCTCCTGAAAGTACTTGGGACTACATTTACTAGAGAATTTTTTTTTTTTAAGATAGAAATAAAAAGTGAAACAAATCTCTTACCAAATCAGGCTTTTAATACTTTGAAGAACGACTTATCCACGTTGATTAATTTCAGAATATAGTAAAACCAGTCCAGTTTGCTGAAGGGAGGCCATTTATAGATTTAATACCTAATGTATCCAGGTCATAACACAGTTACTGCTACATTTACTATCTAGTCCTACTGCGTTAGCATGTGAAAACACCATTAAATGCACATTGTTTTACCACAGGTCCCATTTTATATATGTATGTTAATAAGGTAGAGTCTCTATGGGCTAGAGAAACTGGGCCTCTTCTCCCTTGAAAAGAGGAGACATGATTGAAACATTCAAGATAATGAAGGGAATAGACTTAGTAGAGAAACAGCGATTGTACACCCTCTCCGAGGTGAAGAGAATGAGAGGGCACTCTCTAAAGCTGAAAGGGGATAGATTCCGTACAAACGTAAGGAAGTTCTTCTTCACCCAGAGAATGGTAGAAATCTGGAATGCTCTTCTGGAGTCTGTTATAGGGGGAAACACCCTCCAGGAATTCAAGACAAAGGTAGACAAGTTTCTGCTGAACCAGAACGAACGCAGGTAATGCTAGACTCAGTTAGGGCACTGGTCTTTGACCAGAGGGCCGCTGCGTGAGTAGACTGCTGGGCACGATGGACCATCGGTCTGACCCAGCAGGGGCAATTCTTTTTTTATTATTATTCTTTCTTATGATTATTCATTACAATAATTACAAATATTCATGAATATCCACAAAAAATTCTGTATATAAAATACATTGAAACATATATATGAAAATAACTTGATCTAGTCCACATTTAAATGGTCGCTAGAGCTTAGACTAGGAAATCAACTCAGCCTAAATTGGCTTACTTTACATTTCATTCATCATCCTCCCAATTGAAAATAACAATAACAGAAATTAAACTTTTAATAGAGGTTTCTCCTTAATAAAATCTTCTAGCTGGATCGGTTCAAAGAACACTTATTTATCACTTCCATACGATATAAGGCTTTTACATGGAAATTTTAAAAAGAAAGTAGCTCCAACTGCCAAAGCTTTAGGCTTTAGCTGAAGAAACTGCTTTCTTTTGAGCTGTGTATGTCTTGAGACATCTGGAAAAATTGTCACCCTTTGACCACAAAACAGATCTTGTTTTTTAAGAAAATATAATTTCAAAACAGCTTGTTTTTTCAAGTTCCGTCTTAAAAGCCACCAACAAAGTAGCACGTTTACTAATTATATCCTTAGAAGATTCAAGAAACTGTGATACATTCAAACTGTCAGGTGAAACTAATTGGTCCATGCCACCTTCTCCAGCTATCTCCTTAGAAACTCTTGGAATGTAGTAGAGGTTATCAACTTCAAAGGTATCCACTTTAGTATAATATAGTATTTCCCTCAAATACATTTTCAAGAGTTCTATGGGAGAGAGATAGTGTGTTACAGGAAAATTTAAAAGATGAAGGCTTTTAGACCTGTTAGAGTTCTCCAGTTTCTCTAATTTAGCATGTATTATCATACCATCTTTAATATTAGAGACAGCATTAACCTGTAAAGTATTAACCACTTGATCTAATTTCTCCAGTTTTTTTGCTGTTTCTTCAGATTTAACGTCATACTCATTAATTTTAACAATAACATCTGATGAAAATTGTCATAAATTTGACACAGTTTTTTATAAGGTTGACTCTATTCTATTGACAACTATCCATACATCGTTTAGAGTGATCACTTTATCTCTGGATTGAACATCTGGGTTCATCACCGTACTCATTTGTACAGGGATCAACCTTTTAGTTCCCCCCCATAGGTTGACCTTGAACCTCCAGTCCAGAAACTGTAAAAGGATGTAGGGGCGAGACTACTCCCTCAACCTGAAGGGAAGAGTCTACTGCCCCAAGAGAAAGTAGTGGTTGAGGAGGTGGTGAAGGCTCCCCAGAGGATATAGAAGCAGCTTGGATATCTAATGTTACCTGGTCTTCTACTTGAGGCAAAACAGGAGTCACAAAATGACGATCCATTGGACAAGTCGAAGTAGATGGAATTACTTTAGCCTTCCTCTTGCCCATCATAGAAGGATTCGATATAGCTGCTTAATACTCTTCATGGGCTCCGAAGGGGCTCAAAAGGGGCAAATCATGCCCCTTTAGCCACACCCCTTCAGCTCGCGGGCCGCGTATTGCGGCCCTCCGATAAATTAACAAGGCTGGCAAGGATCCTCTCAGCTGGCTGGGGCAGCTGGCTACGGGACTGCCTGTCCCGGTGGAGCAGTGCAAAGCAGCACTAGCGGCAGATCTCCGCGGCCCTCCGATGATTTAACAAGGCCGGCAAGGACCCTCTCAGCTGGCTGGGGCGGCTGGCTGCGGGATTGCCTGTCCCGGTGGAGCAGTGCAAAGCAGCACTAGCGGCCAGCAGCGGCAATTCTTATGTTCTTAATACTATTAGGGGTAATTCTAAAATGCACGCATCAATTGCATGCATAAATGTTTAGAAATAATAGAAATATGCGCAATAGTGCGTATTTTACAGATGGACTTGCATGTGAGCAGATTCTGGGCGAAGCATAGGTGGGACACACATTTACTCAAGTAACTTACAGAATGGTATAAGATACACCAGTATCACTAGGCATAAGTATTCACATCTGTATGATGTTTGTAACTTCTGTTTAACTGACTTCTGATCAGCTAACTCTGTTTAACTGACTTCCTAACTTTCACGACTTCTTCATTTGTAACTTTGTTTAACTGATGTGAACCACCTAGAACTCTCTGGGTATGGCGGTATACAAAATAAAGTTATTATTATTATTGTAATTGCAGCTCTACACTCTCGAAGAGCGTAGGGAGAGGGGAGACATGATTGAGACATTTAAGTACATCACGGGACGGGTCGAGGTGGAAGATGATATCTTTCTTCTCAAAGGACCTCGACCACAAGAGGACATCCGCTCAAACTCAGGGGAGAGAAGTTTCGTGGAGACGCCAGAAAGTACTTCTTCACGGAGAGAGTGATTGAGCATTGGAACAAGCTTCCAGTGCAGGTGATCGAGGCACGCAGCATCCCAGACTTCAAGAATAAATGGGATACCTATGTGGGATCCCTACGAGGGTCATGCAAAGGGATAGGGTCACTAGGGTATAGACTTGAAAGAGCAGGTCAGTAGAGTGGCAGTATAATTACAATTATACTTAAGGGGGTCAGTAGACTTAAAAGGGTGAGTCAATAGTGTGGGCAGACTTGATGGGCTGTAGCCCTTATCTGCCGTCATCTTTCTATGTTTCTATGTTTATTATTATATGCATGTGCACGTTTATACCCAGCTACGCTAATATTCGGTAAAGGAAAGTCGGCACCTATTTTTCTTGATATAATATGTCCCGGGATTCTGTACATGGCGCCTAGAAAAATGGTGTCATGCTTAGGCGCCTATGTAAAAACTTAGGCACCAGAAATGTAGGTCAAGGTTTTAAAGGCCTATGTTTTAGGCGTGTACATTTTTGGAGAATTGCACTTAGCAGCACCTAAGTCACCTTCTGCCCATAAAAATGCCCATTTAGGTGTTAGGCACTGCTAAGTGCCATGCCATGCCTTAGGCACTTTTATAGAATTGAATAAACGCCTATAGTTCAATTATTATTATTTTTTTTTCCAATTATTGAAGCTACTAAGGGGATTTTGCCAAATAAGTTAGGTGCCATCAGGATTCCTATATCTTGAAAAAGGTAGGTGGTCCTCCATTACAAAAAGAGATCCATGTACTTGCAAAGTCCACTCAGTGTTCCAATAGGAAGCCATTCTATAACAGGTAGAGAATTCTCCCTCCTACTGGATACATCAGGTCATAAGGAGCAGCATGGGCTTTGAGCCCACAGCCTCAGGGTGCTGAGGCTGTAGCTCTAACCACTATGCCACACTGTCCTATAACGCCATAATTTTAAAGTGTTTGAGGCTTGTGCAGATGAGGACAAAACTTGCAGGGGAGGGACAGAGCTCATGGGGACGGGATGGGGATAGAGAGATCCCATGGGGGTGGGGTGGGGGTGAAATTTGTCCCCGTGTCATTCTCTAATCTGTATCCAACTTTTAGGCACACGGATTTACACCAACTCAACCCTTGTGTAAATCCCCATGCCTAAATTAGGCATGAATCCTCTGAAGTTATAATAGTTGTGCATGTTTAATGGAGTGCCACAGGGTTCGGTGCTTGGGCCTGTGCTCTTCAACATATTTATAAACGACCTGGAAATTGGTATGGCGAGTGAGGTGATTAAATTTTGCAGACGATACAAAGTTATTCAGAGTAGTGAAGACGCAGAAGGATTGCGAAGACCTGCAACGGGACATAAACACACTTGAGAAATGGCAAATGAGGTTTAACGTGGATAAGTGTAAGGTGATGCATGTCGGTAACAAAAATCTTATACATGAATACAGGATGTCCGGTGCGGTACTCGGAGAGACCCCCCCCCCAGGAAAGAGACTTGGGAGCACTGGTCGACAGTGGCAATTCTTATGTTCTTAATGCCCCTCCCATGGTCAGGCCCTCTTTTCAATTGCATGCTAAAGAATTGAAGTGGGTATCTTTGTAAAATATCACCCAACACGATGTACACACAAATCTAGATATTTATGCATCTACAATGAATGCTCTTGTGCATGTAACTGGCACATAAACACACATTTATCCCTGTATAGTATTTCAGAACATGACCTATGTCAGCAGATCTGTTTTAAAACTTCAGATGGGCCAACCTGAATGCCTGAATTCCAATTTGCATGTCCTTTCTGAAATGCCACTTCCAGCCCCATGCTTCCCCCCCTCTTTATTATAGCTTTGAAAGAATCCCACATCATTGTAAATGGTAGTTCTTATGTACTCAGCAATGCTCCACTTGATTTTCTTTTTAAATATCTCATCCTACAGTAGAGATGAGTTAAACCTCTACATATATTTATTTGGTCCCACGTTTGTTATTTCTAATGAGTGGTTTATATATGCAAGATTTGAAATGTGGATCGCTTTAATTATTGCCACCACTACAAAGGAAGTCAAAATATCTAGAAACCAGCAATTAGTCTAATTGGGAACATAAACCATGTGGGAAAGATTTGATTTGATTTATTGATTTACTTACAGTTCCATCTCTACGAATCATAAACACTAGACGTACTACACTCTTCTCTCTCACCGCACCTCAAACGTGGAACCTACTACCCGCTCAGGTAAGAGAAGAAAAGAATCTCGAAAAATTTAAATCAAAACTAAAAAGTTTTTTGTATAGAGACGCTTTTAATTAATTAGTCTTTTAAATCAAGTTACTATTCCTAACTAACATGGATGCCGGTTAGAGAATTGGGGTGGTTATATAGGGTTAGACGTCTGTCCATCAAGACAAACACAATTCCATATAGGACGCCTGGGTACCATTCTCAAAAGCCGCTGAGGTGACTGCTGAGACTGGGCAGCCAATACAGAATCGGGCCCATATTCTCTAAAAGACGACTTAATTTACGCACCAGTAGGTGCCCTACTGGCAAGTAAGTTAAGTCCAAAATGCTGTTTGAAAGCGGACTTAAAATAAAATTGAAGCCACCTACTGGCACCTATAAAAACAGTGCTTTATGGCGCCTAATGCCACGGTAGGCGTGGCTAATATCGGACGTTGCGTTAGGCGCTGCAAAGCACCTATGTAGGCGTGATTCACATGAAAGGAAGGTGCCCGAAATGTAGGCCTTGAAAACCCCAGCCTACATTTCTGTCGCTTACCTTTACTAAAGGTGTGATTCTCTAAAACGGCACCACTGCATGATTGACACGTGATCGGTGGCCGCAGACAACACCGCCTTCTAAAGAATCCAGGCCCTAGAGGAACTCCACCCTACCTGGCCTCTTTGGTTACCCCTTAGAACCCTTCAAGTCATCTCTGGTCGTCCACTGAGCTTTTACTGTCCACACCACCTCCTTCTCGTGCAGGCCTGGAGTCAACAAGACGGTGTTTATCTTTTTTGGGCTCCAACCCTGTGGAATGCTCTTCCTTTTGAATTATGAACGGAATTATCTTTCATAAAAATTTAAAGTGGGTGTGAAACTTTTCATTTACTAAAGCTTTGCCTAATTAGGGGGGATACTGCTCGGGTGGGTTGCTCCCTGCAACTCCTTTTTTGTTTGTTTTGCAATTGTAGTTTGTATGATTTGTTTTCTTTTGTTTTATTAACTGCATTTCACCTTGTTTTTGGATCCACTTGCTGTTTATTTATCTTATTAGTTGGCAGATCATTGCCTTTGTGTGTTATCTAACTGTAGTCTGTATACCACTTTGATATGGCAACATTAAAGACGGTATAGCAAATTGACAACACAGTACATAAGAACTTAAGAATTGCTGCTGCTGGGTCACACCAGTGGTCCATCGTGCCCAGCAGTCCGCTCACGTGGCGGCCCCCAGGTCAAAGACCAGTACTCTAAATGAGTCCAGTCTTGCCAGTTTAGCAGGAACTTGTCCAACTTTGTCTTGTATCCCTGGAGGGTGTTTTCCCCTATAACAGACTCCGGAAGAGCGTTCCAGTTTTCTACCACTCTCTGGGTGAAGAAGAACTTCCTTACATTTGTACGGAATCTATTCCCTTTTAACTTTAGAGAGTGCCCTCTCGTTCTCCCTACCTTGGAGAGTGTGAACAGTCTGTCTTTATCTACTTTGTCTTGAGTCCCTGGAGGGTGTTTCCCCTATAACAGCCTCCAGAAGAGCGTTCCAGTTTTCTACCACTCTCTGGATGAAGAAGAACTTCCTTATGTTTGTAATGAATCTATCACCTTTCAACTTTAACCGGAACTCCAGCAACCAGCAAAAAAAAAAAAAAAAAAATCAAAGAAATACTTCAATACTTTAAATAAAAATAAAATCAATTTCTAGCAGAAATTTAAGTCTAAACTTAGCATGCCGCACCCGAGTATGCTCTTGCTTTGTCTACCACATGTCTGGTAGTATTAGGCCTATTTTATAATAACTCTCAAGCAAACAGAAACTACCGTTATCTGCCATCTATCAATCCCCATGGGTGTCGGTTAACTGAGAGTCTACTATATTTGGGGTTTTGTGGCCATTTTGTTGCTACAGTAGAAATGTTGTTAAGCGTTCACCCTCTTTGAAAATAGTACATACTATTTACAAAGAAGGCACCCTCATTCCTGATCGTGTGTGCATGTGGTATATTAAAAATCGAATAAATATGAAACAGAAACATGCACAGGCTGTATACAAATAAGCTTACCCATGTATATCAAGCAGATACCAAATTTTCAAAGTGAAAGAATGCACATATACTTTATCTTTAAAAATTAGCGCAAAGTTGCCAGGTAAAAATAACTCACGGACTTTGTTGGAGCGTGGATAACTTGAAAATTGCTCTCTAAAATGTGTACCTTTAATGTACAAAGCGGTAAATCTTTTTCAGACTGTATCACGGCTTCTCTTTTTCACCCATAGATGGCGCAAATGGACTTGAGGTAGCAGTTTGGCATTTAAGGCCTCAATCATCAAGGTCTTTTTCCCAGAGATACAGAATGGGAAAAAAGCCTTAGGGAATTTGCCCCTTACATGTCCAGACTTGACCTGCACTTAGTAGAACAGATCCTGCAGCTGGTTCATACTGACTACCGCTTGACACAACAACTGGTTTGGATCATTAATCCCCCTTTTTATGAAGCTGGGTTAGGCTTTTATTAAATGCCAGCCGTCTTGGGATTAGCTCCGATGGTCATAGAATTCCTACGAGTGTCAGAGCTAATACTGCCATGGCCGGCGATAAAAAAAAAAGCCTAACGTGGCTTTGTAAAAGGGGACCTCAATGAAATATGATTTACGTAGCTGTTTCTTTCTTGGAAATAAAGCTCCCGCAGAATAACTATGTTCGCTTTCCCCTCACTGAAATCATGTCACCTTAAATGATTCCTTGAACGAACCTTCTCTTTTCAAGCGGCCAAACTAAACTCATGGCTCACCCAAATTATACTTGACGCCTCTTCATACCTCCACTTTAGAAAAAAGCTCAAAACTCTACTTTTCAATGGACCAAATCCTTGATGCTCCCCTCTTCCGCCTTAACGCTCCCCCTCTTCACATTAGAAAACAGATCGAACACTCTTCTTTGCATCAGACCAAATCCTTAACTCTCCCCTCCCCCCTCAACAGGCCCTCCTTTCTTTATTTTTCCCCCTCCTCCCCCCCCCAAGATCCCTGCCCCCTCCCTCTCATACAATATGCTTTGTTCCCCCCTCTCATAAATTCAATTGTACTCTCCTACAGTACATACCGTATGTGCTCTGTATTAGCCCTTCCTTCACTTAAATTGTCAATGTAAACTAGTTTTTGACCCTTTGATTGACTTGTTATGTTCTTCTTTTTTTCAACTGCACTGTATGTAACTCTTCTATTTGTTGTGAACCGCCTAGAACTCCCTGGGTATGGCGGTATACAAAAATAAAATTATTATTATTATTATCTTTTATATTAAAAATGGGAAATCACAAAATCTTGGTCATGTCCATCACAGTTGTGACATTTCCAATATAAGACTTGTGTTTTTTGTCTACCAGAATCAAATTGAACAGAACCTAATGTGGTGATGAAGAAAAATCATTTAAATAATAATTGTTTAATGCTTCATCCTGGTATAAGCCTGTATACTCTAGACAAGAAGGAATATCTGATGGGGCATATGGAGAAGGCTATAGTCAGATGTATTCAGTTCCATTAATTAGATATACCTCTTCTTACCACCTTTAATGGGTCAGTATTCAATTGCCACGACGTCCAAGTGCCGATAATCAAAACAGTCTCTCTGGATATCTAGCAAGGTGTACCAGCCTCTGTACATTCAGAGCATGAGATGGGCGTGGTGGAAACGTGTTATGGGCGGGCTTTGGGCAGGCACAAGGGTGGGTTAGACATGGACGTCTTGCAGTGATAATCAAACATTTTGCAAGATATCCTTGACAGAACTAGACCTGGTTTAGAAGGGTCTAAGGCCTAGATTCACTAAGCTTACCGATTGTGTCTCGATCAATTTGCAACCACTTTGCGACCTGACCCGATTCACTAACCTTCCTCCCGATCAGATCCGCACCCAATCCGATCCACCCATGCAAATGAAGGGAAATGTCATGCAGTAACTCTTTCTCCACTCTTTTTTTTTCCTCTTTACCCCTCTGGTTCAGCAATATCACATTCCCTCTCCCTCCCATTAGCCCTTATGATCCTGCACTCCTTATACTTCTTTATGGAGGAGGGGGGAGAGGGGTCAACATCAATATTCAGCAAGGCAGTGGCTTAGAAGGGAGAACAGCAACAAGACAACGGCTGCAGGAGATGCTGATGCTGTACTCCTTCCTGGGTTGTGTATGCAGTGAAAGTCTGCTAAGTGCAGTTCATTGCCTACACAATCCCTGAAAGAGCACAGTATTAGGGTTTGAGTAACCAGAGCTCCCTCTCTTGCCTCCATCTGCCACAATCCAGGATCTCACGCTCTTTCTCTCTTTCTGTCCAGCATCTACTTAACCTCCAGCATTCCTCCCATGCGAGTCCAACACCTCTCCTTTATCAACTAACAGACCCCCACCCCCCATGAATCTAGAACTTCTCCTTTTGTCCTCTGCCAGCCTTCTCACATCTTCAGCAGCAGCAATAACAAAACTGCTTGAGCTGACCTGGAGCATTTCCTTTGATGTTATTCCACACTTTTCTTGACACTTTCCATTTCATTTCATATCATTGAAACAAAAAGTGTGGAATAACTTGTAAGTT
This sequence comes from Geotrypetes seraphini, assembly GCF_902459505.1. Taxonomy (NCBI): domain Eukaryota; kingdom Metazoa; phylum Chordata; class Amphibia; order Gymnophiona; family Dermophiidae; genus Geotrypetes; species Geotrypetes seraphini. Next base: position 125,856,419 of record NC_047093.1, on the reverse strand, counting down.
TCATGGCTCCACATCATTCTCCTCTTGTTTGGGCTGAGAACTTTTCAGTGGCCCCTGATGTCATAATGCCCCATTCCACCAATGCCTCAATGGCTTGGTTTCCCTATACTTGTGCCCATGTGCTAGAAGCATTTGCCTCATTGAAATGAAAAGTGTGGAATAACTTGTAAGTTTCATGACTCCACATCTTTCTCTTCTTGGTTGGGCTGAGAACTTTTCAGTGGCCCCTCATTGTGATGTCATAATGTCTCATTCCACCAATGCCTAAGAGCCAACCTTATCAGTGATGTCACTATGGCTTGGTTTCCCTATACTTGTGCCCATGTGCTAGATGCATTTGCCCCATTGAAAAGTGTGGAATAACTTGTAAGTTTCATGGCTCCACATCATTCTCTTCTTGGTCGGGCTGAGAACTTTTCACTGTCCCTCGTATTGTGATGTCATAATGCCTCATTCCACCAATGTCTAAGAGCCAACCTCATTGGTGATGTCACTGTGGCTTAGTTTCCCTATACTTGTGTCCATGTGCTAGATGCATTTGCCTCATTGAAATGAAAAGTGTGGAATAACTTGTAAGTTTCATGGCTCCACATCATTCTCTTCTTGGTTGGGCTGAGAACTTTTCAGTGGCCCCTCGTATTGTGATGTCATAATGCCTCATTCCACCAATGCCTAAGAGCCAACCTCATTGGTGATGTCACTGTGGCTTGGTTTCCCTATACTTGTGCCCATGTGCTAGATGCATTTGCCTCATTGAAAAGAAAAGTGTGGAATAACTTGTAAGTTTCATGGCTCCACATCATTCTCTTCTTGGTTGGGCTGAGAACTTTTCAGTGGCCCCTCGTATTGTGATGTCATAATGCCTCATTCCACCAATGCCTAAGAGCCAACCTCATTGGTGATGTCACTGTGGCTTGGTTTCCCTATACTTGTGCCCATGTGCTAGATGCATTTGCCTCATTGAAAAGAAAAGTGTGGAATAACTTGTAAGTTTCATGGCTCCACATCATTCTCTTCTTGGTTGGGCTGAGAACTTTTCAGTGGCCCCTCGTATTGTGATGTCATAATGCCTCATTCCACCAATGCCTAAGAGCCAACCTCATTGGTGATGTCACTGTGGCTTGGTTTCCCTATACTTGTGCCCATGTGCTAGATGCATTTGCCTCATTGAAATGAAAAGTGTGGAATAACTTGTAAGTTTCATGGTTCCATATCATTCTCTTCTTGGTCGGGCTGAGAATTTTTTAGCAGCCCCTTGTATTCCTGATGCCTGGTTTATGTAGTGCTGTCATTAGCCCTGGTAGAGTACTATATATGAAAGATTACTCCTGTCCAAAATGACATGATCTTTTTGTACATCAGCCTTTTAATGTGATCCTTTTTCCGGTAAGTATTATATGTGACTCAAAAGATTTTTTTTCTCAAATTCAGTCTTATGACTAGAAAAAAAACAGCAGTGAAGAATTCCTATTTCACTATCCTCAAAAGTGCCACTGTGGCATTTCCGTCATAACACGGGATTTTCCCAGTTAGAGGACTTTTCCTGAATTCCTGGCTCTAATTTACATTTCTGTTTTTAGAAAGCTTGGCTTATTTTCTCCGGTTGTCATTTCTTATGCCTGGCAATGCTGAAACCATAAATATGCAATTTCCTGAAGTGGAAGCCCAAGTAAAGGCAAGCGAAGTTGACTCTGAAGAAGCTGGCAAAAACCAGTTTGGTTCAAGTAAGGACCTTCTACTGCCATGATGCAAAGATCTGCCCTCATTCATTTTCTTAGCCTTAGATTGTTTTTCCAGAGTAAATAGCGTTTTACAGTCTTCCTGTGAGCTTCAATTCACATAGGCAGGTCTTGAATAATCTTGTAAAAGTTTCTGCAGCTGCTCATGACCACATAATCCAAGTGCATTAGAAAGAGTGGGAGCCCTCTGGGACAAATAGGAAAAAATGCTTGAGGATCTGAATTGTAATCTGCATAGAACTGTAGGACACAGAAGAACCCACTCGCTAATCTCTCACCCATCATCCAAAAATGTCAAACGAAAAAAACTTTATGACAGCCTAATAGCCTCCAAAGCAGATAGACTGGACAGACAAATCACCACCCTGTTATCTTCAACTATGAACTACAAAACCTTCAAGAGAGAGATTAAAACCATACTCTTCAAAAACACATAAAACCTATCCAGCACGACCAATCCCAACCCAACATCCAACACTCTCTGTACCCTTAGTACTCTCTAATATTCTTCTATCGACCAAACGTTATCTAAAACCCCATAATTCACCCTATTCTTATCTCCTAAAGACCTCCACTTCCCGTTGGTAACTCTTTACCCAACGTTTTATTACCTTAAAAATTTTATGTCGTCGCTTATTCTATTCCTTCAAATTTTGAATGTAATTCTTGTTTTAGTTTGGATGTAATCCGCCTTGAACCGCAAGGTAATGGCGGAATAGAAATCACTAATGTAATGTAATATAAATAAATAAATAGATAAAAACTGCTGGACCTCCCATTCCATGGTACTTCAGTGAAAATTGACAGTTTATTAAAAAACTTTTCATACTACATTATCAAGCTTCGGTCCTGGGCGATGATGCAGCCAAGACCAAGCTTTTATGGCTCGACCCAAAGCTAGACTCGGGAGAATCTTTGAAAATTTGAGTTTGCCTCGCTAATATTGGGTACTGTCATTGACTCATCTCTCACATTTAAGGATCAACTAAATTCTCTTGTTAAAAAGGGTTTCTTCGGCCTCTGTATTCTAAGAAGAGTGAAAGCGCTCTTTCATCAGCAACACATCAAGGTTGGATTATTGTATCTGGGTCTTTCAAAGGTCAGTTTGCAGAGGCTTCAGTTGATACAGAACACCGCTGCTAGGCTTATTTTCGGTAAGGGTAAATTCAACCATGTAACCCCATTGCTTAAGGAATTACATTGGCTTCCAGTGTATCTTAGAATCCAATTCAAATGCATTTACGTTGCATTTAAGATCCAATTCGGCATATTTATCACTCTGGTCCCTATAGACTGGAATGTGCATAGATCTCATCTTGTTAGAAGTTCCCCAAAATTAAAACTTACATTTCCTTCCCTTAGGGATAAAAACAGAACTTTCAAGAGATTCAGTTACTCTCTCGCTCTCAAACTAACTGAGCTCTGAATGAGTTACCGCTTCCATCGAGAAGTTCAGGCCCCTTCGTTGTATTCCGGAAAGCTCTGAAAACTTTCTTGTTTTCCAGACACTTTGGAAACTAAATCATTTTAATTCATATTCTCTTTTATGTTTATGTATTATGTTCATTTTATTGTTAACCGAGTCGAGCTCCTTTGGGTTGAAGGCCTGGTCTAGAAAACTAAGGCCTCCTTTTACGAAACTGCGATAGCAGTTTATAGCGTGGGGAGCCGCGCGGAATGGCCCGCGCTGCTCCCGATGCTCATTGAGTTCCTATAAGCGTCGGGAGCAGCACGGGCCATTCAGCGCGGCTCCCTGTGCTAGAAACTGCTATCGCAGTTTTGTAAAAGAGGGGGTAAGTTTTTTTTTTAGTTTAGTTTGATTATTTCGATCAAAACACCATCAGTGTTTTCAGTGGCGGAATGAGGCTGAGTGGCACCCTGGGCAGTGGTGCCCCTCTTCTGCCCTCTTCCCCACCCCCCTGTCGCGCACGCACATCAGTCATTTTGAGTAGCGAGACTGCCAGCAACTTACTACCTGCATTGGCTTTCTAGGTGTGGGTCCCAGAAGTGATGTCAGAGAGCACTGAAGCCAACGCGGGCAGTAAGTTGGTGGCTGCTCACGCCCAAGTTGGAAGGGGGAAAGGGTGCACATGAGGCAGGGAAAGGAGTGAGAAGGGGGAGGGGGGAGGGGGAGCAGAGGAGGAGGACGTTTGCTGGCACCCTGAGGAAGATGACGTCCAGGGCAGACCACCCCCACTTACTACGCCACTGAGTGTTTTTGAGAGTTCAGAAGTACGCAAGTTGTAATCACTGCTTTGAATCCCACTTTCCCAGGAAGGCTTTTCCTGAATGCAGAAGGAATGCTCACGTTATTACACAAAATACATTTTCCTACACTTTGGTAGATAGTTTGAAAATTCCCCAGATATGACCTCTGAATCAAAGGGAGCCAATTCAAATTTAAATTTTTGCATGCATATGGCAATGAAAGGGCAGGGGAAGAGAGTGCAGCAAGGCTGTTTTAAATGCTTCAGCCTATTGCCACGTTACAAATGAATCAATTTCCTATTTTGCAAACCACTCTGAATGTGTAAATCATATCGTGCTAGATAGTTAACCCCGGAACTGACAGACATCTGAAAGGAAGCACTAGACACTGCGACTGAGATCACAGGGGGCTTGGAGGTATAGCCACAATATTTAAATGTGGGTTTAAAAAAAAAAAAAAAAAGCAACTTATACTCTGAGGATTAGGCAAAGAGCTGTGACTCAATCTTGCTCAATGTACCACTTTTTTAAGGCAATTTGTTGAAGAAACAGGAAGCTTGCTCTTCACTCACATTGACTTTCTCTTTTTTGAGTAAGGCATTTCTTGTTACCTCAGATGCCATGATTCAGCTTATTCATAATATTTTGTGGAATGCTGGAAAACAACAGTGATATTCTACAAGGAGGGATGAGATGCTCATTAGCATATAGTCTAAATTCTAGTTTTCTATCCACATTATCAGAAAATACTACCCTGTTTCCCCGATGGTAAGACACTGTCTTATTTTTTTTGGAAGGCCAAAATATGCTCTAGGGTTATTTTCGGGGGGATGCCTTATTTACATTTTTTTCTAAAAAGGGGGGGCTGTCTTATTTGACGGCTGAAGAATCGGTCGGCCGAAAAATCGTACCGTGTATGGCCAGCTTTATCCATCATACCATATATTGTACCATTTAATGTCCCCAATGTTCTCCATCAGGGAAACACAGTAAAGAGATTATTCTGTAGTGCAGCATCAGAGGGGACTTGACAATGTGAAACCATTGTTTATATACCGTATGCATTTTAAACAGGCTTTATATACAGTAAGTGGTATTGCTCACAGCAAAAGAAACCTGTCTGCGTGTCTCACTTTTGGATGTTCTGGCCGTGAACAAACTCCTGCAGTCTCCGTTAGGGAGGGATGAGGGAAGCTGCCTGTGTTTCCTTGCGCGGAGTCACGTGCGCGCGCTGCAGTCCTGTCACTTCCTCCTCTTCACTTCATGACGAGGCGCGGCACGCAGCCATGGAGGCAAATACGGTAGACGGAGGGACCACACGGAGTCACCCACTGTACCACCCGATTCGGGTAAGCGCAGGTATCGGTGGGTGGCTTATTTGCGGGGGGGTGCCTTATTTTACATTTTTTTCTAAAAAGGGGGGGCTGTCTTATTTGATGGCCCTGCCTTATCATCGGGGAAACAGGGTATGGAGTTGGTATTCAGTAAAGCAGTTCTGTATGCTTGTATATAATAATAATAATAATAATAACTTTATATACCACTGTATGATTTTTTTTTTTTTAAATAGGCACTTAAAAGGCAGTTCTATAAGTTGGCAACAAAATTTAGGCTTCCAAAAAAATAGGAGACAATGGGGATCATTTTCAAAATTAAAAAAAATTCTTCTATGTTTATTACCGATTTAATATCTTATTGTGATATGATATACTCGGAAGGAGCTGTCACTTATTTTTTTCTTGTTGGGCTTTCTCAGAAGCCTTTTGCTGTTTATTTTATATCTATAAAATCAATAAAAATATTTTGAACTTAAAAAAAAAAAATAAAAAAAAAAATTCTCCAAAAGTGACATTTCTTGCTCAAATGTCCAACTCACTATTTTGAAACCCCCACATTTTAGATGTCTTTTTAAGTTGTTGGTCCCCTCTTCATCTAAATTTCAAAGGGGTGCGTTGAAGGCATGTTTGGGGTAGGCTTAGGGCTGGCGTAGTACGCGGACATTTTGCATCAATAATTGAACATTTAACAAGGCGTCCAGGGCACCATTTTGGGACTAGACCACTTTTCAAAACGAGTAACGGTCAAAAAAGGTGCTCAAACTGATCAGATGACCACTGGGGGGGATTCAGGCATGACCCCCTCCCACCACACAAAGATATGAAAGAAACAGTGGGTACAGTAAGTTTGGGGTGAGTTTTGAAGGGCTCATCATACAATTTGAGGGGGTGCCGAAAAGTTCTCAACCCATCTAAGAAGGGAATGACATGGAGATATAGAGAATGACACGGGGAAAAAAAATCTGTCCCTGTCACTGCCCCATCACCAGACCACCGTCCCCTTCACCGCCCCGTCCTCGCAGCATCCACCCTTCCCTCTCGCCACCTCACTGCCCTTTGGTGCTCCTCGCGTGGTCCGGGAATCTCCCTCCCTCCCCCTTACCTTTGCGGCGCGTTTTAAGGTTTGATTAGCTTGTTGAAAGCCGCCAGAGTGTTCGTGCAGTCATGTGCGTGTGTGGGCGGAAGCTTCTCCTCTGACAGAGTACCCAAGAACGGGACTTGGGGGTAATAGTGGACAAGACAATGAAGCTGTCGGCACAGTGTGCAGCGGCTGCTAAGAGAGCGAATAGAATGCTGGGTATAATCAAGAAGGGTATTACAACCAGAACAAAAGATGTTATCCTGCCGTTGTATCGGGCGATGGTGCGTCCGCATCTGGAGTACTGCGTCCAATACTGGTCGCCGTACCTTAAGAAGAATATGGCGATACTCGAGAGGGTTCAGAGGAGAACGACACGTTTGATAAAGGGTATGGAAAAACTTTCATACACTGAGAGACTGGAAAAACTGGGGCTCTTTTCCCTGGAGAAGAGGAGAATTAGAGGGGATATAATAGAGACGTACAAGATCATGAAGGGCATAGAGAAAGTGGAGAGGGACAGATTCTTCAAACTTTCGAAAACTACAAGAACGCGAGGGCATTTGGAAAAGCTGAAAGGGGACAGATTCATAACCAATGCTAGGAAGTTTTTCTTCACCCAGCGGGTGGTGGACACCTGGAATGAGCTTCCAGAGGGTGTGATAGGACAGAGTACGGTAATAGGGTTCAAGAAGGGATTGGACAATTTTCTGAAGGAAAAGGGGATAGAAGGTATAGATAGAGGACTACTACACAGGTCCTGGACCTATTGGGCCGCCGCCCGAGCAGACTGCTAGGCACGATGGACCTCTGGTCTGACCCAGCAGAGGCACTTCTTATGTTCTTAAAATGACTGATGTGAGTTCCCATAGTAACCTTGAGCGACTGCCATGAGTTTGGTTTATATTCGAGTCAATCTTTTTCCCTCCTTTTTTAGGGAAAAAGGTTACTTCAGTATATATTCAAATGGGTTTATATTTGAGTATATACATTAGTGTGAAAAGTTCGAAAAAGGTCAAAATGTTAGTGCTCTAACTCTTGCTAGTATGAATCATTACCTAGTACATATTCAGAATATGTGTGGTCAGAGGAAGAGCAAGATGACTCTTTTTAAACTAGTCAAAACCACCTTTTCTGTTTTCCCCATTTCTTGAAGTCTGTTACTCAAAACTCTGCCTGAATGCTGACCTCAATCTGCTTTGAGTTGGAGATCTAATAACCAGTTACAATAGCTGCCAAGGGAGCTAGCAAAAAAATTCTAATAAAACTAAACTGAAACGTTTTGCTGTCAGGAAAAAAGACTCCCCGTTTGCTATCTTTTAGGGAGAATGACACGAACAAGGAAAAATGTCAACATTATTTAGATCTCAGGAGGAACAACAAAAGAGTTCTCCTTCCTGAAATATGAGAAACCTGAATATTTCTTACTATGTGAATCGAATCAACGCTGCAATAGATCTCAAAGTAAAATTGTACTTTCCGATCACTGTGCAGTATTTCAAGAAAAGCATGGCAAAATACGAAGGATATAGCAAAATAGGTAGCATGGAAGAATAGTCATAAAATATGATATCCTGCATATACTCAAATATAAACTGGGATATTTGGGCCTTGGTTTATATTTGAATTCACTACGTGGTTTAAAAAAATATCCACATTTAAGCCTACCGGGCTTTGGGGAATGAAGTCATAGGTCAGGGGCAGTTCCGACATTTTTTCCTACCTATGTTGTCTTGATTTTCATATAGGCTCTCTATCAGCTAAATTATGTGTTTGGGTATTCCCATTAGCACTAGAGTTCTCCATAGTTTATTGTAATCCACACAGTCAAAAGCTTTGCTATAGTTGATGAAGGGGGTTTTGGTATTCTTTGCTCTTTTCCAATATTCATCTAACATTGGACTAGGACTCGAGCACGAGTTGATGGCACCTAACAACCTTTGTCGCTCGGTTTCTGCTTTCCTCATCTTGTCGTTTTCTTCCTTCCATCCACTGTCTGCCCCTTCCAGAAACTGTCTGCCAACCCTCTTCCATCTTTCCATTTCTCCTCCTGCCCTCCCCCTGCCCCCTTGGTGCCATCCATCTTCTTCTCTCTGTTCCTCCCAAGGTCTGGCATCTCTGTCCTTCCATTTCCCTCTCTCTTCTCATTTCCTCCACTCAGATCTGATATTTCTGTCTTCTTCCCCCTTTCCCCTCATGCTCTGGCAGCTCTATCTTCTCTATTTTCTTCTGTCTAAATCAATGGTTCCCAACCCTGTCCTGGAGGACCACCAGGCCAGTCAGGTTTTCAGGATAGCCCTAATGAATATGCATGGAGCAGATTTGCATGCCTGGCACCTCCATTATATCCAGATCTCTCTCATGCATATTCATTAGGGCTATCCTGAAAACCCGACTGGCCTGGTGGTCCTCCAGAAGAGGATTGGGAACCATTGGTCTAAATTAAATTCTCTCTTACTATTAAGTCCTCAGTTTCCCTCTTTTCACTGTGCCTACCCACAGATTGCCACCCCTTTCCTTCACCCCTCCACTAACTCACTAACTCTCTTCTTCCAGCATATGCCCTTTTTCTTTATCCCCTCCTTCCATCCAGTATGTGTTCTCTTTCTCACCTTGAGAATGGGCTACTGGGCTTGGTGGACCATTGATCTGACCTAGTAAGTCTATTCTTATGTTCCGGGTTGAGCACCTTTAATAGAATGGGGGAGATAGGTTCAAAACAAATGCAAGGAAGTTTTTTTTCACCCAAAGGGTAGTGGACACTTGGAATGCGCTACCGGAGGAAGTGATCAGACAGAATACGGTACAAGGATTCAAACAGGGATTGGATGGATTCCTGAGGGATAAAGGGATCGTGGGATACTGAGGGAGGAGCTGGGAGGTAACACAAGTATAGGAAGTAAATCAGGTAATGAATATAAACTAACCTGGTCGTGCATGTGCAAGACCGGAGGGCTAGGACTTCGATAGGAAGGCAGGACTTAAATGGGAAACCAAGGTGGCAAGGGAGCCCCTTCTGATGATTCAGACAGGTCTTGACCTGTTTTGGGCCGCCGCGGGAGCGGACTGCTGGGCGGGATGGACCTGTGGTCTGACCCAGTGGAGGCACTGCTTATGTTCTTATGTTCTTATGTTCTTAACAATTTACTGAACATAGCTCTAATGGTTTTAGTACACACTAGAGAGTTGCGCGGAGACAGAAATCCCACCCGTCCCCGCCAGGATCCTCTCCGTCCTCACCTGTCCCCGTCAGGATCCTCTCCCCGCCAGGATCCTCTCCATCCCCACCCGTCCCCGCCAGGATCCTCTCCATCCCCACCCGTCCCCACCAGGAATTACCTCCATACCCGCCCATCCCCATAAAAAGCAGCAATTCCTTCTGACAGGATCATCAATTCCACAGTTTCTTTTGTGTTTGCGCTGCTGTTTTCCTTGTGGAATCTCTTTGGTGGAACCCTTTTTTTGTTTTCTGTTCAGGTAATTAACTTATAAACCCCCTCTTTTACTAAGGCTGACGTGTCCATTATATTATATGGACGAACCCTTCTTCCAAAGCCTTCCATCCCCGTGGGAGTCCCGTGGGCCAGAGGGGGGTCCTCGTGGGAGTCCCGTGGGTTAGGGGGGGATTCCCAGAATCCCCGTTCCCGTGCAGACCTCTAGTACACACTAGCAAGGTTGAGCATGTTTGTAACTCTAGCTGTTTGTGTATTTTGGGGTATTTTTGCATTTTATTGTGCACATAGTCCCCCAAATACCTTGACACTAGTATATAGCTCACACAGTCTGAGTTGTCTGCCCTGCTTTAGAAAATTACGGTATACCAAAGTAGTGAACAACACGGTTTGTATGAAGGAGAAAATGGTTCTCGTTAGCTGCTGCCTGCCTTTTGTAAACTCTAAGCACCACTTGAAAAAAACAGCTGCTCATCCTGAATTTATTAAAATCATGTGTTCCGAGACACAGATGGAAGGGAATTCCTTTCCTTTCTGGCATCATAAAAAAGCTCATTTATTTTCTTATGCTGAAAGAGTGCAGTCTGCGCATACATGACATCAGTGCCGTCTGTGTAGCACCAAGGCTGACTCACAGCTTTGGCTCAACAAAAGAACTGGATTTTCTTTGCACGCACCAAAGCTTAAATTGCTTTAAGGCAGTGTTATTCACAACAACATCATGATTATGCAAAAAAAACAAAAAACCACCCCCACAGGAATTCTATTGAAAAAAAAATCTTTAAATAAAACAGTCTCCAACCCTGGTGGTCACTCGATTGCACAATCCAAATCAAATAATGCAAGCAAAATCCGAGTAATCCTTTCCTTCCCAAGTCAACCTTTTAAAGTAGCGTTTCCTCTCTTCTGCTGGTGTGACAGCCATTTCACAAGTGCAGCCACAAGGGGCAGGAGTGAGTGGGCTTTGCTCCTGCCCCCAACAACCCCATTAGGTTAGGGCCACCAGGGAGGCAGGTGTTCAGTAAATGGTATGACCATGTAACTCCTTACTTGATTGAATCGCACTGGCTCCCCATTACCCATCGCATTACTTATAAAATTTTGCTTCTGGTATTTAAAACTCTATCTACGAGTGAACCATCATTTATAAATCGGATGCTTATCCCGTATAATTTATCACGCACACTTCGATCTTTAGCGCAAGGATTATTGGTAGTCCCTTCTTTAAAAGTGGTAGGCACCAGACGTCATGACATGTTTTCAATAGTGGCCCCCCCCCAAACTTGGAACTCCCTACCACAATACATAAGAGATGAAAAGGAACTCAGTCTTTTAAAAAATAAACTAAAAACTTTCCTTTTTAAAGATGCCTTTAGTCTCTAAAATAAAGACAATTTAAACAGTGTAGCCAAGTCATCCCTCCTTATGTATTTTCCTTGAATGTTCCCTTTTCTTTTTTCCAAAACATTTACTATGTAACTTTTCCCCTTTTATCCTTTTTGTGTTTTTGTTTCGTCTGTTTAAGAGTCTGTTTTTTAATATAATATTATTTGCATGGTTTTTTTTAATATGTTTATATAAAGTATTGTAACTCGCTTAGTAAATTATGGATAGGCGATTCATCAAATTAATAAATAAACATAACAAGGAAATTAGAGATACTTTACAGATTTTTGCTACTAAACATAACTTAGCAAACCATCAACAAGGAAAACAATGCTGAACGTTTTTGATTGTAAAACCAAGTTGATGTTCAGATTTACAAGTTCTGACCATGACACCCTGGTTTAATAAAAGTCAATATTTTCATATGTAATTAAAAAGTTATAAATTTAACAATTCTATGTTTCCTGAGATACAGTACGAGGGGCCACTGAAAAGTTCTCAGCCCAGCCAAGAAGAGAATGACGTGGAGCCATGAAACTTCAAAGTTATTCCACACTTTTCATTTCAATGAGGCAAATGCATCTAGCACATGGGCTCAAGTATAGGGAAACCAAGCCATTGTGACATCACCAACGAGGTTGGCTCTTAGGCATTGGTGGAATGAGGTATTATGACATCACAATACGAGGGGTCGCTGAAAAGTTCTCAGCCCAGCCAAGAAGAGAATGACGTGGAGCCATGAAACTTCAAAGTTATTCCACACTTTTCATTTCAATGAGGCAAATGCATCTAGCACATGGGCTCAAGTATAGGGAAACCAAGCCATTGTGACATCACCAACGAGGTTGGCTCTTAGGCATTGGTGGAATGAGGTATTATGACATCACAATACGAGGGGTCGCTGAAAAGTTCTCAGCCCAGCCAAGAAGAGAATGATGTGGAGCCATGAAACTTACAAGTTATTCCACACTTTTCATTTCAATGAGGCAAATGCATCTAGCACATGGGCTCAAGTATAGGGAAACCAAGCCATTGTGACATCACCAACGAGGTTGGCTCTTAGGCATTGGTGGAATGAGGTATTATGACATCACAATACGAGGGGTCGCTGAAAAGTTCTCAGCCCAGCCAAGAAGAGAATGATGTGGAGCCATGAAACTTACAAGTTATTCCACACTTTTCATTTCAATGAGGCAAATGCATCTAGCACATGGGCTCAAGTATAGGGAAACCAAGCCATTGTGACATCACCAATGAGGTTGGCTCTTAGGCATTGGTGGAATGAGGTATTATGACATCACAATACGAGGGGTCTCTGAAAAGTTCTCAGCCCAGCCAAGAAGAGAATGACGTGGAGCCACGAAACTTACAAGTTATTCCACACCTTTTTTTTTTTTTTCACACTTTTTGTTTGACTTCATATCATTGAAATGAAAAGTGTCAAGAAAAACGTGCAATAACTTGTAAGTTTCGTGGCTCCACATCGTTCTCTTAGTTGGACTGAAAACGTTTCAGCAGCCCCTTGTATACAGTATCATTATCAAGGACAGATTGCATTAATAAGGAACAATTGATTCATCTGGACTTTTATAATTATTTTAATACTTTTTTTTTTTACTTTAAAATCTGTTATTTGTACCATGGAGTGCACTAGGACTGGATTTGTATTAGATTGTTTGTCTTGACCTTGTATGTTTAAGTAGATTATAAATATCTTAAGAGGACAATTTTTGATGTCTCTTTCAGTGAAAAGCTTTCCGAGAATGAATAATGTTGCTTTCATTAGATATGTTTTCTGTGTTTTCCTTGTAAATGTTTTGCTCTTATTAAAGATAAGAAATATCATTTCTTTGAACCTTTGTAGAATTTCCTAAATTCACAGGGATGTTCAGAACCTACTATTAAGTTGAATTCACAGAACATAAGAACATAAGCAATGCCTCCGCTGGGTCAGACCTGAGGTCCATCGTGCCCAGCAGTTCGCTCACGCGGTGGCCCAACAGGTCCAGGACCTGTTAATCCTCTATCTATACCCCTCTATCCCCTTTTCCAACAGGAAATTGTCCAATCCTTTCTTGAACCCCAATACCGTACTCTGCCCTATTACGCTCTCTGGAAGCGCATTCCAGGTGTCCACCACACGTTGGGTAAAGAAGAACTTCCTAGCATTCGTTTTGAATCTGTCCCCTTTCAACTTTTCCGAATGCCCTCTTGTTCTTATATTTTTTGAAAGTTTGAAGAATCTGTCCCTCTCTACTCTCTCTAAGCCCCTCATGATCTTATAAGTCTCTATCATATCCCCTCTAAGTCTCCTCTTCTCCAGGGAAAAGAGACCCAGTTTCTCCAATCTCTCAGCGTATGAAAGGTTTTCCATCCTCTTTATCAGACACGTCGCTCTCCTCTGAACCCTCTCGAGTAACGCCATGACTTTCTTAAGGTACAGCGACCAATATTGGACGCAGTACTCCAGATGTGGACGCACCATCGCCCGATACAATGGCAGGATAACTTCTTTCGTTCTGGTTGTAATACCCTTCTTGATTATGCCTAGTATTCTGTTTGCCTTCTTAGCGGCCGCTGCGCACTGTGCTGTCGGCTTCATTGTCATGTCCACCATTACCCCCAAGTCCCTTTCTTGGGTACTCTCATTTAATAACATCTCTCCCATCGTATAGTTGTACCTCGGGTTTCTGTTTCCCACATGTAATACTTTACATTTCTCAATGTTGAACTTCATCTGCCATCTCGTCGCCCATTCCCCTAGTTTGTTCAAGTCCCTTTGCAATTCTTCGCAGTCCTCTTTAGTCCGAGCTCCACTAAATAGTTTGGTGTCGTCCACAAATTTTATTATTTCGGACTTTATCCCTGTTTCTAGATCATTTATGAATATATTAAATAGCAGCGGCCCAAGGACCAAGCCCTGCGGGACCCCACTCGTGACTCTCCTCCAATCCGAGTAGTGGCAATTCACTCCTACCCTCTGTTTCCTACCCGCCAACCAGTTTCTGATCCATCTATGTACGTCTCCTTCCACCCCTTGGTTCTTCAGTTTCCGGAGTAGGCTTAAATAATAATTTGATTGACACCCTTATTTTCCTTTAATTTATCTTTGTTTCTAATATCAGATAGATATTGTCTTCACCTGGTTGCTCTCTAGTCTGAAAATCCTTGGTCCTTGTCCAAAAGTCCTACATGAAATCCTGTCATTAGTGCCTCTAGGAAGGGACCCAGGCACCAGTCAGGGGTCTCAAAGTCCCTCCTTGAGGGCTGCAATCCAGTCGGGTTTTCAGGATTTTCCCAATGAATATACATGAGATCTATGTGCATGCACTGCTTTCAATGCATATTCATTGGAGAAATCCTGAAAACCCGACTGGATTGCAGCCCTCAAGGAGGGACTTTAAATCTAACCTTAAGGCTTTTCTATTTAAAGATGCTTTTACTACTTGACTCCTCTTTTCCCATTTCTCATCTCTCCTTTTTCTGCACAAACATAACCCCCCTTCCTATTGTGTTGTTCCTTTTTTAAAAAAATTTGTTTTATTAGGCAACTACTGTAACTAATAGCCCCTCCCTACCTCTTGTTCCAAGTCTTATCCAACGTTTATATGTTTGAGGCCCTTAAACAACCATGTTTTTGCTTTTACATACTGTGTGTATGTACACCACCTAGACTGTTTAATAGGTGGTATATCAAAATATAAATAAACTTGAAACCGAGTCGCAACTAAAAATAAACCCACCGGCAATAAAAAAAATTTAAAGCGGTACATGCTTAATTGCCAGCAACAGAGAAAGTATAGAAAATCAACTAAACTCACCTCTGGGGGTTGAAAGAAGACTGTTCCTGTCAACATTAGAAGCCAGTGTATATGGGAAAGGAGAGAAATTAGAAGACACCTACATCCCTTCAATACTGAAGGGAGGGTGGGGAAGGGACCTGGGGGTGGGCCAAAGTTGGCACTGCTCAGCCAGATACCCCTTAGCTCCACTGAAGTAAGCCCCAGGAGCTCAGAGCCAGATTAGCAGAAGTCAGGAGCTAGAAGACTGACATCCATCCACCTGCTGAAGATAGAGCATACTAATAAGAGGACCTGTAAATTAGTTCTCTTTCTCCACCTGCTGGCAGAAGGACACAACCCACTAGTCTCTGGTTTCATCTGCTGCTGGCGCTAAGGAAATCTTTTTTTAGGGTGGGGTTGGGGGTTCTCTTTACATGCATGCCCTAGGAAGTTCTGACTCCTTTAGTGACCAGCATTAACAGCATGCATATAATTTGCATGCTGCTAGTGTTGAGCATTGGTCATTAAAAGCAGACCAGTGTTTCTCAGCAGTGCAATTTTGTGCATCTGCCCCTCAGTTTATTTATTAGTTGTCTATATGGAATCGTGTCAAAAGACTTTGCTAAAGTCCACCAACATACCTAGCGCTCTCCCGTGATCAATTCTGTGATCACCCAGTCAACAAAATTAATCAGATTTGCCTGACAAGACCTGCCTCTAGTAAAACCACACTGCCTCGGGGCCTTTAATCCATTGGATTCCAGATACTTCATTATTCTCTGTTTTAAAAGTGTTTTCTCTTAATTTACTTCCACAGAAGTCAGACTTACCAGCCTGCATTTATTTTTATTTAAGCTAGCCCTTTAATTGGCAGATGGTGAAATAGGTTCTTTATCTAACTTGATGTTGAATGAGAGCAACGAGGCCTAGTAACAGGCATTTGGAGATGCAGATCTCCCTTAAGAGCCATAGGAGACAAATGTTGCTTCTAAGCAATAATGCCAAATAAAGGGTTATTTATATAACGCCTATCAACGGAGATTGTCAAATTGGTTTACATTCATGTACTTATACATTTTTCCCATCCTCTTCCTTATTTGGAGAGGGACCACAACTCCCCTTCTCTAGTCCTCTGGGACAATTCCTGACTGTAGAGAAAACCATTTATTTTTTTTGGTCCTGCCCTAGTCTCACCTCAAACATACCCAGACCCTGCCCCCTTCCAAATGTATATTTTTGAGATTTAGGGGGAAGTTATCAATGTGTGCTAGTTTACTGTTAACCCCAGTTTTTAGTAAGTAGGCCTCATGCCTAAAATAGTACGAGTTAGTGGTAAAACAACATGTCATAACGTTAAATCATGCGGATAACTATTACCCTTGGAAAAGTATATCCCAGCTTTGTAAAATCGAAATTTAAACCTTTTTTTCTCTGCAGACTTCCCCAATGACTTATAGACAATGTGGAAGATAAAGGTGGTTTCAATAGAGACAGATCTTTATTTTTCTTTCTTGTACTCTTTCATGTTTCTATTTATCCAAGTTTTGAAATTGACTCTAGGAGACAGTTTAAATACACATGGAAACCATTTCACTTAATCCTAGAGTAGTTTTCCATATGCTGGAGAGAACAAGGAGTGAAGCTAGACTTTTGAATACTGTATTCACTAGCCTAGGGCCTGTGTGTGAAAACAGGAGTAGACATAACATTTTTCAACAACCTTTGCATGGTATGATCAATTGAACCCACTCTTTGCCTCAAAAAATAGAAAATCAGAGAGAAACGGACATTTATTTATAAGCCAGTACAAAGCCTTTGAGCAAACTTTATTCCGACTTTCACATTGGACTTCTGCAAAGTAGATAGCAGTACTTTAGAAGAGGAGTTCAACCAGTAAATATTACGAGGGTCATTTCATAAATAATGCACACAATTTTTTAAATTTACATGTTTTATTTTTTTTTTCAAGTATTTCTTTACAATCCTTCAATATTACATTAGTGATTTCTATTCCGCCATTACCTTGCGGTTCAAGGTCTCCCTGCTTTGCAATGACTGAGTCCCAACGTCTGGGAAGCTTCATTATTCCATATCCAAGACACTATTTTTGTTCAGTTGCTGAATGGCTTGGGTAATGGCGGAAGAAGGCTCTTCCAGAGATGCAAAACGATGTCCATGCATAGGTTATTTCAACTTTGGAAAAAGGTCGAAGTCTGGTGGACTAATGTCTGGACTGTAGGGAGCATGAGGTAACACCTCCCAGCCGTATTCACGTTGTTTTTCAGTGACGACATTCACTATGTGCGAGCAAGCGTTGTTGTGAAGAATGAGTGGCCCATCCAAGAGCAACTGTGGTTGGGTTTTGTGCATTTTTTGCAAAAAATCATGATAATACACTGCTG
Organism: Geotrypetes seraphini; assembly: GCF_902459505.1. Taxonomy (NCBI): domain Eukaryota; kingdom Metazoa; phylum Chordata; class Amphibia; order Gymnophiona; family Dermophiidae; genus Geotrypetes; species Geotrypetes seraphini. The sequence continues at coordinate 125,839,035 of NC_047093.1, read as the reverse complement.
TGACACTTCTTCCACATAGAACTTTGTCTGTGATGATAATTCCTTCATGATCATAAAAAAAATTCATCGTTTGTTTGACTTTTGATTGAGCTCATCAAAATGTTTTTGGTCGTGGGGAAGATGGAGCTCTCCGCTCGTCAATGAAAAACTACGCAAATATGGCTGGGAGGTATTACCTCATGCTCCCTACAGTCCAGACATGAGTCCACCAACTTCGACCTTTTTTCCAAAGTTGAAACAACCTATGGGTGGACATCGTTTTGCATCTCTGGAAGAGCTTTCTTCCTCATGCTCCCTTCAGTCCAGACATGAGTCCACCAACTTCGACCTTTTTTCCAAAGTTGAAACAACCTATGGGTGGACATCGTTTTGCATCTCTGGAAGAGTTTTCTTCCTCCGGTACCCGAGCCATTTGGCAACTGAACAAAAATGGTGTCTTGAATGGAATAGTGAAACTTCCCGGACGTTGGGACTCGGTCATTGCAAAGCAGGGAGACTATATTGAAGGACTGTTAAGAAATACTTGAATAAAAAAATAAAACATGTAAATTAAAAAAAAATAGTGTGCATTATTTATGAAACGACCCTCATATCTCTCTCCCTCGCACTGAAAAGCAAACAAAGAACTATATATTCTTAAAGCGGAGGGACACACCTATAACTGTAAAATTCAAATTCCTTAAAATATCGGTACCTAAGAAATAGGAAAAAAAAGGAAGATTTTTTTTTTTTTTGTAAAGATCAGAGATCATGAAATTAAATCCAGATTCAACTAGAGGCCATGGGGGATTTCCGACATGATCAGTAATACCCGAGTTTGAATCTGAGTCCTGTTTTCAGCAGTGGATGTAACAAGTTCGTTTACTTTACCAACAAAGCTTGCAGATACTGGAGCTGGAACTAAGCTGCAGCTGGCCCTTTTTTAAACTTTGGACTTGTTTTTCTTAATGTCTGAACTGTGGGAAGTTTTCCCCAATTACAGTATCAAGTTACCCAAGTTAGCATACAAGAAAAATATCCAGGATTGCAATTCCTCTCCTTTTGCCTCAACCATAATAATGAGTGAAAATAGCATCATAGGGTTGAATGTACATGATCCGGCATTGCTACGTGCAACTTGGAGCAAATTGACATGGCTGCAGTGCATTCTGCTTGGTCTGTGAGCATAGTATACACATCATAATACTGAGTGACATATTAATCCATAAAATTGTGAGGGAAGTAAGATGTGGGCTGGGATTTTGGGCTCTTATCCTAAAAGACCTGGGCAGAAAATGTTTAGGAATTAAAGTTCCAAAAGCATATACCGCATATACTTGAATATAAACCGTATATACTCAAATATAAAAGGGGGGTCCTGGGTTATATTCGAGCCAACAATACACCCCCTTCCAAAATTATCGTAGGCCGCCGCCGCCAGGCTCTGCACCCTGCCCCCCCTCCCTGCCCTAGCCTCATACTTCTACTGCCGATCCCTGTTGGAGGTGCAGCAGGCAGGAGCGAACTTTCAGAGTTCCTGCCCCGCAGCTAACCGGCTGCTGCTCGATGCTGAGCGGCTTCCTTCCTTACTGGCTCCCGCGAATCCTCGCGAGAATGAGAGATAAAATAAACAAACATCCGAAAAGTGAACACTCACTCTTTGCTCCTATATGGAAAAACCTGCTTCTGTATGGAAAAAGGGTGGAGCGAGTGTTCACTTTCCCATCAATTGTTTTAATTTCAAGAGTGCAATTTAATCTGGAGTTCCGGTACATAGATAAACAGGAATACAATTTTTTGCATATGGCGGTTTGACACTCCTTTTAGATCTTGTCTGGATGTTTCATGCTCAAACTTGAAACTCTCTTGGAAAAACTATTTTACATGCTCAAATTCTTGAAAAACCTCTTTTACATTCTCAACCTCTTGAAAAACTCTTGAAAAAAACTTTTACATGCTCAAACTTGAAACTCTTGGAAAAACTCTTTTACATGCTCAAACTCTTGAAAAACCTCTTTTACATTCTCAACCTCTTGAAAAACTCATGAAAAATATTTTACATGCTCAAACTCTTTTTCATGCTCAACCTCATGAAAAACTCTTTTACATGTGTAAATCAGGGTTTACGTTTAAAACAATCCTTTAAAAAAAATGTGTATAAGCTTATAAGACAGTGAGTACTTTCACATGGCCCACGTGTAGGCGTGGTCGAATTTGGAAAGAGTCGTGAAATATGCTTACAGGTTGTAAAATATGCATCACATTCTCCAGCTTGGAACCTGGAGCTGTTGAACTTTGTAGACATGTAGACATACCTCTGGCTGGTATAAAGTTTTCCAGAACTTTAAATGTCTTAGTGCTATAGCTATTCAAACAATATAGAAACACGATGCCAATGCTTGACAGCAACTGGAACCATGGGTTTCTGACTTGACTGGAACTACTGATAGAAACATAGGAACATAGAAGATGATGGCAGATAAGGGCCATAGCCAATCAGGTCTGCCCACTCTACTGACCCACCCCTAAGTCTACTATCCTAGGGATCCCACTCCTGGTGACAGGTTCCCTTGGCTTAACCCTCTAAGCCGGGATCCCACATGGGCATCCCATTTGCTACTAAATCAACTCCAATGCAACGATTAGCTTACTTTCTTCTACACAGAGCATTGTGGACCATAGGCAAACGCGTTAAATTGACACTCAAAAGCTTTCCAAGTGCTGCTCCTGTTCCAAGACTGTTGGTTCATTAAGCCATATGGGACTTGATTTAGTAAATGGTGTTCAAAAAATGTTGCTGAAAAAATTCTGCGTGTTGCATTATTCTATAAAGAGCACGCCGAGTCAGGCGCCATTTATAGGATAGTACTTAGAGTCAATTTGGGTGCTAAATTTTGGACATGAGGATTTATATTAACTGAAACCCGGTGCAAATCTTGGTGGATAATTTAGGTGCAGATCCCCAGAATTTAGTAATATATTGGACACATCTATAGATAATGCCCCTAACCCAGGGGTAGGCAATTCCGGTCCTCGAGAGCTGAAGCCAGGTCGGGTTTTCAGGACATCCACAATGACTATGTATGAGATGGATTTGCCTGCACTGCCTCCTTGAGATGCAAATCCATTTATTGTGGATGTCCTGAAAACCTGACCTGGCTCCAGCTCTTGAGGACCGGAACTGCCTACCCCTCACCTAACCCACCCATGACCATTTCATGGCCACACCCCCTTTGAGTTGTGTGCTATAAGATTTGCATGCAGGTTTTTATAGAATAGCAATTAGCAACATAGAAACACATGACAGATAAGACATGACAGTCTGGCCATCTGCAGTAGAGAATGACACGGAGTCAATTCAATTTCTCTGTCCCCGTCCCATTCCTGTAAGTTCTGCCTTAACTGCACAAGCCTCAAACACTTATGATTTTAAAGTGTTTGAGGCTTGTATTTATATATTGTAAACTACCTCGATTGAATAAATGATAAACAATACTATTAATTAAGTAATTAGCAGGCATGACTAGAAGTGAATCTGTCTTTTTTTTTTTTTTTTTTATAGGAGATACAACCTTTTTATCTCTAGGGCATTCATTTTTAAAATGCAAATGCTTCTAAAATTGTCCAACAGCAAATGCAAGAGGAATTTCCAGCTCAATGTTTACAACCAGCGAAGGCCTCATTTCATTATGTTGTCCAAGTTTTGCAAAACTCACACGTCTTATCAAAAAATGTTGATAGCCTGAACGGGCATGGCAGTTGTTTTGTTATGAAACTGAACAGTCTGTCCATGAACGCCTATAACAGAGGAAGTTCACAACCAAACAGAAGAGACTTCTTTTGGCCGAGGGAAATCGAACTCAAAATGGGAAGTAATGCTAACCAGTTTGGGTGATTCCGCTTGATTAATGGTATTGTCCGGGACCACATTGGAATTATTTGGCAAATGATATCATAACACCGGTAATGTTTCTTGGCAAATAATGGTTGTAAGAACTCTAAATAAGTTAGTAGATATCAACATATATGCTTTGGGGTTGGTTTTTTTAATACACACAAATGAGGAGTAGCCTATTGGTTAGAGCAGTGGTTCTCAATCCATTCCTTGGGGTCCACCCAATCAGTCGGGTTTTCAGGTTATCCACAATGAATATGCTTGACATTAAACTGTATCTATTGCCTTCTTGGCCTGCTAATCTATCTCATACCTATTCATTTCAATTGCTGCAGATGAATTTTAATTTGCAAATTGTTATCAACAGAACTGTGATTATAGCGTTTTCAGCCCTATTTTCCAAGGATACTATGGGCTCCTTTTACTAAAGGTGCGCTAGCATTTTTAGCGCACGTAGGAAATTACCGCAGCTCAATGCTGGCATTAGCGTCTAGTGCGCGGGGCAATGTAGCGAGTGCTATTCCGTGCGTTAATGCCCTAATGCAGCTTCGTAAAAGGAGCCCTATATGTTGTTATTAATGGATGAATGGGTACATATGTGGATGATGAATGGTGCATATGTTAGTTAATGGAAGAAGGTTCACCAAATGTGTAATATTTATAAATGATATTTATGAAATTGTATGTACTATTTATAACCATTATCAATATCGGAGGGTTTATGGTATTTAGATAATTGAAATAATTAAAAGAAATATTGATTTAATAAAGAATAGCCGATTTATTTATTGTAGTATAGATATTTATCGAGGACATCCTGCAAATCCAACTGGCTGGGTGTGCCTTGAAGACTGGGTTGAGAACCGTTGGGTTAGAGCTGATTGAGCTGGGAAGCCCACAGTCGAAGCCTCAACCGCAGCTTTGTAAAAGCCAGCGTTATTTATTTTATGACCGGCAGTAAATGAAAAATTTTGATTTCTGCAGCTATGACCAGATGGAATCAGTGGTGTAGCAAGAGTAGGAGACGCCTGAAGCAGTGGTTGTCTCCCTGCTCTCTCCTCTGCGCCCCCACTTCTTACCCGCCCCCTGCTCCTTCATGCCACTTCCGCACCCTGCCTTTCCCCGAACCTCTTTAAATCTTCGCCGTGACCAGCTTCTCCGGCCTGTTGCTCGTGTCAGTTTTGGCTTTCCCTCTGATGTCACTTCCTGGCTCTGCGACCCGGAAGCGATTTCAGAGGGGAGCTGGGCCAGCACGAGCAGCAGGCTGGTGAAGATTTAAAAAGGTACGGGTGGGAGTGGAAAGGGAGGGTGCGGGCGTGGTGTGAAGGAGCGGAGAGGTACCGACACCAGGGGCGGTCTGCCCCCCCTTTACTTCACCACTGGATTGAATGCATATTATTTCAAACTTTTGGGGGGAAAATTCAGTCTTTTTTTTGTCTTGGGGGGGAAAACGAGGATATTGGTTGCAACTAGCTACAGGAAAGACATTCAGGCCTAGGTTCTAAAAAAAAAAAAAAAACCCCAAAACAAAAAACACGTTAAAAAGCAATGGTCTGCTATAGCAGCCGTTCTGAGAGCGAATATAAAAAGCGAGTCATTCTCCAAAAAATGCTTATGTAAATGACGTTGGCGGACAGTAGCGAAGACTCGCTAAATTTATATGTGCTCCTTGCTGGTGAGAGTGATGGGCACATGCGCAGAAAAAAAAACACGACCCCCCCCCCAAAAAAAAAGTCTTTCCCCTTCAGTACCTTGAATGTTTCGATCATGTCCCCTCTCAATCTCCTCTCTTCAAGGGAGAAGAGGCCCAGTTTCTCTAATCTCTTACTGTATGGCAACTCCTACAGCCCCTTAACCATTTTAGTCGCTCTTCTCTGGACCCTTTCGAGTAGTACCATATCCTTCTTCATGTACGGCGACCAGTGCTCCAGCCAGTTTTTAATCCACGTGACTATTTCACCCTCGATTCCATGGCTTGTAATTTTCTGAAGTAGTCGTTCATGCAGAACCTTGTCGAACGCCTTCTGAAAGTCTAGATATACAATGTCGATCAGGTCGCCCTTGTCTATCTGCCTGTTCACTCCCTCGAAGAAGTGCAGCAAGTTTGTCAGACAAGATTTGCCTTTGCTGAAACCGTGCTGGCTGGTCCTCAGACCGTATCCGTCAAGGTGATCAATAATATGGTCCTTTATCAGCGCCTCTACCATCTTTCCCAGTACCGAGGTCAGACTCACCGGTCTGTAGTTTCCCCGGTCTCCCCTCAAAACTTTTTGTGAAGATTTGTGTTACATTCGCCACCTTCCAGTCCTCCGGAATCTTTCCCGATTTGATCGACAGATTGGCTATTAGTTGAAGCAGTTCAGCTATGGTCCCTTTCAGTTCCTTGATGACCCTCGGATGGATGCCATCTGGCCCCAGGGATTTATCGCTCTTGAGCCTATCAATCTGCCTGCATACCTCTTCTAAACTAACCGTTAACCCTGTCAGTTTCCCGTTTTCACTTCCAGCATTAGTCTGAAGAGTTCCGGAATGCTGTGTTTATCCTCTTCAGTAAATACAGATGCAAAAAACGTGTTCAGTCTGTCAGCGATTGCTTTGTCCTCCTTTAGCGCTCCCTTTATTCTTTGATCATCCAACGGTCCCACCGCTTCCTTTGCGGGTCGTTTCCTTTTAATATATCGAAAGAACGGCTTGAAGTTTTTCACCTCCTTGGCTATTTTTTTCCTCGTAGTCTCTTTTGGCCCCTTTTACTGCCTTGTGGCACCTGCGTTGATGTTGTTTGTGCTTATTCTAGTTTTTGTCCATTTTTGATCTTTTCCATTCCTTAAACAAGGATTTTTTTGTCTCTGATTGCTTCCTTAACCTCTACAGTGAGCCACGCCGGTTCTTTATTCTTTTTCCTCATTGATCCCTTGTTGATACGTGGTATATATAGATTTTGTGCCTTGTGACCGTATCTTGAAAAAGAGACACGATCAGCTGCTGGCAAGTCATAGACTATCTAGATTTTTAAAATTTTTGATATTTCTGACAGGGTAGGACAATTGGTAGGAAGATTCTACCAATTGTTGCCCTATCAATTTCTTCTTACCAATTGTCGGGATCCTCCAGCAAACATAGGTTCTGGAAATGTAGGCTGGGCTAAAAAGTAAAGTAAAAAAAAAAAAGTTGCGGCTCGGGATCGCACCCTAGTGATCCGTGCCGGCAGATGGGGACGTTCCTCCGATCGCCCCCATTTGAATATTAGTTGTTGCAGAATCCAACGGACTTGCCCGGATCGGACACGGATCGGTCATGATCGGGCAGGTTAGTGATTCTAGCCCTCTTTTGTTTCTTGACATTCATCATTTGACATTTTGGAACAGTGGCCATCTGGATTTTGATTAGCACCACCTTAAGGGACATATGAAAGGAAATATATTTTTGATCAACATTTTTCTCGGCTTAAAAATCCTAGCTTAGTTTTGCCCGGTTATTTTTACCAAGATGTGACACCATTCAGTGGTTTTGAATATTAATTGATCCCCGGTTACCTCATGCTTGTGTAAATTCTGTTTGGGTTTTTTTCTCCACCTCCTACAGGCATCCACCACCCTTTCTGTAAATATACAATCTGAGGCGAAAAGAGTAGCATAAAAGGGAAATGGAAAATCGTAGCCGAGGAAGTAGACACTGATTTTAAATTTCTCTGCATAAATTAAATACTCCTCCCTTACCTAACTGCCTTTGACACAATATGTTACACTAAAAATAGCTTTAATTTGCATACTGATGAATACATCAGCCTCAGACTTTCCCTGGGAAACATAGCATAGCCTTATTTGCAGTACATTCATTTTAAAAAAATGCATTGTGTTATGAGCAAATCCATTTGAGCTCACGGAAAAAGAATGGTCGGAGTGCACAGTTTCTCCCTCTGTCTGAAGGAGTGCTCAGGCTTTCGTGCAACTCTAATGATAACCATCATTACACAACGCTTCAAGGGTTTATAAACTGACCTATTCCTGGACGTCCTCAAGCCCTGCAAATGGAATATCTTGATAAGCAGTTTCTCATTCAGTTTTCCAGTCAGGCAAAGAGCCAATTTGCTTAATATCATAGATGCTGGAATGGAGTGATTTGGTTCTGATTAATATGAGAAAAGAGGTATTATGGAATTATCTACACTTTCGACTACTTCAGTGCATGATGTCAGTTCCATCAAATTCCTGTGTCATGTAAACAGCAAAGGGTTCAGCAGGAGATAGACACATTTTAGGGGATAGTTAGTTTGATCCTTCTGAAAATAATTACAGTCCATAATAACTTTGCAATGCCCCTGTGCTGAACCACTTTGCTTGGGCATCCCTGGGTTGGAGACTGACCTGGTGTGAGGTCCCCTTAGGTGGTATCCGTCCATCCCTGAATATTTGGCACCTGATGCTGCCACATAGGGCCTCTTTAACCTCCTATGGGGCCCTGGGCAAACTTTGTGGATGGGACCTGCAGCACCGATTGCAATGCATAGAATCATGGACTAGAAAAACTACACTGCTTTGGGATGTAATTATAAAACCAGGGCTGGCCACAAAAATCTCCCTTCTGGAATGGGTAACTTGGTCACCCTAGCGTCAGGGCCTTCTCTCTGCATGTCCTGCCTACTCTGGATTCAACTTCCGGTTTCCGCGTAGGTAGGGTATTCAGAGAGGCTCCAACACTGAGGGCTGGATTCTGTATAGGACGCCCAGTCTCAGAAGCCACAGGAACTCACAGCACGGCTCTGCACGGGGCAGGAGTGTAGGAAGATCGCTCCTGCCCCGCGTCATCGCTAACCACTAGGTAAGGTCTGTGCTCCTGAGGCAGCTGCTCATCTCCTCCGCCTCCGATTGCCTCCCTCCTCCTTCCATCGCCTCCCTCCTCCTCCCGATCCAACGCCCGGGGTTGTTTTTTTCCGATGCAGGCTGCCAACAAGCGATTCTCAGGGGGGGAGGGGACTTGGGGAAAAAATTGCAAATAATCGAAACCGCGAACGTCGAAATTGCGAATAGGTAGGGGGAAGTGTACTATTTCTGCCCCTATCATTCTTCCTTGTAATATTGCCTAAACCTTCCACCTCCATGCATACCAATCCTCCAAACTTGTCATCTCTCTCATACGTATTTTATTTATTTAAAAGATTTATAAACAATTAAAGCGATGTACAAAGTAACATACATAATATAGGGGCCCTTATACTAAGGCGTGCTAACCGATTTAGCACACATGCTACATCTATTATTGCGTGCTAAATCGTTTAGCACGCCTTAGTATAAGGGCCCCATAATGACAAACCATAAGTACATCAAACAAAATAACATCTACAAAGCAGAACAGTGAAACTAAAACTCTTACTTATCTCTCAACATTCCTTCATTAACCCATTGAGGCAATATGATGCTAACATAACAACATACAGTCAATCCATGTTACATAAATGCATCAACGAACAACTGAGTTTTAGGTTGTTTCCTGAAACATACCCGATCTTTACACAGTCTCATAACTCCAGGAAGGGAGTTCCAGAGCTGAACACCTACTACTGGAAGCATCATATTTCCAGTTCGCTTATGGTGAATCCTAAGTTCCTTGTCATTGACAAGCCTCATACACCCCTCAGATCGTAAACTACAATTAGGACGGTAAACATTCCAAAGATTTTGAAACCAGTAGAATATATCATCTGTTGCATATATGATGTTGTGTATCATCTGTGCGTATATTCTCTGAGGGAATGGAAGCCAGTAAAGTTTTTTTTTAAATATGTTTGAACCTGGAAGTGTCAGTTATCAGTAGAGCTGCAGAATACATCAGCATATTCATTAGGGATAACCTGAAAACCAGTTTGAGAACCATTGGCCTAAACATCAATGTCTTCAGTTGTTTCTGGAAATGCCAACTACCCACTTCCTGTCCCATTTCTGTCCGTTCTGCCTTGCTGCGCCGTATGCTTGGAACAACCTACCCAAATCCCTACGGCGAGCTCCGTCTTTGACAATGTTCAAGGCCCAGTTAAAAGCCCACCTCGTCGCGAGTGCTTTCGACTTCTAACTCCTCTCACCTTGGGTTCTGCATCCCCAACCCTATATGTCATGTCTGTCTGCCCAAGTTAGATTATAATCTCTTCCGAGCAGGGACCGTCTATAAATGTCAAAATGTACAGCGCTGTGTATGCCTTTAGCGCTATATATGTGATAAGTAGTAGTAGTCAGTGATAATGGCATCATGTATCAAAAACTTGGCCCAAATGACAGAATGCCACATCCCCCTTCCACAATGTAGGACCTGGCAGTTATATGGGTGCCAGGAATATTCAGGGCTGACACCCACATAGATAACTGCTGCTGTCTGACTATAACTTGAGAATTTATGGCTGGCAGACTCGATTTCATTCAAATCAAATTGTCAAGCTGTGCTATGAAGAATTATTTCTAAACTTAGTGGGACATTTATATAAATATTAGCATCTCTGTGTATTTGTGAGGAAATGACCATTTACAAATAGTACACTTCCTGCTCTAATGGCACTGAAGTTAACAGTGGAAATTACCCTCATTAAGTAACACAGCTGGATAGTTTCCATATTCAGGCTGAATCACAGCAAATTCATAGTAAGTGCCTTCCTGTAGTTAGTTCAAAGTACTGTCAATCTAATTAAATGATCTAAGTCAGGGGTGTCAAAGTCCCTCATTGAGGGCAATAATCCAGTCAGTTTTTCAGGATTTCCACAATGAATATGCATGAGATCTATTAGTATACAATGAAAGCAGTGCATGCAAATAGATCTCATGCATACTCATTGGGGAAATCCTGAAAACCCGACTGGATTGTGGCCCTCGAGGAGGGACCTAGACACCCCTGATCTAAGTGGTTTACAATGCACGGAGTAAAAAAAATGAGAGGGGGCAGAGATAATAGGTGGCGGCTCACCATGTCATTTGCAATGGCTGCAACTGCTATGGGCAGCTTTGAAACTTGGTGTCTCCTGCCTTGCCAGTACAACAGTTGGCGACGCCCCTCCTTCCTTCCCCCCATTCTGCTGCTGACATACATATGCCCACCTCCATCCCCCTTCTGCAGAAATACTCTAGGCAGTTGCCTGAATTCTAGGCTACCATATCATGCTGTCCCTCCCCTTGCTTTGGAAGACTGTGGAGGTGGGTCTTCACTGATAATCCGATTGGATACTCAAGTTTGTGTTACATGGGTTTCGTTGTCTTTCATCAATCAAAAAAACCTCTCTTCTATAAATAGCCAAAATTATTAAAGTCATTCTTTTTCTCTTTTATATTTTTTGTTCTTATTTCAAATTGCCACGCATAATGCCCACAACACACCCGTGCTTATTCACAGGTATGGCCCACTTGCGGTTACACACTAAGAAACATACACTTCAAGTTGTCTTATGCACAAGACTGCCAATCGGCAGTGCCATTAGGCACTTCTTGTCTTTTTCCGCATATCACGCCGTCTCCTTTCCTCTCTATTCTCTGGTTTCATATGACTCCTCTCCCTGTTTTCTTTGTCTCTGTTTCTGTCCATCCAGCTGACATTATTTCTCTTCTCTGTCACTTCTCCTCATTTCTCGCCTCCCTGCCTTTCTTCCATCTATCAGCACTTTATTTTGGTTCTCTTCTCCCATCTTCTTCCTCTATCCCAATTCAGCAATCTTTCTTTTTTTCTTTTGTTTCCTTTCACTTTATGAGCTAATTGGCATTCCTTTTCTTTTTTCTTTTTATTGCAAACAACTTTATTTTGATTTTCCGGAAGCTCATTAAATTTAATCATAAAGAGAAAAGATGGGACAGAGTTGAGTGATGGAGAAGGAAAGAGGAGGGCAGGATGAGCTGCAGGAGGTAGAAGAGAAGTACAGATAGGACACAGCTGGATGGAGCGACAGAATGATATAAGAAGTACAGAGTGGAGGGGACACAGGAGAGATGGGGAGAGATTTGACAAATGATGCAAAGGGGGAGAGAGATAAGGTTTAAGGAAGGTCAGAGATGGTACTATAAGGGATCTAGCTGCAAGGGTGGGAAGGATTAAGGGAAGGGGAAAGACAGAGCAGTGGGAGGGTGAGGAACAGATAGTTGGGTGGGGGTGGGGGTGGGGGTGAGGGGCCAGGAAGTGATTTAAAGAGGTACAAGGAGAAGGGGAGATGCGAGTGTGATGTGCATGGGGGGGGGGGGGGGCGGGTAAGGAGTGGGAGACAGAGGAGTTGGGGTGCAGAAGGAACGGAGGGGGGATGGAGACAGTAGCATGGTGGGGTGCCTCCTACCCTCGCTATGCCACTGCCTCTATTTGCCTCAAAACACCTCTATTTTGCTCAAAAACAGATGTGATGGACTCCTCAGGCCAGGATACCTTTGGGTTCATACCAGATATGCGCTGGATGGCTGCCGGGGGATTGTCTATGTGATGGGGGTGTGGGAACCACTGGCTTTGCCTCTTCTGGCCTTTCTAGTTAGTGTCCAGATGGTGGGAGGACAGGGAAAATAGTCCAGGTTCGAGCCAGGGAGCAGCACAAGTGCGTTCCTGGTGAATCTCAGCCATGTTGCTGCCATAAAACCCCAGAAAAGGAGCTCATGAGTATCTGCAGGAGCCGTCTGGACATCCTGGACAAGGGTTTCTTCCTGAATTCATCAATATGATATTTGAAGATTACATGATTAATAAGGGCCACATGGAATCCTTGGGGATTGCGGCCATGCAGGTGCCAGGAGTCCCTTCCCCCCCCCAAGTGCATTACTCCAGAAACAGTGCCATGTGCAAGATGGAGAGCTCTAGTCTGAGGAAAACTGGGATGAAGAGGGCTCTGTATTAATGCCTTTACTCTCCCAGTCGGGGTCCTCTGTAGCAGGAGATGTAGCTTCACTTCTAGGGGGGCTGGTTCCGGATCTGGTGGAGGCCCTTGATCTCAGAGAGGTATGCACAGGTTGTTTAAGCCTTTAGCGCTCGTAGAGATGATCATAGAATCCCTCCAGGAATTAAAGATAGACTCTGCAGTCCTCTGCTAAACAGTGTTTCTTTGCGAGTGGCACAAAAGCACAGACCACCTGTTTTCCCTCTCATCGAGACATTATAAAAATGCTAATGCACCATTGGGAGATCCTATAGGGGCCCCTTCTGGTGGCCAAAACCATGGCAAAGTTCTATCCAATGGATGCTGAATTTAACTAGCTCTTTGTTCCAAAGAAAGTGGATCCCCTGGTGACGCAAGTTACCAAGCGTACCTACCTTACCAGTGAAGGCGGTTTGGTATTAAAGGATGGCCAGGATTGCAGACTGGATTTTGTTCATAAGAAGCTCTTTGAAGTTGTGGCCTCAGGCTTAAAAGCAGCTGCAGTTGCACCTTTGTTGTTTGGGCTTGCCTCTCCAAATTGCGCCGTGATCTGGAGGGAACACTAGTTTCTAATGTCTGGAGTGGATTATGTAGCCGATGCACTGTATGATCTTTTCAGAGTCATGAGCGTATTCCATTTCCACCTGCAGGATGCTATGGATCAGAGAGTGGACGGGAGTATCCTCCTCCAAGGTGACCTTGAGTAAATTACTATTTAAAGGACATTTACTCTTTGGGAAAGGTCTGGATGATCTTATGGTCAGTGTGCAGGATCACAAGCCAAAGTCTTTACCGGACAGCAGACCTCCTATCCGTACCCTTCTCCTCCATTGCCAACTCCAGATTCTGTCCCTTCTGTCTTGCTGCACCATATGTCTGGAACAGATTGCCTAAGTCATTACATCAGACTCCGCCTCTAGCACTATTCAAATCCAAGCTAAAAGCCCAGTTTTTCAAGGCTACTTTCAGCTCCTACTCACTGTAAATTACCTATGCCCATCTTACCTTTCTCTCTGCAAGAAAATCCCCCAAACTCTGTATGACCTGTCTCTGTCCAAATTAGATTATAAGCCCTTCTGAGCAGGGACCGTATATTACATATTAAATTTACAGTACTGCTTATGCCTTAGAAATGATAAATAGTAGTAGTATGATTCTTAGAAATCTTGTAATGTAGCCTATAAAGACGAAGTGAAAATTAGTGTTATATAAAATTAGATAAATTCTGTTTCAGGTTGATCCTATACCTTTCGCATAGACTAGAGCTTCCCAAATCTGCTTAGTAACCCCAAAGCCAGTTAAGTTTCAAGATAGATTTGTAAGCATTGATATTTGCTATATTGAAATGATCTCATTCACGCATCCCCCCAATCAGAGATGTCCAATGAAAAAAACTGCATGGCCTTCTAGCCAGACAAGCAGCAAAACTAGACTACGAGCTCTCCAATTTTCTGATAACAACTCCAGATTACAAATCGTTCCGAAAAGAAATAAAAACCCTGCTATTCAAGAAATGCTTGAAGACAAACTAACACTGTAAGAATCGTCCCAATTCTCTGAAGCAACCCGCTCTAATCTTCAATTCCTCTGGAAATGGCCAGATAACTCCTTTTGTAATCTGCCTTGAACCGCAAGATAATGGCGGAATAGAAATCACTAATGCAATGTAATATCCTGAAAATGTACATGACTGTAGTGTCACTAGGAGAGGTTTTTTTTTATTTTTTTTTTGGGGGGGGGGCCTGGCTTAGTCTGATCTTACATAGTTTAAGAAATGACTGCTTAAAGTATCGGTTTCTTCATTTAGAAGGAAGACCTTGTGGTTCGATGGTTAGGGCTTTCACACAACTCAATAAATGATTTTGCAAGTTCTGAAGCAAATTCCTACAAAGAACTGACCAAGTATCTGGAATGATCTTGCTTGAAGAAGCTTACCGTACAATAAGAAAATGAATGTAATGATACAGTATATTGTTATTAAGTTTGTGACTGAATGCATGTTTGAACGATAATGGTTTAAGGAGCTGCCTAGATTTTTTTGAAGCGAGAAGACATCCACACGCTGGTATTGTAATCATGTTGAAGAACAAAGACCCAAAACTGCAGTGATGGTGTACAGGACGCCAAGTCTTTAATAAACAATCATGAAAATAAATATGGTCACTAAAGAGTTTGTATCCAAAAGGATTGATGAACCCGGACCCAACACGGTCTGTGTTTCGAAGAAACACTCCTTTCTCAGGGGTCCTAAAGTGTTTCAATACAATAAAACCTGATGGATAACAACTGGAATCATTTTAAATTCCAGTTGTTCTGAATTTATAATTATGCATATTTATTTTCTGGAAACCGCTTAGATTCTAGGCGGTATATAAATTTTTTAAATAAATAAATAAAAGTCTAAGATGCACGGGTTATATTGTGGCAGGGCCGTTAACCTCAACAGGTCATCTCCACAATTAAGTGCCACCTACCCACAGAGAATTTGTCCCCTGTAGTCTTATGGTACTATTATTCACAATTTTGGGGGTTATTTTTTAATCAATTAGTTTTGGATTAAACTCCCCTCTCCTGTATGAAACACATGGCCAAAACTGTTCTACATAAGATCTGCCATCTCCGGATCAGACCTTCGGTCCATCAAGTCCGGCGATCCGCACACGCGGAGGCCCAGCCAGGTGTACACCTGGCGTAATTTTAGTCACCCATATCCCTCTAAGCCTCTCGTAAGAAGATGTGCATCTAGTTTGCTTTTAAATCCTAGAACGGTGGATTCCGCAATAACCTCTTTTTGTTTATTTCTGGTAACATAGTTCCATTACATTAAGGGCTCCTTTACTAAGGTGCGCTAGCGTTTTTAGCACGTGCTAACCACGCGCTAAACAAAAAATACTAACGCAAGCTTAGTAAAAGGAGCCCTTAATGTTTCTTTGTGGCAATTAGAAATCTTGTAATGTATTCTAGAATAACTAAGGGGCCACTTTACTAATTAAGTTCTAAAGTGCACTTAACATGAGAAAAAAATCTTACTTTAAAACATGTAAAAACATTTTAGGTTTAAACGGTGTAGACATTTTTTAAATAAATAAATGAATAAATGATGATAAAACCAAGATCCAAGATGGCTGCTGTCTGATACAGTGTATAGGCAGCTTAGGTCCAACTCTTATTTTTGCCTCTATTCTTAATTTGATTTTTACTTTTGGAGATAACCCTGAAACTGAGGGAGAAGGTTAGGAGCTACCCACCTGAGCCTCATAACCTCCTTGCTACAAAGCAATCTTAAATCACTTCTTTCTCCGCATCTCCTAGTGATATCGTATCTCCGTTAACAAAAGAGGCTTTGGTTGAACAGCTAATGCTGGAATGCTCATTGAGCCCTGATGTGAAGAGCTCTCTCCTGCCTCCAGCCTTCAGTAGAGGGAGTATTCAGGACGCTGTGCAGAGAGCCGAGGAACAAATTTGAGTGGTGTTGCTTGATGGGAATTCAACCCATGTGAATAGCCGATTGGCCTCAGATACCTCCCTGGGAATATCATCTACTTGACTTGCTGGTAAGAATGGGGTGTTAACATCCATTGATGGGAGACGGAGTAAAGTATTGGGTGCACTATCTGTTCGGTCTGTGAACCAGACTCAACCCTCCATTGACATCAGTGAATAATGACCTTAAGGTTATATTGGCTCTGGTGGTGACACTGGATTCCATTTGGGCTGCTCTAGTTCAGTTGGAACTCTCAATGCCTAAGAATTCAGTTGAACTTGCTTCAATTGCAAATAAATTAGAATCGGATAAAACCCAGCAAGGGCAGAGAGTTGGATTATTATTGGAGAAGGTGTAGAAGATAGAACAAACTTTGAAACAACATGGTGATTTAGGGCTAGACTCACTAAGCCCACCGATCAACTTCCGACCACTTAGCGACCCCTTTACGACCTGATTTCCCTCCAACCCAATTCACTAACCTCTGTCCTGATCATCCTCCGATCTGTGCATGCAAATGAGGGTGAACAGCATTCAGAAGCACGCAGGAAGCGATTCACTAAAATAAAAAAGCAACACCGACTGGGCTGGCCGAACCAAAAATAAGCGACTACTGAGGTCCAGTCACTGAGGTCCTTTCCTACTGCCCTGCTCTCTGCCCTGCTTCTCTGCTCTCAGCCCCGAATCTCCTGCTTTCTCCTGCCTGCCCTGATCTCCTGCTCTCGCCCCGAATCTCTCCTGCCCTTCCCGCAGTGCAAGCCCGTGGTTTTAACCCGCGGGTTTACAGCAGGTTAAAACCACGGGCTCGCAAAAAAGTTAAAAACCAGTTTTTAAAAAAACCCAAACTTCTCTGCCAGGCTCGGAGGACCAGTGCATGCGCAGACCATCTACAGATGTGTCGCTAGAGAGCGATCCCAGCAGCTGGATGGGGATGTGATTCTGAGCGCCCTCATTTGCATGAGGGCGATTCATGAATCAGCCCCCTGGACACGGATCGGATCAGATCCATGCCCTTTGTGAATCTAGCTCTTAATCACTACAATTGTACAAGATGGATTGTCCATGCAGCGTAGGATTGAGATCTTGGAGAACAAATTGAGACATCTTAATCTGAGATTTGAGCTACCTAGAGACACTTTGAAGAAATATTTTGTGGAGACATTAATGATTCTACTTGAGTTATATCCTCCTCCTGGCTAAGTGTTTTTTCTTGCCAATTAGCTCAAGGGAAGGGGCTGGTGAAAGAGTTAACATCTCCGATGTGTCAGCCGACCTATAGAGATCTAGTGTCGAAGAGCTACTTTACCAGTAGTATTTGTTTTTGAGCAAGTTAAAGATAGAATGTTTACTTTATACTGTCATCACCGCTCTGCTTTATTTCTTGGTCAGAAATTGTTGGCTTTTCCTGATTTATGTAAGACTACACAAGATGAAAGAAATTCCTGGCATTTGCCCAAGAGGCACACAACCTTGGAATGCAGGTCTTATATTTCCTTGTAAATGCATTGTGACGTGCAATTCTCATAGATATATTTTCAGAGTTTCATAGAAAATAAAACAATCTCTACCATTGATGGAGAGACTGTTGGGAGCAAACAAACCAAAAGTGCAGAGATGTACAGGTCCCTTGTTTGGTAGAAAGGTTTTTAATTACATTTTTGTTGTCACAATAAAGTTTGCCTACATCGTTGTACATCTCTGCAGTTTTGGTTTGTTTGCTTCTGGTTGGTTTTTTCACTGCAGACAACGTTGGAACCCCCCCCCCCCTTTTTTTTTTTTTCCCTTTGGAGACTGTTGGGAGCCATGAAGGACCTATTGTAGGAAATTCTGGTTTTTAAATTGGCTTACTGGCTTTTTTTAAATGTTTAATGGAGAAACAGACTTTTTCAAGAAATATAACATGATATCTTTCTCCTAATTTGTTGATCTCCTAATTTCTTTTTCTTG
Organism: Geotrypetes seraphini; assembly: GCF_902459505.1. Classification (NCBI taxonomy): domain Eukaryota; kingdom Metazoa; phylum Chordata; class Amphibia; order Gymnophiona; family Dermophiidae; genus Geotrypetes; species Geotrypetes seraphini. Next base: position 125,820,873 of record NC_047093.1, on the reverse strand, counting down.
GCTCTTTGCTAATCTTGATTTCAGTACTGTATGGAATTGTTTATTTTCAGTATCTTGAAAATTGCCTTATCTGAGATTGCCTAGTTTCCTTTGCTATTCAAATTATTTTGATTTGATATAAAGGAGGTAGGCTCCAAAGGGTGGTGGTGAACGGCACCCCCTCCGAAATGACGGAGGTGATTAGTGGAGTACCACAGGGCTCAGTCTTGGGCCCAATCCTATTCAACATCTTTATAAGAGACTTGGCAGAAGGGCTTCGAGGTAAAATAACATTATTCGCCGATGACGCCAAACTGAGTAATGTAGTGGGCAAATGCACAACAGACGAAGATTCAGTGCCCGACAACATGATGCACGACCTACTCCTACTGGAGCGATGGTCTAGGACATGGCAACTCAACTTCAATGCCAAAAAATACAAAGTTATGCACCTGGGCAGCCAGAATCCATGCAAGTCTTATACCCTTAATGGCGAGATCCTAGCAAAAACGGTAGCAGAACGAGACTTGGGGGTAATCGTCAGTGAGGACATGAAGTCTGCCAATCAAGTGGAGCAGGCTTCATCCAAGGCAAGACAAATCATGGGCTGCATACGAAGGGGTTTCGTCAGTCGTAAGGCGGAAGTCATTATGCCATTGTATAGATCCATGGTGAGGCCCCACCTGGAATACTGTGTGCAATTCTGGAGGCCGCATTATCGCAAGGATGTGCTGAGACTGGAGTCGGTGCAAAGAATGGCCACCCGGATGGTCTCGGGACTCAAGGATCTACCATACGAAAAACGGCTTGACAAATTACAGCTATACTCGCTCGAGGAGCGCAGAGAGAGGGGGGACATGATCGAGACGTTCAAGTATCTTACGGGCCGCATCGAGGTGGAGGAAGATATCTTCTTTTTCAAGGGTCCCACGACAACAAGAGGGCATCTGTTGAAAATCAGGGGCGGGAAACTACGAGGTGACACCAGGAAATTCTTTTTCACTGAAAGAGTGGTTGATCGCTGGAATAGTCTTCCACTACAGGTGATTGAGGCCAGCAGCGTGCCTGATTTTAAGGCCAAATGGGATCGGCACATGGGATCTCTTCACAGGGCAAAGGTAGGGGAGGGACATTAAGGTGGGCAGACTAGATGGGCCGTGGGCCCTTATCTGTCGTCTATTTCTATGTTTCTATGTAAATTAAAAAAATAGCACTACATATAAAATATTTTAAAAACACAACATTTTATGATAATTTGCCTATTAGTGCAAGCTAATTACATACTATTTATTTATTAATTTTTTTTTTTTTTTTTAGGGATTACTCAAATGTCATGGGCAGAGAGCGGGTGTGGAAGCTTTATCCTGGATAACCCCAGAGCACTCAGTAGTCCTAAAAAGGAGGTGGAGACTGCTCCTGTGTTGATATTTTTATAGGTTTCACTCACTAATGCAAAAATTAGTGTGGGACCCACAAAAATAAATGTGCTATAAATGGGCATAGTATGTGGAAAAGTCCCACGTTAAAATGTACTAAGCTCATTTCTTAGCTCATCTTACTAAAAGGGCACCTATATGGAAATTAATGTTATATAAAGTTAGAGTAATTCTGATTCAGGTTGTTCCCATAGCTTTTGCATAGTCTAGGACAGGGCTGCCCAAGTCCGGTCCTCGAGATCTACTGGCAGGCCAGGTTTTCAGGATATCCACAACGACTATGCATGAGAGATTTGCCTGCACTGCCTTCTTGGTATAGAAATCTCTCTCATGCATATTCTATGACCTTGGAATCAAGGACTCTGCCCTCCAATGGTTCATCTCCTTCCCCCACCAAAGGACCCAAACTGTCCTACTAGGGACGCATAAATCTAACCCTAAGCCTATCAAATATGGTGTTCCCCAAGGTGCCCTTCTATCCCCCCTCCTGATCAACCTCTACATCAGACCTGTCATTGATATAGCGCAAAAGTACAACATTAAAATCCACTCCTATGCCGATGACATCCAGCTGCTCCTCCCTCTAGGCGAAAACTGATCGTCCCAAATTGCTAACCTCCAACACTGCCTCTCTGACATGAAAACCTACAAATAACAAACTACAACTAAACGCCTTTAAGACCGAACTCTTATGAATCAGGAAAAAACACACCAAATACACACACCCAACACTATCATGGGACTCCACTCTACTAACGGCAACAGATCAAGTACGCAGCCTAGGAGTAACCTTAGACGGACACCTATCCCTATCCACCCACATATCCCAAGTAGTCTCTACCTCCTTCTACTACCTCCGCCAACTGAGAAGGATCAAACCCTACATCTCCACACCTGACTTAGCCCAACTTCTCTATGCATATGTCCTCTCCAGAATGGATTACTGCTACTCCCTATTTAATGGAATAACCAAAAAAGATCTCAAGCACCTCCAACGGGTCCAAAATGCAGGTATCCACCTCCTACACAGCCTCAACTACCATGATCCCATCTCCCCAGCACTCCGCACTGAACACTGGCTCCCAATTAGCCAACGCTGTGCATTCAAGGCCCTGGCAATAGCACACAAAAAAATTTATGCCTCCACACCCTCCTACATAAAATCCAAGCTACCCATCTACATCCCCACCCACATCCTCCTCTCAGAAACGGAGATACGCCTATGCATTCCCCCCGGAAGGTCCCTCCTCTCAGAAACCGCCCGCAAACGCTCCTACAGCCACTTCATTCCCCAACTCTGGAACCAACTTCCCCCTCAACTCAGACTACAGAACTCACTAATGACATTCCGGAAAATGGTAAAGACCCTCCTCTTCAACTAAAAGTCACCCTCAGTATAGTAGGTTTTGGTGGAATTTTGGATGGTTCACCGTACATTATAAGGGGGTTATGGTGAGATGCACTTCTGGCACTGTTTATGTGAAGTTCACAACAGAGCCTTCTAATGTGCCCCAATGATCTCTTGGCACGTCTGTGTGGACAGTCCATTAGAAAGATGGCCCCTCCCACATCCACATGAGCTTCATTTGGATGTTTTCAACTTGGAAGGTATTGTGGTTGAAAATGGGGAATAAAATTAGGTGCCCAGAAGATGGACATTTAGTTGTACATCCTGGTGGCCAAAACATCCAACTAGCTGATTAAAAAAAAAAAAAAAAAAAATTTGGACATCCAGCATTTTTGAAAATGGACCCTTCTGGAAGTCCAATTTTGTGTAAGTCCGTCCGTGATTCTCCCATCTCCATGCCCCCTTTTTGGACTAAAATTTAGGAATGGATTCTGTTCCTAAATTTACATGTGCAAACTTTAATTGAAACTAATACTGATAATTGCTCATTAAAATCCCAATTGTTGGCAGTAATTGATTTATTATTCAATTAATGTGTGCACATTGAGCAAATTGAGCACATGCTCAAATCTGTAAGTACAATTTTTAGCACTTTTTATAGAATTTGGATGACAGTGTAGTTATAAGAATTCAATTTACTTTTTTAAAATTTTATAATTTCCTGTTGGAGGAAGAAGAGATTTTTTTCTCTCCTAAATTCCATGTTTGTCTTTGCTATACAAGTGTTTTCCTTAGTTTGTAATCAATAATTCTATTAAAAAAAAAAATGAAAGAAAAGAAACGGGAAACGCTTTAGTAATTTATCTTATTTGCATAGATGAAGTAATTATTACAGCACTGAAAGAAGTTATGGAGAAATACTGATGCTGCTTACACTCTCTTAAATAGTGGGTGAGACTCAAGATACAGGTCAATAATTTCGCACTAGTGGTTCAGAAGATGTAAAGGAGAATTCACACACTTAAGTCATTCTCAAAAGTAAATTCCAGGATGTCTGCAGAGCACAATTACATCGAAAAACAGTGTTGGTTGTGGCCAGGGCAGGATTAATTCGTCGAGGGCCCCCTAGGCACACAAGTACACTGGGCTCCCTGCCCCGCCCCACCCCACCATGCGCCCAGGCGGAAACAGGAAGCTGCGTCAGAGGGAAGCTTTGGGCAAGCAGCACCGCTTGCACAATTACAGTTCCCGTTGCCTTTCTTACCCGCGTTGCTTGCTTGTCTTACTTTCCGTCGATGGGGGGGGGGGGGCTGCATTGACGATTGGGGTGGGGCCCGCGTTGCCGATCGATGATGGAGGGCCCCATCGCCGTTTGGAAAAAACAATGTTGATGCCCTCCTTCATCGGGCCCCCCCCCTGACCATTTCGGGCCCTAGGCACGTGCCCATTTGACCTATTGGTTAATCCTGCCCTAGTTGTGGCTATCAACACCCCAGCGCCGGCTTCGAGCAGGCAGTCAATTATCTGCATTAGGGGGAGCAAGAATTTTGTGCACTAATCTTCTGGGCATTGGGATGGAATCCCTAATGGATCTCTTTTACATTTATTTGTCTACATTGAAATATCATTTGTGGTATTCTTTGGCAGGTGGGTTGTTTCCTGCGCTAGTGCCCTGTAAACATTGAGGGCATCTAATGCCAGCACTACCTAATTAGATCTAGTGCTGGAATTAGGTACCGAGCATCAATCTGTGAGAGCTAAACTAGTATTCTATAATGGCAGAGTTTTGGACCAAATCAGTTATAGACTGCTAGTATAAGTCTGTAGTTCTGAGCCGAACTTTAGGCTATGACCACTTATGGCTGGCATAAATGGTGGCATCTAAATGTGTCAGTTGGGTGCCCCTCCCACCTTAATGACCCTTTGTATTTACACGTGAGACTTTAGGCAGTTCTGTTTCACGTGCAACTGAAAATTCGCACCAAAATATTTGCTAATTATGTCACCGGCATTTTAGAATAAAATCTATTCTATTCTAAAATATTGTTGAAACTTCAGATGCACTGACCCGCACATCTCACTTGCTGCTTTTACGACCTGACTAAAATGGGGCTGTAAGTATATGTGGATAGCATTTGAAAAAAAAGTACCTTACCTGCCAGACCTGAATATTGGTTCCCTGGTTAATGCATATGTCTGAATATCCCTAATTGTTATTGTATAACACGTGTTCGTTATGGCAGATTTTCTCAATCTAGATTATTCTAAAGTTTGAAGGAAGCAATGATGTATCCCCGTCGGAGCCCTGAAAACATTAATTTTGAGCGGCGCGCGCCTCCGCGCTGCGCTCAATTGTCTGGGCGCGCCTTTGTCCCGGCGCGCTTTTGACCTGACACCGCTATCAACAATAGGAATTCTAAGTAAAATGCAGACTATTTTGTTCCTCAGCGGATAACACGTCATCCTGTGCCATGATTTTAACCGTTTCTCTCTAATTAAAATTAATGCATATCTTCACCCACTCTGCTAAGCCTTGTGAGATCATCACCTAAACTACAATGGCCATCAGGTCAAAAGCACGCCGGGACAAAGGCGCGCCCAGACAATTGAGCGCAGCGCGGAGGCGTGCACCGCTCAAAATTAATGTTTTTAGGGCTCCGACGGGGGGCGTGGGGGGGAACCCCCCCACTTTACTTAATAGAGATTGCGCCGCATTGTGGGGGCGTTGTGGGGGATGTGGGGGGGTTGTAACCCCCATCATTTTACTGAAAACTTCACTTTTTCCCTGTTTTTAGGGAAAAAGTTTAGTTTACAGTAAAATGTGGAGGGTTACAACCCCCCAAACCCCCCATAACGCCGGCGCGATGTCTATTAAGTAAAGTGGGGGGGGGGTTCCCCAACAAAACCCCCCATCGGAGCCCCTAAAAACAGTAATTTTGAGCAGCGCGCGCCTCCGCGCTGTGCTCAATTGTCCGGGCGCGCCTTTGTCTTTCGCACCGTTGTCTATAAACCGTTGATAGCTTACATATAAGAACATAACAATAGCCTCACTGGGTCAGACCAATGGTTCATCAAGCCCAGTAGCCCGTTCTCACGGTGGCCAATCCAGGTCACTAGTACCTGGCCAAAACCCAAGGTGTAGCAATATTCCATACAGAATCCCAAAGAGTAACAAGATTCCGGAATCCCAGAGTAACGAGATTCTAGAATCCCAAGGAGTAGCAACATTCCATGCTACCGATCCAGGGCAAGCAGTGGCTTCCCCCATGTCTTTCTCAATAACAGACTATGGACTTTTCCTCCAGGAACTTGTCCAAAACTTTCTTAAAAACAGCTACACAAATACTTTTTTTTTAAAGTGACACTGGTACTATAAGGGGATGATGAAAGGTTTTCAGCCCAACCTACCAACTTCCTAAATTCTGAGCGTTATTTTGCCACTGTAGCTGAAAAGAGGGTTATCTTATTTCATTAAGTGCCAGTTTGCAGAAACAAAATTCTATGTTTTTTTTTTACATTCACTGAACCATATCCATCTCATTCTCTTCTTGGGTGGGCTGAGAGCTTTTCAGCAGCCCCTTGTACAGTCAGACTGCATTTGTAATATTGTGTCCAACACTGGTCTCCATACCTCAAGAGGGATATAACTCTGTTGGAGAAAGTGCAGAGGTGAGCCACGAAACTTGTCAAAGGAATGGAGCATTTGAGCTACAAAGAACGACTCAGGAAGCTGGGACTGTTTACCCTCGAGAAGAGAAGACTGAGAGGGGATTTGATAGAGACTTTTAAAATATTAAAAGGATTTGATAAAATAGACCAGGAAGCAGCATTGCTAACATATTCAGAGGTGACACGGACAAGAGGTCATAGCCTGAAACTGTGTGGCAGCAGGTTCAGGACAAATGTCAGGAAGTTCTGCTTCACACAGCGAGTGGTGGGCGCTTGGAACGCACTCCCGGAGGAGGTGGTGGCAGAGAATACTGTTCTGGGTTTCAAACGCAAGTTGGATGCACACCTTCTTGCAGATCACATCCGGGGATACGGGAAATCCGGGTCTCCAATAAGGAGCACCTAACTGGGCCTCCGCGTGTGCAGATCGCCGGACTAGATGATCAGACTAGGTCTGATCCGGCGAAGGCGTTTCTTATGTTCTTATGTACAGTATTACGGTAGGTTAAGGCATGCCGGTTTCATCTTTCTCACCACGCACCTCCGCTTTCACCATCACAAACATGTTTCCATTCATCTGAACACAACATCTTATGGAAATTAGGACAAACTCTCAACCCAGTCTGGGTGTTTTGAATTCGTTCTTCTTTTGCCACTTTACGCTGCGCACGTTATGGAACATTTCAGGATGAGAAGTTTTAGAATGATAAGGCATTGAAAAATAACCCCAAACCCAAACAAAAGTGACAATAGAGCAACTTTAGCTGGAAAGTATGGAGGTGAGGATGTTTTTACACATTCAGTTTTTCTGGGAGAGAGATTACAGTTAATGAATCACTTGTTTTAGTCAGCGTGTACACAGAGTTCCTCTTTGTACTGAAAACCTCCGCAGCTGCTCAAAGACAGAGCGAGATAACGGCCAATGCAGATAGCAAAACCCATTTGCTTTGTCCAGTATCTTTGCAGTTCTTTCTAACTAAAGATCCTTTGTGCTTGCTCCACTCTTTCCTGAATTGTGTTTCTGATGCAAATACTGTACCCTCTAAGCTGAGTGGAAGTCCTCCATCTACAGTCCTGCCAGTAGGGGGTGCTGTTTCACTATCGCATTTTCAATAGCAAGGGTCAGGCAAGCTCTGCGGGATTCCAGAGAACTTGCCTGTCCTTAAAGATTGAAAACATAACCCCCCCCCCCACCCCTCTTTGATGAAGCTGCGTTAGCGTTTTTTTATCGCCGGCCGCAGCGGTAAAAGTTCTGACACTCATAGAAATTCTAATCTAATCTAGTCTTCAATTTATATACTGAATCATTTCCCAAAGGAACTTGATTCAGATCGAATGGAAAGAGTTCTATTAGTTAAGATTGGATAGATATTTAAATAGTTGGAGGAACTGGTCTGAATGGTGTCAGGTCAAAAGCGCGCCGGGACAAAGGCGTGCCCAGACAATTGAGCGCAGCGCGCGCCGCCGCGCCGCTCTAAATTACTGTTTTTAGCACTCCGACGGGGGGGCGTGGGGGGAAACCCCCCACTTTACTTAATAGACATCGCGCCGCGTTGTGAGGGGTTGTAACCCCCCACATTTTACTGAAAACTTCACTTTTTCCCTGTTTTTAGGGAAAAAGTTCAGTTTACAGTAAAATGTGGAGGGTTACAACCCCCCAAACCCCCCATAACACCGGCGCGATGTCTATTAAGTAAACTGGGGGGATTCCCCAACAAAACCCCCCATCCGAGCCCCTAAAAACTGTAATTTAGAGTGGCGCGGCGGCGTGCGCTGCGCTCAATTGTCGGCGCGCGCTTTTGTCTTTCGCGCCATTGTCTATGAACCGGTCTGAATAACTTTTGCGTATACAACCAAGTTTTTAGATCTTTCCGAAATTGCTGTAACTGACCTAAGAATCTTAAAGAGTCTGGCAGTTTATTCCAAATTTCCACCAATTTAAATGACAACATTTTGTTAAGTTTCCCGGCACATTTAAATCCTCAAGAACAGGGTTAGGGAACTCCGGTCCTCGAGAGCCGTATTCCAGTCAGGTTTTCAGGATTTCCCCAATGAATATGCATTGAAAACAGTGCATGCAAATAGATCTCATGCATATTCATTGGGGAAATCCTGAAAACCCAACTGGAATACGGCTCTCGAGGACCGGAGTTCCCTACCCCTGCTCTAGAAGCTGGAAATGATAATTTGTAAATTGTTGTAATCCTTGAATGACAGGATCTGATAGCATTCCGGCATAGAGGGATTGAAGGATCAAATATTCCATAAAGGAATTTAAAAACGACACATATACACTTAAAACTGTAAACTATAACAAACTGGGAGCCAATGACGCTTTCTCAACAACGGGGACACATGATCGTACTTTTTCTTCCCAAAGATAGGTTTGGCCGCTGTATTCTGTATTAGCTGCAGTCGATCTAGGCTGCCCTGTTTAATACCCAAATATACAGAATTACAGTAATCTAGCTGAGCAAGCACAGTGGACTGTACCAATAATGTTTAGTGTTCCTGATAGAATAATGACGTAACTTTCCTCAACATACGTAAACTGAAAAAACATTCCTTTGCCAAGAAATTTATCTGATCGTTAAAAGTAAGGGAGGAGTCCAATATAATGCCCAAAACTCTTGAGGAGAAATCTAGTTGTAGTGAGATACCTGACTTCAGTAGAACCTAGGCCCAATCCAAAGTAATTTGGTTTTTGAAGCATTTAATTTCATTTGGATGGAATTAGCCCACCTCTGAAGCTTGGAGATGCAACTATCTATGCCTGTAGCCAGGTCACAAAGATTATGGTTAACTTCCAATAGGATGAAGATATCAACCGCATAAGTATATATAGTCTCTACAGATGAGAGACAAAAGATTTTTAAAGAGGTCATATAAACGTTAAACAAAATGGATGAAAGAGGGGAACCTTGTGGTACCCCCACATTTGGGTATCCAAGAAGATGAAACCTCACCCTTTAAACATATCTCATAAGAACGTTGCGAGAGAAATTTGTTAAACCAATCCAAAACCACATGATTCAGACTTATGTTGGCCAGCATACGAATCAAAATATCATGATAGACCACATCGAATGCTGCTGACAGGTCAAACTGTAACAGTACTGCATATTTATTCTGCAATTCTATCAGCGTTGGAGCTTTTAACACCAACGCCAGTGATAAAAACCTCTAATGTGGCTTCGTAAAAGGGGTGGTGGGGAGGGGAGATAATATTGAGGCACCTCCCCCTACTGGTAGAAATGCAGTTGGAGGACAATCGCATAGCTTAGAGCAGGGGTGTCCAATGTCGGTCCTCGAGGGCCGCAGTCCAGTCGGGTTTTCAGGATTTCCCCAATGAATATGCATTGAAAGCAGTGCATGCAAATAGATCTCATGCATATTCATTGAGGAAATCCTGAAAACCCGACTGGACTGCGGCCCTCGAGGACCGACATTGGACACCCCTGGCTTAGAGGGAACAATGGATGCAAAGATTAATTTTGTAACAGGTTAAAACAGATTTCCTAACTGTACTTGGAATGCATAGAAGTTATATCAATTCTAAAAGGAAAAGTATGTGCATACTTCCTCTATTATCTAAGGGAAGTACATGCACAGATGCATGCTCAAATTTCCAGTCTAATTTTATGGTTTTTGTATGGTATTTTATAACATACATACAAAAAGTGTAAATACCATCAAAAACTTGTCCCCAGCAATGTCTCTGGTCAGATCAAATAAACATATATGCATACAAGAGGTAGGACAATGCATGTAGGCACTTGTACCCCAACTATTTCTACAGAAGCAAGATCACTTCCTTTCTTCTACTTCACAGACCACATTTTACTTCCCTATCTATTATCACTGAGCAGCAATATTTGTTAGGCTGTTCTGCTTTCAACTCATCAGCTTCCACATACTTCTTCCCTTCACTTTTGAGTCTTACAAAACTACTTTTGCACTTCATATCTAGAAAACGTCTTGGCCCCCAATTTCTCCTCAATTTTTATCTTCACTTTCCTGGCTACTTTCCCAGCTTCTCTTTTCTTTTCCAGATATTGTTATCTATCTTCTTCTTTCTGCAATCTAGGTTATTATGATAACTAGTCTTTCCTCCTTTACCCTTTTGGCTTCTTCTTTTGACAAACAGGAACATAGTAACATAATAAATGACAACAGATAAAGGCCTGAATGATTCATCCGGTTTGCCCTATAATTATATGCATTACAATTTCATGATTAAATTACCATATATACTCGAATATAAGTCGAGACCCCCATTCCCCTCCCAAAAAAAAGGAGGAAAAATGGTTGACTCGAATATAAGTTGGGTGGCTTAATGTTCAAGTGCCCTGCCCTGTCAGGATCTGCACTCAGCCCCCTTCCCTCCATCCCCTGTCAGGCACTGCACCCAGCCCCCTTCCCTCCATTCCCTGTCAGGCATTGCACCCAGCCCCCTTTCCTCCCTCCTCTGTCAGGCTCTGCACCCAGGCCCCTCCTTGCCAGGCACTGCAACCATGCAACCCTGTTCCCCCTCCCTATCCTGTCCATCGTACCTCTGTCATTGAAATCTCTGGTGGTACAGAGGAGTAATGGACAGAAGCAAGCTATCCGCGCTTCTGCCCCGCTGCTAACCCAGTCGGTTGCTGCTGTGAGTTCCGGGCTGGCCTCAAAATTTCTACATCCCAGTGTTATATATGTACAAATTTGCTGTTTTCATATGTCGGAGCATATTATTGTTACCATTTAAACATCTAGATCAATGTTCTTCAATGAAAGGCCCAGAGACCAATGGTGGCCCCTGGAGACCTCTGAGATGCCCTCATTGTCTTTCTGGGGGGTTTTCTGCTACTCTGTCTCTCTACCTGGGTTCAGGTCAGAAAGGGGAGAATGGATGGGTGGAAGAACTACATGTTTGAAAGTCAATTCATTTCTCAGTAGACAAAAGAGAATTCATCTGGAAATGCGCACAACCTTGAGTATACAGTACCTCTTAATGAAGTTTGATGGAGGGACTGATGCCCCTGACGCACACTGGTCATGAGTATTATGGCTCCACACAGGAAGATATTTGGTGGCTCTCCTTCAGCTCATTAGACTCCAAAATGGCCTCATCTTAAAAAGCTTCAAAATAGGCACCTTCTTGGCCATCACCCATAAGTGGCCTGTTACAAAATTACTCTTTAGAGGGTTCAATTCTGTAACTGGATGCCTCCATATGGAGCCCCCAAGGCTGCACATCTGGATTCCATTCTACTGTATAATCAGTGAATACCTTCCAATACAGAATGCGATATTGATGCACCTGCATTTAGACTAGCCATATAGCTGGCATGTGAGTGCCTAAGTTTGGCAGGGATGCCCATGTCACATTCATTCATGCATTCAATTTTATATACCATTCTCCCAGGGGGAGCTCAAAATGGTTTACATTAATTTATTCAGGTGTCCCAGTGGGCTCACAATCTATCTAATCCATGCTAATCCAATGCTATCTAATCCATGTCATTTCACATAAAAGTAAGCACCGAGTTTATAAAATTGTCTTTAGGTGTGCCCGAGGGGGGGGGGGCAAGGGGGGGCATGGACAGCAAAATGATTTTCTTCTGTATCTCTTCTTTTATAGATGTGAATTGCATTTCGCTTTTCTCTAATTCTGTTTTCTAGATATATTTGTTACTTATTTAAAAATGCCTGGATGGCTTGTCTGTAGAGCGACATATCACATAAATAGGAACTTAAAACTGGAACTTTAACTTTCAATCTGTTTTGATTTCATCATACTTTATCATTATTAATATGCGTTTCCAGTTGTTTTACAGTGAGTGCAGTAGAAGTGCTACCGTGATAATACATTTTCATTAGTATTAACCATGGGGGCTGATATTCAGACTACGGGAGGCAGCCTGCTTAAGTCCCACGGTCTGCGCTGATACTGGATATCCATCGACCAATATTGAATATCCAGGGTTTTTTGGCTGGTGCTAACTTAACTGGCTAAGCCAATATGCTGCGTTGGCTGGTTAACTTAATAGCAGCCAAAGATAGACCGGTTATTTAAGCAGCCGGATTTGGCTAGTCAGCGTCATATATTATTTATTGGGATTCATTAACCACCTTTATGAAGAGATTCACCCAAGGCAGTGTACAGCACGTGCGAGGGGCCGCTGAAAAGTTCTCAGCCCAGTCAACAAAGTTGGGGCAGTTTCCATTGAGGGCTATACACTTAGTCCGGCGATTTTCCACTTTTTTCGTTCCATATTTTTCCGACACGGGTGGAAAAAAGTGGAAAATCGCCGGACTAAGTGTATAGCCTCAGTGGAGACTGCTCCAACGTCATTGCGCCAGAAGACGTATGAGGAGAGACTGGAAGCCCTGAATATGTATACCCTAGAGCACAGGTGTCGAAGTCGGTCCTCGAGGGCCGCAATCCAGTCGGGTTTTTAGAATTTCCCCAATGAATATGCATTGAAAGCAGTGCATGCACATAGATCTCATGCATATTCATTGGGGAAATCCTGAAAACCCGACTGGATTGCGGCCCTCGAGGAGGGACTTTGACACCCCTGCCCTAGAGGAAAGGAGAGACAGGGGAGATATGATTCAGACGTTCAAATACTTAAAGGGTATTAACGTAGAACAAAATCTTTTCCAGAGAAAGGAAAATGGTAAAACCAGAGGACATAATTTGAGGTTGAGGGGTGGTAGATTCAGGGGCAATGTTAGGAAATTCTACTTTACGGAGAGGGTGGTGGATGCCTGGAATGCGCTCCCGAGAGAGGTGGTGGAGAGTAAAACTGTGACTGAGTTCAAAGAAGCGTGGGATGAACACAGAAGATTTAGAATCAGAAAATAATATTAAAGATTGAACTAGGCCAGTTACTGGGCAGACTTGCACGGTCTGTGTCTGTATATGGCCGTTTGGTGGAGGATGGGCTAGGGAGGGCTTCAATGGCTGGGAGGGTGTAGATGGGCTGGAGTAAGTCTTAACAGAGATTTCGGCAGTTGGAACCCAAGCATAGTACCGGGTAAAGCTTTGGATTCTCACCCAGAAATAGCTAAGAAGAAAAAATAAAAAAAAATTTAAATTGAATCAGGTTGGGCAGACTGGATGGACCATTCGGGTCTTTATCTGCCGTCATCTACTATGTTACTATGTTACTATTGGTTGGGCTGAGAACTTTTCAGCGGCCCCTCATGAAAGCAAATTAATTTATGGGAAAATCTTGAATCCTGGAGATACCTACATTTGACCTCTTTTCAAATTAGTATTCCTTTTTGGAGTTTTTGGATGTTTGAGATTTCCCTAGATTTGCTAAGGAAAATTGGATGGATTTTTCCCAGTATACCAGAAGATATTTAGATATATAGATAGATATCTACTGTATACACAGATATAGCGATGGTGATGAGTCAAAACCGCGTGAGAAAATCACGCGCGGACAATGCCGGGCAGACAATCCACGCAGGACATCAGCGCACTGGATTAAAACAGAATTTTAAAGCGCTCCGAGAGGGTGTGTGGGTGGGGAACCCCCAACTTTATTTAGAACTGTTGGCGCTTCTGTTGGAGGTGGGGGGGGGGACCCCCCCAATAACAAAGGAAACTGTAATTTTTCCCTAAAAAATAGGAAAAAAACGCTGTATCCTCTATAACGGGGGGGTTCACCCCAACACCCCTCACATCTGGAGGGCTACAGTTCTAAGTAAAGTGCTTTAAGTTTCAAGTTTCAAGTTTAATTTTATTTGATGTATCGCTTATTACAAACTAAGCGATTAACAAAGTATAACAATCATCGTTGAATTATATATTAATGAACACTAAAGGGGTAAAATAACAGTATTATAATATTTCTTTAACTAAAAGGAATTTGACACACAAAACAATATTGACAAACTATGACACATATGGAATGAACATGAGGACTTAAAGTTACAAAAATATTTTCCCTAAAAAGGGAGAAAGAGAGGTCTGAAAGGGGAGGGAAAAAAACTGACGTCCTGCACGCGATTATCTGCCGGGCATTGTCCACGCACGATAGTCTCGCGCAGTTTAGTCTATGAAACTATAGAGATATATCTTACATTGATGGTTGGATGCTTTGTAAATTTCTTTGACAAGCTTCAAAGTGAAGTGATCCATCAATAAAATAAATACATAGCTACACAATCTCATTATTATGATTCACGACAGGCTTATCTTAATTAGCAGTTAGGTCCTATCTTCTTCAAGGTGACTATGTCATACCGAAATCCCAAGTTGTTCAATTTAAAAAAAATATCATGTTCAAGTTACGCAATCAACATACACCCACTAAGCATTTGCACAGTTTCTTTTTCTGTTTGCGGGGGTGACTTAGCACATTGTTTAAAATGGCAAGCACCTTCTCTGGGGACGTAACATTCTCAGGCTTGTATTTCTTCACCTTCAGCTTCATTGCTTCAGCAATGTTGCATAACAAGTTCATTAAGTCTTCTCTCTCCTACCTTTTCACGCACATCATGCATTCGGAAGCCAAGTGCATCTAAATATTTGCAACCAAAAGCAAAGATGGCCAGGGAGCTAACAGTGTACAGGAGTACCCTAATGGTTGCTCCTTATTTAAAACATAGAAACATAGAAGATGAGGGCAGAAAAGGGCTACAGCCCATCAAGTCTGCCCACTCTGTTTACCCACCCCCTGTCTATGCCCTAATGACCCAATTTCCTTATCTTCACCCTCGTAGGGATCCCACATGGGTATCCCATTTATTCTTAAAGTCTGGCACACTGTCTGCCTCGATCACTTGCACTGGAAGCTTGTTCCAATGATCAACCACTCTCTCTGTGAAGAAATACTTTCTGGTGTCGCCATGAAATTTTCCGCCCCTGAGTTTGAGCGGGTGCCCTCTTGTGGCCGAGGGTCCCTTGAGAAAGAAAATATCATCTTCCATTTCGACACGTCCCTTGAGGTACTTAAATGTTTCGATCATGTCTCCCCTCTCCCTACGTTCCTCGAGAGTGTAGAGCTGCAATTTGTTCAGTCTCTCTTCGTACGAGAGACCCTTGAGCCCCGAGATCATCCTGGTGGCCGTCCGCTGAACCGATTCAATTCTGCGCACATCTTTACTGTAATGTGGCCTCCAGAATTGCACACAGTACTCCAGATGAGGTCTCATCATGGCCCTGTACAACGGCATTATGACTTCAGACTTTCGGCTGATGAAATTTCTATTGATACATCCCAATATCTGCCTTGCCTTAGATGAAGCCTTCTCCACTTGATTGGCAGTTTTCATGTCTGCACTGATGATTACTCCTAAATCTCGTTCTGCTGAAGTCCTAGTTAAAGTTTCTCCGTTCAAGAAGTACGTCCTGCATGGATTTCCGCTTCCGAGGTGCATGACCTTACATTTCTTAGCATTGAAGCCTAGCTGCCAGGTTGAGGACCAACTTTCCAATGTAAGCAGGTCCTGTGCCATATAATTCTGTAAACTGCATTCACTTACTATATTACATAGTTTGGCGTCATCGGCGAATAGTGTTATTTTACCTTGAAGCCCTTGAGTCAGATCCCATATGAATATGTTGAAAAGGAGTGGACCCAGGACCGAGCCCTGCGGCACTCCACTGGTCACCTCCAATGTTTTAGAGAGGGTACCATTAACCACCACCCTCTCAAGTCTGCCACTCAGCCAATCATTGACCTATGCAGTTAGTGTCTCTCCTAACCCCATCGATTCCATCTTGCTTAGCAGCCTGCAGTGTGGGACACTGTCAAAAGCTTTACTGAAGTCCAGGTACACGACGTCCAAAGACTCTCCCAAGTCCAACTTTCTTGTTACCCAGTCAAAGAAGCTGATGAGATTGGATTGGCAGGACCTACCCTTGGTGAATCCATGCTGACTGGGATCCCGAAGATTCCCTTCATTCAAGATCATGTCCAATTTGCTTTTAATTAGTGTTTCCATGAGTTTGCACACTATTGATGTGAGACTCACCGGTCTATAATTTGCAGCCTCTGCCCTGCAACCCTTTTTATGCAGAGGAACGACATTAGCTAATTTCCAGTCCAGGGGAACTTTCCCCTTACTTAGGGAGAGATTGAATAGCTCAGCCAACGGTTTCGCCAGGACATCGCTCAATTCTCTGAGCACTCTTGGTGCAAATTGTCTGGTCCCATGGCTTTGTTCACCTTGAGTCTTGCCAGTTCACTGTAAACTTCACCTGGTGTGAACTCAAAATTCTGAAACGGGTCTTCTGTGCTTTGTGTTGCCTTCAACTGCGGACCGTGTCCCGGTGCCTCACAGGTGAAGACTGAGCTGAAGTATTCATTCAGTAGTTTGACTTTATCGGAATCTGCTTCCACGTAACTTCCGTCTGGTCTTCTAAGGCGTACTATCCCGCCTGTGTTCCTTTTTCTGTCACTAATATACCTGAAGAAGGATTTGTCCCCCTTTTTAATGTTTTTTGCCAGAATTTCTTCCACTCAAAGTTTTGCCTCCCTAACTGCCATTTTGACCGCTGTAGACCCGGTCCTATATTCTACCTTTGCCTCTCTTTTCTCCGTGCGCTTGTAGGAGAGAAATGCTTTTTTTCTTCTCCTTAATGAGGTGCGAGATCTCCGCGGTGAACCATTGGGGTTTATTGTTTCTTTGTCGTTTATTTACTGATTTTATGAAGCGGCTAGTTGCTTCATGCATGGTTGATTTCAGTGTTAACCACTTAGCTTCTACATCATCGGTCTCCGCTTGGTCCTGCAGCGTCCGATGGACGAAATCTCCCATGCGTGCAAAGTCTGTGCCCCGGAAATTGAGTACCTTTGTTTTCGTGTTTGATCTAGGGAAGCCTTTCCTAAGGTTGAACCATACTATGTTGTGGTCGCTGGAGGCTAGCGTATCTCCTATTGAGACCTCTGAGACGCTTTCCCCATTGGTGAGTACCAGGTCGAGGATCGCCTGGGCCCTAGTGGGTCCGTTACCATTTGTTTGAGACGTGCTCCCTTTATGGAGGTTAAGAGCCTCCTGCTACCACAGCGAGGGCTGTTTTGGGTCCAAAAGGGCTGAAAAGGAGCCAACAAATGTCTTCCAACTTGGGGCCCGTGATACCAATAATGCTTCACGACATTCTTTTCTACCAGAGCACCTGGCCTCAGTCACACATGTATAAACCACAGATAAACTCTATGCAAATACAGGACTACAAACTAAAAATCCTAATATATACAAATGAAACACTAAGATGCCAGACTCTGCATGCAGAGGGATATAAACAAATGCATTTCTTCCTGAACAGTGCGAAATATAGACAGCAGATGTAAATTCTCAAAACTGACCTATTTCAATCACTAATTTGAAAATAAAATTATTTTTCCTACCTTTGTTGTCTGGTGATTTTATTTTTCTATTCATCTTTTCCCAGTCTCTGGTTGCACTTCCTTCTGTCTGTGCTCTTGACTCTATTTTGACTCCTTCTCAAATCTATTTACTTTCCATGTCTTCCCTTCCCATCTATCCATGAGCACTATCTCCTCCCTCTCTCTGCCCTTCCCTTCCATCCATGTGTGCCATTTCCTCCCTCTTTCCATCTATTCATAAACAGAATTTCTTCCATCTCTCTTCCCTTCACCACCCCTCCCATCCCAGTACACCATCTCCTCACTCTCTTTCCCCTTCCCTTTCATACCTGTGTATCATCTCCTCCCCTCTTTTTCCCTCTCCCCTGGTCTGACATCTTTATTTTCCCTTTCCCCATTCTATAGTCTGGGATCTTTCTCCTCTCCTTCCTACAGTCTGCAACTCTCTCCCCTCCTTCCCTTCTCTCCTACCCCATTTGTGGTCTGGCACCTCACTGTATTTTCCTTCCCCATCCACTTACCGTAGTCTGGAATCTCTCCCTCCTTCTTCCCTTCCATTGTATGGCATCTCTCTCCTTCCCTCCCTTTGCCATCTGGTGGTCTGACATCTCTCTTCTTCCCTTCCCCCCTTTCTGTGGTCTGGTATATCTCTTCCCTCCTTCCCTTTCATCCCCTTGTCTGGCATCTTTCTCTCCTTCCTTCCCCCCCTCCCATGGTTTGGAATCTCGATTCCTCTCTTCCCTTCCCTTTCTCCCCCTGGAGGTCTGGAATCTTTATTTCTCTTTCCTACCCATCCCCACAGTTCAGCATCTATTACTCTCCCCATATTTTTCTCCCTTCCTTCCCTTGTATCCCCTTGTCTGGCACCTCTCTGTCCTTCTCTCCTCCCTTGACCTGGCATCTCTATCTTCACCTTCCTTTCTGTTTCTTGCCATGAAGAACTGGCATCTTTTCCTCCCCATCCCCACAGTCCATCATCTCTCTGTTACACTCACCATGCGATTTCCTTCCCCGCAAGATCTGGTGTTTGCTCACCATTCTCATTCCCAGCAGCACTGCTCTTACTCTTTGAGCCACCAGCAGTGTGATTAAATAAACACGCTGCCTTCGGTGGCCCAGAAAGCTTTTTCTCTGCTACTGTTTCCTGCCTAAGTGAGGACAGAAAGCAATAGCAGAAAGACAGCTGCCGGGCCGCAGAAGGCAGCGTGTTTGCTTCACTCAGGCTGCCAGTGGCCCGAAGAGTAAGAGCAGTGTTGCTGGGAATGAGAACCGGATTTCACAGGGGGGCACCGGATAGGTGCATGGGCAGCCCGGAAAGTCTCCATGAGCCACCATTGACTCATGGGCCTTGCATTGAAGACCACTGACCTAGACTTCTGAGACCTTAACCTGACCTGCTGTGTGTGATTCTCTAAGTAGTAATGAAACCAGTTTATAACAGAATTAGCAATTCACAGAGTTCAGTTACCTGAACAACACATGATTCACAGAATCAAAGGCAGATGTACTGTATCAAGAAAAATCATGACGTTCGCTATGACACGTTTTTCAAGTCTGAAATGTAGGTTGTTAACAACAATGAAAGCAACTCAACTCTCACTCACTGTCAGATACCTAGACCAATTGTATCATTCCTTCTGTCAGAAACTCCGCAACCCTGAGATGACCTGTCTGTCTGTCCAAATTAGATTGTAAGCTCTTCTGAGCAGGGTCCATCTATTGAATGTTAAATGTACAGCACTGTGTACGCCTTTCAGTGCTATAGAAATAATAAAAGGCAGTAGTAGTAGAAAGTAACACCTCATGATCTCTATGAAAACCATCAGCTAGACATTTTGTTGAGAAAGCTTCACTGGCTTCCAGTCCGCTTCAGGATTCAATTTAAATATGCATGCATGATCTTTAAGCTTCTCTATGGAATATTTGATCCTTTAGTTTCCTTATATTGGAACCCCTTCAGATCTTGCCATTTGAGGAACACACAGAGATATAAACTGTCTTTCCCTTCTTTTAAGGGTATTAAATCTATAGGAAAGCTTAGTCAATCTTTTTGCCTTCAAGCTGGTAGAGATGTGGAATGGACTTCCTGACTCCATTAGACTGATAGAAGAGCTACAACAATTTCGTAAAGCCCTGAAAATTCTGCTGTTTACACAAAACGTAAATGGCTTAACTATAGTATCAAAGAATTGACGATAATCCAGCTTTTTTTCTTTTATGCTCTCTTTCTTATGTACTCTAGTCTTAATTACATGTGAACCGAGTCGAGCTATGTTGGGAGATGAACCGGAATATAAATTGAAGACTAGACTAGATTAGGTATAAGACAATATGGTACTGTAATTAGGAAGTATCGCTCATTCCATCAGTGTGGCCAAGGGTCCGATAAAAAAGTTTGCCTGAATTCATCATCACTAAATCTGTGAAAAGCAGGATAATTTTGCGTAGCAACAGCACAATCACATTTGAAAGGTATGAGAGAATATAGGGTTACCAGAATTTCAGGAACAAAAATCCAGACCCATGGCCCCGCCCTAGACCCGCCCCGTTCAACCGGAGGCACGCCCCATTCTGACCAAACCATGCCCTGTTCTGCCCACAGCCCCGCCCCTCAACTTGGTCGCTTGTTGAGAGGGCATCTGCACAGGCGCTGGTGTGATGTGATGACATCACACGTACGCACATATACCGTCCTGACGTCGCTGCTAGCTGGACGCTTTTCAAAACCCAGTTGGGTCCTCTTCACTATTACAAGTTGTGGATGTCTTTTGTTTACTTGGATGCCAATAAAAGTCTACATCAGCAATATCGGTCTTCACAGCCTTTTAATTTGGATTCCTCGTTCTATCTGTGGATTCTACGGGTCAACATGCCAGGACTTGCACCTGCTGAAACCAAGTATAATTCCCAGCACCCAATTTGGATGGACATCCCCGGTATTCTGTAACACTGCATGCAGAATTTCAGGAATGCCCCTCACCCACCCATGCACCTCTCATGGCCATGCCCCTTTTTAGGTTGAGCACTATGGGGGTTTGGGCACCCAGTGTCATAGAATAGCACATAGCAAGATATCGAATGTGTGCCAATCAGTATCTAATTATTGGCAGTAATTGGCTTGTTAGCCAATTTAGTTGTACCCAATTTTGGCTATCATACATACGATCCAGGGGATAGCCTTAAGAAGGTTTAAAGATAGTTTTTTTTAAATCAATGGAACAACCTAGTGGCCAGCATAAGAGGTAGAGATATTAAAGAAGTAATCTGTGGCTTAGCAAGGGAGGTAAATACCCAGGGCCATGTGCTATCTCAACTCTTCCCTGCCGCTTAGATGCCCCCCCATTCTTTCCCGTCACTTGGGTGCCCCCCCCTATCCCTCGCAAGCAGCATCTTCCACCCGCTACTCCACCTGCTCACTTCTGATGTCACATCCTGGTCCCACAGCAAGGAAGTGACATCATAAGAGAGGCACAAGCAGCAAGTGGAAGATGCTTCTTGCACCAGTGAACATTTAAAGAGGTATGTGAGGGGGCAGAGAGGAGGAGAGGAGCTGGCACCCCCTGAGAAGATGGCGCCCGGAGTGGTCCGCTCCCTGCCCCTCCCCCCTTTTACTATGCCATAGAAGTAAATGACAGAAGACTCAGACGTATGGGAATTATGAATAATACCAACCAGAACTGGCATATGCTTCCTGAAAAACACTGGCATGGAAAACAAACTGCTAATTTCTTCATTGTCTACATTTATGTGAGAAAGTGTCTTCAAATTTTTTCCTCTCAGATTTAGATTTCTTATCTATTGTTCATTGCTTTGAAATCTAAATCATAGTAAACAAACTATTACTTGCCCAACATTTTACAAGAGTGATATCATCACTGTGAACTCTCTCTTCTCTCTGGACTATACTGCCACGTTGCTAAAAGCCCCTGAGAAGCTGCCACATGAAGCATTGCAAATCCTGGTCTCCTGAAAGTGGAACAGAATATGTGGTTCCTACAGATGACCATATTCAAGTGTCAGCCCTTTGATAACATATTGGCAGCACATCATTAGTAAAATTGAACTTCCTTTAACTGTTCTCTAAATTATTAAGTACAGAGAACGGAAACCACAATGCAATTTCAGGGGGCAGGATATGAAATTTCTCAAATAAAGTGACAATGTAGACTAACTAATAGTTTCACAAAGTTAAACTGCCAGACCATTTGGTAACTAGAGGCAACCATGATTGAGTTTTTTTTTTTTAACATTACTGTTACTTAGAGAAGTGACGCAACATGTCTTGAATCTGGAAACAACAGAAGGAGGAAGTCAAATTCTGGAAGAGAATTACCAGGCATAACTAGAGCTCTTGAATTCATCAATAGAATGACAAGGCTTCTTACAAGAGAGGCTTTTAAGAATTACAAGTTCTACAATGGTAAACAGTGTGGAGAGCATGTAATATATCTTAAGTAAAAGGAGAGACATTTTTGTCTCCTAATACATTTCCTGCAACTGGGGCTGCAGGAAGTAACTCACTTTGATACGTGAATAGGGATGGAGGAGTGGTAGACCCTGATCGATTTTCAGAGGGTTGTGTTCGTGAGGAGCTAGCTAAAATAAAGGTAGACAAAGCGATGGGGCTGGATGGTGTACATCCGAGGGTGCTGAAGGAACTTAGGGAAGTTCTGGTGACTCCGCTGACTGAACTTTTCAATGAGTCTCTAGAGTCAGGAGTGGTACCGGAGGACTGGAGAAGGGCCGATGTGGTCCCTCTTCACAAAAGTGGAAGTAAGGAAGAAGTAGGGAATTACAGGCTGCTAAGTCTAACTCTGTGGTAAGCAAATTAATGGAAACATTTTTAAAACAGAGAATGGTGAAGTTTCTGGAATCAACAGGACTGGAAGCAACATGGATTCGCTAGAGGTAGGTCTTGTCAGACAAATCTGATCAATTTCTTTGACTGGGTGACCAAAGAATTGGATAGAGGATATGCGCTAGATGTGGTGTATTTAGATTTTAGCAAAGCCTTTGACAGTGGTCCACAAAGACGTCTAATAAATAAACTGAGTGCCCTCGGGATGAGTCCCAAAATGACGGGCTGGGTCAATAATTGGTTGAGTGGAAGGCGATAGAGGGTAGTGATCAATGGAGATCGGAAAGGGATGTTACCAGTGCTGTGCCTCAAGGTTAGGTTCTTGGGCCTGTTCTTTTTAACATTTTTATAAGCGATATTGCTGAAGGGCTGATGGGTAAGATTTGCTTTTTTGCGGATGATACCAAAATTTGCAATAGAGTAGACATTCAGAATGGTGTGAATAACATGAAGAAAGACCTGGCAAAGCTTGAAGAATGGTTTGAAATTTGGCAGCTAAAATTTAATGCTAAGAAATGTAAGGTCATGCATTTGGGCTGCAAAAACCCGAGGGAACAGTACAGTTTAGGGTGTGAAGTACTTATGTGCATGACAGAAGAGCGAGACTTGGGTGTGATTGTCTGTGATGATCTTAAGATGGCCAAACATGTTGAAAATATGACGGCGAAAGCTTAGAGGATGCTAGGGTGCATAGGGAGAGATGTGGTCAATAGGAAAAAGGATGTATTGATGCCCTTGTATAAGACTTTGGTGAGACCTCATTTAGAATACTGTGTACAATTCTGGGTGCCACACCTTCAAAAAGATATATAAAAGATGAAGTCGGTCTAGAGGAATGCTAATAAAATGGTGCGTGATCTTTGTCATAAGGCACATGGGGATAGACCAGGGATGTCAAAGTCCCTCCTCGAGGGCCGCAATCCAGTTGAGTTTTCAGGATTTCCCCAATAAATATGCATGAGATCTATTTGCATGCACTGCTTTCATTGTATGCTAATAGAGCTCATGCATATTCATTGGGGAAATCCTGAAAACTCGACTGAATTGCGGCCCATGAGGAGGGACTTTGACACCCCTGGGATAGACTTAAAGATCTCAATCTGGAGGAAAGGCGGGAGAGGAGAGATATGATAGAGACGTTTAAATACCTACATAATGTAAATGCGCATGAGTCGAGTCTCTTTCATTTAAAAGGAAGCTCTGGAATGAGAGGGCATAGGATGAAATTAAGAGGTGATAGGCTCAGGAGTAATCTAAGGAAATACTTTTTTTTTACAGAAAAGGTGGGAGATGCGTGGAACAGTCTCCCAGAAGAGGTAGTAGAGACAGAGACTATCTGAATTTAAGAAAGCCTGGAATAGCTTGGGATCTCTTAGAGAGAGGAAGAGATAATGGTTACTGTGGATGGGCAGACTGGATGGGCCATTTGGCCTTTATTTGCCGTAACGGCAGAATAGAAATCACTAATGAAATGTAATGTAATCATGTTTCTATGTCTATGAACATTGAAGAGTATTTTACTGAAGATGTGTCTTTCAGTAATGTCCTTGATGTTTTGAGTTTTTTTTCTATTGAAAGGGTTTATTTTAAATTACTGTAATATTCTTTTATTTATTCTAGATAGAGTTAGTGCGGGGTGGGTGGGAGGATCATGGGTCTGCCATATGCATTCAAGCTGACCATGAGTTATTTTCTTAGGGGGGAGATGGGAAGGAGAGGGGTGGGTGGGGGTTTACATGGGTATGGGATGTGTGTGGACAGTATAATTTTGAATTTCGTTATAAGGAAATTGAAGGCTTATTTCTTACTATCTTTGAATAAATAATAATGGGTTCAAAGTTTTATTCATTAAACGTTAATTGTCTCAATCATCCCATAAAAAAGAAAAAGATTCTTAATTTTTTGAAAAATCAATATGCGGATATATATTTCATACAAGAGACTCACCTGTCCGTAATTGAATCCGCAATTGGCTTCATGTTGTGGGCGACGAGATGGCAGATGAAGTTTAATGTAGAGAATGCAAAGTCATACACGTAGGAAACAGAAACCCGAGGTATAGCTACACGATGGGACGGCTGTTATTGAGTGAGAGTTCCCAAGAAAGGGACTTGGGGGTAATAGTGGACATGACAATGAAGCCGTCGGCACAATGCGCAGCGGCTGCTAAGAAAGCAAATAGAATGCTAGGAATAATCAAGAAAGGTATTACAAGCAGAACGAAAGAAGTTATCCTGCTGTTGTATCGGGCGATGGTGCGCCCGCATCTGGAGTACTGTGTCCAATATTGGTCGCCGTACCTAAAGAAGGATATGGTGATACTCGAAGGGTTCAGAAGAGAGCGACACGTTTGATAAAAGGTATGGAAAACCTTTCATACGCTTAAAGATTGGAGAGACTGTGGCTTTTTTCGCTGGAGAAGCAGAGACTTAGAGGGGATATGATAGAAATTTACAAGATCATGAAGGGCATAGAGAAAGTGGAGAGGGACAGATTCTTCAAACTTTCAACAACTACAAGAATGAGAGGGCATTCGGAAAAATTGAAAGGGGACAGATTCAGAACCAATGCTAGGAAGTTTTTCTTCACCCAACGGGTGGTGGACACCTGGAATGCGCTTCCAGAGGATGTGATAGGACAGAGTATGGTATTGGGGTTCAAGAAGGGATTGGATCATTTCCTGAAGAAAAAGGGGATAGAACGGTATAGATAGAGGATTACTATACAGGTCCTGGACCTGATGGGCCGCCGTGTGAGCGGATTGCTGGGCATGATGGACCTCAGGTCTGACCCAGCAGAGGCACGGCTTATGTTCTTATGTTAATATGACTATGCAGATACGGCTCCCTACTGTCCAGACATGAGATCACCAGACTTTGACCTTTTTCCAAAGTTGAAACAATCTATGCATGGACATCGTTTCGCATCTCTGGAAGAGCTTTCTTCCGCTGGTACCCGAGCCATTCGGCAACTGAACTAAAACAGTGTCTTGGATGGAATAATGATGCTTCCTGGACATTGGGACTCGGTCATTGCAAAGCAGGGAGACTATATTGAAGGATTGTAAAGAAATACTTGAAAAAAAATAAAACATGTAATTAAAAAAAAAAACAGTGTGCATTATTTATGAAATGACCTTCGTATTTAGGACAGCTGTTTATACAGTTCTAGATGCCAAGTTTGATAGCCAGACACCACCTCTGAATATCAGCTTTTCCCATGGATCTGCCTCAATTCCATCCCTAGACTGCCCACAGTGGTCTCCCGGCATTTTCGGCTGCATTATCTAGTTATATGCCAGCCAGCCAGACTGATTTAGACAGAACTACAGGTGCAACATGTTGGATCTAGACTTAGGAGTTACCATTTAATTGCAGACGAAACTTTCAAATTTTTAGCCCAGTGTGCTAAGAAAACAAATAGAATGGTAAGGGTTATCCAAAAAGGGATGGAGAGCAAACCTGATCAAAATATGCCTGTGTATAGGTCCCTGGTGTGACCATAGGTAGACATTGAGGCCCAGTTCTATAAACAGCATCTAATCGATCTAGGAGCCTATCTTAATTATTTAAAAAAACTTGAATTGGTGCTAGTTGGCTAGTATGTCAATTAGTTAAGTTGTTTGTCCTTCTGTAATCCTAAAAATTTATTTAAATTGTATAACGCTTTGTACCATAGGATAAGCGTTTAATCAAATACTTGAATAAACTTGAAACTTGAATTGGATGGTAGGTGTCTATCACTTTCAGGTAGGCGCCTAGTCTAAGGCACCTACCAGAAAGTAGGCGTGGTTAAGGGGTGAATCATGGGTATGTTTGGCTTGGTTGGTACCTATTTTGCACTAGAAGGCGTCCTAACTTTAGGCACTTCCTATTTATGCCAGGGTTTTCTTGGCCTAAATACCAGCCCTTAAGTTAGACACCTGCCAGTGCCTAAGTCCAAAACAGACACCTACCATACCAAACACGCCCACGATCCACCCCTAACCAAGCCTAATTTCTGGTAGGCGCCTACCAACCAATTAATTTTAATTTAAGCCAATGATGAGGTGCTCATTGCTCATTATCGCACCAATTAAGTTTTTAAAATAATTAAGTTAGGCACCAAGATCAGCCAGGCTCTCCGATCTAGGCGCCTACCATTAGATATCTTTGGTAGAATCTGGGCCTGTGTGCAGTTCTCCTTTCCCCCCCCCCCCCCCCCCATCTCAAAAAGGATATAGCTGGACAAGAAAAGATTCCAAGTAGGGCAATAAAAACTATAAAGGGGATGAAATACCTCCCTTATGAAGGGAGGCTAAACAGGTTAGAGATGAAATGGATGAGACGGGATATGAGAGAAGTTTATAAAATCACGAGTAGGTAAGCCCTTTTTCTTCTCTTTCTGTCTGAGAGTTTCTCTGCCTCCTAAAATATTTCCTGCTTGTTTAATATCAATCGGTACCAGCCAAATGAATACACAGAAGAGAGAGGGCAGGTGGTAGGGTTTTCTGGCAGAACGCCGAGTATCCAGTGAGCATCTTATATAGTTGGCTCAGCCGAGGCACACGATGATATCATAAAAGAAATAAATCCAGCCATGGAAGGAGTCTGTGATCTGTTTTTACATTACAAAGAATCCCCTAACTAATCTTGCAAAGTTTAAGAATGATCGGAAGGACTGATGAGCTCTGAGAGACGGGAGGTGTAGAAATACTGTACTCACCTTTTCCAGTCCTGCCCTGTCTCAAACAGAAGTATTATTTGTAAAATAATAATTGATTCATAGGCTCACTTACTCTCATTCACTCGCTCCTATTCATATGAAAAATATCCATGTTCTAATGGAATATTATTACTATATTTTAAATCACTGTCCAGGAGCCCAGATGGATTGTCAAAACCCAGCAGTTTGTCCAGGTTTTGGAAGCCCTGAGCTTGGGGGCCTCCAAGAATGTGTGGATGTGGCACCATATCACACTCATGTGCGCATGCGTGTGACATCATCACGTCACCTTCACACAGGCTCGGAGGTCCTCCAGGCATGGTCCGGACTTGGGGAAGAAGAGATGAGGTTTGTTTGGGGGTGGGGCTGGGGGGCAGAATGGGGTGAGGATGGGAGAGGAATGGGAAGGGGCTGGGGATGGAACAAATCTGGTGAGAGTTGGGGAGGAGCCAGAGATTATGCAGGCGCCAGCAATATTCAGTTCTGGTGCCTGCATAGCTAAGAAGGGATACAGGACCACTCAAAAACCAGTGGATATTGGCCAACACCTGCCTAACTTCTGGGCGGCAGCCTGAGGATTTCTGATCCACTCTACTCTCTCTCCTACCTCCGGAATATGAGCATGCTCCTCTTCCAATCTCCCTTCCTCCCGTCCCCCAAGAACATAAACAGCTCCCCTACCAATCTCCCTCCTTCCCACAGAGCATGAACAGGCCCTCACTTCTGATCATCTTCCCTTCCTCTCACCCCCCCTGGAGCATGAACAAACCCCAGTGGTTAAAGCTACAGCCTCAGCACCCCGAGGTTATGGGTTCAAACCTACACTGCTCCTTGTGACCCTGGGCAAGTCACTTAATCCCCCCATTGTCCCAGATACATTAGATAGATTGTGAGCCTACTGGGACAGACAGGGATAATGGTATAGAGAATTGAATAAATAAAATCCTTAGGATCCCCTTCCCTCCACCCCCCTGGGATAAGAATAAATCCCTCTCCCCCTGAATTCCTTCTCTCTCCCACTCCCCAGAATATCAGCAGCAGACTACCCCCAGGCCTACCTGCCTAATCACTAGTGTTCTTGCAGAGAATGGGAGAAGCAATGCCCATTTGCTCCTGCCTGTCATGGCTGCTCCTTCATAATGACTGCAGAGACTAGCATCAGCCTTGTGCTAATATTGCCTGAATGACTACTTGAAAATGCTGTGCCTCCAGGAAAGGTCTAATAGGACAAATCGTCTTTAAATTAGAAAACCTTTTCTTTACGGATCCATTCACACACTACGCCATGGCAAATTTTGAAACTTACAAACATTTCTAAAACTTTTATCTCTGTTTGAAGGGATCTCCATAGGGTGTATTTGGAGGGATCTCCATAGCTCGACCCCCCCCCACAAATCAGCAGGTTTTAGTTTCAACCCATTTCATGTATCCTATCGGACACAATATCCATAATATTATAAGTTTCTAAAAGGGAGTTACACACAGAAAAGAGCAACAAACTTATCATTTGCGTCAGAAAAGCATAAAATATCAAACTACTTTATCTCAAAATCTGGCCCAAACCGTGGTTAAAATCTCCGAACCCCATTACTGACTATACAGTAGGAAAGTTAGACTGTTAGAATGGGAAAGTGGGTCCGATTTCGAAATGAAGACGCGGGGGTAACAGAGCTCTCACAGAACGTCTCAACGGAGCAGAGTAGCGGTAATAAAAACCGCCGGGGCCTCAATAATATATAAATACATGCGAAGACCAGGTATTCTATCTATAGTTGAGATACATGTAAATGTCAGTATTTACACCTGCAAATTGCTACTAAAAAAAACTACCCAATTGTAGATTTACAATACTTAGGGCTCCTTTCACGAAGGTGCCCTAAGCGAAAATCCACCGCCTGCTCAAAAGGAGGTGGTAGCGGCTAACGTGTGTGGCCATTTAGCGCACGCTATTCCGTGAGTTAAGGCCCTAGCGCGGATCCCTTAGTGCAAGATTTTTGGCTGACCGCGACGGGGAGTTTACTGGCTATCAATCCAAGGGCCTTTGGAATTTTTCTTCTAGTGTTTTTAGTGATCACAGCAGAGATTACCCAGAATTTATATCTACAATAAATTTGTTTCTGTGATCACGACTCCAGGGAATGCTTGAGGGATCTCACTGCATTTTTTAGACAAATATCTTTATATCCCCACCAGCTAAATTTTTACCATTCTTTCTGTGCATTCCAGCAAGGGCTCCACAAATCATAATTAATTGCTTGCAATGTCCTCCCCCCCCTCCTTATCCACTTCCAATGTCCTCCCCCCCTTTTATCCAAAATTTGACCATTACAGTGGCAGTCCCAAACTAAAAAAAACCCACAAACCACAGCTACCTCTGAAACACAACTCTAATAGGCTTTATGGCCAGTGTTGCTATAAAAATGTGGTCGCCAACAATCCTGAATTCCCAAGCCCATCCAACCCAGGGAACAGTATCTGAATCCAGGAATAAAATCTGTGCCCCCCTATAACACAGTTGGACGATCAGGCTGGCTGCATAACTACCACAGTTTGAGCCACTCCAACTCTTACAGTGAGCTCAGCTAGGCATAACAGAGGATGTTGACTGCAGTAGCATTTGCAAAGGGGTTCTCAGATCATTAGGTGACGGGAACCCTGGATGATTCTCTGGTAATGTGATACAGTGGCACAGCAAGGGAGAGAGGCATTCCAGGACAGTGGTGCCCCTCCCCTGCTCTCTTCTCCACCCCGTCCTCCATACGCTCCTTCCCCGCCCCCTTCTGCTGTGCGTGCGCCGTTTCCCTGTACCTCTGTATTTTTTTATTTATTTAGCCCATCCTCCCAAAGGAGCCTTGAATGGATTACAAGAGTACATTCACAATATAAGTAAGACAAACTTGGTGTACATAGAGGTATAAATTTAAGCTTTTGGAAATATAGACTTAGTAGACATAGGGTGTTTTAAAACTGCAGCATTTTCCGAAGAGACATAGCCTAACATAAGATAGCTTTGTACGTTTGTGGGTCATTGAAGTCTGGTGGGTTTTGGATAGGCAGCCAGTGCATGGATCTTAGTGCAAGGGTGAAGTGGTCGTGGAAGCCCAGGTTTTTCAGGAGTCGGATTGCAGCGTTTTGGAGACGGGAGACCTTTTTTGCGGGTAAGCCTACTAGTAGCATGTTGCAATAGTCTAAGTGGGATAGCACAAACGCTTATAGTAGCTTGGCAAAATTGTTCTCTGAAAAGTAAGTACGGATGCACTTTAGCTGGCGTACGTAATAGAAACATGAAGACACTAATTTTGATACATGATCTGAGAGCGACAGGTTTGAGTTGAGAATCACTCCCGGGCTGCGGACGTTGTCATTGGCTGTAAGGGTTCGTTGAGCTGTAGTTTGTTTGCAGTCATCCAGTTCTTTATTTCAGTTAGGCAGCAATGACATTTCTTTTATTTGTGCATCTCGATGTTGACCTAGGGGGATCTTGATTTGATATTTTTCTATGATGTCGAGTACTGGTTTGACGTACAGATTGAAGAGGAGTAGGGATAGCAATGCACCCTGGGGTATTCCATAGCAGAGAGGTTTTGGCTCTGATAAGGAGGGTCCTAGTAGTACTTTCTGAAATCTTTCTTTTAAGAAGGAGGAGAACCATGCCAGTGCGACATCACAGATTCCGATGGCGTGTAGTCTGGATAGGAGAAGTGAGTGATCAATAGTATCAAAGGCAGCACTCGGGTCTAATAGTACCAGCAATGCGTCTTTATCCTCATCGAGAATTTTCCAGCTGTCATCTACAATGTCTAGAAGTACTGTTTCTGTGCTGTGGTACTTCCTGAATCCTAATTGGAGAGGGTGGTGTTTGCTTCCACGAAGCGAGCAGAAACCCCCAACCTGCTGTCGTGTCAGCGTCGGCTTTTCCTCCGACGTCATTTACTAGGTGTGGGTTCAGGAAGTGCCACCAGAGGAAGAGCAGACACTGTTTGAGGGAAGCAAAAGCTGTGTCTGATATTGTGGTGTTGCCTTATAAAACAAAGTACCAGAACAATTAAGAATTTCTGCTTCTGATTTAACTAAAAGTAATAGAAAATAATTCCATGCTCAGGGTGAGAGGGCTAATTATACCTTGATAATTGCGCCAGAGTCAAGCTGTGTGAAATTGCTAGATTTTTCTTGAACTTTAGTAGTGAATAAAGCATGGTGGGCTAACAGGCGGTTTAGCCACCAATGAGAGGTTTTTTTGTTTGTATGTTTTGGAATTGCACTACAATATAAAAACCAGAAAATAAAATCATCTTAAAATTCACACTAAACACCGGTACTGGACCAATTTTATTTTGATGCAGACACCCTTCTACTCTCCATGCCTCATTCAACCGCTTGGCTGAGGCTTGGATGACTAAGGTCAGGGCTCGGGCTACTCCAGTCCAGTCCAGTCCAGGAGCAGGAGTGTCAGCTCCTTCCCTTTCCTTAACCCTTACTGTATCAGATTGCCTGACCAGAGGTTTAGCTACAGAATTAACAGAGGGTTTATAAAAGGGATTATATTGACTTGGAACAGGTATTCTGTTCTTCTCTGCCATCCCTTCTCTGCTCTGCCCTGCCTGTCTGACCCTAGCACTGGGTACAGAGTTAATGGGCAAGTGCCTTGGTTTAGGAATAGGCACATTTGTTTTAGTGGCAGAGTTTAAAGCAGGTTTTAAACCAGTGACCGGGGCTTCCCTGTCACAATATATATAATTAAGTCAACCTTTACAATAGGGATGAATGCTTGAGAACAGAACCTCAGTATGATGCATGAATAGGGTACATTCAGTAGCAAAATTAGAAAATATATATTTTTTTCTTTGCAGAAATAATAACAGATAATACAAAACAGCCTTCTAGTCAAGATGCTGAAAACCAAAATGGTAACAAAATTTAAGAACACCCGAACCATAGACCAAGGATCCATAATTGTGAAAAGTGAAGGAAATGAGAGATATCTACCAGTGTCTACAGCACTAGACCAGGAATGAAATTGGGTAGGTTATTTATCTGTCATCATATTCTACGTTTTCTATGTCTTATTATTTTCAGAGCTTCTGATTTGAGGAAAGAAAGTCTCAGTCAAAAAATTTGGCTCTTACAGTGCCCCTTGGTAAAGGAGGAGATAGCAGATGTTGTGGATGGACAGACCGGACGGGCCATTCAGCCTTTATCTGCCATCAACTTTCTATGTTTCTATAAAGGGTCATTGATTTGATATACCACCTTTCTGTGATACAGCCAAAGTGGTTTACATTTATTCTATGCAGGTTCATTCTCTCTCCCTACTGGACTCATAATCTAGGTTAGTGGTCTACTCTCCCAGTCTTCGAGGACCACCAATGGGTCAGGTTTTCAAGATACAGTATCTCTTATTAATATGCACGAAAGAGATTGGCTCTCATATAAATCTATCTCAACATAATCATTAATATTTTGAAAACCAAACCCATTGGCGCTGGAGGACTGGGAGTCCTCAACATAGTTTAATCAAGATATATTTATTGCACTGGGTAAATAGCAAGAAACAAACGTGGTACGCAGTTGAATTGTCTTTTGACATTCCTGGTTCTAAGTTTGAAATATACTTCCCTTGAACGTCAAACATATTTGAGTGTATCTCTATGAAAGTCAAGAGGAATGTAGTTACTAAGCTCATTGTGGGAGGGCTAGACTGTGGAATACATGTAATTGTTGGTAACAACTTCCATTATAAGCCAAGAATTTATGCAGTTTGAAGCCAAGTTTTACAGAGATTTCTTGATTAAGATTTTATTTGACAGTTATAAAATCCTTCATCCATGTTTTATTACCAAAAAGAACACAGTTAAAATGAATATCATAACATTCTGCCTACAGAGCCATAGTATTTCTCGAGCAATATATTTCATAATATAAACTGAATAGTAATATACATAATAATAATAGTCACACGGTAGGCATGGAACCCAATGTTGAATTGGTCATCTAGGTAGAAAAAGGGACTTCCAAGTCTGGGTTTTCACAATACGTGAGGCCTTTTGTAAAATTACTAGGAGGCAGGAAATGTATGTGTATTTGGTGGCATATACAACAGAAATACCTATTTTTATATGTAAAAAAAAAAATCAAACCAAGGGACAGGGATTTGTATACTGCCTTTTTATAGTTATACAACTGCACTCAAAGTGGTTTACATACAGGTACTTCAAACATTTCCCCTCTCTGTCTCGGTGGGCTCGTAATCTATCTAATGTACCTGGGGCAGAGGAGGATTAAGTGACTTGCCTAGGGTCACAGGGAGCAGCACAGGGTTTGAACCCATACAACTTATATCATTGCTCTTAACACACACAATTTTCACACATACACTTGCTTCTCTTCACTCTCCAGACCGCAGATCTGCTCCTTCTGCACACACATCTTCCATCCATCCATCCATCCTATTGTTTATCCTTCCTTCATTATCTCAACTTTCTTCTTTCTCTTATCGCCATCGTCTATCCTCCTTCCTTCAATTCTGTGTTCATTATTTCTGTCTTAAACTGCTTCACCATCTCCCTGCTCCATCTCTTCTTTCTTTTCTTCCTTCCCCATTCCTTTGTCCACCACATCTTCTTCCTTTATCTCTCTTTCTTTTTGCATCCTTCTCAACCTTTCTTAGCGTATCCCTTCTTCTGTAGCCCTGCTAAAGCTCCCTTAAATAACAGTAGCAGCCTAGTTTGTAGAAGTCTCTGAATAGGTACAGCAATGTCTGTCTCTGTAGCTCCTAGAATGCCTGGTCTTCTTGTTTGAAGAAAGCAAGCTACAGAGACAGACAGTGCTGTATCTGGTCAGAGATCCCAAGTCATGAACTGCTTTATGAATGCTCTATGCTAGTGGTTCCCAAGCTTTTTTGGTTCAAGGCAGTAATTTTTTTTTCATGGCATCCCTAAGTCAAAAGAAATACCTGACAGTTTCCTTCCTCTCACTTCATGATCTGGCATCTCTCTCCCCCTTCCCCCCTCCAACAATCTAGTATCTCTCACCTTCTCTTCTTTTCCCTCTCCTGTCCTCCCCCCCCTCCATTGCCTGTCATCTCTTTCCTCTTCTTTGCTTCCCTTCTGATATCTCTCTCCTCTCCTTCCTTCCCCTCTATCCCCATGGTCTGATATCTCTCTCTTCTCCTTCCCTTCTTCCCCTCTACCCCCATGGTCTGGCATCTCTCTCCTCTTCTCTGCTTCCCTTCCTTCTCTCCCTCCCTCCAACCCCAATCTGGTATCTCTCTCCTCTTCTTCCCTCCACTCCCCTGTGGTCTGCCATCTCTCTCTCCTTTCCATCTTTCCTTACCCCTGCCTCCCTTCCTCCCAATCTCACTTCACTCCCCCTCCACCCTTGGGATCCGATACCTCTCTCTCCCTTCCCCATGCTGCAACCTGTGATCTTATGGCTTCTGGCAGCTTAAAAACACTGCCTTTGGTGGCCCCCCTGCTCAGAAATGCAAGGTCAAGCATTTGGGCTGCAGAAACCTGAGGGAACAGTACAGATTAGGGGGTATAGGACCTCTGTGTATAAAAGAGGAACGGGATAGTATTTGATCATCTTAAGGAGGCCAAACAGGTTGAAAAAGTGTCAGCAAAAGCTAGGAGGATGCTAGGGTACATAGGGAGAAGAATGGCCAGTAGGAAAAAGGAGATATTGTGCCCCTGTATAAGACTCTGGTGAGATCTCATTTAGAATATTGTATATATTTCTACAGACGGGACCTTCAAAAAGAAAGCTACTAAAATGGTTGGTGGTCTACGTCATAAAGCGTACAAGGACAGACTTAAAGATCTCAATATGTATACTTTGGAGGAAAGGTGGGATAGGGGAGATATTATAGAGACGTTTCAATACCTACGTGGCATAAATATGCATGAGGCAATTCTCCTTTCGATTGAAAGGAAATTCCAGAGAGAGAGGGCACGAGATGAAGTTAAGAGGTGATAGACTCAGGAGTAACCTAAGAAAATACTTTTTTTAAAAAAAATTACAGAAATGGTGATAGATGCATGGAATAGTCTCCCAGCAGAGGTGATGGCGACAAAGACTGTGTCTGAATTCAAGAAAGCATGGGATAGGCATGAGGGATCTCTTAGCGCAAAGAGGATATAGTGGATGCTGCAGATGGGCCATTTGTCCTTTATGTGTCATGAAATTTCTATGGTTCTATGCTTCAACTTCCTGTTCCCCGCAGAGGCAGAATGCTGCAAGCAGAGGGGAAGCTTCCGGGTTGTTGAAGGCAGAATGTTTAAGCTGCCAGCGATCCAAAGATCATAAGCTGCATCATGAGAAAGGTAGAGAGGTTTCCCACTGGAGTAAAACAGGTGGGGGTGTCAGACTTGTCAGCTGGTTTGCATCTTCCTCCATGGCACCCTTGTGAGTTGGCCGTAGTGCTGTGGCCCACAGTTTGGGCTCTATGCAGTTTCTAAGAGTGCCTGCCCTTGCGAGCGGAAATTGGCTTTATCATCCTGGACTCTGCAGCATCGCAGTAATCCTGTCCCCATGACATCCCTATCTCAGCACTACACTGGGCCACAGTTTAGGTTGGGAGCCACAGGAAGCAGAAAGGAGAAAAGCTGATGCTTAGTACCAGTATGCACTCCCTGCAAGGAAGCTCTGATAGCATCAAATACGAGTTTCTATATTTTGGGTATCAAAGCAAAGTGGAGGGTGTGGAGGAAGACATACCACATTGGCCTTTTGATCCTGTCTGTTCTTATGAGATCCTGAAAGGAAGGGCGGAGATACCAAAATCAACGCTTACCCAGGGGACTTGTATGGTCAAATGACTGCCCTGGCAGAACAAATTAATTAGCACAGTCTAAAACAATTCCACCTAGATTTTTATGTGCATCTTCTCCACCTATATTTTTCTAACACAAATTGGTTTCCTCTGGCAACAAAGCAATTTAAAAGTGGATATGGAGCAAGTGTAGGCAGGTCTTACTATTTCTGAAAACTTTGGAGAGTTTTACAGTCTTTCTTTCTGAGTCTAAAAGTAATTTGACCTAGAGAAATCGACCTCCCGTTTTACTCGGCTGAATATCTAGACTTGTGTCCTTCTTTTTCTTAGGAACATCACAATTAAGGGGCACCAAAGTTAATTAACAAACGGCAAAAAATGGCACCATTGAAGCACCTACCAGTGTCGAAATAATACATGTCAGAATCATGCCTACATAGACGTTTTATTTGTTTATTTAGCCCGTCCTCCCACAGGAGCCCAGAACGGGTTACAAGAGTACATTCATGGTATGGGTAGGACGTACTTTAGTGAGAAATACAGACTTTACAGCATTTACAGTGTGGACATAACATACGGATTTTGGGCTCCTTTTACAAAGATGAGCTAGCGATTCAACGCACACTAAACCGCCAGACGCGCTAGCTGCTACCGCCTCCTCTTGAGCAGGCGGCAGTTTTTGGCCAGTGCAGGGGTTAGCGCGTGATGAAAACCCCGCTAGCGCGGCTTTAACCCTGCTGGTGCGGCTTTGTAAAAGGAGCTCTTAAAATATAGACTGAGTGGACATGGAGGTAGAGGAGCTTTTCTTAGCCGGTGGGTGCGTCTTTGATTGTTTGAGAATGTGGTACTAATTAGGG
The DNA here is from genome assembly GCF_902459505.1 of Geotrypetes seraphini. NCBI lineage: Eukaryota > Metazoa > Chordata > Amphibia > Gymnophiona > Dermophiidae > Geotrypetes > Geotrypetes seraphini. Next base: position 125,783,919 of record NC_047093.1, on the reverse strand, counting down.
TTATATTTAAGCGAGTTGCAGTGAGATTCCGTTTGGTGTGTTTGGTGGTGTCTTTGCGGTCCAACCGTCAGGGATGTGGACGCGGGTCGTTAAGAAGCTGGGTTTGTTAAGAGGAAGGTTTTCACGGCTTTCCTGAAGTTCCAAAGACTGTCTAGAGATCTAATGGCTGGGGGGATGGTGTGCCATAATTTAGTGAAGTAATGAGAATAAGAGCGTCTTCTGGCTGCCGAATGCCACTATGGGCGTGGCTAATGCTGGAAGTGGCTTTAGGAGGCCCTAAAGCACCTATGTAGGTGCGATTCATGCCCATGGCACTAGAAATGTAGGTCCGTTAAACCCTGGCCTACATTTCTGGTGCCTATCTTTCACGGAGGCCGCCAATATCAGCACCCTATAGAGAATCTGGGCCTAAATGCCTCGTAAGACAGGGCTGCACGTTACTGTTCTGAAAACTGAATGAATCAGAAAGCTTGTCATTTCTCTCTGGTCAAAGTTGACTGCGACGTACAGCTGTTAAGTTATAGTCAACCTTCTGAAACTTTTTGTGAAGCACAAAGTTTGACATCATTTGAGTGGTTTTCTTTAATATTAATGAGCTACTTTGAATGGATTTAAATGCATGCAATTCCTTCATATTTTCCCACTGTTTGTCAGAATTGTTCAGCATTATCAATAATGTTTGCTAGGGCTGTACATCGCTTAAAATTTTTAATCACAAAATTTTTACTCATGTGATTAATAATCGCATAAAGCATCCCCTTAGATTTCCTCCTATATAGTGCAATATATACATAGCAGATATAAATTCTCAGAACTGACGCATTTCAATTTAAAGGTGGTATATCAAAGGTGGTAGAAGGGAGTTTTGGCCACTTTAGAGGAGGTCCTCAGCTAACGTTGCTTGGAGATCCCTACCAGCTACAGCTATAGCAAGTGTCAGCAAGGACTTCAGCACTGGAGAAATAAAAATAGAAATGCATTTCCTTTTCTGTTGAATAGAATACAAAGACATCTACTACATACATTTCCCAAAGCTAATGCATTTTTAAGTCAATAAATTCCTTTTTCTACCTTTGTCTGGAGATTTATTTTTTTCAAGTCGGTTCGAGATTCTCTTTTTTCTGCTTTCCTGTCTTCTGCATTTCTTCCTCTCTCTCCTCCATCTCCATGTGCAACATGTCTGTCTCTGTGTCTGTCTTTTTCTCTTTCTGCAAAGGGAGTAGGAAAGGAGAGAGAGAAAGGGATTCAGGATGCATGTCTCCCACCCCCCCTCTACTGCCAAATCCAACATTTCTCCCTCTCTCATTCCCTGGCTTTTAATCTACAGCATTTTTTGCCCCTCCCCACTAGTCCCTTAGCCAATATATCTCCTATCAAACCTCTCCAACACTAAGCTGCATCTCTTCCTCCCTTCCCTCCAACACCATGTTCAAAATTCATTCCTCTTGCATCCCTTTCCATCTGTCACACCCTTCCCTCTCCACCACAACATCCAATATTTCTCCCTCCCCCCTCTCCACCACTATCATGTCTGACAATTCTCCATCTTTCTTCCTTTCCCCATGTATACCATCTCTCTTTCCCTCCTACTCCATACACTCCTATGTCCAACCACTCTCCATTTCTCTTCTCTCCTCCACCGGCAGCACCTCTCTTTCCTTCCCTTCCCACCACCCCACTCATGCATCTCTTTCCTTCTCTTCCTAACCCCCAGACTGTGCAGCATATGTCCTTCCCAACCCCCTCTCAGCCCATACAACATTTGTCCTTCCATGCCTTCCCACCCCTAGCCCGTGCAGCATCTGTCCTTTCTTGTCTTCCCCACCCCCAGCAATGCAGCTTATGCTCTTACACACCCTCCAGCAGGATCCTGTGGCTCAACCTCTCTTTCCAGCTCCCGACTCCTCCACCTACCTCTTCCATGGCTTCTGAAATCTTCAAGTAGCCAGCAGCGGCAACGAGGTGATCCTGAAGCTATCAGCCTGCCCCAGAAGTCTTCATTCTGTAGCAACTTTCTGTTCCCATGAAGGTGGGATGCTGCAGAATGAAGGGTTCTGTGGCAGGCCGACAGCCAGCAGCCTGAAGATTTAAAATTACGGCTGCCAGGGAGGAGGTAGGTGACTCTTCTGACCTCAGACTTCCAAATTTGGGGAGACCATGGCCCCTGTGTCCCCCTCCCCATTTCAATGCCCATGGATTGTACAATTGTCAATAGTGGAGTCATGAATATGTTGCATATTAGTGGGGCAAATAGAGATCCTTGTGGGACTCTGGATGGGGACATGAAGGGTTCTGACATAAGTGAGTTAAATTGTATCGAGAATGATCTGTTTTTCAGGTAGGAAGAGAACCATGTAAGATAAGTGCCAAAAATGCCAATATCCTGAAGTTGGTTGAGAAGGAGTGAATGATCAACAGTGTCAAAGGCTGCACTGAGATCTAGTGAGATGAGATCTGCTGTTTGATGATGGTCTATATGATATAGAATTTTGGTTGTAAGACCGATAAGTGACATCTCTGTAGAATGATGGTTGTGAAAGCCAGTTTGATTGGGATGGAGAGAGTTGGTTGTGTCTAGAAAATCTGAAAGAGCATTGAATACAATTTTTTTCTGCTATTTTTGCTAGGAATGGTAGATTAGAAATTGGATGATGGAGCAGTAGCTTGATGGAATTTTGAATCTTTAAGTTTTAATCTTTCGATCTCGAGTTTCCCAAACAGATCTTGGTCATACCCAATAAAAAATCTGTCGTGCAGAAAAAACATTATCACTTCTATGAATTTCTAGGAAACACTACTGACTAAAAAAAAAATTACTCGTATTCTATTTCCTAAGGCATCCTGCTTGTCATCTGGGTAACTGTGTTATATAACACAGCTTCATTTTATTAATTTAATGCACTTTACTTGGCATCATTCCCATAATTTCCCCATTGCATGTCTCTACTTTAGACATTATATTTCTAATTATATGAAAAAGTAGGAACATAGCTCTTGAAATTTAAATAGGTCTGCAAACTGCTGAAAACCTAAAGGCGATACACACTGTATGTGGCCAGTAGCTGAAGCCTGAGCTTCTGAAATAGGTTTGGTTTATATTTTTAAAAGATTATTGCCTCTTTGCGGATGATACCAAAATCTGCAATAGAGTAGACATGCTGGATGGTGTGAATAACATGAAGAAAGACCTGGCGAAGCTTGAAGAATGGTCTGAAATTTGGCAGCTAACATTTAATGCTAAGAAAAGCAAGGTCATGCATTAGGGCTGCAAAAACCAGAGGCAGGGGGTGAAGTTTAGGGGGTGAAGAACTTATGTTCATAACAGAAGAGGAGGACTTGGGTGTGATTGTATGTGATAATGTTAAGGTGGCCAAACAGGTTGCAAAGGTGACGGCGAAAGCTAGCAGGATGCTAGGTTGCATAGGGAGAGGTATGGCCAGTAGGAAAAAGGAGGTATTGATGCCTCTGTATAAGACTCTGGTGAGAACTCATTTAGAATATTGTGTACAATTCTGGAGGCCGCACCTTCAAAAATATATAAAAAGGATGGAGTCGGTCCAGAGGAAGGCTACTAAAATGGTGTGTGGTCTCCATAATAAGGCGTATGGGGACAGACTTAAAGATCTCAAACTGTATACTTTGGAGTAAAGGCGGGAGAGGGGAGATATGATAGTCATTTAAATACCTACATAATATAAATGTGCATGAGTCGAGTCTCTTTTATTTGAAAGGAAACTCTGCAATGAGAAGGCATAAGATGAAGTTAAGAGATGACAGGCTCTGGAGTAATCTGAGGAAATACCTTTTTACAGAAAGGGTGGTAGATGCGTAGAACAGTCTCCCAGAAGAGGTGGTGGAAACAGAGACTGTGTCTGAATTCAAGAGGGCCTGGGATAGGCACGTGGGATCTCTCAGAGAGAGAAAGAGATAATGGTTATTGTGGATGTGCAGACTAGATGGGCTTATACCTCTTTTAACTTCCCCGGTGTGAGCAGTGTCGCCAACTTTCTGCCTGTATCGTCGGCTCTCCCTCTGATGTCGCATCTTAGGTGAAGGACCCAGAAGTGACATCAGAGGGAGAGCCAACACTGGTGCAAGCAACAGGCTGGAGTTGCTGATCATGCCGGCGAAAAGAAAGAGGTACGGTGGGGGGGGGGGGGGGGGGCGGAATGAAGGCGCCTGAATGGTGGAGAGGAGGAGGGGGTTCCGGCACTCCCCCTGCTCCCCTTAATATACCACTGTGTGCAGTATTGTGAAATAGCACACACTCTTTCGCAATAGTGTGCATTGTTTGTCAAGAGTGCACATGCTTTTGATAATACAAAGATGTGTGAATATCCAGGCATGCACACAATGTCGAGATAGAATGCACACTCTTCCGAAAGAATATGCATTCTTCTGGAAGAGTGTTCACTATTTTCCAATGGTGCACAGTCTTTGTGAATAGCCTTAATCTATCTAACCTCCAATTTCTGGGTCGGTCTATGTCTATCTAGGTTCAAGGCGACTTACAAATCAAGAAGTTTACATTACATTTAGGAGTTACAACAATGACATATACAGTAAGGAGTATACTATGAGGTAATTACCAGAGATAGGAGATGTAGAAATCATTCAATACATTTACACACGTGGAGGAGTATTTTCAATAGGACATATAAGGCTGAGTTGGATGTTTTGGGGAAGACATCCAGAAATCCAGTAGAGAAAATGTCCATTTTCAAAAAAGCAAGACGTCTTTTTTTTTTTTTTTTTGAATGACCAAAGTAGACGTGTTGGTCCTTAGTACATCTATCTATTTTGGCCATTCTCAAATATAAAGACGTCCACAAGAAAAACGCACAAAAACAAGTTCTAACAGCTAGAATTCTTTGAAAACTGTTCACAGACAGCTGAGCCTTCCTCAGCACCAGCATGAGGATTACTGCAGAGAATGTCATATTAAAAGTATCAAGTACAGATGCCACTTTAACTTGCTTCTGTTGTATGATGAACCCTCCAAAACCCACCCCAAACTTACTGTATCCACCTGTACACCACAAGAATAGCCCTTATGAGCTGTTATTAGAATTACAGTTTAGCAGTTTGAAGAGCAATACGGTTGAGTTAGATACAAGAAGATTGGTTCAGTTATGTTATGAAGAGTCTGGGGAAGGATCTCTTGTGGTTTCTGGAGGGGTGAAATGCTGTGTAGGTTGCTGCGGGAGAGCATACTTGTTAAGTATCGATGAAGTAGATGTTCTCAAAAAGGAAAGTCTTCAGTTTCTTTCGAAATCTGGAGTAGTTAGGTTCTGTCTTGATAAGTTTTGGAAGATTGTCCCAGGTCTTGGTGCCAAAGTGTCTTTTTCTTAGATAATAATCTTAAATAAGAACATAAAAATATATCTATAATACATACATTAAAAATGAAAAGAAAAGGACTGGTAAAACATTAAAACGTTATACAATGGATCTGTTTCAATGACACACAAACCTAGTGATGCCATCTTTCACTTTTTGTTAATTGGTGTGTGTGTATATTGTGCCCAAGGGGAACGCAGTCGAGAAGAATGTGCCCCACCTCAAAATAGATTTATTCACACACAGTCATTTCAGTTTTGAAGGAAGGGGAAGAGGTGTGAGTGGAATTCCACAGAGGAAAAGGCCAATTTACCAGCCAGACGCTCGTGATTCATTGATAAAGCAGACACTGTCATTGACCAGTAGACAGAAGTTTGCTTTAATATAGAGATAATAATGTCCATATCACAGACCAAGGCAAGCACACATACTTCCCTAATGACACTTAACTAATAATTAATTGAAATAACCCAGCCCTCAGCTTAACCTTATGACTTATCTATTTATGTTATAAACTAAATGATTTTAAATCTGAGAGAGGAACCTACATGCCTTAAAAGGTAATATTCAAAAATACTAATGTACATATACTAATGCAAAGAAATGCAGAGTAATGCATTGGGGATTAATAATAGGAAGGAACCGTATATGCTGGGAGGAGAGAAGCTGATATGCACGGACGGGGAGAGGGACCTTGGGGTGATAGTGTCCGAAGATCTAAAGGCGAAAAAACAGTGTGACAAGGCAGTGGCTGCTGCCAGAAGGATTCTGGGCTGTATAAAGAGAGGCGTAGTCAGTAGAAGGAAGAAGGTATTGATGCCCCTGTACAGGTCATTGGTGAGGCCCCACTTGGAGTATTGTGTTCAGTTTTGGAGACCGTATCTGGCGAAAGACGTAAGAAGACTTGAGGCGGTCCAGAGGAGAGCGACGAAAATGATAGGAGGCTTGCGCCAGAAGACGTATGAGGAGAGACTGGAAGCCCTGAATATGTATACCCTAGAGGAAAGGAGAGACAGGGGAGATATGATTCAGACGTTCAAATACTTAAAGGGTATTAACGTAGAACAAAATCTTTTCCAGAGAAAGGAAAATGGTAAAACCAGAGGACATAATTTGAGGTTGAGGGGTGGTAGATTCAGGGGCAATGTTAGGAAATTCTACTTTACGGAGAGGGTGGTGGATGCCTGGAATGCGCTCCCGAGAGAGGTGGTGGAGAGTAAAACTGTGACTGAGTTCAAAGAAGCGTGGGATGAACACAGAAGATTTAGAATCAGAAAATAATATTAAAGATTGAACTAGGCCAGTTACTGGGCAGACTTGTACGGTCTGCGTCTATGTATGGCCGTTTGGAGGAGGATGGGCAGGGGAGGGCTTCAATGGCTGGGAGGGTGTAGATGGGCTGGAGTAAGTCTTAACAGAGATTTCGGCAGTTGGAACCCAAGCACAGTACCGGGTAAAACTTTGGATTCTCGCCCAGAAATAGCTAAGAAGAAAAAAAAAAATAAAATAAATTGAATCAGGTTGGGCAGACTGGATGGACCATTCGGGTCGTTATCTGCCGTCATCTACTATGTTACTATGTTACATTAATACAGTTTCTTTTATTTTTTGAATGTTACATCATTTTCTAAGGTACAGTCTTGTTACAGAAAAATAGGAGAAAAAGGAGAAATACTAAAACGGTAACCTAAATTTAGGGACTCTTTTACAAAACTGCAGTAGCGTGTCCCGGCATGGCAAATGCGACACAGCCCGTTCGATTCCTATACGACGCTGGGACTCGCTAGAACGGCTTTGAAAACGGGGCGGCTTTGGCATACACTCCCTAATTATCTTAGAGAGGAATCTATTTTAGTCAGATTTAAGACGTCTCTTAAAACCTCCTTATTTAAGGACGCATTTGAAACCTAAATCTACTTTCCTTTATTATCTGAAATCTGTACATTAACCCCTTCTTTTACTAAGGTGCGCTATGCTTTTTAACACGTGGTAAATATTAGCACACGCTAAACGCTATCCTATGGATGTGCATGTTATCCTATGGATGTGTTAGCAGTTGGCGCACATGTTGATTTAATGCATGCTAAAACGCTTAGCGCATCTTTGTAAAAGAGGGCCTAAGATGCTCCATTGTATTTTACTCTCATTCAGGCTTATCCCCCTCCTCTCGTTTTCCCCTTTTGTGTGAACTTTTTCTTTATAATATTGTAGTTTTGCCCCTCTGTTCCATTTGTAACCTGAATGGTCCATCCAGTCTGCCCAGCCTGATTCAATTTAAATTTTTTCCCCTCTTCTTAGCAATTTCTGGGCAAGAAATCAAAGCTCTGCCCGGTACTGTGCTTAGGTTTCAACTTCTGAAGTCTCCGTCAAAGCTTACTCCAGTCAGTCTACACCCTCCTAGCCATTGAAGCCCTCCCCAGCCCATCTTCCACCAAACTGTGTTCATTCCATGCTTTTTTGAACTCCGTCACCGTTTTCCTCTCCACCACCTCTCTCGGGAGCGCATTCCAGGCATCCACCACCCTCTCTGTAAAGAAGAATTTCCTAACAGTGCTCTTGAGTCTTCCACCCCTCAACCTCAAATTATGTCCTCTGGTTTTACCATTTTCCTTTCTCTGGAAAAGAGTTTGTTCTACGTTAATACCTTTCAATTATTTGAACGTCTGAATCATATCTCCCCTGTCCCTCCTTTCCTCTAAGGTATACATATTCAGGGCTTCCAGTCTCTCCTCATACATCTTTTGGCACAAACCTCCTATCATTTTCGTTGCGCTCCTCTGGACCGCTTCAAGCCTTTTTGTGTCCTTCACCAGATACGGTCTCCAAAACTGAACACAATACTCCAAATGGGGTCTCACCAACGACCTGTACAGGGGCATCAACACCATCGTTCTTCTACTGGTTACACCATCCTTGTTGCATCCTTCTGGCAGCAGCGTCTATTGAATGTTACGTAAGCTTTTGCATTTAAGGAAAATCTTATTTGTATTAATGTACATTTATGTAAACTTTTTGTACCCTTATTTTAAATTGTACAGCACTTAGAAGACTTTCTTAAGCGTTTCTATAAAATTTTAAATAAACTGTAAAAAAACAAAACAAAACAACAAAACTCTTTTTCTATATCCAGTCTAGAAAAATAGAAATGGGGGAAAGACAAACTTTAGGATAAAGTAATAGCAATCGTCCAATGAAAATCAAGGAACAAGGCTGCTGACATTGGTAAACCTTCAATGAAGCCAAAGTACTTGCTATTATTACCACCCCCTGTTTTTCTAAGGTACACTAAGCATTTTAGCCCATGTTTAGTGTACGCTAAATGCTGGCATGTCCATAGACTAACATGTACACGTTAGCGTTTAGCCGCATTGGGCCGCCGCGTGAGCAGACTGCTGGGCACGATGGACCTCGGGTCTGATCCATCGGAGGCATTGCTTGTGTTCTTATGAGCCCCATTTCTAATGGAATATTAGCTCCAATGAACTGCATATCTGTGTGACTGTGAAATCAATCTAAACCATAATATTTTTCTTCTGTGCAATGTGGATTTTTTTTTTTTTTTTTTAATTGTAATTAACTTTAATGTTTTCTTGGGAATGGTGGTATATTGTTTAATAACAACAGCAAAATAAAGAAGAGGAATCTATACAGAATATGCCAGAGAAACCAAACAGCATAGCGGCCAAAAAACAGGAGCAAAACTGCAGATTAAATCCTTGATTAAAGAGACCCAACATGGCCACGTTCAGCACACGCCTGCTTTAGGGGTCCTATTACACCAAATACAGTATAAGAATAATATAGAAAAACACAAATTACGAACACATAAATAATATACATATGTCAGCAGAATGATAAAATAAATATATCTATCGAACGACTAGAGAACAATTATGTCAATCACAGTTACTGTAAGCGTAGATATAATGAAACTTGATGAAGGTGAAGCAACAGTTAAGGCTCCTTTTACTAAACAGTGCTGGAGGTTTTGGGCACAGATTGATGAGGTAAATACTCCAATGCTCATAGAATTCCTAAGAGTGTTAGAACAGCTACCTTGCCGACCTGTACTGAAAGCCTCTTGCACTGTTTAGTAAAATCCAGCGTTAGGGAAGTGCCATTGGGGCTTATACCTTGGCTGATGAATAAGAGGATGCAGCTAATACAAACAAGGTCAGGGGAACGCTCTTCCGGAGATTGTTATAGGGGAAAACACCCTCCTGGGACTCAAGACAAAGTAGATAAAGACAGACTGTTCACCCTCTCCAAGGTAGGGAGAACGAGAGGGCACTCTCTAAAGTTCAAAGGGGATAGATTCCTTACAAACGTAAGGAAGTTCTTCTTCACCCAGAGAGTGGTAGAAAACTGGAACGCTCTTCCGGAGGTTGTTATAGAGGAAAACACCCTCCAGGGATTCAAGACAAGGTTGGACAAGTTCCTGCTGAACCGGAACATACGCAGGTAGGGTTGATCTCAGTTAGGGCAATAGTCTTTGACCTGGGGGCCGCCGCAGGAGCGGACTTCTGGGCACGATAGACCACTGGTCTGACCCAGTAGTGGCAATTTTTATGATCTCATGACTTCAGCAGAAACAAAATTTACAGAAATTATGGAATTGATATTCAGTGCTAATTTTGGCCTATTAAGACATGGTTGGTGGTGTGGATGACATGTGGAAGGTCCAAGTGAAGCTTGAAGAATTGTCTGAAATTTGGCAGCTAAGATTTAATGCTAAGAAATGCAGGGTCATGCATTTGGGCTGCAAAAACCTGAGGGAACGGTACAGTTTAGGGGGTGAAGAACTTTTGTGCACGATGGAAGAGGGGGACTTGGGTGTGATTGTATGCGATGATTTGAAGGTGGCCAAACAGGTTGAAAAGTTAGAAGGAGGCTTGGGTACAGAATGGGTGATCGATGCTTGGAATAGTCTCGCAGTAGATGGTGGTAGACACAAAGGCTGTGTCTGACTTCCAGAAAACATGGGATAGGGTTGTGGGATCTCTTGGGGAGACTGTATGGGCCATAGAAGTGGAAAAGCACCTGGCCATTTGCCATGATTCCAGCTCCCATGGCTTTTTTAAGATGGTACTTTCCTCTTTGCAAAGAGGAAACACTCATTTGAAAGAGCACACGCCTTTCCCTGAGGAAAAAAAAAGACTAACCTAAATAAAATAAAACTAGAACAGACCAAAATGACCTGGGAAACTAAACAAAATAAAGTTTATGGGGCTACCCATCTCTAATGATGTTATCCCAACTCATGACAAGAAAGCTTCCTTCCCCAACCTCAGGCACTTTTAGGGCTAAATTCACTAAGGGCATGGATCAGTTCCGATCCGTGTCTGGGGGGCTGATTCACGAATCGCCCTCATGCAAATGAGGGCGATCGGAATCACCCCCCCTCCCCCAACCGCCTGCCCAGTAAGGCTAGTCTTATGTTCTTATGTTCTGTATTATGCTTTATTATAACACATTCAAAATTTTAAATAAAAAAAATCAACAGAAAGAGACCTGCTACCTTATGTGCTTTTCCTTAAACATTTCCACTATCAGAGCTTTATAATCAGCTTTGAGATGGGTAACCATTTCCTGCTCTTTCATACAGAATCCACATATCTTGTATCAGTGTTTCCAATCCATGCCGTGAACCATCTCATCTGCAACCCAATGTTCAGACTGCGATTTTATCAGCCTCTCATCTTTAGGTTTTGCATGTGATGTAGCAGAAGTGCCTCCACTCTGTAAGTGGCTGCTTTCTGCTGGGACCTGCAGAGGATGGAAAGAGATGTCTTCATATATGAATTAAGCAAGCCATAGCTAGGGAGAAAATGCATATTAGGTGGGGTTAATGATAAATTAGGACATATAATTGTTGATATTTAATGTTCCAGTTTTGTGGGAACAGTTTTGTAATTGCTACTTATTGGGTGTATATGTGTCCAACGGTGGTTTTGTTAAACCATTATCATTTTAAATTGTTTAAAAGATGAGTAAGCTGTCTGGGTGTCTAGCAGTGTTGAACTCTAATGACATGTGCGGTGGAAAAGGCTGATGACAGTGGTAAGGTGTGGACGAAGAATACTTGGTCTTAGGCCCTCTTTTACAAAGGCGCGCTACTACACCGCGCTAGCCGCGCTGCTCCCGCCGCTCATTGCGTTCCTAGGAGCGTCGGGAGCAGTGTGGGCCATTCGGCGCAGCTCTCCGCGCTAAAACGAACGCGGTTTAGTAGAAGAGGGGGGGTAAGTGTTTTAGCGTGGGTTTAGCCCGCGCTAAATCAATGTGTGCGCTAACCGCTAACACGCCCGTAGGATAACGTGCATGCGTTAGCATTTAGTGCATGTTTTAGCGTGCGCTAAAAAGCTTAGAAACATAGAAACATAGAAATAGACGACAGATAAGGGCCCACGGCCCATCTAGTCTGCCCACCCTAATGTCCCTCCCCTACCTTTGCCCTGTGAATAGATCCCATGTGCCGATCCCATTTGGCCTTAAAATCAGGCACGCTGCTGGCCTCAATCACCTGTAGTGGAAGACTATTCCAGCGATCAACCACTCTTTCAGTGAAAAAGAATTTCCTGGTGTCACCTCGTAGTTTCCCGCCCCTGATTTTCAACGGATGCCCTCTTGTTGTCGTGGGACCCTTGAAAAAGAAGATATCTTCCTCCGCCTCGATGCGGCCCGTAAGATACTTGAACATCTCGATCATGTCCCCCCTCTCTCTGCGCTCCTCGAGCGAGTATAGCTGTAATTTGTCAAGCCGTTTTTCGTATGGTAGATCCTTGAGTCCCGAGACCATCTGGGTGGCCATTCTTTGCACCGACTCCAGTCTCAGCACATCCTTGCGATAATGCAGCCTCCAGAATTGCACACAGTATTCCAGGTGGGGCCTCACCATGGATCTATACAATGGCATAATGACTTCCGCCTTACGACTGACGAAACCCCTTCGTATGCAGCCCATGATTTGTCTTGCCTTGGACGAAGCCTGCTCCACTTGATTGGCAGACTTCATGTCCTCACTGACGATTACCCCCAAGTCTCGTTTTGCTACCGTTTTTGCTAGGATCTCGCCATTAAGGGTATAAGACTTGCATGGATTCTGGCTGCCCAGGTGCATAACTTTGCATTTTTTGGCATTGAAGTTGAGTTGCCATGTCCTAGACCATCGCTCCAGTAGCGCAACTTTGTCAAAGAGGGGGTTAGTCTGACTCTTCTCCTTCTATTTATTATGACACATGCCTATAAATGGAGATTCAGATTAAAATATGTAGAGATATTGACGTGCAAAGGTGACGTTATTCTTTGTAGGAAACATACCTAGAAGTCCCTAGCCATCCCTAAACACAGCAAATGCTTTCATATGCCTCTTAACATAAGAACATATGAGATGCCATACAGGGACAAGACCGAAGGTCCATCACCTTATTATCCAGCAACGAATTCTAGAGGTTAATTACACGTTGAGTGAAGAACTATTTCTTTCCGGTTTGGAAGGAATCACAGGAAGACTTTGTGTGGATGACCATTCAAAACAGTGGCAGACTTGCATGCAAGACATTGTGAACCAGAGTTGAATGCCCTGATGCAGACAAGAAGTGCCTTATAAGGAGTAATAATTAGAAATGGGAACTTACTTGCTCATGCATACTTTCACTCTTTCTCAAACTTGAGCTACCCCTGCTCTAAGGGAAGGAGGAACCCCTGCACAAGCTAATACTTTAGTCATCTGAAATAGATTGGTACATTGCTAACATACCTTGATTTCTGTCAGAACATGTATGAAATTATGAATAATCACTGAACACCACTAGGAACAGAAAGATAAAGAGATAGATAGCATTGCTACACACACAAATGCAGGTAACTTGAAATGTAGAGACTTTCTTATATAATATAATGTAGGTTAAGTCATCGTCTTGTCCAGGCCCAAATGTGCATTTCTCATCAATATACAATGTGTGGACTCACCCAGTGTATGGAATACTATTCAGTACTAAATCAGCCAAAATCATATGTCAGAGTGAGAAATTGCCTTCTAAAAAAATGTTCCTCTCCAACAGCTGCCAAGTGTAGAAATATGGCAGATGAAGGCCAAATGGCCCATCTAGTCTGTCCATCCACAGTAACCATTATTTCTTTCTCTCTCCGAGAGATCCCACGTGCCTATCCCAGGCCCTTTTGAATTCAGTCTCTGTCTCCACCACCTCTTAGGGAGACTGTTCCATGCATTTACCACCCTTTCTGTAAAAAAGTATTTCCTCAGATTTCCAGATTTCCAGAGCCTATCACCTATTAACTTCATCCTATGCCCTCTCATTGCAGAATTTCCTTTGAAATTAAAGAGACTCGACTCATGCACATTTACATTACGTAGGTATTTAAACGTCTCTATCATATTTCCCCTCTCCCGCCTTTCCTGCAAAATATACAGATAGAGATCTTTAAGTATGTCCCCATACGCCTTATGATGAAGACCACATACCATTTTAGTAGCCTTCCTCTGGACCGACTCCATCCTTTTCATATCTTTTTGAAGGTACGGCCTCCAAAATTGTACACAATATTCTAAATGAGGTCTCACCAAAGTCTTATACAGGGGTATCAATACCTCCTTTTTCCTATTGGCCATACTTCTCCCTATTCAACCTAGTATCCTTATAGCTTTCGCCATCATCTTTTCAACCTGTTTGGCCACCTTAAGATCATCACAGACAATCACACCCAAGTCCTGCTCTTCTATCATGCACATAAGCTCTTCACTCCCTAATCTGTACCGTTCCCTCGGATTTTTGCACCCCAAATGAATGACCTTGTATTCCTTAGCATTAAATTTTAGCTGCCAAAATTTCAAGCTTTGCCAGGTCTTTCTTGATGTTATTCACACCATCAGGCGTGTCTACTCTATTGTAGATTTTCGTATAATCCGCAAAGAGGCAATTCTTACCCAACAACCCTTCAGCAATATCGTTTATAAAAATGTTAACAAGAACAGGCCCAAAAACAGAACCTTGAGGCACACCTCTGGTAACCTCCCTTTCCTCAGCACATTTATAAAGAGTTGGGCAAAAAGTTTAAGTCCTGAAAAATGATGATTATACCTGCAAACTTATATCAAAATGTAGCGTAGAACAATTCTTTGCATAAGAGTAGGGGGGAAAATGATGTTTGCTTGCAGACTTACAGTGTATTTGAGTCACTAGGATAAGGATAAATTGTGTGAGAACTATAAAAAGTAGACAGATTTTTAAACATGTATGCTAATGGATATTTCTTAAAATCTGTATATTGCATGCATGGTCATGGGTCATTTAAGAACATAAGATTTGCCACTGCTGGGTCAGACTAGTGGTCCATCGTGCCCAGCAGTCCGCTCCCGCGGCGGCCCTAGGGTCAAAGACCATTGCGCTAACCGAGTCTAGCCTTACCTGAGTATGTTCTGGTTCAGCAGGAACTTATCTAACTTTGACTTGAATCCCTGGAGGATGTTTTCCCCTATAACAGCCTCCGGAAGAGCGTTCCAGATTTCTACCACTCTCTGGGTGAAGAAGAACTTCCTTACTACGTTTGTACAGAATCTATCCCCTTTTAACTTTAGAGAGTGCCCTCTCGTTCTCTCTACCTTGGAGAGGGTGAACAACCTGCCTTTATCTACTAAGTCTATTCCCTTCATTATCTTGAATGTTTTGATCATGTCCCCTCTCAGTCTCCTGTTTTCAAGGAAGAAGAGGCCCAGTTTCTCTAATCTCTCATTGTACGGCAACTCCTCCATCCCCTTAACCATTTTAATCGCTCTTCTCTGGACCCTTTCAAGTAGTACTATATCCTTCTTCATGTACGGCGACCAGTGCTGGATGCAGTATTCCAGGTGGGGGCAGCCCATTTCTCGAGAGTGTTTATGTCACATTGCAGTTCTTCGCAATCCTTCTGCGTCTTCACTATGAATAATTTTGTATCGTCTGCAAATTTAATCACCTCTCATATAAGGAAAGACTAAAACGGTTAAGGCTCTTCAGCTTGGAAAAGAGATGGCTGAGGGAGATATGACTGAAGTTTACAAAATACTGAGTGGAGTAGAATGGGTACAAGTGGATCCATTTTTCACTCCGCCAAAAATTACAAAGACACTCAACGAAGTTACAGGGAAATACTTTTAAAACCAATAGGAGGAAATCTTTTTTCACTCAGAGAATAGTAAAGCTCTGGAACACGTTGCTAGAGGATATGGTAAGAATGGATAGCGTAGCTGGTTTTAAGAAAGGTTTGGACAAGTTCCTGGAGGAAGAGTCCATAGTCTGTTATTGAGAAAGACAAGGGGGAAGCCACTGCTTGCCCTGGTTGGTAGCATGGAATATTGCTATTCCTTGGGTTTTGACCAGATATTAGTGACCTGGATTGTTCATCATGAGAACAGGCTACTGGGTTTGATGGCCCATTGGTCTGACCCAGTAAGGTTAGTCTTATGTTCTTATGACTGCCCACACTGTGACAGAATGAACTAGTCAAAAGTAGAGGTACTGATATATTGACTTAGAGGGGCATTTTAGATAGGACGTCCAAGTCTAATTTGGATGTTTTGGAAAAAAAACGTTCAGAAATCCAGTAGAGAAAATGTCCATTCTCAAAACAGCCAGACGTCTATCTTTTATTTTTGAGAATGATCTATGTAGATGTTTTGTTCCTTTAGTATGTCTATCTTTTTTTGGCCATTCTCAGATATAAAAACGCTGAAAAGCAAGTTTTTCAGATGTACACAACTACCTTGTCTGAAAGGCCATTAGCTGATTGCAACGGGAATCTCCATCAGTTGAGCTGATTTCAGTGTAATCCTGCCAGCTCAACTGATTGTGGATTCCCTTGCCAGGATCAGCTAAATCAGCAGGGAGAAAAAAATGTGTCTCTCTCTCCCTCACACCCACCGATCCCCTACACCTATTCTTTGACTTTTCAATTTTATGAGGTGTCTCTCATGAGGAATTTTGTCAAATGCCTTCTGAAAATTTGGAACACTATGAAAGTCATTTTACAATGTTTGCCTACTATTTACAGGTTCAAATAGCATATATACATGTCATACACATAAAAATAAAATGTTACAATGCCTCTATTTACCGTATATACTCGAATATAAGTTGATCCCGAGTATAAGACGAGGTACCCTTCCTCCCCCAAATAGGAGGAAAAAAGGTGACTTGAATATAAGATGGAGGGTATGTGTGTATGTTAATATTCATGTGTCCTGTCAGGATTAGTGCCCTGCCCCCCTCAATCCCTGCCAAGCTCTGCACCCAGCCCACCTCCGTCCCTGCCAGGCTCTCCACCCTGTCTGTCCCCCCCTCCCTCCCTGACAGACTCACTTTTAGCTAGGCGCTTTGGACTAGGCACATACCAAGTTGTGCTTCCAATTGTCAATTAGGAGTTAATTGCCAATTATCAGTGCCAATTAAACAAGTTAGGGGCCTCCATCAGTCAAGTGCACTGAAGTAGTTGACTAACTTTAGGCAGACTTCATAGATTTGGGGGGGAGATAGTTTGTGGAATCTGGCATGGACATATAAATACCAACCCTTATGCATATATATTGGTCCATCAGCAATTATATGTGTAATCTCAACACCAGTGTTGACATATATACGCTCGTAAAGGCTTAAGTGATGATGCTCTTTATTTAATGCTCTTGTTGTTAAGTGCCGGCAAACACACAGGTATTTATTGGCGTCTTTATATGTATTTGATAAAAATCTCCATGTTCAGCAGAGCCTTTTGTAAGGTACGAGTTGGGAATCCGTAAACATCCCTTGCAAAGTTATCAGTTCACCCTTATCCACATATTTATTAACACTTTCAATAAAGCCTAATAAAATGGCAAGGCAAGACAACCGTTTGGTAAATCTATGTAGACTCTGCCCCATTAAGCCTTGCCAAGAGAGCCAGAAATTTTGGTCACGGCAGAATCGCTTCTATCATTTTCCCCAGCATTAGATCCAAACAGACAGGAGACTTCAGTCAAAATACGCTGGTGTGAGCACTTATTAGGAAAACTTCCTTTTACTAAGGTGCGCTAACAGATTTAGCATGTTTAGAAAACTAGTAAAAAACAAACTTGTTCAACCGATTTGTAACCTAACTGTTCCTATTGCCCTATCACTTTACTCCAATCGATTTTCCAACCGATTTTTACCACGATCTCTCAATCCCGCTCTGTTCTTTGCCTACATGTATTGACGACTGTACAGTGCGCCTATTCTCGCTGATTGTTCGCTGACTGTTCCAGCCCTTCCTGTCCCTGTATCCGCTTACATGTACTCTATAACTTTACTTTGTACCTATCTTTGCTGATTGTCCAGCTCCTCTTATTGTAAACCGCCTCGAACTACTACGGCTTTGGCGGTATATAAGAATAAAATTATTATTATTAAGTGCCATGCAGCTCATGGCTTCTAGCGTGATCTAATCATTAGTACACACTAACCCTCCAAGTTCTGTATATGGCGCGTAAGGTTGTGTGCACTTAATTAACCTAATTGGTGCCAATAATTGGCTATTAACACCTTCTAATTAATGCTAATTGGTATTAAAAAGTTACGTGCCCAACTCGGAAAGCGCAATTCTGTACAAAGTACATGCAAGCTGCAGTGAGTAAATTTTGAAAAGGGGGCAAGGTCAGGAGATGGATTGTGGGTATTCCTAAAAGTTATGGAATAATGCGGGCCCAACTTAGGGAGAGGCATTTAGGCCTGGTTTTAGCGGGCTTAAATGCCTGCGCCCTAACTTATGCGACGCACAGAGGTGCTATAAAAAGCACGATGCTATAAAAAGCACAATTGCAGGAAACACCATTCCAGTCAGAGCTAGTGTTGGCACCAGAGTTTTTTGATGCCCAGTCCTAAATTGTGAAATAAATCAGTGCACACAATATTTATCAAAATAGTTTATTGCCAATCAGTGGTTGAATTACCATTTAAATAAAAGAATAAATATATATATATATATATTTTTTTTTATAAAAATTACAAAAATCAAGTATAAAGACACAAATTCTTCTAAATTTTGTAGCACAGCATAAGGAGAATCTGGCAAAAATATTGCATTTGTAGAATATGATCAACTGCAAATGATGAGATAGAGACTCTTGCATTCTTGATTGATGAATCTGTCCACTAGTGCTTTCGTTGTCTAAAATTATTACCAGGTTACAGTGAAATCTTGTAGTTCAATAGTGCATTATCACAAGTACCATACATATAAAAAATTTTAAAAATACATATATATTAAAAAATTAAATTAAATTATATTACATATATATTGCAAACCCAAGAGTGCTTTCAAAGCACCTCTGTTTCCCAGTACCTAACCTCAACAGGATGTACAAATAAGATAAAATACAATTAAATAACACATTTTCCTCTTTTTTACAAGATTCTATTCGCACTTACTGTGCCTACATTAAACACATTTTCCAGTAAATTAACAATGCATGAAAATCTCCATTTTCTCCTACAAGAGATATCCTGATTTCGGTTCTTGGAGAAAGAGCGGACCAGTTATTTTTAGTATCCAAGACTTTACAGCGCATTTTTAAGGGTCTGCATTAAGAAAAGTGCATCTTGTCCTGAGTACTAGTTTGATCCATTTATTTATTTTTAAAAAAATGCAGTCATGAAATATCAGTGCAGTGCATCTCACTGGCATAGCCAGATCCAGTATTTTGGATGATCGCATAGCTAACTTGGATGTGCCCTTCCACATCCCATCCCCCACCTCACGGACATATAAAAAAAAAAATTTACAGGCTTTTGTGCCCATCCAACATCTCTCCCTCTCTCCTCGGTGGCGTCCCAGCTACTCCTTTCCTCCCAACCCCGTCCCTCCCAAGTATATCTTGCACTTGTCCCGGCATCTGTAGATTCATTTCTGCAGCCAGCGCCATCCCAAAGGCTTCACTCTGCAGCGTCCCACCTTCCTGTCTGGTGCCGGGACGTGAGCAACTATACCAAGGAGCGATGGGGCTGAGAGATAGGAGAGGGCAGGACGATACCTACCCAGACCACTCATAGCTACACCACTGGTGCATCTCAGTATTAACATGGGCAAAGGAATTTGGTCCCTGGAATTCAAAAGGGCCTGGGATAGGCACGTGGGATCTCTGAGAGAGAAAGAGATAATGGTTACTGCGGGTGGGCAGACTAGATGGGCCATTTGGCCTTTATCTGCATTTTAACCTGCAGGAAGCATATAAACGTAAGGTTTAGTTTAGTTTAGTTTAGTAAAAAAACAAATAAAAGCAAAAAAGATTTACTATGCTTTTAAAAAAACAACAACAACAACAACAAAACTTTGGACTTTTATCTCTGTATAAGAGATAGTAGCTTCTGTTGCAGAAGATCTTAAATGCATATAACAGTTTTGTCTATGCATTTAATTAAATTAAACAATAAATAAATAGAATTTAGCACAAATAAATTAAATATATCTGACGAGATTCTAAAGTTCAGCTGAGTGTTCTTTTAGTAGTAAGGTAGGATTCACGTCATCCAGTGCGGAATTTGAGGTACTGGCATTGATCGTTGCTGTTTCGGTGGCCTTTGGCTTCAGAATTTGGAATGAAGTGACGGGACAGTCCTTCACGTTATTGCAGACGAGTTTTTGTAACGAGGCGGTATTTACGATTTGAAAACCCACGTCGCCGCCAAAGGAGCTGGGCTTCCAGTATTCGGGAGAGCAGATGGCATTTCCCATGAGGCCTTTCAAGGAGAAAGGGGCACCCATTTCCACCATGGTCTCGCCAAAGATCGCCCCAGGACGTGGTCTCTCCACCAGGAGGCCGGCATAAAGTTCCATTGCATCAATATCGCCATACAATTTCTCAAGTTCAGTAGCCATTTCTTCCTCCCCTGAAATAGTCAAATACATAAACATCTCTATTAAATTCAACCGATTTTTTTTCTCAACAGATTTTTTTGAAAAGCAGTGAATTCTTTGTCATTTATTCCTGCACTGTGCTTTTTATTACTTTTAGTGATTATCTTTGTCCAGGCACGCAACCTTGATTTTTAGTAACACATTGTCCATATCCATCTTATTTTGAATGGCCAAAGGTTTTAGATACATAATGCATTACGGTCCAGGGAATAACTATTACAACTGGCCTCAATATAGCCAAACTACGAGGAGCTGCTGAAAAGGTCTCGGCAAAACCAACAAAGCTGGAGCAGTCTCCCTCGAAGGCTATACAGTTGGTCCAGTGATTTTCCACTTTTTTCATTCCGTCAGAAAAATACAGAACACACACAAAAAAAGTGGATAATTGCTGGATTCAGTGTAGAGCCCTCAACGGAGACTGCCCCGGCTTTGTTGGTTGGGCTGAGAACTATTCCGCAGCCTCTCGTTACATGGGTAAGGTAGAAGGCAACATGGACACTTAACAAGAGAAGCAACAATGCCTAATACGACAATAAATGTGGAACCTGCCTAATTATAAATTGCCTTTTCTATACTGAGTAAGAGAAAGACCAGAAATGATTATTCATGAGCTGCAGAAAAACCCTTAGGTGCAAATTTAGATTGTGAGCCTTCCAAGAACAGAAAAAGCCTACACTACCCGACTGCACACCGCCTTAGCAGCTTTCAGTTTGTAGTTGGTATATTAGAAATTAGGGGGCCCTTTTCCAACGCAATAGTAACGAGTCTTGCGCAGCCAAGGCGACGAAGCCCACTCAGTTCCTATGGGCTTCGTCGCATTTGTCGCACCGAAATTTGCTACTGCGGCTTTTGTGAAAACAAGCCAAAGAAAATGCCTTACCTGTCAGTTCCTGAAATGAGCTGAAGGGCTTTAACTGGAAGCGTTTTCTGTATTCATTCATGGATTGGTATCTCATCTGCCTACTTTGTTCAATAGAGGCTATGGCTACTTTCTGAACTGCAGGTGGAACATTCCGACCCCCGGCAACCTATTGAGAGAAAAAAGCAATAAGAGAATAAGGACTCTTGCCAACAAGACATGCTTCAGGCTAGTAATTCTAGCGAGGCATTTCAGTAATGCTGTATAAACAAACATTTAGCATTGCATACCTGGCTATCCATTCACCTATGGATCTGATAACTCTTTGCAAACACACATATGCCAAAATACTATAACAGCACTGGTTAATTGTTAGTCAGCCACAAGTTCACATTACTAGAAGTCAGTGCTTCGAAATGAGGATGTGGACTTGGTTTGTTTAAATTGCTTTAAGCTGCCAAGAACATATTACTAGGAGGAGCTGAGTAAACAGCCTTTCCTCATATGAAGCAAAAACATCTAACCTACACATAGGCCAACTTGAATCAATTCAGAGCTCTTCTATAAAGCACTTGTAGGCCCCGTCAGATTACATTTCGCCTGCTTACATTTTCAGACAGATATGTATTTCCATCTGTTTGGGTTTCTCCTGCCAGAAGAGTAATGGGAGTTAATGCTCTATTGTAAAAGGGCAAGTGAGAGACTTTGAGAGCTGCATAAATGTTAGTGCTGGGTGCACTCGGGTAGGCGGTTTGTTTATTTCCACCTTGTTTTAAGTTTATGCTCCTACTGGCATTGGTTGATTGTACTTTAATCATTTCAGAGCAGAGCACAATCAGCTTTGTTGGGGAGTTTCCTGTATTCCGCCTTTTTTATTTCTCCTCTTATAGTGATTGTCAACTGCTTTGGTACAAACTGAGGAGCTACAGCACTGCTCACTGATGCAAGAAGAAGAGCTGAGAGAAAAATGTCATGATCTAAACTGTACTGTCAAGCTATGTTTTATGTATGTAAACTTGTAACTTGTTCTGAGCTCTCCTGGGAGAATGGGATACAAATCCAAATAAATCAATAGTTACTAAGATGCTGTGGCTAAATAAGACAAGAAGACTGTTTGGCAGCTCCAAGGTGTTTAGCTATATTTTACCTACCTCTATAAATAATTTTGCTTCTCTTAGCAGTATTATGGTGCAGTTCACAACTGTAGACTCCACATAACACATGACTAGACCCTGTTTAGCTTTTCCTGTTACATATTATATTGCAGGACCACCTTAATTTATAATATGGTCAAATATCTTGAACTGCAATGCCCATATTATATGGAGTCTACTAAAAATGGGCCAGGTAGCAACATTTTTAAAAGGGGGGGCGTTTGAAACAGACAATACCCCTTTAACTATCACACTTATTTTTATCATTGTAACATAAAATATCAATAAACGCTCCATGTGTTCATAATTTCCTAAAGCGATGTTTCTCATGCTGGTCATGGAGCACCATCTAAAGCCAGCGTGGTTAAAAGATGCTCCAGGACTGCGTCCAATATTGGTCGCCGTACCTAAAGAAGGATATGGCGCTACTCGAGAGGGTTCAGAAGAGAGCGACGCGTTTGATAAAAGGTATGGAAAACCTTTCATACGCTGAAAGATTGGAGAAACTGGGGCTCTTTTCCCTGGAGAAGCGAAGACTTAGAGGGGACATGATAGAGACTTACAAGATCATGAAGGGCATAGAGAGAGTGGGGAGGGACAGATTCTTCAAACTCTTGAAAAATAAAAGAACGAGGGGGCATTCGGAAAAGTTGAAAGGGGACAGATCCAGAACCAATGCTAGGAAGTTCTTCTTCACCCAAAGGGTGGTGGACACCTGAAATGCGCTTCCGGAGGGTGTGATAGGGCAAGGTACGGTATTGGAGTTCAAGAAGGATTTGGACAATTTTCTGAAGGATAAAGAGGTATAGATAGAGGGTTACTATACAGGTCCTGGACCTGGTGGGTCTCCGCGTGAGCGGACTGCTGGGCATGATGGACCTCTGGTCTGACCCAGCAGAGGCACTTCTTATGTTCTAAACAGCTTCTATCAGTGACGTAACAAGGAGGGGAGGCACCCAGGGCAGGGGTGCTTAGCATCATCGCGCCATGCGCGCCCAATTTTTCCCCACCGCTCAAGTGCGCTCTCCCCACTGCACACCAGGAAGTGACATCAGAAGGGAGCCTAAGCCAGTGTGACTAGGCTGCTCATACTGGCAAACATTTCAAGAGGCACACATGGAGTGGGGGCAGAGAGGAGGAGAGACGGTTTCCCCACCATCATAGCGCCCGGAGTGGTCGGCCCCTTCTCCCCCCTTGCTATGCCACTGGCTTCTATCATTCGACATGTATAGGAAAACTTATTCTGAAAACAGATCTTCAGCTGTCTGAAGTATTGCTCTAAACATTAAGACCAGATGGGTCAGAGGAGAGACACTCACTCTTCCAGCGATTTGCCTGGAGAAAGACTCAACCATCTGAGACACGCCATGTTCCAGCATGACCGAGTTGTTGAACATGAACTGCTGGTAGCTGTACTCTTTGTCTTGAATTTGGAAAGTATCGGGAAGCAGAGGATGCCAGTGGTAGAGAGTGTTGAACTCTGCAGCAATTCGGTTCTGGTACTGGAAGCGCTGGTTGAACAGCAGTTCTGGGTCAAATTTCAGCTTAAAATGGTAGCCACTCAGGTGTTGCACATAGTCTTCAATGACAATCTTGATGGTCTCACCTGTCGGGCAGAGGAGGGCAAGCCAATAAGCATGTGCTACAATGACAAAGCAGGAATTTCATTGCATATAGATTTTTCTTCTAGATCCTTGGGTATCATCCTGGACTCAACACTTACATTTCATGAACAGATAGATTCTTTGACAAAAAAGTGAGTTTTTTTAGTCTGCGCATGTTGAGGAAAGTTAGGTCATTATTCCATCAAGAACATTTTTCAGTGTTGGTACAATCCACTGTGCTTGCCCAGCTAGACTACTGTAATTCAGTTTACTTGTGTATTAAGAAGGGCAGACTAAAAAGACTTTAGTTAATACAGAATACTGCAGCTAAGCTCATTTTTGGGAAACGAAAGTATGATCTATTGAGAAAACTTCACTGGCTCCCAGTTTGCTTTAGGATCCAGTTTAAATGCGCATGCGTAATCTTCAAACTTCTCTATGGAATATTTGACCCTTTAGCCCCCTTATGTTGTAATACCTTTAGATCTTGCCATTTGAGAAATACACAAAAATATAAACTCTTTCCCTTCCTTTAAGGGAATTAAATCTGCTGGGAAGCTTAGTCAATCTTTTGTTTTCAAGCTAGTAGAGATCTGGAATGGACTCCCTGACTATTAGATTGATAGACCAGTTGCAATTATTTCGCAAAACTCTGAAGACTTTGCTGTTCTTGCAATATTTAAACGGTTTAACTACAGGATCAATGAAATATTATAGCCCTTACTTCTCTCATGCTCCTCTTTCTATGTATGCTAGTCTTAATTATATGTGAAACAAGTCGAGCTCCATTGGGAAATAACTCGCTATATAAATTGAAGATTAGGTTAGATATACACATGTCCCCAATACTCAATATTTTCAAAATTCTTATCGTCTCAAAATATTAAAGTCATTTTCTTTTTATACTAGCAGAATTAAGAATATAAAAGGAGTCTAGAAAGGAACTAACTTGATGGATTAAATACAAGGTCCCCATTGCATCAATTTTTGAATGGCTGTGAATCTTCCAATATGGTCTCAATATTGTCAAAAGTGTGTTGGCTAAGAGTAATTGAAACCTTGTTGTCTAAAGACCTAATCAATGATGCATTATGACAGTACTAGGAAGAGAATTATGAAATGGGGTTTCCTCTTACAAGGTTTACTGTCCTATGCAGTTCCTGAACAAATCATAGTGCAGATTGCTAAAGTCCCCATTTGTGGTTCCTTTTTGAGCAACTCCATTAAAGCAACGGTGTTTCCTGCGGCTGCCTACATAATACAACAAGGCATTGCAACATTTGTGGATGCAAGGTAGACCTTGCATCTACTGGTTGTGTTACGGAAAAAAAAAAAACGGTTTTAATCTCTTTCTCGTTACTCACCTATTAAAATAAGCCTAGTGGTTTGGAATATGCGCTCATCATCCCATTCCGGGTGCTCCTTTTTAAGGATATCACAGACCCGGTTGTGCTCCCTAAGCCATATTGTGGCGTACATCATTAATCCTGGAACCAAGCCAAACACCTCCTGCCCCACGGCAAGTTTTAAATGGTCAGGGATATGGGGAGGATAAATCATTTCCACTTGTGTATCTTGAACTGTTGGAGGGTACATCTCTCCGTCAACCATCTGCAATTTAAAAACATAAAATAAATGCATTAAGAATACATTATTATTTTTTTTGTACCTTTCCTTTTATTTGACTTCCTTACACATCCAGGGTGGGTGGCAGGGGGGGGGGGAGAAATGTATTATTTTTGCTATACTAATTATCTATATTATTGAAATTAAATATGTACTTCTATTAATTATGGGAAGGAGGGGGGGAGAAAATGATTGTTTTTTGAATTATTTGTGTATTTAAAGTGCGTTCTGTGTAATGTTTATTTTTAAATTCATTGTATGGGCACTGTTAACATTTGAAAACTAATAAAGATTTATATATAAAAAAAAGAATACATTGACTCAGTGTGAGCTTCCACATTCATCTATTCCATCCAGAAGCCTGTTCCATGGGTTAAGTAAGAAAGACTTGAGTGCGAGTTCACTTTGCAGTAGCCGTGAAGGAAGTTGTTTACCTGGTATTTCAGCTTTCCATCTTTAAAAAGGCGTAGTTTGTGCTGCCTGTCCAAAGTCTCCCCATAAACATGATTCAAGTCAACCTGATAAATAATTAGAGAAAAAACTTGGGATTTAACTATGTTTTTAGCAATATATTTATTTATTTAAAATACTTGTAATTTTCTCTATCCAAGTGTTCTAGGCGGTTTCCAACTGAAAAAAATCATTTTTAAATTTCAACATTTCAATTTATATTTGAAAGTATGTTAGCTACACTTAAAGACATTTCAGTATTCTGAATGTTATTTCACTGGGTCAGAATAAAGGCCTAGATTTATGGGGAAAAAAAAAATATGCACATTAATGACATTAGTATACACCAGGAGTAGGTCCTCGAGAGCCGGAGCCAGGTAAGGTTTTCAGGATCTCCACCATGAATATGTATGAGATGGATTTGCATGCACCGCCTCCTTGAGATGCAAATCTATCTCGTGCATATTTATTGTGGAGATCCTGAAAACCTGACCTGGCTCCCGCTTTCGAGGACCGGAATTGCCTACCCCTGGTATACACCAATGCAGTATTGCACTTTAGTAAATCTAGCCCATGTGTTATTGGGACAGGTAACTGGTGGAGTAGTGAATGTCTAGGAATGTGAAATCCTAGAAGGGTGCCATTATATTAAATTTAAAATGTAGTTAGTTTGATGAAAGGTATCACTGGAGTCCTTTTACTAAGGTGCAGTAAGAACTAGCATTCATTTACCACCGTGTAAAAGGGCCTACTGTGGGATATCCTGCGGTAAATCTGAGATTAACACGTGTTATCAATAAACCATTATCAACATATTTTCAAAAAATTTAATGTTCAAAAATTGACTTTACACATGTCAGTTCTTGTATTAAATTGATTCTGTGTGCACTAAGAGGGGCTGCTGGAAAGTTCTCAGCCCAGCCAAGAAGAGAATGATGTAGAGCCATGAAACTTACAAATTATGCCACACTTTTCTTGGCACTTTATGTTTCAATGATATGAAATGAAAGAAAACGTGTCAAGAAAAATGTGGAATAACCTGTAAGTTTCATGGCTCCACGTCATTCTCTTCTTGGCTGGGCTGGAAACTTTCCGGCAGCCCCTCATAGATTTCATAAGGCATGCAAATGAATCCAATACGTTAACACTTCCCTTATGTAGCGTGTTTTGCCTGTAACGTTCGTGTAGTCTGTTTTTTCCCATCTTTATCATTTTAAAATATATATTTTTTTACAAAATTTCTGTATACTTGCAAACCGCTTTGCATTTAAAAGCGGGATCTCAAGACCAAATAAATTTGAAACATCCTTAATTCTGCAATTTGTAGAAGGAGAAGTCATTTTTCATGTTTTTGTTTCATGGGATTTTTGTCTATTTTAAAACAAATCTTATATTTAAAAATATGCCGGATTACTTGCTTTGCCTACTTACAATGAAACAATGGAAAGAGTTACCTTTTATGGCTCTTATTTCAAACCTTTGCTAAAAGTTTCTAGTTAGCCAGAGGGTTTGTCTGTTGAACACATGAGTAAACAACAGGCCCTGGCCATAAAAATTTCAATGCCTTGATTGACTGACTTAATAGCAACAGTTAAGCATAGAAAAGCCATTTTCTAAATGACCTAGAATCATTAGCTTTTAAAAGCACTGAACTATTAGCACCGAAGTACTTTGGGGTGGATGGTATTAGTTTTTTCTAGGGCTACTGAACTGTCAAAGGAATAATTTATGGATCAGATAAGGAAGTCAAGTATTGTATGCGTCAATAAAGGCACTGACTTGATCTCAATCTGTATACTCTGGAGGAAAGGCGGGAGAGGAGATATGATAGACGTTTAAATCCAACAATTTCAAAAAATGTCACTCCACAACGGTGGGTAACCACAATAAGATCTAACATTAAGATATAAAGAGACTTGGGAGAGAGATTTGGGAGTTATGATCGACAAGTCGATGAAGCTGTCCACGCAATGTGCGGCGGCGGCAAAAATGGCGAACAGAATGCTAGGAATGATAAAGAAGGGGATCACAAACAGATCGGAGAAGGTTATTATGCCGCTGTACCGGGCCATGGTGCGCCCTCACCTGGAGTACTGCATCTAGCATTGGTCACCTTACATGAAGAAGGACATGTTGCTACTTGAAAGGGTCCAGAGAAGGGCGACTAAGATGGTTAAGGGGCTGGAGGAGTTGCCGTAGAGTGAAAGATTAGAGAAACTGGGCCTTCTCTCCCTCAAACAGAGGAGATTGAGAGAGGACATGATCGAAACATTCAAGGTACTGAAGGGAATAGACTTAGTAGATAAGGACAGGTTGTTCACCCTCTCCAAGGTAGGGAGAACGAGAGGTCACTCTCTAAAGTTGAAAGGGGATAGATTGCGTACAAATGTAAGGAAGTTCTTCTTCACCCAGAGAGTGGTAGAAATCTGGAACGCTCTTCTGGAGGCTGTTATAGGGGAAAACACTTTTCAGGGATTCAAGACAAAGTTAGACAAGTTCCAGCTGAACCAGAACATAGGGATAGTATCACGCAGCAATCTTTGATGATTTTCAGTTGGCGTTGTTATTGTCATCGGCAAAAAACACACCATGAAACAATGTTTAAAGATCTACAGGGGAAATCACCCCCTACTGTGCACAGTAATCAAAGAAGTTTTTCAAGACGTGATCATACTTTTTACTATCGTTTTAAACGTTTTTAGCATTTTTACACATAGTTTTACAAATGTTTTCAAGCGACACGCTACAAAGCTTTAAAATGTAACATGCTGAAAAAAGCAGAAGCAAAATGAAAAGCTACTTAGCTCTGGCGTCAGAGAACTCAGTCAGGACCGGGTTTCAGCAGTAATCCCCAGCCTCATACAGGGCTTCTAGAATTTTCTGTATGAGGCTGGGGATTACTGCTGAAACCCGGCAGCTGCCTCCTGACTGAGTTCTCTGGCGCCAGAGCTAAGTAGCTTTTCATTTTGCTTCTGCTTTTTTCAGCATGTTACATGCTTTGTAGCGTGTCGCTTGAAAACATTTGTAAAACTATGTATAAAAATGATAAAAACGTTTAAAACATGTTTTGAAAAACTTCTTTGATTACTGTGCACAGTAGGGGGTTATTTCCCCTGTAGATCTTTAAAAATTGTTTCATGGTGTGTTTTTTGCCGATGACAATAACAACGCCAGCTGAAAATCATCAAAGATTGCTGCGCGATACATGGTTTTGAGGCTTTTTCTCCACCTGTTTTATATCTTAATGTTAGATCTTATTGTGGGAACCCACTGCTGGTGAGTGACATTTTTTTGAAACGTTTGGATTTTTTGTCACTACAATAGTGTCCTTGAGAGATGTTTAAATACCTACCTAATATAAATGTGCATGAGTCGAGTCTCTTTCATTTGAAAGGAAACTCTGCAATGAGAGGGCATAGGATGAAGTTAAGAGGTGATAGTCTCCGGAGTAATATGAGGAAATACTTTTTCCACCAGAAAGGGTGGTAGATGCGTGGAACGGTCTCCCGGAAGAGGTGGCGGAAACAGAGACTGTGTCTGAATTCAAGAGGGCCTGGGATAGGCACGTGGGATCTCTCAGAGAGAGAAAGCGATAATGCTTACTGTGGATGGGCAGACTAGATGGGCCATTTGGCCTTTATCTGGCATCATGTTTCTATCCATCAGTTTGTGCCCTTGGTAAAAGGACTTATATGTTTCTATAATCAGCTGGGTTCATGCATATTTAGGATTACCATATGGTTCCAGAAAAAGGACGACAGTTTCAGACATCCAGGTTTTACTTCCATTAAAAGCAACGGAAGCAAGTAGGACAGATTGAGATCTGGGTTTTACTTCCTTTTTCTGGAGCCATATGGTAACCCTTTGAATATTTATATCAAAGAGCTTTTTGTAGGGTATGCTATCCATTATGCTGTCTTTTACAGTGAAATTGAAATGTAGAAAAGCCTTCATTTCCCGTCTTCTGTGATTTGTCTTCACATTTGCAGTAAATTGTTGGCTTAATTTTGCCCTCCAATCTTACCCCATGGCCTAATGCTTTTGTGAAGGCAGCTCCTCTCTTGGCGTCTGTCTTAAAGAACTGGTGAGTGAAATGCTGAGCGAAGAAGGCAAACATAATATTTGTGCCCTGGGGATCAGGAATGAATTTTCGTCTGAGCAGAAATTTTTCCACGACGACTTTAGCATCGGGCAGCTCCTTCTTTCCTGTAAATGAAAAGAGCAGAGTGTAAGCTGACTCTTCCTTACGGTATAATGCCAATCCACCAGTTTCCAAAGAACACAAGACATATTTAGCTATAACTTAGAAGGAAATTAATGATCCACCGCGCTTAGAAAGGACTAGAGTTCAAATACTGCTTACAGTAGCTTGGATTTATATGGAAAGAGCCGAATTTCAAGTAGCCATATTGGTCTAGGGCAGTGGTTCTTAACCTTGTTGGAGGTCCTGAACCCCACCAGTTTCATATGCGTGTTCACCGAACCCTTCTTTATTCCCTTCGTTTTGCCGGAGCTAGACTAGAATGACTCAACTTGGCATTGCGAATCATGCAATTAGGACGCCGACTCCCATCACGTTCCATCATACATGTGAATCCATATTGTACATATTCGTCCGACCGCTTTCGTATTTTGCTCGACATCGTTAGTAAGGGATTCAAATCTTAAGATAGGGATCGCACGACGTACCATCACAACAGTTACAATTCGACTACTGTGCGCATCCAATCCCCTGCAGCACAGATAGGCCAAGCGATGTTGCGTGATCACCTGCAGCCAATTATGAACAAGCGGGGCGTATCATCACGAATCATAAGCGCTTCGGTCACGTTCAATCATCTATCAGTTAAATCACAAATTTTGATCAGGAATTGATTGATGTATATAAGGCGTTAGTTGCAGATTGATAGATCAAGAAACCGAGTACACGATCAATCTTGATCAAAATCACTGAATAACTGATAGATGATTGAACGTGACCGAAGTGCTATATGAGTCGGAGGTGTGTTTTGACCTCCGCCGAACCCGCGAGACTGACTCACCGAACCCCTGGGGTTCGGTCGAACCCAGGTTAAGAACCACTGGTCTAGGGAGAATATAGTTAGGCCTATGAGTGTCAGAGCTAATACCAATAAAAAAAAGCCTAACACAGTTTTGTAAAGGGGGGTGGGGGAGGCATAATTCCTAACAGTGCAGATTTTCAAAGTCATTATACTGATAGTACCAGAAAAAAAATCCCTCTAACCACTCATCCAACAAAGTGGGTTCAGATCCTAGGGTTCAACAAAAGATGGATTACCTTTCACTCCCATGGCGGTTGGGCAGTCAAGTCCTACTGGCGGAAGATTTCTGGTGTAGTAGGAGAGATTGGAATAGGCTTCCCAACTCTTGTAACCATAGTCACTGTTATATGTGGGTGGACTGTCAATCAAATGTGACCTGGCTGGATCGCAGAAAGAACAAGAAACTGTTAATGTTTGTCTGGGGAGTTCCTCATGTCAGGCTCATATTCAGACTGGGAGGGATCGTTGGCAATCTCCCATGGTCCACAGCAATACCGGAAATTCGATACCAGAGCCGTATCCAGCCACCAGCATTGAATTTCTGGTCCATTTTGGGCTGGCCAAGATATAGGGGGCTATGCCAATATTAAGTGGCTAGCCATCTAAGTCTCAACGGCCAAAGATATGAGGGGCCGCTGAAAGGTTCTGAGCCCAACCAAGTCAAGAACGATGTGGAGCCATGAAATTTACATGTTATTTCACACTTTTGTTGACACTTTTCGTTTCAATGATACAAAAAGAAATGAGAAGTGTGGAATAACGTGTAAATTTCATGGCTCCACATCGTTCTTGTCTTGGTTGGGCACAGAACTTTTCAGCGGCCCCTCATATCACCCTTTTAGATTTAACTGGTGAGCTGCTGAATATTGGTGGAGACCAGCTATGTTACATGACGTAGCTGGTTACTGGCCAATCTGCCAAGTCAGATATTCAGGGTGAGATATCGGAATATTGGTGCTGGCTAGGTGCTATTTAGACAACCGGGAGCCATTCTCGGCAGACTAAATAGCGCTGAATAGCTAGATCAGGGGTGTCCAGCCTTTTGGCTTCCCTGGGCCGCATTGGCCAAAACGAAATTCTGGGGGTCGCACAAATCGTGCAGCAAGACAGAGGAGGGAGCTGGCAAGACAGTAAACACCCGGGGGCAGCAGAGGAAAACACTGCATTGCCTTCGACCGGGGTCGCACAAAATACTTCACAGGGGCCGCAGGTTGGACACCCCTGATCTAGATGGCTGTCATAATGTCCTCACAGTGCACGAAAGATCATGAAAGAACTACTTACATGTCAGTACATATCGCATGATGGTGTCCCGGAGGAAGGGAATATTGTTGATTATATTCCAAACTCCTTTGAAGTGGGTAAGGATGTAGTGAACCGTATTTGGGCGGGGCTTCAGCGTTACTTTCAACCAGGTCCAAAATTCCGCTGAGAGAGAGGAGAAAAGGGTACAGCGAGTTATACGGGAGCCCTCGATTGAAAGAATTCAGATTTGGGCATGTTTGGCTTCGGGTGTTGCTACGGTACTCTTTGTACTCACGGGTAGCGCAGGTCTCGCCGGAGTAGCCTGTCCTGGTGCAATCACATTCGTATTTGTCAAAGCCCACTGTCATACACACCCCTTGGTTCTGACAAGGGTTGGAGCAGCAAGGATTAGCTGAAATACAGGGAGAGCGCAGAGTTCACTCTTACAAATCATTTAAAGAAGATTTCAGGAAGACTTTGACAGCTTATACGCTACAATTTAGATGACTCGGAGATGATTTTAAGCCTTCCCAAACAATCGTTTATTGTGCTGAAGTAACCTAGAGCTAGCGTTTGAACCCCTTCAGAGTCATAGCCAGTCACCTTTTTTGTCAAGCCTGTTGTTTGCATCTTTGATGGCCAATGGTTTCTCTCATTTGCTTACAGTTGATCGCTCAAATATATTTTCTATATGCTTTCAACAACAACCCCCCCCCCAAAAAAAAAACCCCAACAACCCCAATGGCTGCACATAAACCAAACTAAAATATAAGGATGGTTTGAAAAGTCTGGTAAAAAAAGCAAAATTAAACAACATAGTCTCCATCAAGGGCTACACAGCTAGTCCAGTGAGTTTCCCGTTTTTTCGTATCGTAGGAAAAATAGCTTACGAAAAAACGGGAAACTCGATGGAGAGTACTCCCGCTCTTTTACAAAAGGTGCGCTAAGCTTTTCAGCTAAAACACGCGCTAAACGCTAACGTGCGCGGGTTATCCTATGGACGCATTAGCGGTTAGCGCATGTTAGCACGCCTTTGTAAAAGAGGGCCTATGTTGTCTAACTTACTTTTCAGACCACCCTTGTAAGAGCGAGACTATAATAACAACAGACATGGATAAGAAATACATTGCCAAAATAAAAACGTGGCTTTTTAAAAAATGATATATTTATTAAATAATGTTGGCCCCCCCTTTTATCAAGCTGCGTTAACAGTGTTTGGCCAAAATAAAAGCTCTGACATTCATAGAATTCCTATGAGCATTGGAGCTTTAACCACAGCGACTCGCAATAAAAACCCTAACGCAGATTGATGTGTAAGCCCGAGAGCTCGTCTCGACGGGCGAAATTTAATACTGGGCTGCAGGGCCCGTTAATCACCCGTCGGGACTAGGTAGGCAGCATAGGGAGGAAAGATTTAGGGGAAGGGGGCATGTTCCTGCCTTGACCGGTCAGAACTTTTGATTGGCCAAGGCATGGAAGGTTCGAGCGGGGGGTGGGGTGGGCGTATATAAGCCGGGACCTTCTGGGGGTCAGGGTTCCTGACTCCTGGAGGGTGGTTTTCCCTCCCTCCCTTCTGTGGGTGGTTCGGTTGGCACTGGGGTTTAAGGATGTCGCAGCGTTTTTTGGGGGTGGGCTCATCCGGTGACGAGCCGTAAGAGGACGTGAGCTCGGGGGGAGCAAGTGTCAGGGAATGGAATATTAAGAGGCATGGAGGTCATGCCACCCCCAAGCCCTAGCTGAGGACAGCGGGGAATTGGGGAATTTAACATATAAAGACCGTTTGTATGGTAGCTCGGATGTTATAATGTTTTGTTGAATTGTTATTGTTGTTTATTCCAATAGACAGGGCTGAGGCCTATATTTTTCCAGTAAGTTTAGTGTCCAGTATTTTGTGAAGGTGGGAGGGGACGGGTGATGGGGGCTCTTCCAGCTCCAGATGTTAAAAAGGGGGCCTTTATTTGTTACTTTGGTCCCTCCCTCTCTCTAATTAAAGAAGAGCGACCAAGATGGTAAAGGGGATGGAACGCCTCGCGTATGAGGAAAGACTAAAACGCTTATGGCCCTTCAGCTTGGAAAAGAGACGGCTGAGGGGAGATAGGATTGAAGTCTACAAAATCCGGAGTGGAGTACAATGGGCACAAGGGGATCGATTTTTCGCTCTGTCAAAAATTACAAAGGGGACACTCGATGAAGTTACACGGAAATACTTTTAAAACCAATAGGAGGAAAAAAATTTTCACTCAGAATAGTTAAGCTCTGGAACGTGTTGCCAGAGGATGTGATTAGAGCGGATAGCATAGCTAGTTTTAAGAAAAGTTTGGACAAGTTCCTGGAGGAAAAGTCCATAGTCTGTTATTGAGAAAGATACAGGGGAAGCCACTTTTTGCCCTGTATCGGTAGCATGGAATATTGCTACACCTTGGGTTTTGGCCAGGTACTAGTGACCTGGATTGGCCACCGTGAGTACGAGCTACTGGGCTTGATGGACCATTGGTCTGACTCAGTAAGGCTAGTCTTATGGTATCACAGCCACAATGTTATGTTATTTCAAATGATCCACTTTAGCTACAAGTTCTTGAGCTTCCCTAGCAAATAATTTTTCAGTGTCAAATAAATGCATAGCACGAGGATCTTTGAAAAGTAAATGTGCCGGTGATCTTTAAATTCCGACAAATAAAACGACCCCTTTTACAAAAGCGCGGAAGGGGTTTTTAGCGCCAACTGGCACGCTGAATGCTCCGTACCGCTCCATTGGTCACAGCATTCGGATGAGCATCAGAGCATTCAGCGGTGGCTAAAAACCTCTTCTGCGCTTTTGTAAAAAAATAAAAATTAAAAATTTAAGGGGGGAGGGTAAGTTTTAACAGTTTAAACAGTTAAAAGTGTTAACAGTTAAAAGTTTTAACAGTTTAAAAGTGTAAGCTAATACACTAGAGAAGCACAATAAAACACACTAAAAAAAAACACTAAAAATAAAATCCTCACCTAACCAAAGCTCTTCAAACTCCCCAATTTTTAAATGCAGAGTGAGGAAGTGAGAACCAGTGGTTTTGTTTTTTTTTTTTTTAAAACCACACACTTTTTTAGCAACTTGCGATTAAAACCAGAATTAGTCAAAAGCTGCCACTTCCCAACGCTCCCAAAACCTAAGAAAAGGGCTAGACAAGGAGATCTGCCCAACGCTCACCTGCTTGGCTGGCCCCGATCGCGAAGACGCAGAAACAGCAAACGATTAGGCGATTCATTCCAGTGCTTCGAGCGTTCTGCGCGCACTTAGTCCCCAACGCGTCTTGTTCTAGCGCGCTCTCTTGCTTGCTCTCGCTCTGCTGCCGCGCTCCGCTTCTAACCCGTCCGCTTCTCCTCTCCCCCTTTATAGCCGAGGCGCCGGTTGCACAACCTGCCCTGTTTAGGAACGACTGGCGTTTTTCCGGAGGAGGGAGAAAGGGGGGGGGGGGGAACTGCTGTCGTTTGCTGGGAAGGGGTAAAACGCGGA
Organism: Geotrypetes seraphini; assembly: GCF_902459505.1. Classification (NCBI taxonomy): domain Eukaryota; kingdom Metazoa; phylum Chordata; class Amphibia; order Gymnophiona; family Dermophiidae; genus Geotrypetes; species Geotrypetes seraphini. The sequence continues at coordinate 125,748,166 of NC_047093.1, read as the reverse complement.
CCTCACGGACCTGCCGTACCTCACGGATCTAAAACCACACATCCTTAAAAATCTGAGGTCCTTGTCACTTGCAGTTAGTTTCTGGCTCTGACAGACCTGGATGGCAGTTTAGCTCTGACGGATCCGTCTCAGCATAGGGAGGGAAAAGTATCAGTATCCATCAGCGCTAAAATGGGGAAGGGGTAAAACGCGGACCTCGCGGATCTAAAACCGCACGTCCTTAAAAATCTGAGGTCCTCGATGACAATTTAGCTCTGACGGATCCGTCTCAGCATAGGGAGGGAAAAGTATCAAGATCCGTCAGCGCAAAAATGGAGGAGGGGTAAAACGCGGACCTCGCGGATCTAAAACCGCACGTCCTTAAAAATCTGAGGTCCGTGCCACCCTGAGGTCCTTGTCACTTGTAGTTAGTTTCTGGCTCTGACAGACCTCAATGACATTTTAGCGCTGATGGATCCTAATACTTTTCTCTCCCTAAGCTGAGACGGATCCGTCAGCGCTAAATTGTCATAGAGGTCTGTCACAGCCAGAGACTAAAAGTGGCACGGACCTCATATTTTTAAGGACGTGAGGTTTTAGATCCGCGAGGTCCGTCAGGTCCGCGTTTTACCCCTTCCCTTGTTTGCTTTCTCTCCATTGCCGACCCCTCTATGCCCGCTCACTTTCGTCATTTCTCAGCGGGATCTTGAAGGAAAACAGCCGATTCTGTATTCCCGTGTAACCTCCCCTCTTCCAGTCCACAGAGCATCCCCGTTGTGGCTAGGGAGATACTGATGAGACTTGACTGGTCTTTAGGCAAAATTCGATTGTAAGCTCTTCTGAGCAGGCACCGTCTAGTTTAAGTAAAAATGTCCCTGCGTACGCCTTTCGGCACTTTAGAAATCATAAATAATGGTGGTAGGTGTGGAGAGACGAAGGTTCAACTGCTTCCACGCGAACAGAGCGCAGCTTTTTGGCTCCTAAATGGGTCTGGAGAAATTTGGTTCTTCGCCTTTCTCATTCCCAGGGGTCCCGTTCAGGCACAGTAGCTATTTCTCATTCCTCAGAGAGTTTGGGATCTAATTTTGCACCTGAGGCAATGAGGAGTTCAATGGGATTTACAGTTAACGCACACCTTTGCACTGGTCTCCATACCTTAAGAAGGATATAACTCTGCTGGAGAGGGTGCAGAGGCGAGCCACGAAACTAGTCAAAAGTATGGAGAAATTGAGCTACAGAGAACGCCTCGAGAAACTGGGACTGTTCACCCTCGAGAAGAGAAGACTGCGAGGGGATATGATAGAGACTTTTAAAATATTAAAAGGATTTGACAAAATAGATCAGGAACCCTCATTACTAACATTGACACGGACAAGAGGTCATAGCCTGAAACTGAGCGGCAGCAGGTTCAGGACTAACGTCGGAAAGTTCTGTTTCGTACAACGGGTGGTGGGCGCTTGGAATGCTCTCCCGGAGGAGGTTGTGATGGAGACTACTGTTCGGGGTTTCAAACGCAAGTTGGATGTATACCTTCTTGCTAATCATATTGAGGGTTACGGGAAAACCGGGTCTCCATAAAGGAGTACCTAAATGGGCCTCCGCGTGTGCGGATCGCCGGACTAGATGGACCTAGGTCTGATCCGGAGAGGGCTTTTCTTATGTTCTTATGTTCTTACTAGTAATGTCAGGAAAATGACATTCAAGTACAGGATCCTAACGCAGACCCCATCCCTCTTAGAATCAAGCGGTATTATTGATTCAAGGTCAGAAGGGCATTTTCCTGTCCTTGGATGCCTTAACATCTTTAAAATTAAGAGGTGTATTATTTCTATATAGGCTGTAGAAAACAGTTCTCTGAATTAATCCTTTCAAGAATTAAACGCTTTTGGACAGCCATTTGCAATGGTGGTGGTGCATGTGGATCAGTTATTAATAATAATAATAATAATAATAATAAGTTTATATACTGCAGGACCGTGAAGTTCTATGCGGCTTGCAATGATTAAAAATAGTACAAATTGAGAGGAACTGACAAGTTAATACTAGTGAATCGTGGTTCTAGGGAGCGGTTAAGTGGGAAAGATTGTACAAATTAGATGCCGAAGTAGTTCAGGAACACGTAGGTGTTTCCCAGGGCTCCCTTAACGAAGCCGCGTTAGCGGTTTAACGCGCGTAATAAGGTGCGCTAATTTGCCGGCCGCGCTAGCCTCCTCTTGAGCAGGAGGTGCGTGCGCTAAAGCCGCTAACGCGACTTCGTAAAATGAGCTCCTAAATTCCCCGTAAGTATTAGCTAGCATAAGTAATTGTTCCAGGTCTTTACCCCATAATACTGCTTAAAATATACAGGAGATCAGCTAAAACTGATTTAATATGTATTAACTTACAAATGACTTAGTAGATAAGGACAGGTTGTTCACCCTCTCCAAGGTAGAGAGAACAAGAGGGCACTCTCTAAAGTTAAAGGGAGATAGATTCCGTACAAATGTAAGGAAGTTCTTCTTCACCCAGAGAGTGGTGGAAAACTGGAACGCTCTTCTGGAGGCTGTTATAAGGAAAAACACCCTTCAGGGATTCAAGACAAAGTAGATAAAGACAGACTGTTCACACTCTCCAAGGTAGAGAGAACGAGAGGGCACTCTCTAAAGTTGAAAGGGGGTAGATTCCGTACAAACGTAAGGAAGTTCTTCTTCACCCAGAGAGTGGTGGAAAACTGGAACGCTCTTCCGGAGGCTGTTATAGGGGAAATCACCCTCCAGGGATTCAAGACAAAGTAGATAAAGACAGACTGTTCACACTCTCCAAGGTAGAGAGAACGAGAGGGCACTCTCTAAAGTTGAAAGGGGGTAGATTCCGTACAAATGTAAGGAAGTTCTTCTTCACCCAGAGAGTGGTGGAAAACTGGAACACTCTTCCGCAGGCTGTTATAGGGGAAATCACCCTCCAGGGATTCAAGACCAAGTAGATAAAGACAGACTGTTCACACTCTCCAAGGTAGAGAGAACGAGAGGGCACTCTCTAAAGTTGAAAGGGGGTAGATTCCGTACAAACGTAAGGAAGTTCTTCTTCACCCAGAGAGTGGTGGAAAACTGGAACACTCTTCCGCAGGCTGTTATAGGGGAAATCACCCTCCAGGGATTCAAGACAAAGTAGATAAAGACAGACTGTTCACACTCTCCAAGGTAGAGAGAACGAGAGGGCACTCTCTAAAGTTGAAAGGGGGTAGATTCCGTACAAACGTAAGGAAGTTCTTCTTCACCCAGAGAGTGGTGGAAAACTGGAACGCTCTTCCGCAGGCTGTTATAGGGGAAAACACCCTCCAGGGATTCAAGATTAAGTTAGACAAGTTCCTGCTGAACCAGAACGAACACAGGTAAGGCTAGACTCAGTTAGGGCGCTGGTATTTGACCTAAGGGCCGCCACGTGAGCGGACTGCTGGGCACGACGGACCACTGGTCCGCCCCAGCAGCGGCAATTCTTATGTTCTTATGAATGGCTATAGCATTGATCTGTGTCCATTAAAGCCTTCTCCTCACATAGACTCGATCCCCCCTCAGGATCAAACCAACTGAATGCTAACTTTGGTCCTCAGATGCAACACTCCACGTTCCGAAATAATTTCATCACGCTAAGCTACCCGGATCCATTTCAATTTTAAATCCTTAATTTAACGGTATAAATATTATTTCTTGCTTAATAAATTAGTTCGTAAGCACTTAGCTTTATTTTCGTGGTCACTGTTAGGGACGGCTTTTGCCAACATGTTTCGCGACAAACGCTTTTTCAAGGCTGGGTAGTGAAACGCCATCAGTCTTGACCACAACTTTATATATAATTTGCCGGCCGCACTAGCCGCTATCGCCTCCTCTTGAGCAGGTAGTTTTTTGGCTAGCACAGGGGTTAGCGCACGCTAAAAAGGTGCGAGTGATAAAGCCACCAACGCGGCTTCGTAAAAGGAGCCCTATGTGAGCTTTCTATTGAATGAATGCTTATGGAAAAATATAATTCGAGTTGACCCTTTCAAATTCTACTTTGAGCTGTTAAATGCGGCTTTCTTCCATGTATGCGTACCTGGAACCCATGTTCACTTTATGTTATGTATATTAACGTGTAACCTGATGGGAAGAACAAGATTAAAAGCAAATTAAAATACATAAATAAGCCAGACTACGAAGACACCTGAAAATTATATCAGTTGTACCAAGGAATTAGAAATGCCCTGGAATTCTTCACTAGCTGGCATTGGTGGGGAAGTCCAGTATCTAATGGTTAAGTGAAAGGCAGATCAGGTTTTTAATTGCAAAATTTTGGGATATACAATGTATTTAGAGACAGCCGAAAAGCTAAGTGCTTTGTAAGCATTATTCTTCTGTTAAATGATATATTTATTTATGGAATAATGATGGAGTTTATGGTAACATTGTGGGGCTATGATGGTCCCCTACTGTGGAGCACTGAACACACAAAAATATTAATATTACAGTATTTGCATAATTATATAGTATAACATAACATTATACTTATAGACCGCATTACCAAAAGGTTCTACGCGGTTTACAAAAGATTATAAACCTTAAACATAAATCGTATATTTGAAGGAGTCAGCTAGTCAGGCATTTGGGGAAAAGATAGGTTTTTAGCTGTTTTCTAAAATGTCTGTACGAAACAGCTGTGAGCAACAACGATCGAAATTCTTTTTCACGAGAAGCTGCCTGAGATGCTACAGAGTGATTTAGGAATTTCTTGCTTTTACAGAAGGGAAATTGAACGGAGCATGAGTTTTTCTACTGCATTTGTGCGTAGCGATGGAAAAACTATTAGCCAGATAAGTAGGGGCTGCACCATAACCTTGTAACAAAAACAACCCAACTTGAATGCAATTGGCTTAATTTGGGTTCTAGGGTAAATTATCCCCCAGTGAATGGTAGTTTCATTACTTGTAGAGAGAGGGGCAAAGCATTCAGGGGGGGGGGGTTCTTTCCTATTTCAGTTCTAGAATACTAGGGAGAGAGAGTTATTTCAAATAAATGTTGTTCACCATTAAGCACTCCGGGCCACGGTAGAAACTTCGGATCTTTTCCAGATAAGCCCCGCCAAAAAGTTAACCCCCGCCACCCAAAAAAAAATTATAAAAAAGAGGCGCAATCTGTAGAAAGTAAAGTGTGTGGGGGGGGGGGGTTTCCCCCCACACACCCCTCGTCGGAGCCCTTAAAGAAATGGTCGACAGTTTATCCTATTTTTTTTATAATGTTAAGTTTCATATCCTCTTTCTTATAATCTTTTTTGGGTAAGTATGGAATACGTAAATTATATCTTTCTATTTTATTACTGATTTGTACTTTTGGGATGTTTGCCGCTGCTGCTGCCCTTGGGGGGGGGGGGGGGGAGTTTGGGGATTGGATTTGTATTAAGCAAAATCTGTTCTAACTGTGAGCTGTATTGATTCTTGTGGTGTTGAATAAACATGATTTAAACATAATCTTTTTTGGGTGCTCCGATGGGGGGGCGTGGCAGCCGCTGCTGCAGCTGCTGCTGGCCACGGCAGCCAAACCCGGAAAGCATTTTAACATAAGTAGGGCATGGAGTTCAGGAGGAAGGTATGGGGGGAGGAAAATACTGCACAGGGAAGTGGGGTGGGAGGGAAATGCTGCAACACACGGAAATGGAGTGGCAGAAAAGGGGTTGATAGACAGGGGAAGAGGTGCTGATGAACAGGGAGGGGGGCAGAAAAATGAAGATAGGCCTACTGCTGGACAGGGGGAGCAGGAAGGAGGTGATGATGGACAGGGGGAGGTAAAACAAAGGGAGAAGGGCTTTTGCTGGATAAGGTGAGCAGTGATGGGGTAGTGGAGGACACAGGGGAGGTAAAAGGAAGGGAGAATGGACAGGGGGAGCAGGCAAGGGGTGGTAGTGGACAGCCAAGGAAAAAAGAAAAAAAAGACAGACAGAAATACAGAAAGCGGCTAAGGAGAGAGAAAAAAAAATAAAGACAGACACACACACATATATTCTAGCACCCGTTAATGTAACGGGCTATAAGACTAGTTGATTATAATATTGTAATATTGTAATCCACCTTGTGAAAGGTGGATTACAAACTATGGGGCTCATAATCGAAACAGGAATACGTCTAAAATCCCGCCCAAATCGGCACTTGGACGACCTTAAAGACAGGTCGTCCAAGTGTCGATAGTCAAAACGGGTTTTAGATGTCTCTAAAAACAGCTTAGGCCTTTCCAGTGCCGCTGTACACCCAGGGCATTTTAGGAGGAGTGGTAAGGGCTGGATTTAGGCGGGCTGTCGGCTAACCTAGACTTAGTCGTACTGTAAGTATAACCGAAAGTTTAACAAGACTGCCTAGACGGAACTTATGCGTAGTGACTTAGGCGATCTAAAAACAGGTCTAAGTGCCCAGAAGGTATTCAAAGTGTTCAGATAAGCAGTGCAGACACAAAGTACAGACCCACACACACACACTCCCCCGGTGATCACTGACCTCCCCCCCACTGCCATAAAAAGCGGAATACAAACGTACATACCTGCCACCAGAACATCAGCACCTGGCATAGGAAAGCCTAGTAGAGCTACACAGAGGTGGCTTAAGTAGTCTGGGGAGTGGGCTAGTGAACTATAGAGAGGAGGACCCAGGCCCATAAGCCACTCTAGCCACTGCATTCATGGTGGAACATGTGCACTCACCAAAACCCTATTGTACTGCCATATAGGTGGCACCTGCAGCCATAAGGGCTATTGGGGTGGTAGACAGGTGGGTATAGTAGGTTTTGGGGGGGCTCACCATGAGTTGTGGTGAGATGTTTATGTGGTACCCTATTTGTGAAGTTTGCAGCAGTGCTCTGTAAGGTGCCCCACTACTCTGTTGCCATGTCTAGGTGTCCATTCCATCACTTTGCTGGCCCCTCCCACGTCCAAAAGGTCTTTGAGGCATTTTTGACTTGGACAAATTTTGGATGAGAATGGGGAATAAAGACAGACAAATTAGCGGTCTGGACGATCAAATGGCTGGACATTTAAGTAGACGATTCTCTGAAAAAAAATATTTTAGACTTATTTTTCGAGAATGGACTTTGGACATGTCCAATTTTGGGCGACTTAGGCCCAAAACACATTTATTTTTTGATTATGCCCCTTCACATATAAATATATGTATATGTGAAGGGGATCTCAAAGACCCTCCTCGAGGGCCGCAATCCAATCGGGTTTTCAGGATTTCCCCAATGAGTATGCATTGAAAGCAGTGCATGCACATAGAGCTCATGCAGATTCATTGGGGAAATCCTGAAAACCTGACTGGATTGCGGCCCTCAAGGAGGGACTTTGAGACCCCTGATATATACTGTATATAGTTGTCAGGCATGGCTCTTGTATGCAAAATAGCTGACATTTATACATGGAAGTAGCAAAAATTGACACTTCCATGTGTAATTTCTGGCACCAATATATTGAGGCTTTCGATGCTTCCAGAAAATACATATGCATCGGTTGCATCCTTATATACAAGGCGGTGCTGTAAAGTTCTCAGCCCAGCCATCATCCTAAATCTGATGTTATTTTGCCACTGTAGCTGAAAAGAGTGTTATTTTAGCTTATTTCATTAGTCTGCAAATTGGCCCTTTGCAAAACTAAAATAACAACTCTTTTTAGCTACAGTGGCAAAATAACGTCAGCTTTAGGAATTAGGTTGGGCTGAGAACTTTTCAGCCACCCCCCTCGTATATATTTTATAAAAGGCTCAATATTCAACAGAGACTTTTATAAATACCGGGAGAATTTTGAACGCCCTAACCTGGACCTCCCATCACAATTCCTAGTTCATCATCCTATGCGAAATGGGGCTTTCTGAAATTGTTTGCATTCATAATATCTTTTGTCATATACTTTAATGGGGACATGAAGAAACAAGCAACCCTCTTCCCCTTCCCCCTATCCTTGCCTTTCAGCTTAATTCCTAATTCCTAAGGTATCCCTCCCCTCCTCCTGGGCAAATTTCACCTGTGCTTAGAAGCACTCCTGCTAAAACATACTTTCACAGAGTGACTTTTCAGATATTCTTACACTTTGACTTCCTGAGTTCAATAATGTAGCTGGACTGTTTGACTCGACTGCCCTGGCCCACCCCGTCTGACCCCCCAGATCAAAACCTGTGCACGAAAGTCCCTCGAAGGCATTTTACTGGATTACAAGGTTAAAACAGGATTTCCAATCCCAGCTGACAGCCGTGCTTACTCAAGGTCCAGTCAGAGCTGTTCATAGCCGGATTCTCCACCTGACTTCAGTAAAAGTTTTGTTGTGACCTGAGGAATCTATATCGGGCCACAGACAATTTTCACACCCTTTCCTTAGAATGGCTGAATTTTTCAACAGCTTACTAAGAGGGGATAATAATATTCCCGATGCACGCGAAGTTCAGTAACAATGAGCCAGAACAAAGCCTTTCTTTTTTTCTTTTTCATTCTGAAATACTAAACCTTGCTTTAACCTGAAGAGGTTGCATGTCTGCAGTCTTGTGTGGGCAGGACCACAAAACGTGTAATATGCTCATGCATACTGAATAAAGCAGTGATAATACAAGGAGTGACTGTTTCTGAAGAATGGTCTTCGTCCGCCCAAGCCAAGAACCTTTTAACTATCACTAATTATTTTCATGGAGTCTTAGGCCCTCTTTCACTGAGGTGTGTTAACCGCTAACGCGCCCATAAGATAACATGCATGCGTTAGTGTTTAGCGTGTGATATTTACCGCGTACTAAAAAGCATAGCGCACCTTAGTAAAAGAGGGGGTTACTGTCCCATTAGTGACTTGGTAAGAGCGCAAAAAAAGGGGTTGGGTGGGGGGAGAGTTCACAAGTTGGTGATGCTTGAATTTAAACTTAAAATTTTTGTGAGCTTATGGTATTTTTCAGCATTTTTAAGTCCAGTGGTCTCAAACTCGCGGCCCGCCAGGTACTATTTTGAGGCCCTGGGTATGTTTCTCATAATCCCAAAAGTAAAATTAAACAGTTTCTTGATCATATGTCTCTTTAGCTATAAATGACAATATTATTATTAAGACTTAGCCAAAAGGAAAGATTTATAAACTATAAAGAGTTTTGCCTCATGCAAAATTGTCATTTCTTTCATAAGACATTAACTATTTTTTTCTGAGGCCCTCCAAGTACCGACAAATCCAAAATTTGGCCCTGCAAAGGCTTTGAGTTGGAGACCACTGGCTAAACTATGTCATCCTGTTTGTCTTTGGGAAGCAGAACTGAGATTGTGATGTCATAATGCCTCATTCCACCAATAAGAGCCAGCCTCATCAGTGATGTCACAATGGCTTGATAACAGTTTCTTGATCATATGTCTCTTTGGCTATAAATGACAATATTATTATTAAGACTTAGTCAAAGGAAGATTTGTAAACTATAAAGAGTTTTACCTCATTTCTTTAATAAGACATTAATTATTTTTTTCTGAGGCCCTCCAAGTACTTCCAAATCCAAAATGCGACCCTGCAAAGGGTTTGAGTTTGAGGCCACCGATTTAAGTAAGACAGCTGGTAAGCTTGTGAAATGGAAAAATTGAGGGATTATAGATCGATGGATGTGCGATGCAAAATAATTTTCTTTTGGGGAGTGTTTGGAAAGACTATTTTTCCCTTAACCTCTTTATTCTTTTTTTATTTCTCTGATGTACAAAAAAACTTTTTGGGAGTAGAACAGTCGTCTAAGTGTAGGTGCAGTGGCCTGAGAAACAGGGGAACCTGGTTAGAAGTTGAGAGCAGTTGCAAGTCCTAAATGGGGATCTGGAATAACTGTGCGTTATAAGAGATCCTATGATTTGATTTTTTAAAAAAAATTAGATGATGTCCTTTCCCCCAGTAAATATGGTTTCTTGTTATGTGAAAATATTTTTTTGGTCTCAACCCTTTGTTTTCCGTTCTGATGCTGTTATCCAATGTGGGTGAGCATCTTATAAATTGCCCAGTCCGATTCTATTGCAGAATTGAGACTAGACAGGTGTGGCTGTTTTTATATACTCAAGGTGCACTGAGAAACTGGAACCTGAAGCATGGGATGTGTTCCTTCTGGTAGTTGATGCCATCAAATCAAGGCTTAAGATGGAACCCTTCCCCCCACCCCCCAAACATGTGGATAATCTCCATCCTTAAAGGCTTTTTTCCTTCCTTTCTTCCTTATTCCTTCCTTTCCTTTCTTTTTTCCTTCCTTTCTTTTTTCCTTCCTTTACAGAAAGGGTGGTGGATCACTGGAACAAACTACCGGTGCAGGTGATCAAGGCCACTAGCGTGCTCAACTTTAAAAATAAATGGGACATCCACGTGGGATCTCTACGTGGGTCGAGCAGCACTCTGACTTAATGGGGTGGGACAGTAGAGTGGGCAGACTTGATGGACTATAGCCCTTTTCTGCCGTCATCTTTCTATGTTTCTATGAATTCTTGCCCGGCCCTGTTTATATCTGCTTTAACTGCTTTCTTTTTGGCATCATACTCCATTTCATTGCCATGGGAAAGTAGAGGTGTAGACTTGCTTCATTTGCCACACGTGGCCTTTCCTCTGCGGGGTGGGAAAAATCCAGCATGTGCTGACCTAATACAAGCTTTGCAATGATATGATTAGAAGTAGAACATAATTTTCTGTGCACACTATCTGATTGCCCTTTATATTTGTTTATAAATTGTATTAACCCTTTATTTTTTTTCTATTTACCTTCTGTGTTTGGTTGGTCTAAAGTTCTATTAACCGTCTGGTTTGATTAATGTGTTTTTTACTTTTTACCCCAATTTTATCATTATTTGTAAATCGCATTGGATTACGATTTTGCAATCCAATCAAATTTTTAATTAAACTTGAGAAACTTAAACAGATATATATTGGCCGCAAGTTCCAAAGAAATCACACATTTGCAAGCAAACAAAAAAGACTTGCATATGAATAAGGGGCTATTTAATCAAAGTGTACTGTATTCTATTGCAGCGTTTTAGCTGTACAACTGAAATGAATTAATCCTTTGTATCCAGTGACTATATTTGACATTCTTTAGGCTGTAGCCCCATATTCTTAAAACACTTGAAAGCAGTCATGCTTGGAATAATGTTACCAATCCCATTACATGCAAGGGATCCCATTTCATCTACCTTGGCTCTGATGCAGTTGATAAAAACACAATTAGCATCTGACTCCCACATGTTTTGCCTAAGATGTCATTGAAGAGCTACTTGCTCTCAGAGGCTTAATGAATTTATTTATTGGGATTTATGGACTGCTTTTTTCAGGAAGAGATTCATCCAAAGCAGTCCACAATACCGTGAGTAGTAATCAGATACTCTAAAGCAGCGGTTCCCAACCCTGTCCTGGAGGACCACCAGGCCAATCGGGTTTTCAGGCTAACCCTAATGAATATGCATAGAGCAGATTTGCATGCCTGTCACTTCCATTATATGCAAATCTCTCTCATGCATATTCATTAGGGCTAGCCTGAAAACCCGATTGGCCTGGTGGTCCTCCAGGACAGGGTTGGGAACCACTGCTCTAAAGTATTTCCCCCATCTGTCCTGGTGGGCTCACAATCTAACTAGATACCTAAGGGCAATGGAAAGTTGAGGGACTTATCCAGGGTCACAGGGAGAGGCACTAGAATCAAACCCACACCCTAACCACCAGACCACTCATTAGCTATAAGGGTAAACTTATAATCAACATAGGTTCAGTTATTATACCTTTCCATTAGGGATGGAATGTCATTTGCACCAATGTAGGAAATGGTTATCAGATAGAAAACAGAGGTTAAATGGTCATTTTTCTCAATGGAGGAGAGTAAAGAGTAGAGTGCCAAAGGGATCTGTACTGGGACCGGTGCTATTTAACTTATTTATAAATGATATGGAAATTGGAATGACGAGTGAGGCGATTAAATTTTCAGATGACACTAAACTGTTCAAAGTTGTTAAAACGCAAGCGGATTGTGAAAAATTGCAGGCGGACCTTAGGAAATTGGAAGACTGGGCATCCAAGAGGCAGATGAAATTTAATATGGACAAATGCACAGTGATGCACATTGGGAAGAATAACCGGAATCACAGTTACCGGATGCTAGGGGGCACCCAAGAAAAGGATCTGGGTGTCATCTTAGACAATACGATGAAACCGTCCGCCTAATGTGCACCGGTGGCCAAAAAAGCAAACAGGATGCTGGGAATTGTTCAAAAATGGATGGTTAACAAGACTATGAATGTTATAATTCCCCTGTATCGCTTCATGGTGTGACCTTATCTGGAGTGTTGCAATGAATTCTGGCCTCCTCATCTCAAGAAAGATATAGCGGCGCTAGAAAAGGTTCAAAGAAGAGCGACCAAGATGGTGAAGGGGATGGAACTCCTCTCGTGTGAGGAAAGACTAAAACGGTTAGGGCTTTTCAGCTTGGAAGAGAGACGGCTGAGGGGAGATAGGATTGAAGTCTACAAAATCCTGAGTGGAGTAGAGCGGGTACAAGTGGATCGATTTTTCACTCCAGTGCCACTAAAACTCATCACTGGGGAGCAAGAATCTTACTCTAGAAATGAACCTTTAGCTCCTATTCTTTAGCTCATGATTCACTGACTCCCTTACTGGTTTCTCTTCTAGTTTCAGGTCACAAAGAGATTCCTTTCTCTTTACTAACTCCTTTGCTCTTTATCCTGATAAAATTTCACAGTCTCTCATGCCACCGTTCAAACAGTTCTTAACATGCCTTTATTCTGCAGGTGTCTCCCCCAAAAGTCATAATTAAAGTTTGAAATCGAGGGTGTATCAGGTATATAGAACATATTAGAATTGTAATGAATTTTGATTGGCAAAGAAATGGGGCTTCCGGTCGGCTTCAATTTCATTTAAAAAGGGAAACCTAATCCCAGTGCACGCACACTCCTATAAATCTGAGTAACAAGGAAAAAGCAGAACTATAAATCTATGCAGACGGTACAGCGAAATCAGGAGGTTGGGGAGAGGAAAACGGTGGTGGAATTCAAAAAATTGTGGGATGAACATAGACGATATCTAATCAGAAAATGAAGGGCATAAGGCTGGTATCCCGCACATGACAAGATGGTTTGGATAGGCCGGAGTGAGCTGTGATGGCAACTTCAGTACTTGGAACCTACGGACAGACATGAGCAGACTTTGCAGTCTATGGTCCAGAAATATCAAGGATAAAAGACAATTTAATCATGAATTTATAATGTGTGTAACTATTGGGCAGACTGGATACACCGTTCAAGTCTTTATCTACTGTCGTTCGACTATGTTACTATCTGTCTGTCTTGAAAGAATTGAGCCAGTTTTTCACCCCAGCTGGCCACAATGTTTGAATTATTTTAGCAAGCTTCACCAAGGTCTAAGCTGAGAACACCTGTTTTGCACCAAGTTGAGTATTAGGTGGAAAAAAAAAATCTTAAGTACATTTTATCTCGCCAAGGGATTAATTTTTGCCAGTGCTTTTTGTAATGTAATCCAGTCTCTGAAGGGTATTGTCTGCAGGTACTTATGCTCTTAATAACATCAGAGTTGTTATAGAGTCAGACCAAGGGTCTGTCCAGCCCTATATCTTGTTTCCAGCAATGGCATGTCCAAGTCACAAGTGCCGGCAAAGTCCCTAAAGTAGCCTTTCTCCAAGTCTACTTTCATAATAGTTTACGGAATTTTCCAGAAAACCAAGAAAAGGAAATTTAGCAAGTCTACAGTGAATGTCAAACAGCCAGAAAACCAAAGGAAAACTCCAGAACAAATTTACTTGATACATGCTCTTTATTTAGACAAATGAACATTGATTTAAAAGAAAAGACACCTTGTTTCCAAAGAAACGGGGGGGACTCAACACAGTCCGAGTTTCGATAAACACATCTTCCTCAGGGGTCCTGTGGCTCGTATCAAACCATACCTCCCCTTCAGATGAAGAACCCCAACTTTCGGAAATTTCAAATCATCTTTCAGGTATGCTTTCGTACTGAAGTCATCCGCTAGAATGATCTCCAGGAATTTGCCAAATCTTTTTAAAACATGGCTCTATAAACTGCTTTTACCACTTTCTCCATCAACAAGTCCCAGACCTTAACCATGCATTGAGCGAAAAAATATTTTCCCTATTATTTTAAATGTACTTCCATATCATTTTGTGGTTCTTTTTACTGAAGCACTGACATTTCAGCCAGTCCACAATTATTTCAGCCAGTCAACAATTATCTGGTCTTTGACCAGAGGGCCGCCGCGTGAGCGGACTGCTGAGAATGATGGACCACTGGTCTGACCCAGCAGCGGTAATTCTTATGTTCTTATATCCTAACTATGTACAAATAAAACTAACATGACTGAGGTTTATCTCTACTAGTGTATGACTTTATATTCTCTCATCTAGGAGTTCTTCTCACAGAGAACAGTCAATTATTTTTACTGCACACCGTCTGTGCTTTCAGCAGAAACATTAACGGGCAGGAATTATCCGTCTGCCAAAGAACTTATATCCATGTAACTGCACAAAATATTCTTGGAAGATTCAGTCATTGTGGGCAGATACTTTTAAAATGATTCTTAAAATCATATAAGGATTGAATCTGATCCACATTCTGCCTAGAGACATGTAAAAAGCAGCCCTTTTGGGAAGACGGGCTAAAAATGGAATAAATAAATAGCTTAAGACTGTACTGTCTAATCTGCTTTTAATACCTTTAAATGTGCAGATTTCACCGTTTCTCTAGTTAATTTGTTCAGGCATTAAATAAAAAGAACATTCTTCCCATTGTCTGTTTCAGATTTTCCCTGTGGCAATTTCATCATTACCTTTTGGTACATGCAGATGATTAGAGAACATGATGGCAGATCTAATACTGGTGTTCTTTTTGCACACAGATCTTGTAATGGACACAATTCTATTGTGGATTAATGTCTTCCTCCTACAGATGTCATGCCTTGCACAAGACAACTTAGCAAGGGGAATGCTCAATGAATTCATTAGTACTGTGTCGCCACCTGATGGTACTGTGTGGTATTTCTTGATTTGACTGCTGAGATAGTGCATGAAGTTGTATGATTTATGATGCAGTAATCAGTGGCATAGTGTGGGGTGTGGACTGCCTTGGGCGCCATCTTTGCGGGGGACGCTGGTGCCTCTCCTCCTCTCCACCCACCTCGCATACCTCTCTAAAAAGTTCGCAGGCTCGAGCGGCACCGTCTACTTGCTGCTTGCGCCTTCGTCAGCTCCTTTATGATGTCACTTCGTAGCCACGGGACTAGGATGTGACGTCAGGAGGGGAGCCGACACTGGCACACCAGTGGGTGGAAGATGCTGCTCGCACAGGCGAACATTTCAAGAGGTACGTGGGGGGCGGAGGGGTGCTCAGGTGGTGGGGAAGAGTTTGAGGGGAGGTGCCCAAGCATCAGGAAAGAGTGGGGGGGGGGGGAGCACTCAAGCAGTGGGGAAGAGTAGAAGGGTTCATGATTCGGTGATAACGGGCGCCATCCTCCCTCGCTAAGTAACGAGCTTAGATTGGCATCCTAGTGTAAAGTGAGGAACAAACCTGAATACTAAGGGATTCATTTATTTATTGATTTGATTTTACTAAAGTGCGTTAAGCTGTCAGGACCAGATTCAGTAAAAGACCCCCAGAATTAGACAGCAACACTAATTTGCTCTGTAATTAGAAAACGATACGGGGTATGTCCCGGTCCCCGCAGGATCTATCTCCATTCCCGCCCTCTCCCTGCCCCCATCCCTGCAAGCTCTGTCTTCATATGCACAAGCCTTGAACACCTTAAAATCATAAGTGTTCGAGGCTTATGCAGATGAGGACAGAGCTTGCAGGGATGGGGGCAGGGAGAGAGCGGGAATGGAGATAGATCCTGCGGGGACAGGGATACATTTGTCCCCTTGTTGATCTCTACATCTGTATATGCCCTTAGAAAACAAAAAACCCTTATGCCTTCTACAGGGTATTGGTTCCACCGGGCAAATGTTACAGCTAAGATGAAAACTGTCGCGCCTCAAATGGGGACCAAACTCACTCACTCAGCCACCTCACCAATCGAGCATTACATCTTCAGTCCTCAGAGTGTGGCTTAGTGGTTAAAGCTACAGCCTCTGCACCCTGAAGCGATGGGTTCAAACCCCACACTGCTCTGTGTGATCCTGGGTAGAGAATGACACAGTGACAAAATTCATCACCGTTCCCGTCCCCGCGGGAAACCATCTTCATGTCATTCTTTAAGGAGAGAGGGAAGAATCAGAGTATGAATGGCCACAACCACTGACCCGCAAGCTTTGCTTTGAAGAATGCTGGTGTAGAAGGGCCGAGGTTGAAACAGACACTACAGAATGACAGTCTCTGGTATCCAGAGCAGATATTGTGATGTCATAATGCCTCATTCCACCAGTGCCTAAGAGCCAATCACATCAGTGATGTCACAATGGCTTCATGATCCTTGGCTCACATAAGAATCAGAGTATGAATGGCCACAACCACTGACCCGCAAGCTTTGCTTTGAAGAATGCTGGTGTAGAAGGACCAAGGTTGAAACAGACACTACAGAATGACAGTCTCTGGTATCCAGAGCAGAGATTGTGATGTCATAATGCCTCATTCCACCAGTGCCTAAGAGCCAATCACATCAGTGATGTCACAATGGCTTCATGATCCTTGGCTCACATAAGAATCAGAGTATGAATGGCCACAACCACTGACCCGCAAGCTTTGCTTTGAAGAATGCTGGTGTAGAAGGACCAAGGTTGAAACAGACACTACAGAATGACAGTCTCTGGTATCCAGAGCAGAGATTGTGATGTCATAATGCCTCATTCCACCAGTGCCTAAGAGCCAATCACATCAGTGATGTCACAATGGCTTCATTATCCGGAGCAGATATTGTGATGTCATAATGCCTCATTCCAAAAGTGCCTAAGAGCCAATCACATCAGTGATGTCACAATGGCTTCATTATCCAGAGCAGATATTGTGATGTCATAATGCCTCATTCCACCTAAGAGCCAATCACATCAATGATGTCACAATGGCTTCATTATCCTTGGCTCACATAAGAATCAGAGTATGAATGGCCACAACCACTGACCCGCAAGCTTTGCTTTGAAGAATGCTGGTGTAGAAGGGCCGAGGTTGAGAATGACAGTCTCTGGTATCCAGAGCAGAGATTGTGATGTCATAATGCCTCATTCCACCAGTGCCTAAGAGCCAATCACATCAGTGATGTCACAATGGCTTCATTATCCGGAGCAGATATTGTGATGTCATAATGCCTCATTCCAAAAGTGCCTAAGAGCCAATCACATCAGTGATGTCACAATGGCTTCATTATCCAGAGCAGATATTGTGATGTCATAATGCCTCATTCCACCTAAGAGCCAATCACATCAATGATGTCACAATGGCTTCATTATCCTTGGCTCACATAAGAATCAGAGTATGAATGGCCACAACCACTGACCCGTAAGCTTTGCTTTGAAGAATGCTGGTGTAGAAGGACCGAGGTTGAAATAGACATAGAAAATGACATGGGATTATTTCCCGCGGTTATCCGCGGGGACGGGAATGGTGATGAATTTTGTCACCGTGTCATTCTATTCCTGGGCAAATCACATAATCCTCCACTGCTCCAGGTGCATTAGACCGACTGTGAACCTACCGGGACAGATAGGGAAAATGCCTGAACACCTGATTGTAACCCATTCTCAGTTCCTTTTTTTTTTTTAATCAAAACACATACAAGCACTTATCTGGATTTAGTTCTCAAACTTAACAGGCACATCTAAGCGCAAGTTTAAACACCAGGACAGTAATCCAGAAAGGGTGCTCTGCACAGATTTCCCTTTACCGAATGTTAGTTGGCATGATTTTCGTGCTTAACTTTGGGTGCAAGCTCTTAGGCCTGCCAAAAACGGGCGAAAAAGCTCACACCCAGCTGACGACAGGTACATGTGCAAACACAGGTGCTTCATTAATATCCCACCTCATTTCTGGAAACGTCCCTGACCCACCCATGCCTCTCCCATGGACACACCTCCCTGTTGAGTTGCCTGCTTTGAAATTTAGGTGCTCATGTCATGGAATAGACCAAAGTTCAACAAAGTATGCAAATCTTCGCTTGACTAAACTCACCTTCCCAAATTGGTATTATAGAGCCATCAGAAGCGGCACCCTAAATACGCAAAGTATAAATTCCAGGGGGTTTATCGCCGCTAGTGCTTCCTCATAGGCTCCTGTACCAATTCATCATTATTTTTCATACTTATATACTATTTTATAGTCGCTAAATCTCTTTTTATATTTTATTAAAATTTTTTATTTTTTTTTTTTAAATCAAAGTGTAGTGCTTAAATAGGTAATATTGAAGAATTAATCGAACTTATCTTTTTAAAGTCCCAGTTCAAATTAGCCGATACCAACGCCGACATGCATGTTTTGTACAGCAATACTTCTTAAGGGCATGGCACAATTACTTCTGGTTGAACTCTCTTTTAAACATGGCGGGCATCGACGCTGATCCAGCGATAAAGTCTAAGGCAGATCTGTCCATAACTCCTAATTGCGGCCAATTAAGCCTTGCTAACTCCAATATTTGATTGTTAATGCCTAATTGACTGCGTATGTTTGCATGTGTATCTGGGATCTGTGCCCCAACTGGGGTGACCTGTACAGATCCAGGGGTAGCGTTACCATATGGCTCCAGAAAAAGGAGGCTAGACATCCAGGATTTACTTCCATTAAAAGCAATGGATGTAAGGGGGACAGCTTATTTTGATTTCGATCCCATCTTCCCCCCGAGAGCTCGGAACGGCTTACAGGCATCTGGGCTCTACTTCTATGGAAAGCAATGGAAGTAAAACCTGGATGTCTCGATCCGTCCTCCTTTTTCTGGAGCCATGTGGTAACCCTACCCAGAGGCTAATGTGAATTAGCATGTACTAACCCCCTCTTTTACTAAGGTGCGCCAACCGATTAGCACGCGGTAATTGAATTAGCACGCACTAAACGCTAACATGTCCATAGACTACCATGCACGCGTTAGCATAAGCACGATGCCTGTTACATTAACTACATGTGGTGTTGGCGGGTGGACAAAGGGCACGGATTACAAATTTCACTTAGCACACAGCCGCACTGCCTATTATCTCTTGTGCACTTAGTGCCTTCTCAAGAGGAGACATTAAGAGAACAATTTGATAAATGGGTGCCACACCTTCCATCATCTGTGAGCCTATTCTATAGGATCCTTTAGGGCTATAAGTTTTCCTATAGAATGCTAGAAGAGGTTTGCATCAATCAGTCTAGGAGAGAGGTGATAAGGGTGTAGATAGGGATTTTGGTAGTGTGTTCAGAGACGAAGGGTTGCTTTTTTGGAGATATTATAGAGAAAGAATGACAGGTTTGGGCGGTCTGTTAGAAAGAGGGAGAGAGAGAGAGAGGAGTCAAAGATGACCTTGAAGTTGCAAGTTGATGAGACAGGGAGGATAAGAGTGTTATCCACTGAGATGGAGCATGGGGGGAGAGGAGAGGTAGGTTTAGGTGGAAAGATAAGCAGCTCAGTCTTAGAACATAAGAATATAAGCATCGCCTCTGCCGAGTCAGACTATAGGTCCATCGTGCTCAGCAGTCCGCACTCGCGGCGGCCCCCAGGTCCGTGATCTGTAGTGATCCTTTACTTAAGACATTTTATCCTTTATAGTACCCCTCTAACTATACCCCTCAATCCCCTTTTCCTTCAAGAACATGTCCAACCCCTTTTTGAAACCCAAAATCGTACTCTGCTCTACCACCTGCTCCGGAAGCACATTCCAGGTATCCACCACCCTCTGAGTGAAGAAGAACTTCCTAACATTTGTTCTGAATCTGTCTCCCTTCAATTTTCTTGCGTGCCCTCTTGTTTTTGTTTCCCCCGCCAGTCTGAAGAATCTGCCCCTCTCTACCTTCTCTATACCCTTTATGATCTTGTAAGTTTCTATCATGTCCCCTCTAAGTCTTCGTTTTTCCAGGGAAAAGAGCCCAGTTTCTCTCAGCATATGAGAGGCCTTCCATGCCCCTTATCATATTTGTTGCTCTTTTCATGTTCAGATTTAAGTAGTGGTGGGTCATCCAGACAGCGATACTGGACAGGCAGTCTGAGACTCGGGCCTGGATTCCCATAGAGATTTCTGGTGTAGACAAGTAGATCTGGAAATCATCAGCATAGAGGAAGACCGTGTTGGGTCCATAGTCCCCATCATTTGATCACGTGGATTAAATGACTGGACATCTTCTCCACAGAATTTTTGGTTTTGGTTGTTCTTCGGTTCTGTGGAGTACCAAGGGTCAATCTCTGTTTGTTTATAATACAGAAATGTAACATAATATAAAATTATTACATACAACAATCACATCATTCACACCAAACATTCATTGACCTTTAACATTATTGCTATATTGAATCTCACACCAATAAATCAGCTACTTGTAAATATAATAAAATTATTCCCCACAAACAGCAAAAAGACAAGAAGG
The DNA here is from genome assembly GCF_902459505.1 of Geotrypetes seraphini. Taxonomy (NCBI): domain Eukaryota; kingdom Metazoa; phylum Chordata; class Amphibia; order Gymnophiona; family Dermophiidae; genus Geotrypetes; species Geotrypetes seraphini. Next base: position 125,727,659 of record NC_047093.1, on the reverse strand, counting down.
CTGCAAACCAAAGCTAGGCTCAACAGTCTCTCCCAGACCCGAGAGAGGCACAACACAGCAATGTTCACACATTGAAAATCACCCAGAGTGAAAAGAACACCTCTCTCAGTTTATGGAGCACATTGCAACGACGATAACACAATAAGGGTCACCCAGAGCAAAAATCTGTCTTCATTCTCGAACAAGCTGTTCTCATTTCTATGAAACACACACAAAAAAATGAGGAGACCCAATGATCCACAGTGAAAACAATCCACTGATGAAAACAAAAAAACAAAAAATTGTACACTGACATATAAAAACATGAAAATTCAATTTAAAAAGTACAATGATAAAAGATACAGTGATAAAAATCAAACCAGACCCTACACGGTCCATGTTTCGGCGAACACGCCTTCCTCAGGGGTCCAATATTTTGCAAACTCACATATAAAGAATTGGACTGAAAACAGTCTATTGTCTTTAAACATGTGAGAAAGCTTGTCTGCGGTGTTCTTTGCTCACATGTTTAAAGACAATAGACTGTTTTCAGTCCAATTCTTTATATGTGAGTTTGCAAACCATTGGACCCCTGAGGAAGGCGTGTTCGCCGAAACACGGACCGTGTAGGGTCCGGTTGGATTTTTATCACCGTATTTTTTATCATTGTACTTTTTTAATTGAATTTTCATGGTTTTATATGTCAGTGTTTAATAAATTATCTCCAGAACATCTGTATCCACAGTTTTTGTTTACATCGGTGGATTGTTTTCACTGTGGATCATTGGATCTCCCTATTTTTCTTTGTTGGGCAGACTAGATGAGCCATTTGGCCTTTATCTGCCATTATGTTTCTATAACCATAAAGCCCTATGACCTCACAATGCATGTGTAAAGAGTCTTAGCCTATAGGAAGAGGAGATGCAAATGTTAAGAGCCTTAGCCAATAAGGAGAGAGATAATGGTTACTGCAGATGGGCATTTTTGTCTGCGATGTTCTTTGCTCACACGTTTAAAGACTGTTTTCAGTCCAATTCTTTATATGTGAGGTTGCAAACCATTGGACCCCTGAGGAAGGCCAAACAATCGCTACTATTTGTGCTGCCGTCAACCTGGATGAAGTGGTTGAAACATGATCCATGTCGGGTGGAGTGTCATGAAATTTTCAACAAATTTAAGATAAGTTATTGATTTATATATGTTTCATAGAATAATTTATATACAGTCAAACCTTGGTTTGCGAGCATAATTCGTTCCAGAAGCATGCTTGTAATCCAAAGCACTCATATATCAAAGCAAATTTCCCCATAGGAAAAAATGGAAACTCAGACGATTCGTTCCACAACCCACAAACTTTAATACAAAATACTATACGTACTCGTATTGCAAGACCTCGCTCATTTAGAAGTCACTTCACTCTTGCAGCGTCAGAGAGAGAAGAACCATCGGCTCAAATGTGATGATGTGACGTGTGTATACTGTATGTACTCGTATTGCAAGACCTTGCTTATTTAGAACAGTCATTACACTCCCGCAGCGTCAGAGAGAGAAGAACCATTGGCTCAGTTGTGATGTGTGTATACTGTATGTACTCGTATTGCAAGACTTTGCTCGTTTAGAACAGTCACTACACTCCCGCAGTGTCAGAGAGAGAAGAACCATCGGCTCAGTTGTGACGTGTGTATACTGTACGTACTCGTATTGCAAGACTTTGCTCATTTAGAACAGTCACTGCACTCTTGCAATGTCAGAGAGAGAAGAACCATCGGCTCAAATGTGATGATGTGACGTGTGTATACTGTATGTACTCGTATTGCAAGACTTTGCTCATTTAGAACAGTCACTGCACTCTTGCAATGTCAGAGAGAGAAGAACCATCGGCTCAAATGTGATGATGTGACGTGTGTATACTGTATGTACTCGTATTGCAAGACTTTGCTCATTTAGAACAGTCACTGCACTCTTGCAATGTCAGAGAGAGAAGAACCATCGGCTCAAATGTGATGATGTGACGTGTGTATACTGTATGTACTCGTATTGCAAGACTTTGCTCATTTAGAACAGTCACTGCACTCTTGCAATGTCAGAGAGAGAAGAACCATCGGCTCAAATGTGATGATGTGACGTGTGTATACTGTATGTACTCGTATTGCAAGACTTTGCTCATTTAGAACAGTCACTGCACTCTTGCAATGTCAGAGAGAGAAGAACCATCGGCTCAAATGTGATGATGTGACGTGTGTATACTGTATGTACTCGTATTGCAAGACCTTGCTTATTTAGAACAGTCATTACACTCCCGTAGCATCAGAGAGAGAAGAACCATTGGCTCAGTTGTGATGTGTGTATACTGTATGTACTCGTATTGCAAGACTTTGCTCGTTTAGAACAGTCGCTACACTACAGCATCAGAGAGAGAAGAACCATCGGCTCAGTTGTGATGTGTGTATACTGTATGTACTCGTATTGCAAGACTTTGCTCGTTTAGAACAGTCACTACACTCCCGCAGTGTCAGAGAGAGAAGAACCATCGGCTCAGTTGTGACGTGTGTATACTGTATGTACTCGTATTGTAAGACCTTGCTCATTTAGAACAGTCACTACGCTCCTGCAGCGTCAGAGAGAGAAGAACCATCGGCTCAGTTGTGATGATGAGACACGTGTATACTGTATGTACTTGTATTGCAAGATGTCGCTTGTTTAGAATAGTCACTACACTTGTAGTATCAGAGAGAGAGAAGAACCATCGGCTCAGTTGTGTATGTACTCGTATTGCAAGACCTTGCTTATTTAGAACAGTCATTACACTCCCGCAGCGTCAGAGAGAGAAGAACCATTGGCTCAGTTGTGATGTGTGTATACTGTATGTACTCGTATTGCAAGACTTTGCTCGTTTAGAACAGTCGCTACACTACAGCGTCAGAGAGAGAAGAACCATCGGCTCAGTTGTGATGTGTGTATACTGTATGTACTCGTATTGCAAGACTTTGCTCGTTTAGAACAGTCACTACACTCCCGCAGTGTCAGAGAGAGAAGAACCATCGGCTCAGTTGTGACGTGTGTATACTGTATGTACTCGTATTGTAAGACCTTGCTCATTTAGAACAGTCACTACGCTCCTGCAGCGTCAGAGAGAGAAGAACCATCGGCTCAGTTGTGATGATGTGACGCGTGTATACTGTATGTACTCATATTGCAAGATCTCGCTCGTTTAGAACAGTGACTAGACTCCCGCAGTGTCAGAGAGAGAAGAACCATCGGCTCAGTTGTGATGTGTGTATACTGTATGTACTCGTATTGCAAGACTTTGCTCGTTTAGAACAGTCGCTACACTACAGGGTCAGAGAGAGAAGAACCATCGGCTCAGTTGTGATGATGAGACACGTGTATACTGTATGTACTTGTATTGCAAGATGTCGCTTGTTTAGAATAGTCACTACACTTGTAGTATCAGAGAGAGAGAAGAACCATCGGCTCAGTTGTGTATGTACTCGTATTGCAAGACATTGCTTGTTTATCAAGTTAAAATTTAGTAAAATGTTTTGCTTGTCTTGCAAAACACTTGCAAACCAAGTTACTTGCAATCTGAGGTTTTACTGTATACAGAAAATGTTGGAAAAAAGATAAGGATCAATGAAGAAGTGGCTGTAAAGGAGTTTCCAAGTTTTATTTAAAATTTGATAAAACGCTTATCTAAATTTTCAAAGTGATGTACATCAATAAAAAATATATAATAGATAGACTTTAAACATGACAAAACAGAAATGAGGGGGAAATGGGAGGAGCTATAATTTTTAAAGAAAAGAACAAAGCTGAATATATTGGTTTAACTGGCTTTACTGAGGAATTTACTGAATTTACTGATGTATTGATTGATCTTAGCCTCAAATGGAGCAAGTCATCTGAACAGTTCAAAATTACAGAGACTTTAGAGCAAGCACAGGTCAATCTCAAGGGGACATGGTGTGGGGCATATGATTTGAATATTTTTCTGCAATAACAACTAACCCCCTCTTCTAGCGATTTTTAGCGCAGAGAGCCGCGCTGAATGGCCTGCGCTGCTCCCGACCCTCATTGAGTTCCTATGAGGGTCGGGAGCAGCGCGGGCCATTCGGCGCAGCTCTCTGCATTAAAAAATGCTAGCGCGGTTTCGTAGAAGAGGGGGTAAGTGCTCAAACGGTACCTAAACTGAGCAGATGATCACTGGAAAGATAAAGGCATGACCCCCTTTCACCCATCCTAAGAGGTAAAAGTGACAGCACATATCAGGCTCTATAACAACCTTAGGTATAATGGCCATTCCTCTTAAAACTGCAACTAGGCCTCTGGAGTAGCCTTGTACTTGGCGCAGTGAACTATAAAAAGGAGGACCCAGGCCCATATCCCACTCTAACTAGTACACTTGTTCTGGAAAGTGTGAGCGCCTGCAAACCCACAAAATACCTATTGAACTCACAAATACATTACATCAGTGTGGTTCAAGGCGGATTGCAAAAGAAGTTATCTGGCCATTTCCAGAAGAATTAAGAGAAGAATGAGTTGCTTCAGAGAATTGGGAAGAGTCTTGCGGTGTTGTCTTCAAGGATTTCTTGAATAGCATGGTGTTTATGTCTTTTCTGAACGATTTGTAGTCTGGGGTCGTTATCAGGAAATTGGAGAGTTGGTAGTTCAGTTTTGCTGCTTGAGTGGCTAGAAGGCCGTCGGACATTTTTTTTTATTTGATGTCTCTAATTGGGGGATGCGTGAACGGTTTGTGGGTTCTCCTATGTCTGGTTGAGGTAGTTTGGATTAGGCGGTTGTTTAGGTAGGATGGGCTGTCTCCGTTTATGGTTTTAAGTAGTAGGCAGTGGAATTTGAATAGTACTCTTGCTTGTATTGGGAGTTAGTGTGAGTCGAGGTATGCCGCCGTGAAGTGGTCGTATCTCCTCAGTGAATAGATAAGTCTTGAACTGTTTGTAATTGTTTTATCATGGTGACACTTACAGGCATAACAGCTCTTGTAGTTGTATACAGTTGGGTACTGTATATTTTTTTGCTATTCCTGGAGGGCTCACTATACAATATATGGGGGTTATGATGTGATGTGTACGCAAGACCTTTTCCGTGTAGTTGCCCAGCTGTTCTGCTGGGATGTCTGTGTGGTCAGCCATCACAATGGCTTGTTTCTGAACGTTATCCCTTGGGCCTTTTTTATTTTTACATAAAAATTTTTCTTAAAAAGAGACACACTGCACACAAAAATGTGTTTTATGGTTCAAAAATGGCCACGCTTGACACTGGATTTTTGGAAATCATATCAAAAATGTCCCTCTATACCCCTCTGTATGCCTTCATCTCACTGAAGAAACAGTTGAGGCAACGACTGTGAGGGGTGGGGTGGGGAGGATAGGCCTTTAAATTATTATTTTATTGTAATTAGTTGGTCTTAATCATTTGTATTACTCTTGTTTATCTGTATGCTGTATGAAAGGATGGGTGGGTGGCGGGGATGGGATATGTATGCTTTATTTCCTTTGATGGAATGAAGTGCTGGTTATTTTGTACAATTGTTTGATAATATGTTGCACTTGATGTTGGTTTTTAAAATGAATAAAGATTTAAAAAAAAAAAAATTTTTCTCAGTTAAGACAATCTCTCATTTTTAAAATATGAACTACACAAAGACTAAATTCCTAAGTGTTTATTTCAAAGCAGATGGTTTATATCGTGTGTACACAATCTTTCAGGGAAAATCATTATCAAGTTAGCTATCTGAATGTGTTAAACAGGCCTGTGTTTGAAATGCATGGGTTTCTGGCTCATTGGATGGGAAGTTCAACTTAAATGGTTGGATGCTTTTTAATGGCAGTTTGATGCAGTGCCAGAAGACTGGGAGGGAGCAAATGTGAAGTTAAAATACCAGGAAAGGAGCATTTTATGGTTCCAAAAACACAGCATCCTAGAACAGTGCAGACCTACTGAAGGTGCCAAGAGGGGATCTGTTGCAGCAAAGCAGTCTGGTCCACATGCTGTTATAAGCAGCGGAAATAATGGACGACTTAGCAAAGAACCCATTAGGGATGTGCTCTCATTAGTATGCATTTGTGAAGAGAAAAGCCAGATTTTCTGAAAACATAAAAAAATATGTTGCTTGTACATATTCCCAGAGTCCATCCCAAAATTCCCCAGATCACCTAAAATATAGATTTTATACTTAGAAAAAGTACATTTTTTTTTTGCCACCCCCCTAAGTACTGCTGACATTGCACTTGTCCGCTCAGTGTGTGGTGGCAGCCCCAAAATACAAACAGAATGTTAGGAATTATTAGAAAAAGAATAGGAGCTGAGGAGGTCTTGCAATCCATCTGCCTATTCCTAATCTAATCTAATCTAATCTAATCTAATCCTTAGGTTTGTATACTGCATCATCTCCACGTTCGTAGAGCTCGACGCGGTTTACAGTAGGAGAAATAGGAAGGAACTACAACAGAGGGTTAGAGGTAGAAGTGTGAAGAAAATTTACAGGACTTGGGATGCCAAGATATAAGAGTTTCCTTGATTCCTAAATTGGAGGGAGACTTACATTTTTTGAGAAAAGCCAGGTTTTCAGATGTTTGCGGAAAACTTGAAAAGAGCTCAAGTTCCGAAGAGGGGAGGTAAGGTTGTTCCAGAGCTCAGTGATTTTGAAGTGGAGGGAGGTCTCTAGCTTTCCTGTGTGGGAAATGCCTTTTAGCGAGGGGAAGGATAGTTTTAATTTGTGGGAGGATCTGGTGGTATTAGGGTTTGAGGAATTCCAAGAAAGAGGGATAAAGGGAGGGAGGATACCATATAGGATTTTGAAAGTTAAACAGGCGCATTTATAGTGGACCCTGGCGATTATTGGAAGCCAGTGGAGCTTGGCCAGGAGTGGGGAGACATGGTCAAATTTACTTTTAGCGAAGATGAGCTTGGCCGCGGCATTCTGAATCCGTTGGAGTCTGTGGAGGTTTTTCTTAGTTAAGCTTAGATAGAGAGAGTTGCAATAGTCCAATCTGGAGAGGATGATGGATTGGACAAGGAGGGTAAAATGTTTTTGATGGAAGCAGGATCTAACTTTCTTCAGCATGTGAAGGCTGAAAAAGCATTTTTTTACCAAGGATTGGAGGTGGTCATTGAAGGTCATTCCTCCCAGCATTCTCACGGTTCACCCAAATCTACTAAGGGCTTCTGCTGCAGGTGCCCAGGGCTCCTACCTGCCGTGCTAAGGAGGTCTTGCATATTCTGCATATTCCTCCCAACATTCTCTGGGGTGGCTCACAGTTCCACCCTGATCCACTCGTGGACTCTGCTCCAGGTGAAGAGATACAGAGGCAACTCTGGGGTTTTTTTTTTCTATTTCCATGGCCCAAGCACACTTTCTCCTCTTGGTACTGACATTCCCCAATCTCTTTCTCCATCTCAAATCCCTGCATTCTTCAAGATCACGTTACCCACCTTCTGAATTCATCCCTTCACCTTCCCATTTGTCTTCTACCTTCTTCTCAGCTCTAAAGATTCAACATTTTTCCTCTCATTCAACCATTCCCAATCTGTCTGAGTGCATCTCATCTGTGGCAGTGTCATCATGGATCTCCTATTCTTCTCCATACTCTTTTGCTCCTTTTCCTCTCTGCTGGGTTTATCAATCCCTGTCCTGGTCCTCCTAATCAATCCTCACTCTCATCATGCAGATCACACAATTATGTTTCCAATCTTATTTCTGGTACTCTCATCTTCTTGCACATTTCAACCACTTCTTACACCTCAGTCTCATTGCTTTTCCTCTTTTGAAGTCCATTCCGTCCATCTTTTCGCTCCTCTAGCTCTCCGAGTAGCAGTGATTTATTCACCCCTTGATAAGTCCCTTTCCTCCTTTCTCGCTGATTGTGACTCCTGGGTTTTCTTCTTTCTTGAACTTTCATCTCCTTTCCTCATTTTTGGTTGATTTTAACATTCATGCTAATGACCCCTCGGACTCTTACGCCTCTAGATTTCTCACTTTGACATCCTCATTCAATCTTCAGCCGTATTCCACACCAGAATGGCCACTGCCTTGCCATTGCAACTACTTAATCACCAATTTCTCTACCTCAGATCTTCCCCTCTCTGACCATCACCTGATAACTCTCACAATTCATCATCCTCTACCCAGACCCAGCCAATATTAACCAATTTATTTAGGAATTTTCAGGCTATTGACTCTTACACTCTCTCCATCACAGTTTTGTCCCTCCTTTCAACCACTATGAATGCTGTATCTCTTCACTTTATAGCCACTCTCTTATCCTTCACCCTTCCTGTAACAACCACCTCTCCTTCTAACAATGTAACTTCAAGAACTTGATCTAAATCTTATTGTAAACCGCATAGATTCCTTGCAGAAAATTGCGGTATATAAGACACTGTATTGTATTGTCTCTTCTTATAATACTATCCTTTGCTCTGCTCTGGATACTTTTGCTCCTCCCATTCCATGCTCTGTAAGGCATGTCAAACCCTCTAAAATACGCTATTTATGTTTTTGGGCCCGACCTACGGAACATCTCATTCTCATGCTGACTTCCTGCATTTCAAAGTCCTGCTGACCTCCTACCAGTCTATTCTTTCACTTGTCAAACAAGACTACTACACCTATTTAATAAACTTCTACTCAAGGTGCCCTCACCTCCAAACCCCCGTTCATTTTCTCCCCAGACTATGGCCGAGTATTTCCATGACAAGGTTCACAAGAATGATGTAACCCCTAAAGGAGTTAAAAATAAATAAACAAATATATATCCCACGATGTGGGAGTATGGTGTTGGTGGTGATGGCGATGGGGGGGGGGGGGGGGGGAAGGTGCTGCAAGCTTGTGGTGTCGGCTAAATCTTCAGCGGTGTTGAGGTTGCTAGGAGGAGGCAGTTGCCGGGAGGAGGCCTACAGCCATGTGCGCCGATGCAGTTGATGTGCTGACATCATCGGCTGCATCATTTGCACATGCACGGTGGAGGGCTGGAAAGAGCCGAAGCATCCTATCACTTTGCGAGCCATTCAGTGGCTGCGTGCAGGGACCTGTGCCTCGTGGCAGGCTCAAGGGGGAAAAAAAGAAGAGGAAAAAAAGTTCCCTAAAGGTAGGAAACCCTGGTGTTTGAATTTATTTTGGGGTGAGGGCTCATTTTAAGAGTGTGCTATTCTGCAAGAGACAACAGATGGCGATTTCTGTCGTGGGCTTGTGAGTCCTCGTGGCAGAGATCAGCAGTTGCTTTTTAAGTTCCGAAAGTGCTGGGAGGGAACACGTGGTCGAAGCAGCCGTGTGTCGGCGGCTGTCCGTGTCAGAGCAGTGTTATTGTGTAAAGAGGGCTTGTTTTAGTAAACGAAGTTCAGCCCGTGGGTTATTTTGGCCCTCGGTGTGTGTGTGCAGCTCCGAGAGATTAAACAGCTAATAGTTTACGGAACTTGATCTTTGAATTCTCATGGGAGAGTTGAGAATTTTCAAATCTCAAGTTTGATAGTCTCTTTAATGATTCTAGCATTAATTATTAACCAAAATAATCATTTTGGCAGGCGTCTGGATTTAGCTCTGCGGAGGATAAAGAATGTCTGATTACTATTGGGTTATTCTCTTTGATGTAAAGGTGACGTAGAGAGAGACTCTGAAAGTGTTGTCCTGAATTCAACGCCGTTTTGTCAGGCGGCGCTGAAAGGGCGAACAAGATAGTTCGAGGTTCTTTTTATCTGTTATTGTTGATAAAGAACCATGAGCTAACAATAGCGACTCAATCGATCAGCGATTGATTCACTATTAAGTTTGCATGCAAACCCACTGGCTCTAAAGGACTTAGGCACCTATAATGGAGACTTGTAAAACCTGACTTACATTAGAAGCTCCTAAGTTTGACGTTAGATGCTTCTAAGTGCGATTCTGTAACTGGCGCATAAGCGCAATTGACGCCTACCTAAGTGTTTTCCCCAAAAAAACTCAAACTGTGACAATTCCTTAGCTACTTCTGTCATAATCACAATATTCTTGTAATGGCAGAGGGGCAGAATTGTCTCGTTTGAGTTGAGGGTCTTTTCATGCTTTCTTGGTGGAATTCTGTATAATGACAGAGCAGAATTCAGGTGCAGATACATTTCCATTACAAATAACATTCTGCAAAAGTTCCTTAGGTGATTAACTAGAATGTGGCAATATTCTGGTAATTTCCATTTTTCCAGGCCTGTGTGTATTTTTCCATTACATGCCAGCTACAAGAGCACATTTCACAACTCATTTGCCCTTTACTTCACCTGGTTTGTACATCACCTGATATTTAAATATATAAGGAATATCACTGCATCTTCTGGAACAGTTTTACAACTACATACTATGGGCTAGATTCACTAAGCAAACCGATCGTGTACCGATTGGTTTGTGAGCCCTTTGCGACCTGATTCACTAACCTGTGTCCCGATCATCTTCCAAACCGCGCATGCAAATGAGGGGGAACGGCTTTCGAATGATGGCAGGCAGCGATTCACAAACCAAAACGCTGCAACACTGACTGGGCTGGCCGATCACAAACAAGCGACTGCTGAGGACCAGTTGCTCAGGTCCTTTCCGACTGCCCTGCCTTCTACCGCCCTGCTCTCTGCCCTGTTTTTCTGCTCTCTACCCGGAACTCCTGCTTTCAGCCCCGATCTCCTGCCTGCCCTGACTCTCCCACCCTTTCCTGCAGTGCAAGCCCTTGGTTTTAACCCGCAGGCTTAAAATGGGTTAAAACCACGGGCTTGCATAAAAAAAGAATTCCTACTGAGAGCATGCGCAGACCATCTACAGGCAAAGAAGATGGTCTGCACATGCTCAAGGATCGCTCTCTAGCGATCCGTGTGGTGGGTGGGGGCATGTCAACGATCGTCCCCATTTGCATGCAGGCCTTTACTGAATTTGTCAGCCTGCATGCAATCGGGCACGGATCAGACACGGAATTGGGGGTTAGTGAATCTAGCCCTATGTCTGAGAGTGTTGCGCAAGGCTTAGAGCTACAGCAGGGTTTAGAGCCTCAACATCCAGCGGTCGGGGGGTCAAACCCACGCTGCTCCTTGTGACCCTGTGCAAGCCACGTAATCCCCCCATTGCCCTAGGTACATTAGACAGATTGTGAATCCACTGGGATGGACAGGGTTAAATACTTGAGAACCTGAATAAATCCATGTAAACTATTCTGAGCTCTCCTGGGAGAAATGTACAGAAAATTGAATAAATAAATAAATAGAAACATGTTGAAATCTTCGCCATACACTTGAAAAAAGGAGACTGAGAGGGGACAGGGTCGAAATATTCAAGATAATGAAGGGAATAGACTTAGTAGATAAAGACAGGTTGTTCACCCTCTCCAAGGTAGAGAGAACGAGAGGGTACTCTCTAAAGTTAAAAGGAGATAGATTCCGTACAAATGTAAGGAAGTTCTTCTTCACCCAGAGAGTGGTAGAAAACTGGAACGCTCTTCCGGAGGCTGTTATAGGGGAAAACACCCTCCAGGGACTCAAGACAAAGTAGATAAAGACAGACTGTTCACCCTCTCCAAGGTAGAGAGAACGAGAGGGCACTCTCTAAAGCTGAAAGGGGATAGATTCCGTACAAATGTAAGGAAGTTCTTCTTCACCCAGAGAGTGGTAGAAAACTGGAACGCTCTTCCTTAGGCTGTTGTAGGGGAAAACACCCTTAACGGATTCAAGACAAAGTTAGACAAGTTCCTGCTGAACCGGAACATACGCAGGTAGGGCTAGTCTCAGTTAGGGCAAATGTAAGGAAGTTCTTCTTCACCCAGAGAGTGGTGGTAAACTGGAACGCTCTTCCGGAGGCTGTTATAGGGGAAAACACCCTCCAGGGATTCAAGACAAAGTTAGACAAGTTCCTGCTGAACCAGAACATACGCAGGTAAAGCTAGTCTCAGTTAGGGCACTGATCTTTGACCTAAGCGCTGCCGTGTGAGCAGACTGCTGGGCACGATGGACCACTGGTCTGACACAGCAGCAGCAGCAATTCTTATGTTCTTATGACATAAACCCTTAATTCTATAAAAAGTGTTGAAAATTGCACATGCAAATTTGGGCATGTACCCGGTTTGCACATGCAAGTTAATTGAGTAACAAGCTAATTCGTACCAATAATTTGCATCTTAATAAGTAATTATTGGTGCTAATTAGAATCAATTACCAATTACTAAACTGTGGTAGGGCTTTTTACCATGAGCCAACGAGGCAAATGCTCCGATGCTCAATCAGTTCCTATGAGCATCAGAGCATCTACCTCACTGGCCAATGGTAAGAAGTAGAGAATTGCACGGGGACAGAAATCCCACCCGTCCCCGCCAGGATCCTCTCCGTCCCCACCCATCCCCGCAAGGAATTACCTCCATCCCCGCCCGTCCCCATAAAAAGCAGCAATTCCTTCTGACAGGATCATCAATTCCACAGTTTCTTTTGTGTTCGCGCTGCTGTTTTCCTTGGTGGAACCCTTTTTTTGTTTTCCGTTCAGGTAATTAACTTATAAACCCCCTTTTTTACTAAGGCTGACGTGTCCATTATATTAAATGGACGAACCCTTCTTCCAAAGCCTTCCATCCCTGTGGGAGTCCCGTTGGCTAGAGGGGGGTCCCCGAGGGAGTCCCGTGGGCCAGGAGGGGGTCCCCGTGGGAGTCCTGTGGGTTAGGGGGAATTCCCGCGGGACGCCCGCAGGACCCGTGGGATTCCCACAATCCCCGTTCCCATGAAGACCTCTAGTAAGAAGCTCTACCATAGCTTAGTAAAAGCCAGCGTAATTTTACACGTGAGTCAAAAAAGGTGGCACAGGAATAAGAGCCTCTGTGCCTAACTTTTGGCACACGTTCTTCACTTGACGTCAAAATTGCTAATCTCCTATATACTTGGAGTCTATATCACTTGAATATATATCCACAATATACCTCCAAGTTGCTCATTTTTATTATTAGTGTTCCACCAGTTCACCAGTTCCAGGGGGGATTAAATGGTGAATTGGATTGGATGTCACTATTCTAATACTGGGATGTCTGATTGGGTGATGCCAATAAGTCAACTGTTTCCTAGTCATTTATAAAGGGGGACAAAAAACGTCGCTTTCATCTTAACTCGATAAGACTGGTGAGGTCGGATGGCAAATGACGGCTCTGGTAGGCTTTTGTATTGATTTTGACCTGAAATTTAGTAGGTGAAAGCAATACTTTAAGGTTTTTTTTGTGTGTTGTAGGGGAGGATCCTTGAAAAAGCTTTCATGCGAAACATGTCGGATCCAACCTTCCCAGATCATGTTATTAAACAGTTAAAAGGTAAGTTTAAAAAAAATATATATCATATTATGTTACTTAAAAAGAGAATTTGGAATTACAATACAAAAAGTAAAAAAAGGAAAGAAAAAATGTGGATATTGAAGAAGGACCAATGACGATAGGACAGATAAAGCTTTGCCGCCATGAGAGCATTTGAGCGGTGAGTGGTGTCTCTGAGGTCCGGAGGAGTTGAATGTGAACCGATAGAACACTAATAATAAAAATAAGGAACTTGGGGGTATTGTGCATATATATTCAAATAATTATAGGCAAAGGCCCGATTCACGATTCGACCGATTCAAATCAGGTGAATTGATTCGAATCGGTTCGTTCTTAAAAAAAACCAGACTCACCGATTCAGCCCTGAGACCTGTTCAGGCTTTCTCTCTGCCATCGCCCGCCGGAGTCGTTCCCATCTAATGTAACTTCCTGTTTTGCGAAACTGGAAGTTACATCAGAAGAAACTAAAGGACTTGGGAGCGCCGAGCGGACCTTGTGCAGATCGGCGTTTTGGGCTGGCTTTCTCCGTGCATTTCTCCTCTCTTCCCCGTGATTCCACATCCTGAAAGTAGGGGGACTGGGGAAGCTGTGAATCGTCAGGGGGGGCTGGGAAAGCTGAGAATTGGCAGGGGGGCTGGGGAAGCTGAGAATCGGGAAGGGGGGCTGGGGAGGGGGAATATGGTAGTGCTGCCCGATTTCCTTGATATTGCCTTGTTTAAATAAAATGTTTAAACTAAAAAAGCTGTGTCATTGAAAAGGAATCGAATTGAATCGAAAAATCGATTCAACAGGGTGAATCGAATCGAAATATTTTTCACTGAATCGGGCAGCACCAAAACAGGCATTTCACCACATTTACTGGTGTAAATGGCTGAACCTAAAGTTACTACATTATATTTGATATATTTTATGCATTCTTAAAACTGGTATAAACTCCTCCTGTTTTTACTGTCGCCATCAGTATTTGATGACTCATGGATTTAATGAAACGAAAAAAACATTGTGGCCATCTTTTGACTAAAGATACCTTGTCGGGGTGCGGGGGAGCAAAATAGAAGGGGTAATTTGTCTGAGAATTTTGATTATGGACTTTTCAAATAATTTGAAGCTCTTCACCACCTTGCTTTGTATTTACAGGGGACTCGTTCTTGAAAAACCTTCGGACGAAACATGTCGAGCTGATAGGTCCTACCCAACATTCAAAGAAAATGATCGTTATGCTCAAGCAGGCCTAAATTACTGCTGAAGCTAAGTACAAATTTTTTTCTTCCTTTTTTTTTTTTAATGTTCAATCATCTTTATTGATATTTGTATTTTTATAATAAACAACCAGCAATTGACCAGTAAGCTAACAATTGGAAAACAAACAATGGTACATAGTGTCAATCTCTACAATTTAATGTAACGTAAAAGATATCGCCTATAGGAGGGGCCTTAGATGCCTGGGCCAATTAGGCCTTAGGCCCTTATTTTGGCAGAAGCTGTAAAGCAGGGGTCTCAAAGTCAGGGCTGCAATCCAGTCGGGTTTTCAGGATTTCCCCAATGAATATGCATGAGATCTATGTGCATGCACTGCTTTCAATGCATATTCATTGGGGAAATCCTGAAAACCCAAATGGATTGCAGCCCTCAAGGAGGGACTTTGAGATCCCTGATATAGAACATGTAAGAGACGTAACCTATACATCAGGGGTCCCCAAAGTCCCTCAAGGAGGGCTGAATCCAGTCGGGTTTTCAGGATTTCCCCAATGAATATGCAAGAGCTCTATTTGCATGCACTGCTTTCAATGCATATTCATTGGGGAAATCCTGAAAACCCAACTGGATTGCGGCCCTCGAGGAAGGACTTTGAGATCCCTGAGGATCTCTTATAAGTTTGCTTTTTAATGGTTTCTGAACAATAAATGCTAATCAAATTGTGGGTGTTTTGGGTTTTGAATTTTTTATTTTTTTTTAGGAAAGTGTATCTAAATCAGTAGATCTGTTGCAAGAGGCAGTGATGACTCAGCCAAAATAAAAGGAAATGCAGTTTGCACATCAGAAGCAAACATAGCTGTTAGCTATTTCCATGTTTTCCTGTGACACTGCTTAACAGCTGGATCTGGAAAGGCCCCTCGGTCTCTACCCCCCACCCCCAATATTCCACCCCTCCCCCAAAGTCTTCTACCGTATATTTATACCTTTACATAAATCACATAACAGTTTGGAGAAATTTGAGTCGCAGCTCTGTTTATTTATAACAACAAATAACAAATTATACAACCATCAAGCTACCACACAGTAACAAAACAGCATTTTGGCCCCTTGACCCCGCCCCCCGTCAGCTAGGGTCTGGGGGGTGGTGTGTGGCAGGTGCTGCCCTGCCCCTTCGGCCGGGTCACCAGTCTCCCTGGGACCCGCTTCCGAACCAGCTGCCCTTCGGCCGCTCATCTCCAGATGAGCCCCGGCTTATGGTAGCTCTAACCCCGCCTGCGACTCTTGAGCTCCCAACCCGGGAACCGACTCCAGTTCAAAGAAGAAGGGAGGGAGGGAAAAACCGCCGCAGAAGACCAGCCACGATCCAACCTCTGCAGCTGTCCGTTCTCTTGCACTCAAAAAAAAAAAAAAAAAAGGAAAACTCCGCCCCGCCTGCTGCCCCAACCAATCCCCGGCTCACGGTTCATAGACAACCCCGCTAAAGACAAAGGCGTGCGCAAGACGGAGGCGCGCGCCGAAGAAAATTACAGTTTTTAGGGGCTCCGACGGGGGGTTTTGTTGGGGAGCCCCCCCAGTTTACTTAATAGAGATCGCGCCGGCGTTGTGGGGGGTTTGGGGGGTTGTAACCCTCAACATTTTACTGTAAACCTAACTTTTTCCCTAAAAACAGGGAAAAAGTGAAGTTTTCAGTAAAATGTGGGGGTTACAACCCCCCACACCCCCCACAACACCCCCACAACGCGGCGCGATCTCTATTAAGTAAAGTGGGGGGGTTCCCCCCCATGCTCCCCCCCCTTCAGAGCCGTAAAAACTGTAATTTTTTGCGGCGCGCGCCTTTGCCCCTGCGCACTTTTGATCTGACACCCCGGCTCACTTACCCCAATCCCGAGCCTGCCCTATTCGCCGCGACCCTCCTCCCTGCCCATCGAGAGCCGAATCCCGATGGGTCGACACGAGGGCCTTCCAGCCCCGGACTCGCTCTCGGGCTAACTTTTATTTGAAAGCCCATGAAACTTATCAAAACAATTGCAACTTAATAGTCCCTCGATAAACAATTCAAAGTCATGCTGTGCAAAGGTAAAGGAAGTCTTAATGAGTTAGGGGCTGTGTGAAGATAAAACGTAAGCAACTCGTAAACCAGCTAATGTTCTTGTTGGGTTCCGGAAGCCCTTTCAATTTAAGAAAGATTTGTAGCACTACCTCCTCAGGCATTGCTAAGTCATGCGTTTTGATTCCTTGCCTGCCCGGTGGACTGCCACCTTCATGAAATCTTAGCGATCTCTTACACTTCTGATCCTTTATATTAACAACATAAAAACCAGTTTAACGGTTTCATTAACGCTGCTACGTTAGAAGCATTATTTGCATTTCAAACACTGATTTGCTAAATAAAAATCAGACAGTTTCAAAGATACAAAAACAAAAAAGCACCAAACAAACCAAAAAGAGATATTTTATAAAAAGCTGCAACAAAATGTTAACAGAAATGTCTAAAACTGCTGGAACCTGGTGCTTTAACCACCCATGGAGATCTGTCCTGGACACTGGAGCTAAACCCCTTCCCTTCAGCTCCAATTTCCTCCTCCTGGGGTCCAGTACTTCTCTCCCTTCCTTTTACCCATCCCCCCCCAGGTCAGCACCTCTCTCCCTTGTTTTAGCTCAAGCACCTCACCTCCCACAGGTTCAGCACCAGTCTCTCAGCTCCATCCTCCTCTGTGAGTCTAGCACAGACATGGGCAACTCCGGTCCTCGAGAGTCGGAATCCAGTCGGGTTTTCAGGATTTCCCCAATGAATATGCTTGAGATCTATTTGCATGCACTGCTTTCAATGCATATTCATTGGGGAAATCCTGAAAACCGAATTGGATTCCGACCCTCAGGAACCGGAGAGGCCCATGTTTGGCAGTAGCTCTCTCCCTTCTCTCCAGCCCCTCCCTCCCCCACTGGCCCAGCAGCTCTCTCCCTTCCCTCCAGCCTCTCCCTCCCCCACTGGTCCAGCAGCTCTCTCCCTTCCCTCCAGCCCCTCCCTCCTCCACTGGTCCAACATCTCTGTCCCTTCAGCTGCAGACTCGTCCAGCACTTATCTCTCTCTCTTTCCTCCAACCATAAGAACATAAGCATTGCCTCTGCTGGGTCAGACCAGGGGTCCATCATACCCAGCAGTCCACTCACATGGCGGCCCATCAGGTCCAGGACCTGTATAGTAACCCTCTATCTATACCCTTCTAGCCCCTTTTCCTTCAGGAATTTGTCCAATCCCTTCTTGAACTCCAATATCGTACCCTGTCCTATCACGTCATCAGGAAGCGCATTCCAGGTGTCCACCACCCGTTGGGTGAAGAAGAACTTCCTAGCATTGGTTCTGAATCTGTCCCCTTTTCATTTTTCCGAATGCCCTCTCGTTCGTGTAGTTTTGGAAGGCTTGAAGAATCTGTCCCTCTCCACTTTCTCTATGCCCTTCATGATTTTGTAAGTCTCTATCATATCCCCTCTAAGTCTCCGCTTCTCCAGGGAAAAGAGCCCCAGTTTCTCCAATCTTCCAGCATATGAAAGGTTTTCCATACCTTTTATCAAATGTGTCGCTCTCTTCTGAACCCTCTCGAGTATCGCCATATCCTTCTTTAGGTACAGCGACCAATGTTGGACGCAGTACTCCAGATGCGGGCGCACCATCGCCCGATACAATGGGAGGATAACTTCTTTTGTTCTGGTTGTAATATCCTTCTTGATTATACCTAGCATTCTATTCACTTTCTTAGCGGCCGCTGCGCACTGTGCCGACGGCTTCATGGTCTTGTCCACTATTACCCCCAAGTCTCTTTCATGGGCACTCTCACTCAGTAACAGCCCTCCCATCGTGTAGCTGTACCTCGGGTTTCTGTTCCCTACGTGCAAGACTTTACATTTCTCTACATTAAACTTCATCTGTATCTCGTCGCCCACTCCCCTAGCTTGTTCAGGTCCCTTTGTAAATCTTCGCAGTCCTCTTTAGTCCTAGCCTCATTAAATAGTTTGGTGTCATCTGCAAATTTTATTACTTCGCACTTCATCCCTGTTTCTAGATCATTTATAAATACATTGAACAGCAGCGGTCCAAGCACCGACCCCTGCAGAATTACACTTGTGACCCTCTTCCAGTCCGAGTAGTGGCCCTTCACTCCTAACTTCTGCTTCCTACCCGCCAACCAATTTCTGATCCATCTGTGTACGTCTCCTTCCACCCCATGGTACTTCAGTTTTCGAAGTAGGTGTTCATGGGGTACCGTGTCACCAAACAGAGATATTAAGAAGATGCAAAGTTTTCCAATTGGAAAGAATTAGCTTTTGAGTAATTGTAATAATAATATCAAATAACTTCATATTCTTTTAAAAAATGCTAACGTCTGGAGAAAGATTTGAATATGATAATTGAAAGAGAAATCTGAACCGAAATGCCAAATGTATTATTATCCAAACTTCTTTCCAAAAGGAATTAACAGTAGAACATTCATATATCATAGGACAGGTTGTTCACCCTTTCCAAGGTAGGGAGAACGAGAGGGCACTCTCTAAAGTTGAAAGGGGATAGATTCCGTACAAACGTAAGGAAGTTCTTCTTCCTTACGTGGAAAACTGGAATGCTCTTCCGGAGTATGTTATAGGGGAAAACACCCTCCAGGGATTCAAGACAAAGTTAGACAAGTTCCTGCTGAACAAAGACGTACGCTGGTAGGGTTAGTCTCAGTCTCAGTTAGGGCGCTGGTCTTTTGACCAGAGGGCCACCGCGTGAGCGGACTGCTGGGCATGATGGACCACTGGTCTGACCCAGCAGCGGCAATTCTTATGTATTAGAGAGCCCGGGAGTTGTTTACAATTCCAACATACATTAGATGACACTAAGCCCGCCAATGAAAGTTTATGCAGAGTCCATACTAGCTTATGATATATAAAGTACATAGATGTGAAATAACTTGGAAGTTTCATGGCTCCACATTATTCTCTTCTTGGTTGGGCTGAGAACGTTTCAGCGGCCTCTCATATGCTTCTAAAGCTCCTAAATGGGTGCCTCTACCTACACTTGAGCTCCTATATTTATGTCCTCCTAAACCTATGCTCTGAAGCTCCTGAATTTTTGCACCTGAATTTCTTATCCTAAATGTATGCTACTAGGTTACTGCTTTTACGTTTGTGTTCCTAAGCTCATAAATCGATGCATCTAAACTCCTAAACTTGTACTCTTAAATGTATACTCCACTGAATGGAGATAAAGGAAGTCACAGTGGGCATTTTTCTGTCCCTGGTCTTCTCACAATTAAAAAAAATATAATAATAATCATTGAGCCAGTGCCCTTTGGATCTCTGCACTGGTTCTTGGTTGGCTGCTTTAACCATTAGGCTATTCTTGTACGTAGATGTGTCCATTTCATAAGAATGAGAAACTGATGGGAAGAGACTGAGAGGTTGAAGAAATATGTTGCCTACTGAGACAACCAGCGAGATAGAGAGAACAGGGAAAAGTGACGAGGCAAATTGGATGGAAAAAGTGAGTGAAAAGGAGAAGGTAGGAAGATAGTTTGAATTAGGAGAGAATGAGTGCGTAAGATGGAGAAAAGGGTTGGGCTGCAGAGGACTTGGAATGATGGTGTACAAGCCCAACTAGAGCCAAGTCAAAGATTCTGACCCGGTTCTACTATCCAAATACAAAGTGAGCCAAATGTAGAAAACATTCCAAAATGCTACAGAGACCAATATACCTACGAGTAATATATAAAATACAACTTTCTGTAAATCTCTGGTTTGATTAATCCTCTTTCTCTCTGTGTCTTCCCCCTTTCTCAGTTTTCGCCCTAAATCTCATCATTCCTTTTAATCCTACAGTTTTTCTCACTATCCCTTTGGGCTCCTTTTACTAAGCTGCGTTAGGGAATAGTGCACGCTAGATGCTAAAGCCAGCATTGAGCTGGCATTAGTTCTAGCCGCGTAGCGTAGGGTTGGCGTGCGCTAATCTGCTGCGTGAGCTAAAAACGCTAGCACACCTTAGTAAAAGGAGCCCTTTATGTGGGGTTTTGTTGGGTTTTTTTTTCAGAATTTCTCACTTGAGTTTAATTTCTCTATGTGTGAGACATTTAGCTCCTCCCATCTCTATCTCTCTTCCTTATCTATAGCTGTTGGCGTACATATCACAGTGCAATTACAGAGATATACCAATGAGCTGTCATTCTCTCGTTTTGCCTATAGAAGCTGTGGGAAATCACCTCTCGTAGTACAGCCTGGGGGATTAATCAGAGTGGCAACATCTTCACTAGTTCTAAGAATTAAAAAATACACACAATCCAGTCAAGAATTACGTAGAATGCTAGAAGAGATATTAGCTTCCTTGAGTTATAGACGGCATCTTTTTTTACCCTCAGAAATTTATGGGAGCTTAATGCAACTGGCATTAACTTTATGTCATGCATGGCATAAAATAATAGATATTACTTTGAGATTTGATTTACAATTCTTTCATTGGATTCAGCAGCCTTCCCATAGCCAGAATCAAGGTTCTCTAGTGAGACTAATTTCTCTTGCACCTGATACCCTTAAGCAGCAAATGGCTTATGGGGCTGCCACGGAAGTGACAGTTTCAGTTGCAGCCCCCCTATATGGGGTAAGGTTGCCAGTGTCACCCTAGCAATCCCAATGCAATGAAGGGTTAGGTGGCTTATCCAAGGCCACAAGGAGCTACTGTAGGATTTGAACCTGGGTCTTCTACTTCCCAACCTGCAGCTCCAGCTATTAGACTTATGCAGGGACAATAAGCATATAGATGGTACTCGTAGGTACTTCAATGCGTCAACATTTGGGCCTGTCATCTTTCTCTACTGCTTTCCAAGATCTGGCTGGCATTGGGAGGAAGAATGCAAGGTATGATTTGCGCTTGAGTTGCCTGAATGACAGTGGTCAGCAATATCATTGGATCATGGCAATAATGTCCATGCCGGATTTTTTTTGTTAAACAGTCTCTTTTGAGACTACTAAATACCAAACACAAAACAGAGAAGGAATCTAAAAATCTGAAAATGTTGAAAACTGTGGCGCTTTCAAGAGTATAATTACCATTACTCTAATGCAGTGGTTCCCAGCCAGTCGGGTTTTCAAGATATCCCTAATGAATATGCATGAGAGAGATTTGCATATAATGGAAGTGACAGGTATGCAAATCTCTCTCATGCATATTCATTAGGGATATCTTGAAAACCTGACTGGCTGGGGGTCCCCCAGGACAGGTTTGGGAACCACTGCTCTAATGGATATTGAACTAAGTAAATTTCAAGCGCAACACACTTGATGTTTAATAGGTTAAATGGCGTGGTAATTGACCACGCCATTAAAAAATGATTTTAAAAACTATTTTTGTTTATTTCCAATGAAGATTGTGCGTGATGCTTAATGATGCCTACCTGAAAAGTACCAAACACAGAATGATGCTTCTTTAGCAGCAAATCTAATCTAATCTAATCCTTAGGTTTGTATACCGCATCATCTCCACGTTTGTAGAGCTCGACGTGGTTTACAGTAGGAGAAATAGGAAGAACTACAACAGAGGGTTAGAGGTAGAAGTGCTATCTCCTCCTCTCCCTATTGGCTAAGGCTCTTAACATTTGCATCTCCTCTTCCTATAGGCTAAGGCTCTTTCCACCTGCATTGTGATGTCATAGAGCTTTATGGTTAGAGAAAAAGAGAAACATGATGGCAGATAAAGGACAAATGGCCTATCCAGTCTGCCCATCCGCTATCTAATCTAATCTAATCTAATCTAATCCTTAGGTTTGTATACCGCATCATCTCCACGTTCATAGAGCTCGACGCGGTTTACAGTAGGAGAAATAGGAAGGAATTACAACAGAGGGTTAGAGGTAGAAGTGTGAAGAAAATTTAGAGGACTTGGGATGCCAAGATATAAGAGTTTCCTTGATTCCTAAGTTGGAGGGAGACTTACATTTTTTGAGAAAAGCCAGGTTTTCAGATGTTTGCGGAAAACTTGGAGAGAGCTCAAGTTCCGAAGAGGGGAGGTAATATGGCAATTTTCTCGCACCCAAGGTGCTCAGAATGCTACACTAAAGCATTTCGATCATGTAGATAGTGTGGTAGCACTCCTCACTGGAACCCTTTTATATCGGGGTGTGTTATTTTTAGCTTTTTTTTTTATATATCTTTCACAACTTTTTTTTTCTTATTTTAAAATGACAGTGCTTACACCTAAAATCCTTGAAGATGTTGCCACTCTGATTAATCCCCCAGGCTGTACTACGAAAGGTGATTTCCCACAGCTTCTATATGCAAAACGAGAGAATGACAGCTCATTGGTATATCTCTGTAATTGCACTGCGATTTAAATAGTTTAATTTAAAGTGGAACTTAGCTTCAAAACATTCCTGCACCAATCCCCCTCCGACACTTTTCATTCTCCCTCAGGGTGGGGGATATTGGCTGTGCAAAATGTTCAAGCAGTTAGCTTACAGCAGAATCTCTAAATGGTATAAGCTAACTGCTTGAACATTTCGCACAGCCAATATCCCCCACCCTGGAATAGGTTGGAAAAGTGTTTCTCAACTTCTTCAAGCCAAGAACCCTCTAAGGGCTCCTTTTACTAAGGTGCGCTAGCGTTTTTAGCGCACGCACAAAATTACCGTGTGGTACGCTTCTAGAATAACGCCAGCTCAGCATTAAGGTCTAGCGCTTACAATTCCACGCGTTAAGGCCATAACGCACCTTAGTAAAAGGAGCCCCAAGTCTAACAAAAAATCAACCGAGTACCCCTGCCCAAGCTCCTACACCTCTCCAGCACCATGTCACATCTCTCCCTCCAGCACTATGTCTAATATTCCTCCCCCTTGCTTCCCCTTCAATCTGTCCCTCTGTTCCCTCTCCATCACCATATCCAACATTTCTCCCCCTCATCCTTCTCTTCCCCATGCATCTCTACCTCTCTCTCTCTATGCCCAATTTTCCTCTTTCTTCCTTTCCCCATATGTCACCATCTCTTTCCCTCTCACTCACACACTCATGCCCAATTATTCTCCCTTTCTATTCCCTCCCTCCCTTCTGTGTCCCATGTTCATGCCCCCTCCCTTCTTTCCGAGTCGAGTTCGTGCCCCCTCCATGCCTTCCAGCCATTGTCCCAGAATCGTGAGCCTCCAATGCCCCAATGTGCTCCTTTCCCCTCCCCCCTCACTTCCTTTTTCCTTTTATCCCAGAAAGATTGTGTCCTCTTACATGTTCGAGCCGCACTCGCTCCATCTTGCCTTCAGCGGCTTGTTTGGGGGGGGACACATAGGCAGCGATGTGAATCTGTCTGAGAGGTTGTTTCCGGGTCAACTATGTGCAGCGTGTGAACCGCTGTTGGCTGCGCATCCCCCCCCCCCCCCAAGCTGCTGAATGCAGAAGGAGTGCAGTAAGGAGGTAACTGGAAGCCTAGTGATGCTTCAACTGATCTGAGCTACTTGGCTTTTTTGTGTATTTTTGTTCTGTTTTGTTTTTTGTGGTACCACATGTTGAGACACCGTTTTGTACTGCAGTTGTGTGACTTTTTTGACTCTGCGCTCGGGGGCAGCACAGGTTTTTCTCAGGTTTGCTGAGTTTTTTTTTACTGTGACTCCCCCAGACGTAAGAGGAGCCTATGATTATTGGATTTGAGCCTGTGCGGCTTGATTTGTCTAGCTTGGACTGTGTGATCCAGCTTGTTCCTCTGAGACTCGTTTTGTTAATGGTATTTCCATATGGCCAGCAGTGCAAGACAACACAGTGTCTTTATGAGTTTTGTCAATTGATGAATACTACAAGTATTTAAATTTTTGTGACAAAATTACCTTATTGACATTACATACATACATATATTTATTCATGATACATCGGGCTTATTTTACTCGAGACCGCCTCTTCCGGGCAGGTCTCGCTGACTCGCCGGATTGTGAGAAATGTGGGCGGGGGGGGTGAAGTCCTTTTTTCAGGCGTTGTGGATCTGCGTTGTGGTGCGTAGTTTTTGGAGGAGAGTGGTTCGCTATTTGGAGGAAATTAATTAAGACCACTTTGTTCGATAAGTTTCTCACTTAGTGAGTTTTATTATTGAAATTCTATTTTACAAATATTTGTATTTTTTTTACTGTATTATTGTATTTCGCTGATTGTCCAGCTCTTTTTAGTGTAAACCGCCTAGAACTTTTGGTTATGGCGGTATAAAAGAATAAAGTTATTCTTATTATTCCCTTTGGCGTTTTCTTCGGCTGGATTTCTGTCAGATAAATATGAGGCTTTTCGGCTCTCAAATCGCTTTCATCGGCTTTTTGGTGAGGAAGACAGAGGCATTGGCTAAGAAGGTGATCTTGTAGGTATGGACCGTTGCGGAAACCCCTTCCTTTTGGGCTTGGCGGAATCGCCTGCATGCTCTCATGCTGATGGAACGGGAAAAGATGCGTACTTCTTTTAAACAAAAAAATATTTTCTTGAGAATCTGGAGACCCTATCTAGACTCTTTGCCACACAGAGCTAGGAGTTTCGTGCTTAATTCTTTTTGATACTCACCACCGTGGTTGCTGGTTTGGGTACCTTTGCGCCTGTCATGGGCTTGGGGCTGTCGTTGCGGAAGAGGTGGAACCTTTCCTTTTTTCCAGGGCTGGGGTCTTTAAGGAACCAGGACCTTGGCTCCGTATCTTTTGTTGTAGCCTTGCGGCCTTGTTGTATTGAGGGAGAGGGGCTTGGAGGGATTTTTCTTTTTGCTTTTGGGGGGTGGGGGGAATTCTGGTAGTGGTTGTGTGGTGAAAACATAAGAATTGCCGCTGCTGGGTCAGACCAGTGGTCCATCGTGACCAGCAGTCCGCTCACGCGGCGGCCCTTAGGTCAAAGACCAGTGTCCTATTTGAGTCTAGCCTTACCTGCGTATGATCCGGTTCAGCTTTATGAAGTAAAGAAAATTAAAATATATTTATAAGAGATACATAAGCTTTTGCTACGTTGGGAAGAAAGAGCAATTGAACCCCAGCGAGTTATGATACTCGGGGGGGGGGGGGGGTGGTCTGAAATCCCCTAGGCATTGGCATTATTGAAACTGCTTACAACGTGACTGAAAATTGATATTGTGTTTGACAGAAGATGTGACAGAAATCTATAAATTCAGGAATGGGATGGAACAAATAAACAGGTAGAATGGTGCACCAAGAAAGTGTCTTTCAACTCAGCTGATAAATCCAAATGCCTTTATTCATCCAAAGTTCCGTAATTCCATACAATGACTCGACATGTACATGTTTTGGCCTACCCAGCCTGCATCAGGAGTCTTTGGGTGTGCAATGAAAAAAACATGCGCGGCGTTTTGCAGTGTTTCCAGAGATTCGTGCAGAAGCAACGCTTAGGTTGGAGTGTACATCATCCCGTTTTTTTTCATTGCACACCCAAAGACTCCAAAGACTCCTGATGCAGGCCGGGTAGGCCGAAACATGTACATGTCGAGTCATTGAGTCATTGTATGGAATTACAGAACTTTGGGTGAATAAAGGCATTTGGATTTATCAGATGAGTTGAAAGACACTTTCTTGGTGCACCATTCTGTTTGGAACAATTCCACTTTGGTTTCGCTCTTTTGAGTTTTGTGGTTTCGTTTCCCCTGTTCTTTTGTACAAATAAACAGGTAACATTTATTTATCCATTCAAATAGTAGTAACAAGGGGGCACTTGATTAAAATAATACTTAGCATAGTAAAACAGATTAGAGAAAGCATTAATTTTTTTTCCACTCGATAAGCACATAAGCACATAAGCAATGCCTCTGCCGGGTCAGACCTGAGGTCCATCGTGCCCAGCAGTCCGCTCACGCGGCGGCCCAACAGGTCCAGAACCTGCGTAATAATCCTCTATCTATACCCCTCTATACCCTTTTCCAACAGGAAATTGTCCAATCCTTTCTTAAACCCCAGTACCGTACTCTGCCCTATTACATCCTCTGGAAGCGCATTCCAGGTGTCCACCACCCGCTGAGTAAAGAAAAACTTCCTAGCATTTGTTTTGAATCTATCCCCTTCTAATTTTTCCGAGTGCCCTCTTGTTCTTTTATGTTTTGAAAGTTTGAAGAATCTGTCTCTCTCCACTTTCTCTATGCCCTTCATGATCTTGTAGGTCTCTATCATGTCTCCTCTGAGTCTCCGCTTTTCCAGGGAGAAGAGCTCCAGCTTCTCCAATCTTTCAGTGTATGAAAGGTTTTCCATGCCCTTAATCATTCGTGTCGCTCTCCTCTGGACCCTCTCAAGTATTGCCATATCCTTCTTAAGGTGCGGTGACCAATACTGAACACAGTACTCCAGGTGCGGGCGCACCATTGCCCGATACAATGGCAGGATGACTTCTTTTGTTCTGGTCGTAATACCATTTTTAATAATACCCAACATTCTGTTCGCCTTCTTCGCGGCTGCTGCGCATTGCGTCGTTGACTTCATTGTTGTATCCACCAGTACACCCAAATCTCTTTCAAGGTTACTTCCCTCTAATACTAGTCCCCCCATTTGGTAGCTGAACATCGGGTTCTTTCTCCCTATATGCATGACCTTGCATTTCCCTACATTGAATTTCATCTGCCATTTATTCGCCCACTCTTCCAGTTTGCTTAGGTCCCTTTGTAGGTCCTCACACTCTTCCATAGTTCTGACCCTTCTACAGAGTTTAGTGTCATCCGCAAATTTTATAACTTCACATTTCGTCCCCGTTTCCAGGTCATTAATAAATACATTGAACAGCAGCGGTCCAAGTACAGACCCCTGCGGAACTCCACTCGTGACTTTCCTCCAGCCCGAGTAGTGACCCTTCACTCCAACCCTCTGTCTGTACCATTAAGTTGTGGAATTGTTTGTGGAAGATGGCACAAAGGTAGTTAGGCTGAGTTAAAGAAAAATAGGTTCCTGGAGGGAAAAGTCCGTAAACCATTAGCCATGCAGTCTTGGAAAAGCCCTTGCTAAGTTTTGGGACTGAACATTAAAGTTTATCAAGTTTATTATGCAATTTGATTGATCGCCTATTCTACATTCTAGGCGATATACAAACAATAACGAATAGATAAAAACTTGGGGTAATTATTACATGGACAAATAATATTATATAATTACGAAAACTTACAATCATGAGACATTAGGAAAACTATATTTAATGGGTTACATTCTGCATCAAATTCTATATATCAGGATAACAAGGATAGGGAGGGAATAAAAGCTTAAATAAGAAAATAAAAGGTTAAGAAGAAGTGTAAAGTTATTTATTAACTTTATTATTATTAAAGAACAGATTTGCTCCTCACGATTCTGCAGATTCTCGTCAGCAGAGATGAGATGATGCCAGTTGAAACTTGGCTTTAAATTTTGACCATAGAAACTTCAGGAATGTATTTAAAACCTACTGGGAAGCAGAAGCCTCTTGATCTGACACTGAAATTTCTTTCTCCTAAATTCAAATTCCTAGTGATTTGCTTTAACACCTCAAACGTCACAAGAAAAGATTCTAGGATTCTGGAGAACCTTCCTCGCCCTTCAGGATATAGTTGCATAACGAACCTCCAGTTGACACCTTTCCACATACATCACAGCTCATTGGCTTCCGGAGTTCAGAGCTATTTCTAATCTTGTAATACAGTTAAAGAGTAACTGTATGTGTATTATTCTCCCTGAAGGAGGAGAGCACGTCATTGAAGGAAAAAGCACATTCATGACTAAACTTTTATGTTTTTACGCTCATGAAAAAGCATAAAGAAACATGATAGAGTTTTCACGGCTCCTACCATTTGTTTTGGTTGCATCTCATCTACACATGGGAATCATTTAATTATTAAAAATAGGTACTGTGGAAAATATATCTATTGCCTCTTCTGCTATGAAATTAAGTTTGCCTTCTACAATTCAATGATGTGGGATTTAAATGGATACAAGTTTCAAGATTATTTAAAATTTCTTATACCGCCCAATCAAGCCTTTTAGGCAGCGTACAAAAACGCCCAAACAATGCGCCAATTACAATTCAATTTATACAAAAAACAAACCAGGGGAAATGACATTTTTTTTAACGACATTGACAAACGGGAACAAAAGGGAAGAAAGGTTAGAATTACAATTGATAGAAAGAAAGAAACCACTCAAGGGAGTCCTTAAAAGGACAGTTTAAGTTACAAAAGCATCAAGGAAGAGAAATGTCTTTAACTTCACCTTAAAATACAGATATAAGCACAAGGAGAAAAGCACAAAACCAGAATCGGCAACAAAACAGGCAAGTGAGATAAGAACATAAGGAACGCCTTCGCCGGATCAGACCTAGGCCCATCTAGTCCGGCGATCCGCACATGCGGAGGCCCAGTTAGGTGCTCCTTATTGGAGACCCGGATTTCCCGTATCCCCCGATATGATTTGCAAGAAGGTGTGAATCCAACTTGCACTTGAAACCCAGAACAGTAGTCTCTGCCGCCACCTAAAACCCATGCTCATCTGTTGCGGTCCCAACTAGGATCCCGCTTTCGGCACAAGCGTTCCTCCGGCGACTAGTCAGATACTTATTGGTAAGGTGTACAAGAATAGCCTTGTCGGTGGTGTTGTACTTTGGATCAAAACCAAAGTGAAACTAATAAAAAAGATTTAAATGGAGCAATGCCTAGTCAAGGTTTTGTCCCCGTACCGTTCATCTCATTCCAAATGCTTTTGCAGAAACAACCCTCTAGCATGATGGAATTATGTTCCTGTAAAAATTTTTATATGTACAAAGGGCTGCTGAAAAGTTCTCAGCCTGACCAACAAAGTTGGGGCATTCTCCATTGAGGGCTACACTTCTCCCTCCGTATTCGCTGTGATAGGGGATTAACAGAACCGCAAATACAGAAAAACCGCAAATAACCTTTTCATATGTTGAAAAGGTGACGGCGAAAGCTAGAAGGATGCTAGGGTGCTTGGGAAGAGGTATGGCCAATAGGAAAAAGGAGATATTGATGCCCCTGTGTACAATTCTGGAGATCTCATCTTCAAAAAGGTATAAAAAGGATGGAGTCGGTCCAGAGCAAGGCTTTTAAAATGGTGCGTGGTCTTCATCATAAGGCATATAGGAACAGATTTAAAGAACTCAATATGTATACTTTAGATGAAAGGCAGGAGAGAGGAGATATTATAGAGACGTTTAAATACCTATGTGGCGTAAATGCACTTGAGTCGAGTCTCTTTCAATTGAAAGGAAGCCCTGGAATGAGAGGGCCATAGGATGAAGTTAATGTTAAGAGGTGATAGCACAGGAGTAATCAAAGGAAATACTTTTTTACAGAAAAGGTGGTATTTGCATGGAACAGTCTCCCGGAAGGGATGGTGGAAACAGATACTGTGTCTGAATTCAAGAAGGCATGGGATAGGCACGTGGGATCTCTCAGAGAGAGAGAAAGAGATAATGGTTACTGCGGATGGGCAAACTAGATGGGCCCTTTGGCCTTTATCTGCCATCATGTTATAAGTTTCTCTTAAGCTGTCCCCCTGCAACCTCAATTTGTGTTGCTTTGAATATTAAAACCTTTCCAGTATTTAAATTCTATATCCTATCACCTCTATCCATCCTTTCTTCTATAGTGTATTCACTATATTAAACAAATTTTTCTGGTCAACCTGACTTTCAGAAAGTTATTATGCACCTAGGCAGCTGGACAGACATGCTAGAGTCTATCGGGGTTGGAAAGGATAAAAATGTCCCGTTCTTGTGAAAAAGAAGCGCTCTAAAATAAGAGAAACCCATCCAATAATATTGGATACTAATAAAAGGAGCCCTCAAATAGTGGGGAGTCATAAGAACGTATGAATAGCAATACTGGGTCAGACCAATGGTCCATCTAGTCCGGTATCCTGTTTCCACAGTGGCTAATCCAGGTCACGAGTATCTGGCCGAATCCAAAATAGTGGCAACATTCCATGCTACCGATCCCAGTCTCTATGAATCTGAGAGTCAGAGGAAACTTCTCCTCCCATGGCTGATTAGTGAACAGTAATGTCTGGCTGCTTAAGTCTTCTAAGAAGGTGTCTATGTCCACTGCTTGGGCCCTTGTATCCAATTCATCACCTAAACAGACCGACCTTCCCTCACCACGCTTTTTCCCCTATAAACCCGAAGCAATCTCTCAGGCAACCCCTCTCACTTCCCTCCCCTTACTACCCCCCTTACTTCTCCTCCCCTTAGTACCCTTTTCTTCTGTAACATTCCCCCTCATGCATTTGTAATTCGCTGAATGTTCAGCCTTCTTTTGATGTGAACCGCCTAGGAGTCGTCTGACTATGGCAGTATAGAAAAATAAAGTTATTATTATTACTATTTGGCTCAGTTATCACCGTGTCACAGTACATTTTTAATTTTGGAACAACCCCAAACCTAGATGGCTCTGATTTGTGTCAAAGACAAAAGAAAGCTCCCAGTGTTGAAGGCCCAGAAGAAATTCTGCCTCCCCGATGGAGGAAAGTATGAGACGCCTCCAAATCTTAGCTGTGCTGAGGAGAGTGCAACAGGGGCTTACACATAACTGTAGAAAGATGACACAAGGGATACTGATCATTTCATATTGCGTTATGCCGTGTCACTGTTTGGGAAACATCTTTACTTCCAATAAAGAAGTGTTACGTTTGAGTGGATCTGCTGTGACACTCTCAGCAGACGTCTCGCTCAGTTATGTAATTGCGTATTGAGGAAGGGTGTGATACACTGGTTGGAGTTCTGTAGCTTGACCTAGATTCACATTACTTCCTTATTCTTGGTGTATCTAAACATTGAATCAACTACTACTACTGCTTAGCATATCTATAGCACTACTAAATGTACACAGTGCTATACACAAAACACAGAGAAAGACGATAAACGATTAGGGAATTTCATACAGTGGGAGTCATTAAAAAGACAAGGGTCCTGAACAAGTGAGTAGGGGGTTAAGAGTTAAAAGCAGCCTCAAAAAGGAACCTTTACAGAGAACATTGTTTTGCACTCAAAACAATCAGGTTTCAGAAAAGGACGTAGTACAGAAACCATCTTAAGAACATAAGAATTGCCCTACTGGGACAGACCGAAGGTCCATGAAGCCCAACGGTGGCCAACCCAGGTCCCAAGTCCCTAGCTAGATCCCAAGTAGTAAAACAGATTTAATGCTGCCTATCCTAGGAATAAGCAGTGGATTTCCCCGAGCCATTTCAATAATGGCCTATGGACTTCTCTTTTAGGAAATTATCCAAACCTTTTTTTAAACCCTGCTAAGCTAACTGATTTCACTACATTCTCCGGCAACAAATTCCAGAGTTTAATTACAGGTTGTGTGAATAAATATTTACTCTGATTTGCTTTCTATCTACTACTTAGTAGCTTCATCGCATGCCCCCTAGCCCTAGTATTTTTGGAAAGAGTAAATAAGTGATTCACATCTACCTTTTCCACTTCACTCAGTGTTTTATAGACCTCTATCATATCATCATTGAGCCGTATCTTCTCCAAGCTGCAAAGCCCTAGCCACTTTAGCCTTTCCTCATAAGGAAGTCATCCCATCCCTTTTATCATTTTTGTTTCCCTTCTCTGTACCTTTTCTAATTCCACTATATCTTTTTTGAGATACAGGGACCAGAATTGCACACAGTATTCAAGTTGTGGCCATACCATAGAACGGTTCATAGACAACGGCGCGAAAGACAAAAGCGCGCGCCGACAATTGAGCGCAGCGCGCGCTGCCGCGCCACTCTAAATTACAGTTTTTAGGGGCTCCGACGGGGGGGTTTTGTTGGGGAACCCCCCCCCCAGTTTACTTAATAGACATCGCGCCGGCGTTATGGGGGGTTTGGGGGGTTGTAACCCTCCACATTTTACTGTAAACTGAACTTTTTCCCTAAAAACAGGGAAAAAGTTAAGTTTTCAGTAAAATGTGGGGGGTTACAACCCCCCCAAACCCCCCACAATGCCCCCACAACGCGGCGCGATGTCTATTAAGTAAAGTGGGGGGGTTCCCCCTCCCACACCCCCGTAAGAGCCCTAAAAAACAGTAATTTAGAGTGGTGCGGCGGCGCGCGCTGCGCTCAATTGTCTGGGCGCGCCTTCGTCCCGGCGCGCTTATGACCTGACACCCCATAGAACGATACAAAGGCATTCTAACACTTACATCTTTGTTTTCCATTCCTTTCCTGATCATTCCTAACATTCTATTTGCTTTCTTAGCTGCCGCCGCACATCGAGCTGAGGGTTTCAACGTATCCTCAACAATGACACCTAGATCCTTTCCCCTGGGCAGTGATTCCTAACGCAAAACCCAGCATCAGGTAGCTATAGTTCGGGTTCCTCTTTCTCAAATGCATCACTTTGCACTTGCTTACATTTAGAGAATGACACGGTGGCGGTTTACCCGCGGCCACCGCATTTTAGCCGCGGGTCACCCGCCGAAAACGGGGAAGAAAACTAGCAGTCGCTGCGGCGACGGGGACAAGGCCATTCACCGCCCGCGGGGCGGTGAATGGGTCTTGTCCCCGCAGTGAGGCATGAAGGATCGCGCGGTCCCCGCAGCTCACACCCGCCTGCCCAATCGATTCTAGTGTTTAGCCAGCTCTCTCCCTTCTCCTCACCTTAGTTTGTAGATTTTCTTTTTCGGCGACCCGCACGCTATCAGAGAGCCACGCACCCGCCGCTGCTCAGTTTCGATCTTCTGCTCTGACGCAACCGGAAACAGGAAGTTGCAGCAGAGCAGAAGATTGAACACTGAGCAGCCGCGCGTGTGCGGCTCTTTGGGAAAGCGTGCAGGTCGCTGAAAAAGAAAGCCTGCAAACTAAGGTGAGGAGAAGGGAGAGAGCTGGCTAAACACTAGAATCGATTGGGCAGGCGGGTGGGGGCTGCGAGGACCGTGCGATCACCCGTGTTCCCGGCTTATATGGATGCAGCGGGGACGGTGACGGGGCGGTGAATGGGATGGCAGTGGCGGTGACGGGGCGGTGAAAGGGATGGCGGTGACGGTGACGGGGCGGTGAAGGAAACGGCGGTGACGGGGCGGTGCAGAGGATGGTGGGCCGGTGACGGGGCGGTGACGGGGACAGATTTTTTCCCCGTGTCATTCTCTACTTACATTAGCAGCGGTTATTTGTGATCTCTGGCAATCTTTGAATCTTTCGCTGTACGGCAGCTCCTCCAGCCCCTTAACCATGATCAGAGTTAAATAGAATACGGATTTTTTTTTTTTTGGCCATGCACATCCCTCGTCTACATGGGACAGTGTACGTGATATGTAGGCAGTAGTTATGGACCTGTGAGAAAAGAGACAGTGAAGCAATGAAGAGAAGATAAACACATTGCAGTTTTCACTGGCCTGTGCAACAGATGTTTCCTAGCTGATTCATAGGATTTCACCACTTTGAGCCAAAGCATAACCTCACCAACAGTTTAAACTCACAAGATTTGGATAAACAGAACTTACGTGACTTGCTCTTAGTAAACTCCATTGACTGGGATCCCTTTTCAGCTTATATCGGTTGCCGGCCACTTCAATGCCTCGTGTCATCAGTGGGGTCATAGTCTGGGCAGGGTTTCCAGCATTTCATAATGCAACAGTAGTCACCTGACTGCAAGGCTTATCCGAATTCCTTCTGATTAAAGTGGGTTTTCAAAACCCTGCATTGAATTTTTATCAAAAGAGGTAGAAAGAGAATGGCTTTAATACCACTGGCACGTACCTATAAATTGCGCCAAAACATCAGTGCCAACTAAAAAAACAAAACACGCTAAGGTGCGCTAGCGTTTTTAGCGCACGCAGGATATTACCGCATGCTACGTGGGTAGAACTAACGCCAATTCAACGCTGGCGTTAGCGTCTAGTGCGCGCTTTCCAGGCGTTAATGCCTTAACGCAGCTTCATAAAAGGAGCCCTAAGTGTTATGCTCTAGATGGGACTAGAGAATGACACGGGAACAAATTTGTCCCTGTCCCCGCAGGAACTCAATTTCACCCTCCCGTCCCCATTCCTGAAAGCTCTGCCTTAACCGCATAGGCTTCGAACACTTAGAATTTTCAAGGGTTTGAGGCTTGTGCAGATGAGGGCGGAGCTAAGGCATTGGTGGAATGAAGCATTATGACATCACAATCTGAGCTCTAGAATGTGGCTACTTAGGATTTTAAAGTGTTTGAGGCTTGTGCAGATGAGGGCGGAGCTTAGGCATTGGTGGAATGAGGTATTATGACATCACAATCTGAGCTCTAGAATGTTGCTAGTTAGGATTTTCAAGGGTTTGAGGCTTGTGCAGATGAGGACGGAGCTTGGTATTGGTGGAATGAGGTATTATGACATCACAATCTGAGCTCTAGAATGTTGCTACTTCTGATTTTAAAGCGTTTGATGCTTGTGCAGATGAGGACGGAGCTTAGGCATTGGTGGAATGAGGCATTATGACATCACAATTTGAGCTCTAGAATGTTGCTACTTAGGATTTTCAAGGGTTTGAGGCTTGAGCAGATGAGGACCGAGCTTGCAGGAATGGGGCAGGGACAGGAAAAGAACTTACTGGGACGTGATGGGAAAATAAGTTCCCGCAAAGACGGAGAAAAAATTGTCCCTTTGTCATTCTTTAGAATAGTACCTGGCGCCAGGAACTGTTAAACTTTAGGTTTACCCATTTATACCAACTAAACTCTGGCAGAAAATCTCATGCCTAAATTAGCCACGGATCCTCCTTATAAATTATAGAACGCATCTCATCTGCCCATGACCCTTTCGTACCACATGCCCCCTCTTTGAATTCACATGTAAAATTTACACATGGCTCTGGGCATGTAAATATGTGACTGTAACTTTTAATGGATTCTAATTAGCACCGATGATTGTTAGTGGCCAATTATTGGTGATAATTGGTTTGTTATTCAATTAAATTGTGCATGCAAAGTGGGTATGCACTCAAATTTGCATGCACCATTTTTAGCATTATTATGCTTGCAAAAGATGGAGAAGTACACGCACGACCATTTAATTTATCAAAAGAAGAATTTAGAGCTTAACAGAATCTTAAAGAAGACACCAATATTGTAATTAGACACGCTGGCAAAGGCGGCGCGATTGTACTGCAGTCCAGGACAAATTATATTGATGAAATTATGACCCGGTTACTTAAACTGGGGGAATGTAGAATGTTTAGGACATAAACCTATGGTCAAATTGCAACAAGTTATTCTAGATCAGTGGTTCCCAACCTTGTCCTGGAGGACCAGCAGGCCAATCGGGTTTTCAGAATAGCCCTAATGAATATGCATGAGAGAAATTTGCATATAATGGAAGTGACAGGCATGCAAATCTGCTTCATGCATATTCATTAGGGCTATTCTGAAAACCCGATTGGCCTGGTGTTCTAGATCTGTGTCTGTATATGGCCGTGTGGGGGAGGATGGGCTGGGGAGGGCTTCAATGGCTGGAAGGGGTGTTCAACCTTTTGGCTTCCCTGGGCCGCATTGGCTGAAAAATGTTTTTCTGGGGCCGCGCAAACGCTGCAGCAAGACAGAGGAGGGAGCCGACAAGGCGGTAAACACCCGGGGGCAGCAGAGGAAAACACTGCATCGCCCTCGACTGGGGGCCGCCCAAAATACTTCACGGGGCCGCAGGTTGGACATCCCTGGTGTAGACGGAGACTTCGGTAGTCGGAACCTATGAACGGGACTGAGCAGGGCTTTAGATTCTTGCCCAGAAATAGCTAAGGAGAGAGAAAAAAAATTAGATTGGACAGACTGGATGGACCATTCGGGTCTTTATCTGCCGTCATCTACTACATTGGTTCCCAACCCTGTCCTGGAGGAACACCAGGCCAATTGGGTTTTCAGGCTAGCCCTAATGAATATGCATGAAGCAAATTTGCATGCCTATCACTTCCATCACATGCAAATCTCTCTCATGCATATTCATTAGGGCTAGCCTGAAAACCCGATTGGCCTGGTGTTCCTCCAGGACAGGGTTGGGAATCACTGATCTACTATATTACTATGTTGTGCATGTTTTTCCATGAAAAACAAAGCCAGGAGAGTCTCCTCTGCACTACAACACCTCGGGGTGGGGTTAGGACGAGGAGGCCAGTGAAGAGCGCGCTTTACTAGTCCCTGCCCAGCTGATTGCGGCAAGGCCCGGTCTTGTTGCCAGGCAACGAGGCACATGATCTGCAGGAAGTCTCCGATTCCGTGTCTGGCTTTTCAGGCTGCCAGCGAGGGGTAACTGCTCGCCCCGGTGGCTTCCCTCGGAACGGAAGCGCCTCTTAGCTCCCCTTTTCTCCGCCTCAGCTGGAAGGAAGCCGGCGCCGTAGCAGCAGCCGCAGCCGCCCAAGAACGCCGAGGAGCGCTCAGCCCCCAGTAAGTTCCAGCGCAGGGAATCGGATCGGTGCAGCGTTTACGAATCGAATCCCTTTCGCTCCAGCTTTGTACATGGGCTGCAAAAGGTGCGCGCAAAGTTGCAGCTGATCGCACGGGCTCGTTGGAGCCTTCGCCCAGTGCATGATGGAGTGAAAGTAAAAAAAAAAAAAAAAATTCAGCCCCCGAGAAAGGCTTAAAATAAGGGAAAACCTTTAATCGGGGCTGATCTTACAGAGTGCTGAATAGGAATTTTTTTTCTAATACAAAAAAAGGGGGAAAAAAATTAAATTGAATCAGGTTGGGCAGACTGGATGGACCATTCGGGTCTTTATCTGCCGTCATCTACTATATTACCCCTATTTTGCAGCCTGCTGTCCTGCCACGAAATGATATGAGACGGTGCTGGACAAAAGCAGCTGTTGCAAATTGTGCCCGAGTTTGATCCAGGGGAGGTGTTTTGAAGTGTCAGGAAGTTTGCCAAGTCAGTTTCTGGGCAGCATGGCATTGGGGCTGCCTTGCTTTCTCGTGACCCCATGATGGGCTCCTGTTTGTCATTTGACACCAGATACAGTATTTTGGCGGATATTGAAATTAGATTTTGGAACATAAAAATGGGAGAAGGGGTAAAACGCGGACCTCGTGGGATCTAAACCCGCACGTCCTTAAAAAAATCTGAGCTCCGCGCCGCTTGTAGGTAGTTTCTGGCTCTGACAGACCCCGGTGACATTTTAGCATAGGGAGGGGAAAGTATTAGGATCCGTCAGCGCTAAAATGTCACCGAGGTCTGTCGGAGCCAGAGACGAGTGCTGGAGCGGCTCTAAAACGAATCCTTTAAACTGGTTTCCTGCGGCCCCTGTAAATCGGCTCTGACAGACCTCGATGATGGATCCTAATACTTTTCCCTCCCTATGATGAGACGGATCGGTCAGCGCTAAATTGTCACCGAGGTCTGTCGGAGCCAGAAACTACCTACAAGCGGCACGGACCTCAGATTTTTAAGGACGTGCGGGTTTAGATCCGCGAGGTCCGTGTTTTACCCCTTCCCTAAAAATGGTGCTTTCAATTGCAGTGTAATCTTGTTATAACGGAATATCGTTTATAGCGGACAAGGTCCGCAGGTCCCGGCCATGCGCCTTTACGAGCATGCAGAAAAGCACCGCATATGACGGACAACCAATTTGGTCCTCAGAGCCGCTTTTAGCTGTAGTTTTGTTCGGCTATAACAGACAGGCAAGCTCCGCCTACAAGGCGCGTGGCGTGCTGGTGATATAGTATCAAAAAGTAGCCCAGAAGAAAATGATAGATTATTTTTCTTTCCAGTACAGTATGACATAATGCTTTAGAACAGGGGTCTCAAAGTCCCTCCTTGAGGGCCGCAATCCAGTCGGGTTTTCAGGATTTCCCCAATGAATATGCATGAGATCTATGTGCATGCACTGCTTTCAATGCATACTCATTGGGGAAATCCTGAAAACCCGATTGGATTGCGGCCCACGAGGAGGGACTTTGAGATCCCTGCTTTAGAACATCTTTTAGGGTTCTGGTGGTTTTGCAATCATTTTTGTGCCATACCAATGTTTTTTTTTTTTGTAAATCTTTATTAATTTTAAAATA
Organism: Geotrypetes seraphini; assembly: GCF_902459505.1. Taxonomy (NCBI): domain Eukaryota; kingdom Metazoa; phylum Chordata; class Amphibia; order Gymnophiona; family Dermophiidae; genus Geotrypetes; species Geotrypetes seraphini. The sequence goes on along the minus strand of NC_047093.1, from coordinate 125,689,227 downwards.
TAAATAGTGCAATACAATGAATTTAAACATTAATCAAGAAACGCACTTTAAATATGCAAATCATTAAAAAACCCCAATCATTTTCTCCCCCCTTAACTAGTAAAAGTAGATATACATTTATAATTTCCATACAATAAATAAAATAGGAATAACAAACAATAATACATTTCCCACCACCCTCCCTCCCACCCTGGATGTGTAAGGAGGTCAGATAAAAAGAAAAGGTGCTGAGTTTTGTTCTTGACGTTGCTGATATTCTTGATGTTCATCGATTGTACGTTGTTTCAAGTTGACCTAAATAAAGTTTTTAAAAAATGCAACTCTGGATATAATGGACTGTTTTTCCAGGTCCCTTGAAGTCCGTTATAACGAGATTATACTGTAGTAATTCTAATAAATAAACAGGTTATGGCAGTCACACAAATACACAGAACCAAAGCAAATTCTGCTTTTAGGTTTGCAGTTTTCAAAAGGCCCATTTATGTTTAATAAATAGCCTGTGGAAATTGTGGGTCTCCTAATCGAAACATGAAATACGTCTAAAAATCCACGATCAAAAAGGCAGGTTCTCGAAGTGCCGAATAATCGAAATGGCTTTTTCGACATATCCATGGACTTTTAGGCCTCTGAATCCCGCTGTGTGCCCAGAGCTGAAAGGGGCATTTTTGGAGGAGTGGTTGGGGGGGGGGGGATGTGGGCCATCCTAGTTTTATTGGAGGGATAATTGAACGTTTTGTGACTTAAGCAATCCAAAACCAGGTCTAAGTGCCCACAAGGTGTCTAAAGTGACCAGAAAACCACTGCAGACCCCCCCCCCCCGTGTTCACTGACCCCCTCACACCACCATAAAAATTGGAATAAAAACTTGGATTCAGATAGAGAATGGTGGTTAAAAATGTTTTTCAAATATCGGAATATACTGTTTATGAACAGAAAAATTGGAATGTTTCCGGATGTGTCGAAGGTTACCCCAAAAAAGCGGAAGCAATTTTTGCTTCTACGACCCCAGGTCATAAAGATGGGGGCAACCTTTACTCTCGGGTATCCCTGTAAATGTCCGATTAATCTTCAGGGTGTTAAATATATATATTTTTTGAAGCATCACAATTAATTAAATTTAAAGCGGGTAAAGTGGTTGTTTCTTCTAGTACCCCATTAAATCTTCAGCCACAAACTTTGTAAGAAAAGAAAGGCACTTATCTTTTTCTTTACCTTATAAAAATTGGAGTGTAAAATCTCCATGGATATCACCGCCACTCTCTTTATTATTGGGGACTAACTAACTAACCTCCAAAAATAACCCAATAATAAAGGTTAGTTAGTCACCAATACAATATAAAGATTGTTTCTCATTATTTTATTTTGTAATAATTTTTTGTGATGTTAGAATTTCCACTGTACAGTTACTATGTTTGAATTGTTAAGATCCTGAAAAATTGAAATTCAATAAAGGAAATAATTTTTTAAAAATCAGAATAAAAACATATATACCTGTCACGTGCATGTGTGACGTCAACGTCTGTGCATGCATGAAGGTCCTCCAGACGGGGCCCTGAGTCACCAGTAGGGGGTGCTGGAAGAGGCGCCAGAGCTGCTGGGGAGGAGGCGAGGCGCTGGCTAACTGCCTACAGGATGGGCCTCTTGCTGCGAGAAGCACGTCCTGTAGACAGTCAGCTGGCGCCTCTCCTACCTGGCGTCTTGCGGCGCACCTGGAACCTCAGGCGGCACAGAATTTGCGGTACACTGGATTAGTACATGGTAATGTAGTTGCGCTGATTAACACAGAACATTCCCCCCTGTGCCAAAAAAATAAAAACAATTTTTAGTGAATGGGTAACATAAGAATTTGCTGCTGCGGCGGCCCTCTGGTCAAAGACCAGCGCCCTAACTGAGACTGAGACTAGCCCTATCAGCGTACGTCCTTGTTCAGCAGGAACTTGTCTAACTTTGTCTTGAATCCCTGGAGGGTGTTTTCCCCTATTTGAATCCCTGGAGGGTGTTTTCCCCTTTAACAGCCTCCAGAAGAGCGTTCCAGATTTCTACCACTCTCTGGGTGAAGAAGAACTTCCTTACGTTTGTACGGAATCTATCCCCTTTCAACTTTAGAGAGTGCCCTCTCGTTCTCTCTTCAGTACCTTTTTGTGTTCTGTTCCAGTAGGAACTTATCCAACCTTGTCTTGAATCCCTGGAGGGTGTTTTCCCCTATAACAGCCTCCAGAAGAGCGTTCCAGATTTCTACCACTCTCTGGGTGAAGAAGAACTTCCTTACGTTTGTATGTAATCTATCCCCTTTTAACTTTAGAAAGTGCCCTCTCGTTCTCTCTACCTTGGAAAGGGTGAACAACCTGTCTTTATCTACTAAATCTATTCCCTTCATTATCTTGAATGTTTTGATCATATCCCCTCTCAGTCTCCTCTTTTCAAGGGAGAATGGATAGGGAGCCAATGAAGTGACTTGAGGAGATGGGTAATATGGATATAGTGACACTGGCGGAATATGAGGCGTGTAGCAGAGTTCTGAACAGATTGAAAGGGCGAGATACAGTTTAGCGGAAGGCCAGTAAGAATAAGTTTGCAGTAGTCTAGGTGAGAAGTATGGATGAGGATCTTGCCAGTGTGCTCAGAAGGAATGGGTCTGATTTTAGCGATTATTGTAGAGAAAGAAACAACAGGTTTTAGTAATCTGTTGCATACGTGAAGAAACAATGTGCGGCAGCGGCAAAGAAAGCAAATAGAATGTTGGGCATGATAAAGAAGGGAATCACGAGTAGATCGGAGAGGGTCATAATGCCGCTTTATAGAGCAATGGTCAGACCACACTTGGAATACTGTGTCCAACACTGGTCTCCCTATCTAAAGAAGGATATAAAACTGCTCGAGAGGGTGCAGAGGCGAGCAACGAAGCTGGTAAAAGGTATGGAGAACTTGAACTACGAAGAATGGCTTAGAAAACTGGGACTGTTCTTCCTTGAGAAGAGGAGACTGTGAGGGGATATGATTGAGACTTTTAAAATAATAAAAGGAATCGACAAGATAGAGCAGGACAAAAAGTTATTTACGATGTCAAATGTGACTAGGACAAGAGGTCATGGACTGAAGCTGAGGGGGAACAAGCCCAAGGCAAATGCCAGGAAGTTCTGCTTCACACAGTGAGTGGTGGACACCTGGAACGCTCTCCCGGTGGAGATTGCTGCAGAACCCACCGTTCTAGGATTTAAGGGCAAGTTAGATGCACATCTCCTCAGAAGGCGCATAGAGGGTTACGGGTGACTAAGTTTTTTCGCCAGGTTACACCTGGCTGGGCCTCCGCGTGAGCGGATCACCGGACTTGATGGACCCAGGGTCTGATCCGGTGATGGCAGTTCTTAAGAGGCCCAGTTTCTCTAATCTCTCACTGTACGGCAACTCCTCCAGCCCCTTAACCATTTTAGTCGCTCTGCGACATGACAAAATTACCACGAGATGTTTCAGCACGCCCCCGCAATATGCCATTTTTTGCTGCAGTAACTATGCATTAGCTTTGTAAAAGGGCCCCTAGGAGTGCTGTTGCCTCTGACAGATGCCTGCCAGCAAACGTAAGCAAATATAAAAATGCAGAATTTCTTGTCTCATTGATTTAATGGACCCAAATGCTCTGAATACATTTGTGTCTTCATTGAACTTATGGTTATGTAATCTATAAATCTGTTGTTATGTTATGAGTAGCCCACATGAGTTTGCATTTATCAGCACTTACCCTAAAGCAGAAAAAAAAAAAGAAATCTTTTTTTCTAGCTTTGTTTTTTCTGTTTTCTGCTTTCCTCATCTTCTCTTCACTCTTCTTCCATCCAACATCTGCCCTCTTTCTCTTCCCCTTCCATAAGCTGTTTGCCCTTTCCTCCTTTCAGTCTGTGCTCTCTCTCTCCTTTTTACATAATTCATTCCACCTTCATCCCTCTCTCTATTTTTCCCTCTCCTCCCCCCAGTTCTCTGGCATCACCTCTCCTTTCCGTACTTTCTTTCCACTCCATAGTCTGACATCTGTCTCCTTCCCATCCATCTTGCCTCTCTGTCCCCTCCCTACCATGGTTAGTTTGACACCTCTCTCCTTTTCTCCCTCCAGGTCTGGTGTCGTTGTCTCCCTCTCCATTCTCTAGCCTACTAGTACTACTAATTATTTCTATAGTGCTAGCCAGATGTATGCAGCACTGTACAGAGTCATGAAGAACACAGTCCCTGCTCAGAGGAGCTTACAATCTAAACAGACAAGACAAACGAATAGGATGCCACGAATACAGTTTAGTTTGCCATGGATATAGTTAAGGGAAAGGTTAATCGCAGGCTTGGTTGGTGGGCAGTGGGGAATGAGGTTATGGACTGATATAAAAAAGATAGGTTTTCAGTCTGCTTTTAAACAAGGTAAGGGAAGAGGTGTGGTGGACGAACTCGAGTAGTTTATTCCAGGCATAGGGGGCAGCTAGATGAAAGGAATGAAGTCTGTGGCACCTCTACCCTCCTCCCCATGGTCTGGCATTTCTTTCTTCTCCCTTTCCCTGGTCTTCCTTATCTCCCCCCCATTTGGCAGCTTTCTCCATTACCCCAATCAGATGCAGCATTTCTCTCCCCTCCTCCCATAGATACCTCTCTCTCAGGACGTTGCAGAGAGAAAGCTCTTGCTTTGCTCCTGTGGTTCTGTGTCTCTGTTGAAGCTGTATGAGTTCCCAGAGGCGGCAGCAGCGATTCCTACCTGCTGCCTGCCGCTGACCTAGATGCTTTCTCCTTTGCTGTAAAAAAAAGAAGTTCATGGCAGAGGGGAAGCTTCTGGGTCAGCGGCAGGCAGCGTGTGGGAATCGTTGCCGCCACCGGAGACCCATTCACCTTGAAGAGAGATGCGGCTGTGTGGGAGGAGAGCTGGGAAGCATGGGGACTCAGAGAGGGCTTCCCTATTACTCCGGGAATGCCATGATAATGGTTTCCATTCCCCAGGCACTATCATGGAATGGTCCTTCATTACCACACTATCCCCAGGGAATTTTTTCAGTGCTCCCAATTACCACTGTAATTACCATGGTAACCATTCCTGCGTCACTCTCTAAATTGGGACTTATATGAAGTTCACTGCTCTACTGTGGCCCCTGCTACCTCCCATTGGCTTGTTATGTGCAATTTTTCTTTTGGATAGATGCACTGTGCACAAACACATCTGAGAACTGGCCATTTTCAAAACAAAAAGATGGCTGTCTTCTTGTTTTGATAATTGTCATGTTTGCTACTGGATGTTTGTGCAACGTCTAAACTTCGCTTTAGATGTCGTATCGAAAATGCCCCTCCACATCTTCCCATTGTCCTTGACTTGCGGGCGAGTAATTTTAAAACACAAAGGAATCTTGCTAATGCATACCACTATCACATGGATATATTTTGCATATAAGAGGCAGGGAGAACTTTCTTGAAAGGTGAGCATTTTAGGTATGCTTAAGTAAACGTATAGACATCTAAACGATGTACAGTACTCTCCCGATATTAGCGAATCTTGAAAAATCGCAAATACGGTTTTTCGTGGGAGAGGCAGGAGAGAGCAGCCGGAGCGCCGGCGAGTGAAGGAAATCACTCGCTGTATGCTCCGACCGCCTCTTCCTGCACTAAAGTCGGGCCTTACCAATCAGGAGCGGCCTCTCCAGCTGTCCTCTCCTAGTCAGCGGTTCGCGGTCAGAAAATACCGCGAATGACCGGGACTGCGAACCGACGACCATGAATGACCGGGGGAACACTGTATTTTCTAGCAGCTCTACCTATGTGGGGAACAGCATTCATTACTTAAGAAGATAGTGCTGGCACCCACATAGCTTGTTGAGCAAAGTTAAGACAGCCTTTTCTGTGGTCTGATTTGTTGGCTTAGCTATGTGGGCCCCAGCATAACTCCAACCTCCTCCTAACCTTTGCCCCCAGAATTCCCCTCCGCTGCCCAGTGTTGACATGGCTGGTTGGTTCTGATATTCAGTGGCACAACCTGGTTCGCTGAGTGCTTTAAATGTCAGGCCCTTTATAAACACTTCATGCAGACTTTGCTGGATGGTCTTCAAAAGTGTTCGCATACTTTGAAATTGTTTTGCCTTGACTCCTGGGAAACCTTGCAAACCTTTTCCTGGGAACACCTCTGCTCGGTCTAGGCAAACTGTTATGAAACCAAACCTAAGATAGATAAAGACCACTTCCATTTAATAACATATGTTTCTATTTTAAAGCTTAGCTTCCTTCCATATTTAATTTGACTTTCAAATATGGTTGCAAAACCAGTAGGCGTGTGTTATCAACATGTGCCCTAATTTTTTCCTGGCTAGAACTGAGAATGTTTTGTTTCGAAACGCATCTTCCTGATTTGACTATCTTGTTCCTTCTCTTGTCATTGCATTGATGGTTCTATTAATTCTTAACTACTGCACCATATTTTCCGTTTAGTTAAATGACAGCCTATATATGTTAAACAGGTTTTGAAAACTTTGCTTTTTGTCAGTTTCTTGTCTAAATTCTGGTGCTAGACAAAATCTTATATTATGCATTGCTGAAAAAGTGATATTTGAGAAGATGAAAACCTAGTATTTACAATAGCTGTGTGCAAACATTTTAGGTTCAGGTAAGATATTAAAAGAATGTGTATTTGATCTCGGTTCAAGTTTCTTTTGACTATTAATGTTCTAGTGCATGTTTAGATATGGCACGGAAAGATTATGGGCACTTGGACATATTGAATTTGGCATTCCATATCTGGTGCTGAGAGGAACTGCCATGGGGGGTCTGAAGCGGCCCACTGCTGATATAATACCAAGAATCGAGGCTGGATGAAAAGTCTAAAATTGGAGGGAAAACAGAAGGAAACACTGGACGAGGAAAGGAAGAAAGCAATAGGATGGAGCAGGAAGGACTAGTAGGACATAATTTTTTAAAAAACTGTTTCTGTTCCATCCCCGCAGCTCGGTCCCCGTCTCCATCCCATGTACAGGGAGTGAGGAGAGAGAGATCCATGGTGCATCTCTCCCACGCCCTCTACTGGTGTATCCAACATTTTCCCTCTCTCATCCCCCGGATCATGTGCAACATTTTTTTACTATTGCTCACCAACCCCACGCCCAACATTTCTCCTTCTGTCACCCCTCTCCTTCACCGTGCCACACCTTTCCCTCCATCACTATGTCCAACATTCCTTCCCCTTGCATCCCCTTCAGTCTGTCCTTCTGTTCCCTCTCCAACACCATATCCAACATTTCTCCCTCTCATCCTTCTCTTCCCCATGTATTTCTACCTCACTCCACTCTCTCTCTGCCCAACATTTTTCCTCTTTCTTCCTTTCCCCATGTACACCATCTTTCCCTCTCACTTACACACTCAGCCCCAACAATTCTTCCTTTGTATCCCCTCCCTTGTGTCTCAAGTTCATTCCTTCTGTTTCCCAAGTTCGCGTCCCCCCCTCCCTACTTTCCAACCTTTGTCCCAAATTCATGCCCCTCCCATGTCCCAATGCGCTCCTTTTCTCCCCCGTTCTCCCTTCTCTCCTTTACTTGTTCAGGACTGTCCAGCTGGGCATGCCCCCGTCTGCCGAAGCCGGATCAGTGTCCCCTGCAAGCGTGTGTCCGTCTTCCTTCCAGCTTGGCTGCTCCTTATTTTCAGCGCTGGGACAATGTGCAGCGGCTCTTGCATGCTACATGCTGCTGACCTGGTTCTGGCGCTGAGGACAAGGAGCAGCCAAGCTGGAAGGAAGACGGACACGCATTTGCAGGGGACACTAATTCTTCACAGACCAGCAGGAAATTTATGCAGACCGGCACCGGTTCGTGGACTGGCGGTTAAAGAACTCTGGTCTAAGGGATTAGACATCCATTTAAGGCAATAGACATCGGAGACAACAGTGTGGCCACAACAGAACTGGCAAAGGTAAAGGGGTGGGGATGGGACCGTTGAACATGCACCCTCAAGGTCTGCCACACCCACTCATTCTAAAAGGAAGTTTTTGGGTAAAGGACTGCAACTACAATGTTTCTTTTTCAAGCTACTTGTGACCCCAGAGGACAGAGAGAGGGTGGCAGCTGGAGGGGTAGGGAACAAAAAAGATGCTGGATAGTTTGGGGGAGTGGGAAAGCAATGGAATAGGAGAACCTGGCACTTTGGGAGTACGGAAAGGAAGATGCTGAACATCTGGGGATGGGGTGTACGGAATGGAAGGGGAAATACTGGTGTACTGGAGGGATAGTGCTTGGGTGGGGCACATGGCTGAAGGCTTTGAAAACTGGATTGAAACATGGGAAGAAACAGACTGGAAGGGAGACCAAAGAAAAGAAACTATAAATACGTGGAGACTCATGGAATTCTTTTCAACTCCTCTGATCGTGCGTTCTGTATTTGTTGTTTCGTTGGGGCTTAGCTGAAGATGGTGAGGCAGTTTGCGGGGGAATAGTTTGCCAGTGAGGGGGACAATTTGCGTGGCAGTGGTGCATTTGTTGGGGGGAGTTGTTTATGGGAGAAGCAGTTTGGGGGATGTCGTCAGTTGTGGGGTAGCATTTGGAAGCGGGACAGTTGCCGAGGGTTATTTTTGGAGGTTGAGGGCCATTTGCATTTTGGGGTAGGACAGTTGCATGTGTGTGTGCACAGTATTCACCATGAGTGCGTGCTTTTGTCCCCCTAGTGTGTACATGTGTGATGGTTCATGAAAGGGCACCCTTTGGGGACAGTGTGTGCTTTCTTTTTAAACAATGCATGGTCTCTCGGAACTGTGAAGCTAGGCGAGGCTTGGATGGACCAGGAACAGCAAGAGAAAAGGGGCTGGCTTAGGGGGAACATAACAATTGCCGCTTCTGGGTCAGACCAGTGGTCCATCGTGTCCAGCAGTCCGCTCACGCGGCGGCCCCTAGGTCAAAGACCATTGCCCTAACCGAGATCAGCCTCGCCTGCGTACATTCCGGTTCAGCAGAAACTTGTCTAGCCTTGTCTTGAATCCCTAGAGAGTGTTTTCCCCTATAGCAGACTCCAGAAGAGCATTCCAGTTCTCCTACCACTCACTGTTCTTTGCTCTGCTCCAGGCTCAGCACCTACCTTTTCTTCCCTGTAGGCACTAGGCAGCTTGGAAGGGAGGGGATGGAGCAGGATGTCCTTGCTGCACTGGAATCTAAAAATAAGTGGTGGATCTGTGTTTCAGTCCGCTCCCCTGTAAATTAAGCCCTGGTGAGTACTATTAATGCCACCCGAAAAATACCCCCCATGACATTTGGTGATGATATGAAACAACATGTGAAATGTTCTTTTAGTTTTTTGTGGCTGGCGTAACGATTATAGCAGTTGACCTGGTCTCGCCGTCTCTGGATAGGTACATAGAACCAGTGTGGCATTCTTCAGGGTGTCACACTGAATATAGTAGAGGGTGTTTGTAATCGTAGCTTAAAGGGCAAAGAGGTCAAATAATTACTGTATAACCGGATAAGACTTCTCAGTATGCAAATAAGCAACATATATATCTGACTTATAAAGTAAGTAAAGTGTTCACATACACTCATAATTGTAAAATTTGACCAAGAGCGTTAGCTCTTAGAGCCAAACCCACCGCCCCCATCACTGTGTATGACTTATTTTGAAAAAGAGCTTAAAAAGGACAAACTGTTCAAGTGCTCAACTAATTTTCAATGGCAAAAGAGAGAAAGAAGTTCCCACTTAGCTTTCAACTGTGTCAGCAGGTCCCGACATGGACCATGTTTCGAAATTCTCCCTCCTCCCAGTTGCACTTCTCTTCACAAAGCCGCGGCTGTGGTTCCTACACATAGCCCCAATGATGGATTCCCCCCCCCCCTCATGACCCCCGGAAGAAAAATAAAGAGAGGCAGGAGAGATGCTCACTCCCGCCTGGTACCACCAGGGGAGGGGCCTTAAGTGTCTGAGCCAATCAGGACCTTAGACTCCTCCCTCTGTATCCCAGTGGGCAGGGGGCCTTAGGTGTCTGATCCAATCGGGGCCATAGGCCCCCTCCCCATGCATCTCAGGATGCACCAGGAAGGGGAAGGCCCACCGTTTTGGAGGCGGGCCTGCGAGCAGAAGGGACTGAGCACCCGTTCTTCACATAGAGGTAAGGGGGTAGTTCGGGAATGCATTTGGTGGTAGGAGGAAGTGGGTATCCCTTCTGATGTTTTGTAATATATAGGGAGTGGAGAGGGGAGGGAGGTCCTGGCAGGGGGGTCATGGTGTCAGGAAGGAGTGGGCATCCCCTACCGATTTTTATTAAAGTACGGTGGCGGGGGGAGTGGGTTGCAGGGGGTTGCAGTCACGGCGGCAGGAGGGAGTGGGCATCACTCCTGCTGATTTTTATTAAAGCATGGTAGGGAGGTCCTGGTGGCGGGGGGGGGGGGAGGGAGAGGAGGAGGATCACTTTGGCTTAGCAGGATGGAGCTTGAATTTGTGGTGGCAGCAGAGAATGAGCATCCCTCCTGGCTCTATTTTTGTTCTGGGGATCATTTGGGGGCCGTCATGAGGGGAAGGGGCGGGCGGACAGGCTGAACTTTTTTTTATTGGGCAGATATTGTGCATGTGTCGCACACATAAGACACACACTATGGCAGATCTGTCAGTATTACCAGTCAGTTCGTGCCTTTGCGATGTTAGGCCTTCGATTGGATGGCTTGTTTTAGTATTAATGACCTAATTTTAATAGTAAAGAGGTTGTTTGCATGCCAGAGTTGGAGAATGTATGACCGCACGGAAAACCACGCGGTAAGCCGTTTTGAACAGTGGGTCGACAAATTTGGCAAGTCAAACTGGTTGCGACCATGGGTACACGATCGGAGCATTTAGTGCATCTGGGCCTAGGAGTCCATTCTCCGTTTCCTATCCTCTGTGTTCAGCCGCATGTAAATCACTATGCAAATGAGTTAATTCAGTCTCTTGTAGCTGCTCAGCAGGTCTTCCCCGCTATGCCTCATCCTTGAAATATTAGTACAGTAGCCTTTTTTTTTAAAAAAAAAAATTGACCTAAAAATGAGTACTTGCCAAAATGAATTCTTAAAGATAGTATATGTTCACTGTGTGCACACATACATCAAAACCACATGATTTTCTTATCGCTCGTAAAACAGCTTTGCAGAGCAGGCTTGTGCTAGCCAAACTCAGATAAAACATTTACACTGGCCTTACTGCTCCCAAAAAAAAAGAGTATTTGTGGTCAGTTATTTTTGTATAAACTTTAGTTAGCAAGTAGAGCTCCAAATAGAAACATGATGGCAGATAAAGGCCAAATGGCCCATCTAGTCTGCCCCTCCGCAATAACCATTATCTCTTTCTCCGATACAACATGATTTTAATTAGAAAGAATTTGAAATGTACATCCAGTGTTTATCCTAAATAAGACTAAACATAGCATATTGTCCCCTACTTAGTAACACTTAGCGTGTGATATATACGTGATATAAGTGAACAGGGGCCCCTATGCGTTTTATCACTGATGTAAATCAGGGGGGGGTATAACATTCATTAGGTGACTCCTTGTTGGTTCATGATGGGTGTGTCCAGAAATTCTTGCACCGTCATTAAAGTGTCTGCCATTTCTTGTCGAACGTTCTGCCCACACATCGCATGCATGCCTGGGAAAGTATTCTGATCACGTCTGCAGCTCCTCAATGGAAGCATAGCTTTAGCCTTTCAATTACCCAATTTCTTATCAACAACCTTCACTGTGTTTAACCCGCCCACATTAGATCTACAGTACAGTTGTCTGCCGGGAAACCCTTTCTGTCAATTGCACTTAAGGAACATTCGCCTGCATCAAAATCGGCTCTAGCTGGCACACGTTTAGTTAGGAAAGCTAAAAGGCTGGGTCTGGCTCCAGGTTACTGCTGACGATTACGATTGGAAGCTCTGCTCTTAGGTTCTTAGAAAATAAAAATGTAATCTTCCAAAAATACTTGCAGGTCTTCATGTAGTCTCTCCCCCCCTTTACTAAAAAAAACAATAAAACCAATCCTCTCTCTTTTTTCTTGTTCCCATCCCATCTAGAAAAGAAAATGCCCTCCAACCCGGCCAGCTGATGAGCCGTTCCCCTTAACTGTATCCATGACATCCTGTTTCTCTATCTTGGATGTTTAGATTGTAAGCTCTTTGGAGCAGGGACAAATTTCTTTGTGACTCTGTACAGCACTGCGTGTGTCTGGTAGCGCTATAGAAATAATTCATAGTAGTGTGAAGAGTTTCAGTGTTTGGGAAGCAGAGTTGAGCTTGTGATGTCATAATGCCTCATCCCACCAATAAGAGCCAACCTCATCAGTGATGTCACAATGGCTTGATTGGCCTGTACTCTCCTCTGCCCTCCAACCCAGACAGCTGATTAGCCGTTCCCCTTAACAGTATCCATGGCATCCTGTTTGTCTGTCTTGGCTGTTTAGATTGTAAGCTCTTTCGAGCAGGGACTGTTTTCTTCTTCTTTGTGACTCTATGCAGCGCTGCGTACATCTGGTAGCACTATTGCAATAATAGTAGTAGTGGTTCTATCAGAACCTCACCTTCATTCAAAAAACACAAAGGGGTCCATTCATCCTTAAAGATTTGACCTCCATTAAACAAATAACACATTATGGGGTAAATTGAAGGACAGTTTGACTTAGAGCTACAGCCTCAGCACCCTGAGGTTTTAGGTAGAGAATGACACGGTGAAAAAATTCATCACCGTCCCCGTCCCCGCGGATAACCGCGGTAAACCATCTTCATGCCATTCTTTAAGGAGAGAGGGAAGAGTCAGAGTATGAATGATCACAACCACTGACCCGCAAGCTTTGCTTTGAAGAATGCTGGTGTAGAAGGACTGAGGCTGAAATAGACACTAAAAAATGACATGGGATTATTTCCCAAGGTTATCCGCGGGGACGGGAACGGTGATGAATTTTGTCACCGTGTCATTCTCTAGTTTTAGGTTCAAATCCCATTCTGTTCCTTGTGACCCTGGGCAAGTCACTTAATCCTCCACTACCCACTGGGACAGATAGGGAAAATGCTTGAAGTACCTGTATGTAAACCACTTTGAGTTAAACTACAAAAAGGTGGTATGGAAGATCCAACCCCTTCCCTTTCTCTTGCGTTGTTTGCCTTTGATTGGGGGGGGGGGGGGTGTTCCGTGAAAAGCTCAATGCACTTTTCCAAGTGAGTGATATGTTTAAACTCCTTACCCTGAGCATAAAGCCACCAGGTCCTGTTGTACTGACACTTGCTCTCCAGAGTAGCATCGGCATTCCACGGCCAAGTGTAGACCATCTCATCGCAGATCCAGTTCTCCATTGAGGCCCCGTTCCAATTTATTGAGGCATCGTCATTCTTCCTCTTCATCTTGATGCTCCAAGTCCAGTAAACATCATTCCTGTTCAGGAGTTTCGAAAAGAAAACATTGCTGTCCCTCACGGTCTTCGAAGTGTAAAAACGTGTCATGTCATGCATCATCATCATCATCGGATTGACACTGGGCTCGAAGTCAGCATCGATCTTCCCAAAACACTCCTTCACCAAAGCCCTTTATGACTCTGATTTAAAGTCTGATTCAGCTGAGGACTTACCTGAGTCTACAATGGAGGTTTATGACACTGCCTCGGAAAAGTCTCCACAAAAGTCTCCACCAAGGGCTAAGTCTTCTATTGAAAGACTTTCTTTCACTAAATTTATTAGGCAGTTGGGCAAAGAGCTACCAGTCAAGCTAGAAGCTGATTCTGCCTACAGTGCTGAATGCTTGGAGGCCTTTGATTATGATGAGCCTCCTAAAGAACTTCTCAGACTGACTTTGCATGGTATTCTCAAAGAGACTTTTCACAAGAACTGGGAAATGTCCCTAACCATTACAGTGGTTCCCAGGAAATTGGACTCTTTATATAAAATAATTTCTTCTCCGGGTTTTAACAGACCACAGCTTCAGCACCAGTCCCTAGTGGTAGAAACATAGAAACATAGAAACATAGAAAGATGACGGCAGAAAAGGGCCAAGGCCCATCAAGTCTGCCCACTATAGACCCTCCCCTTAAGATTAGCTAGTGTTTTGCCCTGACCCTCTTAGGGATCCCACATGGGCGTCCCATTTATTCTTAAAATCTGGCACGCTGCTGGCCTCGATCACCTGCACTGGAAGCCCGTTCCACCGATCAATCACTCGCTCCGTGAAGAAATACTTCCTGGTGTCGCCGTGAAATTTTCCGCCCCTGAGTTTGAGCGGGTGCCCTCTTGTGGTTGAGGGGCCTCTAAGAAGGAAGATGTCATCTTCCACTTCTATACGTCCGGTGACGTATTTAAACGTCTCAATCATGTCTCCCCTCTCCCTGCGCTCCTCTAGAGTGTAGAGCTGCAAATTGTCTAGTCTTGCTTCGTACGGGAGACCTTTAAGCCCGGGAGTCAACTTTGAAAAAATCTACTCCATCGAGAGTCTATGCCTCAGGGTGTGAAGGGAGCATTATGGACAAATTTGGATGTTGCCTGTACCACAATTTCATGTTGGTGAATAGAGTTCTAAATTACAATTTTCATATTTCCTGCTATGTAAAGCACCTTGTTAAGAAATTGCCCTCTTTTGACAGATACATTCCTCCACAACATTTACAGGAATTTCATCATATCTCTCACACCCTTGCCCCCATAATAGTACTAATTGTAACACCATTTTTTTCCATTCATTTTTCATATACCGTGGTACCTTGGTTTGCAAACATAATTTGTTCCAGAAGCATGCTCGCAATCCAAAGTACTCGTATAGCAAAGCAACTTTCCCCATAGGCCATAATGGCAATTCAGATGATTTGTTCCACCCAACCCTCGAGCTGACACCCAAACTAACCCCCGAGCTGACCCCGGGAACTGGCGGTATTTCTCCCCCGAGGCTACCGGTGCTGCTCCTTCCTTTTGTGATTGCCTCCTCCCTTCCACTGACCGGCCCTGTCCTTACCTGTGCGTTACTGGTGTTAGAAGGTGCCTGCCGCTGTAAGGTAAGGACAGGGCCGGTCAGTGGGGGGGAAGAGGCGAATTGAATGAGCATCAAATCATTTACCTTGCCAGCCCGCAGTAAGAAGCTCTTCCGCGGTTTAATACTCGTAAAAGGAGCCCATAGAATTTACCCCTATTGATGTGTCTTATTGTGTAGATTTTAATGTTTGTGTTATTTTATATTTGTGTATGTGACATTGAACAAGCTGGTATTTGAATATGCAGTTTAAGCTTTTTTTAAAAATAAAAAAATCTATATTGATTTTTTTGGAATATGAGCTGTTGTAAAGGGGGTTATCCAGTCAATATTTATTTATAAAATAATTTATATACCGCATACAACTATGCAGTTTCCAAATGACAATCAAATAAACAAATTTTCCAGTTCTAATGCACACTGGTGGAACATGCTCAATTCCTTAACCCCTTGTAAGCATGCAACTGCAGGCTAACTTCAAGCCAATAAAACTTAATAGGGGAAACGCCTCGGATGCTGCAAAGCCAACATTGCTTTGAGACTTGAAAGGAGAGCTTACATTGTTCAATAGGCCCCTTTCAGCTTTCTATCATTGGCGAAAAACCCCCTAGGTTATGCTTGAAACAAAAAAAGCAGCACTTATCTTTAACTGCCGTGACTACAACTTTTTCTTTGAGTCAGTAAGCCGACGATGGCCAGCGTTTCATGATCTACTAATCATTTCTTCAGGGCTCTGAAGTGCTATCTACATATCGAGTCTGCGGGGTAAGATGTTCATTAGAACTGGAAAATTGTTTATTTGATTTCGAATTGAGTTTCTAGTCCCTCTGGGTTTTTTTTGGTTTTGTTTCAAATGACATACATAGAATCTTGTTTCCCTCCGATTGTCACATATAACAGACATATCAAAACAACATCGTTAATCATCCCTATTCCCTAGCAACAGCAGCAGATGAATCCAGAGACCAATGGGATAGCTCACATCTACCAGCAGGCGGAGATAGAGAAACTGATTAACAGGTGGTCCTATTGGCTGGCACTCCTCCTGTTTATCCAGTATTCTCTATCTCCCAGCAGGAAAAGGTCGCTATTCAACTAGCTCCTGAATTCTGGCTGTGGCTGGAACTTTATTTTCTCCTGTTGAGGTTTCTCTTCAGTGAGGAAAGAGCGCAAATTCGATCAGTTCAGACTTACAAACAAGCTTTAAATCAGGGGTATCCAACCTTTTGACTTCCCTGGGCCGCATTGTCCGACAAAAAATTTCTGGGGCCGCACAGATGCGCAAACGCTGCAGCAAGACAGAGGAGGGAGCCGGCAAGACGGTAAACACCCGGGGGCAGCAGAGGAAAACACTGCATCGCCCTCGACCGGGGCCGCACAAAATACTTCACGGGGCCGCATGTGGCCCTTGGGTCACATGTTGGACACCCTTGCTTTAAATCATACTTCGATGCCAGAAAAAATTCTAGAAGGCGATTATCAACTGAAATATATATATCTTAGCATAAGAAGGCATTGGGAAACAATTGAGTTTTCAGCATTTTCTTAAAATTCATCCTCTCCATGACATTTTGAAAGAGCCAAAACATCCACGGAGAGGGTGGTGGATGCCTGGAATGTGCTCCTGAGAGAGGTGGTGGAGAGTAAAACTATGACTGAGTTCAAAGAAGAGTGGGATGAACACAGAGGATCTAGAATCAGAAAATAATATTAAATATTGAACTAAGGCCAGTACTGGGCAGACTTGCACGGTCTGTGTCTGTGTAGGGCCGTTTAGTGGGGGATGGGCTGGGGAGGGCTTCAGTGGCTTGGAGGGTGTAGATGGGCTAGAGTAGGTTTTAACGGAGATTTCGGCAGTTGGAACCCAAGCACAGTACCGGGTAGAGCTTTGGATTCTTGCTCAGAAATAGCTAAAAAAAAAAATTTAAAAATTTAAATTGAATCAGGTTGGGCAGACTGGATGGACCATCCGGGTCTTTATCTGTTGTCATCTACTATGTTACTATGAATGGTTATGAAGAAATATATCTGAGTATTCTGAAGGGGAGTAGGGTTGCCAACTGCTTCTGCGTTAATAAAAAAAATAAACAGATATAGTTCTAGGTCTACCCTGTTGCATGCTTGAATTTGTAGTGCTGCTTGCCTCATTGAATTCACACACACACACACACACAAAAAATCACCCATAATTTGGGATAAAGCCAGAACAGGATTGCTTTGTTCCTTATGACAGAGTAGTTGTTTGCCCTAAGGGAGAAGCACCCTATACTCCCATTAATTTTCTTCATTTTGTTAATGCAGTGAATCAACATGTGTAAAGCAAAATTTTAGCCTAGAGAAATTCTCAATTTGGCAGCTCACAGTAGACAGACGCAGTAAAAATATGTGAAAAGACTACTCGTTTTGCACAGAGGTAAGAGACGAGACGTTCCAGACTTATCAGGGCTGGGAGGAGAACTCGCCCAGTCAGTTAATACAGAATACTGCAGCTAAACTCATTTTTGGGAAACAAAAAGTATGATCATGTTTCCCCTTTGTTGATAAAGCTTCACTGGCTCCCAGTTTGCTTTAGGATCCAGTTTAAATGCGCATGCATAATCTTCAAGCTTCTCTACGGAATGTTTGATCCTTTTGTCCCCTTATATTGGAATCCCCTTAGACTTTGCCATTTGAGAAATACACAAAGATATAAGTTAGTCTTTCCTTCCTTTAAGGGAATTAAATCTGCTGGGAAGCTCAGTCGATCTTTTGTTTTCAAGTTTGTAGAGATCTGGAATGAGCTTCCTGACTCAATTAGGCCAGCTGCAATTATTTCGTAAATTCCTGAAAACTTTGTTCTCGTAATTTTTAAATATGAAAAGATGAATGCGGATATGTTGGGGCATAGCAAAGTATTTAAATTGGTGTGGGGCCAGTTGACATTCAACGAAATGATAATATTATAGTTATTTTTCTTATGCTTTTCTTATGTACTTTAGTTTTTTATTTTTTTTATTTATAAATTTTTCAAAAAAACCTTACAAGAAAAACAAACTCCTTGTTACAGAAATACAGGAAAAATATTCTAAGTATGCATCTCACAAATACAAAGTATAACTGAAAGTCCTTCCTTAGACCCCAATTAATGAGGGGGGTTGGCTCAAAAATAAGAGAAGTACATTTATTCATTAAACTTAAAAAGTCAAGAGGAAAGGCAATAACGCCAGTTTGCTATCTCTAACCACTGTGTCCAACTTCAGGCTATCTTTTTCAGCTCCAGAAATGTCTTTAATTGGTCAGGAAGAAAAAAAAAACATTTTTAATTTGTGCATACTTTATAACACACTTACAGGGGTAAGCTAATAGGAAAGTGGCCGCTAAATAAATTACATCTTGTCTCAAGGACAAGAACTGTTTCCTCCTTTCCTGAGTTGTCTTAGTGACATCTAAGGATGCCCATATTCGTTTACCATAAAATAAAGTTTTTGAAAACTTAAAAAATTGTTTCATAAATGAGTCCAAGTCCTGTTGAAAAACAAAGGGTATCAATAATGTTCATATGGCTGACTCCGTAATAGATTCCTCAAGAATTGCAGAAATAGTTTTAAAGTCAATCTGTGAAGACTGAGCATTTTTTTTCTTCTTCCATATTGTGGACAGTGGAAGATAATACATTTTGTTTAGTGGAGGTATAAATTCTGGGGAAAAGCTCAGAACTTCCATCAAATACTTTTTGAACATAACATAAATGGAGAAATTCCAGAGGATTGAGGAAAATTCAATACTGTTACATTTAAACGACGATTGAAATTCTCAATATTTTCTATTTTCCGGTGGACCAACGTACTGTCTTTTATTGCCATTGCTCTGTGATCCTGGAGAGATTGCACCTCATCTTGTATTTGCATAATAGAATTTTTAGTTTCCAAATGAGTCTGTTCAAAAACTTTAGATATGGTATCCAATTTTGCCGCTAGGGCCTTTACCTCTTCGTTCGTCTTCGCTGTTGCTGAGTCCAGTTTCTGGACCGTCTTCAAGATAACCTTCAAAGTATCCTCACCAACGGGAGAAAACTTCCCCGAGCTGACTAGCATCGGCAGAAGCTCATCTGCCGAGGAACCTGCCTCTGTGAAAGCATCTGAAGCAGCTTCGGCACCGTTGCCTTCTACTTCCAGGGCAGCAGCATCGGCCGGACAGGGAGCCCAACGAGTTTGAGCCTTCTCTGCTCTCCCTCATAGCGGGGCTCAAATTGCCCGTACGTGAGCAAACTGTTGGCAGGTAATGCTCCATCGTTCGCTGCATTGGGGTAAATGAGGGCGTTGAGGAGGTAGGTGCCCTCACACTTCCCTTCCTTTTGGTATGCGGCATTCTTAGTAGCAAGTAAGAGAAGCTGCATCGGGAGCGATCTTAACACCGCCAAAGTAGCGCCGCCATCTTGGCCACTCCCCCATGTACTTTAGTTTTTAATTAGTTCTTCCTTCTCCTATGTTTTCTGCTATGTACTCTAGTCTTAATTATATGTGAACTGAGTTGAGCTCCACTGGGAGATGACCCGGTATATAAACCAACGATTAGATTAGAGTAGATCCTTGCCTTAGAGCTGATCCAAGAGAACCAACTAGAAGAGAGCTGATTGGCAGCAGCTGAAGATTGTGATGAAGGCTATAGCTAGTACTATAGACATTAAAGCATTACGTAGTGATCAAGACCACCCAATGACTGCATATTTATGATATTTTGAGCTCCACTGCTTGAACGATACATCTCCAATATTTAAAAGAGGGAGGGGCACAGTTGTCAGGCTTCTTATGCTAATTGTGCTCCTTGTGCTAATTGTGTCATAAAGTTATTGTACTTGAGTACTAAAGGGATGGTGGTAATGGGAAGGAGTAACTAAAATACAATAAACAGTGACCTTTAGAGAAAAAGCAAGAACAATGATGCAAGTCACTCTTTGACTTTCAGATGTGTCCATTTATGTCTGATATATTCAGTGGTATTTAGCCAGCCGAGAAGAGATCTTGGCCGGCTAAATGCCAGTAAGCTGACTAACCGCCGATATTCAGCGGGAGATAGCTATCTTCCACTGAATATCCTGGTCAGCAGATTGACCAATGACTGGCTTTGTTGCGAGACATTTCTGGTCGCTGCCAATATTTAGCGGATTACTTGCTAAGTCTAGTGGCTAGATAGATCAACTTAAAAAGCAGGTCTATCTGACCAGCCAGTGAATATTGGCTTGACCGGCTAAGTCTTTAGCAGCAGAACTGTACCTGGAAATTCAATGTTGATGGCCAGATATGGCCACAGCATTGACTATCCAGGTTCGCCGCTGACTGTGGGAAGTGGTTTCAAGTTTATTTTTGAGTTCATATACTGCCTTTCATTAAGTCTAAGTGGTTTACAATTTAAATTAAAAAATAAATACAAGATAAAAAGGTATTAAAGACAGAGGTAAGAACAACAAAAAACTAACTTTATAAAAAATGGATGGGGGTAATGAGTTTACATTGTATTAAAAAAAAAAAAAAGAAGGAAAAGGGATAAAGAGAATGTTTCTTGTTTGCTATCGACGATAAAAGCGTCTTTGAACATAAATGTTTTAAGATTTGATTTGAATCTGGATACACTGTCATCTTGTCTAAGATGATTAGGTAGGGCATTCCATAAAGTTGGTGTCACAATTGAGAAAATGATTTTACGCGTGGTGGATTGATGGGATTGAAAGGAGATTTTGTTGAATGGAGGAAAGTGATTTAGAAGTAGAATAAGAAAGTAATAATCTGTCAATAAATGCCAGGGAATGTTCTAATTTTGTTTTGAAGGTAAGAAATAAGATTGTAAATGTTATACGATGAGATATGGGAAGCCAATGAGCATCTTTTAAAAGAGGAAAGACATGATCAAATTTTTTGGCCTTGTAGATAATTTTTACAGCTGTATTTTGTATGATCTGAAGTAGATCGAACATTAAGTAGCCCAAAGGTCAAGTTGTTTTTTTGATAAAACAGGAGGATGAGCTTGTGGGATACGAGTTTACAGTGTCATATTTCCAGAAGATAAAATGAAAAATGGAACTGGCCAAGGAAGGGTAAAATTAAAATATTAAAATAATACCTCATGGTTTTATAAGTTGTGCTCCCATTCCCCCCCATTATTGATCGCTGTCTTTCTGCTCCCCTACCCGCTTCCTTCTTCATCAGCCAAGTTCGGCTAAAGTTGTTGTAAATCCAGTAAATCGTGGTAAATCAGCCCTTTCGGCCCGTTCGGCCCTTCCCCCCTCTCTAGTGTTCGCTTTCTTCCTTCTCTCCTTCCCACTTCCGCTTCTTCAGCCATGTTCGGCTGAAGGTGTTGCAAATCCAATATATTGTTTGTAAATCGGCATGTCAATGCGGATCCTAATGTAATTGTTGTGAACTGCCTAGAACTCGATGGGTATGGCGGTATATAAGAATAAAATTATTATTATTATTATTATTATTACAAGGTCTAAATATCGTCCCTCTGGTGTTTAACATATATATGGGCTCCTTTTACTAAACTGTGCTTGACGCTAACGCCTCCATTGAGCTGGTGTTAGTTTTTCCGCATAGTGCGGGAGGGCAGTGCGTGCTAAAAACGCCACCGCAGCTTATTTGAATGTTTTGTTTGTATTGTGATGACTTTGTGAATATTATAAATAACATGTTTTCCATGCTGCATAGTGTTTCTATATATAAACGGTGGGCATTGTCAAGCTGTAGTGAACACTACGGCACTAAGTCGTATTATTAAGCAATATAGAAACATAGAAACATAGAAATAGACGGCAGATAAGGGCCCACGGCCCATCTAGTCTGCCCACCTTAATGTCCCTCCCCTACCTTTGCCCTGTGAATAGATCCCATGTGCCGATCCCATTTGGCCTTAAAATCAGGCACGCTGCTGGCCTCAATCATATGATTGGCAGCACAGGCAAAAAAAAAAAAAAAAATCTCCTACGTTTATGATTTTTTTCCCCGTCATGAAATAACATGGGATGTGTTGTTTCAAATGAATGCATATCCCTATGTCTTCCCAGCTGGACACTTGCATTTCAGTAAGTCAAAATGAATAAGCAATCTCTCGCATGAGAATTTAGAAGGAAATCGGCATAATTTTTAAATACTGGTGCATATTTCTTCACAGGATTGGATGAATTGCCTTATTCCAAAAGCCTCCAATAGATGTGAAAAGTGTGAAATCAGACGGAACTGGGGCCTTGTTGCCTTTGCTTTGAAAGGGGTCCTTCCTCAAAGGAAAAATGGCTTCAATAGATCCTTACCAATATATTATAGTAAGTAAAATCCAGTTTAAAAAAATTGTGTTCTAGTATGAATAATTTAGTTCTCAAAAAAATGTGGCTTTGCCCCCTAGTTTCATTAATTTCTTTTGCTCATTCCACAAAATTGTTTTCTTTGAAATGTTTTAAAATGTGCAGCTCAATTATAAGTGAATTAATTTATATATTACAGCATGCTAAATTGTTTTTGCATAAATGAAATTTTAAAGCATGCTAATGAACTGAATATGTGCTAATTCATGAATATTCTTAATACTTTTAAAATTTACTTGTGAGAAAATTGCACCACGTAATGCAGCTTAAATTATTACAAGGAAGCCACTGTATTTGAAAATGACAAAAACATAAAAGATTTTCTTCTCTACATTAAACATATTCTCTGGAACATAAGAAGTTGCCCCCGCTGAGTCAGACCAGAGGTCCATCTTGGTCAGCGGTCCGCTCCCGCGGCGGCCCATCAGGCCTAGTGCCTGAACAGTGGTCCCTGATTAATTTTGTAACTTACCTCTAATCCCATCCCTATAATCTACCTCTACTCTTATCTGTACCCCTCAATCCCTTTGTCTTCCAAGTACCTATCCAACGCTACAGGGGTTCAAAGAAGCTTTGGATAGGTACTTGGAAGACAAAGGGATTGAGGAGTACAGATAAGAGTAGAGGTAGATTATAGGGATGGGATTAGAGGTAAGTTACAAAATTAATCAGGGACCACTGTTCAGGCACTAGGCCTGATGGGCCGCCGCGGGAGCGGACCGCTGAGCAAGATGGACCTCTGGTCTGACTCAGCGGGGGCAACTTCTTATGTTCCAGAGAATATGTTTAAAGTAGAGAAGAAAATCTTTTATGTTTTTGTCATTTTCAAATACAGTGGTACCTCGGAATCCGAATGCCCCAGAGCTCGAACGACTTGGAATCTGAACCTTTTTTTTGTAGTAAATTTTGCCTCAGAATCTGAACTCGGCTTTGGAATCCGAGCGCCCTGCATATTGTATGTGTGTGTTTGTGCCCCAGAATCTGAATGCTGCTTTGGAATATTTGTTAATATTTTACCTTAAAATCCAGTGTGTTTCCTGTTAAAATTTGAGTTTGTGGGACCCAGGAACGGATTAATCCAGTTTCTATTATTTTCAATGGGGAAAATTGTCTTGGAACTCGAACGCTTTGGAACGGGGTTCTGGAACAGATTAAGTTCGGATTCCAAGGTATCACTGTATATGTACTATTTGCTCTCCTTCAGGTCAGTTATACAAATGAAGAGCGAAAAGTTTGTGGGCTCATTTAGGGTCTTTTTAACAAAAGTGCATTAAGCAGTTAGGAGCTAATTCTATAAACGGGTGGCCAGATTGTAGGCCGTGGTGGGTGTCCTACCACTGTCTGGCAGCCAATCGGGACGTACGTTTACAAAAGCAAAAACCTGAGGCAGGCCACCTACATTGTAGGCACTTGTTGTGGGTGCAGGGAGATGCCTAGGGACTCTTAAAACTCACCCAAGGCTGGGCGTAGGCCTGGCTTTGCCCGGAAGTGGCCTTGGTCCTATACAGAATCTGGCCCTTTGATTCTACTTTTGGGATCTGTTTCGAAGATCTGACTGCCAGATACTTTTTATTCAGACAAGCCTTGACAAGTCCCATGAAGTAGCTTTGTAGACCAAACACTGCCAGTTTCGGATCAATGAAGATCCCAAGAAACAATTTATGAACTTTTAGTCATCTCCACTGTGGTGGTTTTTTTGGGGGTTTTTTTTTTCCCATCGAGTGAGTTGTGGAGGTATGTTGTTCTGTCTTTGGCTCTTGGTTTTTATTTGCTATCCTATACAGCAGTGGTCTCAAACTCAAACCCTTTGCGGGGCCACATTTTGGATTTGTAGGTACTTGGAGGGCCGCAGAAAAAATAGTTAATGCCTTATTAAAGAAATGACAATTTTGCATGAGGTAAAACTCTTTATAGTTTATAAAACTTTCCTTTAACAGTTAAAAGGAAAAATATATAAACTATAAAGAGTTTTACCTCTTGCAAAATTGTCATTTCTTTAATAAGACATTAACTATTTTTTTCTGCGGCCCTCACATTTAAAGTTCAATATCTTTTCTTTCTCAAAACTGGCACATTTCAATCACTAAATTGAAAATAAAATCATTTTCCTACTTTTGTTTGGTAATTTCATCAGTCTCTGGTTGCACTTTATTCTTCTGACTGTGCATCCAATACTTCTTCCCTTCTTTCAGCCTCCTGTATGCTTCCTCTCCTCCAGACCTCATTCCCTCCTCCAACTTTTTCTGTCTTTCTCTGATTCCATGCCCCATTTTTTGCTTTGTTTCTGGTTCCCTGTCCCCACTCCTTTCTTCCTTCCTCCGTGCCCTCATTTTTTGCTTTTTTTTCTGGCTCCCTGTCCCCACCCCACCTTCTTTCTTTCTTTCTTCCTTCCTTCCTGCCCTCCCCCATGCCACCGCCGCTGCGGAATAGGCTGCTGCTGCTGCCGCTATCGGGAACAGGCCATCTCCATGCTTCTCTTCTGCACGGGGCTGACCAACTCTCGCTGCCCGATGTAAATTCTAACGTCGGAAAGGACGTTCCGGGCAGCCAGGCAGCAATTGGCTAGCCAGAACGTCCTCTCAACATCAGAATTGATGTCGGGCCGCCAGAGTTGGTCGGCCCTGCAGGGAAGAGAACAGTGGACCGCCTCCCCCTTGGTACGCCACTGGAGCAGCAGCGTGTCTGGCCGGCTCGTTTGTTCAAAGCCGCGGGTGGCGGCTCATTGCGAGATCCGCGCCTGTGTCTGAAGCCTCTCTGATGTTGTGACATCAGAGAGGCTTCCGATGCAGGAATGGATAGCGCAAGGAGCCGCCAACCTGCGGCTTTGAGCGAACGAACCGGCTGCTGCTCCAAAAGA
The DNA here is from genome assembly GCF_902459505.1 of Geotrypetes seraphini. Lineage (NCBI taxonomy): Eukaryota > Metazoa > Chordata > Amphibia > Gymnophiona > Dermophiidae > Geotrypetes > Geotrypetes seraphini. The sequence continues at coordinate 125,664,105 of NC_047093.1, read as the reverse complement.
AAGAGAATGATGGCCTCCAGACCGCGGGCCGCAAATAAAACCTGGAGAGCCACATGCGGCCCATGGGCCGCGTGTTTGAGACCGCTGCTATACAGTGTTCCCCCGGTCATTTGCGGTAGGCGGTTCCCGTTCCCGGTCATTCGCGGTATTTTCCAACCGCAAAGGAGAGGCAGGAGAGGGCATCTGGAGTACCGGCGAGTGAAGGAAATCACTCACTGTATGCTCTGATTGGTGAGGCCTGACTTTAGTACAGGAAGAGGCGTTCGGAGCATACAGCGAGTGATTTCCTTCACTCGCTGGCGCTCCAGCTGCCCTCTCCTGTCTCCCCTACCTAAAACCATATTTGTGGTTTTTTGAAATTTGCAGGGGATCATGTTCTATATTTCTCCACAGTGGCCTGGGGTAATTAAATCGGAAGATAGCACAGATATACTTTCCGTGCTATCGACTGATGCATTTACCATGTGGTAAATATCTGCTCTGTAGGGTAAATGTAGGGCAGTTTTATATTTACCGTTAATTTTGAGTTCTGACATACACTGTAAGTGGAAAAAATAAATATAATTCAGTGTGCCATTTGCTATCAATCAGAATTAACTGCACGATATCCAGGAACCAGCGTTCGTTTATACAATTTGATTTATGGATGTTCTGCATGAGTGCAAGCACTAGAGGAAGATCCTTTCAGAGAATCTATCACTACTGTCAGTTTGAAATTTTGCAGATCAATCTGGCATTTGATCAAAGGATTTTCACTTTAGGCTCCAGTAACTACTCCGACAAGGATGAATGCATCTTTAAAATGGGAGTTGGCCAGATTTCTTCATCTCGTAGAAATGCATTTTTTCATCTTTTAGCAATGCAGCTAATTTTGAACAACTTGAGGGACTCTTAATCGCTAACAGCTTATAAAACAATTTTTCTGTACTGGTACTAATAAAAACGGATTAAAAGGGTAGCATTCCAGTTTGAGTTCTACAGAATCTAAGTTAAACACTGGAGGTAGCAAGCATGCCTGGCTTATTATCTGGAAGCGGCAGAAGGCACTTGGTCAATCATATTAATCAGTTGGTAAACATTTTCTGCTCTTTGTGTGTGGTAGTTTTTCGAAGATTCTGCAACATTTAGAATGGCAAGGTAAAGCCAAAGTGTTCTTTATTCAGTACTATCAGAAAGCATCACCCTACAGTAGAGAGTTGCGCGGGGACATAAATCCCATCCCTGCCAGGATCCTCTCTGTCCCTACCCGTTGCCGCCAGGTTCCTCTCCGTCCCCACAAGGATCCTCTCCATCCCCACCAGGATCCTCACCGTCCCCACCCGTCCCCACCAGGATCTTCTCCGTCCCCACCCATCCCCGCCAGGATCCTCTCCGTCCCCACCCGTCCCCGCAAGGAATTACCTCCATACCCGCCCGTCCCCATAAAAATCAGCAATTCCTTCTGACAGGATCATAAATTCCACAGTTTCTTTTGTGTTTGCGCTGCTGTTTGACAGGATCATAAATTCCACAGTTTCTTTTGTGTTTACGCTGCTGTTTTCCTTGTGGAATCTCTTTGGAACCCTTTTTTTGTTTTCTGTTCAGGTAATTAACTTATAAACCCCCTCTTTAACTAAGGCTGACGTGTCCATTATATTATATGGACGAACCCTGCTTCCAAAGCCTTCCATCCCCGTGGGAGTCCCGTTGACTAGAGGGGGGTCCCCTCGGGAATCCTGTGGGCCCAGAGGGGGGTCCCCGTGGGAGTCCCGTGGGTTAGGGGGGATTCCCGTCGGACTCCCATGGGACCCACGGGATTCCCACGATCCCCTTTCCCATGCAGATCTCTACCCTACAGCAGGGGTGTCAAAGTCCCTCCTCAAGGGCTGCAATCCAGTCGGGTTTTCAGGATTTCCCCAATGAATATGCATGAGATCTAATAGCATACAATGAAAGCAGTGCATGCAAATGGATCTTGTGCATATTCATTGGAGAAATCCTGAAAACCCAATTCGAATCGATTCGCTTTCTAAAAAAAATTGGATTCTTCATTTCAGCGAGTCCTCTGGGTCTCCTAAAGTAGCAGCAGTGGTGGCAGTGGCCAGCGGGAAGAGGCAGTGCTCGGAACAGGCTGTTCCTGGCTTGCCCCACTGGGGCCTTCCCTCTGCTATGTTGGGGCAGGCCAGATGCAGCTTGTTCTGAGTTCTGCCTCTTCCTGATGGCCATTGCCACTGCTGCTTTGGGAGGCCTATATGTCAGATCTCACAGTGGAGGGGGTCGTTAGGGAGGTTCTGCACAGGGGATGTGAGGGAGGGAGGGAAAGCTGCTGCATAGGGGGATGTGAGGGAGGGAAGGAAAGCTACTGTACCAGGGGGATGTGAGGGAGGGAGGGATGGAAAGCTGCTACACAGGGGGATGGGAAGGATGGAAAGCTGCTGCACATGGTGGGAGAGAGAAGAATTGTTGGACATGATGTGGAGGAGAGGAAGGGAGAGATGCATCAAAGAGGCAGAAAGGGGTGAGAGGGAGAAACCCTGCATATGGTGGAAGGGAGGGATAAATGTTGGACATAGGGTACAGGGTAGGGAGAGATGGTGCATGGGAGAGAAGGAAATGTTGCACATGATAATGGAGTGGAGGAAGATAGAGATGCTGCATGGAGTGGAATAGAAGTTTACTCAGGGCACAAGGCAGGGAGAGAGAGAGGGAGAGATGGTAGACAGAAATATTGGATATGGCAGTGGAAGGGAAGGTACAAAGATGGAAGATGGGTGGTGCGCATGGAGAAAGAAGAAAACATCAAATGGGCAGGAGACCTCAGGGAGCAAATTAACAGAAGATAGCCAGAAACAAGAGCCTGGGCCTAACACAATTTGAAAATGAAATGACCAGGCAACAAAAGGTAGAAAAATAATTTTAGATTCGAAATGTATATCCTGTCAGAGCTGCTGTTAGACAGCGAGCGTGAACTAGGACTTAACAGAGAAACAAACAAAAAAAAAATCCAGCGTGGGGTTGGAGAAGATAAAGAGGGGTTTATGAAGAGGCTACAAAATAAACCCGCCAGGCCATTAAAAAAAAAATGCCCAATGGGTCAGGAAAAGTGAAATAAATTGAATTGAAAAATCAATTCAATGGTCCAAATCGAATCGAAATTTTTTTCTTTGAATCGGGCATCACTATTCCTGAGGCAGTTGGGTTACTGCCAAAGCATAGCATCATGTCAAGCCAATACATTTGTTTTCTCTATATTGCTTCTGTTGGTTGGAAAACAATGTGTCAGACCCCTACTTTTGGTTTGTTCTTGTTCTCTATGTAGGAACCCTTTTGGGTTCTTTTTTTATCACCCAAACTCCCTTCCACTTGCATGTTATAGCAGCTACTTGCATCCTTGTGGGATCGCACATATGGTATTGGTCTCTCCCCGACTTCCAACCCTCATGTAATGTATTTTCTAATGGTGTGACTTAGATTGCAGTTTACAATCCAAAAACCAAAGCGAACATATAGCAAAGGAAAAAGCAGGGGAAGGACTGTACGCATCAACCTGAGATAAAAACGAGTTACTTAAATCCAGTCATCAAGGAAAGACTGATTATCATATATATTCTATGTTTCAATAGATGATTTGTATTCAATAAAGTCACTTTTATCTCAGGTTGATATGGACAGTCCTTTCCCCCACTTTCTTAGATTGTAGTTTCACATTTGTGAGCAAAACCTTATGAAAAAAAGAATTTCCTCTTTGTGGTACAGTCTCACACATATCATGAGCAAGAATCTTCAGCGGACTTTTTAATACATTTTCACCAATGAGTCATGTAGATTTGTTTTTAGTAAGCAGTAAGCTAACTGTACAACTTTAGCTTAGAAAGTGCAAAATATTGCATCCCTTATAGGTGTGACTTATTGTAATAAAAACAATTTTGCATAGTTTAACCATTACATTACATTACATTAGTGATTTCTATTCCGCCTGTGCCTTGCGGTTCTAAGCGGATTACAAAATTAGAAGAAATTTGGACATTTCCAGGAAGTTTACATATCAAGTACATATCAAGTTTACATATCAAGTAAGAATAACAACACATTCAGATTATAGAAGATTATTACATAACGTTGAGGGAAGAAATATTCTGGTTACAGATGGAGGTTGCCTATTTAGGTTTCTGAATATATATTGGGGATATGGTTTGAAGAATTGGCTAGGAGATACTATAGGGGTGGTATTCATGAAGGAATATGCATGTGCGAGTAGGATGGAGGTTAGAATGATGGGAGGTGTTTTTTGCATAGAAGAGTTCTGATTTCTTTTCGGAACACTTTAATGTCTGTTGTTTTGGTCAGCAGTTTGGAGACGGTAGGGTCAATTTTCGCTGCCTGTGTCGCCAGAAGGTTGTCGTAAAGTTTCTTGTGTCGAGCACCATTGAGAGGTGGGTGTATGAATAGGTTTTGAGTTATCCTTGTTCTGTGTGTGAGGTTGCGGTATAGACGGTTGTTAAGGTAACTTGGTGCATCTCCATGGGTTACTTTGAATAGTAGACAGTAGAATTTGAATTGGGTTCTTGCTTTTATCGGTAGCCAGTGAGAGTCTAAGTATGCATTGGTGATGTGGTCAAATTTGCTAAGCGAGTAGATGAGTCTGAGGGCTGTGTTCTGAACGGTCTGTAGTTGTTTTATCATGTTGTTTGGGCATGGTAGGTAGAGGCTGTTGCAGTAGTCTACAGTACTAAGCACAAGGGATTGGACAATGTTTCTGTATTGATCTTTGTTAAAGAATTTTCTTATTTTTCTTAAGTTTCGCATGGTGAAGAAAGCTTTTTGGATGATTTTGTGGAAAAGCAAAGGGGCCATTTGCCACAAAAATATGTTCACAGTGGTTCGTTTGTTACATTTTGCCTCAGGAAAAAACTGTACAGTATTTTAAGAAACTTCTCTTTTCTGAGGATTGTTTCCTTTCTGTAATGAATATATATTTTTTTTCCTTTTCAGGTAGAACACCAGTATTCACACAAATTTACCGTGACAGTATTAAGGGCAGTCAATGTCACCAAAGGAGCATTTGGGGATATGCGTGAGTAGCCATTAATTTACTTTTTATTTATTAATTTAAAATTATTTATAACCCGCCTATCCCAAAATCTAGGCGGGGAACAATAATTGCATACAGAATCGCACAAAAAATACAAACAAATACATCTTAACAAGAAAAAACCCAGCATAAAAAAAAAAGAACCGCACATCCTCAAACTGTCACATGGCTTGCACAAAAGAAGCGCTCAAACACAGATTTTACCCCCTTTCTGAAATGCCAAAGTAAATTCAATTGTCGCAACGACAGAAGCAAGGCATTCCACAGCCTCTTCCTTCAAAATCAACGATTTATTCTGATAAGTGAATTGTAAATTTGATCTTAAAATTTTTCGTCTTGTTCAAGGGAGTGGAGAAAATATGCCTTTCACAAAGCCTTTGTGTGGAAATGTGATCCCTAGTGGTCGTTCTGGGGAACTACCGCTAGGCTTTGCTGATGCCATTTTGAACCTAGTGTCAGGGCAGGGGATTGCTTCTGCTGGACTTCACTAGGCCCCTTTAAGAAGCAGCTCAGGAGTAATGGTCTGCAATTTTGCGGCACGGGCAGTGACAAAAAGCTGCCTACATGGTTACTCACAAGCCGCATTATGCGTATTTCACAGTGGTCAGTAACTTGAACATGAACCAGAATATGACTTAAAAGAAAATGGTGAAAGTTTGGAAGTATCAGTCTACAGCAGTGGTCTCAAACTCGCGGCCCGGGGGCCACATGCGGCCCGCCAGGTACTGTTTTGAGGCCCTCAGTATGTCTATCATAATCACAAAAGTAAAATAAAACAATTTCTTGATCATGTCTCTTTAGCTATAAATGACAATATTATTATTAAGACTTAGCCAAAAGGAAGATTTATAAACTATAAAGAGTTTTACCTCATGCAAAATTGTCATTTCTTTCATAAGACATTAACTATTTTTTCTGAGGCCCTCCAAGTACCGACAAATCCAAAATTTGGCCCTGCAAAGGCTTTGAGTTGGAGACCACTGGCTAAACTATAACCATGACATCCTGTTTGTCTTTGGGAAGCAGAGCTGAGATAGTGATGTCATAATGCCTCATTCCACCAATAAGAGCCAGCCTCATCAGTGATGTCACAATGGCTATAACAGTTTCTTGATCATATGTCTCTTTAGCTATAAATGACAATATTATTATTAAGACTTAGCCAAAAGGAAAGATTTATAAAATTGTCATTTCTTTAATAAGACATTAACTATTTTTTTCTGTGGCCCTCCAAGGACCTACAAAACAAGAATGTGGCCCTGCAAAGGCTTTGAGTTGGAGACCACTGGCTAAAGTATAACCATGACATCCTGTTTGTCTTTGGGAAGCAGAACTGAGATTGTGATGTCATAATGCCTCATTCCACCAATAAGAGCCAGCCTCATCAGTGATGTCACAATGGAATGATAACAGTTTCTTGATCATATGTCTCTTTAGCTATAAATGACAATATTATTATTAAGACTTAGCCAAAAGGAAGATTTATAAACTAGAAAGAGTTTTACCTCATTTCTTTCATAAGACATTAACTATTTTTTCTGAGGCCCTCCAAGTACCGACAAATCCAAAATTTGGCCCTGCAAAGGCTTTGAGTTGGAGACCACTGGCTAAACTATAACCATGACATCCTGTTTGTCTTTGGGAAGCAGAGCTGAGATAGTGATGTCATAATGCCTCATTCCACCAATAAGAGCCAGCCTCATCAGTGATGTCACAATGGCTATAACAGTTTCTTGATCATATGTCTCTTTAGCTATAAATGACAATATTATTATTAAGACTTAGCCAAAAGGAAAGATTTATAAAATTGTCATTTCTTTAATAAGACATTAACTATTTTTTTCTGTGGCCCTCCAAGGACCTACAAAACAAGAATGTGGCCCTGCAAAGGCTTTGAGTTGGAGACCACTGGCTAAAGTATAACCATGACATCCTGTTTGTCTTTGGGAAGCAGAGCTGAGATAGTGATGTCATCATGCCTCATTCCACCAATAAGAGCCAGCCTCATCAGTGATGTCACAATGGAATGATAACAGTTTCTTGATCATATGTCTCTGGCTATAAATGATAATATTATTATTAAGACTTAGCCAAAAGGAAGATTTATAAACTAGAAAGAGTTTTACCTCATTTCTTTCATAAGACATTAATTATTTTTTTCTGAGGCCCTCCAAGTACCGACAAATCCAAAATTTGGCCCTGCAAAGGCTTTGAGTTGGAGACCACTGGCTAAACTATAACCATGACATCCTGTTTGTCTTTGGGAAGCAGAGCTGAGATAGTGATGTCATAATGCCTCATTCCACCAATAAGAGCCAGCCTCATCAGTGATGTCACAATGGCTATAACAGTTTCTTGATCATATGTCTCTTTAGCTATAAATGACAATATTATTATTAAGACTTAGCCAAAAGGAAAGATTTATAAAATTGTCATTTCTTTAATAAGACATTAACTATTTTTTTCTGTGGCCCTCCAAGGACCTACAAAACAAGAATGTGGCCCTGCAAAGGCTTTGAGTTGGAGACCACTGGCTAAACTATAACCATGACATCCTGTTTGTCTTTGGGAAGCAGAGCTGAGATAGTGATGTCATAATGCCTCATTCCACCAATAAGAGCCAGCCTCATCAGTGATGTCACAATGGCTATAACAGTTTCTTGATCATATGTCTCTTTAGCTATAAATGACAATATTATTATTAAGACTTAGCCAAAAGGAAAGATTTATAAAATTGTCATTTCTTTAATAAGACATTAACTATTTTTTTCTGTGGCCCTCCAAGGACCTACAAAACAAGAATGTGGCCCTGCAAAGGCTTTGAGTTGGAGACCACTGGCTAAAGTATAACCATGACATCCTGTTTGTCTTTGGGAAGCAGAGCTGAGATAGTGATGTCATCATGCCTCATTCCACCAATAAGAGCCAGCCTCATCAGTGATGTCACAATGGAATGATAACAGTTTCTTGATCATATGTCTCTGGCTATAAATGATAATATTATTATTAAGACTTAGCCAAAAGGAAGATTTATAAACTAGAAAGAGTTTTACCTCATTTCTTTCATAAGACATTAATTATTTTTTTCTGAGGCCCTCCAAGTACCGACAAATCCAAAATTTGGCCCTGCAAAGGCTTTGAGTTGGAGACCACTGGCTAAACTATAACCATGACATCCTGTTTGTCTTTGGGAAGCAGAGCTGAGATAGTGATGTCATAATGCCTCATTCCACCAATAAGAGCCAGCCTCATCAGTGATGTCACAATGGCTATAACAGTTTCTTGATCATATGTCTCTTTAGCTATAAATGACAATATTATTATTAAGACTTAGCCAAAAGGAAAGATTTATAAAATTGTCATTTCTTTAATAAGACATTAACTATTTTTTTCTGTGGCCCTCCAAGGACCTACAAAACAAGAATGTGGCCCTGCAAAGGCTTTGAGTTGGAGACCACTGGCTAAACTATAACCATGACATCCTGTTTGTCTTTGGGAAGCAGAGCTGAGATAGTGATGTCATAATGCCTCATTCCACCAATAAGAGCCAGCCTCATCAGTGATGTCACAATGGCTATAACAGTTTCTTGATCATATGTCTCTTTAGCTATAAATGACAATATTATTATTAAGACTTAGCCAAAAGGAAAGATTTATAAAATTGTCATTTCTTTAATAAGACATTAACTATTTTTTTCTGTGGCCCTCCAAGGACCTACAAAACAAGAATGTGGCCCTGCAAAGGCTTTGAGTTGGAGACCACTGGCTAAACTATAACCATGACATCCTGTTTGTCTTTGGGAAGCAGAACTGAGATTGTGATGTCATAATGCCTCATTCCACCAATAAGAGCCAGCCTCATCAGTGATGTCACAATGGAATGATAACAGTTTCTTGATCATATGTCTCTTTAGCTATAAATGACAATATTATTATTAAGACTTAGCCAAAAGGAAGATTTATAAACTAGAAAGAGTTTTACCTCATTTCTTTCATAAGACATTAACTATTTTTTCTGAGGCCCTCCAAGTACCGACAAATCCAAAATTTGGCCCTGCAAAGGCTTTGAGTTGGAGACCACTGGCTAAACTATAACCATGACATCCTGTTTGTCTTTGGGAAGCAGAGCTGAGATAGTGATGTCATCATGCCTCATTCCACCAATAAGAGCCAGCCTCATCAGTGATGTCACAATGGAATGATAACAGTTTCTTGATCATATGTCTCTGGCTATAAATGATAATATTATTATTAAGACTTAGCCAAAAGGAAGATTTATAAACTAGAAAGAGTTTTACCTCATTTCTTTCATAAGACATTAATTATTTTTTTCTGAGGCCCTCCAAGTACCGACAAATCCAAAATTTGGCCCTGCATAGGCTTTGAGTTGGAGACCACTGGCTAAACTATAACCATGACATCCTGTTTGTCTTTGGGAAGCAGAGCTGAGATAGTGATGTCATAATGCCTCATTCCACCAATAAGAGCCAGCCTCATCAGTGATGTCACAATGGCTATAACAGTTTCTTGATCATATGTCTCTTTAGCTATAAATGATAATATTATTATTAAGACTTAGCCAAAAGGAAGATTTATAAACTAGAAAGAGTTTTACCTCATTTCTTTCATAAGACATTAATTATTTTTTTTCTGAGGCCCTCCAAGTACCGACAAATCCAAAATTTGGCCCTGCATAGGCTTTGAGTTGGAGACCACTGGCTAAACTATAACCATGACATCCTGTTTGTCTTTGGGAAGCAGAGCTGAGATAGTGATGTCATCATGCCTCATTCCACCAATAAGAGCCAGCCTCATCAGTGATGTCACAATGGAATGATAACAGTTTCTTGATCATATGTCTCTGGCTATAAATGATAATATTATTATTAAGACTTAGCCAAAAGGAAGATTTATAAACTAGAAAGAGTTTTACCTCATTTCTTTCATAAGACATTAATTATTTTTTTCTGAGGCCCTCCAAGTACCGACAAATCCAAAATTTGGCCCTGCAAAGGCTTTGAGTTGGAGACCACTGGCTAAACTATAACCATGACATCCTGTTTGTCTTTGGGAAGCAGAGCTGAGATAGTGATGTCATAATGCCTCATTCCACCAATAAGAGCCAGCCTCATCAGTGATGTCACAATGGCTATAACAGTTTCTTGATCATATGTCTCTTTAGCTATAAATGACAATATTATTATTAAGACTTAGCCAAAAGGAAAGATTTATAAAATTGTCATTTCTTTAATAAGACATTAACTATTTTTTTCTGTGGCCCTCCAAGGACCTACAAAACAAGAATGTGGCCCTGCAAAGGCTTTGAGTTGGAGACCACTGGCTAAACTATAACCATGACATCCTGTTTGTCTTTGGGAAGCAGAGCTGAGATAGTGATGTCATAATGCCTCATTCCACCAATAAGAGCCAGCCTCATCAGTGATGTCACAATGGCTATAACAGTTTCTTGATCATATGTCTCTTTAGCTATAAATGACAATATTATTATTAAGACTTAGCCAAAAGGAAAGATTTATAAAATTGTCATTTCTTTAATAAGACATTAACTATTTTTTTCTGTGGCCCTCCAAGGACCTACAAAACAAGAATGTGGCCCTGCAAAGGCTTTGAGTTGGAGACCACTGGCTAAAGTATAACCATGACATCCTGTTTGTCTTTGGGAAGCAGAGCTGAGATAGTGATGTCATCATGCCTCATTCCACCAATAAGAGCCAGCCTCATCAGTGATGTCACAATGGAATGATAACAGTTTCTTGATCATATGTCTCTGGCTATAAATGATAATATTATTATTAAGACTTAGCCAAAAGGAAGATTTATAAACTAGAAAGAGTTTTACCTCATTTCTTTCATAAGACATTAATTATTTTTTTCTGAGGCCCTCCAAGTACCGACAAATCCAAAATTTGGCCCTGCAAAGGCTTTGAGTTGGAGACCACTGGCTAAACTATAACCATGACATCCTGTTTGTCTTTGGGAAGCAGAGCTGAGATAGTGATGTCATAATGCCTCATTCCACCAATAAGAGCCAGCCTCATCAGTGATGTCACAATGGCTATAACAGTTTCTTGATCATATGTCTCTTTAGCTATAAATGACAATATTATTATTAAGACTTAGCCAAAAGGAAAGATTTATAAAATTGTCATTTCTTTAATAAGACATTAACTATTTTTTTCTGTGGCCCTCCAAGGACCTACAAAACAAGAATGTGGCCCTGCAAAGGCTTTGAGTTGGAGACCACTGGCTAAACTATAACCATGACATCCTGTTTGTCTTTGGGAAGCAGAGCTGAGATAGTGATGTCATAATGCCTCATTCCACCAATAAGAGCCAGCCTCATCAGTGATGTCACAATGGCTATAACAGTTTCTTGATCATATGTCTCTTTAGCTATAAATGACAATATTATTATTAAGACTTAGCCAAAAGGAAAGATTTATAAAATTGTCATTTCTTTAATAAGACATTAACTATTTTTTTTCTGTGGCCCTCCAAGGACCTACAAAACAAGAATGTGGCCCTGCAAAGGCTTTGAGTTGGAGACCACTGGCTAAACTATAACCATGACATCCTGTTTGTCTTTGGGAAGCAGAACTGAGATTGTGATGTCATAATGCCTCATTCCACCAATAAGAGCCAGCCTCATCAGTGATGTCACAATGGAATGATAACAGTTTCTTGATCATATGTCTCTTTAGCTATAAATGACAATATTATTATTAAGACTTAGCCAAAAGGAAGATTTATAAACTAGAAAGAGTTTTACCTCATTTCTTTCATAAGACATTAACTATTTTTTCTGAGGCCCTCCAAGTACCGACAAATCCAAAATTTGGCCCTGCAAAGGCTTTGAGTTGGAGACCACTGGCTAAACTATAACCATGACATCCTGTTTGTCTTTGGGAAGCAGAGCTGAGATAGTGATGTCATCATGCCTCATTCCACCAATAAGAGCCAGCCTCATCAGTGATGTCACAATGGAATGATAACAGTTTCTTGATCATATGTCTCTGGCTATAAATGATAATATTATTATTAAGACTTAGCCAAAAGGAAGATTTATAAACTAGAAAGAGTTTTACCTCATTTCTTTCATAAGACATTAATTATTTTTTTCTGAGGCCCTCCAAGTACCGACAAATCCAAAATTTGGCCCTGCATAGGCTTTGAGTTGGAGACCACTGGCTAAACTATAACCATGACATCCTGTTTGTCTTTGGGAAGCAGAGCTGAGATAGTGATGTCATAATGCCTCATTCCACCAATAAGAGCCAGCCTCATCAGTGATGTCACAATGGCTATAACAGTTTCTTGATCATATGTCTCTTTAGCTATAAATGATAATATTATTATTAAGACTTAGCCAAAAGGAAGATTTATAAACTAGAAAGAGTTTTACCTCATTTCTTTCATAAGACATTAATTATTTTTTTCTGAGGCCCTCCAAGTACCGACAAATCCAAAATTTGGCCCTGCATAGGCTTTGAGTTGGAGACCACTGGCTAAACTATAACCATGACATCCTGTTTGTCTTTGGGAAGCAGAGCTGAGATAGTGATGTCATAATGCCTCATTCCACCAATAAGAGCCAGCCTCATCAGTGATGTCACAATGGCTATAACAGTTTCTTGATCATATGTCTCTTTAGCTATAAATGATAATATTATTATTAAGACTTAGCCAAAAGGAAGATTTATAAACTAGAAAGAGTTTTACCTCATTTCTTTCATAAGACATTAATTATTTTTTTCTGAGGCCCTCCAAGTACCGACAAATCCAAAATTTGGCCCTGCAAAGGCTTTGAGTTGGAGACCACTGGCTAAACTATAACCATGACATCCTGTTTGTCTTTGGGAAGCAGAGCTGAGATAGTGATGTCATCATGCCTCATTCCACCAATAAGAGCCAGCCTCATCAGTGATGTCACAATGGAATGATAACAGTTTCTTGATCATATGTCTCTGGCTATAAATGATAATATTATTATTAAGACTTAGCCAAAAGGAAGATTTATAAACTAGAAAGAGTTTTACCTCATTTCTTTCATAAGACATTAATTATTTTTTTCTGAGGCCCTCCAAGTACCGACAAATCCAAAATTTGGCCCTGCAAAGGCTTTGAGTTGGAGACCACTGGCTAAACTATAACCATGACATCCTGTTTGTCTTTGGGAAGCAGAGCTGAGATAGTGATGTCATAATGCCTCATTCCACCAATAAGAGCCAGCCTCATCAGTGATGTCACAATGGCTATAACAGTTTCTTGATCATATGTCTCTTTAGCTATAAATGACAATATTATTATTAAGACTTAGCCAAAAGGAAAGATTTATAAAATTGTCATTTCTTTAATAAGACATTAACTATTTTTTTCTGTGGCCCTCCAAGGACCTACAAAACAAGAATGTGGCCCTGCAAAGGCTTTGAGTTGGAGACCACTGGCTAAACTATAACCATGACATCCTGTTTGTCTTTGGGAAGCAGAGCTGAGATAGTGATGTCATAATGCCTCATTCCACCAATAAGAGCCAGCCTCATCAGTGATGTCACAATGGCTATAACAGTTTCTTGATCATATGTCTCTTTAGCTATAAATGACAATATTATTATTAAGACTTAGCCAAAAGGAAAGATTTATAAAATTGTCATTTCTTTAATAAGACATTAACTATTTTTTTCTGTGGCCCTCCAAGGACCTACAAAACAAGAATGTGGCCCTGCAAAGGCTTTGAGTTGGAGACCACTGGCTAAACTATAACCATGACATCCTGTTTGTCTTTGGGAAGCAGAACTGAGATTGTGATGTCATAATGCCTCATTCCACCAATAAGAGCCAGCCTCATCAGTGATGTCACAATGGAATGATAACAGTTTCTTGATCATATGTCTCTTTAGCTATAAATGACAATATTATTATTAAGACTTAGCCAAAAGGAAGATTTATAAACTAGAAAGAGTTTTACCTCATTTCTTTCATAAGACATTAACTATTTTTTCTGAGGCCCTCCAAGTACCGACAAATCCAAAATTTGGCCCTGCAAAGGCTTTGAGTTGGAGACCACTGGCTAAACTATAACCATGACATCCTGTTTGTCTTTGGGAAGCAGAGCTGAGATAGTGATGTCATCATGCCTCATTCCACCAATAAGAGCCAGCCTCATCAGTGATGTCACAATGGAATGATAACAGTTTCTTGATCATATGTCTCTGGCTATAAATGATAATATTATTATTAAGACTTAGCCAAAAGGAAGATTTATAAACTAGAAAGAGTTTTACCTCATTTCTTTCATAAGACATTAATTATTTTTTTCTGAGGCCCTCCAAGTACCGACAAATCCAAAATTTGGCCCTGCATAGGCTTTGAGTTGGAGACCACTGGCTAAACTATAACCATGACATCCTGTTTGTCTTTGGGAAGCAGAGCTGAGATAGTGATGTCATAATGCCTCATTCCACCAATAAGAGCCAGCCTCATCAGTGATGTCACAATGGCTATAACAGTTTCTTGATCATATGTCTCTTTAGCTATAAATGATAATATTATTATTAAGACTTAGCCAAAAGGAAGATTTATAAACTAGAAAGAGTTTTACCTCATTTCTTTCATAAGACATTAATTATTTTTTTCTGAGGCCCTCCAAGTACCGACAAATCCAAAATTTGGCCCTGCATAGGCTTTGAGTTGGAGACCACTGGCTAAACTATAACCATGACATCCTGTTTGTCTTTGGGAAGCAGAGCTGAGATAGTGATGTCATAATGCCTCATTCCACCAATAAGAGCCAGCCTCATCAGTGATGTCACAATGGCTATAACAGTTTCTTGATCATATGTCTCTTTAGCTATAAATGATAATATTATTATTAAGACTTAGCCAAAAGGAAGATTTATAAACTAGAAAGAGTTTTACCTCATTTCTTTCATAAGACATTAATTATTTTTTTCTGAGGCCCTCCAAGTACCGACAAATCCAAAATTTGGCCCTGCATAGGCTTTGAGTTGGAGACCACTGGCTAAACTATAACCATGACATCCTGTTTTTCTTTGGGAAGCAGAGCTGAGATAGTGATGTCATAATGCCTCATTCCACCAATAAGAGCCAGCCTCATCAGTGATGTCACAATGGCTATAACAGTTTCTTGATCATATGTCTCTTTAGCTATAAATGATAATATTATTATTAAGACTTAGCCAAAAGGAAAGATTTATAAAATTGTCATTTCTTTAATAAGACATTAACTATTTTTTTCTGTGGCCCTCCAAGGACCTACAAAACAAGAATGTGGCCCTGCAAAGGCTTTGAGTTGGAGACCACTGGCTAAACTATAACCATGACATCCTGTTTGTCTTTGGGAAGCAGAGCTGAGATAGTGATGTCATAATGCCTCATTCCACCAATAAGAGCCAGCCTCATCAGTGATGTCACAATGGCTATAACAGTTTCTTGATCATATGTCTCTTTAGCTATAAATGATAATATTATTATTAAGACTTAGCCAAAAGGAAGATTTATAAACTAGAAAGAGTTTTACCTCATTTCTTTCATAAGACATTAATTATTTTTTTCTGAGGCCCTCCAAGTACCGACAAATCCAAAATTTGGCCCTGCATAGGCTTTGAGTTGGAGACCACTGGCTAAACTATAACCATGACATCCTGTTTTTCTTTGGGAAGCAGAGCTGAGATAGTGATGTCATAATGCCTCATTCCACCAATAAGAGCCAGCCTCATCAGTGATGTCACAATGGCTATAACAGTTTCTTGATCATATGTCTCTTTAGCTATAAATGATAATATTATTATTAAGACTTAGCCAAAAGGAAGATTTATAAACTAGAAAGAGTTTTACCTCATTTCTTTCATAAGACATTAATTATTTTTTTCTGAGGCCCTCCAAGTACCGACAAATCCAAAATTTGGCCCTGCAAAGGCTTTGAGTTGGAGACCACTGGCTAAACTATAACCATGACATCCTGTTTGTCTTTGGGAAGCAGAGCTGAGATAGTGATGTCATCATGCCTCATTCCACCAATAAGAGCCAGCCTCATCAGTGATGTCACAATGGAATGATAACAGTTTCTTGATCATATGTCTCTGGCTATAAATGATAATATTATTATTAAGACTTAGCCAAAAGGAAGATTTATAAACTAGAAAGAGTTTTACCTCATTTCTTTCATAAGACATTAATTATTTTTTTCTGAGGCCCTCCAAGTACCGACAAATCCAAAATTTGGCCCTGCAAAGGCTTTGAGTTGGAGACCACTGGTCTACAGTATGATATTTAACAGAATATGATGAATGTTTTGGAAACTAAAGGAATAATAACTAATGTGCATTAACAAAATAACACTCAATTTTTGTTTCTTTTGGTGCATTAAATAGTAAAATTGTGTGCTATTTTACCATAACATACATTAGTTTAATGTACTGTGGGCTATATAATAATGAGATGCAAATTTATGTAAAGCACCTTGTAGTATAAACTGCTTTAATCCAGCAAAACTAAAGCTGGTGTAATATTTCCTGCTCTGGAACATCAGCGTGCTAACCCTTGGCCCAGTGCTTCCAAGCACCAGCTTGTAGGGGCTCCTGTGGTAATCTAAGTCAGTGTTCTTCAACCGCTGGTCCGTGGACTGATGCCGGTCCGCAGGGCAGGCACGTGCATCGGGCCCCAGCCGCCGGTCCACGGTGCTATTGATGCGATATTGTCTTCAGGCCGGCTCCCTCTTCCTCAGTGCTGCAGTGCACAAAGCAGTGGGCAGAGGCTCCTACGCGCGTCCTGCGCCTGAACCAGAAGCCTTCTCTCTGACGTTTTTGGTCCTGTATTTTCATGGGTTTAACTCTGATCTGGTACGAATGAATATTGAGCAGCATACAGTGTGCTTTGTGTAGTTTAATTTTGTGGCTAACCGTTATGTGTTGTTAATACGATTATGTTGTGTGTATACAGTACTCCCCCGATATTCGCGGGGGTTCCGTTCCAGGAACCCCCGCGAATCTTGAAAAACCACGAATACGGTTTTTCATGGGGGAGACTGAAGAGGGCAGCGGGAGAGCAGCCAGAGCGCCGCAAGTGCAGGAAGTCACTCGCGGTATGCTCCGACCGCCTCTTCCTGCACTAAGTTGGACCTTACCCAATCAGGAGCTGTGTGTCAAAGCAGCTCCTGATTGGATAAGGCCCGGCTTAGTGCAGGGAAGAGGCGGTCGTAGCATACCGCGAGCGATTTCCTGCACTCGCGGCGCTCCGGCTCCTCTCTCCTGCCTCTCCCGCTGCCCTCTTCTTGTCGGCGGTTCGCGGTTGGAAAATACCGAGAATGACCGGGACCGCGAACCGCCGACTGCGAACAGCCGGGGGAACACTGTATGTAAAAAATGAATGAAAAAATGGTGTTACAATTAGTACTGTTATGGGGACGGGCTCTGGGGCGGAGATAGGGTGGAGATGGGCGGGGTCTGGCCCATGACTTAGCCCAGTGTTCTTCAACCGCCGGTCTGGGGACCGGTGCCGGTCCACAAAATAATTATTTTATTTCCACCGGTCCATAGGTGTCATGAGGTTGAAGAACACTGGTCTAAGCCACAGTTTAATAATTTCCCTCCTAATTGGACGTGGGAGCCCTGCTACATTCAAAGATTCAATTAATCTAAAAACAAAATAAAGGAGTAGAAAATAGCTTCCAAAGTGCATGACTTATCCTTTCACTAAACACTACCTTACTTAAATGCATATTTGTTCCATGCTTAGAACGTACAGCATAAAGACAACATTCACTGCTGATCCTTTGCCTGCACTTTTCTAGAACAATCCACTTGTCACTTGGCTCCCATAATTGGTTATTGTCCCTCACTTGTGCTTGTTGGTGGTGTGGGATACAGGTATTGATGTAACTGGGAAGATCAACCTCATTATCACTTTACCGCTTTGCTTTTTATTCCAGTTGACACCCCAGACCCCTATGTAGAGCTTTTCATTTCATCGGCCATAGACGGCAGAAAGAAAACAAAATATTTCAACAATATCATAAATCCAGTGTGGAATGAGACTTTCGAGTTTATTTTGGACCCCAATCAGGAGAACGTATTGGAGGTAAATTGTGCTTATTTAGGTTATTTAATATGTGGCCTGAAGTCTTAATCTTCAGGGCAGGATCAACCCTCTGTTTGGCCTAAGGCAAGTAAACCCATTGGGTTCCCCATTGTAATATAAATAAAAACTCACAAAAAACGTGGGGTCCATAAGGTTCTGTTTCCAGAGGAAAACTGGGAGAGAAAGAAGCAGCAGGGGAAGAAATGCCGTTTGCTAGCTTGATGAAGATGTGCAAGGTGTGCAGAAAATAGAGGAGCCTCTGTAGGTGGCAGTACCAACAGCTGATTTACCATAGCAAAAACCTGCCTTGGGAGCCACTGAATTAGTATATTTGAAAGGACCCCTCCTAAATGTTGGAGGCTTGAACAAATGCCTTAATCCTGCCCTGCTCATCTTACCTACAAGGTATGAAGTACCAGGTGGATTCAGACCAATCAAATAAAATCCAGGCCAGTCTAGGTCTCTTGGTAGTACCCAGATCTTAATGGAAAATCCTTTCCTCATTCTTGCCTAGCTAATCAATGTTATTTAATTTGTTTTTTTTTCTTTAATTAGTATGACTATAATTCATACCTTAACTACAGTTATTTTTACTTTTCTATTATATTCAAGCAAGTACGGTATATGTTACATCCATTTGATAGTCTGATTTAAATAATGTATTACATAATCATTGTAATCCATCCAAGTACCAAGAAATGCAGATCCCAAAATATTTCTCATCATTTTGGATGCCACAGGCTTGATCAAAAAGGACCTCCAGGTGCACCTGGATAAGTTGCCTATACACGTTACATAAGAACTGGGTCAGACCAGCAGTCCGCTCATGTAGCGGCTGTCTGGTTAAAGACCAGTGCCCTAACTGAGACTGAGACTAGCCCTATCAGCGTACGTCCTTGTTCAGCAGGAACTTGTCTAACTTTGTCTTGAACCCCTGAATGGTGTTTTCCCCTATAACAGCCTCCGGAAGAGCGTTCCAGATTTCTACCACTCTCTGGGTGAAGAAGAACTTCCTTACGTTTGTACAGAATCTATCCCCTTTTAACTTTAGAGAGTGCCCTCTCGTTCTCCCTACCTTGGAGAGGTAAAGCACCTCTTTATCTGCCCCTGGAGGGTGTTTCCCCTATAACAGCCTCTGGAAGAGCGTTCCAGCTCTCTACCACTCTCTGGGTGAAGAAGAACTTCCTTACGTTTGTACAGAATCTATCCCCTTTTAACTTTAGAGAGTGCCCTCTCGTTCTCCCTACCTTGGAGAGGTAAAGCACCTCTTTATCTGCCCCTGGAGGGTGTTTCCCCTATAACAGCCTCTGGAAGAGCATTCCAGTTTTCTACCACTCTCTGGGTGAAGAAGAACTTCCTTACGTTTGTACGGAATCTATCCCCTTTCAACTTTAGAGAGTGCCCTCTCGTTTTCCCTACCTTGGAGAGGGTGAACAACCTGTCCTTATCTACTAAGTCTATCCCCTTCAGTACGTTGAATGTTTCGATCATGTCCCCTCTCAATCTCCTTTGTTCGAGGTAGAAGAAGCCCAGTTTCTCTCATTTTTTTGCTGTATGGCAGCTCCTCCAACCCCTTTGTACTCCAGAAAGAAGCTCTCTTTATGGCACAGTGCAAGTACTATGGCAAGCATTGGCAGTAAATATGAGAAATTGAAATCATACGCCACATAACTTGGTTTAGGAGTGTGTTTCATTCCTGTAATGGCATGTGCAAAGCTAACCCTTTGGGAGAAATTGTCCTGATATAATCTAATGTAGAGGATTGAAAATTAATAGATGGACTCTTGAAGTTAAAAAGGATATTATGTATTGCTATTACTGTGCTATAAACCCTGTACTTTTAATGCAGAAGGTACACATCAGAGAATGGAGGAAAGAGAAACTATATCAAAGGACAAGCTTTAAAAGGCAACGGATGCCAATCTAAGATCCTTGACTGGACAAATTTAAAAAAGGGTTTCTCTTGAAACAGCTGAATGATGCCACAGAAAGATAAATAGAGAGGGAGAATGGAGATTTAACAAGGCGTGCAGGAGGAGAGGTGCCACAGCAAGCACAGCATTTGAAGGCAGCAATGGGAAAATCTTCTGTGATAAATGAGATGGGAATAGAGAGAGTTCTGGAAATGCAAGATAAGCGAAGGACAGATACAGAAGTCAACTGAAGAAGAATAAGAATTGCAGAAGGACCCAGAAGTGGAGGAATTAGCAATTGAGCTGCTGGCTTAGATAGATAAATAGGCTGGGATAGAGAAAGGTTACCCACGTTGAATTTAACACATAAAGAGTATGATAAATCAAATGAATATGGCCAGAATCTGAATAAGAACATAAGAATTGCCGCTGCTGGGTCAGACCAGTGGTCCATCTCACATGGCGGCCCTTAGGTCAAAGACCAGTGCCCTATTCGAGTCTAGCCTTACTTGTGTATGTTCTGTTCCAGTAAGAACTTATCCAACCTTGTCTTGAATCCCTGAAGGGTTGTTTACCCTATAACAGCCTCCGGAAGAGCATTCCAGACCTCCACCATTCTCTGGGTGAAGAAGAACTTCCTTACGTTTGTACGAAATATATTCCTTCTAACTTTAGCGAGTGCCCTCTTGTTCTCTCTTCAGTATCTTTTATGTTCTGTTCCAGTAAGAACTTATCCAACCTTGTCTTGAATCCCTGAAGGGTGCTTTACCCTATAACAGCCTCCGGAAGAGCATTCCAGACCTCCACCATTCTCTGGGTGAAGAAGAACTTCCTTACGTTTGTACGAAATATATTCCTTCTAACTTTAGCGAGTGCCCTCTTGTTCTCTCTTCAGTATCTTTTATGTTCTGTTCCAGTAAGAACTTATCCAACCTTGTCTTGAATCCCTGAAGGGTTGTTTACCCTCTAACAGCCTCCGGAAGAGCATTCCAGACCTCCACCATTCTCTGGGTGAAGAAGAACTTCCTTACGTTTGTACGAAATATATTCCTTCTAACTTTAGCGAGTGCCCTCTTGTTCTCTCTTCAGTATCTTTTATGTTCTGTTCCAGTAAGAACTTATCCAACCTTGTCTTGAATCCCTGAAGGGTGCTTTACCCTATAACAGCCTCCAGAAGAGCATTCCAGACCTCCACCATTCTCTGGGTGAAGAAGAACTTCCTTACGTTTGTACGAAATATATTCCTTCTAACTTTAGCGAGTGCCCTCTTGTTCTCTCTTCAGTATCTTTTATGTTCTGTTCCAGTAAGAACTTATCCAACCTTGTCTTGAATCCCTGAAGGGTGCTTTACCCTATAACAGCCTCCAGAAGAGCATTCCAGACCTCCACCACTCTCTGGGTGAAGAAAGAACTTCCTTACGTTTGTACGAAATCTTTTCCCTTCTAACTTTAGCGAGTGCCCTCTTGTTCTCTTCATCTTGGAGTCTCTCTTTCTCTACTAAGTCAATTCCCTTCAATATTTTGGAAATTAACCAAAAATGCTACTGTGCGGGCTTATTCTCCATTCAGTTTGAGGCATTCAGCCAGTATCATTTTATTCTACTGGACAGAAGAAGATGGATTGTCTACCAACTAACAAACTTCAGCTTTCAGTGAGATGTTCTTTATTTATATACCTACTTTCTAACAACCAAAGAAGAAAACTCTAGCACAGGTTTGCTCAATAGGGGCCTTATGAAAAAGTCTGAATTTTGTTCATAAGTAAGAGTGGTGTGTGTTTACAGTACTTCTTTGTACATGTTCATATTCCATTTGAAAGTGGCTTTTCCACAGAGTTTGGCATAAAAACCCATATTTGTCATTCTGAGACAGAAGGCACTTTATAGACTAACGGCAAACAAAAGAAAGGGGAAAAATCCACAGGAAAAAGAGATGCAAAGAAACATACATACATATATAAGCAAGTCTGTGTATACAAAGGTTGTAAGCAGGAAAATTGTTGTACAAAGGAGCCAACATGGTCCATGTTTCACACTTGGTCTTCCTCAGGAGTCTAAGTTACTTTAAAAGTACAACACAAAATTCCAAGTAAAACAATCCAACTGAGGGGATTCAGAGTAGAGAATGACACGGTGACAAAATTCATCACCGTCCCTGTCCCCGCGGATAACCGCGGGAAATAATCCCATGTCATTTTCTAGTGTCTATTTCAACCTCGGTCCTTCTACACCAGCATTCTTCAAAGCAAAGTTTGCGGGTCAGTGGTTGTGCCCAATTATACTCTGATTCTTTCCTCTCTCCTTAAAAAATGACATGAAGATGGTTTCCCGCGGTTATCCGCGGGGACGGGAACGGTGATGAAATTTGTCACCGTGTCATTCTCTAATTCAGAGTACTCAAGTACACATTCTGCGGAAATCTCTGGGCTCCTTTTAGGGAATGCTTCAGACAGGCAAATAACACAGCTGGTCCTTAGAGTTCTGGTTTAATATGATAATACTGTAATGCAGGACCTTTGGCTCAGTTTTGGGAGGCTGAGAATTGGGGGCTCAGTTGGTGGAGTTCATCCGCTGTAATAAAACCCTTAGCGCGCATGCGCACTTCAATCGTCGTTGCTCCGTGCTTCCGTGGTGCCGTGTCCCCGCATGCACATTAGAAAGAGCCTGTGTCGGTTTCCATGCGGCGGTTTTCCCAGCGACAGTTGTGTTGGTTTCCCCCAGCAACGGTTATGTTTTGGTTGCTGTTTACAAAATAAGGAGCCTGTGGAGGTGGAGGTTTTCGCGCCGCGGTTTCCCCAGCAGAAAAAAGGAGCCTGCGGTGGGCCCCACCCCAGCTGCCTCAGAAAACAAGCGACACTTCTTAGATAAGCCTGCTTGGGGAAGGGAGCTATTTTGCTTTGTTTTGAGGGAAGGGTGTGTGCTGGGGAGCTGTGAACTATCTATCTTGCATTGGTTTAGGTAAAGGGGTGTGTGCTGGGGAAGGGGCCCAGGGAGCAAACTTGCTTTACTTTGGGGGGAGGGGTTTGATTTGTTTGGAACAGGGAACGATCTTGCTTTGCTTTAGGGAGAGGGGTGTGATTGGTTGGGAACAAGTAGCGATCTTGGAAAGGGGGGAGAAGGGTAACTATTGGATGGGGGGAGGTAAAAGTAAGGGAGAAGGGCTACTGCTGGACAGGGGGGAGCAGGGAAGGGGTGCTGCTGGACAGGGGGGAGAGACAGAAAGAAAGACAGACAGCGGGCAGGAAGAAAGACAGGGGGCCAGGGAGAAAGAAAGAAAGAAATGCCTAAGGCTACACATCTATTCTAGCACCCGTTAATGTAACGGGCTAAAAAACTAGTGACAAATAAAATCTAAAGACAGGGCCAACAGTGAGTTGCAAATAATATTTATACACTGGTCTGAATTTATGGTACATTTAGAAAACTGAGCTTATGGGTAGGCAAAGATCCTTGGACTATAGTTCTAGGCCACCTTTTTTTATCAGAATTAGGCAATAAATATGGATAGGTACGAGCGTGGTTTGAAAAGTTTGGCAAAAAAGCAAGTTAAACAACGTAGTCTCCATCAAGGGCTACACGTGTAGTGTAGCGAGTTTCCAGTTTTTTGTAAGCTATTTTTCCTACGATGTGAAAAAACTGGAAACTCGCTGGATTAAGTCTCGATGGAGACGACGTTGGTTAACTTGCATTTTTTATCAAACTTTTCAAACCACTCTTGTAAATAAGAATTTCCAGTTTTCAACTGAATAAGTTCTTGCTCTTTTTACGCATGATTTAATCTGAAAGCAGCCTGCTGGAAGGGGAGCATCATACACTTCTTGAAGCTACTTTTGTTTTCATTGTTAGATCACTCTAATGGATGCCAATTATGTGATGGATGAATGTCTTGGCACGACAACATTTCAGATATCCACCATGAAAGTGGGCGAAAAGGAGGAGGTTTCGTTTGTCTTCAATAAAGTAAGCACTGACATTGTAAAGAATGAAAGTATGAATGACAACTCAACTTTGAGCTAAAATACTTGCATAGGAGGCCAAAAGAATAATGTCATCTATATCTGTCCATTTTAAAGCTACTATTTCGCTGCCAAAGAAACATGTATATTTGCTACCACATGCAACGTAAATGCTCTAATTTAGAGAATCAAAAACAATAGCCGAGCAGTGAAATTATAAAATATCGTGATTCTATATATTTTTTTGCAGTTTCTTCAGATATGCCTCCTCCAGCCTGTTGTTATTTAAACACGGCTGAATGATTTCTCTCCGGCATATATATATCATCATTGAATCTGCTTTTCTTTAATTATATTTTTTTGAATAAAGTGCTTCTTGTGCTTCATGTGCAAAATAAAGCCTTAAAAACTTTTCCTCAATAATTTTACAGCAATAACTTAGATGCTGAGAAAACCACTTCCATTGTGATTAATCATCTGCGCCGGGAAGGGACTGATCAATATGTTTCGCTCACAGCTTTGTCAAGAACAGCCTCCTCTTCAATCCCGACTCAGTCTTTTGATACTAATTTGAACAATCTAAAGAAATACTTTTTTACGGAAAGGGTGGTAGATGCATGGAACAGTCTCCCAGAAGAGGTGGTGGAGACAGCGACTGTGTCTGAATTCAAAAGGGCCTGGGATAGGCACGTGGGATCACTCAGAGAGAGAAAGAGATAATGGTTACTGCGGATGGGCAGAATAGATGGGCCATTTGGCCTTTATCTGCCATCATGTATCTATGAACAAATCTTTAAGAGGACCCACCAGAACCTCTCGGAGCTCCCTCAATATCCTGGAATGGATCCCGTCCGGTCTCATAGCTTTGTCCACCTTCAGTTTTTCAAGTTGTTCATAAACACTGTCTTCTGTGAACAGTGGGGTATCCACTCCATTCTCAGGTGTAACTTTGCTAACCAATCGCAGTCTTTCTCCCTGTTTTTCTTCTGTGAATACCGAACAGAAGTATTTGTTTGGCACGTTTGCTTTGTCCTCATCACTCTCCACATAGCGGTTCCAAGTTTATTTATAGTTTGATAGATTGACCATCAACAAGTATCTGGTCGGTTTACAGAGTTAAAATTAACAATTTAAAATAATTAAGGGATAAATATAATTATTTATTTATTATAATACTCAATTAATGGTCTCCACACCTCTTTAAATTTCTTATAATAACCTCTCTTGATTGCCAATGTTTTTTCCATTTCATACACCTGACAAACCGAACTCCACCAGAAACAATAATTCAATCCTCTATAGTCTTTCCAGTTATGTGTTATATGTTGGATGGCAACTCCTGTTAAAATCATTAACAGTTTGTTATTATTTGATGAAATTTGACTTTTGGCCCTCATAGACATTCCAAACAAAACTGTGTCATATGATAGGGCCACAGGATTCTCTAACATACAATTTATTATTAAATTAAATTAAATATATGTAGGGGGGAGGAGGGATGGGTGGGTTTTATGACATTATGAGGGGTAATATATGGAAAGGGAGGGAGGGGAGATAGTTTATGGTATAAAATGAATGTAGAGTTTCAAGTGAAGAATGTATAGTATGACTTGAATTATTGTACACTTGTTTGCATAATGTAAAAACGAATAAAGATATTTAAAATAATTAAGGGAAAATTTTTTTAAATTAAATTATTGATAAAAAAGAAAGGGGGGGGGGAGGAAGTAGACTAGACAAAGGCGATTGGGTAATGGTGGAGTTGATACATAAGGTGATTCCATCTTTTTGTCTTTCTCCTTTCACTAATATACCAGAAAAATTTTTTATCTCTCTTTTTTATATGTATATCCACTTGCGCTTTCACCAGACTTATCTCTCTCTTGACTTCTTTCAGTTTCATCCAATATTCCTTCCTCTTGAGTTTTTTTTATATTTCATGAATGCCAATTCCTTTGCCTTTATTTTTTCCGCCACTAGTTTGGAGAACCATATCTGTTTCCTTTTTCTCTTATTTTTATTTATTTTCTACACAAAAAGGTCAGTAGTTCTTTTTATTGCACCTTTCAACTTGGACCACTGTTTTTCCACTTACCTTATGTCTTCCCATCAAATCAGCTCTTTCTTCAGGTACTCTTCCATGCTATTAAAGTCCGTATGTTTGAAATCCAGGACTTTGAGTTTTGTGTGGCCATCTTCCACTTTGGCTGCTAGATTGAACCAAATCCTATGATGATCGCTACTTTCCAGTTGGGCCCCCACTCAAACATTAAAGACACTGTCTCCATTTGTTAGCACCAGATCCAGTATCGCTTTTTCCTTCATGGGTTCCGTCACCATTTGTCTGAGTAGAGCCCCTTGAAAGGCATCCGCAATCTCCCTACTTCTTTCCGATTCAGCAGATGGAACTTTCCAGTCCGTATCCGGCAGGTTGAAATCACCTAGGAACAGCACCTCCCCTTTCTTTCCCAACTTTTTTTTTTTTTTTTTAATCTTTATTCAGTTTTTAATGCCAACAAAAAGTGCAATACAACATACATACAAATAATAATAATCAAATAAGCACTTATAATCAATCAGTATCTATACAAAAGATAAAACTCCCTCCCCCATCCAACATTACCATCAGGAATAATACCAAAACAAAAGATATACCCCTCTCCCACCCCCTTCCCCTGGATGTGTGGTGCTAAAACAACGGAAAATAAAGATAAAGGACAACTATAACAACTCTACAAAAGACGTCAATGAACCCCAAACTAATCTGAATATCTTAGTATGCCCTAGCATGTCAGCATTCATTTTCTCATAGTTATAACTTAAGCATAAGTTCGCCCACCAAAAAGGAAAACTCAGGTGATCCCAATTCTTCCAATTGAGAGTAACCATTTGCATGGCTATCCCGGTCATAATAAGGAAAAGTTCTGCTCACGCGGCAGCCCTTAGGTCAAAGACCAGCGCCCTAACTGAGACTAGCCCTACCTGTGTACGTTCTAGTTCAGCAGGAACTTAGTCTTGAATCCCTGGCATCTACGCTAATTATAGAACTGACATAAGTGTAGACACCTAATGTGGTAGATATGAATAACTTACAGTATGCTATAAATTATTGGCATAATTGACGGCTCTGCCCATCCATGTGTATGCTTCCTTGCAAAGATTGTCAAGTATTTACAGTATAGTACTCAGGCATTATATTGACACATACATGTACCGTACATGTAATCTAAGCATTTATGTGTTCAGTGGGCATGTAAATGTTAGCACCCAGTTTAAAGCATTACATTTAAAGAAACGTAGGAAAATACGTGAAGCAGGTACTGTATATGAATTTGCACTTAAGAATTTCCATACTGGTACATCAAGCCCAGTATCCTGTTTCCAACAGTGGACAACCTAGGTCACAAGTACCTGGCAAGATCTCAGCGAGAAACAGATTTTATGCTGCTTATCCTAGGAATAAGCAGTGGATTTTTCCAAGCCATTTCAATAATGGCTTATGGACTTTAGTTTTAGGAAATTATCAGATCTTTTTTTTTTTTAAACCCTGCTATGCTAACTGCTTTCACCATATTCTCTGGCAATGAATTCCAGAGTTTAATTTCACATTGAGCTATGCCAACAGTACATTCTAAGATAGACAAAAAAGGCCACTAACTAATCAAATGTTGTCTCTCTGTAACATTCACTTGAAAGCTTGCTATTAGATAGAAAGATGGGTGTGCCAATATTAGAATGTTTTCATAGTTGCATTGTCATTAACTGAATAGATTTCTTTTTTTTTTTTTTTTTTTACTTAGTATTCAATATATTCTGATTCTAATCAAATAATATAGTATTTGATAGGGAAGAAGCTACCCTAACAGCATAATAACCTTCCTAACCAAGGAGTACTGGAGAGAGCAAATCAAGAATTTAAGTGTACAGGAAACAGAGCCTTTGGCTGCAAATATATATATAAAAAAAAAAAAAATCTTTCAGTCTTCTTCATTAGTGCTAAGTGTGAAAGATGCAACTCTTGATCTGGTTCATTTCCTTTGACAAGTGCGACCCACATGGTGCTCAGCAAGATGACAGTGGATGTCCCAAGATTGAAACTCAACTCTGCAAATGATTTCTCTTTCTCTTTCTATCCTTTCCCTTGTTGTTTCCTTGCCTTTCCCTCCTCCTGCAGTTCTTCTCCTAGCGGAAGTCCTTTAAGGATCAGAAGCCTGTAAGTGTCTTCATATTTGCTGTTTAATCCAACCTGTGTCTGTTTTCCTCTGAAATCCCTGCTAAAGGATGTCAATTAATCTCACCATGCTGAAATAATGCAATTACATTCTTCACTTTTTGAAGTGCTTAACCTAAGGCAGTGGTTCCCAATCCTCTCCTGGAGGACCACCAGGCCAGTCGGGTTTTCGGGATAGCTCTAATGAATATGCATGGAGCAGATTTGCATGCCTGGCACCTCCATTATATCAGGATAGCTCTAATGAATATGCATGGAGCAGATTTGCATGCCTGGCACCTCCATTATATGCAGATTTCTCTCGTGCATATTCATGAGGGCTAGCCTGAAAACCCGACTGGCCTGGGGGTCCTCCAGGAGAGGGTTGGGAACCACTGAGCTAAGAGATGATGTTGAGGGAGCCAAAGAAATGCTGTATTATGCAAAGTAATATAGCCGTTACTGTCTGACTCTAGCATTCGAGTCTCTGTGGTTCTTCCACTTGTCTCACGTTTCCAATATTTTAATTTATGTAATTCTAATGACGGAGCTAGAGTGAAACTCTGGACCCTTTGTTGCTATAAACCACTTTTTACATTCAAAAAAAGACTGTTTCAGTGATGGTTGAAGAGCGTTAATCTGACTGCCTCAGTCATAATCAGCAGCTTCTTTAGCAGTGATAGCCATCATTTCATCAAATGATATCAGCACAGTTAACATGAAAGAGAAAAATACACATTTCACAGCTGCGATCCATATTACCTCTATAACAGGTCCTTTTATAAAGCTGCGCTGTCAATCAGCTAATTTACTCCCTTAAAGATCCCACGTGAGCATCCCATTTTCTCTTAAAATCCGTCACGTTGCTTGCCTCAATCCCACTGCAGGTGATTGAGGCAAGCAACGTGACGGATTTTAAGAGAAAATGGGATGCTCACGTGGGATCATTAAGGGAGTAAATTCAGGGGGCGGGTACTTGGAATGGGCAGACTCGATGAGCTATGACCCCTTTCTGCCACCATTTTCTATGTTTCTATGCTAAGTGCCGAGCCGCATGTAGTGTGCGCTGCTTGGCAGGGCAGCTTCGTCAGTGGTTTTCACCCGTAAATAAATAGGTAAGCCTGTTGTGTTTCTTGTTTAGGTCACAGAGATGTTTCTGGAGTTCCACCTTGGAATTTGGTAAGTGACCCGTTTTATTAGGGCGAGAAGCAACGTTCATATGAGTGTTTTTAATTATGTTCTGATTTTATAGTTTGGAATTAAAATGGGCCAACTTAACCCTAAAATAGTCACGAGGATCAGTGTATGAAGAGTGAATATTACAGTTGTGATTTGATTAGTGACAGGTTTTTACATGCTCAAGTACAGTAGATGCTTCTAGAATTATCCTGGAGTACAATAAACACATTAAAAGTAGGTGCCTGGAAAATATAGTTTCTACTTAAGTCAGATCATATAATCCTTTTATTCATAGAACACTGGCTTCCTGTTAAATACAGAATCCAGTTTAAAATACTCATTTTAGTGTATAAAATTAACAAATATGGATCTTCTGATTCTCTCTTCATATCTTACATACCATCTAAACCAGGGGTGGGCAACTCCGGTCCTCGACAGCCAGAATCCAGTCGGGTTTCCAGGATTTCCCCAATGAATATGCATTGAAAGCAGTGCATGCAAATAGATTTCGTGCATAATCATTGGGGAAATCCTGAAAACCCGACTGGATTCCAGCCCTTGAGAACTGGAGTTGCCCACCCTTGATCTAGACCAGTGGTTCCCAAACCTGTCCTGGGGGACCCCCAGCCAGTCAGGTTTTCAAGATATCCCTAATGAATATGCATGAGAGAGATTTGCATATAATGGAACTGACAGGTATGCAAATCTGTCTCATGTATATTCATTAGGGATATCTTGTCCCCCAGGACAGGTTTGGGAACCACTGATCTAGACAGTGGCATAGTGCAGGGGGGGGCAGTCTGCCCTGGGTGCCTTCTAGATGAGGGCGCTATAGAACTTGTACCTGTCCTCCTCTCCGCCCCCCCACTGCCATGTGTGCATGCTGCTTCCCCCCTCCCCCTCGGTACCTCTGTAACATTCCTGGTGTGAGCGGCAACCCCAAACCTGTCATGCCAGCGTCAGCTTTTCCTCACTTCCTGGACCCGCGCCTAAGAAGTGACATCAAAGGAAGAGCCAACATTGATGCGACAACGGCTTGGGGATGGTTGCACACGCCAGGTACGGGTTAAAGGAAGCGGCACATGTGTGGCAGGAAGGGAGTGTGGAAGGAGCTTGTGGAGGTGGGGAGAGGCAGGGGAGGGTCACCATCGCCCCAGACGCCTCTCGTCCTCCCTAAGCCACTGTATCTAGAAGCTTATGTTTACCAAATCAGAATTTACTGACAGTACCTTCCTTTTGATACATTCACTTGCAATCCAGTCGGGATTCTATATTTAGTGTGACAGGCCCTATACTCTGAAGCCATCTACCCCAATACCTAAGATCATAATCAAGTTACCCAATATTTAAATTAAAATTTAAAAACCTGCTTATTTCAGTTGGCATTTGATTTGGAGGCTACTGGTCAGATGTGAACTGAATTGTAAATGGTGGCTGCTCCTGGCCTTGGATCAAACAACTTGGCTGTGGAAATAATGTGATTTTCTTTTTTTTTTTCTCTCTCTTTTTTTTATTTACCTTGTAAGTTTTTATGTAAATAAGAAGAAAAAGGGACCTATATTTCAAAAACATGGGTAAAACCAAAACAAAAAGATGGAACAATAGTTTCTGGATATCACAGGAACTGTTAAACACTAAAAAAAATATTTAAATCAAATGTCCAAATTTAAAAACAAAACCATCAATTGTGTCTTGTAATGCAGATAGTATCATTTACTCATGAACATAGCAACATATGACATATAAATAAAACCATATATTGGACCCAACATGGTCCATGTTTCGGCAGCCTTTGCTTTCTTCAGGGGTCATTGAATGGAAAATAAAACAAATAAAGAATATTTGATTGTGTTAAATTGTGTGAATATGTGAATGTGGGGGGTGGGTCAGTTGGCCCTAAAAGTTATTCGCGATTTTTCCATATTCGAAGGCCGGCTCTGCCCTTAACCCCTGTGAATATGGAGGGAGAAGTGTGTTAATATACAAAATTGGCACTCGCAACTCTTTCTAGTTTTATTTTGGAAACGGTAACCTTATGAAACCATATTAAATTTTCCTGTGCTCTCCTTGCAGCATTTTCATGAAGTGTAGTTTAATTAGATTGTATCTACATGAACCGTAGAGTTTGATTGCTTGCCTGTTTATCATAACAGCTCCTCCACGGACCTTAGATTTAGTATGGCTCTGTGTGATGAAGAGAAAACTTTCAGACAGAAGCGGAGGGAAAAAGTGGTTCAAGGAATGAAGGCACTCCTGGGACCAGAAAACACCAAGAACTTGAAATCTTCACCCCGTGAGGTAAGTCAGGACTAGAGAGTTGCGCGGGGACAGAAACCCCACCCATCCCCGCCCGTCCCTGCCAGGATCCTCTCCGTCCCCACCCATCCCCGCCAGGATCCTCTCCGTCCCCACCCATCCCCGTAAGGAATTACCTCCATCCCCGCCCGTCCCCATAAAAAGCAGCAATTACTTCTGAAAGGATCATTAATTCCACAGTTTCTTTTGTGTTTGCGCTGCTGTTTTCCTTGTGGAATCTCTTTGGTGGAACCCTTTTTTTGTTTTCTGTTCAGGTAATTAACTTATAAACCCCCTCTTTTACCAAGGCTGACGTGTCCATTATATTATATGGAAGAACCTTGCTTCCAAAGCCTTCCATCCCCGTGGGAGTCCCGTTGGCTAGAGGGGGGTCCCCGTGGGAGTCCCGTGGGCCAGAGGGGGGTCCCCATGGGAGTCCCGTGGGTTAGGGGGGGATTCCCACGGGACCCCCGCGGGATTCCCGTGATCCCTGTTCCCATGCAGACCTCTAGTCAGGACTCAATGATTGATGAGAATGAGACAATATAACATATTGGCGGCTAATTTTATAACAGGGTGCCTATGCAAAAAGTCTAAAAAGTGTCTCTCTTACAACTTTAATAAAGGCAGCAGAGGTGCCTATATATTTTATAAAACAGGTTGTACAATGACTTCTGCTGGCACAAATTACATGCTCTGAAGAAGGTGTAAATATGTGCATATACTATACTTGTGCACAAGAGCTGGGCCAGTTTTCAAATGGCACATCCAATGACGTCTAATTTGCACAAAATCCATGTGTGGATTAGGCATATTTTCAGTGATGCATTTAAGAATATGCACCCCCAAATTAGGTGTGAAAAATATGGTGTTTAGGCACCAATTCTGTAATGGCAGTTGTGCCCAAAACTGGCATTAAAGAATAAGTCTAAGTCGACATGCTTGAACACTATGCCGTGTAAATGATTGCACCTAAAGTTGGCAGGTGTACATGTAAGTGATAGCATTCGATGGTTTATGCGCTCAACTGCAAGGCATGCCCCTGATCCACCCGTGCACAGTAATTGAAGGCTGACACAGTTCTTAAACCTGTCCTGGGTTTTCAAGATATCCCTAATGTATATGCATGAGGCAGATTTGCATATAATAGAGGTGACAGGACCTGCCCCTGAATGCCCCTTTCATACCTGTTAAGGTGCTGCTGAAGTTGACTGATTAGCCCAAATAAGTGTTTTAACTAGGGCTGTGGAGTCGGTAGACAAATCCTTCGACTCCTCAGTTTCTGGTACCCACAACTCAGACTCCAGGTACCCAAAATTGTCTCCAACTCTGATTCCACAGCCCTGGTTTTTACTGACCTATTAAATTTGTGTTGAATATCAACCACTAAGTTTCAAAATAATTTACATCAAGCAAAAAACCATTTCTATCATAAATGAAATACCAAAAGAAAATCCATTCAAGCATAAAACAAAAGGAGTAAAAAATATTAGGAAAAAGAACAATAGAGGAAATGTACCTGATCCTAAGCTTGATTCAAAATAAAACAATTCAGAAAGCGAACTCATCTTATTCATGATACCTCAAGTGTTTCACTAGATACCAATGTCCATTTAGAGGTTAATGTCTTTTATTCAGAATGCTGTTTTTTTAAGGAATTTCTTGAAGATTCCAGAGAGATCTCTGGAAAGTTCACAAATCATGAATTGAAAGATCTCAATTTGTCCTTCATTAGTTCAATTCTGTAGTTAGAAATAAGTCTATCTAAAACCATTGAGCCCAACAAATTAACCTGTTGATCCAAAAGCTGTTTTGCCATTTCAGCTGTTTGAAAGAATTCAACGTCTCATCTTATTGGCGGGAAAAGTTTCAGTTTCAGCGGAACACTTCAGAACAGAAGCCTCCAAACATGCTACATTTCCTGGCCGACATTTCTTGCGCCTACCTTTGCCCGAAGCGCGATTCTGTACCTGCCACCTTTGCGTAATTGACATGCAATCGGCGGCTGCTTTTAAAGCAGCATCCGACAACAGCACCAATTATAGAATTTTTGGGCGCCTAATTTTCAATGCCACTTAGTAATATAGCTGTTCGATTGATTTTTGGTTTGAAAAAAGAACGACCATATTAGTCCATATTATCGTCTACTTCATTGGCTGCCTTTGGAGGCAAGAGTAGTATTCAAATTTTCCTGTATCTGCTTTAAGCTGATATCGGGATTGTCTCCAGCTTACTTTTTCCTCATTTTGTGTTGCATAGACCATCAAGAGAAACTAGAAACTTCTACTTATTTGCTTATCCAAAACTTAATGGGTATAGATGTAAGACCTTCTTAGATAAGACCTTAGCAACAGTCTTGGTTAGGTAAATGTATTCAGCAAGCTATGTTATCGGAAATTAATTACGACCACTTTGTTCGATAAGTTTATTACTTAGTGAGTTTTATTATTGAAATTCTATTTTACAAATATTTGTATTTTTTATACTGTATTATTATATTTCACTGATTGTCCAGCTCTTTTTAGTGTAAACCACCTAGAACTTTTGGTTATTACTGTTACATTACATTAGTGATTTCTATTCCACCATTACCTTGCGGTTCAAGGCGAATTACATCCAACTAAATCAAAAATTACATTCAAAATTTAAAGGAATAGAATAAGCGATGACATAGAATTTTTAAGGTAATATCTCTCCTGAAGGCTTTGTAGTCTGTAGTCGAAGATAACAGAGTGATGATTTGTCTGTCCAGTTTAGCTGCATTGGAGGCTATTAGGTTATCATAAAGTTTTTTTCGTTTGACATGTTTGGATGATGGGTGAGTGAATAGTGAGTGGGATCTTCTGTGTCTGGTTGAGGAGGATTGATTTAGTCGGTTATTCCAGTAGGTTGGGCTTTCTCCGTTGAGAGCCTTGTAAAGTAAGCAGTAGAATTTGAAGTGCACTCTCGCTTCTATTGGAAGCCAGTGCGAGTCATGGTATGCCTCTGAGATATGGTCATATTTTTTTAGGAAATAGACCAGTCTCAGGGCTGTATTCTGTATTGTCTGCAATTGCTTCATCATGGTCGCAGGACAAGGTAGGTATAGTATGTTGCAGTAGTCTATCATCCCAAGGATAAGAGATTGTACCAATAGTATAAATTGCTTCTTTTCGAAGAATGTTCGGATTTTTCTTAAATTTCTCATGGTCATGAACGATGCCTTTATTATTTTGTTAATTTGGGGTTGCATGGTGCAGCCTCTGTCAATTGTGACTCCTAGCAATTTTAGTGTAGGTTGTATTGGGTATGAGATCGAGTTTAGTTGAGTCTCCTTGACTATTGCAATATTGCTTATTAATTACTAAGAAGTAATTATTGAGATTATCATTGATACAGAACACAGCAGTTAGATTGATTTATGGATTGAAGAAATACGATCATGTTACGTTATTTTATTGCGAATTGCATTGGTTGCCTGTGGAAGCTCGGATATTGTTCAAGTTGGGCTGTTTTTGTTTCAAGGTTTTATATGGTGCAGCCCCTACTTATCTGGCTAATAGTTTTTCTATAGCTACGCACAAATGCAGTAGAAAAACTCATGCTCTGTTCAATTTCCCTTCTGTAAAAGCAAGAAATTCCTAAATCACTCTTTAGCATCTCGGGCAGCTTCTCGTGAAAAAGAATTTCGATCACTTTTGCTCATAGCTGTTTCTTACAGACATTTTAGAAAAAAGCTGACTCATTCAAATACGATTATGTTTAATGTTTATAATCTTTTGTAAACCGCGTAGAACTTTCTGGTAACACGGTCTATAAGTATAATGTTATGTTATGGCGATATAAAAGAATAAAGTTATTATTATTATAATTATTATTAATTCCCTCCTAAGTCTGTAGACTACTGTAAGTTATGCATGCAACTGACAGCCTAAATAAAGGTCCCATTTACACTTCTTACCATAACCCCCTTACATTGTGTGGGGAGCCCTTCAAAACTCACCCCAAACCCCCTGTACCCGACTATACACTATCCCAATAGCCCTTATGCCTACAGGTATCACTTATATGTTGGTACAGTAGGTTTTCGATGACTTGCATGTTCCACCACCACAAGTGTAGTAATTAGAGTGGGATCGGGTCCCCTTCTGTGTAGTCCACTGCACCAACTATTAGGCCACGCCAGAGACCTGATTGCTAATCTAAGAGGATGGCCATAACATTTGAAGCTATCATACAGGCTTGTATGTACTGTTTCATTCACATCTTTGGGAGGTGGGAAGGGGGTCCATGACCACTGGGGAAGTAAGGGGGGTGGGCACGCTTCATGCTCCGGTGATCACCTGGTCAGTTTAGTCGCCTTTTTGGAACATTTGTTGCTGAAACAGGTTTAGGCTAACATCCAAGTTTGTCCTGGATGATTTCGGCAGTGTTCCATTATTGCAGAGAAATGTCCAAATCATAAATACAGTAAAACCTTGGATTGCAAGTAACTTGGTTTGCAAGACAAGCAAAACATTTGATTAAATTTTAACTTGATATACAAGCAATGTCTTGCAATACGAGTACATACAGTATACATACATCACAACTGAGCCGATGGTTCTTCTCTCTCTGACGCTGTAGTGTAGTGACTGTTCTAAACGAGCAAAGTCTTAAATACGAGTACATACAGTATACACGCGTCACATCATCACAACTGAGCCGATGGTTCTTCTCTCTCTGACGCTGTAGTGTAGTGACTGTTCTAAATGAGCGAGGTCTTGCAATACAAGTACGTATAGTATTTTGTATTAAAGTTTTTGAGTTGTGGAACGAATCATCTGAGTTTCCATTATTTCTTATGGGGAAATTCACTTTGATATACAAGTGTTTTGGATTACAAGCATGCTTCTGGAACGAATTATGCTCGCAAACCAAGGTTTGACTGTAAATCCATTCTAATACCACCCAAAACATGCCTCCAACATGCCCCCCTTGAGATTTAGACACACTTCAAACAAACAGCATGAAAACATCTAAAAATGTGTTTCAAAATGTCAGTTTGGATATTTTAGCAAATGAAACATCCGAATGCCATTTCTTAGATGCATTGTTCTTTTGAAAATGAGCCCCATAGTATATTTAGACTATTTAAACTCTGAGATCTCTAATATTTGTAGTCTGCAGGTGAACTCAACTAAAAATATTGAATGAGAAAAGGCTAGTTTATAGTTAACAGCTCCATACTGAAGCTAGAGATTTAGAGGATGGTATCTATGGGCTTCTTTTACTAAACTGCGTTAGCGGTTTTAGCGCATGCTACGCGACTAGAATGCGCGTGGCAATTTAGCGTGTGCTATTCCGTGTGTTCCCCTCTTCGTAACTTCAGCTCCCTTCAACTATTCCGTAAGCTTCTGAAAACTTGGCTCTTCTCCAAAATGTAACCTTTCCCCCTCTCTGGTACTCTAAGCCCTAACCTCTCTTCATACTTACTTCTATAATTCCATTGGAGTTCTGTTCTATCCCAACCCCTGTAAACCGTGTCGAGCTCCACATTGTGGAGATGATGCAGTATATAAACCCAAGATTTAGTTTAGTTTAGTTTAGTTTAGTTAAAGCCCTAACGCGGCTTAGTAAAAGGAGCCCTATGCTGTTTAGACCTATAACTTGAAAGCTTTTGAAGATATCAATGCACACTTTCTAAACTGCTGGAAAGCAATAAGAAAAATGTGTTACTTCTGCTCACGCCCTAATATGGCCTCCAAAATGTTTTCATACGAGCTAAAATGTACTCTGTAGGTCCTCTATAGCTGACTTCTTTGCAGCCCAGAAATTTTTTTCTCACGGGTCTTGTAAGCTGCATGTTAACCAATGACTTCCTGTTTGTCTAGGTACCAGTAATAGCTGTGCTAGGCTCAGGGGGTGGATTTCGTGCCATGGTGGGATTTTCTGGTGTGATGAAAGCTCTCTTCGAGTCGGGAGTTCTGGATTGCGTGACATATATTGCTGGGCTATCAGGTTCTACATGGTATGTTATGGAATTATTTGGCTATATATCTACAAGTAAATATAACAGTCATATTGTTTTTATAATATGTTTACTGCTGAAAGTGATATCTGTCTTGGAACCATGCTAGTATGTCATATCACATGAATACTCTTTGTAAACTCATAGGTCAAGGAGCCTAGAGAGAGGCACCAGCATTACTCTGATGTTGGTTGTAGCCGTCTCCAGCAACAAGAATATCGTGAAAAAATATATGTGTTAGCAAGAAGCGGTAAAAGAAATGGGAGATGGAATTTAGTAGGATATGTTAGCATGGGTATGACTGCAGAGGAATACTGGGAAAGAAGCAGCAGGAAAGAAGTTCGGGGAGTGCAGAGGATGGAGGAACTTTTGCAGGTGACAGCGGCTCTTCTTTCTACCAGCAGCTGATTCACCAAGGAGGAAACCTGCCTTGGGAGCCGCTGAATTAGTACATTTGAAAGGGCCTTCCTAAATGTTTGAGGCCTAGTTAAATTGTTTGAGGCCTAGATAAATTCCAACTTTTCCGTAAACATCTGAAAACCTGGCTTTTCTCAAAAATGTAACACTCCCTCCTCCTTTGATATCCTAGTCCTCTAAACATTCTTCTTTCCTCCGATCTTCATCCTTTCCTTGGAGTTCCTTTCTCATCCCAATTCCTGTAAACCGTGCCGAGCTCTACGACTATGGAGATGGTGCGGTATACAAACCTAAGGATTAGTTTAATTTAATTTGCCTATGTCTTAATTATGCCCTTGGCAGTGGCCAAAAAACATGCAGAATGTTAGGAATTACAAAAGGAATGGATAATACAACCTGGAATTAGCATGTGCTAAATGGTAAGGTCCATTTGTCAAGAGATTTAATTATTTTCTCAGGTACATGTCGACTTTATACTCACACTTGGAATTCCCCAAGAAAGGGCCTCGGGAAATTAACAAAGAGCTGATGTGCAATGTCAGTTACAACCCGCTTTTGCTACTCACACCTCAGAAGGTGAAACGATATGTGGAAAGCTTGTGGAAGAAGAAGAGCTCGGGACAGCCCGTTACATTCACCGATATCTTCGCAATGCTTATTGGAGAAACTCTCATCAAAGATGTAAGTTTATGTTTATCCAGAGACAGCGATTATGATTGAAGACCAAGGCCCATCAGTTATTTCATAAGCCTTTCTCATAACACCGCAAAGTCACATCATCTTAGCTAAAGCCTTTGTTTATTGCATGTGTACTTAAATATTTTGTTCCACTTTACACTGTTTCGGCTTCCACATTGTCTTCTGGGAGGCTGTACCATGCCTTCACTGCTGTTTCTGTTTAAATATATTTGCTTATCTTAATCTTGAGTCTACTCCTTTGTTTCCCTCTTATTTGAAACAAAGGCAGAATTTTGACAATAGCAAACCAAAATTAATATATTAACCCTGCTTAATTTTCAATTGCTAACTCACCCCTTTACTTAGGCCACTTAGCAATGGGGATTTCAAACAGTTAACACCAGATTTCAGCAGGCATTAAGCAAGGGTCATTTACTGAGCAGAATCTATAAATGGCTTCTGAATTTAGGCGCTTAGATCGGTGTGCTTAGATGATCTGATCTAGGTGCCTAACCTACCCCTCCCTTTTTACTAAACCGCAATAGCGGTTATCAGGGCAGGGAGCTGCGATGAATGCTCCGCGCTGCTCCAAATGCTCATAGAGGTCCTGCACTAATAGCCTCTATCGCGGTTTAGTAGAGGGGGAGATGGGGTAATTTTTTTTTTTTTTTTACTTAGCTTAATTGTTGCTGTTATGAGCAATAATTAGCACATAACTGGCAAAAAATTAATTGGGTGGAAGGCACCTAACATGGTAAGTGCGTACCAGAAAGTGGGCATGTTTAGGAGCAGATCATGGGTGGATCTTGGGCATCTAGACACCCAACTTGGACTTAGGTGCCAATATTTATGCTAAGAAAACCCTGGCGTAAATAGGGGGTACCTAACTTTTTAATGCCTACTTATGCTCGAGTCCAAATTAGAACTTGCTAGGCGTAATTCTATAAATGGCACCAACTCAAGATTGACGAGCGCTATACGCTGCATTCCTCAGTGCCTATCTTATAGAATCAGGGCCTCAGTGAAAACGGGAGAAGTACGCTGCATTTGATGGTCCCTAATTTGCATATGACATTCTTTATTTGCATATATGCAATAAGGCTGATCCGCTTAGTGCGTTATTTTTAACATGCTTAAGAGGTCCCTGTTGTACGTATCAAAGTTTATTACATTACATTAGGGACTTCTATTCCGCCTATACCTTGCAGTTCAAGGCGGATTACAAAAGAGCTAACTGGACATTTCCAGTGAAGTTGCAACAGATTTGGGGGTTTTTTCGGTTACAAGGGAGGAGAGGTAGCTGGATTAATTCTGGAAGAACTTGCAAATTGGATATTAAATTGACTGTACGTTACTGTGTGATATAACAAATAGATTACAGTTAGAGTACAAATACGTTACATTTCAGGGATCTGAATACTTGGTTGGTGTTTTGGGGAGGAAGAGATTATTTAAGTGGAGGTTTTGGGGGAGAATTTATCTAGGAGGTGGGGGAAGGGTTGGGTTAAGATATCTGGCTAAATTTTTTTGAAAAGTAGGGTTTTATTGCAGTAGTCGCAATGGGGGCTAAATCATTTATCATATAATGATCTTGAAAGTTAAAAATTTCCAAAAGATGCTGCTATTTTTATCGGTTGTACAGATGTTTCACCAGTTTTTTTTAACTCGCACTCATTGAAACACACTATCGGTAGTCTACTGATTATTCATTCATTTAAGAGGAATTAACCCCCTCTTTTATCAAGCTGCGCTAAAGGTTTTTATTGCGGGCCAGCGAGGGAAGTGCTCCGGCGTTCATAAAAATTCTATGAGTGTCGGAGCATTTATCACGCTGGCCCAAGCTAAAAACTTCTAGCAAAAGCTTGATAAAAACTAGCCCAAATGCGCTAGAAGATACTTACCATAAAATCAAAATAGGAAAAGAATCTCATTATCTTTCTTCCTCTGTCTTGCAGAATGCTCACGCAGAATCTTAATGTAGTGTTTCTTTCCAAACTCACCCTATCCCCTTTCTGCAGAGAATGGACAGCAAATTAAGCCACATGAAGGAGAAAGTGAACAATGGACAGTGTCCTTTGCCACTCTTCACATGCTTGCATGTGAAACCTGATGTTTCTGAGCTCATGTTTGCAGGTGGGTTATCGTATTTTGCACTCAGTGTTTGACATCAATTTAGCTTCTAATAACTGGATATTATACAATGCTCAAAACCTTGTATTAAGCAGAAAAGGATTAAAAACAAACAGCCCACACAAGGCTAAAGATATCGACCAAAAAAGAGACAATACGTGACAATAAGTGAGTGGCTCCATATACTGGGCACTGTGGGAGAATTTCTAGGACACTGCCCTTCCCCTTAAGAATACTTCCTCACAATGTCAGATTCACCTTAAGACCCTTGGTCCTGCCCAAGGAGGAAGTGACATTGGCGGGGTGAACCCAGAAGAGCAGGAAGTGTTAAAGTATACAAGCTATACCCACTCCCATGGAGCACTGATCTCCTCCCATGGTTTTCAGTATCATCTCTACTGGAACCCAGGCCCAAGTCTTAGCCTGCCTGTCTGACACTGCCGCCTGGATGTCTCACTTCCATCTAAAACTGAATATGGCCCTCCAGACGCAGCAAACTGCTGACAAATATCTTCCTA
Source organism: Geotrypetes seraphini (assembly GCF_902459505.1). Lineage (NCBI taxonomy): Eukaryota > Metazoa > Chordata > Amphibia > Gymnophiona > Dermophiidae > Geotrypetes > Geotrypetes seraphini. The sequence continues at coordinate 125,622,634 of NC_047093.1, read as the reverse complement.
CTTGGGGCCATGACACAATAACACTTCACGACATTCATTCCTACCAGAACACCTGGCCTTGGTCACACGTGCAGAACACAGATATACCCTATGCAAATACAGGACTACAAACTAAAAGTCCTGATATACACAAATGAAACCCTAGGATGCCAGGCTTTGCGTGCAGTACAACTCCAGAGAAATAGAAATATATTTCTTCCTGAACAGTGCAAAATATAGACAGCAGATGTAAATTCTGAAAACTGACACATTTCACGCACTACATTGAAAATAAAATCACTTAACCTTTAGCAGGATTTTATTTTTTCTATTCATCTTTTCCCAGTCTTTGGTTGCACTTCCTTCTGTCTGTGCTCTTAACCGTGTTTCCAGGGTTTTCTTATCCATTTGCTGTTTTTCTCTCCTTCGTTGTTTGCCCTATATCCCTCTTTGGCATTAACTTTTAACATTCAACTTCCATCCATTTTTCTACACCTTCTGGTCTAGGTCTGCTGGTCGAGGATTCTTGATGTCTAGGGGTCACGCTCATGATTTCCATTGTTTTCACTCTGGAAGAGGGACTGGGTGTCGTAGAGCTCAGTTTTTTTCAGTGTTCCCAGTCCTTTCGGGGGTGCCAGGTGTGGTGGCAGAGATGGCAGCTCTGGAGCCCTATCCCAGGGCCATAGTTCAAAATGAAGTTATTGGGACCCATTCTCTGGTAGCAATAGGAGAGCAGTTGAGAGAGTTCTATTAGAGGTGGGCCCAAATCACCACAAATCGGTGTGTTCTCAACACCATTCGTGATGGCTACTCCTTGGAATTTGTTCATCTTCTTTCGGATGTTTTTTCTGGAGTCTCCTTATCACTCTTGCATCAAGGCGCTGGTGGTGAGAGAGACTCTGGACAGGTTGGTTTGGTCGTGACCTGTGTGTACGGTTCCCCCTTCCAAGTTCCAGTCAGGTCGTTATTCCATTTATTTTGTAGTGCCAAAAAAAAGGAGGGTGCCTTTCTGCCCCATTTTGGATCTTAAAGGCATAAATCAGGATCTCTGGGGGGGGTCTACCCATGGAGATTCTCCATTCGGTTATGGTAGTGGTTCACTCGTGAGAATTTTTTATCGTTCAGTATTTTTGTCCAGATTTCCATCTGTGCCTATGTATCTAAGCAGACTTATCATCCCCTACAACTCTCCTCATCCCCTACGATCAGCAGATTCCAATCTTATTTGCCTACCCTCTCTTTCTGAAATATGCTAGAAGCTCCTTGAGGCTTTCTGTTTTCTTTTTTTTTTTTTTTAATTTATTTATTTGTTTATAAGTTTTACAAATTGTTAAACAACAATATAATAGAAATAAACAATTATAAAGAAACAAAACATATGAATTATAAATTCCACAAAGTTAACTAAGTTCACAGTCCACAAACTGAGGAGAGAAAATCCTTCACCTCCAAGGGAAGTTGGTTTTCAAGAAATGTTCTTTCATATTAGGAGATCATACAGTTGGATTAAATTAAATTATCATCCTGGTTAATTGAGAAGTTCCATGGAGGAAACTGGAGCTTAACCAGTTGCATTACCCTCAAGAAAAAAGTTCAACTGTTCAGGTTCATAAAATATATATCTAATATTCTGATGGGTAACACAGCATTTACAGGGAAAACGTAACTGAAAGGTTGCTCCCATACTCAAAATAGACTGACGATAAGTTAAAAATTACTTTCGTCTATCTTGGGTCCATTTCGATACATCAGGAAAAATTAAGACTTTTGAACCATGAAATTCTGAATTGTCAGTCTTATAGAATAGACGAAGAACTGCTTCCTTATCTTGATGAAAAACAAAGGTTACCAATAAAGTTGCTCTTTCCATAATTTCTTCTAGAGGCTTTCTGTTTTCTGCTACATTGGCCATAAACTTTGGAACTATCTCCCTAATTTTGTCTGAATTTGAGTTCTATTTCAGAATTTAAGAAAGCAATTAAGACACATTTGTTTTCAAAGTGCTTTAATAGTTAATTTGGTTCTCTCATTTTAGATGTTGCACATTCTTTTTTTATTTTTGGGGGGAGGGGGTTGTTTAATACATACATAGGATTTTAAGTGTGTGTTTTTATAGGATTCTTGATTAGTTGCTATACCACTGTATTACTGCTTCTTTACACCGCTGTGACACCATTTTTGACCATCTAGCATTATATCAAGTTTTAATAAAATAAGAGATAAGAATTAACTAGCACATACCTTCATATTCCGACTTGCAGTTTTGGGGTGGCACTTTCAGTTCTGTGTGGTGCATTTTTGTCCTTGTAACAATCCCTGGTACTTTTTCCAAGATCATGGTGGTCTTTGTGGCCATTCTCCACAAGGAATGGGTGTTGGTTCATCTGTTTCTGGATGATTGGTTGATCCAGGCCAAGTCTTATCAGGAGAACTATCAAACAACACAGCGAGTTGCTTCAGTTGCTCAAGTATCTCGATAGGTTGATCATTCCATTCAAGAGTCACCTGGAGCTGGTTCAGATCTTGGAGTACTTCGGCATCTATTTAGATACTCTCTGGGGCCAGGTGTTCCTTCTGGATGCAAGGATACAGAAGCTCTTTACTCAGCTCAGTGGGCTCCTTGGCAGCATGGTGTTACAAGCACGGGATGATCTTCATGTCATCTGCTGCATGGTGGCCATTCTGGAGATTGTTCCATAGGCCAGGGCTCATATGTGGCCCTTGCAGAGGTTTCTTCTGTCCAGATGGTATCCCAAGTCACAGTCCTTAGACATGAGATTTCTTCTCCTGGCAGTGGTATGACAGAGTCTGAGGGTGGTGGCTTTGCTCTCCCAACCTATCAAAGGGGTTCCATTGGACTCTCCAAATTGGATTGTGGTGACTACCAACACCAGCCCGATGAGCTTGGGGGGGGGGGGGCTTATTGTGTTGGTCATCTGGCTTAGGGTCTCTGGTTCCAGGAGAAGACAAGTTACCCCATCAAACTGTTAGAAACCAGGGTGATTCATTTGGCCCTTTTGGAGTTTCAGGATCTTCTGTAGACAAGGCAGTCAGAGTGTTGTCATATAATTCCACAGTGGTAGCTTGTGTCAGTCATCAAGGGGAAACAAAGAGTTATCTGTTGGTGGAAGAGAGAGCTCAGCTTATGCAGTGGGTGGAGAAGTATCAGTTAGACTTATCGGCCACTCATGTGGCAGGAAAGCAAAATTTACAGGAAGACTTTCTCAGTCAACATACCTTGGAAACAGGGGAATGGTCTCTCAGTCCATATAACAGCATTATCCACTGGTGGGGAATACCAGTGGTAGATCTCATGGCAACACAAGAGGCCCCAGGCTTGTCTTTTGTCTTAATTTTTCTCTGTTTTTATGTACTATGCAAGCTGGTCTATTAATTAACTGATCTCTTTCTTTATCTAATACAAGTTATTTTTAATCATAAGAACATTAGAGCTACCATGCTAAGTCTGAACAAAGATCATCAAGCTCAATACCCTGCTTCCAGCAGTGGCTAATTCAGGTCATAAGTACCAGGCAGGATCCCAAAAATTAAATAAATACCATGCTGCTTAGTCCCAGGGATGAGCAATGGCTTCCTCCAAGTCTGTTTTGTTGGAAATTATTTATTGGCTTTTCTTTCATGCCCTTGGCCAACCTTTTTTTAAACCAAACTGTACTAACTTCATTTACCACATCCTTCCCCAATGAAGTCCAGATCTTAATTGTTGAGTGAAAATCTATTTTCTATTTGGTTTTAATTTATTGCTTAGTAACTACATGACATGTCCCCTAGTTGTTTACCCATTCCACAGAAACATGAAGACAGATAAAGACCAATGGCCTATCCAGTCTGCCCACCCATGCATCTACTATTGCTTCCTCTCCTTTAGAGATCCTATATTCTTGTCCCAAGCTTTCTTAAATGTAGAAATGGAAAAAAAACTGAGGTATTAAAATGTTTGGAAAAAGTATTTAGTTTCAGTAAAAAATTGTAGTCAGTAGGCTTGGTTTTCTGTTATATTGCGAGGCTTGTTATTGCAATGAGAGTGGGCATAGTTAAGATGTATGTCATTCTTGGATTAGAGGGGAGGTCGAGTTGCTGGGTTGTAAGGATTTGTCAAAGAAGTAGGTTTCCAGTTTTTGGGTTCAGTCCTTATGTTGGTAGGAAGGCCATTCTAGGTTCTTATGTATTGATATTTTATATTGACCCCCGATACAGGCATTTTGATGCTAAAACACGGTCTGACATGGGTCCATCAATAAAGAACCCTTGATTATCCCATACTGATGGCCCCTGGTGCTTTTTCTGCTTGAAAAATTGTGCAAAATTTGGTTTACTGTTGGCTTCTGTTACATTTATTAACCACATGTAGACTTTTTTTTTTTAGTGAAGCATTGTACAATTAATGAATTATGCCATTTGTTTTTATGTGCAGAGTTTTTTTTTTTAATTAAAGGGTCTGCCAAAGAGTTTTATACATCTGTGGAAGCGTTTCAAAATTGCAGTTACCTTTTCTGGATGTCTGTTTGAAGCTATTGATATTTTCTGGAATTATGATTCATTATCTTATGCAGCTTCTTTTTACATTTGTGTAGCCAGACTTGTTCTATTGTAGGAAGTCAACCCACAGTGTATTCCTCTTTAATACATTCTTGCAAACAAATCTGTCTGTAGGAATCTGCACTGTATGAAGGAATTGTTAAAAATAAAATTCATATTTCAAAATGGGTGTCAGGTCAAAAGCGCGAGCAGACAACTGAGCGCAGCGTGGAGGTGCGCGCTGAAGAAAAAGACTTTTTAGGGGCTACGAAGGGGGGTGTGGGGGGGAACCCCCCCCCCCCCACTTTACTTTATACAGATCGCGCCGCGTTGTGGGGGATTTGGGGGGTTGTAACCCCCCACATTTTACTGAAAACTTAACTTTTTCCCTGTTTTTAGGGAAAAAGTTACGTTTTCACTAAAATGGGGGGGGGGGTTACAACCCCCCCACAACGCCGCCACGATCTGTATTAAGTAAAGTGGGGGGGCTCCCCAACAAAAACCCCCGTCGCAGTCCCTAAAAAAAGTCTTTTGCTTCGGTGTACTCAGTTGTCGGCGCGCGCCTTTGTCTTCCACGTTACTCTCTATGAACCTTCAAAATGCAACCCCCTTCAAAGCTAGAAAAACAAATTTTTGGATAAGTTCTTTGATTGCTCGAACACAATCTTGTTATGCATTTAGAAAGTCAATGAAAACTTACCTGTTTGAAAGATTTGTACGCTAATTTTATTGTTATATTCTCTGGCTCTGTATTTTCACTGAAATGTAACAGTTTTCTTGATGTGAACTGCCCAGAACTGGCGATATATTAAAAATAAAATTATTATTATTACTAAGTAGGTAATGCTCACTCTGTGTTTTCTTATCCTCAGACTGGGTAGAGTTTAGTCCGTATGAGATTGGCATGGCAAAGTATGGCACATTCATGTCACCTGATCTGTTTGGGAGTAAGTTTTTCATGGGGACAGTGGTGAAAAAATATGAAGAAAATCCTTTGCATTTCTTAATGGGTAAGTAGCACGGATTCAAAGGAGAAGAATGAGTTAACACGATTTATTTATTGATTTGATTTGATTAACTGCCTTTATGAAGAGATTCATCCACGGCGGTAAACCAGCAAGTTCAATTCAACATAAAACTTACAATTTTGTTAACAGCATAACAGTAGTCAAATGACCAAATATAAACTCAATATCAGCCAACTGAAACTTAACAATAGGACTACCATGAAACAGTTTCAAAAATATACTTCTAGCAGCACTGAAATTCAAATATGAAGGACGCTGAAAAGTTTTCAATGATAAGAAAAGTGTCAAGTGTTCAAAAGTGTCAAGAAAAGTGTGGAATAACTTGTAAGTTTCATGGCTCCACGTCATTCTCTTCTTGGCTGGGCTGAGAACTTTTCAGCGACCCCTCGTATTGTGATGTCATAATACCTCATTCTACCAATGCCTAAGAGCCAACCTCATTGGTGATGTCACAATGGCTTGGTTTCCCTATACTTGTGCCCATGTGCTAGATGCATTTGCCTCATTGAAATGAAAAGTGTGGAATAACTTGTAAGTTTCATGGCTCCACGTCATTCTCGTCTTGGTCGGGCTGAGAACTTTTCAGCAGCCCCCTCGTATTGTGATGTCATAATGCCTCATTCTACCAATGCCTAAGAGCCAACCTCATTGGTGATGTCACTGTGGCTTGGTTTCCCTATACTTGTGTCCATGTGCTAGATGCATTTGCCTCATTGAAATGAAAAGTGTGGAATAACTTGTAAGTTTTATGGCTCCACGTCATTCTCTTCTTGGTCGGGCTGAGAACTTTTCAGCAGCCCCCTCGTATTGTGATGTCATAATGCCTTATTCCACCAATGCTTAAGAGCCAGCCTCATTGATGATGTCACAATGGCTTGGTTTCCCTATACTTGTGCCCATGTGCTAGATGCATTTGCCTCATTGAAATGAAAAGTGTGGAATAACTTGTAAGTTTTATGGCTCCACGTCATTCTCTTCTTGGTCGGGCTGAGAACTTTTCAGCAGCCCCCTCGTATTGTGATGTCATAATGCCTTATTCCACCAATGCTTAAGAGCCAGCCTCATTGATGATGTCACAATGGCTTGGTTTCCCTATACTTGTGCCCATGTGCTAGATGCATTTGCCTCATTGAAATGAAAAGTGTGGAATAACTTGTAAGTTTCATGGCTCCACGTCATTCTCTTCTTGGTCGGGCTGAGAACTTTTCAGCAGCCCCCTCGTATTGTGATGTCATAATGCCTTATTCCACCAATGCTTAAGAGCCAGCCTCATTGATGATGTCACAATGGCTTGGTTTCCCTATACTTGTGCCCATGTGCTAGATGCATTTGCCTCATTGAAATGAAAAGTGTGGAATAACTTGTAAGTTTCATGGCTCCACGTCATTCTCTTCTTGGTCGGGCTGAGAACTTTTCAGCGGCCTCTTGCACAGTGACATGTCATGTTGGAAACTGCATTAGGGTACTTAGCAGCACAATCTACCACATTTACAATTTATAGCAGACCTTTGCATGCATACAATATACTGAATGGGTAACAAAGCAAAATCAGGTGCCCAACAAAATAAGTAAACATAAAATCCTGCTGTTATAAGAAGTTCCTCGAGAGAACCCTCTCATTTCAAGCCGCTAAACTGAAAAATAATTCTAGAGGTCTTTTTCTATTTTGATTTTAGAAAATTGTTAAAGACACAACTTTTTCATAGGTTAGTATCTTAACGCACCGCTATTTTTTATCAAGTCTTTTTAGTTCTATTTGATGTATTTTTATCTGTATTACATGCATCAATTTTGCCGGTTAGGTTAGTTTTTTAACTGCATTCATTTTTAAACTGTTAATTACTTTAGATTCAGCTGATATTTTATTCGTATCATATGTATTTCTTTTGCCTGCTAAGCTGGTATTTTATCAGCATTCTCTTTATTTTTTAATGCATTTTATCCGCATTATATTGTAAACCCATTCCACTCATTATTGTTAAGTTTCTCTTCTTCCAATCTGTTGTATTTCATCTGTATTTTATGTACTTGCCCAGTTTGTTGTGAACCGCCTAGAACTTTTTTTGGTATGGCGGTATATAAGAATAAATTATTATTATTATCTAATATAATAAAATGCTAGGTCGCGCATGCGCACTCAAAAGTCGTGTTCCCTGATCCGTCGCGGAAACACGAGCGCGCATGCGCGCCAGACAAGCTTCCCTGCTCTCCACCTCGCAATACGGAAGTTTCTTTACACGCTGACGATTGCCTCCACGAGCCTGCTCCCAGCCAGCCGACGATCGCCTCCACAAGCCGAGACTGGGGTACCAAATATTAATGCAGTTACTGATATCACCTTGCTACAAACCAAGGAACCCAACACGGTCCGTGTTTCGGAGAACACACCTTCTCCAGAGGTCCATGGTTGTTAAGGTTTGAGATAAACCGCCATGAGAATGGTATTTGATTTGATTTGATCTCTTTGATTTGATTTCTTATATACCGCTATACCGTGAGGTTCAAAGCGGTTTACAATGAAGATAGATTAAAGATACATTATAATAAAATAAATGAAAATGGTACTTTGGATTTACTTAGCTGTCCCGAAGGCTCACAGTCTAGCTAAAGTACCCGAGAAAACAATAAATAAAAATAAAATAAATGAAATAAAGTAAATTCCAGTCAGACAATAGGATCTGATGTTAGAAGTTCATAAAGTTCATATTTGTAACCTATTTGTAATATTACCTAGACATGTCCAGTCATCTTACTATCCAATTTGCAAGTTCTCCTGGAAATTATCCAGCTACCTTACCTCTTTTGTAACCAAAAAACAATTGTAACGTTACTGGAAATGTCCAGTTAGCTCTTTAGTAATCCGCCTTGATCCGCAAGGTATAGGTGGAATAGAAGTCACTAATGTAATATAATGTAATGTATAAAACAAAAAGCCTGTGGGAATGAAACGCAAGCCGACAGTGCAACGCCAGGGGAAACGAGAAAACTGATCTGGGAAAGCCCATGCCTCTATAAGTCGGTTATTTGTCCAATTTACACATGCAAGCACCATTATGTACGCATGAGCATGCTTCAGAAATGACCTCCTTCCTCTACCATTTGTTTGCATGTGCTTAGTATAATTCTCTTGGTTTTGTTTTAAGGTGTCTGGGGTAGTGCATTTAGTATCCTCTTCAACAGAGTACTTGGAGTCTCCAGTTCGCAGAACACAGGCATTACAATGGAGGAAGAATTAGGTAATGTAGCTGCAGAAAGCTACTAGTTATGTTGATTATTACATGTGAAATAAATCATTAATATCTAACATTATAAGCTATTTGTAATATTAAGATACTTATCCAGATAGAAATGAAATATACTGGTACCTACAAAACCGTAAGTAGTGCCAAAAATAAATCAAATATATGATCTGAGTTATAATTTGATATACCCAAATCTACAATAAAATATAATGAAAACTGAAACAATAGATTTTTTTTGTTTGTTTGTTTGGTTTATAATTTTTAGAACATAGGAATATAGCATGCAGGGTCAGACCAAATTTCCATGAAATCCAGTATCTTGTTTCCAACGGAGGCCAATCCAGGTCACAAGAATCCCAAATGGTAGAGAGATTCCATGCTACGTAACGTCCAGGAATTTGTTCAAACTTTTTTTTAAAAAAAATCCAGTTTTATACAGTTTTTACCACATCCCCTGGAAATGAGTTCCAGAGCTACTGTGTGCATTTTCTCTGATCTGTTTTAAATGTACTACAATGAGGCTCATTTTCAAAAAAAGAAAAACATCCAAAATGTGGCATGAAGGGACAGATGGAATCTATCTAACATAGTAACATCGTAGATGACGGCAGATAAAGACCCGAATGGTCCATCCAGTCTGCCCAACTTGGTTCAATTTAATTTTTTTAAAATTTTTCCTTCTTAGCTATTTCTGGGCAAGAATCCAAAGCTCTACCTGGTACTGTGCTTGGGTTCCAACTGCCGAAATCTCCGTCAAAACGGATTCCAGCCCATCTACACTCTCCCAGCCATTGAAGCCCTCCCCAGCCCATCCTCTCCCAAATGGCCATATATAGACAGACACAGACCCTGCAAGTCTGCCCAGTAGTGGCCTTAGTTTAATATTTAATATTATTTTCTGATTCTAGATCCTCTGTGTTCATCCCATGCTTATTTAAACTCCGTCGCCGTTTTCCTCTCCACCACCTTTCTCGGGAGCGCATTCCAGGCATCCACCACCCTCTCCGTAAAGTAGAATTTCCTAACATTGCCTTTGAATCTACCACCCCTCAACCTCAAATTATGTCCTCTGGTTTTACCATTTTCCTTTCTCTGGAAAAGATTTTGTTCTATGTTAATACCCTTCAAGTATTTGAACGTCTGAATTGTATCTCCCCTGTCCCTCCTTTCTTCTAGGATATACATATTCAGGGCTTCCAGTCTCTCCTCATACGTCAAACTTATATCATTTTCTTCTCCCTCCTCTGGACCGCTTCAAGTCTTCTTACGTCCTTCGCCAGATATGGTCTCCAAAACTGAACACAATATTCCAAGTGGGACCTCACCAACGACCTGTACAGGGGCATCAACACCTTCTTCCTTCTACTGGCTACATCTCTCTTTATACAGCCCAGCATCCTTCTGGCAGTTAACTATCATTAGTTAACAGGTTACAATTTGTCATAGTTTCTCATCAAAACCTTCCAATTCATTATTTTTGAAAACAATTTTCTAGGCAGATTTTTATGGTGCTTATCCACAGTGCATTAATCTTAAGAGGGCGTTTTAGAGGCATGGTTTGGTTTGGACTAGGGCAGGCTTATGATTTAGACATTTTTCTGCAATAATCAAACATTTTAGAAAACATCCAGGGTACAATTTAGATGTTCGGGGTTAAGATCTGTTTTAACAATGAATAAGAGCCAAAAAGGTGCCCAAAAGCTTGAACCCCCCCCCCCCCCCACACTTCCCTGTATAATAGCTTCAGATGTTATGGCCAGTCCTAGTAAAGCAGAAAACAGGTTCCTAGAGTAGACTAGAGGGCGATGTAGTCAACCATAGAGATGGGGATTCAGACCCATGTCCTACTCTAACTACTACACTTATGGTGGACGATGTGAACCTTCCAAATCCTATCCTGATCCCACTTTACCTACATATAGGTGACACCTACAAACGGAAGAGCGTTATGATGAGATGTGTACCTGGACCTTTTTATGTGAAGTTCACTGTGGTGCCCCGCTACTCTGCTGGGATGTCTGTGTGGCCATTCTACTAAAATTGTGGCCCCTCCGATATCCTTTTTTGCTTGTGGATTTTTTTTTTTTTCAAAAATGGTTGAAAAAGATAGATGTCTATTTAAGAAATGGCCATTTTTAGAAACAAAATGGTCATATTCGCTACGGGATATTTGTGCGTCTTCCACAAAACGTCCAAACTTGAATTTGGACTTCCTATTGAAAATGCCCCTCTATATAACTTAATTTGTGTTTACCTCATAAGAACATAAGAATAGCCTGACTGGGTCAGCCCAATGGTCCATCAAGCCCAGTAGCCCATTCTCACGGTGACCAATCCAGGCCAGTAGTACCTGGCCCAAACCCAAGGTGGAGCAATATTCCAAGCTACCAATACAAGGCAAGCAGTGGCTTCCCCCATGTCTTTTTCAATAACAGATTATGGACATTTCCTCCAGGAACTAGTCCAAACCTTTCTTAAAACCAGCTACGCTATCTGCTCTTACCACATCCTCTGGCAACACATTCCAGAGCTTAACTATTCTCTGAGTGAAAAAAAATTTCCTCCTATTGGTTTTAAGAGTATTTCCCTATAACTTCATCGAATGTCCCATAGTCTTTGTAATTTTTGATGGAGTGAAAAATCGATCCTCTTGTACCCGTTCTACTCCTCAGGATTTTGTAGACTTCCATCATATCTCCCCTCAGCCATCTCTTTTCCAAGCTGAAGAGCCCTAACCATTTTAGTCTTTCCTCATACAAGAAGAGTTCCATCCCCTTTACCATCTTGGTCGCTCTTCTTTGAACCTTTTCTAGCACCACTATATCTTTCTTGAGATAAGGAGACCAGACCTCTTCCACTCAGTATTTTATAAACCTCTATCATATCTCTCTTCAGTGGCCTTGTCTAAGTTTAGAGCTTCAACTTCCCTAGTGTTTCCTCACATGAACCATTCCATCCCTTTAGAGAAGATAACACTGTAGTCTATTGTATTTAGATAATGCATACATTCATTAGTTGTTGTGCAGCAATTGTAGTTTTGACTAATCAATCTTCTGCTCCTGTGGACTTCCTGCTTATTTGAAACCAGTGCTGAAGCCAGCTGCAATGTACCAGGGCTCTTTCTGAAACCCCACAATTCATTGGCCCTAGATACTGCTGCTCAATCTTTAGCAATGTGGGGGTGGGGTGGGGGGTGGGGGGCAGGAGGCATGATTCCTGACTCTTCCTACTACATTGTAGTAGAACGTGCCATGAGAGGCCAAGAAGGATTACGACATCACCTACTAAATCACTACCATAATGCTACTTGGATCAGTGAAAAAGCTGCCATAAACGGGCAGTTCAGAAGCACTGATCTAGTCATCTCTATGTTTCAAGACTGGATGTCCTATGGTTGTATCCTCACAAACGTCTGTCTAACCTGCTTTCTAAAGCCTTCTACACTTCAGAGTAATTTTAACCAGTTACTGTTAATTAGGAAGTTCTTCCTCATATCTAACCTAGATCTTCCCTCCTTCATTTTAAGCTTTCTCCTCCTTTCTACAGAGTCATCCTCATTGTAGCTTCCTTTTATGTTCTGAAGATCATTTTTAGTTCTTTGGTTTTTGAGCCAGTGCAGTTGTTCAAATAGTCCCTGTGCCAAGTTCTTAAGTGTTCTGAGGTTTGAAAGGTTTAATCTACTCTACATACAAGTACTGTCACAGCCCCACCAAACCTCACCTACCTGTAATGGATTGCAAAACAAGATTCTACAATAAGGGTCAAATTGCTGTTAATCATATTAATATGTAATGTCTGACACTGATACTTTAAGCTTCTTACTTATTAAGTCAGTCATAGTTTTTGGTGGCTAGTATGACTATGCTTCCTGAGATACTGAGCAAAGAATGTGGGCAGAGGGTCATTTTTCACTTATTGTCCAGCCAAGAAAAATATGCAGCCTCAGATGACTTTGGGAAGAGTCATTTGGTTTGAAATGAATGCAATCTTTTGTTCTAATTGCTCATAATAACTTTCATTGTCTATGATGAATTAGAAGATTGCAGATAATCCAGAATGCCTCTATCAAATTAATTATGGGAGCAAAGAAGTTCGACCATGTGACTCCCTTACTTCAAAATGCGCATTGGCTTCCGGTGTCCCATCGCATTCTATACAAATTATCTTTTCTTACATTTAAATCTCTATTATATAAAACTCCAGCTTTTATTTATAAAGCATTGATACCTTATAATTCTCCCAAATTTTTGAGATCAAACGACCAACTCTTGTTGGTCATCCCCACTCTCAAAATTATCAATACTCGAAGGCAATTTATTTTTACTGTTACGGCGCCTCAGACCTGGAATTCACTCCCGCTATACTTAAGAGAGGAGAATAATTTGGAAAAATTTAAGAGCCAACTTAAGAGCTTTCTTTTTAAAGATGCGTTCAATACTTAATTGAAATGTTAATTTGCTCTTTCGTTAATTGCTCTTTTGTCTACTTTTATTTTACCTATTTATTTGTCCTTCGATTCCTGTTGTGTTTTACCTTTAATTGTTGATTCTTTCCTATCTAAGATTGTATTTCTATCCCACCTGTCCTATTGTATTCTTGTCTTATCTTAATTAGTTTGTTTAGTGACTTATCCCCTTGTTAATTATATGGTCTATTTTATGTATATTTTAGACAATTTATTTTACCAATTTGTACATCGCTTAGAATTTGGAATAGGCGATTAATTCAATAATAAATAAACTTGAAACTTGAAAACTTAAAGGAAAACCTCATCACTGTTTTGCTTTGGAAAGCAGAACCCAAGTCACTGTTGTCACTAGACTGCAGCTTGCCGTCAGCTGATCATGGCAGGGGAATTTCCCCCCATCGGCTGAGCCAGCAGGACCTACTGAAACCGTGGACAATTTGTCAGGAAGTTCTGCCGACTCGGCTGATTGAGGGAGATTCCCCTGCTGCGATCAGCTCAGCCGGCTGTGGCGGGTAAAAGACCCTCCCAAGAACCCCCTCCCACACACACACCCAGCATTGGCAAGAGGGATGCCCACTCCCTCCTGCCTGAACAACCCTCCCCAACACCTCCCCACATCCAACATCAGCAGGAGAGATGCCCATTCCCTCCTCCCTGAATGACCCCTCTCATCACCCCCCCTAATCTGACATTGGCAAGAGGGATGCCCACTCCCTCCTGCAAGAACTACCCCCAACCCTTCTATACCCCCCATACTGTATAGGAAGACTGGCAAGAGAGATGCCCACTACCTCCTGCCAGCTGGCTTGCCTCTTCACATCAGTGGGCCTCTCCTTCCCGATGCATCCTAGGATGCAGTGGGAGGGGCCTAAGACCCTGATTGCCCCAGGTGCCTAAGGCCTCTCCTATGGGGGTGTTGGGGTGTCATCCAGGCAGGAGGGGGTGGGCATCCCTACTGCCGATGTTGGATGGTTTGGGAGGGGGGTTTGAGGGATTTTCTGCCCACCGCAGCCGACTGAGCTGATCGCGGCAGGGGAAAATACCCCGATCAGCTGAGCTGGCAGGATGTCCTGAACCTGCAGTTTCAGCGAGTCCTGCCGACTCAGCTGATCAGCAGTAATTCTCCTGCCGTGATCATCTAATTGCAAGCTATGCTTTATTGGCAAAGATAGGTGGCTGAAATGTAGGCCAGAATTTTCTGGCCTATATTTCATCCACCTATCTTTGTGTGAATCAGGCGCAATGCTGTAACCAGCGAAGTTGTGTGATTGACATGCAGTCGGTGGCTGCTTTTAAGGTGGCCGCCGACATGGGCGCCAGTTAGAGAATCTCTCCGCTATGGTCTTATCCTCCTTAAGTGCCTGTTTTTTTGCTCCTTGATGACCAAAAGGTCTCACATATTCCCTCACAGGCTTTCTGCTTTTCATATACCTGAAAAAGTTGTTACTATGAATTTTTTTTTTCTTTGGCAAGTTTCTCTCCATATTCTATTTTAGCCTTCTTTATCAAACAGAAACATGATGGCAGATAAAAGGCCAAATGGCCCATCTAGTCTGCCCATCTGCAGCAATCATTATCTCTTCCTCTCTCTAAGAGATCCTACTTGCCTATCCCAGGCTTTCTTGAATTCAGGCACAGTCTCTGTCTCCACCACCTCTTCCGGAAGACTGTTCCATGCATCTACCACCCTTTTTTGTAAAAAAAAAAAAAAAAAGTATTTCCTTAGATTACTCCTGAGCCTTTCACCTCTTAACTACATCCTATGCCCTTTCATTCCAGAGCTTCCTTTCAAATGAAAGAGACTCGACTCATGCGCATTTATGCCACATAGGTATTTAAGCATCTCTATCAAAACTTTGTATCTAACTTGCCAGTGCCTATGCTGCTGCTTATTTTCTTCATTTGGATACTCTTTCCATTCTTTCACTTCACCTTTTAACCATGCCAGCTCTTGTTTGCTCTGCTTTCCCCCTTGTTAATATGTGGAATACATCTGGTCTGGGCTTCCACAATGGTATTTTTAAATAAAAGGTGTGGTTACATATGTCTCCCAGAAGCGCACAACAAATTGCGCTGCAATTGGATGCTCACTGCCCTAAATGTAATCTTTTGAGAGCCACCTTGGGGCATATGTTTTTCTTAAATACGTGCTTTTTGGGGGAGGATCGTGGATCACATTTCCTTATTATGGCACGCCCGCTGTATTGTATCTCCTCACTTTTTGTTTTTTCAGTGCAGGGTACCTAAGGGCTTGCGCTGGTTTTTTTTTTTGCGAAAAGCTATTTTGTTGGGGAAAAAAGTTATCCTCTTACGATGGCTGGAGGCGTCGCCCCCAACCCTGCAAAGTTGGCGAGCGCTTATGATCCAGCTGTTACAGATGGAACGACGCATGGTTCCACATATGGAATCCAGGGCTGGCCAACGATTGCAGGACGTTTGGTCTCCTTTATGGAATACTTTAACCCCCGCAGCTCGTAGTTATTTACTCAACTTATAATTAGCTCTATCTTGTCCTGTGTTCTCTCTCTGGGCTTTCCGGCCCGCACTCGGGATTATTAGGCCATGGTGGTGACCTTAAGATTCCATGCTAATTTGGGAGGGGGGGGGTAAAAAATTACAAAATTGTTCTTTATGCTTCACTGATTTTTGTGTCCAGTACTTGTTTGGTTTGATCTGTTTATTGATGTCTATTGTTCCTCTTATCGCACAATAAAGATGATTGTTAAAAAAAAAAAAAAAAAAGTGGAAGGTAAGAGACATAGACAACATTCATTTTTCTAGTTGTACAATAGCCTTGCATGTTTGCCAAAGGTCAAAGTGTCATCAACTCATTTTTATTACACTCTTTTGGGAATTTTGAAACCTGTAAAGAATAAATTAAGCTTGCTATCTTTAATATAAAAAAACCCAAACTTTCACTGGCTTGGCAAGTCTGCGCCAGCCATATATCATCATGAATCATTGGCTTATGCTGTGCTCCCTAGTGAATCAACCATCCTGCTTTGTACCTGCTTTGTACCAGCTTCAGGGCTCAAACTGCCCTTCCAAATCCTAATTGTAGCTGAGATTAGTTGTTTGTAAAACTTTTTTTAAAATTTTTTTCTAACTCTTCAAGTTTCCATTCCTTACTTGGCAAGAAATGATTATTTAAGCACATTAAGTAAACATGATAAATCTGTATGCCATTGGAAATAATTTGTCCATAGATATACAGGCTAATCTTTTTACACCCACATGCTCAACAATGGTATATTTCCATGTAGGTTTAATCTTAACTGTCGTTTAATTCTTAAAACCTGAACATTACGCTGTTAAACTGTGTTTTTATATTGCATTACTGCTGGTATGGTTGTTTCCCACTCAGTTTTTCATTTGCTGCCAATCCACACATAACTAATCACATAAAGAATTTTGGTTGCTAAAGTTCCAGAACTGTCTCTTAAGTAGATATGAGAAATCAGCCACTTATAGGCGAAGAGAATTAAGCCATTCCTTCCTAACCACAATGCGGAACAATAAATATTTGTTTAAAATTGAGAAGATTATAAGGTCAGCTGATCAAGTTCAAGTTTCAAGTTTATTGATTTTTAATATACCAACCATCAACGAGTATCTAGCCGGTTTACAATAAAATACTACCATAGAGATAAAAAGTAGTAGTTAAAAGAAATGTCTATGGAAAGAAAGGGAGGTGGACATTAAGGACATCGACAAGACGGACTTGAAAGTGACGATTGAAAGGGAGGAGTGGGGAAAAGTTACATTATTAGAGATAAGAAGGGGGGGGAAGGGGGTAGAAAGGAAATGGAAAGAGAGGGGATAAAACATTAGGGGTAGGATCGCTTCTTTAAAAGCGGTTGGTGGATTGAAGAAGAGAAATTCAAGAGCGATTGAATGCGTCTTGAAATAGAAACGTTTTTAGGTTAGTCTTAAATTTATCGATAGATTTTTCTATCGATAAGCTCTATACAACTATGTACATTCTAGGTAATTCTATAATAAACATAGAAACATAGAAATAGACGGCAGATAAGTCTGCCCACCCCAATAACCCTCCCCTACCTTTCTCTGTGAAGGGATCCCACGTGGCGATCCCATTTTGACTTAAAATCAGGCACGCTCCTGGCCTCGACCAACTGCAGTGGAAGATCATTCCAGTGATCAACCACCCTCTCAGTGAAGAAGTATTCCCTGGTGTCACCGTGTAGTTTCCCGCCCCTGATTTTCCACGGATGCCCTCTTGTTGCCGTGGGGCCTTTGAAAAAGAAGATGTCCTCTTCCACCTCGATACGGCCCGTGAGATATTTGAACATCTCGATCATGTCTTCCCCTCTCTCTGCGTTCCTCGAGTGAGTATAGCTGCAATTTTTTCAGCCTTTCCTCATAAGGACAAGCACAGAAGCCCTGATTCTATCAAAGACGCCTATAGTTGGGTGCCTAGCCGACTAGGTGCTTTTTAATTGGTTCAATCAGTGCTGTTAATTAAATAGCATCATTAAAAACCAATTAAAAAAAATAATTTTCAGGTAGGAGCCTCTCTCGGTGGGCGCCATGTACGTGTCTACACTGAGGCACCTACTCGAAAAGTGTGGGTAGTTATGGGCGGAGTTTGGGCATGGAATGAGGCGCCAGTATTTTAGGCCGAGAAAACCCTGGCCTAATATACCAGTGCCGAAGACAGAGACACCTGCCGGCACTTAACTCGAGTGAGGTACCACTAGGCACGAATCTATGAAAGCACCTAACTTTGAACGACATGCTGTAGGGCCGTTTTCAACAGACATCACTGATTTAGGTGATGTCAGACTGTTTTTCTTTGTTGATGTTGTTTCAGTTTTCCTTTGTTTAAATAGAAGAGAGTGTGGCGCATTGGTTAGCTACAACCTCAGGTTGTGGGTTCAAATCCTGCGCTGCTCCATGTGTGGCCCTGGGCACTTTGAGCCCGCTGGGACAGATAGGGAAAATGCTTGAAGTACCTGTATGTAAACCGCTTTGAGTGTAGTTGTAAAACTACTAAAAGGCAGTAAGTACAGTGTTAGATTTCCAGTGTTGGGCACATTTTCGAAAGACACCATCTTCAAAATGGCAGTGCCCCACCCAGCACAGTATGTCCTGGCTATCTCTGGCCTATTAATCAGTTTGGACCCATGAGGGTCCTAAATAGAGAGAATTGCTGATTTCCTCTCTTTCCCTTCTGGTTGGATCTGTGAAGCGGTTTCTACCGTGGCCAAGAGTGCTAAAAGGTCGGACGCATTTAGTGCTGTACCGTGGCTTAGTATAAGGGAGGTATATTAGCTGGAAATTATCCACAGCTCCAGCGGAGAAAGTCATATTTAAAGGAAATGCTGGAGGGGGGGGGGGGGAGGGTGACCCTTTAAAAATAAACTTGTACAGTATGCCCAGGTTCTGCAGAAAACATGAAAATTGCCTTCCTCATCTCTGGAAAAAAATGCTTGAGTACCTGAATAAATGCATGTAGACCAGTGGTCTCAAACTCGTGGCCCCGGGGACCACATGCGGCCCGCCAGGTACTATTTTGAGGCCCTCGCTATGTTCGTCATAATCACAAAACTAAAATAAAACAGTTTCTTGATCATATGTCTCTTTGGCTATAAATGACAATATTATTATTAAGACTTAGCCAAAAGGAAAGATTTATAAACTATAAAGAGTTTTACCTCATGCAAAATTGTCATTTCTTTCATAAAACATTAACTATTTTTTCTGAGGCCTTCCAAGTACCTACAAATCCAAAATGTGGCCCTGCAAAGGGTTTGAGTTGGAGACCACTGATGTAGACCGTTCTGAGCTCCCCTGGGAGAACGGTATAGAAAAAAAATTGAATGAATGAATGAATGTATTACTGGAAATATCTGAAAGAAAAGCGAGATAGCCTTGCCATTAAAAAATAGCTTCGTAATTGAAAGCTTTGATACTTGAACTGAAATGTTAGCTTGAAAGTTGGAAAGTCTGATACGTCGGAAGGATATGACACAGAATTGTAGAGCATTGTCAACGTTATCTGATCTTAATTTCATATTTCAACAGAGAATATTAAACCAAAGCATATTTTCTCCATGGACAGTTCAGACAGCGATGATGAATCACAGGAACCAAAAGGTATGTGGTATAGCTTAATGTTCTGTTATTTTTGGGCAATAAAGATCAACTGAAAAAAAAAAAAATATGGGTCATACTGTTATACTGGCCAAACATAATACATTTCTTGAAGCTAATAGTCCTTTTCCTCAAGTAATACAAAAAAGATCTGTATCTCCTTTAGGTTGATTTCTTTACGTATGAGGGGCTGCCGAAAAATTTTCAGCCCAACCAACAAAGTTGGGGCAGTCTCCGTTGAGGGCTATACACTTAGTCCAGCGATTTCCCTCTTTTTTTTTTTTTTCTTCCGTATTTTCCTGACAAAACGAAAAAAAGTAGCCAATCACTAGACTAAGTGGCTCTTGCTTGGTTAGATTGTTCCGAGTGAGTCGGGAGTGGATGTTCAGTGGCATTGAACCAGACAAGTTCCATTCTGACTGCCATGGCAGGCCCCAGTTTTGCGGGCGGTAGAGTTTGGATGCAGATGGGAGTAATGCAGGCCCTGGAGCTATCCGTTGCCGAGGCTTACATACCTAATTGGGGAGGCCAATGCTCAAAACTAATGCAATCACTAAGAGGGGAGTTCGCACTCACATTATTGTGCACTGAAACCATTAGCACAGACCACATAAAAATTCATTTGCATGCGAATAGAATGCTAGGTATAATCAAGAAGGGTATTACAAGCAGAACGAAAGAAGTTATCCTGCCGTTGTATCGGGCGATGGTGCGCCCGCATCTGGAGTACTGCGTCCAATATTGGTCACCGTACCTAAAGAAGGATATGGCGATACTGGATAGGGTTCAGAAGAGAGCGACACGTTTGATAAAAGGTATGGAAAACCTTTCATACGCTGAAAGATTGGAGAAACTGGGGCTCTTTTTCCTGGAGAAGCGGAGACTTAGAAGGGATATAATAGAGACGTACAAGATTATGAAGGGCATAGAGAAAGTGGAGAGGGACAGAAATAGAGAGAGAAAGGGAGAGAGAGAAAGAGAGAGAGAGAAAGATAGGAGAAACTGGGGCTCGTTTCCCTGGAGCAGCGGAGGCTTAGAGGGGATATGATAGAGACTTACAAGATCATGAAGGGCAAGAGAAAGTGGAGAGGGACAGAAATAGAGAGAGAAAGGAAGAGAGAGAGAGAAAGATTGGAGAAACTGGGGCTCTTTTTTCTGGAGAAGCGGAGACTTAGAAGGGTATAATAGAGATGTACAATATCATGAAGGGCATAGAAAAAGTGGAGAGGGACAGAAATAGAGAGAGAAAGATTGGAGAAACTGGGGCTCTTTTCCCTGGAGAAGAGGAGGCTTAGAGGGGATATGATAGAGACTTATAAGATCATGAAGGGCATAGAGAAAGTGGAGAGGGACAGATTCTTCAAACTTTCCACAACTACAAGAACGAAAGGGCATTCTGAAAAATTAAAAGGGGACGGATTCAGAACCAATGCTAGGAAGTTCTTCTTCACCCAATGGGTGGTGGACACCTGGAATGCGCTTCCAGAGGGAGTGAAAGGACAAGGTACGGTATTAGGGTTCAAGAAGGGATTGGATGATTTCCTGAAGAAAAAGGGGATAGAAGGGTATGGATAGAGGATTACTATACAGGTCCTGGACCTGATGGGCCGCCACGTGAGCGGACTGCTGGGCACGATGGACCGCTGGTCTGACCCAGCGAAGGCACTACTTATGTTGTTATGCATGTTAATGCGGTCATTATACACCCTTTAGCCACACCTAAAAAAAAAGGTTTCTCAAGTACGTTTAGCATGGGAAACTTAGTGTCGGGTCCAGGGCAGCATTAGAAAGGCTGGTTGAAAAAGGAGGTGTCTAGTCGCACCCCTTCCCTCTATCCAACCCAGCCACCTTGCTGCACCAGCCCTCCAGAAATACTCTGGCGGTATAATGGCTCTCCTCCTGACCCAATCTATTTTGAGCATAATTTCTCCTTCTCCCAATATAAAAAATTGCCTTCCTCTAGTCAAAAAATGTTCTGGTGGTCTTGTGGCCCCTCCTCTCCCTCAAGTCAAAAAATACCCTGTTAGTCCAGTGCTAGGGTTGCCAGAAGAAGACCTGCAGCCACGCCCCATTCTGTCTTCAGCTTCCCCCTGTTCCACCCCAGCCCCGCCCCCCACACAAACCTTCCCTGAGTCCGGGTTGCATCTGGAGGGCTTCCAAGCATGCGCAGATGCGACATGATAATGCCACACATACGAGTGCATGCGTGTGACATCATCGCATCTGCGCATGCTTGGTGGCTCTCGCGCTGCTCCCGACGATCATTGGGTTCCTATGAGCGTCGGGAGCAGCGCGGCCATTCAGCGCGGCTCTCTGTGCTAAAAAACCGCTAACGCGGTTTCGTAGTAGAGGGGGTAGGTTTCAGAATTGTAGGTTCAGTTACAGCATTTCATTGATTGCATGAAAAAGCCAAAATGTCATGGACAATGCATACACGCTCATCTAATTTTCTCTGTTTCAGTCATAATGCAATGCATAAACCCTTTACTTCTTTGCAACCAGAGAGCCAAGTCTGTTCCCGCCTGTCTTTAATGTTGTTACTGTTTTAGTTTTACTACTACTTCTACTAATTTCTGTAGACTAGATGTACGCAGCACTGTACATCAAAACATAGAAGAATCAGTCCCTGCTCAAAAGAGTTTACAAGATAAGACAAACTGGACAAGAAGGTGCCTCGATACATTGCGCTCAGGTGGGGGAATTACAGAGGGAATGATAAGACAGATTTTGGTGCTTAGAAGGTGAGTTGGAGTTTGGAATTGACAACATCTTCAAAGAAGGGGGCTTTAAGTTTGGATTTTAATACTTCCAGAGACGGAGCTTGGTGTATCGAGTCAGGCAGTTTGTTCCAGGCATACGGTGCAGCAAAGCAGAGGGAACGGAGTCTGGACTTGGCTGTAGAGGAGAAGGGTACAGATAAGACAGACTTTTCTGATGAGCAGAGTGCCCGGGGGGGTGAGGGTGGCGGCGGGAATGTGGGGAGAAATACTGAGGAGCTGCGGAGTGAGTACACTTGTAAATCAGTAAGATACGGAAATGGATAGGGAGCCAATGAAGTGACTTGAGGAGATGGGTAATATGGATATAGTGACACTGGCGGAATATGAGGCGTGTAGCAGAGTTCTGAACAGATTGAAAGAGCGAGATATAGTTTAGCGGAAGGCCAGTGAGAAACAGTTTGCAGTAGTCTAGGTGAGAAGTGATGAGGGTATGGATGAAGATCTTGCCAGTGTGCTCAGAAAGAATGGGTCTGATTTTAGCGATTATTGTAGAGAAAGAAAGAACAGGTTTTAGCAGTCTGTTGCATATGTGAAGAGACAAGGTGCGGTGGCGGCAAAGAAAGCAAATAAAATGTTGGGCATGATAAAGAAGAGAATCACGAGTAGATCAGAGTGTGTCATAATGCCGCTTTATAGAGCAATGGTCAGACCACACTTGGAATACTGTGTCCAACACTGGTCTCCTTATCTAAAGAAGGATTTAAACTGCTCGAGAGGGTGCAAAGGTGAGCAACGAAGCAGGTAAAAGGTATGGAGAACTTGAACTACGAAGAACGGCTTAAAAAACTGGGACTGTTCTCCCTTGAGAAGAGGAGACTGCGAGGGGATATGATTGAGACTTTTAAAATAATAAAAGGAATCGACAAGATAGAGCAGGACAAAAAGTTATTTACGATGTCAAATATGACTAGGACAAGAGGTCATGGACTGAAGCTGAGGGGGGACAAGCCCAAGACAAATGCCAGGAAGTTCTGCTTCACACAGCGAGTGGTGGACCCTGGAACGCTCTCCCGGTGGAGATTGCTGCGGAACCCACCGTTCTAGGATTTAAGGGCAAGTTAGATGCACATCTCCTCGAAAGACGCATAGAGGGTTACGGGTGACTAAGTTTTTCACCAGGTTACACCTGGCTGGGCCTCCGCGTGAGCGGATCACCAGACTTGATGGACCCAGGGTCTGATCCGGTGATGGCAATTCTTATGAGAAAGAGAGAGATGAGTCCAAGATTAGCCCAAGGTTGTGAGCCAACAAGACAGGGAGGATGAGGGTGTTGTTCACCAAAATAGGGAATGGGGAAAGAGGAGAGACGGGTTTAGGTTGAAAGATAAGGAGCTCAGTCTTGAACATGTTTAATTTTAGATGGCGGAGAGCCATCCAGGTAGCGATGTCAGACTTGTAGGTTGAAATCCGGGACTGAATGTCTCTTGAGATTTTAGGTGTAGAGAGATAGATCTGCACGTCGTCGGCATAGAGGTGATACTGAATGTCATGGGAGTAGATTAGAGCGCCAAGGGCAGAAGTATAGCTTGAAAAAAGAAGTGGTACCAGACATAGTCCTGAGGTACACTGACCGACAGTTTTCCCCAGCCTTTCTTCTGGTTTGCTTCTAGTGAATTGCTTATATTAATGCTATTTATATATTGCTTTCTTGGTCCACAAACTATTCCTTTGCAGAATAATCATCTAAACGCTACACTACTCGAGCATAAAAATCAGAACACTCAAACCAATGGGCCATTTTTAAGCCTACTGCTCCTATGGGGAATATCAATATTGGACCTTCTTCATGCTTACCAAAGGAACCTCTTCAACCCCATCCCTCTATACCTTCAAAACTATTTCCAGTGCAATAGATGGGTCATTCTGGACAAGCGGGTTATCTCCCTATGGCCGTGAGCCATATGCAGAAAGAATTGACTCTGGATATTTTTTCTTTGATTCTCCTACTTCACTGGGAGCTCTACTGCCACCTGTAGTTTTTCCCTTCTGCATAAGAGCTGGAAGGAGTATTTCTGTTCTAAAATCCGGAATGGATTCCTTCTGCATATATCTCGCAACTAAGGGGAAATAATCCGCTTGTAAAGAATGACACACCTATCTACTGGAAAAAATATTATCAAGGTAAGGACATAATCTATTTATAAATTACTTTGGACAATCTTGTCTTTGTATACCGAGTCATCATTCTGAGAAAGCTCGACTCGGTTTACAGCAATTAAATAAACAGGGAATGATTTACAAATGATAAATAGAAGATAATAGCAAAATTTCAAAAGAACTAATTTTCAAAATGTTTGGCAAGCAGAGTAGTTTTTAAAGATTTACGGAAAAATTGAAATGAACTGGAACTCCTTAAAAAAAAAAGGGGAGATCATTCCAGAGTTGAGAGAGTTTAAAGACCAAAGATTGACTGAAGATCTTGATTCCTTTAATCCCTTTTTTAGAAGGAAGGGAGGGTTTAAATTGTTGGATACCTCTTGCAAAGG
This sequence comes from Geotrypetes seraphini, assembly GCF_902459505.1. NCBI lineage: Eukaryota > Metazoa > Chordata > Amphibia > Gymnophiona > Dermophiidae > Geotrypetes > Geotrypetes seraphini. Next base: position 125,597,995 of record NC_047093.1, on the reverse strand, counting down.
AGAATCGATAGTAAGAGCTTGTAAATAATACTTTTATGTGGCGTGTCATTGGAATGCCTATAATTTTTTCAGGGGAACATATAATTTCCTCCTCTTTCTTTTCTCATATTTAGATCCTTAAATTTAGGGCTCCTTCTATGAAGGCGCGTGACTTTTCATCACGCGCTAACCCCCGCACTAGCTGAAAAACTACCGCCTGCTCAAGAGGAGGCGGTAGCGGCTAGCGCGGCCGGTGGTTTAGCACGGGCTATTACGCACATTAAACCGTTAGCGCGCCTTCGTAAAAGGAGCCCTTAATCTCATAAGGGTTTTGGTGCAGATCATGCGCCATTTCAATAGCACTTCCATGAAGCAGCTTGTGTTGCGAAACGCTATCCATGCACCCAGTTCTACGAGATATCGCTACCTCTGATGCTTTGTCGCATCACTCCTTAACTCTGCAAATTTGGAAACAGGTACGGAAAATCCAGAGGCTGAAGAGGAGTACCAGAGGAACAACCAAGCAAGCTGGGTTCAACGCATGCTTATGGCCTTAGTGAGCGACACTGCGCTTTTCAACACCCGCGAAGGCCGAGCAGGCAAAGTGCACAACTTCATGTTGGGGTTGAATCTCAACGCCTCCTACCCGATATCTCCTCTGTTGGGCTTTGAAACCCAAGAGTCTGTGGATGAAGACGAAATGGATGCTGCCGTTGCAGGTTGGTGATATTTTTTCACTTACGTAAATCAAAATATTGGTTGGGGGGTTGCAAGTATGGCCCTGCTTAAGAAAAATGCGAATAAACAGAACCTAATGAATGTTAGAATTTTTTTTTTTTGCTTTTGGTGTAATACATTACTGTCACAACCTACTGGAATAACCGACTAAATCAATCCTCCTCAACCAGACACAGAAGATCCCACTCACTATTCACTCACCCATCATCCAAAGATGTCAAACGAGAAAAATTTTATGATAACCTAATAGCCTCCAAAGCAGCTAAACTGGACAGACAAATCACCACTCTGTTATCTTCGACTACAGACTACAAAGCCTTCAGGAGAGACATTAAAACCATACTCTTTGAAAAACACATAAAACCTATCCAGCACAACCAATCCCAACCCAATATCCAACACTCTATTTACCCTTAGATCTCTCTAATACTCTTCTATCTACCAAACGTTATCTAAAACCCATAATTTCACCCTATTCTTATCTCCTAAAGACCTCCACTTCCCTTTGGTAACTCTTTACCCAACGTATATTATCTTAAAAATTCTATGTCATCGCTTATTCTATTCCTTCAAATTTTGAATGTAATTTTTGTTTTAGTTTGGATGTAATCCGCCTTGAACCGCAAGGTAATGGCGGAATAGAAATCACTAATGTAATTACATTTATAAATGAGTATTTGAGCAGCATTTTTTTTTCTCGTTAAGGGGCCCTTATACTAAATCAGACTGGATGGACCACTCGGGTCTTTACCTGCCATCATTTACTATGTTACCACGTTTGTTACTATATTAAATGCTAGCATGTGTTTAACATGAGAAAAAAAGCTTATTGCAAAACACATTATCCAGTTAGTGCACTCACATTCGCACCCATTTACCCCTTAATTCTGTATAAGGCGTTTTGATTTGTGTGTACAAATTTTGAGTGCATGCTCAATTTGCGCCTGCAACTTATTTGAATAATGAGCCAATTAGTGTCGATTGGCTTCTTAACAATCAATTATTAGCATTAATTGGATTTAATTTAAATTTATGCATGAGATCTGCGCCTAAAATTTACTCATAGCACCAGTAAGAGTCACGGAAATGGGAGGGTCGTGGGTGGTAGTGGTCCTCAAATTTATTTGCATAATTTGAAAATAAGGGGCATCCACACCTAATTATCCCCTCTCTTCCACTTCTCTCACCCCTCCCTCAAACGACCAACTCTCCCAGTCCCCCCCCTTTTTTGATTCCCCCCCATCTCACTACCTCCAATGACCTGTACAATCCCCCCCTCTCATGCTCACCTTAACCACCTCATTGCTTGTAATTATGATCAATTGTAAGTTCTTGTTAAATTTTGTTTATCTGTTGTGAAAACTCCCCTCCTCATGCTCACCTGAATATCTACATTACTTTGAACCGCCTAGAACTCCCTGGGTATGGTGGTATACAAGAATAAAGTTATTATTATTATAATTTAGGCATAAGGGTTTTCACCGTGTGTCAATTGGTGGAAATGGATGTATCTAAAGTTAACAAAAAAAAAAAAAAAAATTGCTCCACTTATTAGGCTGAGAGTATTATTCCAACGGAAGAAAAAGCCTCAGGTTTCAATGCTCAAACCGCCTTCACCAGTGGTCTCAAACTCAAACCCTTTGCAGGGCCACATTTGGATTTGTAGGTACATGGAGGGCCGCAGAAAAAAAAGTTAATGTCTTATTATAGAAATGACAATTTTGCATGAGGTAAAACTCTTTATAGTTTATAAGGCCTGCATGTTCCCCTCTTCTTTGCAGCGTCCTCCAGCTTCTCCCCTGGCCTCCCGGTCTTAGTATCAGCTAATTACCATGCCTGCAGAGAGGATCGCCGGTGCTGTCACATTCCTTGCAGGCTGCCATCGGCCTACGCAGCACATTCCCTCTGCCGCGGTCCCGCCCCTCCTCTGACGTCAGGGGTAGGATCGCGGCAGAGGGACCGTGATGCTGAGGATGACGGCAGCCTGCAAGGATCGCTACAGCACTGGCAATCCTCTCTGCATGCTGCTGTAATTATCTGAAGGTAAGAGCTGGAGGCCAGGGGGGAAGCCAGAGGACGCTGCAAAGAGCGGGCAGCACTAGTACAGACTGCGGGCCGCAAAATAGTACCTGGCGGGCTGCAAGTGGCCCCCGGGCCGCGAGTTTGAGACCACTGGCCTTCACCCACATCATCGGCTGGGAAAACCGTCCGTGTAGAATATACAATTGCCACTATGCTAATCTTAATGTGGGACTGAGATGTTGAATAGCAACGCCGATAACTGTGTTATAGGATTTAAGTGGCATCTTTATTAATAGCCAACGTTTCATGGTACTAGACCGTTTCTTCAGAGCTCTTAGACTCCCACTATCTTCGCAGAGTTCTGTAAAAAATAATTATATGAAAAGATATCACTCGTCTTTCTTAAATATTATAACATTCTTTTTTATATTCATTTATTTATTTATCAATTTTCAAATTAAATTACGAGAATTAACTCTTGTTACAGCAATACTGCTTGAAATTAGAAGAAAAAAAGTCTTTATACATTGAAAGAAACAATCAATAGCACCTTAGAGCTCAATCAGTAAAGGAGGAATTACGATAGGTGAAGAGAAACCTATTATTCATGCAATTCAACAATCATAGGAAAGGCTCAACAGCATTCTTAAGAATCCCTTTTTTTTTTATAACTACTCTTCACCATAACTTAACTAAACATTCCCTGTGGTCAGCTTGATGTTACCATAATCACACAGTTCATACAATTCCCACTGTATTGAAAGGAAGTACTGTGGGCACCAGAATAAAGACTCAACATACAGCTTGTGGGAATTGTATGAACTGTGATGACCCTTGAGGAATGGGAGTGAAGACCTAGGTGGAAGTTTCTGAATTCTGAAATCTGTCCTGGTGGTTCACCAGACAATCGGGTTTTCAGGATATCCCTAATGAATATGCATGAGAGAGATTTGCATGCCTTTTACCGCCATTATATGAAATCCAAAAAAAAGAAGCAAAAAACAGTGGAATCCAATGTTCTTGACGTAATCTTTATTGAGATCCAATTTTGGCAAATATATCCACTTTAAAGAGCAACTGACAATAGCAAAGAAATCAAAGCTATTGACAAACTCAGGATAAATCGAGACATCATTATTAAGCCAGCTGATAAGGGTTGAGGCATAGTCATCATGGATCGCATAAAGTACACCAATGAGGTATACAGACAAATCAGTGATAGAGAATTCCATAGATGGTTAGAAAAAGATCCTACCAACACATCAGATAGAAACAGCACAAGCAGCAGGCATGATTACACTTAAAGAGAAGTCCAGTCACACCAACTATTTACATTCTTCTGAAAATCCATAAGTCCACAACAGACCACCTGGGCAGACCTATTATGTCTGCTAATGGATCAATAATAGAACCGCTCTCTGATTTTGTTGATTATTTCTTACGTCCTTTTATCCCAAATATTAAATCATATGTGTGGGACTCGTCCCACATGATCAATATCCCAGATGACTTTGATGGTAACCTAGAAGGAATATATTTGGTCACACAAGATATAGAATCTTGTATACTAATATTCCACAAGCAGAGGCTATCAACATCATCGAGAAAACATTACAGAATAGAGACACCCACCTGAGAATTCCAAATCGACTCATCATCACACTTGAGACCACTGCCCTGACACAAAACGATTTTTGTTTTGAAGGAAAGTATTACATGCTCTGGGAGCCCAATTTGAAGACACATATCTCAACGATCATGAATTCAAAAATGAACTTCGATTATACAAATGGGTCCACTACCAATTGTTGTGTCAGTTGCTCTTTAACGTGGATATATTTGTCAAAATTGGATCTCCATTATTGGATTCCACAGTTTTTTGCTTCTCTTGTTTTGGATTCCCTTTGACTGTGGAACTCTTGGGCTTTTTGTTGTTTACCCCCACCTCCATTATATGAAAATCTCTCTCATGCATTTTCATTGTCCGATAGGCAGCTATTTAATTAACTGAAACCCCCCCCCCTCCCAAGCTTAGGCTTTAGGTTAATGCATTTTCATTAGGGATATCCTGAAAACCTAACTGGTTGATGGTCTCCAAGAATAGGTTTGGGAACCACTAATTGAACTGCTGGATTTCTTATTTTCGATTAAAGAATAGAACAGATTGTGTCCTCATGCAACCATTAGGACTCATCTTCATGGACTTAAAAGTTCAGGTCTAAATATTTTTGTCAGTCTCAAAGTGTTATATCATCAATGGTAAATATTTGCAATTGCCAGAGTAGTACAAGATGAGACCAACAGCTTTATGCAAACTAAACACACTTTAAAACACTGATGCATGTTCTGTACAGAATCCAGATTTGAAATCCAGCTGGTGCTTGGACTCCAAAAAGATGTTTGAATGAAACATAGGTGACATGGTTGAACCCCATTCAAGAATTTTCAAATGGAACAGCAAAGGAAAATCTGGTGGTTTCTGAACTTCTGCATGATAAGGACAACAGATTGAACTGTTTCTAAAGGATATGGATATCTTTAATGTGAAGAAGTGCAGAAAACCAAAGGAGATATACAAGCCAAGAAGAGAGAGATTGATAAGTACAGCTCAGGAGACTTTAGGGTAATGATGTCTGAGGGATCTCAAGGTGATAAAAAATGCAACAAGGTGGTTGCTGTAGCTAGAAGAATGCTGGGTTGCATATGGAGGGGTATAACTAGAAGAAAGGAGGTGTTGATGCCTATAATAGATTAAGGGGTTTTCTCTCCCCCCAGGTATCAGGAGGTGGTAATCAAATGTGGAACTATAGGTCCCAGCATGCACTAGGCTATGGAGCTCAGTGTTGAGTCACAGGGGCGGGACTCACAGGAGAGAGGTATTTCTCCCCAGGCTGGGTTTATTCTACAGAGGACTCCAAGGGAAAAAGAGGAACTCTCGTGTTTTTCCTAGAAGTAGGCAGAGGCAAATCTTGGGAAAACAGACTGTATGCCTGTATGTACTGGCTGAGGTAAGCCAAATTAGTTCTATTTTGTGTGAGGTAAACAAAGTGTTTTTGTTTCTGTGCAAAGTGTGTGTTAATTGTGCTTAGCAAGCCAGGCTAGCTAGCCACATTTGGTGTTTCTTGCTGGTGTGAGGAGGATTCCTGTGTCAGTGGCGTACCAAGGGGGGTGGGGGTGGGGGGGGGCGGTCCGCCCCAGGTGCAAGCCATGAGGGGGTGCTCCCGGCCTTGGAGTCATGGACCGGGAGCTTCCCTTCTCATGGCCCGACCCCAAGGCTTTCGCCTCCCTTTGCGATTCCTCTTCAAGCAACCTGCAGAAAGGATTGCGAGTACTTCAGCGATCCTTGCAGGTTGCCATAGGCCTCCCTAGTTGTCCCTCTGCTGCGATCCCGCCCCTCCTCTGACGTCCTAGTTCACACTTGCTGTCTAACATCAGCTGTCTAATATTACATTACATTACATTACATTACATTAGGGATTTCTATTCCGCCATTACCTTGCGGTTCAAGGTGGATTACAAATGGATTGTCAGGACATTAGAAGTATTTAGGGAGTAGTTTGTACATTTCTTTGAGTTGCTAAGGATTATATTTGAATTGTAATGGTATTAGAAGTACATATGGAGTAGTTGCAGGTGATGCTTGGGACATTTCAGATTGAGTTAGTTCGGTTTTATGTGTTTTTTTGAATAGAAGGGTTTTTATTTCTTTTTTGAAGGTCTGTGGTCGAGGTCAATAGGTTGTAGAGTTGGGGGTCGAGTGTTGCAGCTCGAGTGGCTAGGAGGTTGTCGTACAGTCGTTTTCTTTTGACGTTTTTGGTTGGAGGGTGTGTGAATGGTGCGCGAGTTCTCCTTTGTCTGGTTACGGTGGATTGAACTAGTCGGTTGTTCCAATAGGCTGGGCTGTCTCCGTTTATTGCTTTAAATAGTAGGCAGGAGAATCTGAAGTGTATTCTCGCTTGTATTGGGAGCCAGTGTGAATCGTGGTATGCCTCTGTGATGTATAAAGGGAACATACTCTTAATAGAATAGTGCTAAGTGCTGCATCCCACTATCATGCAGAATAAAAAAACAAGGGCTTTCACTCTTATGGGATCTTCAGACCACCACCGAGTAGTGTAACTTCAAGTGGTATCAATCCTCATTAGTCCCAGTAGGTTTTTAGTAAGCCACACTTTCTCTTGTTTTAAACTTTTTTTTCTTTTTTCCTTATATTTCACTTTATCATTTCATTTCATTTAGTGTATAAATAGTTCTAAATAAATGCATATGTCTTCATAGTTGCATTATTTAACTTCCAAACAGTACTTAGCTTTTTCAAGGGCTCATCCCCTTATTGCCGACGCGTTTCGCAAGGTGAAGTTAAAACACAGCCACAGCATAAGAGTCCTCTGCGATTTTAAAACAGGAACTCTTACCATAACAGGTTATACTGAACATACACCGTTGCCGGTCCAAAGCCAAAGTGGCCGCGACGTTTTCTTTTACTGCATTTAAATAGAAGGAATCCCCTTAGCGTCACCACGACTACCCTCCTATCCACACCATCCCTTGTGTCCAACTTCTCTCCCTTTCTGTTCCTTTCCACATCTCTCCTCTGTTTTTAGATCATTATTTGTTCCCATCCCCCACCCTCATTCTGGCATATCTACGTCTCTTTGGACCCCTCTTTCCTTCACTCCGTGTACTTCTACCCCAGGGCCGTCCCCCTCAAAGGCCTTCATGTTTCCCCCCTTCTTTCTAGCATCCTCTGGCTTCCTGGTCTCACTTTCAAAGCAGCCTGCAGAGGATCGCTGGTCGGCTGTAGCGATCCTAGCAGGCTGTCATCAGGACCACGGCAGAGGGAACGTGCTGTGGAGGCAACGGCAGCCTGCTAGGATCGCTACAAGCCGACCGGCGATCCTCTGCAGGCCGAAGGTGAGACCAGGAAGCCGGGAGAGAGATGGTGGACAATGAGATGGAGGTAGGGAGGGAAGGAACAGGGTGTTTTCTTGCGGTCCAGATTCAGCAGGCAGGCCTCTGACGTCATGGCAATGGGGAAGTTGGCATGCACAACTGTGTGGACTCCTCCCAGTGCCAGGAGCAGAGAGCTGCTATTGGTTCTTAGAGCGGAGAGTTACCATTGGCTCTTTTGAAAGATTCAGTTAAGTGTTCAGAGCTCAGAAGACAGTTGGGCTCTGAAGGGGGAGGAGGGAGAAACGGTCTCTCTCTCTGGTTAATAGTTTTGTGGGAGCCGGCAGAGAATTTCTCTTAAGAATAAAGAGCCCAAAGGTGAAAAAGTACAGATCTATCAAAAATCAAATGGAATTCTTTTCCGTACCACAGAGAGGGAATTAATAAATATATGAGGTCATGTGACCAACTGCACATCAAGCCATCCATTATATGGTCCTCAGTAATATGCAGCTCCGAGTTGTAAGCTTGAAAACCCAGAAGCGTAAATTAAACATAACACATCCCCGGACCTAATTGTGTGAGAAGTGCTGTAAATGAAGTCAACACAATGTGATCCCAGTCAAAAAGTAGACTTTACTCAGGGGATTTCTCTAAGCAGCTGACTACTTCTCTACATATGCCTCAGTGTCCCCAAACCCTTAATATACTGGTAAAGGGAGAATCTCTATTTGTCCTTTTTATTCTCCTTCTGACCTGCCTTCTGTACACATAACCAGCCACAGGGCCTACACTGGGTTGTTTGTTTTTTAGCTTCTGCTGCTTCACTATCCTAAAATCTTAACTCTACACTTCTCCCTCCGTATTCACTGTGATGGGAGATTAACAGACCCGCGAATACAGAAAAAAACGCAAATAACTTTTTCATATGTTATTCGCTGTTTTCTATTAAAAACCCATCGTGAATATGGTGAAACCACGAATAACATGGTGGAAGACCTGGCCTGTTCCTGAAGGGGAGGCAAAACACGGTGAAGAAAGTGCCGGGAATCGGCGATTTTTCTCTGTAAACTCTTGGAATCAGCAATTTCTCTATGCAAGCTGACATAATTTGGGGGGGAGGAGCCAGCAAGCTAAAAACCGCGAATAATCGAAACCGTGAATGCTGAAACCGCAAATACGGAGGGAGAAGTGTATAATGAGTTGGGGATATAAATGCTGAGGTCTTTCCACTCTCCACGTATGAGTATTTCCTATAACAAGAGTTAAATGATTTTAGGATATTGAAGCAGTCAACATATCCTTATTTAAAGAATTTGTGAATGGAAATTTTGAACTTTTTGATGTGATACAAATCTGCTCCACATTTTGATCATTGTCTTGATTATTAACCAATACACTTCTCCCTCGTTATTCGCGGGGGATGGGGGCAGAGCCGGACCGCGAATGGCAAAAAACCGCAAATATCTGGCTCTGATCCACCCCTGCCTCCCTTCCGCCTTCCCCTGGCATCCCGGCCTTACTTGGTGGTCTAGCTGGTTTTCGGGGCAGGAGCAATCTTCCTATGAGACTACGGGAACTCCCCACAGCCATTTCCTAATAGCTATCTGCATGGGGCAGGAGCGTAGGAAGATCGCTCCTGCCCCGAAAACCAGCTAGAAAACCATATTTTTGTCTTCCCCCCGGATCCCGGGGGGAAGACAAAAATATGGGGGGGAGGGTTTCCTCCCCCCCCCAAAATAAATTGCGATTATGTAAAATCGCGAGTAGGGAAACCGCAAATGGGGAGGGGGAAGTGTAAATTTGTATTCAAGGTTACAGGGGGGGATTGATTCACTCAAGATCAAAAGTAGCAGTGAGATTTGAATCCTGGCTTCCTAGGCTCTCGGCCCACTGATCTAACCATTAAGCTACCTGGGGCAATAAAATATCCTTTTTCCAATAGTGGACAATCCAGGTCATAGGTACCTGACAAGATCCCAAAAGAGTACAACATGATTTTATGTTGCTTGTCCTAGGAACAAGCAAAGGATTTTCCCATGTCCATCTTAATAATGGCTTATGGCCTTCTGTTTTAGGAAATTATCCAAACTAACTGCTTTCACCACATTCTCTGGCTTTCTTTCTGCACAACCAAAGCAGCTTACATAGTATATACAACAATTTTTCCAGTCCCTTGAGGGCTTATAGTTTAAGCTTTTGTTCTTGGATCAATGGAGGGTTGAGTGACTTACCCAGGATCACAAGGAACTATAGTAGGAATCACACCTGCTTCTCAGCCCACTACATTAACCATTAGGCTACTCCTTCACTCCTGCAATAGGCCAGCTTTAATAATTAGGGCAGGCTCCTTGCTAACTTGACTGCTGGTACCATAGAATAGACAGTAAAGTGCACCAATATATAGAGTATAGGAGATTAGGGCCTATCCTACTGGGTGTATGGAAGGGTTCTACGACCACTGGCGTAGGTGATGGTTGCTGGATCGATAAGAGTGGGCTGGCAGACAAATGTTGGGGAACACTTTACCATGAAAGTGTTTTGGAATGAAGGAGGAGGAACATTTGTGAGTGGAAGTCAGACAGGAGGGTAGGTTAGGTAGAGATTTTCCTGAACAGTTATTTGTTAGCCTAGGGGTCTGTGATTTACTATGGTAAGAGGTGTTTCACCAATGTAAACTTGATACTGATATCTCTCATACTGTAATGCATCGCCTCCCTTTTCATCTTTGGAAATTTCATATAGTTGGTCCTCCACAAAATGTCTGACTGATGATCAGGGTTTTATTACTTTTAAAACACACACAAACACTTATAACTATAGCATTTTTTACTGCAGTCTTGCTGTTCATCTTGAGCATAATTTGGAAAGTGAATTATAAATGAAAAATAAAATGACTTTCTCTCATTGCCTGGATTCTTCTGCCCTCTATTGACCACTTAAGATAAAACATAAAGCCATTGAATTTTTTTCTTTTAAAATTTATTCATTGACCCCCCCCCTTTACAAAGCTGTAACTGATATTTTAACTGGCTGTAAACTAGGTAAAGTTATCCAAAAACTTTAGCCAGATTCAGCAGACAAAAGGGTAAATCAGATAACAGAAGTTGATATAGTATATCTAGATTTTCAGAAAGCTTTTGATAAAGTTCCTCACGAGAGGCTCCTGAGAAAATTGAAGTGTCATGGGATAGGTGGTAAAGTTCAGTTGTGGATTAGGAATTGGTTATCGGATAGAAAACAGAGGGTAGGGTTAAATGGTCATTTTTCTCAGTGGAGGAGAGTAAACAGTGGAGTGCCACAAGGGTCTGTACTGGGACCGGTGCTATTTAACTTATTTATAAATGATCTGGAAATTGGAACGACGAGTGAGGGGATTAAATTTGCAGATGACACTAAACTGTTCAAAGTTGTTAAAACGCATGCGAATTGTGAAAAATTGCAGGTGGACCTTAGGAAACTGGAAGACTGGGCATCCAAATGGCAGATGAAATTTAATGTGGACAGATGCAAAGTGATGCACGTTGGGAAGAATAACCTGAATCACAGTTACCGGATGCTAGCACCCAAGAAAAGGATCTGGGTGTTATCGTAGACAATACGATGAAATCTTCTGCCCAATGTGCAGCGGCTGCCAAAAAAGCAAATAGGATGCTAGGAATTATTTAAAAAGTTTGGTTAACAAGACTAAGAATGTTATAATGACCCTGTATTGCTCCATGGTGCGACCTCATCTGGAGTATTGCGTTCAATTCTGGTCTAAAATATAGTGGCACTAGAAAAGGTTCAAAGAAGAGTGACCAAGATGGTAAAGGGGATGGAACTCCTCTCGTATGAAGAAAGACTAAAACGGTTAGGGCTCTTCAGCTTGGAAAAGAGACGGCTGAGGGGAGATAGGATTGAAGTCTACAAAATCCTGAGTTGAGTATAATGGGTTCAAGTGGATTCATTTTTCACTCCGTCAAAAATTACAAAGACTAGGAAACACTTGATGAAGTTATAGGGAAATGCTTTTAAAACCAATAGGAAGAATTTTTTTTTTTCACTCATGGAATAGTTAAGCTCTGGAACGCGTTGCCAGAAGATGTGGTAAGAGCGGATAGCGTAGCTGGTTTTAAGAAAGGTTTGTACAAGTTCCTGGAAGAAAAGTCTATAGTCTGTTATTGAAAAAGACACAGGGGAAGCCACTGCTTGTCCTGTATCAGTAGCATGGAATGTTGCTACTCCTTGGGTTTTGGCCAGGTACTAGTGACCTGGATTGGCCACCGTGAGAACGGGCTACTGGGCATGATGGACCATTGGTCTGACCCAATAAGGCTATTCTTATGTTCTTAACCAGTTAAAATTATCTGAATAAACTTACTCTAGATTATTATTTGTGTGTCCCAGTTTACCCAGTTAAGTTTAATAAGAGCACATGAACATGCGTGTTGAACATCTGTGAATCACACTCACAGAACACCCCAACTGGCACCGACTGATAATTGGATAAAATTTGATTGGATAAAATACTAGTCTTATAGCCCATTACATTAACGGGTGCTAGAATATATGTGTGTGTGTCTGTCTTTATTTTTTTTTTTTTCTCTCTCCTTAGCCGCTTTCTGTATTTCAGTCTTTCTTTCTTTCTTTTTTTTTTTTTCTTTCCTTGGCTGTCCACCACCACCCCTTGCCTGCTCTGCCTGTCCATTCTCCCTTCCTTTTACCTCCCCTGTGTCCTCCACCACCCCATCACTGCTCACCTTATCCAGGAGAAGCCCTTCTCCCTTTGTTTTACCTCCCCCTGTCCATCATCACCTCCTTCCTGCTCCCCCTGTCCAGCAGTAGGCCTGTCTTCATTTTTCTGACCCCCCTCCCTGTTCATCAGCACCTCTTTTCTGCCCCTCCATTTCCATGTGTTGCAGCATTTCCCTCCCACCCCACTTCCCTGTGCAGTATTTTCCTCCCCCCATACCTTCCTCCTGAACTCCATGTTAAAATGCTTTCTGGGTTTGGCTGCCGTGGCCTGCAGCCACCGCGGCCGACATCCGACTCGGACCGCCGCGGTCAACATCCGCCTCGGGGGGGGAGGAAGAGAGAGAGCAGAGAGAGTACGGTGCGCAAGGGAACGACGACGGCGGGGACGGTCAACTTACAGGAAGGGAGGGAACGCAGGCGGGGATCGTGAGAGTAGCCACCGCTGCGTCTTTCAACAGGGAGCAGGCCAGACCGTAAGCCGCGCATGCGCACTTCCTATGTGTCGCTACAGCTCACGGAAAACCAGCGCACGCATAGGAAGTGCGCAGGCGCGGCCTAGCGTTTTATTATATTAGATAAGCTTCCTGTGTCCTGTGTCCCTTTTCCTTGATTTGTCTCAACCTATGCCCACCTTATTTTTTCCATTCCTCCTGCACCCCATACTTAATCCTTCCCTCCCTCTGTTGGTCCATCATCTGCCCCCCCCCCCTCCTCTAGTCCATTCTCTCTCAAATTCTTCTCTCTTCTCCCCCTCTAGTTCAGCATCTTCCCCCTCTCTACTCTCTCTCTTTTCTCCAGCTTTCTCTCTGCCTCTGTCTCTCTTCCCTCTGCCCCTACTCAAGTTGAGCACCTCTCCTCCCAAGCCAGTTTGGCATCTCTCCAACCCCTCTCTTCTGTGCTCAGTCCAGCATCGCTCCAGCTCCAGCTTCACCCCACTGGGCCTACAGACTCTGCAGCTGGAATCACAGCAGAAACAGCTTGAGAGCTGCTGCACTGGCCAGCAGGGCCTTTCCTCTGCCATATCCTGCCTTTCTGATGCAACTTCCTGTGGGCAGGATGTGGCAGAGGAAAGGCCAGCTAGTGAGGCAGCTTTCATGCTATCTCTGCTGCAATTTCCACAGCAGCATCTTGGTACTTAGGTTTTGATATATCAAGTATCTGATTCCAAGACTGACTGGAAGCAATGGAATTCTGATAGACCATATCTTACCCTCAGAACATACAGTGCCCCATTGATATCTAAGTACAGGATGCATAGAGGATTATTTGTCATACATTATATGTCTGTACCATGGAAAGCTTATTGCACTGGTTATAGTTGAAGTTTAATAATACATTTTTTTTTTTTTTAGATCCTGATGAATTTGAGAGGATATATGAGCCACTGGATGTGACGAGCAAAAAGATTCATATAGTGGATAGCGGACTGACTTTTAACCTGCCCTATCCTCTCATCTTACGACCTCAGCGAGGAGTGGATCTGATCATCTCTTTCGACTTCTCTGCAAGGCCTAGTGACTCCAGCCCCCCCTTCAAGGTAAATAATAAATGACAGCAAATCCACATAAAATCTTTGGATTCAAGGAGAAAAGAATTCTGATCATTTAATTCTCTCCGTTTATAATTCATCTTATTCATCCTATAGAGGTCAGGGATGCAGATAAGATGACTTTTAATGCCCCCTTCCTGTCAGTGTGTAAGCCAGTCACTGTCGTGCACTGACAGGAAAGGAGACATTTTTGCAATGAGCTGAAGATTACTGCCGTGAATTTAATGTGGCGGCAGTTGCATGATTATGGATTGCTGCAACCTCATGTTATTTTTTCACACGAGAAGCCATATGGTCAGTGACTCTTCTGCCTGCTCACATTGTTTGGCTTCTCCCAGGAGCAAGAATGTAGATTTTCAGCAAAAGTCAGGTCAATGGCTTTCAAGAGAGCTATCTGTGAGTTGTACAGTTTACACAGCCCCTCCAGCAGTAACCCAACTTCACGCTTACACCATGTTCTGATATGAAGCTACACCCAGGAACAAGCTCACCAACTGCTTTTATTGTATTTCCCAGCAAAGAATTCCAGAACCCAAGTGTTCAGTTTCTCGTACGCTTTGTGGCATATTCAAACGTTGGCGTATGTGCAAGTTTGGCATTAGAGAATGACACGGTGACAAAATTCATCACCGTTCCCGTCCCCGCGGATAACCGCGGGAAATAATCCCATGTCATTTTCTAGTGTCTATTTCAACCTCGGTCCTTCTACACCAGCATTCTTCAAAGCAAAGCTTGCGGGTCAGTGGTTGTGGCCATTCATACTCTGATTCTTATGGGAGCCAAGGATAATGAAGCCATTGTGACATCACTGATGTGATTGGCTCTTAGGTACTGGTGGAATGAGGCATTATGACATCACAAGATCTGCTCTGGATAATGAAGCCATTGTGACATCACTGATGTGATTGGCTCTTAGGCACTGATGGAATGAGGCATTATGACATCACAATATCTGCTCTGGAATGTTGCTGCTCAATCTCAGCATTCTTCAAAGCAAAGCTTGCGGGTCAGTGGTTGTGGCCATTCATACTCTGATTCTTCCCTCTCTCCTTAAAGAATGACATGAAGATGGTTTCCCGCGGTTATCCGCGGGGACGGAAACGGCGATGAATTTTGTCACCGTTTCATTCTCTATTTGGCATCTCTTTCCTTCACACTTCTTTTCCTCACATCTTGGAGTTCTTGCATGATGGTCTGGACAGGGGCCTTGCATAGTCCTCCCTCCGGGTTCAGCTTGCGGCTTTGTCTACGTTTCGCGGTTTGTTGCATGGTTGGCATTTGGCCTCTTCTCCAGGTGTGGTTCGGTTTTTGAGGGCAGAAAAATTGCTCCATCCTCTAGTACAGCCTTCGGTTCCAGCCTGGGATCTCAAGTCGAGAAGGCTCTTTGGAGCAGAAGCAGTTGCGCAAATTGGATGTCTGTAGGGCTGAGTCTTCCCTTGTTCCTCCGGTGGATATCTGTAAAGCTGTAGTTTGGTCTTCTCTCCATTCTTTTGTGTGACACTACCGTGTGGATGTTCAGGTGCGTCGGGATGCGGTGTTTGGTGAACATGTTCTTGTGGCATTCCTTCGGAGGTCCCACTCATGATGGATACTGCTTTGTTACATCCCATCAGTTTCTGTGCCATTTGGAGGGACGATAAAGAAGGAGAAATTAGGTTCTTACCTGTTAATTTTCTTTCTTCTAGTCCCTCCAGACCGGCACAGACACTGCCCTGTCATTTTTTATTCAGAGTTTTTGCATGAAGAGTACGTTTTTTTTCTGAGGTGTATTTTTGTCTGTCTTGTTAAGGGCAGTTTAAAAGAACAGCGGTATTCGTCTGGCATAGCTGGCGAGCTTTGGGGACGTTTTTTGAAGGCTCTCGTTCTAATCAATATCCAACAGTATTTCTGTGTTAGTTGCTATTCTCCTTCTGGGAGTGATATTGCTGTTATAGTTCACAGTTCTTAGTTTCTTAATTCTGCTTGGCTATTCGTCCGACTGATTGTACTTGGGACTGCACAGCCCGCTTATACTACAGCCAAAATTTTGTGTCTGTCTCCACCTGCTGGTCGTGGTGAGCTATTACCCATCAGTTTCTGTGCCTGTCTGGAGGGACTAAAAGAAAGAAAGAAAATTAGTAGCTAAGAACCTAATTTCTCCTTCTACAGCTTTGAAAGGTTGGATGAAGGGCCTGAAGAAAGGGGGCAAGTTCTCAGGTTTCATTGATAAAATAACTCACATTAATGAAAGCCCACATTGATAATGTTGCATATGCTCCTACCTATGGTAGACAAATGGTTAATGGGGGGAGGAGGGAGTTGGATGGGCTAGCTTGCACTTCATCCACAGCCATTTATCCATGCTGGTTCTCCCTTCCTTTGGGGGGGGCCTCACTTCTTGGTTTCCAGGCATATTTGCTGCTATTTTTCTCAGATAATAAAACTTCACATATTACCTTCTTGTATATCCTGCATCATTCTGTGAACATTAACATCCAGCGAGAACAAGGTAGACTGGCTTTGCAGGTAAGGCGTTTTGCCAAGGTCACACGGAAAGTAGCACGGTTCAGTTACAGGAATTGGGATCCCTCTGGTATGGTCTCTCTGAGATGCTGGAAATCTTATTTTAGACCTTCGGGATGCTTTCCTCCTTGGCTGTCATTCTCTGTTGCTTTGTTTAAGCACACTGCATAAATATTTGGATTCTAACATCTGTTTCTGATTTGGGAAAGTTCAGTGAAAGCAGCCCTGTAGGTCTTTTGTTTTTCTCCACTGACAGCCGTGGTGTCATGCACCTCATTCTTATTAACTTAGGCCACATCCTATATATTTATATAAAAGGTCATAGTTCACTCAAACATTCCTTTTTATATTATTAACTAATACATGTGCTGCGGTTTAGTCTTTGGCCTTACAGTGCACTATCCCTTCCTCTCCCCTTAAAGATCTCGGTGTGGAAGTCCTCCAGGGCTGGAGTGACAGCTGGAGGTACGTTGCTGGCTTTTGCTATTCTGCAGCAGCATGAGGATGAGGTTTGGCTGGTTTGGCTTCAGTATCCCTGCCAGAAAAAGGATTATTTTTGGTGTGCCAAGGGGGATGTCCCCCAATTCACCTCTGGACTCCCCTTGAATCTGAGGGCTGGCTATGCCCCTAGTGCAGACTGTCATCTTTGCAAGCTTTGCGCATGTCCCGAGCAGGGGCTGCTTCTTGTTGTGGAAAAGTGTTCGCTGGTTTCTAGGTGTCTCTCTGTTACAGTGCAACTGTAAACCTCCGCTAAATGAGAAACCTGTAAAGCTGAGTGACAGTAGCCTCCAGCCCTTATGGAAACAATGGAATGAGGCAGGTCTCTCCCAGATAAAGATGACACCATTCAAAGAGATTATATAATTAGCACCCTCCTTAGGCAGATTTGGAAGATGGTTTTTAACCTTTTTATCACATTTTAAAAAAGGGTGAGGTTTGAGTATTTTCTAGACCACAGGTGTCAAAGTCGGTCCTCGAGGGCCGCAATCCAGTCGGGTTTTCAGGATTTCCCCAATGAATATGCATTGAAAGCAGTACATGCACATAGATCTCATGCATATTCATTGAGGAAATCCTGAAAACCCGACTGGATTGCGGCCCTCGAGGAGGGACTTTGACACCCCTGTTCTAGACCTACTGAAAGCGCTAATTTTAACATCATTGATTAAATCCTTTCTACTGTAGTTTTTTATACACGGCTTTAAAGCCGTACTTCAAGCAATGTGTCTACTCTATTTCTTATATTATATTGGCCTTTTTTTTGGCCACAGTTCCTTGTGTTTGATGTATTCGTGAGCAGAATTGACTGGTAGCAGGAGTTCCCTCACCCTCTCTTCTCTTTTTCTGTTTCCTGTTTGCACTAGGTATCACTGGCTTTTCGACAAATTGAGCGTGACAGGAAGCTACCAGGCAGATAGCCTAGAGGGGAGGGAATAAGTTTTATTAGCCCTGCAGCCAAGGCTAAAGATCCCACGAGTTCAGCCTCCAAGGGAGATTTACAAGAAGAAAGATTAGCAGAGGTAAGAAACCTAATCTTTCATTGTGGGTCCTTCCCCCAGTTACGAGAGTTTTACTGGGGATGGGCCGAGATCACCACGGATCGGTGAGACCTGGAAGTGATTCGAGAAAGTTATGCTCTGGAGTTTTTTCCCCCGACCTTTACCAGATCGTTTCCTCTCCTCTCTTTGTTAGGCATCTTGGAAAAAGAGGGCCTTTCACCAGACACTGCTCGGGTTGCTGGATCTCAAAACGGTTGTCCCAGTGCCCCCTCAGGAGATTCGCATCAGCAGGTACTCCATTTACTTCGTGGTGCCCAAGGAAGTGCGGTCTTTCCAGCCCATTTTGGATCTCAAAAGTGTCAACAGGGCTCCCCAGGTTCCCTATTTTCAAATGGAAACCCTAAAATCTGTGATTCTGGCAGTCCAGCCTGGGGAATGTCTGACCTCTCTTGACTTGATGGAGACCTATCTGCATGTTCCCATTCGGGGCCTCCCATCATCGGTTCCTTCGCTTTGTGATTTTGTGAGAGCATTATCAGTTTTGTGCATTTCTCTTTGGTATGGCTACGGCGCTGCGGAACTTCACCAAGATTATGGCGGCGGCTTTGCGCAAGGAAAGCATTCTAGAACTCTCACCTAAGCAGCACCCTTTCCAACCCTATTGACGCAGAATGAGGGGTCCTTCTTTCATTCCCCCCCCCCTGCTCTCTGGCTCTGACAGTGTGGCTTCTCTCTCTGACCATGAAAGCTCTTGCCAGCTTTCATCATTATACAAGCTTCCAGTAAGCCATCAACTCAAGTGTTACTACTTTAGGTGGGCACGGTTTTCTTCCTGGTGTACCTTACATTCTCTAGCACCTGTCCCCTTCTGTCCGTTTTGGACTACCTTCTACATCTCTCTAACTTTGGTCTAAAAACCAAATTGGTTAGAGTTCATCTGAGTGCTATAAATGCTTTTCATTTGCCTTTGGAGAGAACACCCTTAACCATTCATCCTTTAATGGTACATTTTGTGAAGGGTTTATTTAATACAAAACCTATCGAGCAACCTCCAGTTGCTTGGGATCTCAGTGTAGCTCTTTCAGTACTCATGAAAGCTCTTTTTGAACCACTGCAATCTTGCTTCTTCCTTACTTGGAAGGTGATTTTTCTGGTAGCTCTCACTTCTGTTTGAAAAGTTGGCAAGCTTCAGGCCCTTGTCTCAGATCCACCTTGTACAAGATTTTATCGTGAAGGGTAAGTCTTTTGAATATGTCCAAAATTCCTCCTTAAGGCAGTCTTGGAATTCTGCCTCAATCAATCCTATTGATGTTCTTTCCAAAACATACCATATGGACCATACCAAAACTCATAGAAAGTCCTTCCAGTTCTTTATCAACTTGGTTGGTGGACAGTATCTCCTTCACATATGCTTAGGCTGGGCTAATGCTTTAAAACTATGTGACAGTTCACAACCTGCAAGCTATGGCGACTTCAGTAGCTCACTTTTGCTCCTTTTGAAGAAATCTACAAAGCAGCTATGTATGTTTGTTGGAATCTACCTAGAAATGTTGATAGCGGAATACAAATTTTTTTAAAATAAATAAAATGCGGTCCTCAATACATTTGTTCCCCTCCCGTTAATGTCTTGAACAGAACTTCAGAAGAACTTCTATTTGGAAAAGCAGCTTTGCTAAATCTTTTAACCCTCCAGTCCTCTTTAATTACACCAATACTTGACCTCTCCTAGAGTCATGCCTCTGGCAGGTCTGGAGTCCCACATGTGAGAATATAATGCCTTTTTGTCCTCAGAGGCAACAAAGATATTTACCTGTAGCAGGTGTTCTCCAAGGACAGTAGGCTTATATTCTCACAACCCACCTACTTTCCCTAATTGGCTTCTTAATTTTTTTTACTGTACTGATGGTCCTGTACATTGACATCAAGCAGGAAGGCACCTGCGTTCGTGCAGTGTGGGCACAGCCTCAGAGATTTAAAGTGACAGTACACTTGGGAGTGTTCACACTGGGTTTCTTGGATGATGTCACCCACATGTGAGAATATATGCCTGCTGTCTTCGGAGAACACCTGTTTACAGGTAAGTATCTTTGTTTTTTTTCTGCAGTTAATACTGCAGTTCTAAAGGTTTATTCAAATATGAAACGGTTAGCTATTGTTTTGCAAACCTGACATGGTATAAATTTTTATCATGTTTGAAAGCTATAGCTTATTTGATTTAGCAAATTGGTTTACCAGAAATTTAATTCTGATCCATAATTTGTTCAACTTTGTCCCCCTGGAAGCTATTAATACAGTATCCCATCTTACAGTTTGTAGTTTACAAATTTCTTAAATATTTGTATAAAATGTGACTTGAATTATTTCTTGTGTTCAACGTAAACTATCTGTAAGAGTAAATATTTGGTGTACAAGTTTCTTTTACATGGACAAATAAGAATTGGCATAGGGACCATCAAGTCTATCATGATGCAGTATCTTGTTTCCAACAGTGGCTAACTCAGGTCACAATTATCTGGCAAGATCCCAATCAGCAAATCAGGTTTTATGTTTATCCTAGGAGTAGGCAGTGGATTTTCCCAAGCCCATCTTAATAATCACTTGTGAACTTATAGGGAATGATCCAAATCTTTTTTAAACCCTGCCAAGCTAACTGCTTTCACCACATTTTCTGGCAATAAATTCCAAAGCTCAATTACATGTTGAGAGAAGAAATATTTTCCATAGTTTGTTTTAAATGTATATAGCTTAATGGACTGGAATCTTTTATTTAGAACATACACAAGAATTACAAAGATCCTAACTAGAGACTAGTCATAAAAATGGTATAACACATCAAATCAAAACAAATTGACCAGTTTGCATATTGTACCACTGAAGAAAATTTTTCCAAAAGTGGCATCCCAAACTTTCCAGAAGAAAATAAAGCCCAAATATTTGTAAAATATGTTTATTTTATAGCTCATTCTTTATGGCACGCTGCAGAAGTATGTAATTGATGATTAACTCCTGTATCAATCCCTTGGATATTTGTCTTTCAGGAGATTCTGCTTGCGGAAAAGTGGGCTAAAATGAATAAGCTTCCATTTCCAAAAATAGACCCCAATGTGTTTGATCGTGAAGGACTGAAAGAGTGCTATGTCTTCAAACCAAAGAATCCGAATGTCGAGAAGCATTGTCCAACCATCATCCACTTTGTTCTGGCCAACATCAACTTCAGGAAATACAAAGCTCCAGGTGGGTAATATTTTTTTATTTTATTCCACTGATTTTCTGTGGCCACTTTAATATTCCTTCAGATGTTCTGTCTCTGAAGTAGTAAAACTGATATTTTTCAGTACATAGTACATTACATTAGTGATTTCTATTCCGCCATTACCTTGCGGTTCAAGGCGGATTACATCCAAACTAAAACAAGAATTACATTTCAACTTGAAGTAATAGATTAAACGATGAGATAAAATTTTAAGGGAGAATTATGGTAACTAGAAAAATTAGAGGTTTATAGAGTGTTGGATTTTGGGTTAGGATTGTTGTGCTGGATAGGTTTAACGTGTTTTTTGAAGAGTATGGTTTTAATTTCTTTCTTGAAGGATTTGTAATCTGTGGATGAAGATAACAGAGTGGTGAGTTGTTTGTCCAACTTAGCTGCTTTGGAGGCTATTAGGCTTAAACTGAAGACCCAAGTAAAGACGTGGCCTATTGGAGTTTGTTATTAACTCGTTAGTCCACATGTCACCAAGAAATACTAGATAAAAATGCACATCGGAATAGGCGTGTCTCATAGCTATCAGAACAGACCTGCTTTATCAAGTACTCATGAGAAGAAACAAAAAAAGGGGAAAATCCCCACAGATGAGGAGCATCAAGACAATACAGCATCAAGGATGACCAGTTACCAACAGGCAACCCAATGGTTCTTCATTTGCCTTTAGTAATACATTACATTAGTGTCTTCTATCCGCCAATACCTTCCAGTTCTAGGTAAGAGTTGGCCTGGACATTTCCAGGGAGAATACATGGTTAATGGATGAAGTATGTGCAGGATCTCTGTGGAGGGTCGATCAGGTTTAGTGGAAAGGTTTTTAAGTTCTTTCCTGAATGTTTTATAGATGGACGTCATAGTCAGCAGATTGGAGAGGTGGCGGTCTAGTTTCGCTGCTCTAGTGGCTAATAGTCCATCGTGTATTTTTTTGCGTTGTATACCTTTGATTGGGGGGTGGATAAAGTATACATGAGTTCTCCTTGGTCTGGATGTGTTTTTCCTGATTAGGCGGTTGCTCTGATAGCTTGGCCCGTTTCCATTTAGGGCTTTGAATAGGGTGCAGTGGAATTTGTATTGTATGCGTGCTTGTACTGGGAGCCAGTGTGAATCTCGGTGTGGTCATGGGTCCCGTTTCAGAGCGTTAGGAGTCCAAACATAACTGAGCTCTTCTCCTTCTCAGCCAACAGACACAAGAGAAGCTCCCACTTGCACTTCGTTTCTCCCCAGGTCAGAGGTTGCAAATTAAAAAAAACACTATGGACACCTTCTCTCACATCAAGCAGCTTTATGGGGTAAAGAACTAGAACAACTCCTCTCGCCCACCACTTACGAGGTGTTCAGGAAACGCCTCAAAACTCAAAACTGTTCCTGAAATACCTAGACAGTTGACCCGTTCCTCTCTTTCCCCTCCTTAACGGTTCACTGGTCCTCTCCCCCACTTGTTCTCCCTTCCCTTAAGTTCTCTCAACTTGTACTTCACTAATCTTTTGTAAACCGCATAGAACTTAACGGTACTGCGGTATATAAACTGTTATTATTATTATTAATAAAACAAAACAGACCCGCTGAGCAAACTAAAACTGTTTTAAATCTCCTTTAAATGCAGTTTTAGTTTTGCTCAGTGGGACTGTGTTTCGCTTTGTCCCTTGAGCGATTGTGTTTGGACTACTGGCACAGGTGACAAGCCAAAACATGGCCTTGGTTGAGTTTTTTTTAATTTTTTTCCTAACTGTATTAATAAAAGCACTTGAAGAATAATCCTCCAACACTTATGTGACATTGTATAGTTATATCAAACACCCTGTGTCACATAACCTGCCTCATACTGCCTTTGCTTCTGAACAATGAAAGTCCAAGTTGGGTTCTTGCAAAAAAAAAAAAAAAAAGAAACGATCCCTGATAAACTACTGGCAACAGTTGATCTTAATTCGCCTTCCTGTTTAGAGCACAAGATAAAATGAACAACTATTTGGATAGAAAATATTGGACCAGTATCTATGTGATTCTGTTTACATATGTGAAGGAAATCAAACGCAGCTGCTATAAACCTCTGAGAGCAAAAAGGATGGCCCTACACAGCAGGTGTGTGACAGAAGAACAGACGCTCCAAAATCAAAAGACAAGTTTTTTTTCAAATAAGCCCAAGGATGTGCCTTTTGCTTTTGGAGGTTCTGCTTTTCTGTCACATGGTTCTTAACGGTTCATAGACAGTAACGCGGAAGACAAAGGCGCGCGCCGACAACTGAGCGCAAGACGGAGGCGCGCGCCGAAGAAGACTGTTTTTAGGGGCTACGATGGGGGGTTTTGTTGGGGAGCCCCCCCCCACTTTACTTAATACAGATCGCGGCGGCGTTGTGGGGGGTTTGGGGGGTTGTAACCCCCCACCTTTTAGTGAAAACATAACTTTTTCCCTAAGAGCAGGGAAAAAGTTAAGTTTTCAGTAAAATGTGGGGGGTTCAACCCCCCACAATGCTCCCACAACGCGGCGCGATCTGTATAAAGTAAAGTGGGGGGTTCCCCCGTCGTAGCCCCTAAAAACAGTCTTTTTTTTTGGCGCACGCCTCAGTTGTCTGCTCGCGCCTTTGTCCCGGCGCGCTTTTGACCTGACTCCGTTCTTAACCAAGCCCCATTCTTAGGAGGGCCAAAATTCATACAGCTGGAAGGACAGTTCTTTTATGGTTCATTTAATCTTTAATAATGAGAACACTGCCTTTTTTTTCCAGGTGTTTGGAGAGAAACAAAGAAAGAGAGGGAATTTGCTGACTTTGATATTTTCGATGATCCAGAAACGCCATTTTCGACCTTCAATTTTCAGTATCCGAATGATGCATTCACAAGACTGCACGATTTGATGGAATTCAACACTTTAAATAACATCGATGTAAGTGGGGTATTTTTGTTCTTAAAGATACTGTTCTGCTGTACATATTGCATAGTGTAGTGACTATAAATAAGATATACTGTATGAATAGCAAGTTCCCAAGGGACTCGCAGTCTGTTGCTCTCAGCCAAGGATTTGCCACTGCAATGGCAGGATTAAAAAATGTCATAAAAATTTGGGATTCTCCAGGAAGCTGTACCATTGCCCAGTAGAGACCAGTTCTGACTGAGCTGGGAGACCAAAGGAGCAAGAGCGAACATATACAGAATTGTAAAAAGAAATACTAATTGTGGATGGAAATTGTCCTCTCTTTCTCAATCTAAATTAGCTTGTATTTATTTGTGAATAAATATTCAAATGCCGTGGTCTGCTTTTAAAAACACAGCTTTGGCATTTAAACATATGCCAGTACCGGTATCCTGAATTTATGTGGAGAGAACATAAGATTTGCCTCTGCTGGGTCAGACCGGTGGTCCATCGTGCCCAGCAGTCCGCTCACGTGGCGGCACCTTAGGTCAAGGACCAGTGCCCTATTTGAGTCTAGCCTTACCTGCGTATGTTCTGTTCCAGTAGGAACTTATCCATCCTTGCCTTGAATCCTTGAAGGGTGCTTCCCCCTATGGCAGCCTCCAGAAGAGCGTTACAGATTTCTACCACTCTCTGGGCGAAGAAGAACTTCCTTACGTTTGTATGGAATCTATTCCCTTCTAACTTTGGCGAGTGCCCTCTCGTTCTCTTCACCTTGGAGAGGGTGAACAGTCTCTCTTTCTCTACTAAGTCAATTCCCTTCAATATCTTGAATGTTTGGATCCTGTCCCCTCTCAGTCTCCTCTTTTCAAGGGAGAAGAGGCCCAGTTTCTCTAGCATCTCATTGTACGGCAACTCCTCCAGTCCCTTAACCATTTTTGTCGCTCTTCTTTGGACCCTTTCGTGTAGTACTATGTCCTTTTTCATGTACGGCAACCAGTGTTGGATGCAGAATTCCAGGTGGGGGCGCACCATGGCCTGGTACAGCGGCATGATAATTTTCTCCAATCTGATGTCTTCTGATTTTTTTGGTAGGAATAACATTCAACTTCTTTCCTCATAGCTATGTAGATTTAGGACAGACTTCTTCTTTTTTTTTTTTTTCTCTCTTAAACCCTCTGCTCCTCTTTCTCTGTTCTCCATTTCTGTAACTACTGTCATCATTTCAGTCTCCCCTACTCGCAACCTTGGAGTCGTTTCGATTCCGACCTCATTTTCTACACTCATCCAACAAACTGCTAAGGCCTGTCACTTCTGTCTCTACAGCATCACCAAAATTCACCCCTTGCTCTGAGCACACTATCTGGACCTTTGTCCATATTCTCGTAACCTCACGCTTTAGATTACTGCAGTCTACTTCTAACTGGTTTCCCGCAGTCCTGCCTCTCCCCCCTGTAATCTGTGCAAAACTCTGCTGCACGACTCATCTTCTACCAATCTCAGTACACTCATGTCACCCCCCCCCCTCCTTAAATCACTTCACTGGCTCCCTATCCACCTTTGCATACAGTTCAAGCTCCTATTGCTAACCTAGAAGTGTGTTCATTCTGCTGCCCCTCAATATCTCTCCTCTCTTCTTGTACGTCTCCCAGGGAACTCATTCGTCAGATAAGCTGCTTTTAGCTGTACCCTTCTCCACTGCCAATTCCAGACTGTACCTTTCATCTAGCTGCTCCCTATGCCTAGAATAAATTACCTGAGTTTGTTCACCACACCCCTTCCTTTACCTTGTTTAAAAACAGACTAAAAGCCCACCTTTTTTTTTTATATAGCCTTCAATCCATAACCCTACTTCCCACTGTCCATCAACCGTTCCCCTTAACTGTATCCATGACATTCTGTTTGATTGTCTGTCTTGTCTGTTTAGATTGTAAGCTCTTTTGAGTAGGGACTCTCTTCTTTGTGACTTAGTAGTAATAATAGTAGTTCCAATGGAATAGGTGATCCAGCGGGACACGCATTGCTCAATACTGAGAACTAATCTATGATCAGATAACCATTGGATAATTATTGCAAGTCCCTTTTTCACCGGTCCTAAATCTAAACAGATTGGATCAATTTTGGCAACTAATAAGATGTCATCAGCGTAACAATATAGTCTAAAACTTTACCACACTTTAACAAAAGAGCACCTTAGAATGTTCAGAGATTGTAATTATAAAATGTGAACCACTTTGGTTGCCGTACGGTGAGAGATTGGAGAAACTGGGCCTCTTCTCCCTCGAACAGAGGAGATTGAGAAGGGACATGATTGAAATATTCAAAATACTGAAGGGAATAGACTTAGCAGATAAAGACAGGTTGTTCACCCTCTACAAGGTAGGGAGAACGAGAGGGCACTCTCTAAAGTTGAAAGGGGATAGATTCCGTACAAACGTAAGGAGTGGTAGAAAACTGGAACGCCCTTCCGGAGTTTGTTATAGGGGAAAACACCCTCCAGGGATTCAAGACAAAGTTGGACAAGTTCCTGCTAAACTGGAACGTACGCAGGTGAGGCTGGATTCATTTAGAGCACTGGTCTTTGACCACGGGGGCGCCACGTGAGCAGACTGCTGGGCACGATTGACTGACCCAGCAGCGCCAATTCTTATGTTCACCACTGAAGGCAGTATATTAAATTCATTACCCTATATTCCCCTTTTAAGGCAAAACACATTTGAAGACTGGTTGAAATTGTCTCATGTAAATTGCGTTTCTTTGGTTACTCTGAGTGAGGTCATTGTTCTAATCTTGTGATAGGCTTGAAAATGATTCACAGTTGTGTGCTGTCATGATAGGTTATTGGATGACTAACATACGGTATAATATATTGATTTTCTGTTATTTACAGGTGATCAAACAAGCCATAAAGGAGAGCATAGAGTACCGAAGACACAATCCATCACGTTGTTCAGTGTCCCTCAATGATGTTGAAGCAAAAAAGTTCTTCAAAAAAGATTCTCAATGTAAACTCCCAACGTAGACTGCCAATATAGACTCTATATGGACTGTTTCAAAGTACATGGCCTCCTTGAACAGCTCTGTTTACCTTTACCATTGGCTCCCGCCGAATGCTTTTGCTAAGGCAAAATAGGCCCGATTCTATAAATGGTGCTTGGATCGCTGGCGCCTAGCTGATTTCGGGGCGGAATTTCGTTTTTTAATTGGTTTAATTGATGCGATAATTGAAAATTCTATTAAAAGCCAATTAAAAAAAAAATAAAAAACAACCCAATTAAAAATGATTAAGTTGCGTGCCAAAATTGGCAAGGTGCTGGGAGATGCAGTTCTACAAATAGCGCCTACATTTGATTGACGTGCAGTTGGCACCGTTTGCCTAGCACCTATCAGTTTTGGCATCATTTATAGAATCGGGCCCGATACACTACCATAACAGCACAGGGAAAAGTTCTTGACGTGTTACTGTTAACCTAGGCTATTAGTAACCAAGTTCCATTGCATAAAATAGGACCTGTGACAAATTAGCTCGAGTTGGCAGCAAAATAGTCCCTCTTAACTTTGATACTCCCCCATTCCATTATTTTAAAGTAGAAATGTAATATCAACCACATCAAATGTAATGCCTTAAATTTTGAGTAGGAAAGCCCTTGTGTATAAATATTTCTACATGTCTTTGAAGTAGCCAAAATATTATACCTTATACCCCTTTTCACTAAGCCATGCAGCCGAGTGCCGTGTGGCAAATGTTCCGATGCCCATTTGTTTTCCATGGGAATGGGAACATTTACTGTGCCAGCCTGCTCTGTTGTGCTTAAAAAAAAAAAAGGGGAGTACCGTAAATCTTTAAAAATCTTAAAAAAAAATTTTTCTTGACTGGAAAGTTTTTTTTAATCGATAATGTATTATAGGATATATTATTGTAATCTTATTTTTAACCTAGTTTTGTATAGTGCATTTAGATCAGAAAATGAACATTCGTGTTCCATGCACGCACTACTATTATATCATTTCATAAAAGACTCTCTGAATACACAGCCTTTTATAAAATATATGTAGGGCTAGATTCTGTATATGGTGTTGAAAAATCAGCACCAAAACAAATTGAGTGCTAAGCACTATAGTATAAACCAGGAGTGTCCAACCTGTGGCCCGAGGGACACATGTGGCCTCGGTCAAGGGCGATGCAGTGTTTTCCTCTGCTGCCCCCTGGTGTTTACCGTCTTGCCGGCTCCCTCCTCTGTCTTGCTGCAGCGTTTGCGCGGCCCCAGAAACATTTTTTTCAGCCAATGCGGCCCAGAGAAGCCAAAAGGTTGGACTCCCCTGGTATAAACGGTGCTCCGAGTTGGATGCTATTTATAGAATACATAGAAATAGACGGCAGATAAGGGCCACGGCCCATCTAGTCTGCATAGTGTCAGAATTCAGCATGAGGATTTCTACCAACTGAAACCTGATGTAAATCTTTGCACCTAAATTAGGCATGGATCTGCCTTATTCTATAAAATTGCACAAATTCTAGGAACGCCCCTAACCTACTCATGCCCCTCCCACAGCAAGGCCCCCTTTTTTTGAACCATGGGTAAAAATGCATATGCCACGTAGCGCCAATAATTGATCATCAGTGTCCAATTATTGAAGCTAATTGGCTCATTACTTGATCAAATTGCACATGCAAATTGGGCAGACGCCCAAATTTGGGCGCGGAATTTTGAGCACCATATATAGAATTAGAGGGATAGTGCTGTTGAAATAATGTATGTCTTTGAAATCATGAACAGCAGAAGAAGGCATTTTACTAAAGAATATTTTCAAAGAAGAATAGCACTCTTGGAGTTTTGCTTTGCATATTTGACTAACGCATTTTGCAAATCTACATATACTGTACAAGGGGGCCCAATTAGAGAGCCAAGTTGCAAAACTCAAACTTCTGTAATTTAGAGTTGTTGGGGTTTTGTTTTTTGTTTTTTTAACAACCCTAGAGATAAGCACTATTTCCCCCCCCCAAGCTCTCTTCCACTGCCCTTGTCAAAATGAAAAGTTAACTGACAGGCTCTGAAATTTGTTGCTAGCAGATGTGATCAGGTTTGGGCAGGTTCTCGGAGGAAAAGTCCCTAAACTGTTATAGTCTAGAGAAATCTACTGCTTAATCTGTAGAATCCAGCTACTTTTTGCCAGATACTTGTGACCTGGATTGACCACTGTTTGAAACAGAATACTGGACTTGATGGACATTTGATTGGACTTGGTATCGCATGTTCTTATGATTCAAAGCATGTACAAATGCTGATGTTCAAATTTGCCCCTATATACATATTACTATTTTAAAATAGTGAATACACATATATTTGAAATCCCATCTAACCCACACCCAAGATATTTCTCCTTGAAATATGTGCATGCCCCCAGCACATATGTATACCTGACAGCTTTTCTTCAATTATGACTTGTACATGTATAAATCAGTGTTTTACACATGTAAATGGAGCATAGTACCGTATTTTCACTCATATACTGCGCACCCGTGTAAAACGCGTACATGGGTATAGCGCGCGGGAAACTGTAATTTATGTAAATAAATTTTTATATACCGCGCATGCTGCCCCGACTCTCCTTTCGCCCGCCCCGACTCTCCTCTGGCCACCCCGACTCTCCTTTCACCCGCCCCGATTCTCCTCTCCCCCTTGAAGTCCTGTCCCCACCCTGAAAGCCTGATGCCCCCCTCGACGTCTGATTCACCCCCCCCCCGCAGGACCGCTCACACCCCCACCCCGAAGGACCGCTCGCACGCACCCGCACCCCCACCCCGAAGGACTGCTTGCACCCCCACAGCCTCCCGACCCCCCCCCCCAACATGTAGAAGCTCCTACCATTGTCCTGCTGCTTCCTCTTCCGGCGGTCCCGGCCCTTCTGTGAGCCCTGCGTCTGCGCTGCTTCCTCAGAGAAAGGGCGGGACCGCCAGAAGAGGAAGCAGTGCAGATGCAGGGCTCACAGAAGGGCCGGGACCGCCGGAAGAAGAAGCAGCAGGACAACGGTAGGAGCTTCTACATGTTGGGGGGGGGGTCGGGAGGCTGTGGGGGATCGAGCGGTCCTTCGGGGTGGGGGTGCAGGTGCGAATGCGTGCGAGCAGTCCTTCGGGATGGGGGTGCGGGTGCGTGCGAGCGGTCCTTCGGGGTGAGGGTGCGAGCGGTCCTGCGGGGGGGGGGTGAATCGGACGTCGGGGGGGGGAACTATGTAAAATAAAAGTTGTAAAACGCGCTCACGCGTATAACGCGCAAAGTTATGCACGGTTTGTAAAAATCGTGTATAACGCACGCGTTATATGCGTGAAAATACGGTGCTCCTGAGGTCTCCTCCTGTGTAAAGTGAGATTTTTTAAAAATTCATTTTAAAGTTATTCAGTTTCAACGATGTGATGCTGCAGTCATTGTGAGCACATTTTTAATAAAAAGCTCCAATCCATGATTGGAGCAGAAAATGCCAGTTTGAGGCCAGTGCTAAGAAATTAGTAGTGAATCATGAAAATGTCTGCATTGCAGAGTTAAAGCTGTTTGGGTCATTTTTATCAATAATTGCCATCCCAGTAGGTGATTTGCTTTATCTGTCATGCACATGGAGGGTTAATTCTATAAGTGGGTCCCTATTTTAGGCACCAAATATATGCCTGTTTAAATCCTATTCTATAAATTAAGGTAGGCATAATATAAGATGCACGTAGATTTTTACACATCAGCACTTGCTGAGAAATATGCACATAAATTATAATATTCTATAATTTATTTATACTTGCATCTTGCCCATGCTTGACCCATACTTTGCCCATATGAATGCCCACCTGCAAAGTACATGCTTCAAATGACTAGAATGCCAGCATTTACCCTATACACTCAAATATAAACCGGCCAGAATATAAACCGAGGTAACATTTTTCCCCCATCAAAAAAGAGGAAAAAAAGTTGACTCGAATATAATCTGGGTGTGTGTGTGTTAATATTCAAGTGCAGTGCCTTGTCCTGCCAGTTTCTTTACCCAGCCCTACTCCCTCCCTGCCGGGTTCTGTACCCTGTCCCGATGACTTGCAGACCTCCACCGGGCCTATCATGAGACCTCCTTTCCTGGCCACCGCTGGACCACCAGGTCTCATGGCAGGCCCGGCAGAGTCCTGCAACAGGTTCAGGAGGGGGGCGAGTCATTGCTGACCCGAATAAAAACCAAGATCCCCATTTTTTGGGCCATTTTTGGACCCAAAATCTCGATTTACATTCGAGTATATACGGTACCCCCCAAATTCTATATAATGCGCCTAAAGTTGTGGGTGTACATTGGTGCATGTACCGGATGTACGCACACTTCTTAATTTATTACTTGGCCTATTCAGTAATCTATAAAAAGTATATGCCTTGTCCAAAGTGAGCATGGTTACGGGCAGATTGTGGGTATGTTCTTTAAGTTAGGTGCATGTTTTTTTACTTAGGTGCCATTGTACACAGAAGTTAGGTACAGGCATTTAGGCCAAGAAAACCTTGGCATACATAGGATGTGCCTAAACGCTAGGATACATAGTGGTACTTACGCAGCGCTAAGAGCAATTCTATACAACGCACTTAGAATTTATAGAATAGCTTTCATAGAATTAGCACTGCACTAGTTGGCGCCAATTTTTTTTAGAATTTGGGCCTTATTGCCTTAAGGGAAAGTGCTTGAGTACCTGATTTGTAACCTGTTCAGACTGTGGGAGGTAGCCTGGCTATGTCCCGTGGTGACGGTGATCCCAGATATTCAATGCAGGAGCGCAGAAAGAGGACTTAAAAAAAGGTACTGGGGGGCTGCCTAAGGGAGGAGTGCCTCTGCTGCCTAGTGGGGGTATGTGTGCCTAAGCTGCCAATGGACTTTTTGCTCTATAAGACCCTGTCTTGGCCTACCACTAGATCACCGGAGGGGGCACGGGGCAGGGTGGTGGGAATATTTTTTTTTCTTGGGTTTTCCTCCTTTATAGGTGGGTGCGTCTTATGGTCAGGTGCTTCTTATAGAGCGAAAAATACAGTAACTGGTTTTCTCGCACTGAATATTCAGGGTTAGGATGTTAAACATTAACTGATCAGCAGCCATTTCTGGCCAGTTAAATAGCCTTGAATATTGACCAGCATGTGTTTACTGTAATATTGCAACCCATCTGTCAAGTTCTGGGAACAACCCTGGCATTTAATAGTGAGGTTCTGCAGTTGCTGTGCATTAATTCTGACTGTCATTGTGTGATAACTGCAAAACTTTAGCACAAATAGGGACCTACTTGACTTAACTTGAACGTTTGCAATGTATGTCTGACCTATGCTACGTAAGGAAAGCAAAAATAATCTAGTATTTATATTATGTAAAATAGCTATATTTAAATTGTTGGAATAAGGCCTTACGGAATAGACTTGTTTCATGTTACTGAATATTTATAACGTGTGCTTGTCAATTGCAAATCTCTAAAATAATGTGACATTACTGTGAGGAAATACTTTGAAACATCTTAAGTTGAAGGGATTTTTGTATTTGTCTATTCCAAGAAATATATTCTAAACTGAAGCAGAATGTTGTCTCTTGTTTCCTTAATTTCATCATCTGCTTTTATTTGTCTACTTTTGCAAACTTGCCACAGTCTCATCCTAATTTTGAAATGGACCAGTCGAGGGCCAGATTCTACATATGGCATTGTAAAAATTGGCATGCTTAGTGCTGGTTTATAGAACATATGTAGTGGCCAGTCCCATGACTAAAATTTAGGCACGTCCATTTATCAAGTTTCACGATTATTTATCTGATCGGTTTACAATAATAATTTATAATATGTAAAATAGCTTAAAAAATTAAATTTGAAAAAAAAAAAAAGCCAGGACAAGGACAAAATTAAGACGGGTAAAAACTGCCTGTGCCCAAATTCTGCACTTAATTTATAGGAATTCCCACAGCCCGCCCATTCCCCTTCCATGAACATACCCCCTTTTCAGATCCATTCATTAGAATTTATGTGCACTACTTTATACAATTCGCTAGATACGGCCTTTCCTTTACAGCACTTTATAGCACTCTATGCACTTTATAATTTATGCAGTGCCGGAAGAGAAAATTAATTTATATATAAAAAGTTTTTGTTGCACATGCTATTTGCTAAGACCAATGCTGAAAACACCACCCCATTAAGGGTACAAATAGAAATATAAAGTAGTACCTTGGGTGTTTGAGGTCTAGCGAAAAATCCATTTAATATAGTTTTGTCCTCATTATCTGGCTTTTATATCTATTTGGACATTTCTAGAAGTTTCCATATTCGGTAGGTTAAAAACAGAACAATTCACCAATAATGTCTCTCCTGGCAGCCTTGTAGTTATTGTTAAGACTGACACATGGACTAACTTTGCATGTGAATCACGTTTTCCCTAAATAATCTCTCACAATCAAATCAGTGCAGCTTCTAACCACATCCCATTGTCAGTTGTCCTCCTCAATAAAAACATCGTTTTACTCTCTGAACTAGTTCCATTAAATCATATCTGTTTTCTTCCATGTCACAGCTCAGGATCTCACTGCCATTAGAATTTTTATTCTGATTCATCTCTCCGTACAATAATATCGTTAACCAGACGTTTTAAATATACACGAAGCAGGTTCTTACGTCCTTTCATCACTCTAGTAAAAATTAAATTGCTTTTACATCCATGCTTAATGAATCAGATTCTATTAAATGTAAGAAATTCAACTTGTACAAAAAATTACCAACTGTCACTTGGATTAACTCTTTGTATTCCAAGACAGATTTATGTCATTTTACTTTGTTCTTGTTTAATAAATTCCTCTAATTTAGCAGGATCTTGATAATGACTCGTTTTGTTCATAAAAGTAATTTTCATTACGGCAAGATACGGCAGATATTTTACCCCCAGCTCCCTCTATTTTGGCCTCAGCTGTAAAAATTGCCTCCTCAGCATGGCCGTTTGGCAAAATCGGGGAGAAATATTAAATGGAAATCCCTCCATTGTACCTGCTTCATCTTTTTTGCTGCTGATAAAATTTCTAAGACTTGTTGAAACCATAGTAACTTAAATTACCGGTCTTGGGCTCAGCTGGGAAGTTCTGGAAGGAAGACGATGAGCCCTTTCAATTTCAAGTGGATGCTTGATCTTCAGTGAAAGCACCTCTGGGATTAATTTAGTTAAAAAAAATCAATCAAATTAGCCCCCTCCAAACCTTCCGATAATCATAAAATATGGATATTATTCCGTCTACTTTTA
The DNA here is from genome assembly GCF_902459505.1 of Geotrypetes seraphini. Lineage (NCBI taxonomy): Eukaryota > Metazoa > Chordata > Amphibia > Gymnophiona > Dermophiidae > Geotrypetes > Geotrypetes seraphini. The sequence goes on along the minus strand of NC_047093.1, from coordinate 125,563,698 downwards.
TTTTCCAGTTCTTCAATTTCCTGAGTTAGCCGGGTTACTTTGTCATGATCTGCCTTACACTGTAAAAGTGTATATTCAGCCCCTGACAAACGGTTTTCCAATTGCTCCATTCGGACAGTGCAGCTAGACATCTGTTGTGTTAAGTTTGAAAGTTCCTCTCTGATTCCACTAACCTGCGCTGTTGTCTCTTTTAGTAATTCTTTAATTGTATTTAGATCAAAGCATACCTGCTCTATCAGTTCAGCAGAGTCTTTAGGCAAGGGAACTCTAGAAGGCGTAGGAGGATCTTGTTTCAACCGTTTAGCTGAGCCTGCAGCTTCTGCACGAATCTGTTTGCTTGAAAACATGTTCAATTCAAGTAAGGTCAGTATCCCACAAATTTTCCTCCCCAAAACCAGTGAAAATAACTATTTTGAACCAGGCTAGGCAATGAAGACAGGCAGAGAGAGGGAGAGCAACTGAATCACATGTCAATTTTCTAGCAAGCCAAGCTCCGTCCCCCCCATTGGAAAGAACATTTAACACTGAACAATGAATCTTCAACTGAGCCCCGATATATTTATTTTTTTTCCCTCCATGGAGAACGCTCCCTTTCCTCTAGAAAGAACATTCTCTACAAAAGCACATGCAAATTCCATCAAAAAAATACATCAAGACTCAACCAAAAAACCCACCGACCTTCAATATTATTTCATATCCTTCCAATCTTAACCCAAAATAATCAGGTTTTAAAACAAAAAACAGAGATCTAATAAATATGTATATTTAGCCTTGTTAAAGCTTAAATCTTTTGTTGAACTTCTTCCACTCTGCGATCCTCCCTCTGAACTTGTGTGCTATTGAACTGTCCATGTCACATATTCTCTTCTTCCGGGAGCCTCATACTGTTCACCAGTCGAAATCAGCTGTAGACCTCAATAAGAACACATCATTACCATTATTCAAAGTAGAATCCCATGAAGTCAAACTTAAGGCAGTTAGAAAATTCAGCTTTCCATGGATTCCAATATCAACTGCCTACACTTGCAGCTTTAAAACCACACTGTTAAAACAGTCTTCTCCAAAAGAAACTGTTGTTTATGCCCAACTGAACAAATCCATCCCCTCTGATAACAGTTAGCATTCACAATACCTCATTCTAAGAGCCCTTTCTGTACTGTAATTAACATCAGACCATTTTTTCATCTTGCTTCGCAATAAACTCCTTTAGCTTTCTGGGGTCTTCATAATTAGTTGTCTTGTTATTTAAAGATACACGCATAATGGCAGAGTAAAATAGTCCATACTTTCCCCCATTTGTCTGAGCTGCGGTCGCAAAAGAAGAAACTCTTTCCTTACAGATGCAGTATGCTTCACAAAATCAGAAAGAATTGAGATCTTATTTTCTTGCCATTTAAAGTGCCTTATTTGCTTGGCAGAAGTCAGAATTTGCAGTGTTTGTTGATACATTAAAAGTCTGATGATCAACGGTCTTGGTCCTGTCTGCTTGCTTGATCGGTGAGCCGGCATATGATATGCCTGCTCAATCTCAAAGGGGAAAGAAAATTTCAGCGACAAAATTTTGGGTATGAAATCCTCTAAAAATTGAATTATATTTGTATCCTCAACCCTGTCTGGAAGTCCTAACAGATGGATGTTATTTCGTCTGCTATAATTGTTAGCATCTTCTAACTCCTTTTCAATGCGAGAGATTTTTTTCCTGTCAGCTGAAGATTTAATCAGATCATCTTCAATTACCGAGACTCTCTGTTCAAGCTGATCCGTTCTGGTGGAGTATATTGATAATTTTGGTGATAGGCTGAGAACTTCTGATTGAATTAAATTGAGCTTCTCAGTATTCCCCTGTATCAAATCTTGTATGTTTTTTAACTCCACCATTATCGGATCATTATTTTCCCCTGGCTCTGTTGGCAGCGGCACCTTTGATGGTGTTGGGGGATCCTGTTTGGGTCTCTTTGCTCCTTCACCAGTAGCTGTTGCAAATGCCCTCTCCAGTTTAGTCTGTTTTCTTGATGCCATAATATTATTCTCGAAGTTAGGGCAACAAATCACTTTTAAAAAGGGTATAATAACCATTGCTGAGACTTTTAACAGTGCAGGAAGGGGAGAGCAACTGATCACACATCCATTCCTCTCAGCATCCAAGCTCCACCCCCAATATTCATTTCTTTCAATTTGCACCAGACGAAAGTGTTCAGCCTACAGCCAAACTCCATCTCTCCTCTGGTAATGAATGGCAAAATTTACCAGTCCTTGGCTGTCATACTTAAAGCAACTGAACAAAGCAGGTACATTTTGCGGCAGAGCTAGAGTCTGTGATTTTGAAAATTGTAGACAACGCCACCAAAATTGAGGTTCAGTGCAAAAACTCCTCTAATAGAGATCAAGAAGGAAAGTGACAACACGCCTTCATGTCACATATTGTCCTTTCCATTGCTCATATTTACTCACCTTTGTTCGAATACAATGGCGGGATCCATATTAGCAAAGGTCATTTTTGAGTGAGACGGATGTTTTCTGCAATAATTCTCAGCTCCTCAAAGTTCACCAGGTCTTCAAATAACCCAAATACAAGAGGCAAAAGAGATGTCAAAATATCAACCAAGGAAATACTTTATTAAATCATTAATGAAAATATCATAAAAATAGACTCAGTCTATAGCAAAATGTCTATCTTGATATGAATGTAACTGAATCTAGGTCATGCCTAGATTGTCCCAACTAGGATCCCCGTTTTAGCATCCGTAGATGCTTTCATCAGGGGATGAATAGACACTGCCGTGTTTGAGGGACAGCAAAAACCGGCAGGAAACAAACAATCGTAAGAAAGCAATAGAAGCGTCTTGTGAGGACAAAATCACACCCAAAAAGTAACAGATGAGCTTGTAAAACATTGGTCTAAAAGAGAGAGGCAAACGTAATGACGTGGGAAAGAAAGTGACAACACGTCCTTCGTGTCACATATTGTCCTTTCCACTGCTCATATTTACTCACCTTTGTCGAAATATGATGACAGGATCCATGTTAGCTAAGGTCATTTGAGTGGCATGACGGATGTTTTCTGCAATAATTCTCAGCTCCTCAAAGTTCACCAGGTCTTCCAGTAACCCAAAAACAAGAGACAAAAGAGATGTCAAAATATCAACCAAGGAAATACTTCATTAAATCAATAATGAAAATAACATAAAAATAGACTCAGTCTATAGTAAAATGTCCCTCTCGATATGAATGTAACTGAATCTAGGGGTGGGGCTGGGGGCATGGCCATGGCTCCGGAATTTCCTTCAGGAAAATCAGGTAACCCTACTCAAGCTATGTCAGGAGTAAAAACTATAACATAAAACAATCACAATAAAATCAATGTGCACACTGAATAGAGGCAAGAATCTGCTATATGCACAATAAAAACCATGAAGCAGATCAGTCCAAGATTAAGACATCAGATTTAATAACAAATACACCTAGCTGACACCTTGCAAACAATACATTATTAGTGCAATGCTTTTTCTTTCAGCTACCTGCATCCCTAGTAATTAGAGCTGCACTTTTGATCTCATATTTTTTTCTGTGTGAGCTTTCTGTGTGACCTGATTTATGAAGGGGAGTTCGGGGGGGGGGGGGGGTCAGAAGGGACTCACAAACATTATGGCATCAGTAGCTGTCAGAGGCTCATGTCAAGGCTTCTGGTAATTTCTGGAATTAGATCCAATTAGAAAACAAGGTGGATTTTCTATAAGGGTGTGCTAGTGGCAGTAATTACACCCCCCAAAGAGGATTTAAGCTCTGATTTATGCTTTGTCCAAGTAATTTATTTGTTTTGGGAATCTTATGTATGTTTTTCTGTCGCCTACAACTACAGAAAGTGGTCAGATGCTAGTTCTGACTGATCCACTAGCATAAAAATGAAAAATCAATACAATTGCATTACAGTATCAGAGGTGACAGTATAAAATCTTAGTGTCCACTGCATTCCACGGAAACTGCCCTTGCTAAAGTCTCCAATAACCTGTTCCTGGCCAGATCCAAAAGCCTCTAATTTATCCTTATCCTTCTTGATTTATCTGCCACGTTCTACACTATTGATCACCACCTACTCCTTAATATGCTGTCCTTATTGGGATTCCAGGGTTCTGTTCTCTCCATGTTTTCTTCCCATCTCTCCCATTGCACTTTCAGAGTACGCAGTGGTGGATCCTCCTCCACTTGCTATCCCACTATCACTTGGTGTACCCCAAGGCTCTGTCCTGGGACCTCTTAGTTTCTCCATCTAAACTCTGATTTCCTCCCATGGTTTTCAATATCACCTCTAGGCTGACGACTCCCAGATCTACCTCTCGATGCCAGAAATCTCTACAGGAATCCAGGCTCAAGTCTTGGCTGCCTCACCACCATCTAAACCTGAATATGACTAAGATCCTTATCTTTCCACCTAAACCCACCTTCCCACTCCCCCATTCTCTATTTCTTTGAACAATGCTCTCCTCCTCCCTGTCTTGTCAGCTCACAACCTCAGGGTCATCTTCAACTCCTCTCTCTACTTCTCCCTTCAGATCCGACAAACTGCTAATGGCTGTCGCTTTTCCTTCTATAATAATACCAAAATCTGACCTCTCCTTTCCGAGCACATTACCAAAACCCTTATCCACACACTCATCACCTCTCGCTCAACCATATCCCTCCCCTTCAATCTATTCAGAATGCTGCTGCATGACTCATATTCTGTGAGAGCCGCCATAGTCACATTACCCCTCTCCTCAGGTCACTTCATTGAGTCCCCATCCATTTCTGAATACAGTGCAAACACCTCTTACTGATCCACAAGTGCATTCATTCTATAGCTTCTCAATCTCTCTCCTTATCTATCTCTATTCTCCCCCTCCATGAACTCTGTTCATCTGGTAAGTCCCTCCTATCCATACCTTTCTCCTTTACTAACATTACCAGATTCCATCCCTTTTAGCTTGCTTGCTGTATGCTTGGAACGGACAACCCAACTCATCATGTCAGCGCAGTCTGTAGAAATCCTCAAATCCAAGTTAAAAGCCTACTTTTGTAAGGCTTCTTTCAACTCCTAACTCCCACTCACTGTAAGATACCTATGTCCATCGCTAGAAATTCCCCAAATTAGATTGTAAGCTCCTCTGAGCAGGGACCGTCTATTACAGGGGTCTCAAAGTCCCTCCTTGAGGGCCGCAATCCAGTCGGGTTTTCAGGATTTCCCCAATGAATATGCATGAGATCTATGTGCACGCACTGCTTTCAATGCATATTCATTGGGGAAATCCTGAAAACCCGACTGGATTGCGGCCCTCAAGGAGGGACTTTGAGATCCCTGGTCTATTACATGATAAATAATAGTAGTAGAAATTCACCCAAGTTCCTGAAGCAGTCATTTATGACCAAACATGCAGAGTCGGGCCAAGTAGGGAAATTGCAAGTGGACTTCGAATTGAAGATAAGTGATTTCTTGATGTTGGCACCCATAAAGTGGAGCCTGATGAAAATAAAGGGCCCTCTTTCTAAAAATCATTGAATTTGTCACTTTTTTACATAATTTCATTTGGTTATTTTGGTGGCACTGGGGAGCTGGATTGTACACACATACCAAGTCCTCATTTAACATTGTGCAAAATATTTCTGGTAATATTTGTCACTATTCAAGTTGCTTCTGGCATACTGTTTCAGGTTTCCTCTGTCTGACAACTCCGTTACCCCATGTTTAGGCTCTGGAAACCTGAGAAGATATGAATCAACAAAATATAAATCAAAGAATAATACTCTACCCCATAATTGCAAATGCAGCGTTGAAATTCTTGCAATGCATGGCGATTTTAATAAAATGCTTGATGGTCGTCATTCTTCTTTTCTGGTTGGCTTCGCTCAGTGTTTCTGTCATCCCCCAGATTGTCATGTTGTTTCTGAGCTCCTCATATTTTTTCAGGTGAACATGCCCTGCTCTTGAGCCCAGCCTGAAAAGCTCCTCGATGTACTCCGTGGGGTCGATGTTGTGGAGCATTTTTAAATCCCTCACGGAGAGCTGGGTGGCCACCTCTACGGTGCAGAGTTGGAGGAGAGACAGCTTGCTCTTTCTTAGAAGCTTCTGGGCAGCCTTATCTGAGCACAAACGCTCCATTTTGTTGTTGTTCTTCAGATAATACCTTTAGATGAAATGACAAAAAAAAAAAAAAGACAGATAAAAACTTTCTTGATATCTACAGTACTGTGTATACTGTAAATCCCTTACCATTGTTTCTAGTAACTGGTTTTCCCACCATTCTAAAAAAATGATTTTGAAGGTGCAGAATAAAGTGGACAGGGTCATCGTTGCAAGTCCAGAGAAATGGTTTTGAAGTCACACACAACCAGGTTTCTTGGTGGCCATAGAAAGCTAAAGTCAGATGCACCCACTCAGCTGCACCCCATGGGGGTTTCTTTTTGTGGGACACAAAATATAAGCACTGCTCGTGCAACTTACAGGACAGTAAGACAAAGCCAGAGGCAGGTGGGAGGCCACCATAAAATCTACCTCTTTTGGGATCTACCAGGTACTTATGACCTGGTTTGGCCACCGCTGGAAACAGGATACTGGATTTGATGGGCTTTTGGTCTGCCCCAGTATGGCAAAACTTATGTTCTTAACTTGGTTGTGTGAGTGCTTTTAGCGGCTGAAAAACCTGATTGCATGAGTGCTTCTTTAGTGATTTTTGGAAGGCAACTCAGGAGGCAGATTCACTTACAAGCATATCAATAGTATGCGGTTCTTAGGTTATTGCCTCCAATCTACCACACATTATTCATGCTTTACTGTGTACCTTTACCCTTTCTTATAGAATGAGCTTAAAACCCCTCATAAACCTAGGAACCCAAACTACATCTGCTCTTTGCAGGGTGTAGATTTGTGCTTTTTTATGTAAGTGTATATGTTATATAAAGGAAGGCACATAAGCATTCCACTCCATTCTTTGCTCTCTTCTGTGTGCATAAAAATATGCTTGCAATTAGGTTTCTGCACCTAATTTTATGTGCACAAATCCCAGGCAATGTTCTTTCTGCACCTAAAACTCTTTCCAGCAAAATGCCACATGGATTCTAGGCCAGTCCCTGCAAGGAATGCTTCCCTTACCAAAGGACACCAGCTGATATCTTTTATTTCTTAGAAGAAGAAAAGAATACACCTACCGCTCATTGAGATGGAGCCTGCCTGCCAATCCACAGAACTGGTCTGGAAGCCTCCCCTGCTTGACTCCATCAGGACTCGCTGAAACTCTTGCCAGAGAAAAAGTTTCCAAGGCCTTCATTAAGCCAAACTCATGTACTGCCTGGCTCACGACTTCTTCAGCTGTGGTATTCTTGCTGATCTGGATGTATGTGTAGAGATCAGCTTTATACGCTCTGATGACATCCAGAGTATCACATTTCCAGATGGCACATATATATCTGTTTAAAAAATGCATTTTTTAAAAATGCATTATTTAAAAACAAATGCATTTAAAAAACAAATGCATTTAAAAAATGCATTTAAAAAACAAATGCATTTTAAAAAAAATGCATTATTTAAAAACAAAATGTTTTTAAATAATAAACGGACTTCATTTGGTTATTAGGACATCTCTCTTGCCTTTTTAAAAAAAAATTATTCATTTGTTACAACAAATAAAACTAGGAATATGCACTAATGTAAAACAGAAATTATTACAATAAAGAAAATAAACTTTTCAATTTCAAGCCCACATCATTGGAACTGTAACATCACCTAAAAGATCACATATATAAAAGGTAATTTAAATTATAACTTCAGACAAGCAGGCAACATATCAATGTTCCTTTCTTTGTCACTTCTTATCAACCTCTGTCTTCTCCTACACTGTGTTTGCCTGGAGACGTCCGGAAACACATTTAATTTCTGACCAAATAAAGTTTAAGGATAGCTTGCTTTTCCATTTCAGATTTTAATGTTACTAATAACGTTGCTCCATCAGGACTCGCTGAAACTCTTGCCACATAAAAACTTTCAGGGTCCTCCATTAAGCTAAACTCGTGTACTGCCTGGCTCACGACTTCCTCAGCTGTAGTATTCTCGCTGATCCGGATGTAACAGCTCTGATCAGCTTGAAAAACTCTGATGACATCCAGAGTATCTGCAACAAAGATTCACATTTGCATGTGATGGATATATATCTCTTTAAAAATGCATTAGTAGATTTGCGTTTGGATTAATGTAATGTTTGAAAATAACAAACAGACTTCATTTGGTTACAACAGAACTATAATGTGTAATGGCACAGGTTTTTGTCACCATCTAGTGAAATTGTTTGGAACTGCAGCAACGAGTAACGTTCTGATATTTTGTGCTACTTAACCTGAGTAGCGGGAACTCCTACCTGGATATACAGCACCAATTGGACTTCACTTGGATTTTCAGTGGCAAATAACTGAATAGTTCTGCTGAAAATCCAGGCAGAGTGCTGTTAATCACAAAACAAGAGAATTTAAGTAGATCCAAAAACACATACAGAAAAATGACAAAAAGAGATAACTATAAACATGTGCTCAGTGGAATCAACATCAGAAATGCCATAGACAAGCTAAAAAGATGCTAAAACACGCCCTCCCTACCTCCGTATATGAATAAACAGAGTAAAAAGATAAGAAAGCTACTTACCTCAGCTGTTGTCTCTGATGTCCTCTCCTGATCAGGAAGGCAATAGTTAATATGCCAGGGCGTTCTGTCTTGTCTGGCAAGCAAAATCTTGCGTTCCCCAGCCACCAAATCTTCAGTGAAAATCAAGCCAAAGTCAAAAACAAAACTGCATCCAAAAAAATAGTCCATACACTCTCCACATCCAAAACAGTAAAATCCAAATGCTTCTGAAAGCTCCCCTCAACTTCCTCGACACAGATCGTGTTTCAATGGTTCTTTTTCAAGAGGAAGAATCCAATGCAGGGGGGGGGGGAGGGTGGTGGTGGTGGGGAAACCCACCAACTACCAAGCACGGCAGGAATCAAACCCACCAGAGTGCTGTTAATGCCATGGCAATCCAGCGACAGAGCAGAAGTGTTGATGGATACAGCCAATATTCATTCATACCCAGACAGGTACCTGGTTAACTTAGGACAGCCCAAAGCTATTCTGAGTCAACTGGGCAGCTATCTGCAAGCCACCAGCAGCTACCCTGTGCTCAGATATTCAGTACTGCTACCTGGAGAGGGCCTGGTACTGAATATCTGAGTCTCATGTAGCCAGCAGTATGCAACATTAAAAAAACCCACTGACTGGTGCCAGCTTACCGGTTGTATAGTACTCCCCCACGAATTCGTGGTTCGCGATCCCGGTCATTCATGGTATTTTCCGACCACGAAGGGTAGGCAGGAGAGGGAAGCTGGAGAGGCAGGAGAGAGCAGCCGGAGCGCCGGCGAGTGAAGGAAATCACTCGCAGTATGCTCCAACCGCCTCTTCCTGTACTAAAGTCGGGCCTCACCAATCAGGAGCTGCGTGTCAAAGCAGCTCCTGATTGGTGAGGCCCGACTTTAGTACAGGAAGAGGCGGTTGGAGCATACTGCGAGTGATTTCCTTCACTCGTGGTATGCCCAAACAAGCCAAAAATGTCCAGTGATCAAACCAATATTCATAAAACACTTGAAAAATCTACAAGCTTCCTAGTTATGGAAGAAAGACCTCATTTAATCTAATCTAGCATTTCTGAATCGCACTATGGCTAAACAGGTTCAAGGCAATTTATACGGAATTGCAAAATGTATATATGTATACATGTATCTATACCTGTACTGAGATCCTACCTCTGCTCATTCCTCGAGTTCCCCTTGTATTCCCTACTTTCTTTGTTCCCGACTCTGACCTTACCATGGTTCTTTATTTGTACTCCAATGTTACTTATAATTGCATACTTACCTCTTATGTACAATCTCTTCAGTTAACTCCTGTTAACCGCATCGAACTTCACGGTGTATAGCGGTATATAAATCAAAGTTGGTTATAGCAGTTTGAGGAGGGCAGAGATATGAACAAAGTTGATAGGGAAGGGAGAATAGAGGTTCTATGACTGTACTGCTATAACACTTGAGTTCTTGTCATGCGAGAACTGACAGGCAGCCATTCGGAGCGCAGCACGGGACCAAGCAGGCAGGTAAAAAGTGCGTGCCTGCCTTGTGCACCGCTGTGCTGCTGCCGGAAGAGAGCAGGGGAACCGAGGCAGGAGCATGGAAAGTGCGCTGGACTGCCGGGATGGAAAAAAGGTACAGGGAGGCTGCCACTGCCTTGGGGCTGGCTGACTTGGGGTTGACTGGATGGCTGGCTGGCTGCCTTGGGGCTGGCTGCCACTACACGTGCCTACCATTAGACCACTAGACCACCAGAGGAGGGACAGGGTACAGGGCACACCATTTGGTTCAGAAATTTTTTTCTTGGGTTTTCCTCCTCTACAGGTTGCGTCAGAGGAGAAGCTTCCACCTGCAGATACACACGACTTCAGGCAGGCTCCGGCGGCCTGCACAAATTATACTAATGCGCCACGAAAGTAAGGGGGAGGGAGGGAGGGAGATAGATGCGGCCGGTAGGTAGGAAGGAGGGAGGGGGCCGCATGTGCGATCGATGACCATGCACGTTCCCTCCCTTAACTGCGGAGACAAGGCCATTCACCACTCCACGGGGCAGTGGATGGCCTTGTCCCCGTACCCGCAGTGAGCACTTTTCCCCCCCCCCCACCCTTTCGGCGGGTTACCCACGGCTAGCTGCGGGTAACAGTCACCTTGTCATTCTCTAGTCGGTATCTCTAATAAAGGTAGAGATTCATCAAAGATTACTGCCAAACCACCTCCCCTTCGTGAGTCCCTTGATTTGTTAAAGAAATTATATCCATCCGGTATAATATTAATCAAATAACTCTCTTCTGTCCTCAACCATGTTTCAGTAAGGCATAATAATTTAAGCCCTTTCTCCCTAATGATATCCCTAATAAATGTGGTTTTATCCTTTAAAGCTCTGGAATTGAGTGATTGTATCTCCATTTGTCTTGTGGCGGTAACGATGTGGATCAAATTTGATGGGTTAGATCTTCTCCTAGTCTTCTCTATTTTGATACGCCTGTTGCCTATCATAACCGGAATGGCCTGACCTGTTTGACTCCCCTTGGAGCTCAGTAATGAAACCTTAAAAATTAACTACAAAACTTAAATCCCCCTGTGCCACCACCTCCCTCAACGCTGTCGTTGGGACGCCTCTGGGAATTGCACGGATGAAAATAATCCTTGTTATAATTTTGTCCGGAGCGCACATAAGGAGATCTGCTCCCTGCACTTTGTATTCCAAGTTTCCTTACTCACCCGGTGTCGATTTGAAATCAGCTGCGAACTCTCTTCAGTTATCTAAAGCCTTAATTCAATCTGCTAATTTTAAACAAAAACAGAATAATAAGCGTGAAGCTGGCTTTCAGTTATTGGCTTAGTTTGTTTTGAAAGGAATCTTACTGGTAGGAAGTCTCACTCACATACACCTCTAGAAGGCACCTCCAGAACATACCCAATTCGATGTCTCTCCTCGGATATTGGTAGTAGAGGAAGAAAACTGTCCAAGATATGGTGAGTAATCATATAGAAATACATGTTTCTCTATATCAATGGTTTAATTTTAGGGACCAAAACCAGCAGGATGTATGAAGTCAGCATCAATTTGCCAATCCTTTTTTCTTTACGTAAAAATCTTTTTTGTTGAACTATACGAAACACAATAACAAAGCCATAAATAATACATAAGCAAATGAGCAATGTGTATCTGTGTACAAAAACTCTCCACAACCCCCCCAAACAAAACAACATCATCCCAGATCAAACAGACCGCCCCAAAAACAAGGTCACCAACAAAGCAAACCTAGTCGGTACAAAAGGTACAGAACAAGTAGGAGAGTTGGTTTCTTATACCCCCCAAACATCCAATAAATGAACACTCAAAGACATCTAAGGCAACCAGAAGAGAGAAAAGAAAAAAAAAACCCAAAAAACAGCCCACACCAATCATATGAACAGTCCTGTCCTAGAGACCCCTTGCCATGGCCCTCCCCCATAATCCAAATAAAAAAGAATTTAGGACTAAGCTTCTTGCCCTAGGCGCCAAAGATTGAATATACGAATCCCAAACTTGTAAAAAAAGGTGCTTCCTTTTGTAAGAAAAACAGGCATGTCTTTGTTCCAAAGTCATCAATTCATGAAAATGATTCCGCCATGCCCAAAAGGCAGGAGTGGTCAATTGCATCCAAACACTAAGAATAACCTTTTTACCCAAGACTGCAGCTTTCCGGAACAACATCTTATGACCCTTGTTAGGATTCATATTTATCCAAAAGGAAGCCTGCCGATGATAGCACAACCAAAAATGTGTTCCAAATATCAGAGCATAGCCCTCCAAAAGGTTTTTATTTTTAGACAAATCCAAAAAGCATGAAAAAAATCATCTCTCCTTCCATTCTCGAAGCAGCAGAGCTGATCTTGGCAGCTCCCCCTCCTTCCCTCCATTCCCCAAAGAAGCAGAGCTGGTCCTGACAACCCCCCCCTCTCCCTCCACTCCCTCTCCATTCCACACTCTCTCCATTCCACACTCTGTTCTCTTACACAGCAGAACAGGTCCTGACTAACCCCCCTCCCTCCCTCCCTCAATTACCCAAAGTTGTAGTGGCAACCGGAGATCAGAGGAAGCACTGTAAACAGGGTGTTTATGACACTTCCTCTGCTCACTGGCTGCTTTGAGTGAGGGAGGGGGTTTGACAGGACTGGCTCTGCTGCTTTGGGGAATGGAGAGAGGGAGGGTGGGAGTTGTCAGGACTGGCTCTGCTGCTTCAGGGAATGGAGAACGGAGGAAGAGTGTTGTCAGTACCGGCTCTGCTGGTTTGGAGAATGGAGGGGAGGGAGTTATCTGGACTGAGTGCTGCTTTAGGGAAAGGAGGAAGGGATGGAGAGGGGATTGTCAGGACCGGCTTTGCTATTTTGGAGAACAGAGGGGAGGGGTGTTGTCAGGACTGGCTGCCATGGATGCTGGACCAATAAGTGTGGAGGGGGAAGAAGGAACATAGATACTGGTCCTGCAGGGTGAAGGGCGGGGGGGGGGGGTCATGGATGGATGCTGGATCAATAAGTGTGTGTGGGGGGGGGGGGAGGAAGAAGATGGAGAGTTAAAGTGGGAGATAAGGAGGGAAAGAGATGTTGAACCTACAAGTGGATGATAGAGTGAGGTGGGGAGGGAAACAAAACTATTTTATAGTAACTCTCAAGCAACCAGAAAAAAAGAGATCTGGCATCCATGGGGATTGGTAGATACTGGATAACTAGTTTTTGGTTGCTTGAGAGTTACTATAAAATTAGTTTTGTCTCCCTTCCCACCTCAATCTCTTCCTCTCCCTATCACCCCCACCCCCATTTTTAGGTCCAGTATCTGTTCCTCCCTCTCCACCCTCATTTCTGGTCTAGGTCACTTTATCTCCCCCACTTCTTAACCCTCCCCCTCCACACTTATGGGTCTAACATCCATCCCCTCCTCCCCAGCTCTTCACCCTAATGGGCCCTCCACACACACACACCTGGTCTACCACCCCCACAGGTCTGCCCTCCCTCCGCTTGGGTATGGCCTCCTGGACCCCCATTACTTACCCGAGGTAACAGCAACGGTCCTGACCTGCCGAACGTCCATCCTCCTCCCCAACAGCTTGCGCGTGACCCCTCCCCCCTTTCCCGCCTCTTGACTCGGGGGAGAGGTGGGTGATTATGTCTTCCTCCAGCCTCTGGGGGTAACATGCAGGCTGGAGTGAATTGTGAGCAGCGTGGTTTTGTGTGTGGGTGCCGAGCTGCCCCCCCTCCTCCTCAGACAGATCAGCCTACTGTGCATGTGGAGGCATGGAAGCATGGAGGCACGCTAAGGGTTTTATTATTATGGATGCCCGACCCACGCACAACTTAAATGCAGGCATTTAGGCCTAGTTTTCACTGGCATAAATGGTTGCACCAAAATGTTAGTCACGCAGATGGGTAAGCGATTCTATAAACTGTGCCTAACTCTAGAAGCAGCTAATAGAATCGCACTAAGCGCTGTCCTTTCGGCGCTGGATTCTTAGGTAACATATATAGAATTTGACCGTAAGTGTCTTAAGGGTAGGCACCCTAAAGCAGTGGTTCCCAACCCTGTCCTGGAGGAACACCAGGCCAATTGGGTTTTCAGGCTAGCCCTAATGAATATGCATGAAGCAAATTTGCATGCCTATCACTTCCATCATATGCAAATCTCTCTCATGCATATTCATTAGGGCTAGCCTGAAAACCCGATTGGCCTGGTGTTCCTCCAGGACAGGGTTGGGAATCACTGCCCTATATGACACTGATGTCTTTTCTCCATTTTTGGGGGGGTTATATTGTAAACATAGAAACATAGAAACTGACGGCAGAAAAGGGCCAAGGCCCATCTAGTCTGCCCATACCAATGTCCCACCCCCTAACTCCCTCCGTGAAGAGATCCCACGTGCCAATCCCATTTTTTCTTAAAATCTGACACGCTGCTGGCCTCAATTACCTCCAGTGGAAGACTATTCCAGCGATCAACCACTCTTTCGGTGAAGAAATATTTTCTGGTGTCACCATGAAATTTCCCACCCCTGAGTTTCAACAGATGCCCTCTTGTTGCCATGGGACCTTTAAGAAAAAAGATATCTTCCTCCACCTTGATACGGCCCATGACATATTTGAACGTCTCGATCATGTCTCCCCCTCTCTCTGCGTTCCTCGAGTGAATATAGATGCAACTTATCCAGCCGTTCCCCATACGGGAGATCCTTGAGTCCTGAGACCATCCGGGTGGCCATTCTCTGAACCGACTCAACTCTCCGCACATCTTTGTGGTAATTTTAATGTAATTGTACGTCATTCCTTTTCTTTATACAGTGCTGGGGATATTTTGGATGTTATAAAATTAGAGTGAATTATCGATAATGTGCTTCATTTTATTGATATGATGCTGCCCACTAACTAGTGGGCCAAAATTGATCCTGAAGGGGCTAGATAACCACAATTGAAATTCTGAGTCTCAGGCACGAATCAAATTTGTTCTGATTCATGCTAGAAAACCACAGAAATGAAACATTCTCACCACATGTCAGCAATCAGTCTTAAGATATAGCCACAAACATATTGTCTCTATCCATTAAGGATGCATGCAGTGTCTAAAAATGTAAAATCAAAAAACAACCCCCCCCCACACACACACTTTACTGCCATAAAGCTGCATAAATCTGACTTATGACCTAGTTCTGTTTATGATGTTTGCACATCATTCCAGTTTGACTGATTTGGCCACAGGAAAAAAAAAAAAAAAAGATGATAAAAGTAAGACACAGCCTGTAAATTCTAGTAACAAAAGACGTCAAACTCTGCATCTCAGAAGAAATGAGATATTGACATTTTTATGCTCATCTTTATCTTACACTTGGTCATAGCGGGTGGGAAGAGACTGATATGTTAAATGCTGCGCTTCAAAGAATGAGAATTATAAAGTAAAAGAACAAATATCTTAATTCTCCCGTAGCTGCCAACAACGAGACCTATATGATGTGTGGCAATCGTGGTGTCCTCTTACTGGAAACAGAGTGTAGTCAGCACAGCTCCGATATGGGCAAAGTCTTCCAAGCCAATACGAGGAAAATGCATTCAATTTTCACTCAGTGTTACATGAGAAACCTAATTAGGCACGACTGAGATCTCGTGCGTCACAAATAATCCAAATATATGATTAAATTTCAAATTGATTCAATAGTTGTGCCTTGAACATAGCCAATCCAGGAAACTGCAGGCCGGTGAACTTGAAATTGGGCAAAGTGGTCAGAACTAGGTTTGCTTTTCGGAAGGAGGCTGTGAAAATTGAAAGGCTGTTTATAACTATTTTTGCATGCAGTTTTAGATTCTTTAATTTGTCAGTGCTTTTGTATTTCTTACCGTTTGATTACTTTTTAATCTTTATTTTAATATCTGAAAATACTATTCACATAAGCCCAAACCACACCCATAATATACCTGTTTGACAATTTGGCTTGTCATGGATACACCCATGTAAGTAGCAGCTTTTTTAAAATCAACGTTTAGATGTGTCGTACCACTCATGGGCATTGGAATGTGGATGGCCCCTCAAAAATTGGTGGTCAGTCTCCCACCTCCTCCCCGGCCACGCTCATTTTAAACCTTATTGTTTGTTTATTGTTTATTTAATTATTTGATTAAACGCCTTATCGATTCTACAAAGCGTTGTACAGAGTAAAAATTTTTCCTTTAGACAAACAATATTACAATTAATATATACTTTTTTTAAAGAAAAAAAGGAAAACTACAGACGAACTATAATACATACAAAGTTGTTGTGGACGAACGAACAAAAGACACACAAGGTAAAGAGGGGAGAAATACAATAGTTATAGTAAATGGAAGAGACATTAATGGAAAGAACAAAAGGGCAGGGAAATTAATTTAAAAAAGTAAAAAAGAGATTAAAATTAAGACGTCAGTTAAAATTAAATTTAAGATAAAGTAAAACTTCAGTTAAAAGCATCTTTAAATAGGAAGCATTTTAATTTGCTTTTGAATGATGTTAGATTATTTTCCATTTTTAAATACAACGGAAGAGAATTCCAAATCGTTGGGGCTGTTACCGAAAAAATGGTAGTACGACGTGTGCCAATCATCTTCAATGAAGGGATATTAAGGTTAGATTGGGTTATGGATCTCAAAGATCTTGGTGGGTCATAAGGGATCAATAATCTATCGATGAAAGCTGGAGAATTAGTTTGCATGGTTTTAAATGTTAAAAGAGCTATTTTATAAGTTATCCTATGTGAAATTGGTAACCAGTGGGCGTCTTTTAACAGAGGGGTAACATGATCGTACTTTGATGCCTTTGAAATTAACTTAATGGCCGTATTTTGAATTAACTGTAAACGTTTCAAATCCTTATGATATATTCCTTTTAAAAGTGAATTGCAATAGTCTATTTTTGAGATTACAAGTGAATGAATCAGTACGTTAAGGGAACTGGTGTCGAGAAGAGGAGCCAGTGTTCGAATCATTCTTAGTTTGTAAAAGCAGTTTTTGACTAAGGCGCTTATTTGCGGACGGAAAGTAAGCCTGCTGTCTATGAGGACCCCTAAAATTTTTATAGTTGTAGTCGGTGCAAGTGGGGTGTTATCAATAGTAACTGGGGAGATTAGTTGCGCCCCCTCTTTTTCGGGGAATAAAAGAGTATTAGATTTTGAAATGCTTAAAGAGAGCTTATTAGAATTTAACCAGTCATAAACTATACTGAGTTTGTGGTTAATTGACTGAATCTCGGATTGGTCAGTTGATTCTATGGGGTGCAATAGTTGGAAATCGTCCGCGTAAGCATATACTGTGAACCCTATTGATTGACAGAGAGTCAGGAGAGGGGACAGGTAGATATTAAACAGTAGAGGCGATAAAATGGAGCCTTGAGGAATACCAAAGTTTGAATGAATAGATTTTGATTTTGAATTTTTAAATTGAACTGTCGCAGCTCGCTCAGAAAAGTATGATTGGAACCATTCAAGGACGTGATCATCCACACCTATAGAAAAAAGACGATTCAATAAAAGGTGATGGTCGATAGTGTCGAATGCTGCAGCGAGATCTAATGAAATTAGAAGAACAGATTTATGATGGTCAAGATAATAATTTACGGATGTAATGAGGCCGAGTAATGAGTACTCTGTGGAATGGTTTATGCGAAAACCGGTTTGATTTGGGTGAAGAACACGTGTTTTATCAACGAAATCTGATAGTTGTTGAAATACAATTTTTTCCGTTAATTTGCATAAAAAAGGGAGGTTTGCTATTGGTCTGTAATTAGAACAGTTGTCCAGATTATTCTTTGGATCTTTGATAATTGGAAATATAGTAGAATGTTTCCAATCTGGAGGGATTTTAGCTGTGGACAGACTAGTGTGAATAATTTGAAGTAAATATGGTCCAAAAACATTAAAATGACGTTTGAGGAAAAATGGAGGGATAGGTTCGAATTTGGAGCCTTTAATGTTAATGCTGTGTAGTAAGTTTTCCAAAGCTTTCAGAGTTGGAAGGCGAAAATTAGATAGAGTAGTATGAAATGATTGTGTATTAGTTAAAATGTTATCATTATTGGTCAGGCTTGGTAAATTAATGACAGTAGATTTATTATTGGAAATTTTTGTTCTGATTAAGTTAATTTTTTCTTGGAAATAGTTTGCTAAAGCTTGAGCTGTTGGAGTGTCCTCAGTTAAGACTAATTTTTTATTTTTAAAGGAAGTTAATTGTTTAAGAATTTTGAACAGAGCTGATGAATTTTTGGTACTAGAAATTTTTTTCGTATAATATTGTTTCTTGGTATTGATGATTGATTGCCGATAATATTGAGATTTTTTATTATAAATATCTAAGTTTTCCTTAGTAGGTTTAGATCGCCATTTACGCTCAGCTGATCTCAACTGAGTGAGCCTCAACGAGTGAGCCTATTGCCGTCAGTGTGCCTCGGAAGTCTTCATATTATTCAGTTAGGCTTATCTAATCTAATCCTTAGGTTTGTATACCGCATCATCTCCACGTTCGTAGAGCTCGACGCGGTTTACAGTAGGAGAAATAGGAAGGAACTACAACAGAGGGTTAGAGGTAGAAGTGTGAAGAAAATTTAGAGGACTTGGGATGCCAAGATATAAGAGTTTCCTTGATTCCTAAGTTGGAGGAGACTTACATTTTTTGAGAAAAGCCAGGTTTTCAGATGTTTGCGGAAAACTTGGAGAGAGCTCAAGTTCCGAAGAGGGGAGGTAAGGTTGTTCCAGAGCTCAGTGATTTTGAAGTGGAGGGAGGTCCCTAGCTTTCCTGTGTGGGAAATGCCTTTTAGTGAGGGGAAGGATAGTTTTAATTTGTGGGAGGATCTGGTGGTATTAGGGTTTGAGGAATTCCAAGAAAGAGGGATAAAGGTGCCATTAAAAGGCAATTGAAAACCAATTAATTAACTGGTAGGTTCCTAACTTTGATAGAGGCATCTACTTCAAGGCACCTACCAGAAAGTAAGTGACAGTTGCTGGAGAATGAAGACTCTTAGGGCAGGTCGAAGGCTCACTCATTGCTGCTGCCCGAAGATAGATTAGATGAGACATTTGGCCTTTATCTGCCATCATGTTTCTATGACAACTTGATGATACTCATCAAGTCGCTCGGATTTGAATATGAGTTAATGGTACCTATCAACTTTAAGATGCCTACCGGTACCTAAGCCAAGTTAGACTCCTCTAGACATGATTCTATAAACAATGCCTAGTGGTTGATTAACAACTCTGCCAAATGGCCCAATATGCCACATGGAGTCCCACTCAGAATCTAAACAGGAGCAGCCAATATCTTCCGCCCAAACATGTTTCAAACCTGATAATTTCTTCGGGAGATAGCCTTTGAAAAGTTTATAGACTCTGGATGCTGCGTGACCTAGCGCATGGAATTCTGGGAAAGATGGGTAAGATTTAAGAGTTGTAAATGGGTTACCACGTTTGTTTAAAGTAGATTTGAGTTGTATCCACTTATAAAAGTGTTATTTATTTGTATTGTGCAAATATAATTCTGTAAAAGATAAACATTGACATTGATCATTTAAGAGGTCACTAATGCTCCAGGTGTTGCCAAAAAGATCCTCAAATTTGTATCTTATCAATTAAAATGTTCAGGTTCTACCAAATTGAACAATATGTAGAGTTCCATGGGAAAATCTAAGGCCGTGGAAATGTTGCTGCCGCATTAAATGCACCAAAGTCATTCCATTTCTATGGTACTTTGTGTACTGAAATGTTTTGAAAATGAGCCTCTTAGGCACTGGTAGGTGTTGCAACCTTAGGTGAACGCCAGGGTTTTTTCATAACCTAAATAAGTGCCCCTAACCCCCTCTTTTACAAAACTTCTAGCACGGGGAGCCACGCTGAATGGCCCACGCTCCTCCCGACGCTCATAGGAACTCAATGAACGTCGGGAGCAGTACGGGCCATTCAGTGTGGCTCTCTGCGCTAGAAACTGCTATGGCAGTTTCGTAAAAGGAGGCCTAAGTTAGGTACTTACCAGTGCCTAAGTCAAACCATGCCCCAAATCCACTCCTAACTAAACTTACTTTCTGGTAGGTGCCTTGAAGTAGATGCCTCCATCAAAGTTAGGAATCTACCAGCTAATTAATTGGTTTTCAATTGCCTTTTAATGGCACCTTTCAATTAATGGTGCCAGTTAAGCCTAACTGAATAATTAAGTTAGGCTCCTAGGTCAACTAGGCGTGCTGATCAAGGCACATAGCTTCAGTCACTTTTTATAGAATCTGGGCCTAAGTATGAGATTGGGGTGCCTGAATTTTGGCACCAATTAACAGGCTTGCCACCTGAAATTTTTTATCTGAGACAATGGAGAGATAAATGTCTTTTCCAAGATCACAAGGAAAAGCTGTGGGATTTGAACCCTGGCTTCCCTGTTTTTCAGGCTGCTATTCCTATAAAAACATTCACCTAGTCTTCTTGAATAGTTGTTAGTCATCACTTAGAAGTCCATGGATCTCTCAGATCATGTGTGGGGAGTGTGTGGTGCAGTGGTTAGAGCTAAAGCCTCTGCACCCTGAGGTTGTGGGTTCAAATCCCGCACTAGTCCTTGTGACCCTGGGCAAGTCACTTAAGCCCCCCCTTGCCCCAGGTACATTAGATAGAGTGGGAGCCCACTGGGACGGTTAGGGAAAATACTTGAGTTCCTGAATAATTTGTAATCCGCATGGGAATTGTAGGATAAGCGGAATGTACTGGAGTACTGTGTACAATTCTGGAGGCCACATTACCGTAAAGACGTGCTTAGAGTTGAGTCGGTTCAGCGGATGGCCACTAGGATGATCTCGGGGCTCAAGGGTCTCTCGTACGAAGAAAGACTAAACAAATTGCAGCTCTACACTCTAGAGGAGCGCAGGGAGAGGGGGGACATGATTGAGACATTTAAATACATCATGGGACGTGTCGAAGTGGAAGAAGACATCTTCTTTCTCAAGGGACCCTCGGTCACAAGGGGGCATCCGTTCAAACTCAGAGGAGGGAAATTCAATAGTGACATAAGGAAGTATTTCTTCACAGAAAGGGTTGTAGATCACTGGAACAAGCTTCCAGAGCAGGTGATCAAGGCCACCAGCGTTATTGACTTTAAGAATAAATGGGATGCCCTAGTAGGATCCTTACGAGAGTCGAGTTAAGGAACTAGGTCATTAGTACTCAGACTTAATGGGGTGGGTCAGTAGAGTGGGCAGACTTGATGGGCTATAGCCCTTTTCTGCCGTCATGTTTCTATGTTTCTAATGTAATTTAACAACAACAACAAAAAAAGTGGCATGGGTGTTTCATCTGAAAAATGACAAACAGCTTAGGGCTCTCTGATTCTAGACATCTTCTGACTTTGACTTAAATTATCTTATTGACCTGTTTCTTTAGGCAAATGAGCATGGCAGCCTTCCAGACGGTAGGCACATCAATTCGGTGTACTCTTAGATAACTCTGCTAAACAACTCCATTATAACACAATGACAGTAGACATGTCTCGGAGGCCTGATCTGCCAGTGCACTCCATTTCAATTTCCGAAAAGTCATTTACAGTTTGCTCCCAAAAGAGAAATTCTTTGCAGCAGATTTAATGAGATTTTTCTTATCTTTGAAAAGAAAGTTTAGTAATCATTTATTCATATTTCAGGTTCAGGCATTCATAAAAACGGTGAAAATGATTTTTTTTTTTGTTTAAAAAAAGAAAAGCATCAGAAGCTAGGCAAAAAGGAGCTTAAGATGTTCTCGAAAATAAAATTTCCATCTTGATAATATGAGATACTCAGTGTAGAGCTGCATAGAGAGTATTATAATAAAAACAAGATCTTCCTGTGTGCTAATGTGGTAACAGATGATCTAAAAGTGATCAAGAATCTAGACCAGGAGTGTGCAACTCC
The DNA here is from genome assembly GCF_902459505.1 of Geotrypetes seraphini. NCBI lineage: Eukaryota > Metazoa > Chordata > Amphibia > Gymnophiona > Dermophiidae > Geotrypetes > Geotrypetes seraphini. Next base: position 125,541,677 of record NC_047093.1, on the reverse strand, counting down.
GGTCCTCGAGGGCCAGAATCCAATCGGGTTTTCAAGATTTCCTCAATGACTATGCATTGAAAGCAGTGCATATTCATTGGGGAAATCCTGAAAACCCGACTGGATTCCGGCCCTCGAGGACCGGAGTTGCCCACCCCTGATTTAGACAATGAAAAATGAGCAATTAGAGGCAGTTGGGGAAAAGGTAGGAAAATTCAATTGGAAATGCTATTGCAGTAAAAGCTCTGGCGTTTATAGGAATTCAATGGGCAGTGGCCCTTGATGATAAACTCTAACATGGCTTAACTGAATATAGGCCCCTTTTTATTATCTTCAAAATCCTTATAAAGCATTTTTCTAAAAACCAAAAAACATATCTGTATCTTGTTTATAAAAGCCCTCTTTTACTAACCTCCTCTTCTACGAAACCGCGCTAGCGGTTTTTAGCGCAGAGAGCCGCACTGAACTGCCCGCGCTGCTCCCGACGCTCATTGAGTTCCTATGAGCGTCGGGAGCAGCGCGGGGCCATTCAGCATGGCTCTCCGCGCTAAAAGACGCTAGCGCAGTTTCGTAGAAGAGGGGGTAAGTAGTGGTAGAGGTTTCTACCATGGCTCGGGGCATTAAATGCCCTGAGACTGCTCCGACACTCATAGGAATTCTATGAGAGTCAGAGCCGCATTTAGAGCTCTGGACAGTGGTAGAAATCTCTACTGCGGCTTAGTAAAAAGGGGGTTGGGGGTGGGAATAAATCTTCAAAATCTACTTATAACTTGAAATAGCAAAATAAAAATATTTAGCTGAACACAATCCAACTACAGTCATAATCTCTGAGTCTTAAGCAATGCTGACATTTTGCTTGACATGACAGTATTAAAATTACTACCATACAATTATTAATAACAAAACCTCATTATTAGCTATACTCAAAACATCATTCAAAGCATGATTTTCTTTTAATATGTTCAGACAATCTGGCAGGAAAGCTTTATGAAGGGAATTCAAATGCTTATCCTTTAATTACATGATGCAAGCAATGAGGATAGATTATTTATCAAGACGGGTCATGTCAAACATAAAACCACCAAATCATACTCATACCTATCAATCTTGATACTAAGGGCTTCTTTTACGAGTGCCACGCGCGCTAACCCCGCGCTATACGGAAAACACGCCCTAACATTCAAAGACCTGAGTGCCACTCTTCATAAAAGAAATGCAGTTATTCATCTAAGGCAGTGTCTCTCAACCTTTTTTTTGGTGTCAGGTCAAAAGCGCGCCGGGACAAAGGCGCGAGCAGACAACTGAGCGCAACGTGGAGGCGCGCGCCAAAGAAAATGACTGTTTTAAAGGGTTCCGACAGGGGGTGTGGAGGGGGAACCCCCCCACTTTACTTTATACAGATCGCGCCGTGTTGTGGGGGCGTTGTGGGGGGGGGTTTACTGAAAACTTTTACTGAAAACTTCACTTTTTCCCTAAAAAACAGGGAAACAGTTAAGTTTGTTACAACCCCCAAACCTCCCACAACGCCGCCGCTGCGATCTGTATTAAGTAAAGTGGGAGGTTCCCCAACAAAACCCCCCATCGGAGCCCCTAAAAACACTCTTTTTCTTTGGCGCGTGCTTCGATCTTGCGCTCAGTTGTCGGCGCACGCCTTTGTCTTTGGCGGTTTTGTCTATGAACCTTTTTTTTAGCTCTGCCACACTAAATGGAGCAAATGTATTTTGCGGCACATTATAATTGAAATTATAAAATTAAATTGGAGAGTTATTTATTTAAAGTTCTTTAAGCTATATATGGGTAATTATTACAAAGATTAAAGTGAATAGAATTACTAATCAATGTCAGATTATCAGTGGCCTACAGTGGTAAAAGTTATCAATGATATTCTTTAGGCGTACGAGTCATAAAACGAGAAATAAAAACCATCCTATTCAAGACATCCTTGAAGATAAACTAACTCCGCAAGACTCATCCCAATTCTCTGTAGCAAATCTCTCTACTCTTCAATTCCTCTGGAAATGGCCAGATAACTTCTTTTGTAATCCGCCTTGAACCGCAAGATGTTGGCGGAATAGAAATCACTAATCTAATGTCATGTCATTGACTATCTTAAGTGTAAGACTTGATTCAGGCCTAACAATGAATTTGCAAGTAACTAAGACCATTCAGGAATGCTTTGCACAAATGCATTTGTTATCCCGATTGAAACCAATGCTTGCACCTTATGATTTTCAAACTGTTGTTCAGGTCATGGTCTTTTTGCGGCTTGATTACTGCAATGCTCTGTACCTTGGAATAACAAAGGCAAGATGCAGAGCACTGCAGGTTATACAAAATGCAGCAGCACGTCTGATAATGGGTTTATCTAAATCTGATCATATTTCACCATAGCTCAAAAAATTACATTAGCTTCCAGTCGTCTTCAGAGTCCAATATAAAGCAATAAGAACATAAGAAGTTGCCACCACTGGTCCGCTCCCGCGGCGGCCCGTCAGGTCTATGACCTGTAATATGGTTCCTGTCCATTTCTGTAGCCTACCTCTTCTTTTATCTGTAACCCTCAATCCCCCTATCTTTTAGGAACTTATCTAAACCTTCCTTGAAACCCTGCAATGTGCTGTGGGCTATCACAACCTCCGGAAGCGCGTTCCATGTGTCCACCACCCTCTGGGTAAAAAAGAACCTCCTAGCATTTGTTCTAAACCTGTCCCCTCTCAATTTCTCTGAGTGACCTCTTGTGTTAATGGTTCCCCACAGTCTGAAACATCTGTCCCTGTCCACTTTCTCTATGCCCCTCAGGATTTTGAAGGTTTCTATCATGTCTCCTCTAAGTCTCCGCTTTTCCAGGGAGAAGAGCCTCAGCATCTTCAACCTGTCAGCATACGAAAAGTTTTCCATACCTTTTATCATTTTAGTTGCTCTCCTCTGGACCCCCTCAAGTACTGCCATGTCCTTCTTGCCATCAATTTCTGTATGGAAACATCCCAGAATTACTTAAAAGTAATATACTCAGTTATACACCAAAAAGATCTTTGCGTTCTGAGAGTTTAGCGCTGCTGAAGACATCTGTGAATCCGAGACTCGTTGAGACTGGTAAAACAACTTTCTGTTGTGCAGGAGTTATTGTACGTACTTGAATATAAGCCTAGATTTTTGGGCCAAAAAAGTGTCCCAAAAATAAGGGTCTCGGTTTATGTTTGAGTCTTACTACTTAGCATTTCTGTAGTGCTCCTAGATGTACCCAGCAATGTACATTAAACATGAAAGAGATAATCCTTGCGCAATAGAACTTGCAATCTAATTTAGACAAACAGGAAAATAGGGGCTAGGGAATTTCTCACAGAGAGAATGATAAAACAAGACATGGACCCATCTCAGGCCTCTCCCCAGGCCTACCTTAAGCTCTGCTGGTCCAGTATTGAGCCTGGGCAGGAGTGATCCTCCTATGCTTCTGCCCTGTGCAGTCTCATTACTCAAAATAGCTGACGTAAGTTCCCTCAGTAACTTTGTGAGACTGCCACAAGTTAGGTTTATATTCAAGTCAACCTTTTTTCCCTCTTTTTGGGGGGGAAAAGGGTTACTTCGGTTTATATTCAGATAGGTTTATATTCGAGTATAAACAGTAAGTTATGGAACTCCTTGGTGGGTGAGATACAAAACTGCTGTGAAAAGGGTAGGTTTCGAAAACTACTAAAGACGCCTTTTTTTAGTTACTTCTAAAATTGATGAATTAACTATGATCTCTACTATCCACATTATGGTATTTTCCTGAAGATTGTATGTATGTTTATTTTATTGTATGTCTATTTTATCATGTATTTGCCTTTATTTTGTCTTCATTTTAATTTTGTGTATGTAAATTATGTAAACCGTTTACTTTAAAACGGCATATACATTTTAAAAATAAATAAATGTGATGGATGTGCTTGTTTTTGAGTGCAAATTAACTCAAAACACGGCTCAATAGTCAACAAGCAAGAACGCATTTCATCATCCACCATTTGCAGCTGTCCTTTTTTTTTTTAAGTCATCTATTCTAGTGTATACTTATGAAGGGAATTTTTTTTTTTTTAAATAAAGTAAAATTCTGGAATCTCTCGTTGCCCACCCAGAATCTCTTCAGGACACACCATCGTGCTGTGGCACACAGTTTGAGAGACACTGATCTCAGGAAACAGTGATTCCATTTAGGGGGAAATTATCTTTGTGAATTCAATTAAAATGGGTTATTTTGCTGTAAACCCAGTTATAACTACAAAAGGTCTTATTGGGTAAAATGGGACCAGTGCTAAAATAGCATAATTAGCAGTAAAATAATGCATCTTAATCAGGGGTGTCAAAGTCCCTCCTTGAGGGCCGCAATCCAGTCGGGCTTTCAGGATTTCCCCAATGAATACACATGAGATCTATTAGCAAACAACGAAAGCATGCATGCAAATAGATCTCATGCATATTCATTGGGGAAATCCTGAAAACTCGACTGGATTGTGGCCCTTGAGAAGGGACTTTTACACCCCCTGATCTTAATGATAGCCCATGTTGATAACTTCACCCCCTACTATATTCCATAGGAAGAAATAGGTTTACCTGATAAGTCCATTGCTTCGACTTATAACAGATTCTTTGCCCAATCTGCTCGTCAGGGTTGCAAAGGAACCTGATCAATGAAAAACCATAATGTTTCAAAACCATATTTTCATTGAGTGCAATGTTAATCGAGTGATGCTTTCAACTGCGATATTTTCAAATAGCTCTGATGCTCACCGATTTTTAAATAAAAGTTCCTTTGTGGAAGTGGAGGAGTAACCTAATGGCTCCAGCCATAGCCGGGTGTTTACTGTTCCACCCAGTAAAAAAGTTTGCAGGACCCTGGTAGAGACATTTGATCACATTAACCTGTTTATTCTTTATAGATATGTGGGACTAGTGCAGGCTTATGATTTGGATTCTGCAAATAATCAAACATTTTAGAAAATGTCCAGGGCACAGTTTGGACGTTTGGGGCTAGACCAGTTTTAAGTACCATCACATGTTGACATCCAAAATTAGCCTATATGGAGGAAAAGATCTCAGATTCACCACTCGGAACATATATCATTCTCCCTAAGAATGTATATTGTGCTGATGGGTTTCTTTCATCGATCAAAAACCTCCACCTTATCTTAAATTGCTAATCTTTTATATTTTTATACTATTATAATTATTTTTTTGAATTCGTAATATTGGTGAATCTGAGATCTTTTCTGTTGTTGTTTGTAATCACTTGTTTTATTTTGTTTTGTAAGCCACTGTAGGCTAGATTCACTAACCTTCAGACCCATGGGCGATTGGAGGCAGGCCGACCAATTCACCAACCATCTTCATGCAAATGGGGGCGATCAGAGGCACGCCCCCCATCTGACGACATGAATCATTGGGTAGTGATCCCGACGCATGGACAGACCATCTACCGGTAATTTGCCTGCAGATGGTATGCACATGCGTTTGCTGGTTGGTTTTTTGTTTTCCTTTTTTACTTGCCCTGACGTGCCCCTTTCTGCCTTCCTTCCCTTTCTTGCCTCAGGTGCTGTTCTACTGTTTTACTTTTTGGGGTTTTTTTTTTTTTTCTTCGCAAGCCCTTGGTTTTTACCCGCTTTAAACCCATGGGTTAAAACCACGGGCTTGCACTGTGGGGAAGGGCAGGAGATCGGGGCTGAGAGCAGGAGATCGGGACCGGACCCTTGGGGCATTCAGTTGATTTGGCATTTTGAGAGAGTATCCTTGAAAAAGCCGCTGTCATCTGGCGAAACATGTCGGATTTACTCCCCTGGACCGACGGACAGAATGTGTTTGAGCACTTTTGATTAAGATAAGTAACTAGTCTTTATTCACCCTTTTAAAGATGAATAAGGGGGTTTGGGATATAAATTCTTATAAATATTTATTTAAAACTAGTCGTTAAGCCCGTTACATTAACGGGTGCTAGAATTTATGTCTGTCTGTATTTTTCTTTCTGTCTCTTTCCTCCCTCCATTTCCCTGTGTAGCGCTGTCTCTGCTTTCTTCCTCAGTCTGCACTCTCAAGCTGTAACATTACTGCTTAGCTTTTTCTCCCTGCAAGCATCTCTGCTCTCTTTCTCATCCCCAGTCTCTTTGCTATTTTTCTCTTCTTGCAGGAGTCTCTGCTCTCCTTTCTCTATATGTTCCTGATTCCTGCAAACTTCTGTTTTCTCTGTATGCTCTTGATCCTGTGTTTCCCTGTAGGTGTCTTTTCCCTTTTTTTTTTTTATTCCTTCTTCATGTATGGTTGATTTATTAAAAGTTTTTTTATTTTTCCTATTTGTTGCATGCCTGTCTCCTTGGCCGCTGTATGTTTCTAATTTTTTGCTTTGTGTGTTTGTTTGTGTTTTTTTTGCTGATTGTCTACTTGGTCGCTGTCAGTCTGTCTGTCTCATTGGCTGCTGTATGTCTGTATGCCTTTTTTTCAGTCTAACTCCTTGGCCACTGTATGTCTGGAAGATTTTTTTTCCTGAATTTATCCTTGGGCATTGTAATTTTTATTTTTTTCTGTTTGTCTCCTTGGCTGTTTGTATTTTTTTGCTGTCTCTCTGTCTGTCTACTTGGATGCTGTATGTAAGTATGTCTGTCTCCTTGGCTGCTGTATGTCTGTTTGTCATTTTTTTTCCTGTGTCTCTCTCTCCTTGTCCTCTGTGTTTTGTTATTTTTTCAATCTGTGTCTTTAGCCCCCTGTCCTTCTGTGACTGTCTGTGCGTCTCTCTCTACTTGTGCACTGTTGTTTGTTTGTTTTTTTCAATCTCTCTTTAGCTCCTGATCCCCTCTCACTGACCCTTGCGCGACTGCATGTAATTCCGGTTAGGTTTCCATGGCAACCCTGCTCGCGGGTCTGTGAGTGTAGGGCCATTTTGTCGGGTCTGGCGGCGCCGGGTTGGGAAGAGTCCTGGCTCCTTTTTTGGTTTGGGCCCGTGCAGAGGGGCTCAACAGCGCACAACCACCTTTCCTTCCCTCCCTCCATCAGGTGCAGTACAGCTCCACCAATGTTAAAAGCAGCCGCGTCGAAATCGGAGCCCTGCCACTGCCGTAGCACTTTCCCCTCTGCCTTGGTCCCGCCCCTTCTCTGACATATGGGACCGCGGCAGAGGGAACATGTTACGGTGGCGGCAGGGCTCCAATTTCAAAGCAGCTGCTTTTTAACATAGGCGGAGCTGAACTGTACCTGATGGAGGAAGGGAAGGAATGGTGGGGCAAATTTGGTCAACGGCAGGAATTGTTTGGCGGACCAAACACTGTGAAACCGTGAGGAAGGCCGCCGCAGCCTCGCAGCTAGGTAGGGGGACAACAATGGCGCTTATGCTCAAGCCCCCGCCGCAGCTCCTCTCTCGATCCTGGTGCGGTTCGAGAGAGGATTCGTGGTGGCGGCTTGAGCATAAGCGCAATTGTTGTCCAAGTTGCCGAGTTTGGTGACGTAAACCCGCGCATGCGCACTAAAAAAAACGCGACGGATCAGGGAACACGTTTTTTTTAGTGCGCATGCGCGTCCTACCATTTTATTATATTAGATTACTAATTGTTAGAGTTAAAAAGAAAAAAACTTTCAAAACTTATGAGGAGGTTGGTGTGTAAATCTCTTGGCAATGAGAGGATAGCTGAGCCTTGAGTGACTCCTCTGAGGTTTTGAATTATAAACTGTCTGTTTTGTTGTGGCAAGAGTGGTTTGAAGTGTGTGATTATAAACTTTGTTCCTTAAAGAGTGGTGTTTTTGTCCTAGAATGTAATGGGCGCATTAGCATTTAGCACAGGCTAAATCGGTTAGCACGCCTTAGTTAAAGGACCCCTAAGTTATATTTGTTGGAGGATTTTAACATTCCATTGAAACCCGAGGAAATAAACAATGAACACTTGGAATGTGATTTATTCCATATGTTGTTCGGACTAACTTTGTTACAAATGGTGAAAGAGACGACCCACAAAGCAGGTAATGTTTTAGATCTTGGTTTTCTTTCAAGTAAGTTGAGAGATGCATTGGAAGATGGAGTAAAGGTTAAACCGGTCCCCTGGACTGATCATAATTTCTTAACTTTTTGTGTTCTCTACAACTGTTAAAGTTGAGAAGGTGAGGAATAAAATCCTGGTTAGGCCAAGATTTGACGTTATTGACTTAGCAGAAATTTAGTTGCCATTACTGCAAGCAAACAATGAAAGGATGATAGAGATTTGGTATGTAACTCTAGATGTGGTCGCACCTGAAAGGTTGGTAGATATAACAGAGGATCATGGATCATGATTATGGAGAAAGAATATTTTAACTAAACTTAGATGAGAGCTTAGGAAATTGGAAAGACAGTGGAGGAAATCTGATGATAGGAATGACTATGAAAGTTATTGTATTAGCGTCGAGCTCTACGAACGTGGAGATGATGCGGTATACAAACCTAAGGATTAGATTAGATTAGATGGTTGGAGTATAAATTACTGTGTGAAAATGTAAGAAATAAGATTTTGCAAGATCAGATAAAACATGCTCAGAATAGACCAAGAGAGTTATTTCATACTGTACGATAATTGATTGAGGGAGGTAATACGATTAGTAATAACTCCCATCCAAATGTTGATAAGTATGCCAGCTTTTTAGCAAACAAGATGAATGTTGGGATGAAAGGTGATGATGTTTCACATGTTGAGAGTGTAAGAGATGGTCAGTCATGGGGCTTTTTCATGCCAGTATGTGAAGAGGAAGTATTATGTGTCAGTTGGCTAAAGAGATTAACCCGTTTGTAGCCAAAACAGTTAATAAATCCCTTTCTAATGGTTCTTTCCCTGAGGAATGTAAGCAATCTACTATTACACCAATTCTAAAAAAGGCAGGACTAGAGGTAGAACAGATGGCAAGTTATCGTCCGATCTCCATGGTTCCTTTCTTCAGAAGAGTAATAGAGAGATTGATATTGCAACAACTGCATGACTATGTTCAATGTGTAGAACGTTTAGATCCCTGTCAATTCGGGTTTTGTAAAGCACACAGAGTTGAGTTGTTATTACACGGCTACAGCACAGAAGAATTACAATTTGATATAGGTTTGGCCAGTCCATCTTCCAGTATCTCTTTGGGTGTTAGAATACATTTCCATTCCTCCTAGACCCATTCCTCTTCATTTCCAGACAGTCTAACCCCTCCCTCCCCCCAAAAAATAAAGACTAGCTGCCACCAAAAACTTATCTGTTGGTGTCGGCCTGGTTGCAGCATCTTTAATTATGATTATCTTCCCCCTTCTATTTGAAGGCGTACTGGAAGGTTTTATTCTTGGAGAAAAACGTATTACTTACCTGTAGCAGATGTTCTCTGAGGACAGCGAGATTTAAGTTCTCACATATCTACCAGCCTCACCAAGAAATTGTATTCTGTGTTCAGCTTATTTATCGAGCGGTCCATTTAGCACATGTGCAGTGAAGCAGTTTGGAGCGAGTGAAACTGAAGTTATCTTCTTTCTGGGCTCCATTTGTTATGTCACCGTGTGGATTTATTTCCGGTTGTCTGTGGAGAACACCTGCTTTACCTTACCCACAATGAACAATTTGATAACCTGAGCTCCCTTCAGTTATTCCGCAAACAACTGAAAACCTGGCTTTTCAGCAAATTGTAACTCTATCCTTCCCCCCTTTCTCTCCCCCCTTCTACACATAAGTTCATGTAATCCTTTTTCTTCTTCTCTACCCACTATTTTAAGTTCTTGTTAACCGTGTCGAGCTCCATACTCATGGAGATGATGCGGTATATAAACTTAAGGTTTAGATTAGATTAGATTAGATTATTAATACCTTAAGGGAGGGAGGGATTAGACAGAAATGTATCCTACTGTATGATATCATTAGACATCTCTGGGGCATTTGACTCTGCGAACCTGGATTTGTTATTATTGAAGTTGAAAGATTTGGGTATTGGCGAAGATGTGTTGAAATGGTTTTTCTCATATTTATTAGGAAGATCTCTTTGTGTGAGACATGGCCATGTGGTGTCTGAAAGAATATACGTGGAGAAAGGTGTCCCCAAGGTATTTCAAAAATTAGGGGTTCAGTATATAGATTGTACGCAGACCATATTTTATTTTTCTTCCCCATAGGAGAACAAGGGATTGAGACAAAATTGAATTTGTATATGAACAAGGTGAAAATGTGGATGTTTAGTCATGGCTTACAGTTAAATGTTAAGAAGACGGAGGTGATAATTGTGGTTTAGAATAAGGATAGAATATATCCTGAACGTGTGAATGTGCTGAGTGTTCAATTGAAGAGCGAGATGTTAGTATTGGGGGTTTGTTTGGACTTTTGTCTTGTCTATGGTAAAACAAATTTTAAAGACCATTCAAGGAGGATATGCTCAATTGCATCTTTTGACATATTGAAACCTATGTTGACTCCATCTGTTTTTCAATCAGTAGTTCAAGGGTTGAAACTGTCAGGATTAGATTATTGTAACTCGCTCTATCTTAGAATAGCTAGGACTAAGAGCAAGGCTTTGCAATTGATGAATTCAGCTGCTAGACTAATCGCTGGTGTTTCTAGGATGGCTCATATTACACTTATTTTAAAACAGGTGCATTGGCTTCCGTTACAACAAAGAATGCAATACAAAGTACTATCCATAGTTTATCAAGTTCTATATCATATGGCCCCCGTGTGTTTTCAAACTTTATTGGAAATATATTGACCAGGAAGAGTATTAAGGTCCGAGGGTTACAATGTTTTCTATAGCTGGTGTGAAAATGTGGAATGCATTACCAGGGCATTTGTGACTTTGTACTGATCATGTAAATTTCAAGAAGTTATTGAAAATACAGCTATTTGTTAGCACAATCATGTAAATATGATGTAAGCAGACAGATATGAAGGTATGAAGAAAGAGGATGTCTTTGTCTTATGTAATGGTATCTGTTTTAATGCTATATATGTTTTTTGGAAACCACTTAGTTTTAGGCGGAATATACAGTACATTTTTTTAATAAATCATTTTTATTGATCATGAGAAAATACAAATAATATGAAGCGTGGATATACAAATATATGTAATTATATAAATAAACAATCAATAATAAATTGAAACAATTTCAATCTTACAAACCCATTGATCACCACCCACCCAACTTCCCGATTAAATAAGCATATGACTATAAGAATTAAAAATAGTTATTATTATAAGTAGAACTACCTATCTATTCTTCCAGGACTGCATATTTAATTTAATTTTATAAATATATATATAAATTAATTAAGGTCTACATAACAAAACACGACTGTGAGCAGCTGGAGTTAATGTTTATAAGAATGGTTTCCAAATAACAAGTAAAATTCTACTTTGTTTCATATCCCAGAAGAAACAGACATAGCCTCCACAAGCACTAAATATAACATTCGTGCTCTCCAATGACCATAATTCGGTCCTGTAGGCCCTATCCATGAATAAAGAATAGCTTTCAACCCAGAGAGAATTACCCTTTTCAAAAAATCTTTAAACCCCTTAGGTATTGGATGTTGTACGTCAAAAAGCCAAAATAGTCTGTAACTATTATAATGCCATGTAACATGCCACATTCTACTAACCCTAGAAAAAAATCTGACCAAAAATTAAAGATCAAAGGACATTCCCAAAACATATGTGATAATGTTGCCTTAGGATGATCACATTTAAACAAGAGCCTACAGAAGCAATTGTTGCCCTATATGCTCTCCAGGGCGGCATATACATACAAAAAAGAAATTTATAACCCATCTCAAAATAAGAAACGTCAGGTAGAAGACCATGTAATAAAGATAAAAATATTTTGAGATGAGTACCCTGTAAATTAATCTTCAATTCAGCATTCCATCTTGAGCTTATTGTTTCATAATCCATGCTAGTAGAAAATTCCATCATCGAGTACCTAAAATATTTTAAAGGCACTATTAACTGAGCCTCTAGCCAAAACACCTCAGACAAAGTCTCAAAAATTTTTGAATTTAAAAATTTGGAAGTTAAGGAGAACACATAAAATTTTAATTGAAGAGATGAATAAATATCCATATGGGACCATCCATAATCAGTACGTAATTGAGAACAAGTTGGTAAAGTTCCATCATCTTTAAGGATTTGATATAAGTAAGTTAGAGTTCCCCTCTTATCTGCCCTAAAACCAGATGATACCATTCCAGGTTTAAAAGATCCATTACCAATAATTGGTAACAAATGAGTAATTTGAAAATTAAAAGATAATTTTTTATATATATGACGCCAAGTATTTCTTAAAGGGGTAAGTACAATATAATAAGGATTCTTCCGGACTGCAGACTCTATTCTAGATGAATGGAGAAGAAAACTAAAATGATAGGGCTTCCAAAAATGAAGTTCTACAGAAGTCCAAGAAAAATACGACATGGAAAGAAGCCAGTCATGAATATGTCTCATATGGCAAGAATCCACAAATTGACGCAAAGAAAGTAGACCAAGACCACCTTTTTCAATCTGTAAAATCAATTTATGTAATAAAAGACGAGGTCTACTCCCTTTCCAAAGGAATACCCTAAGAAGTTTATCTAATTGGAATTCAACTTTTCGGTAAAGAATAAGAGGAAGCATCTGAAAAATATACAACCATTGAGGAAGAATAATCATGTTGTAAAGCGCAATACGCCCCATCAAAGAAACCGGGAAAAGATGTCATGTCAATAGATGAGATTTAGTTCTGTCTAATAACAGCTGTATATTAATATCATGAAGCTGATTTAGATCTTGCAGAATTGATATATTATTTTTTTCAGACGCCCAAGTTAATGGAAAAACACCTTTCCATTTGGAAGGCAAAGATGAATGAAATGGAAGAGCCATTGATTTCTGATAATTTAACTTAAAGCCAGAGTGGAAGCCAAATTCTGCCAATACATCAAGTAGATGCCTAACAGATCTCTCAGGATTAGTCAATATAAGCATAAGGTCATCAGCAAAAGCCAAAACCTTCAAGTATTTACCCCCTATGTAAATACCTGTAGTATGAACATCATTTTGAAGAGTACGCAATAAAGGTTCCAAATACAAAATAAAAAGCAATGGAGACAACGGACAACCTTGACGAGTCCCTCGAGAAATATTGAAAAAAGAAGATCGAGTACCGTTGATGAGAATAGACGCACGAGGATTGGTATATAAAACAGTTAAATAGTCAAGAAACCAACCAGAAAAACCCATATATGAAAGCGTTTGAAAAAGAAAAGGCCACTCCACTCGATTAAAGGCTTTCTGTGCATCTAAACTAGCTAAGAGTCAGGGTATCCCCTGCATCTGACCTGTCGCCAACGCCATCAAAACCTTGCGAACATGTAATACAGATTGCCTACCACAGACAAATCCAACCTGTTCTTGACCAATAAGCGTAGGTAAATAAATAAAATTCTCTACATAACGGTGGGGTGACCCGATTGTGGAGCCAGGGTAGACCTGGAAGTTATAGGGACATCACCAGTGCCCAGATAACTATCTGGGCAAATAGGACTGCACAAATTACAATCCTAGCTTCCTGGGATAGTTACCTGATTCATGGAACTGAATATCAGCTGTGCCTAGATCAATCCAGTAGCCACAACAGACCTGGGTATTCCCTGCTGATACCTGGATAGGGGCTGACACATAGAATACAGGTATAGCTCAACCAGCAGCAGATGGTATTTATACAAATCCTGACCACTGTTGGATGAATATTGACCAGGAAAGAATCCCTAGTGAGAAGAGAACAGAAATGAAACACTGGTGTAACCTACATGAAACGGAACTCAACAGATAAAGAACAATGAAATGACTGTCAAAAAATGTTTGAATTATGAGAGGTGGAAAGCATGCAGCATAGGTGAGAGAATGGGGAGGGCTGCTGATGCTATGGGCCTCTCAACATTTTTCTGAACATAGCATCAGCAACTAGAAAGAGCTTGGAGCCTGAAGATTGGTTTGTTTGTTCCCACCATCTTAAAAACAGAGATGCTAAGTTACCCAGTTCCAGGCTAGAGATTTTGGGACAGTTCTGGATATCTGACCACCTCACTGGTGCATTATGAGACTCGCAACACTGATTTCAATGGGTAAGATCAGGCTCTACAAATCCTACGTTGCTTTGAGTTATAAGTTCAAAACCAGGGCTGGCCCAAAATCTCCAGTCTTGTAACCTGGCAGCTCTGCAAAAAGGTGTACCACCACCCCTGTCATGAAGATAATCTAAATCAGGGCTGCCCAAGTCTGGTCCTTGAGATCTACTGGCAGGCCAGGTTTTCAGGATATCCACAATGAATATGCATGAGAGAGATTTGCCTGCACTGTCTTCTTGGTATGCAAATCTCTCTCATGCATGTTCATTGTGGATATCCTGAAAACCTGGCCTGCCGTTAGATCTCGAGGATGGGACTTGGGCAGCCCTGATCTAAATGGAGCACTGTTGCAAACCTATATAGATGAACATTTCTGATTTTTAACTGTCACCATTTGCTATGATATTATCTAATCTTTCCAGCCTGTACATTGTCTTTTGATATGTATATCAATATCACAGATGCTTCTTGGATTTCAAGAACTGTTTATGTGATGAATTCTAAAAGCTGAGAGAGTAGAAATAATTTTACTTCATCAAAAAGGAATTGAAGTATCATGTATTTGGTAAGCCAAAGAGTACAGCATTAAAAAAATGTGATAATTATTCCTTTTTAGAAGACATGGCTGCCAGTCGCATGATAACTTATTGTAGGTAGGTGATAAGTGCTTTTCAGGCTTTCAGGATTATTGACAAAAGTAGGCCTAGAAAAACAGTCTGTGATTTCCACATTATCCACTAGATGTCATCATCGTTCTATAGAAACATACACAGGATCAAGCTATCTGCAAGGAAACAATCATACATTTATGCAAGCTGGCTACCAGCCTGTAAAAACACAAAGAAAAGAGGAAAAAAAAGAAAAAGAAACAAGACATTGAAGAAGGTAATTTTAAAGTGTGACAGATGTTATTGAAATGCTCAATTTTGAATTCAGAGCGATATGACACTTTTGTCAGCATCTACTGTGACTGCCATTTATCAATCTATCCAAATGCTCATTAACTGTGTTCAAATAAACAGAAAAAAAGGGCGTACTGTTTTTTTATTCCTCAAGTTTTGAATGTTCAAAGTGAGAAATCTACTATTGTATTCTTTATCAAGTAAAGTAGAAAGAAAGCGAAAATACAAAGTGAAAGAAAGTTCTTATTAAAAATGCTCTTCCCTCAGCTTTGTTGAGTGTATCTTCCCAGAATTCAAAGAACACGATCCCTAAACAAAACACTTCTTATATGAGGCAAATTCAGAAAAACAAGAGTGATTAACTTCGTTTGTTGCACTGGTTAGCGTTGGAAGCAAGAGTTCTATTTAAATTTTCTTGCATTTGCTTTAAGTTACATAGAAACATAGAAGATGACAGCAGATAAGGGCCGTAGCCCATCAGGTCTGCCCACTCTATTGACCCACCCACAAGTCTAATATCCTAGGGATCCCACTCCTGGTGACAGGTTCCCTTGGCTTAACCCTCTAAGGGATCCCACATGGGCATCCCATTTGCTCTTAAATTCGTGCACGCTGTTTGCCTCGATCACCTGCACCGGGAGCTCGTTCCAAGGATCAACCACTCTCTCGGTGAAGAAATATTTCCTGGTGTCGTCATCAAATTTCCCGCCCCTGAGTTTGAGCAGATGCCCTCTTGTGGCTGAGGGTCCTTTGAGAAAGAGAATCTCTTCTTCCATCTCGATACGGCCGGTAATATACTTAAACGTCGCGATCATGTCTCCTCTCTCCCTACGTTCCTCGAGTAAGTACAGCCACAAATTTTTCAGCCTTTCCTCATACGATAGATCCTTGAGCCCCGAGACCATCCTGGTGGCCATCCGTTGCACCGACTCTACTCTCAGCACATCTTTTCGGTAGTGTGGCCTCCAGAATTGCACACAGTATTCCAAATGAGGCCTCACCATGGTTCTGTATAATGGCATTATGACTTCAGGCTTCCGGCTGACGAAACTCCTGCGGATGCAACCTAACAACTGTCTTGCCTTAGATGAAGCCTTCTCCACATGATCAGCAGTTTTCATGTCTGCGCTGATGATCACTCCCAAGTCTCGTTTTGTTGAAGTTCTAGCTAAGGTCTCATCATTCAAGGTGTAAGTTCTGCACGGATTTCTGCTGCCGAGGTGCATGATCTTGATATCAGGAGAGTCTCCAATTTACCTGTCTCCTCATTTTGAGTTATATAGACCAGTGTTCTTCAACCTTTTTACACCTATGGACCGGTAGAAATAAAATAATTATTTTGTGGACCGGCATTGGTCCACGGACCGGCGGTTGAAGAACACTGGGCTAAGTCGTGGGCCAGACCCCGCCCATCTCCACCCAATCTCCACCCCCAGACCCCACCCCCATAATAATTATAACACTATTTTTTCCATTCATTTTTCATAGATACACACAATATAATCTTATTAACAACACATAATGGTTAACCACAAAATTAAACTACACAAAACACACTGACAGCAGAAGTAAATTCTCAAAACTGACATAAATCAATCACTAAATTCAAAAATAAAATTATTCTCCCCCTACTTTTGTTGTCTCCCTCCCTCTATGCTATGCCTTACCTTCTGGCCTGCTCCCGCATGGCCGTTTTATGCCGGCCTGGGTGTTATCTTCAGGCCGGCTCCCTCTTCCTCACTGATGCAGAGCACAAAGCTGCGGGCAGCGGCTCCATGCATGTCCTGCACCTCGTCTGGACGTTGCAACATCAGAGAGAAGGCTTTTGGTTCAGGCGCAGGATGCACATAGGAGCCACTGCCCTTGGCTTTGTGCACTGAATCAGTGCGGAAGAGGGAGCCAGCTCAAAGATAACGCCGCACTGAGCGCACCGTGGACTGGTGGTTGAAGAACACTGTTTTGGGCCTGATGCACGTGCCGGCCCTGTGGACCGGCAGGACATTTCTGTGGACCAGCACCGGCCCACAGACCGATGGTTGAAGAACACTGATATAGACCATCAAGGATTACAAGAAGTTCTTACTTATTTGCCTATCCTAAGCCAAATGGTGTCAGATATAAGACCTTTTTTGGTAAGACCTTAGCGTTTCAGGCAGGTAAATTACAATCCTGGCTTGGTGAATGTATTCATCAAGCCATATCTTACTGTTCTTTTCAAAAATTAGTTAAGTTTTTGACAAATTTATTACTTAGTTAGGTGTTTTTAAGATTGCAATTACATTTTAAACTTTTTATAAATTTGTTTTTATGGTATGAATGTATTTCGCTGATTGTTTAGTTTCTTGTGGTGTAAACCGCCTAGAACTCTTGGTAATGGCGGTATAAAAGAATAAATTTAATATTATTATTATTATTGAGTTGGAATATAGAGCTGTTCAAGAGTTTCAAGTATCCATGAAATCCTAAATTGTTTTCTTTTAAAAAAAGATTTATACTTATTTTTGTACCATTTTTAATATTTCTTTACAGTTATTTTCCAAATTGCTGCTGATGCTGATTTGAGGTATCAGACCCTTTCTGTAGGATTTCAGATTATAGTCCTTTTATAGAGCTTCACACAGTAGGAAGACTGGGTGCCCAAGTGGCAGATGAAATTTAATATGGACAAATGCAAAGTGCTATACATTGGAAAGAATAACCTAAATCATAGTTACCAGATGCTAGGGTCCACCTTGGGGGTTAACAACCAAGAAAAAAATCTGGGTGTCATTATCGATGAAAACTTCTGTCCAATGTGTGGCGGTGGAATGTATTGCCAGAGGTTATGGTAAGAGTGGTTAACGTAGCTGGTTTTAAGAAAGGTTTGGACAATTTCCTGGAGGAAAATCTAAAGCATGTTATTGAGACAGATAATGGGGGAAGCTACTGCTTGCCCTGGATTGGTAGCATGGAATGTCACTACTATTAGGGTTTTTGCAGGTATTAGTAACCTGGATTGGCCACTGTGAGGACAGGCTACCGGGCTAGATGGACCACTGGTCCAACCCAATAAGGCCCTAAGAATAATTAGGATTTGTAAAGCAGATAAGGGTGGATCAGTTGTGGTTCGTAATATGGAGGTCTATGAAAGAGAAGTATTAAGATAACTTATGAGCCCCACAGATTATGTTGAACTGGTTTCGACGTTACATCAATTTTGACTCCTGCAAGTGAATAGTAGAAAAATGGATCAAGTATCACCTTTATTTGATATACCAAGGTAGGGAGAAAGAGACGGCACTCTCTAAAGTTGAAAGGGGATAGATGCCGTACAAACGTAAGGAAGTTCTTCACCCAGAGAGTGGTAGAAAACTGGAACGCTCTTCCAGAGGCTGTTATAGGGGAAAACACCCTCCAGGGACTCAAGACAAAGTAGATAAAGACAGAATGTTCACACTCTCCAAGGTAGGGAGAACGAGAGGGCACTCTCTAAAATTGAAAGGGAGTAGATTCCGTACAAACGTAAGGAAGTTCTTCTTCACCCAGAGAGTGGTAGAAAACTGGAACGCTCTTCTGGAGGCTGTTATAGGGGAAAACACCCTCCAGGGATTCAAGACAAGGTTGGATAAGTTCCTACTGGAACAGAACATAAAAAGGTACTGAAGAGAGAATGAGAGGACACTCTCTAAAGTTGA
Source organism: Geotrypetes seraphini (assembly GCF_902459505.1). Lineage (NCBI taxonomy): Eukaryota > Metazoa > Chordata > Amphibia > Gymnophiona > Dermophiidae > Geotrypetes > Geotrypetes seraphini. Next base: position 125,523,026 of record NC_047093.1, on the reverse strand, counting down.
AAAGGGATAGATTCCGTGCAAACGTAAGGAAGTTCTTCTTCACCCAAAGAGTCGTGGAAAACTGGAACGCTCTTCCGGAGGCTGTTATAGGGGAAAACACCCTCTAGGGATTCAAGACAAGGTTGGATAAGTGCCTACTGGAACAGAACATAAAAAGGTACTGAAGAGAGAATGAGAGGACACTCTCTAAAGTTGAAAGGGGATAGATTCCGTACAAACGTAAGGAAGTTCTTCTTCACCCAGAGAGTGGTAGAAAACTGGAACGCTCCTCCAGAGGCTATTATAGGGGAAAACACCCTCCAGGGATTCAAGACAAAGTTAGACAAGTTCCTGCTGAACAAGAACGTGCGCTGGTAGGGCTAGTCTCAGTTAGGGTGCTGGTCTTAGACCAGAGGGCTGCCGCGTGAGCGGACTGCTGGCATGATGGACCACTGGTCTGACCCAGCAGCGACAATTCTTATGTTTTTTACGTATCATTAATCAAAGAATATCACAGCAGCTTACAAAAGAAAAACAAAACTTTTATTATTCAGGATGAGGGATCTTAGCTTACAACATATCTATAAAACTGACCTAATTCATAAAAATTCAAGTCATAACAAAGCACAGCTAAGACTCGATGCGAACATCAGAGAGAGCGGCTGGTTACTGACTCCTGCAGCTGCTCCAGTAGGGAATTTCCTGAAAGCAGCTGGAATAAAAGATTTTCAGGGCTCTTTTCACATAGAATTTATCAAAGCGCTACTAGTTTAGGAGATGCGGTGAGAGATTTTGTATTGCAGCAGTTTATTAACTATTCATTGCAAAGAACTGTGGAAAAAAAATTCATTCTTTTTGGAAAGCTAAAAAGTTTGCAAATAGCATTCGTGTTCTGAAAATCATACAAGGCCATTTATACGTTTTTAAAAAAACAATTTATCCATTTTCTTAAACAATTATGATTTAAACAACTTTAAAAAGAATATATGCAACTTTGCCGTTAAGCAGTTAGTACTCTGAAGCTTTGGGCTCCTTTTACAACGGCGCGCTAGGGCCTTAACAGGCGGAATAGCGCACGCTAAAATGCCATGCGCACTGGCCGCTGCCGCCTCCTCTTGAGCAGGCGGTAGTTTTTCGGCTAGCGTGCGCTAATCCGGTGCGTGCACTAAAAACGCTAGCGCACCTTCGTAAAAGGAGCCCTTTATCCGATAAATTTTTAGATTTAAATAGACCCGCTTTCCTATTTTCTCCGGTTTGCTTTCAATCTGCTACTTAGTCGCTTCATCGCATGCCCCCCTCCCCCCAGTCCTAATATTTTTGGAAAGAGTACTCTGAAGCTTTGGCCCTCTTTTACGAAGACGCGCTAAGCATTTTAGCGTGGATTTAGCCTGCGCTAAATCAATGTGTGCGCTAACCGTTAACGCATCCATAGGATAATATGCACGCGTTAGCGTTTAGTGCGTGTTTAGTGCGCATTAAAAAGCTTAGCGCACCTTTGTAATAATAATAATAATAATAACTTTATTCTTCTATACCGCCACAATCTTGCGACTTCTAGGCGGTTTACAATCAAGAGAGCTGGACATTCAGCGAGTTACAATGTGCAGATAGTCAGAGGAAATATAGAGTGCGGAAACATTAAGGAAGCATAATTATAGATATACAATTTGCTGAGCGAGAGTATAAGATATACAGATTGGAAGAAATTTCCAAGTGGGCCTGTTAGGAGAAGGCCATGCAATTCAAAAAGTACAGCGAAAATTACGATAATAATAATTTATATATGTCGCAGAACCAAGAGTTCTATGTGCAATTCTGAAAGACAGCGAAAATTACGATATGATAATAATAACAATTTGTATATATCACAGAACCAAGAGTTCTATGCGGACTTAAGAGGGGAGAGAGGGAAAGAGTAAGAGGTCGGGAGGACTGTTATTGAGGAGAGAAGGAAGAGCAGGTCAGTTGTTTAGGTATTTCAGGAACAGGTGTGTTTTTAGCCACTGACCCTCAAGTCTTGCATTGGAGAAAGCTGGTGTAGAAGGACTGAGGTTGAGATGGACACTAAAGAATGACATGGGACCATTTTGAGCCACTGACCCTCAAGCCTTGCATTGGAGAAAGCTGGTGTAGAAGTACTGAGGTTGAGATAGACACTAAAAAATGACACGGGATGGTTTCCAGCACTGACCCTCAAGCCTTGCATTGAAGAATGCTGGTGTAGGACTGAGATTGAGATAGACACTAAAGAATGACCCGGAATGGTTTCCAGCCACTGACCCTCAAGCCTTGCATTGGAGAAAGCTGGTGTAGAAGGACTGAGATTGAGATGGACACTAAAGAATGACACAGGACCATTTTGAGCTACTGACCCTCAAGCCTTGCATTGGAGAATGCCGGTGTAGAAGGATTGAGGTTGAGATAGACACTAAAGAATGACCCGGGATGGTTTCCAGCTACTGACCCTCAAGCCTTGCATTGGAGAAAGCTGGTGTAGAAGGACTGAAATTGAGATGGACACTAAAGAATGACACGGGACCATTTCGAGCTACTGACCCTCAAGCCTTGCATTGGAGAAAGCTGGTGTAGAAGGACTGAGGTTGAGATAGACACTAAAGAATGACACGGGATGGTTTCCCGCAGTTATCCATGGGAACAAGGACAAATTTGATCACCATGTCGTTCTCTATCTTAGTAAAAGGAGCTCTTAGATTGTAAGCCCTCCAGGAACAGAGAAATACCTATTGTACCTGAATGTATCTTATCGTGAGCTACTGTACAACTGGAAAAAAAAATGTTTGAGCTAAATCCAAAATCTAATTCCTACTTTAAAATTACCTCTGCATTTGCATATACATAAAGTTTAAAACAAATACCTGAATGACCTCTATGGAAGGAAAATATAATTCATCAGAGTTACTTAACTAGCCCTGAAAATTAACAAATCTACCTGAGAAAAGAGAAATAATTGAACTAGAACGAAGAAACAAATTATGCATCAGGGGTTTACTGAAACAAACTCTGGAAGGATTAAAACTTTCATTGGCTTAAAAAAAAGTGTTTTCTTTTCATCTAGTATTAGATTAGGTTAGACTTTTTTTTTGATAATGATTTTACCTCTGAGTCTGTGACACATTTCATCATTGTGTAAGGAAATTAGAAAGTGATCAGAGAGTGCGGACCACGACAGCATTGTTAAGATCACCTTCTTTGGTGGGAGATAAAAGCAGCCTTACCGTGAGGGATTTGCATGGCCTTGCCCTGTCTTCCTTCAAGTTTTTGTGACCTGAATATTTTGGTAAAATCAATGTAACTCTTCTAACAAAAGGCTTGTTTCATAGTCCTTGTTTGTTCCAGAAAGAAGAAAAACATTTTGCTATCGGGATACAGTGCAATCCCAATAGACCTTTCTCACCGTTACCTAGGCAACTGTGCTTTAATGAAAAGGTAGGTTGACTTTTTGAGCATAAAAGAGGCAAACATAACATTTTGGATATATTAAAAAGCTTATCAGAACAGTTTCTCAATGTCTAGTTTTTAAAAGTATGCAGTGAAAAGAAACATAAGAACATAAGAATTGCCGCTGCTGGGTCAGACCATTGGTCCAGCTTGCCCAGAGTCCGCTCCCACGGCGGCCCTTATGTCAAAAACCAGTGTCCTAACTGAGTTTAGCCTTACCTGCGTACGTTCTGGTTCAGCAGGGACTTGTCTAACTTTGTCTTGAATCCCTGGAGGGTGTTTCCCCCTATAACAGCCTCCGGAAGAGCGTTCCAGATTTATACCACTCTCTGGGTAAAGAAGAACTTCCTTACGTTTGTACGGAATCAATCCCCTTTTAACTTGAGAGAGTGCCCTCTCGTTCTCTCTACCCTGGAGAGGGTGAACAAACCTCCCCCCCCCCTTTTTTTTTCCAAAACCACACGAGGTTTTTAGCGCTAGCTAGCGTGCTGAATGCTCTGTGCTACTCCGACGCTCATAGGAACTCGATGACCGTCGGAGAAGCAGAGCGCATTCAGTGCACCAGCCGATTTTGTAAAAAGAGTGTACCGGTGGTTTTGTAAAAAGAGTGGTATGTGCCATTTAACCGGTTTTAAATATTGGGCGACAGTTGCGCTGTGCACTTTAATAAAAGGACCCCTAAGTAATAAACAGGTCTTGAGGTACATGCATAACACTAAAGAATCAAGTTTTAGAGATCAAGGAACTCGAAGGATACTGTAGATCAGGGGTGTCAAACTCAATCACATTAAGGGGCCAAAATCCAAAACACAGGCTAAGTTGTGGGCCAGACCCCGCCCAATCTCCGCCCCAGACCCCACCCAATCTCCGCCTCTGACCCCACCCAATCTCCCCCAACCCCACCCAATCTCCGCCTCTGACTCCACCCAATCTCCCCTGACCCACCAATCTCCGCCCCTGACCCCGCCCAATCTCCACCCCAGACCCCGCCCAATCTCCACCCCCAGACCCCACCCCCACAATAATACTAATTATAACACCATTTTTCCATTCATTTTTCATATATACACACACAATATAATCTTATTAACAAATAATGGTTATGTTAACCAGAAAATTAAACTACACAAAACATACTGTTTGTTTCCCAAAATTCATTCCTACCAGAACCAACTACAGGACCAAAACCTAAAAGTACTAATATATTTTTAAAAAACACCCTAAGATTCAAGATTCTGAATGCACTACAACCCCCAGAGAAAAAACAACAAACGTATTTCTTCCTGAGCAAATTAAAATGCTCAAAATTGACACAATTCATTCTTCCTGCCTTTGTTGTCTCCCTCCCTCCCTCCATTCTGTGCCTCCCTCTGTCCGGCGCCAAGCTGGCCACGGTCCGATGCCCCCCGGTGTCATCTTGAGGCCGGCTCCCTCCTCCTCACAGCCGTAGTGTGCACGGAGCCGTGTGCAGCGGCTCCTCGTGCGTCCTGCACCTGAACCGGAAGCCTTCTCTCTGACATCGCAACGTCTGAGGGAATGCTTCTGGATGAGGTGTGGGATGCGCGAGGCGCCACTGCACGTGGCTCCGTGCACGTTACGGCTGTGAGGAGGAGGGAGCCGGCCACAAGGTAAAACTGGGGTCATTGGACCGCGGGCCACATAAAACGACCAGGCGGGCCGGATTTGCCCCACAGGCCTTGAGTTTGACACCTGTCAGGAAAATATGAACTCTCAGCCTCCCTCTAGTGCTATGTAATACATCAGTACTCGCTCTAATAATGTTTGCCCTTGGCTTTCCAATGTACTGTACTTTGCTCCCCTCGCCTGAAAGTGTTGAATGCTTTCATCTGTTATCTTAGTAACAGCTGCTCTGGACCCGAGGTGTAAAACGCTCTTCTACAATCATCCCTGTTTGACCAATTGTCATGAAATATTAAGCTAGCAATTGACACCCTCAGAAAACTTGCTAATAGCTATAATTGAGTGTAAAACTCTTAAACAAACATGCAGATAGCAGACTGTGAAAATGCATGACAACTCCAGAAACCAAGCAGGGGAGAGCCATTTTGGTAATTCATCTTGCTGGTAAACTGCCAGGGATAATTTTATTGGGGATAAGTTGTCATTCCAGCAAGAAATGGAAACATTAATGATATTGCTCTGAGATTTCTGAAATGACTTAACCGAATTTTGTTTCTTCTTATACTGTTGTTTCAGGGTGACCAAAAGCAGTGTGATGAAATTACCTGCAAATGCTTTAGTAGATAGATATTTCAGATCTTATAGCAAAATTCCTTTTAAGTTTTGAATATGTATGTACTGTCTAATATTTATGATTGTTGCCATGTAAACAGTATAGAAGCTATATTTTTAAATAAATACATTTTATGCATGCTAGTCAGGAAATTCACAAAGTATATGTATTTAAAAATAAAAAATACTTGCATTTTTTAAATAGTGCCCTGCGAATGCCCTGATCGTTGCCCTGCTTCTGCCCCAACTCTCCTTGCCTTCCCCTGCAGCATGAGCCACAGGCTTGCAAAAAAAAGTACAAAACAAGAAAAAAAATGTTCTTTGCAGCTCTGCCTACCATCTACAGATGGTCTGCGCACGCGTCGGGATTGCTGGAGAGCGATCCGTGCAGTCGATTGGGGGGCGTGATTACGATCGCCCTCATTTTCATGGGTCAGATCGGTGACAGGACTAAATCGCGTGAGACAACGGCACGCCGACAACTGAGCGTAAGGTTGACGGCGTGCCGAAGAAAAGCACTATTTTAAAGGGCTCCGACGGGGGGTGTGGGGGAGAACCCCCCCACTTTACTTAACAGACATTGCGCTGGCATTGTGGGGGGTTTGGGGGGTTGTAACCCCCCTAAAAAACAGGCAAAAAGTTTGGTTTCAAATATAATGAGGGGGGTTACAACCCCCAAACCCCCCACAACGCCATCGCAATGTCTGTTAAGTAAAGTGGGGGGGTTCTCCCCCCACACCCCCCATCGGAGCCCTTTAAAATAGTGCTTTTCTTCGGCGCGCCGTCAACCTTGCGCTCAGTTGTCTGCGCGATTTTGTCTATGAACCAATCGGATCTGTGGCCTTAGTAAATCTAGCCCTTACTTCACTGATCACTAGGCTGCCTTTCTGTTCTGCAGGGATGTCTGTGTGGCTATTTTTCTTCAGAATACCACTGTGAAGTTGATTTTTGGAAAAAGTAAATTTGACCCTGTGACCCCCTTTGCTCCTGAGTCTCCATTGGCTCCCGGTTTATCTTAGAATTCAATTCAAATGTGCTTGCATCTCTTTCAAAATTTTATAGGGTGTTTTTATTCCCCTTGTTCCCCTCTCCACGCGGCATCCACTATTCAGGCAAACTGGGAAAATCCCTTCTCTTCAAAATCACAGGTCTTTGGAACGACCTCACCACCCCGCTGCGGAACCTGAGCTCCCTTCAGTTATTCCGCAAACAACTGAAAACCTGGCTTTTCAGCAAATTGTAGCTCTATCCTTCCCCCCTTTCTCTCCCCCCTTCTACACATAAGTTCATGTAATCCTTTTTCTTCTTCTCTACCCACTATTTTAAGTTCTTGTAAACGAGCTCCATTCTCATGGAGATGATGCGGTATATAAACTTAAGGTTTAGATTCGATTCGATTCGATTATTATGGAATGTTTACAGAGGCATCCAACAGTTCAAACTCTCCCTTCCTTCCAGAAAAGGAATTAAAGGAGTTAAAATCTTTAGTCAATCTCTGGTTTTTAAACTTTCGCAACTATGGAATGAACTTCCCTTAACTCTGAGGAGCCCCAGTCTTTTCCAATATTTTGGTAAATTTCTAAAAACCTTTCTATTTGCAAAACATTTTGAAAATTAATCTCTTTTGAAACCTCCGTTTTTACTTTTTTCAGTTCTTATTTAATTGTTGTAAACCGAATCGAGCTTCCTTAGGTTGATGACCCGGTTTATAAAGTTAAGCTTTAGTTTAGTTTAAATGATGCCAGACAAACATTTTTGTGCCTGATCCTATAATCAAATTGCCATAGGAAAATCTCTGAATTAATACATACATGTGAACATTCACAAAATATAACATAAGAACATAAGAATTGCCGCTGCTGGTTCAGACCAGGGGTCCATCGCACCCAGAAGTCCGCTCACGCGGCGGCCCCCAGGTCAAAGACCTGAGCCATAACCGAGACCATCCCTACCTGCATTCGTTCTGGTTCATCAGGAACTTGTTCAACCTTGTCTTGAATCCCTGGAGGGTGTTTCCCCTATGACAGACTCTGGAAGAGTGTTCAAGATTTCTACCACTCTCTGGGCGAAGAAGAACTTCCTTACTTTAGAGAGTGCCCTCTCGTTCTCTCTACCTTGGAGATTGTGAACAGTCTGTCTTTATCTACTAAGTCAATTCCCTTCAATATCTTGAATGTTTCGATCATGTCCCCTCTCAGTCTCCTCCTTTCAAGGGAGAAGAGGCCCAGTTTCTCTAATCTCTCGCTGTTCGGCAACTCCTCCAGCACCTTAACCTTTTAGTTGCTCTACTCTGGACCCTTTCGAGTAGTCACCATCAACCCCCCCCTCCCCTTGACATCCCCCCCAGAAGTGGGAGAGATGCCAACTCCCTCCCTCCACTGTCATATAGCAACCCCCTGGCAGCGGGAGGAATGGCCACTCCCTCTCGCTGTTGCCGTCAAGCAACCCACCCCGGCAGTGGGAGGGATATTCCCTCCCTCTCACCACCACTGTCAAGTAACCCTCCCCTGGCAGCAGGAGGGATGGCCACTCCCTCTCGCCACCATTGTCATGCCCCCGATGACACCCCGCTCCCTACCTTCTTCAAGATTTTTAAAGTGATTGAGGCTTGTGCAGCTGAGGATGTAGCTCTCAGGAATCGGGCAGGGACAGGAAAAGAACTCGCAGGGATGGGACACGTGGGTGGGGAAAAATTTGTCCCCCTATCAATGCACTAAATGTACATCTGATTGATATTCAGCCTATGGTGGTCAGCATTTAACAGCTGCAGGCCGAATTAGTGCCAGGGCTAATTGAGATTGCAGTGGGACCCACACATTACAGAGGTACCTCAGCCTCTCCAACCCCTGTCCCCCATTGCTCCAGTCCAATAACCCCCAACCCCCTACAATGCTGCCAAGGCCCAGACACCTCTTCCGCTCGCTGACAAGGCAAGACTCCCCCCCCTCCCTCAGCCCCCCACAATGATTTAAGGAGGATGTTCTCTTCCGTGTAGCAGAATTGAAGGAGGGCAATTTTTAGAGCTGCATTATATAAGTAAAGTACTTTTTAACCCTCAAAGAAATCACTTTGAAAATTACCCTCTGCTTCACAATATTAAATGCGTTTATAGAATAGAAACATAGAAGATGACGGCAGAAAAGGGCCACAGCCTATCAAGTCTGCCCACTCCAACAACCCTACCCCCTTGAATTTACATTACATTACATTAGTGATTTTTATTCCGCTTGTACCTTGCGGTTCAAAGCGGATTACATAATAAGAGAACTGGACATTTCCAGGATGGTACATGACAATAGAGATCCCACATGTGTATCCCATTTCCTTTTAAAATCCGGCACGCTGCTGTTAACCTCCATAAAGGGTGCACGGCTCAAACAATTGGTATTGGAGCCCACTATGGACCAGGCGTTACTAGACCTGGTACTCACCAACGGAGACAGCGTATCGGATGTTTCGGTAGGTGATACGCTGGCCTCCAGCGACCATAACATGGTTTGGTTCAACCTTCGGAAGGGTTTCTCCAGATCGACCACAAAAACAAAGGCCCTCAATTTTCGGGGCACTGACTTCAAACGCATGGGAGACTTCGTCCATCGGGCACTGCAAGACCATGCCGAAACCAATAATGTAGAGGCTATGTGGGCAAACCTGAAATCTACCCTACATGAAGCAATAAATCGCTATATAAAAACAACAAGCAAACGACGGAGGAATAACAGACCCCAGTGGTTCACTACAGAAATCTCGGACCTTGTTAAGAAAAAGAAAAAAGCATTTGTTTCCTACAAACACTCAGGAAGAGGAGCAGTCAAAGAAGACTATCTGGCCAAGTCCAAAGCTGTCAAAACGGCAGTCAGAGAGGCCAAGCTTCGAATAGGACATTAAGAAAGGGGATAAATCCTTCTTCAGGTACATCAGTGATAGGAAAAGAAACACAAATGGGATAGTACGCCTTAGGAAAGCAGACGGGACTCATGCAGAATCAGATTCCGAGAAAGCCGAACTACTAAACGAATACTTCTGCTCAGTCTTTACCTGCGAGGCGCCAGGGTCCGGTCCACAGTTGCAAGCAAGAATAGCATAAATCCTTTCTTAGTAATCCCTAACATTTTATTAGCTTTCCCATACAATTGTACAATGGATTAGTCCTTTTTTAGCAGAAGTACTAATAAAGAACAGATAGATTACTTCACTAAGGGGTCCTTTTATTAGGGCGCTAAATGCTAAGGCCTCCATTATATTCTATGGGCGTCTAGACCGTTTAGCGCGCCTTAATAAAAGGACCCCTAATTTTTCAAGCTCCCTTCTAAAAATGTGTATCTGAGGACGCTATTTTCGAATACACTTTGACCCTCTTTTATTGAGCCATGGTAGAGGTTTCTACCATGGCCCGGAGCACTAAGGCCCAAATTCTGTAACCGGCGCCTATGTTAGGCACCTATTTCGGAGGCGCCTGTCTAAATTAAATAACAAGCTCAATTAAGCTTTTTAATCGGCGCCAATTGAAACTTAGGCGCCCATCAAGAAAGAGCGATTCTGTAAGAAGGCGCCTCTAAAAATTTAGGCAGCCTTCGAAAAAAAAAAAAAATAGGCGCTATGCGCTTTAGGCGTGGGCGTGGCTTCGTGTTAGGCGCCTTGTTACAGAATCGCCGCTCTTAAGCGCGCTTAAGCTCTCGCATGGGCGCCTCACTTTTAGTCGTGCCTAGAGCTGGCCTATTTCTTGGGCGCCTCCAAAACGGGTGCCGCTCGGTGCGATTCACTAAACGGCACCCCGTTTTACTTGAATCGCGCTGAACGGTGCCTAATTTGGCGCCTAACGTTTGAAAGCTACACAGAGTTCTCAAGCAAGGTCCTCGGCATCACTATCGATTCCTCCCTCTCCTTCAACGATCACCTGAATTCCCTGGCAAAATCTTGTTTTTTCAGCCCCCACATGCTGAGGAAAGTTAGATCCTATTTTCACCAAAAGCATTTCACCCTCCTTGTACAATCCATCATCCTATCCAAACTCGATTACTGTAATGCCATTTACTTAGGCCTAACGAAAAAAAGTCTTCGCAGACTCCAGCTTATCCAGAATACTGCTGCCAAACTGATTTTTGCTAAACGCAAATTTGATCACGTCTCCCCACTACTTACCAATCTTCTCTGGCTCCCAGTACTTTCCAGAATTCATTTCAAATGCTCCTGCCTGGCTTTCAAGATCATTCACGGCATCCTTCCGTCCCTAATCCCTCTATCCTTCCGCCCCTAATCCCTCTATCCTTCCTCGCCCTTAATCCCTCTATCCTTCCTCGCCCTTAATCCCTCTATCCTTCCGCCCCTAATCCCTCTATCCTTCCGCCCCTAATCCCCCTATCCTTCCTCGCCCCGACGCCTGCTACCACCAGATCAGCCCACAGACACAAACTATCCTTCCCCTCTTTGCACGGCATCCTCCACGCAGGTAAACTGGGAAGATCCCTCCTCTCCAGAATCACAGGCCTCTGGAACGATCTCACTGTCCCGCTGTGGAGCCTGGGCTCCCTCCAACTGTTCCGAAAGCAACTGAAAACCTGGCTTTTCTCTAACATATAACATCTCTTCTCCAGTTTACATCCCCTCTTTTCATATGCTCTTGTAAATCTTTCTCCTCTCTCTTCCTATATTGTTAAGCTTTGTAAACCGTGTCGAGCTCCACTTCCGTGGAGATGACGCGGTATATAAACTTCAGACTTAGTTTAGTTTAGAAACTTGAGGCCCCACAATTTTTGGAGCCAAAACCTGCCAATGCTGGTGAGAGGCAGGCATAGAAACTGATGAAAGTTTGTCACTATTGTTGCGTACAAGGGCCCGGTGAAGAGGACTTGGCTAGGACTGCTGAAGTCCAGGCACCTTGCTGGGCTGTGGCCTTTTTGCCAGCCCTAAGTACGGTTATAGGGTTGGTTTTTCTTTTGAGAATTGTTTTGTTTTTGCTGAGAATTTCTTTTCTGGGCCTGCTTGGGGAGTAAAAGCAACCCAGAAAGAGCTGAACTCTGTTGGGTTTATCAAAGTTTGGCTGAATGGGTAGAAGCCAAGGTGGTTTTTTTCTTTGGTTTTCTGCTGGAATAATAATGAGGCTTGCTTAATGATATAAACTTAACTGAGAGTCTGAGCTTGTCACCCTTGGAAAAGGTGATTTTAATAAACCTGAACTTATCTTTTGGAAAGCCAGAACTGTTCGGGAGGTTTTTTTTTTGCTGTTTAAGTTTGCAATGAACCTGACTTGTATAGTTTTGGCAAACTCCCCCTGAAGGGCCATTCTCCCTTTTGAGTGGCGCGCTTATGTCGGCGTAGTCACCCGCCACGGCGCTACGGCTACCCTAGCGAAGTCCGGGTGGGTGACGGTCTGTATAGAATTAGTGAGCTTAAAATACTCATGGCGGTTTTGGTGGGCTCTTAGAACACTCACAACCAGTTGTAAGTAATCGTACATTTTAATATAGATCAGCTGTCAATAGGGCCCCCTTTTCTCAAGCTGCGCTCGCTGCTGCGTTAAAAGTTCTCATGCTCTCGAAGCTTTGACCATAGCGACGCATGATATAAAACCCTAATGCAGCTTGAGAAAAGGGAGCCTAAATTTGTATGCCTATATGAATCAATGCAGGGATCTTATGGGGATAACATGTGGGTTTCCCATTGGAAGGCGCCCCCCACATACCCGTACTCTTATCAATGGATTCTTAAAAAATAATGCTTTTGTAAATGCAACCGGTTGAACCGAACACTGAAGAACAAACCATCACACAGCAATTCCCCTAATGAGGTGCACAGCAAAAACACCCCTAGGGCATAGCTAGGTTTGTATGAGGTTTTGGCATCATGGCCCTGCCTTTTAAATATTTTCATCCAAGCTGACACAGAAGGTCAATGATGCACAGTCTATTAAATGACTTGGAATAAAAATCTTTTCTTGTCCCAAATAATTAAAAGTCAAGGTAATTATATACTTGGGTTGCTTGCTGAGAATCTCTCACACTCTTTCTTGCAGGAGACAATAAACAGATTATTGCACTAAGCCTGGACTTTATAGTGCCGGCCTTTTGGGTCCGGTTTGGAGAGGCGGTTGGGGGTTGATGGCTTGGTTTCACTTTAAGCCCTTGAGCGATGTGCTTTGTTTTAATCTTATTTTCAAAGTGCTGTGCTTTTTTGAATTCTGCCATTGATTGATGCACTTTTGATATACCTCCGCTTGTGCCCTTTGGGTATCTTCTTGTTGATTGCTGTTAAAGTGTATTTGGCTCCTGTAGATTAAGGGAACGCCACAGTTGTTCTTTGAGTTAAAGTTATAATGCAGTTCATGATTTTACCAGGCCGACAATCCCAGACTCCGAAAAGCAGAGCAGATCCTGTCCTCTGCCTAATGAACAGACACGGTTGCCCTTTAAAAAAGATCAGTGCCTGAAATCTGCTGGAGAACTGGACATATATTCTGTTCAAAACGTGCTCTTTTTCTTTACTATTATATGGATCAACTCTGAAGGTGACGTCTGAAGTCACTGCTGAGTATCTGATGTACTGTTTTTTGGGTAAATGGATTTTGATTCTGTTCTGTTCTTCTACCTTTTTCTCTCTGTAAATTGCCTTGAGCTTGCATAGGTATGCACGATTCAGAAATTGAAGATTAGATTAGATTAGTTCAGATGATCCTCATTGGCATCCAAAATTTGAGATGCTTAGTGGCAGATGCTAGCAGTGTTGGCTGCAGGCCTGCATCAGAAATGGTGACATAACCCTGGCATTGAATATCTGGGAATACAGCTAGCAGCAGGCATAAATCACTGGCTGACGCTGGCTGAATATCATCGGGACAGTGTCGGAACAATTTTTGTTAGCACCGAAGGGAATAGTCTTGGTAGAGAAAGAGAGATTGTTCACCCTCTCCAAGGTGGAGAGAACGAGAGGGCACTCTCTAAAGTTAAAAGGGGATCGATTCCGTACAAATGTAAGGAAGTTCTTCTTCACCCAGAGAGTGGTACAAATCTGGAACGCTCTTCCAGAGGCTGTTATAGGGGAAAACACCCTCCAGGGATTCAAGACAAAGTTAGACAAGTTCCTGCTGAACTAGAACGTACGCAGGTAAGGCTAGTCTCAGATATGGCACTGGTCTTTGACCTAAGGGCCGCCGCGGGAGTGGACTGCTGGGCACGATGGACCACTGGTCTGACCCAGCAGCGGGAATTCTTATGTTCTTATATCCATGTGAAGGGCAGCAAACAGTGCCACCAACTGCTAATTTACGTCAGTGATCATGCGCATGAGAATCTGTAATCTTCCACCTACAGATTAAGGACTATGATTTCAAAGCCAAATCTGTTAGTTCATCTGGTGACCACTTTCTGTAAAACAGATTGTTGACATTTTTTTATTTAAATTAACGTTAATCAGCGTGTTAAACTTGTGGCGTATCCCAAATTTTGGTGTAATGCATCGAATTTGACTCCTACATTGGGTCAAAGATCAACCCCCCCCAAAGACCTCCAAAATGAATTTTGCTGAAGTCTTGACCTATGCCCCTGATTACTCCCCAAATGAATTCTGTTGGTGTAGACCTGGATGCACATTATATTTTCGTTTGCAATCATGACTCCCCCAGATGACCCCCCCCCAAACAAATTTTGCCAAAGCCCAGACCTGGGTAAATTGTTTTGTCATCCCCCAAAACTGTAGATTCATCCTATTTCATCAAAAATCTTAGGGCCTTTTTCAAAATAAAATTGACATACATTCAAACCAAAATTTCATTATTGTTCGCTTATATAATAGGATTTACTGAGGTCAATTGGCCTGTTTGAAATAAAAATTTTTGTGAAGTTCACAGCACAGATATTTTTAGCTAGTATTCAATTAAGCTTTCCTGAGGTTGTTTGAAGGTCAATGATTTAAGAGTATGTGTATATGGTTTCTTTCAAAAGTGCAGAGGCTCTTTTATGCCAGTTAACTTTCAAAGAGGAACATTCCCTTGCCCGAGACTCTTAACTGCACATCCTCCACATTTGGAGTAGCTTTTCATTGTAAATTAGTTCCAGAAGATACATAGTTTGCCTTTGTGAAATCTGTTTGAAAAACAACCTTGATTCCAAAGGGTAATCAACAAAAGCAGAATTCTCTTATTGTTCAATCATTTTGTGCATTCGGTAAGAGGATGAATTCTTTGACTGTTGGTGTTCTTTAGTAAAGTGCTCTCAACATTCTGGAACCAACTGTAGAGGTTAGATTTCAATACAGATATTCTACTCAACCAGTGGTGAAAATTATTTGTTTGTTTTTACGAGAAAGAGCTCAATAAAGACCCTTTATTATGACTCATGTTTTATCATCTAACACTTTATTCAGTACCATATCTGCTTACGTGCTAGAAAATATCTAAGGGGTTGATATTGAAAGCAATTTAACCAGCCTGAAACGTTTCCTGACTGGTTAAATTGCTTGTTTGGGGATAACTGGTCATTTTCAGCGGCACTTAACAAGTGAGTGCCGCTGAAAATGTCTGTCCAAATGTCTGTATTCGCTGACTGTAACTATTCGCTGATTGTCCAGCCCTTCTTTATTGTGAACCGCCTCGAACTACTACGGCTTTGGTGGTATATAAGAAATAAAATAATAATAATAATAAAACTAGGCATTTTGAGGCCAGTTAAGTGCCTATGTTCAGTCAAGGTGATCATATAAGTAAGACCATATAAAAGTCAGTCCTATATTTATGCAATGCCCCATAACTGGCTAAGTACTGAATATTACACATAAATGGTTATGCTTCAGCCTGCTCTGGAAATTAAGTGCCAAATCCCAGACCAGGCCCTGTTTTAGGGTTCTCATGGATCATCCCAGGTCTGAAAAAAACTCCACTGATATCAAAACCAAAATCATTAAACTAAACTAAAGCTGAACTTTGTATACCGAGTCCTCATTCTGAGAAGGCTCGACTCGGTTTACAGCAATTAAATAAACAGGGAATGATTTACAAATGATATATAGAAGATAATAGCAAAATTTCAAAAGAATTAATTTTCAAAATGTTGGCAAATAGAGTAGAGTAGTTTTTAAAGATTTACGGAAAAATTGAAACGAATTGGAACTCCTTAAAAAAAAGGGGGGGGGGAAGAGAGTTTAAAGCCCAAAGATTGAATGAAGATCTTGACTCCTTTAATCCAAAGCTTTACCCGGTACTGTGCTTGGGTTCCAACTGCCGAAATCTCTGTTAAGACTTACTCCAGCCCATCTACACCCTCCCAGCCATTGAAGCCCTCCCCTGCCCATCCTCCTCCAAACGGCCATGCACAGACACAGACCGTACAAGTCTGCCCAGTAACTGGCCTAGTTCAATCTTTAATATTATTTTCTGATTCTAAATCTTCTGTGTTCATCCCACGCTTCTTTGAACTCAGTCACAGTTTTACTCTCCACCACCTCTCTCGGGAGCGCATTCCAGACATCCACCACCCTCTCCGTAAAGTAGAATTTCCTAACATTGCCCCTGAATCTACCACCCCTCAACCTCAAATTATGTCCTCTGGTTTTACCATTTTCCTTTCTCTGGAAAAGATTTTGTTCTACGTTAATACCCTTTAAGTATTTGAACGTCTGAATCATATCTCCCCTGTCTCTCCTTTCCTCTAGGGTATACATATTCAGGGCTTCCAGTCTCTCCTCATATGTCTTCTGGCGCAAGCCTCCTATCATTTTCGTCGCCCTCCTCTGGACCGCCTCAAGTCTTCTTACGTCTTTCGCCAGATACGGTCTCCAAAACTGAACACAATACTCCAAGTGGGGCCTCGCCAATGACCTGTACAGGGGCATCAACACCTTCTTTCTTCTACTGACTACGCCTCTCTTTATACAGCCCAGAATCCTTCTGGCAGCAGCCACTGCCTTGTCACACTGTTTTTTCGCCTTTAGATCTTCGGACACTATCACCCCAAGGTCCCTCTCCCCGTCCGTGCATATCAGCTTCTCTCCTCCCAGCATATACGGTTCCTTCCTATTATTAATCCCCAAATGCATTACTCTGCATTTCTTTGCATTGAATTTTAGTTGCCAGGCATTGGACCATTCCTCTAACTTTTGCAGATCCTTTTTCATATTTTCCACTCCCTCTTCAGTGTCTACTCTGTTACAAATCTTGGTATCATCTGCAAAAAGGCACACTTTTCCTTCTAACCCTTCAGCAATGTCACTTACATACATATTGAACAGGATTGGCCCCAGCACCGAACCCTGTGGGACTCCACTAGTCACCTTTCCTTCCTTCGAGCGACTTCCATTAACCACCACCCTCTGGCGTCTGTCCGACAGCCAGTTTCTGACCCAGTTCACCACTTTGGGTCCTAACTTCAGCCCTTCAAGTTTGTTCAACAGCCTCCTATGAGGAACTGTATCAAAGGCTTTGCTGAAATCCAAATAAATTACATCTAGCATATGTCCTCGATCCAGCTCTCTGGTCACCCAATCAAAAAATTCAATCAGGTTCGTTTGGCACGATTTACCTTTTTTTATCCCTTTTTTTAGAAGGAAGGGAGAGTTTAAACTGTTGGATATCTCTTGCAAAGGAGAATCGGTAAACGTTCCAAAATAAAGGAATAAGAGGATTAAAGATACCATGTAGAATTTTAAAAGAAATACAAGCGCATTTCAATTGAATTCTAAAATAAACCGGGAGCCAATGAAGACTGAAGCAAAGGGGTCATATGGTCAAATTTATGTTTTCCAAAGATCAGCTTTGCAGCAGTATCAACAAATTCAATCTATGTTTTCTAATAAAATCCACAAGCAACTAACTATTGAGGTCTGTTTTTTCTCCACATTGCACTTTATGATTTTCTTTTGTTTTCAATCTTTTTTATGAATGAGTGAAAGCCCAACAACTCTTACAATACAGATAGTAATTTTATTAGGAGACTTTTGACATACTTGTGGGTCCAATTGTATGGTGTTATCCCTGTGTTAGGGTTACTATATGGCTCCAGAAAAAGGAGGTTGGGTTGAGATATCGGGTTTTACTTCCACAAGGATAATGCCTTACATTAAACCAACTTTGACTAGATCTCCTATATGCTATCTCGGGAACCCTCCACAATGACATAAAGAATAGTTACAACGGATTTGCTACTGAAATACTGTAAGACCCAACTCAAATGTTACATTTCTCACACAAAATATAGAAACCATTCTATTACCATAAGAAGTCTGTGCCTCTACTGTTAAAATTGACCTATCTTTAATTAAAGTCCTCACTCCACCTGTCTTATCACTAGCTCATACTGTATATGTCATATCCTTATTTGTAGTCCTTACTCCAACTATCGTATTGCCGTTTTGGGCTCTTTTGGGAGAACGGGCTAAAAAGTTGAATGAATGAATAGATAAATGTCTCAATCCATCCTCATTTTTCTAGAACCATACGGTAACCCTACCCCGGTATTGAATTTCCAGGCACAACGGCAGTGGACGTCAGCAAAATGCTGAATGCTGATTGAATACCGACCGCTAAGAAATCATGTTAGAGCTAGAAATGTAGCACTTGCCACTTTTAAAAAGACAAAACAATAGCTTATGTCAACTTCAAGAACATATATATCACTAAATAACATCCATTAATGTCCAGCACTACACACATCCATACATCAAAAATGGAGAAAAGACCTCAGTGTCTAATAGGGGTAACAAAAACTTCCCATATAGACAAGCCAGTCTCAAAATCCCAACTTTGAGACCAGCAGACACATCCTTGGTCAAAAAGTCCAAGATAAGTAGAAATATACTCTTAATTCTTTACAATCCTTAATAGTAAATCAAAATACCATCACTTATCTGAAAATGTAGTGTTCAAAATGATCGTTGTAGTAGTGCTGAGATATGAAAGCAGGAACAACCCGCAGAGTGGAGCATGAGCACTGGGCACAGTGGCTAAACACTCCTCACCGCTTGCACTGTGTCTCCACAACATTCAACAGGGCTCTCTGTTTCGCAACCGATCTTCATCAGGGAATTGAGCGTCAGTCAACCCGCTTCATCTCTGCTTCATAACTGACGCTTAAGTCCCTGATGAAGCTGGTCTCAAAGTTGGGATTTTGAGACTGGCTTGTCTGTGTGGGAAGTTTTTTGTTACCCCTATTAGACACTGAGGTCTTTTCTCCATTTTTGATGTATTGATATATGGATGTGTAGTGCTGGACATTATTGGATGTTATTTAGTGATATATATATATTTTTGGACATCCTTTCTTGTTTGAGAGAGTCTTTTTGTAAAAACTTCAAGAACATGCCAGAGGCAATAGAACACGATTTGATAGGAAGGCCCCAACAAATAAATTTCTGGCCATCCCTAAACTCTCTAGTTCCTGAAGCCAGGTTGAGCAAAATATTAGTGGGGCCAACCCATTCGTCTGCATGTGAACACATCAATGCTTTCTTGAAGTTGCAGATGGCCTTATTTTTTTGAATTAACTGATTTAGATATGGATCAGGAGATGGATGTTGCAGGCTTTGTGAACCTTGAATAATTAGCACAATGCAATGCCAGTGAGGAGTGAGATTGTGCAAATTCTGTATTCCAGATTTTTGAGCTGTGTTCGTGCTCCTCCATTTAGTTCTAATTAAATTTACTACTACTATTAATCATTTCTAGAGTGCTACAAGACATACACATCTCTCGGAGAGAGAAAGAGATAATGGTTACTGAGGATGGGCAGACTAGATGGGCCATTGGCCTTTATCTGCCATCATGTTTCTATAACCATAAAGCTCTATGACCGCACAATGCAGGTGTAAAGAGCCTTAGCCTATAGGAAGTGGAGATGCAAATGTTAAGAGCCTTAGCCAATAGGGAGAGGAGGAGATAGTGGATGAGCCATTTGGCCTTTATCTGCCATCATGTTTCTATAACCATAAAGCTCTATGACCTCACAATGCAGGTGTAAAGAGCCTTAGCCTATAGAAGGAGGAATTGCAAATGTTAAGAGCCTTAGCCAATAGGGAGAGGAGGAGATAATGGTTACTACGGATGGGCAGACTAGATGGGCCATTGGCCTTTATCTGCCATCATGTTTCTATAACCATAAAGCTCTATGACCTCACAATGCAGGTGTAAAGAGCCTTAGCCTATAGGAAGAGGAGATGCAAATGTTAAGAGCCTTAGCCAATAGGGAGAGGAGGAGATAATGGTTACTACAGATGGAAAGACTAGATGGGCCATTGGCCTTTATCTGCTATCATGTTTCTATGTTTCTAAATGCATTTCTTTCTATTTCTCTTGTGGTGTACTGTGGGCGGAGGTTGGCATATTAGGGTTTTGTTTGTGTACATAGTATTTTAACCCCTCCTTGTCTAATGCATAACGCGGGTTTTAGCACAGGCAGCGGCAGTAACTGCTCTGATGCTCGTAGAATTTCTATGAGCATCGGAGCAGTGACCACTGCTGCCGGCACTAAAACCCATGTTACGCGTTAATAAAGGAGGGGATTAGTTGGTGGGTTTGTATTTGAAAAGGGTTTTTTTTTTGTCCTTTTTTCTGCATTTGTGACTGACCCCCCTCTTCTACGAAACTGCGCTAGCGTTTTTTTAGCTCAGAGAGCTGCCCTGAATGGCCCGCACTGCTCCCGACACTCATTGAGTTTCTATGAGTGTCGGGAGCAGCGCGGTGCCCCGGTTTCGTAGAAGAGGGGGCGAGTGTCAGGTGTTCTGGTGGGGATGACAAATGATGCTCACATACCCAAATTTCTAACCTCAGTTTATGTTCAAGTCAACCTTTTCTCCTTTATGGGGGGAGAAAGGTTGCCTAGGTTTATATTCAGATCAGTTTATATTCGAGTATAAATGTAATGCTGGAGTCGGGCATTGAATTTATAGGGATAATGCCAGTGGAAGTCAGCAAAATACTGAATAGCAGACTCCAAAAGTTTTGGTCCTTGTTACATCACTGGTATTTTGTTTGGCTTTAATATATTTGCAAAACCAGAAACACCTGATAATAGAGCAGTCATTATTCCTATTTCCACCCTAGATTTTCTGACAAGGGCTAGTGATATTCAAACAGAATCACACCGATGGGGTCAAACACAGCGTCCACTAGATCAAATGAATGGTGTTATTTGAAAAGCAATGGGCTGCCCATTTCTAGTGTTTTTGTTCTTTCTAGAACCAGTAATTCTGTTTAATAATACCCTTTTGAGGGGAAGAGACTCTGCAAAGCACAAGAAAATAAATAAACCTCTTTTTTTCAGATACATATTGATTCTCTGTAAGCTGTGATATCTTTTACCAGATCATCAAAGAAATTATTCATGAGTTGTGAAGGTCACAAAGGTGCCTTCTTCAAATGTGATATTCACTTTGCCTTAGGACAAATACAGCTGCTAAAACTCTTTTAACCGATGTATCTGCACAGACCCAATGAGACTTATCAGCTGTGTCAAGAAAGACATTCACTGGGTCATCTGTTTCTGGGTATTTAGGGCAGGATTTGTTTATTTTGCGTAGGTTTTGCATTCATGGTATTTTAAAGCAGAGTCTGACTTGGATGCGTTAGGAAGATAGTCCAAAAGTTCTGTACATCCTCAAGTCCCACGCTTTTATCCTTCACTAATGGCTGTACTGTTGACACTTTGGGCTAGATTCACTAAGCAAACCCACTCTGTTGTAGATTAACCCTGCTCCCTTCTTGAACCCGATCACCAGCAGTGTGCATTTTTCACTTTTCCTTCACTACTCTGTATTATTTGCACCTTCTTATTCCTGAGATGTCTTAGGAAAACATTACATGCTGCGGCTCAAAGGGTAAAAGCCCTGTTCCCATCTTCCAGAGGTCATAGGTTCAAATCCCAGCACTGACTGGAGCATTGTTTGAAGAGGGTGGTGGAAACAGAGACTGTGTCTGAATTCGAGAGGGCCTGGGATAGGCGATGACGAGTCAAAAGCGCGCGGGATGTCAGCACGACGGATTAAAACTTAACTTTAAAGCGCTCCGATTATGATTATGACAGGTATAGCTATTCAATTGTAATTGGAAGGACCATGATAGAGTAAGTTATACTTTTTGAACTTGTGCACCGCTTACAGATATGAAAGAATTAATACAGAGTGTAGGGGATTTAGTGGTGTATTTAATAAAGTTTGGAGCCCATTGACTAAATTTGTAAAATTATAATAATTTATAATTTTGTCCTTTTTTGTTAATCTTGATTATAAAAATGAAATGTGAAATGCACCTTTTTGAGCATTTCTCTTCTCTTGCTGGTAGACTAAAGAACCCCCCAATGTGAATGATAGATAGTTATCTTCAGTTTCCAATTTATCACATCCTGTGCCGTCACCCTGTCCACCCCTTGATCTCTGTGTAGCCACATGACCTGCAGAAGCCCTCAGTGCGGCCTTATTTTCAAAAATCTCATCCTTGAGTCATGCTTCAGTTTCATACGGGTTGCTTTTCTGCTTCGTCAGCAGCAGTGTGTTGACGTTGTGCGTTGTTCACCTGACTGAACCAATTCTTATTCCTGATTATGCAAACTGCTGGCATGGGAATGACTTCTTTAAATGCTAATGTGTGCTTCTCTCAAGGAGGAAACACAATATAAGCTTAATGACTGATCACATTTAACTGCTGAGTTTTCAAAAAAAAGACAAAAATCGCTCTACTGCTTCTTTACCGGAAAAATTATATTTATTCAAGTTACTATTAAGAGTATGGTATTCACTAGCCATATGTCACCACTAATTAAAATATATTTGCTCATAATGGGAAGTTACATTATTCGTTCAAGACCCATTATATGGCATGCCGAGGTGATTTTATTACGCATGCTCATCCAGAAGCAAAGACGCACGTTTCTCACTATAACATAACATTATGCTTATAGACCACGCTACCAAAAAGTTCTACGCGGTTTACAAAAGATTATAAATATTAAACATAAATCATATATTTGAAGGAGTCAGCTAGTCAGGTATTTGGGGAAAAGATAGGTTTTTAGCTGTTTTCTAAAATGTCTGTAAGAAACAGCTGTGAGCAACAACGATCGAAATTCTTTTTCATGAGAAGCTGCCTGAGACGCTACAGAGTGATTACATTACATTACGGATTTCTATTCCGCCTATACCTTGCAGTTCAAGGCGGATTACAAAAGATTTGACTGGACATTTCCAGTGACGATCACATTACAGAGGATTTTACTGGACATTTTCCAGTGAGGATACAATTTTTTTTTTTTTTTCTAGGGGATCTTACGGGTTGGATAGTAATCTGACAGTGCCTAGCTGTGTGATATTAGCAAATGGAATACAGTTAGAGTAGGCAAGATTACAATCTTTTTTAGGGGTCTGTTTACTTGAAGGGTGATAAGGTGTGATATTTGGGGGAGGATTATCTGGTGGTAGATGAATTCAGTGGAGGTAGGTGAATTATCTGGAGGTAGGTGAACTTAGCTGGAGGTAGGTGAAGTGGGTTTAAGGTTTTTGGATGAATTTTTTAAAAAGCAGGGTTTTGATTTCTTTACGGAATGTTTTGAAGTCGTCCGATGTTGTCAGCAGGTTGGAGATGGAATGGTTGAGTTTTGCTGCTCGTGTTGCCAGAAGGTTGTCAAACATTTTCTTGCGTTGTGTGCCTTTGAGTGGAGGGAAGGCAAAAGGATTCGGGGTTCTTCTGTGTCTTGTGGTGGAGATCTGGTTTAAGCGGCTGTTTAGGTAGGAGGGGGAAGAGCCTTGTACTGCTTTGAATAATAGGCAGTGGAATTGGAATTGGATTCGTGCTTGTATGGGTAGCCAGTGAGAGTCTAAGAAGGCAGTTGTTATGTGATCATATTTTTTGAGTGGTCTTTAATCTCTTTTTAACTCATCCACTTTCCTTATTGCCCTGAGCTGAGATGGTAATGCATTCCACAAGGTGGGGCCAACTATAGAAAAAAAATGGAAGATCTATACTCAAATAAAACAGTTCCTAAAGTGGGACCATCAAATCAATTCTTTGGGTCTGATCTCCAAGATGGTTGGTGAAATGCAAAAATGAGGCTATTACAAGCAAAATCTGTCCAATAAATATTTTAAATACAGGCAAAATAATTTTATCCGGAAGGTGAAAAGAATACAAAAATTCTAAAACAGACAATAGAGGAAAATAAACAGGAAATTTCTAATGTTAAAGAAAAAGTGGGAGAAATTGAAAACGAAGTGAAAATGATCAAACAAGTTCAATCCACAATAATAAAAGATAATCAAATTATTAGAAGAAAATTGGAAACTATGGAAAATAACTATCGGACTAGTAACCTACGACTGTTGAATTTTCCTAAAATTATATCTATAAACCCGAGAGAGATGATAAAAAGGTACTTTATGGAGATACTTAATATTCCTGAGGAATCATTCGACTCGAGTATATTATTTGCCTATTAAAGAAGGGGATCAACACTCGGAGGACAAGAAACAGGAAATACAAGACCTTCAACAAGACTTGACAGCAATTCTGGAAACATCAGATAAAGATTTGGTTAAACCAGCAACTCTTTTATTATCTGTGGCTTTGTTGCCGGATAAGGATTGGATTTTGAAAATGTTCTTTAGAAATAAGAATAAAGAATTTTTGGGTTTGAAAATTCAAATGTTTCCAGATGTTAGTAGAGAAACTCAGAATCGTAGGCAGCAGTTTTTTGATGAAAGCAGGAGTTACACAACTGGGTGGTATTTTCTTTTTACGTTTCCCATGTAAATGTATAATAAGGTATCGAGATAATAAGTATGTGTTTTTTGAACCATCTCAACTTACAGCCTTTCTGACACTGAAACGTCTGGAAAAAGAAGGAACAACAACTACTACAGTAACAACAATGTAATAGTAATACTAATTGGATTTGATATTAGAATAATTCCTCAAGCCAGGCACGTGATACTGTTTTCTTTGTATAGAATTATAAATTGATTTCCTAAAGTTCACTCATAAATAATCTTGGATCATATTATAGAGGACTTGAGATTGTTCGACTAGAATTTTTTCTTTTTATATCATGTAAATGATTATCTTATAATTTTGTGTTTGATCTAACAATCTTGCTGTACAAAATGTTTGATTTTGTTAAGAATTTTAAAATGATAAATAAAAAATTAAAAAAAAATTAAAAATTAAAAATAATAATTTTATCCTGGGTCCTAAATTTGTTTGGTAACCAATGCAGTCTCTTAAAAACGGGTAAAACATGTTCAAATCAAGATATTCCACATAAATTACATGTCATTGCATTTTATGCCACCTACAAAACTTTGTATTATTTTAGGGGAGGCGCACTTGTTACTTTCTGGGCTTCATGCAGTTCATGAAAGAAACAATTGTGGAGCTGTTCAATGATACTCCGGTATGCCTAGGCCTAATCCCTTAGCGCATTTGCGTCCTCGCATGCTAATTGATATGCATGTGGTTAAGGTATGAGCCCTTAATACCTACAAAATAGGTGTAGTTAAGGGCTCGTGCGTTAATAGCCACACACTAATGGGAAAATTAGCGCATGGCTATTATTGCACAAATGAAATTACAACCATCTACGACAGTGGTCTCAAACTCACAGCCCGGGGGCCACATGCGGCCTGCCAGGTACTATTTTGAGGCCCTCGGTATGTTTATCATAATCAGAAAAGTAAAATAAAACAGTTTCTTGATCATATGTCTCTTTAGCTATAAATGACAATATTATTATTAAGACTTAGCCAAAAGGAAAGATTTATAAACTATGAAGAGTTTTACCTCATGCAAAATTGTCATTTCTTTCATAAGACATTAACTATTTTTTTCTGAGGCCCTCCAAGTACCGACAAATCCAAAATGTGGCCCTGCAAAGGGTTTGAGTTGGAGACCACTGATCTACGGCCACACTAAAAGTGGCCTCAGTGCATGGGAAATCCACACGCTAATCCATAGCGCAGGACATGTTTTAGTGCAACTTTGCAAAAGGGACCCAGAATGACACTAAAAGGGATTCTTATATAACTGAAAATTCACTTTTATTAATTAAACTGTCTTCCCTGACTGTATGGGTTCATTACAAGAAGCCTTCCTTCGTTGGTCTTAGTGATACAGGTTGTATGAGTCAGCGGCGTTCCCAGCGCCTTTGCTTAGGCAGAAGCACGCGCTCTTTCACCGTGAGCATACCCTTAACATCTAAAAAGTGAAT
The DNA here is from genome assembly GCF_902459505.1 of Geotrypetes seraphini. Classification (NCBI taxonomy): domain Eukaryota; kingdom Metazoa; phylum Chordata; class Amphibia; order Gymnophiona; family Dermophiidae; genus Geotrypetes; species Geotrypetes seraphini. The sequence goes on along the minus strand of NC_047093.1, from coordinate 125,497,164 downwards.
CAATAAATTAAAATCCAATTGCGACAGTCAAGGGAAACATACGTGTACCTCTCAATCTTTACAAGCCCTGAATAATCACTTTAATGTGGTACGTTAGCCATCCACAGACTGAAAGTAGAGGTGATTTTATTTAGAGAAATTCTTTCATGTTTGGTAAAAGAATCATTGAGGGTTTCATTTATATTTTATCAACTTGAACTCTTCAAATCCATATCATTAATAAATACACAATCTGTTCACGTGAAATGAACAGATTGTGTAAAAGCCCAGGTCTATAAATATTAAAAGTCAGTCAAATTGAAGGTCATAAATGGTGAAAAGAAAAAAAAGAACATTGTATTTGAAAATTGCTTTAAAAAAACTTTAAAATAAAATCAAATGTAAATATTTGTTTTATAAATCATGCTTTATACATATTAGGCGTTTAGTCCACTTTCCAATGTCAGTTTTAATACTAACGAAACAAGTGCCCAAATTCTCAATATTATTCATACGTACAAAATGCAGCTTCTTTATCTGACACTATTCATCATTCCCCAATTAATTGTCTGGGGAACGACCACATATCCCATTTGAAGCGCAGAGCAATAACTCTTGGGGAAATTAAATCAGCATGGAGAAATATCTCAGTTCTCAGAGCTAATAATTCAATGCAAATGGATTTTTCCGAGAACAACCTGAGGACATTATATGATTTTCTTGGGCCTCTTCAGCTCATACATTCAAATGTAATACGGCACTTTCAGTCCGTTTCACAGCACATCGTGGGCACGCCAAGCTGTGATAGGATTGTACAGAGTTTCAGCTGTGATGTTCTTAAAAGCATCTTAAATCAAACTAATCTAAATAGATAATGTAAGCAAAGAAACATGCAGAAATTCATATAGTTTATCAGTGTCCCTGAGGTGATACTGCAATATAGTTCATTGATGACCACTGAATATTCGAGGCTACTCATAACGCAACCAGATTATCCACAGGATAGAGTTTGAATTACCAATTATGATTGTTATTTAATAATGCCACACAACTAGAAAATTATAGGTTCCACATGCAATTGACTTTGATACTGATCCAGAGGGAAAGACCTCAGAAGCCTGCACCATACACAGAATAATCAATTCCAGAAATGGTATCTTCAGCAGGACAGGTTCTCTATCATAGGTCATAAAACCCTCTCATGTAACCGATTACCACAAATTATTCAATGGTGTATTGAACACCTACACAATGCAATCGGTAAAAATTGAAAATAATGCACTTATCTGTTTTAACGATAAGAGCCCGACGGGACCCGTTTCGCCGGACTATTGGCTTCGTCGGGGGTACTTTTTGACAGCTGCAAAACAACAAGAAAAAAGACAAGTGCTTAGCCTTCATTCAAGACATCAAAACATCCACGCAATTGTCTCAAAAAATAATAATTTAAAAACGAAATAGTACTCACTGCATCCAGTATGAAAACACATCAAAAAAATGGCGCCGGTGGCGATGTGACGCCACGCATGCATATTTAAAGAAACAGCTCCGTGACGTCACCAACATCGCTGAACAGATCAGAAAAAAGTGTGCCAGCCTATATTCCCATTGAGACCAGTAGGTTTTAAAGCACCGAGCCGAAACGTCCACCTGGCTTCTCTTTGCAACAACCTGGTGTGACGATCTCCTCCCCGATCATTCCTAATCTCTTGATCAATACACATACATTTTAACTGATGAAAGTCGTGGGCAAACTCGAGACAATGCTCTACTATAGGGGCACTGGTTTTTTTAAGCTTCAAATTAGATCGATGTTCACACATCCTGGTCTTGAACGGACGTATAGTTTTTAATAATATCACTTTTGATATTAATAGAATACATAAGGTGTGGTTATCAACATGGGCTACTGTTAAAGATATGTCTTGACCGCCGGAAACAATAAACGCGAGCTGCTACAAGTCCTAGAGACTTCTGTGGTGGCTGGTGACGGAGAGGCGCCAGGTCCCGTTTATTTTTATGCTGTTTGTTTCACACCTTATTTACCATGGACCCCTGAGGAAGGCGTGTTGTCCGAAACACGGCCCATGTCGGGTCCTTTGGTTGGTAATAAGGTTGTCTGGTTTTTCCAAGATATGTTATTTATCATTAATCTGTGCTATTTTGGCACAGGTCGCATTTTATGCAATGATTATACCTAGGGGCCTTTTTTACACCGCTTCAGTGCGTTATCACAGGGGGGGGAAAAAAAAGTGATGTACCATGAGGTGCGCTGAGGTGTCCTGTGGTAATATTGAAGTGTGCACACTTTACTTACACGCTAAAAAAAAATATTTTTACATTTTTGGCTGCGTCTGGGATGGAGAGTGGGCATATTCTATACCAGGGGTGCCCACACTTTTTGGGCTTGCGAGCTACTTTTAAAATGACCAAGTCAAAATGATCTACCAACAATAAAATTAAAAAAAAAACACAAAGCACACTGTACGCATAGAAAATGTTAATCATCATTCCTATTCCAGGGTTTTTCAAAGAGGTCAAAGCAGATGACTCTATGCACTGTCACCTCACTAACAACCATACAAAAACAGACAAATACCCCCCTACCTTTTTACTAAACCACGATAGCAGTTTTTAGCGCAGGGAGCTGCGCTGAATGCCCAGTGCTGCTCTCGACGCTCATAGGCTCCCTGCGCTAAAAACCTCTATTGCGGTTTAGTAAAAGGGGACCTTAGTGTAAAATATAGACAGCAGATATAAATTCACATACATTTTGATCACTAAATTTAAAATAAAATCATTTTTCCTACCTTGTCTGGTGATTTCTCTGGTTGCACTTTCTTCTTCTGACTGTGCATCCAATCTTTCTTCCCTTCTTTTAGCCTGTATGCTTCCTCTCCTCCTGACCTCATTCCCCCCCCCCCACAACATTTTTTTCCTCTCTCCCTGCCCTCTCTTTCTTTCTCTCTTCATGGCCCCTTTCTTTTTTTTCTGTTTCTTTTCTTTCCTTCTGTCTCCCTGCCTGCCCTCTTTCTCCCTCCCTGCCCTCCCCCAAGCCACTGCCACTGCCATCGGATAACAGGCCGCCAGCCAAGCTCTCCCTGCTTCGGGCCCACCAGCATTCCTCTCCCCGACGTTAATTCTGCTGTCGGAGAGGAAGTTCCGTTGGCCAGAACTTCCTCTCCGGCAGCAGAATTGACGTCGGGGAGAGGAAGGCTGATGGCCCAAGATCGACCTATTGGAAAAAATGCTGCCGGGTCCTGCCTTTGAGGAAACAGAAAGTAGGCAGGACCTGGCAGCAAGAAGAGCAAATCGCAAGCTTAACTGACCTGTCTCCCGCTTTAGCCCGCGAACGGGGCTCTAACATGTGCGTGTCGGCTTCCCTTCTCTCTCCCCCCCCCCCGGACATAACTTCCGGTTTCAGAGGGAAGAGAAGGGAAGCCGGTACAAGCACACGTTAGCCCCCAGAGCATAAGTTCTTCAAGCCGGTTTTTTTTTAAATGTTGAGTGATGGCGGCAGCAGCAGAATTCAGGAGTGGGCTAGTCAGGAGGGGAAAAAAAGAGAAGGAAAGGGAACCCGCTCTGCGATCGACTGGGTTCGCCTGAGTGAGCGACCTGTCGATCGCGATCGACGTATTGGGCACCCCTGTTCTATACTGAGGCCCTCTTTTACAAAGCGTGCACTAACCACTAACATGTCCATAGGATAAAATGCACGCATTAGCGTTTAGCATGTGATTAGCGCTCGCTAATATTTACATAGCGCACCTTAGTAAAAAAAAAAGGGAGGGGGTAATTGGTTAGCACGGCTACAATAGGATTTCCCCAATGAATATTGTAGCGTGACCGGCCCTTGAGGCTTGCGGTAACCGGCCCACGCTTACGATATTCTCTCAGCGTGCTTCCCCAAGAGGGAGGAAGTCCCTGTTGTGAATAAACTATCCTTTGTGAAAAAAACGGGAATGGCCTCGCACAGGTAAGTTATCAAATATGGAAATCAAATTTACTGTGTATCCGCACAAGTCCAAACAAAAAAGGCATGAAGGATAACAGTCTCAAAAAGGTAATGGCAAAAAAAAAATAGTGCAAGCAAAATCATACTGTGTTTACCAGCCTGGTCTGGTCAGGTATAGCAGAGTCTCTGGCAGTCTTTAACTCTCAAAAGTCTTCCTTGCAAATTTAAAAGCAAACTATGGCACGTGGCAATGTGCAGCACTGACTTTTCAAATGCAGTGGCAGAAGGCTGGCGGATTTGCCAAAAACGGCTCCTTGTTGTAAAGAGCAAATAACCCGCAAACCCTCCGCTAAGGTGTTGGGCAAATCCTGCCCCAGCCTTCAGGCTATTCCCAATCTTATGGGAGATACCGCTAAAGCTGTTTCACTACAGTCCAGTCATGGCTTGCAGCCGCCTTTCTTAAACCAAACCCTTCCAAGAACACAAAATACTGGGCTGGTATGTTCAGGACAAGTCTTAATTGCCCCGCAGAAAAAAAAACCAAAACATTTCAACAATGAACTCAAAAAAGAAAAGTTCCCCCTCCAAGCCAGGAATGCCAAACATAAATTCAAACTTGACTCACTTCCATTTCCTCAATCAAATCCACCTCCGGTAAGGCAGTCCAATCCATAGGTCCAGCGTGGTTTCTTCTGGCTCTGAGTTCAGCATTTCTACCTCATTTGGTTCAGGAGGAATTGGAGGCTCCTTCCACCTGAGAGCTTCTCCTGCCTCTCTCCTTCTCCTCCACAGCCAGCTTTCCAAATGCTGCAAAGCTGCAGTACCACGCCCAGTCCTACTCAGGGGCCGGACTTCTTTCGGCTGAGGCTGCCTTCTACCCTGTTTAGCCAGCTTCTCACAAAATGGAGGATTTAAAGGGGCCCTATCAGTTTTCACCAGGCTGTGTCCTGCAGCAGGTCTGAACACAGCCTGTGCTTCCTGGTCCTGTTCCTGCCTATCAGGGACACAGTGATTAGCCCGGACTAGTTTCAGTGGACGTTTTCTCCGGGGTTTAACTGGCACAAGGCCGGCATTGGGCTCGGGTTTGTGACAATATGCACGAGATCTATTTGCATGCACTGCTTTCATTGTATGCTAATAGATCTCTTACATATTCATTGGGGAAATCCTGAAAACCCGACTGGATTGCGGCCCTCAAGGAGGGACTTTTGACACCCCTGGCATTGATAGCTGAAATGTTGGCCAGGGTTTTCCAGGGGTAAGGTGTCAAAGCGTCAATGTAGACACGATTTTGTTTTGGACACTGGTGCATAATTGGTCAACGCGATCGTTGGCGGCCCCCGAGGCCAATGTCCTATACAGAATCAGGTCCTAAGTTTAAAAAATGTCCAAGCTAAAACACAGCATAATGATGTCATTCAAACAACACAATTAGCAAGTTGTCAGTATTTCACAGTCACTGTACGTGCTCAAAGTTTTCATCCCCAGCTTTAACACAGGCCTTTGGTCACTTAGGGAAGTTCTTACCGGTCTTCTCGATTTTGTCCCTGTGGCAGGTTGTCCTAGATCATTTCCTGACACCTTGCCCACGATTACCATTCCAATCCAAAATATTTTTAAAGAAATTATCTGTAAATTACCAAATGAAAATTATTCAAATTATCGTCTACAAAAGTCTACAACACTGTGACATTAACAATAAGCTGGGGTTGTTTTTTTTCCTTCAAATAACATTTATAAATGCATGAAATTTACTGAGTGGTCAGGCTATAAAGTCTGGAACTTCACTGTGTTTAAAGATCATTTCATTCCGCTTGACACATAAATGCACTGTAGATAACAAATAAAGCTGTAAGATTTCACTTTGAAATTCCAAGCAGTTGCTGAGAAAACAGCAAAAAAAAACAACAAAAAAAACCCTCTAAGGGTTACTTTACTTTTTTTTGCCTCAGTCTGTATAAACAAGTGAGTGCTTCATCCCCCCAGACCTTGAAGACAGATTTCAAAGGAAAAGTGTCTGTGTTGTTTCCCTTTGAAAATTACCTACAAGGTCCATGGGCGCAAAAGTGCACAGATATCGTACAACAATATGTGTAACTGAATTTTGTCTAACAATGACTTATACCCTGTTTCCCCGATGATAAGGCAGGGCCATCAAATAAGACAGCCCCCCCTTTTTAGAAAAAAATGTAAAATAAGGCACCCCCCCGCAAATAAGCCACCCACCGATACCTGCGCTTACCCGAATCGGGTGGTACGGTGGGTGACTCCGTGTGGTCCCTCCGTCTACCGTATTTGCCTCCATGGCTGCGTGCCGCGCCTCGTCATGAAGTGAAGAGGAGGAAGTGACAGGACTGCAGCGCGCGCACGTGAATCCGCGCAAGGAAACACAGGCAGCTTCCCTCATCCCTCCCTAACGGAGACTGCAGGAGTTTGTTCACGGCCAGAACATCCAAAAGTGAGACAAGCAGACAGGTTTCTTTTGCTGTGAGCAATACCACTTACTGTATATAAAGCCTGTTTAAAATGCATACGGTATATAAACAATGGTTTCACATTGTCAAGTCCCCTCTGATGCTGCACTACAGAATAATCTCTTTACTGTGTTTCCCTGATGGAGAACATTGGGGACATTAAATGGTACAATATATAGTATGATGGATAAAGCTGGCCATACACGGTACGATTTTTCGGCCGACCGATTCTTCAGCCGTCAAATAAGACAGCCCCCCCTTTTTAGAAAAAATTGTAAATAAGGCATCCCCCCGAAAATAAGCCCTAGAGCATATTTTGGCCTTCCAAAAAAAATAAGACAGTGTCTTACCATCGGGGAAACAGGGTAATACCTCCTATATCTGAATTCAGCTTGCTTTGGAAAAAAAAAGTCAGAGCAAAATGCTTAAATACATAGGAAAGTGTCCATGTTAACCTTGCCCCCTCTTTTACGAATGCATAGTGCGGGTTTTAGCGCCAGCAGTGGCGGCGATTGCTCTGACGCTCATAGGAATTCTGTGAGCGTCAGAGCAGTCACCGCGGCTTTTGGCGCTAAAATCCGCGCTATGGGTTCGTAAAAGAGGGGGGGGGGTTCGTTTACAAAGGCAACAGACAAGATAAAACCAGCGATAGTCACCAAAAAGAAGGTGACTTCAGAAACGTGCGTAAATAAGAGGAACTCTCAGGTAGTAGCGATTTATATTTTGTCCGCTTATGTGTTCGACTGAACAGGTGTAAGAAGATGGTTTGTGGGATTGTTCGGAGACAAACTCAAATCTAGTGCTCCCCTGGTCATTCACGGTCGGGCGATTCGCGGTCCCAGTCATTCGCGGCGTTTTCTGACCTAATCATGGATGCCTAACTTAGTTCCACGCACAACCTAATTGTTTTTAATTGGCATAATTAGCATGGTAATTGGCCACGCCATTAAAAATGAATTAAAAAAAAACTTAATGACCAGTTTAGGCTGTATGCAGATGTCGTCGCAGCACTTAAAGGCGCCTTCTGACGCCTTACAGCGCCTACCTGAAAAGTAGGCATGGTTGGTTAGGCATAGCTAGGCATTGTTAGTTAGGTGCTCATAAATTAGGCCAGGAAAACCAGGAAGCCTAGAGATGCCTAAGCATGCCTAGATTCAATGAAGGACACCTAGTGATAGGTGCCATTTATAGAATCGGGCCCACAGATTGTATATGCATAAGTATACGCACATATATCTCAGACATTTTTTTAAATGGCCATGTATGCATATACTGTACAAAACAAAACAAAAATACTGTGGAACCGATGTTCTGGATGACAGCATTTATTAAATTCAAAACAGTCAATATATCCACTGGGGTTAGGGGCAGAGCCGGCCTGCGAATATTAAAAAAACTGCGAATAATATTCGGGCCGGTTCTGCCCCATATGCCCCCGCTTCCCCCCCCCCCCCAGGCTATTTTAAGCCCTGTAAGCCCCCCCCTTAACCCTTACCTGGTGGTCTAGCAGGTTTTCAGGGCAGGAGCGATCTTCCCACGCTCCTGCCCCGTGCAGATCGCTCATAGGAAACGGCGGCCTTGAGCTCCCGCGGATTCGGAGGGGCTATATGTAAAAAAATGCACATGTGTTACAAAATATACAACAGAACTGTGTGTAGATGGTGCAGCCCCAATATGGTTCATGTTTTGGTTCTTTTGAAGACTTACTTTTTATGCATATGTATGCTATAATTGTCTACTTGAGGTCACAAAATGCTCTTTTTACATTCTGAGGTCACTTATAAAACCCCTCCTCCCTTAAACTAGTTGCTCTGTATTTCCCAGGAGTGTGTGGCGCAGTGGTTGGATCTACAGCCTCAGCACCCTGGGGTTGTGGGTTCAAATCCCACGCTGCTCCTTGAAACCCTGGACAAGTCACTCAATCCTCCACAGCCCCAGGTACGTTAGATAGATTGTGAGCCCACCGGGACACAGAGGGAAAATGCTTAAGTACCTGATTGTAAAAACCGCTTAGATAACCTTGATAGGCGGTATATAAAAATCCTAATAAACTTGAATTCAAAATTCAAAATTTTTTTATTTATGAAATAAACAAAAACGAAGAAATAAAAACAAAAAAGTGATACAAAGACTTAGGCCCCCTTTTATCGAGCTGTGTTGGGGTTTGCTGTCATGAGTTGTTGCAGTCAAAGGAATTCTATGAGCGTCAGTGATTTTATCATAGCGGCCTGCGCTAAAAAACCCCTAATGCAGCTTGATAAAAGGGGTCCTTAATTATCTTTCTGAATTCAAAACAAATATGAAAATACTAGAAATTAAAAAAAAGCCTAGATTTAAATCAATTCTATTCCATTGTCCACTTGACTGTTTCTGTTGTGTCAGTATTGTCTGTTGATACGAGCTTTTTTCTCTTAGAATGACCCATGTGATCTCAAGAGCTTGTGTACCATAGTACATCTTTGTGCTTTTCAATAAAAGATCGCAACTTCTGAAGATTTTTTTTTTTTTTTCCAGTAGGGAAGCGGGTGGGCTTTTACCCACCCAGTGCAGTTTCTATGTTGACGTTTGGCTTGCACAATAAAGAACGACTCACGGTGCTTATGCATCTCTCCTGCCTAATATGAGCCGTGATAAAGTTAACGCATACGGTGCGCAAAACTGGTTCATTAATTATTAATTAGCCCTCGTGACTATGCTAATTTGCCAAACCCTGGGGGGGGGGGGGGGCTTTTCTGCCCTACTGAGATTACCGGGGCCATCGTCAATTTTTCGAAGCGCTTTCAGCAGGAGGCAACTGTCCCACTGCCAAGACCAGCCCAAATGAAGACCAGAAATGCCATATCAGGCTTTTGTTTCGCACTTATGCTCGGAATATAAAATGACATTAATCTGTTTTCCCTTGACATTATGGGGGGTGGGGGGGAGTTATGATATTTTTTCCCATCTCCAACTGTGAAATTAAAAATAAAAATTGACTTAGTTTTCTCTCTCAACTCAAGGAAACATAAGTACAGTGGTACCTTGGATTACGAGCATAATCCGTTCCAGGAGCATGCTCGTAATCCAAAATGCTCGTTTATCAAAGCGAGTTTCCCCATAGGAAATAATGGAAACTCGCTTTGATGCGTTCCCCCCCCCCCCCCCGAGAACCGGCATTGCTCCCCTCGAAGGCCCCCCCACGATCAGGCACCCCCTCCTGCGATCCGGCACCCCCCTGCCTCGAACCGGCACCCCCCACCACGATCCGACCCCCCCCCCCGACACGATTGAGCACCCCCCCCCCCCGCCGCTTCTTACCCTCATCTGGGCACTCTTGAAAATCGGCTTCCTCCTCTGCTGGGTCTTGAGCATCTGAGCATCGGATTGCTGGGGGGGGGGGGGTGCTCGTAAATTGAGCCATGCTCGGTTTCCGAGGCACCGATTTTACAAATGTTTTGCTCGTCTTGCAAAACACTCGCAAACCGGTGCACTCGTAAACCTAGGTACCACTGTAATAGCAAATTGAAAGCCATGAGGATAGCCTAGACTGTATTTAAATGAACAAACTGTATCTCCAAATTAGAAAGGCAACATAGAGCTCAGTGAGTTATCACAGGTTAATGCTGTGGGAAAGAATACAATAAAACCAGAAAAAAAAACCAGCCAAGGACAAACATTTTCTTCTACTCCATGAGAAATGTGAAGTCAAATTAAAGGCGAATGCTGCACTATTCAATGAAATGCTGAGGAAGATACCTGCCCATCAAGCAAGAATTTGACAATGTTAACCATCTACAGACCAAATTGACAGCAGGACAGATTGCCCAATTGCAAATTCTTAAAACAAAAACAACGAAAGCATGAGACATGATGCTGCCACTCATCTAATCACAATATCACAAGGACCACATAATTATAAGACAGTATAATTTGAATATATTAGAGAATGTTGATACTGAAAGCCTTCAATTAACATCAAAGTGCTCTCTTTTCGGAACTCTCCTTGGTGTAAATGGTGGTGTCATTCTTCCTATTTTGTTGGGTTATCGCCTTTCGCTTTCTAAATCCTTAGTAATTTGTTGGGCTGTAATCTGGATTCACACCTGGCATTCAACAATCAGGTAGCCTCAGTTGTGTGGTCTTCTTTTTACCGTCTATGTTTACTTGAAGTATTAGCCTTGTCTTGTGCAATGATACTTTAGTGCATGTTATCTTGATTAGGCAGTTGCCAAGCTGATTTTTGCAAAACGCAAATCTGATCACGTCTCCCCACTACTTAACAATCTTCACTGGCTCCCAGTACTTTCCAGAATTCATTTCAAATGCTCCTGCCTGGCTTTCAAGATCATTCACGGCATCCTTCCGCCCCCAATCCCTCTATCCTTCATCGCCTCGACGCCTGCCACCACCAGATCTGCCCACAGACATAAACTATCCTTCCCCTCTCTACACGGCATCCTCCACGCAGGCAAACTGGGAAAATCCCTCCTCTCCAAAATCATGGGCCTTTGGAACGATCTCACTATCCCGCTGCGGAACCTGGACTCCCTCCAACTATTCCGAAAACAACTGAAAACCTGGCTTTTTTCTAACATATAACATTTCTTCTCCTGTTTACATCCCCTCTATCCATATGCTCTTGTAAATCTTTCTCCTCTCTTTTCTTATATTTTTAAGCTTTGTAAACCGTGTCGAGCTCCACTTCCGTGGAGATGATGCGATATATAAACTTAAGGCTTAGTTTAGGAATTACTTCAGTATCTTGTATATGGATGACCCAAAGGAACTCTGAAGAGATTGCAAAATGTCTAAAATATGGCTGCAAAGCACATCTGTGGCATTAGGCAAGGAGCAGACAATCACAGCCTCTAGGGCCAGAACCAAGTCAGGTTTTCATGATTTCCACAATGACTTTGCATGAGATCTATTTGTAGGGTTACCAGACATCTGGATTTACCCAGACATGGACTCTTTTTTAGAGGACATGTCCGGGCATCCATACGGCTTTTCAAAACCCGGCACTTTGTCTACTACAGCTCTCAGAGGATGAGTCTTGCATGTCTGATATCGCACAAGGTAAAGAAAGTGGGGGCAGTGGCAGTGATTCCCAAACAGCTTCACATAGTGAACGTTTTGACCAGAATGAATTGAATGATCTGATCAGGGACTTAAATCTTTCCAAGGAGTCTTCTGAATTGCTTGCCTCCAGCCTAAAGGAAAAGAATGTACTTCAGCCTGGAATGAAAATGACATTTTATCGAAGGAGAGAAAAGGACTTGCTGCCATTATTTACCAAAGACATTGCAATGACATTGGAAACCTTCTGAAGAAAATGGGTCTTTCAGAATATAACCCAAGTGAGTGGCATCTTTTCATTAACAGTTCAAAACATAGTTTGAAAAGTGTTCTTTTAAATAACGGCAACAAATATGGTTCTATTCCAATTAGTCACTCCACCAGGATGAAAGAAGAGTACAAGGCTATCTCTTTAGTCTTGGAAAAGATAAATTACCAAGAACATCAATGGGTGATTTGTGTAGACTTGAAGATGGTTAATTTTCTTCATGATCCACAAAGTGGCTACAGAAAGTATCCTTGCTTTTTATACCTTTGGGATATCAGAGCCAGACATGAAGATTGAGCAATAAAAGATTGGCCTCCGAGGGAATATATGGTGATTGGAGGACAAAATGTAATCAACGAACCTTTGGTAGCATGAGATAAAATCATACTGCCACCATTACATATAAAGCTAGGCCTGATGAAACAATTTGTAAAGGCTTTGAATAAATACTAATCGTGCATTGTTACCTGGCCTTGCCATGGAAAAACTGAAAGCAGGAATTTTCGATGGGCTATAGAACAGATAATTTATAAATGACTCACATTTCAAAGCATCAATGAATGAAATCAAATCATGTGGCTGGTCTTAATTCGTTCTTGTCATGAAAAACTTTCTTGGCAGCAAGAAGGCAGAAAACTACACACAATTAGAAGAGGCGGGTCTGGTGGCCTCAGGGTTCGTTACAAATGTGCCTGTCTTACCTTCAAATCCCTTCATGGCATCCTTCCTCCCCTCTTTCCTTTATCTTGGCTCTCGAACACTCATTCCACCAGATCCACTCAGAAATTCAAACTATCCTTCCCTTCTCTAAATGGCATCTCTCATACAGGAAAGCTCGGAACATCCCTCCTCTTCAGGATCACCGAGCTATGGAACAGCTTTACTGCCCATCTCCGGTGTTCGACCTCCCTCCAACACTTCAGAAAACATCTGAAAACCTGGCTTTTCGCCAAAATGTAACTTCCCCCTCCCTTCCCCCCTCACCTTCCTACTTACCAAACCCTCCTTCCTTCCATTGGAGTTCCTTTCTTTGTTTTTAATTCCTGTAAACCGTGTCGAGCTCCACTTCTGTGGAGATGACGCGGTATATAAACTTAAGGCTTAGTTTAGTTTAGTTTAGTTTAGGATATGCTCTTTCATTTCAACAGGCTTGGCTGTAACATGAGTGCTAAAGTCCATTATCTGCACAATCACTTAGAGATCATTTTCCAGAGAACCTTGGTGACATAAGCGAAGAGTGAGGTGAAACATTTCACCAAGACATAAAAACAATGGAAACCAGATACCAAGGAAGATAGGATGCAAACATGATGGCAGACTATTGTTGGAATCTTATGTGGGATTGTCCATATTGTCCATATTATTGGAGGGGCCTTAGGCACTTCGGTCAAACATGGCCTTAGGCCCTCTCCCGGTGCATCCCAGGATGTACTGGGAAGGGGAAGGTCCACTATTGTGAAGAGGCGGGTCTGGTGGCCAGAGGGAATAAGCATCCCTCCGGCCGCTGTACTACAAAAGGTCCGGAGGGGTTGGGTTTTTTTGGGGGGTGCCAGGGTAAGGGGTCCAAGTCTGAGGGGGTCATGGGTTTGGGGAGGCCTGCTGGCAGGAGGGAGTGGGCAACCCTCTTACCTATTGTAGTTGTGGGGGTTGTTTCAAAGGTCCCAGCAGGAGGTTGTGGGCATCCCTCCTGCTGGGGACTTCGACGGGTTTTGGGGGTAGTGGCAGGAGGAATTGGGCATCCTTCTTTCCACAGACAGTGCTGGTGGGGGGGGGGGGGGGTGTCCGCTGCCGTTCATTTGATCACAGCAGGGAGATTCCCTTGCTGCGATCAGCTCAGTGGCAATGCGATTCTTTAACCGCTGCCTATGACATGGTCGCCAGTTAGAGAATGAGGGTTAGGCATCTGTCCCTTAGGGCAGACGCGATTCTGTATAGGACCTCTTAGGGAGAAGAAAAACTGAATTGGAGTATTTTTACTTGTTGGCATTCAGACTTGGAAAAAAGTAAACTTAGGCTTCATTGATTTCACATTATTGTTAGTTAATGGTTTGTCAACTAATTAATTTGTTCCCACTTCTTTAATCCGTGTGCACATTTGACACTCAAAGTTGGTCCCCCCCCCCCCCCCGGAAAAAAAGAGAAACCTCACTTGATATTCAGCTAATAGCCACCATTCATATCCCACAGAGGGTAGGAGAAGCCTCAGAAAAGATAAGCGCACCACTTTCATTTTGGGGTTTTGAACGGGTGTTGCCATTGAAATTTTTCAATATTCAAGTTATAAAGAGAAAATGAATTTTCAAACTGGTAAACATAACAGAGGTGAGGTTTTTATGCCAATGACTGGAAAAATGGGAGCTTTTGAGAGTCATTAAGTTACCTCTGTGACTCCTGTACATTTTTCCGAGGCTTTTTCTTCACTCTGTGAGATGTATGAATGGTGACTATTAGTTGTATATCAAGTGAGGTTTCTACTTTTTCGGGGGTGGGGGGGGGGGGCGAGGAGAGTTATTTTGATTGTTTGGTATAACAAAATTCATTTATTTCCACTTTAATTGACTCAAATCTGACCACCATATATTGAATCTGGGGTGGTTGATCGCTGGAATAATCTTCCACAACAGGTAATTGAGGCCAGCAGCGTGCCAGATTTTAAGAAAAGATGGGATTGGCGTGTGGGATCTCTCCATGGAGGTAGTTAGGGGGTGGGCCATTAGTGTGGGCAGACTAGATGGGCCGTGGCCCTTTTCTGCCGGCATGTTCTATGTTTCTAAACTGCATAATATGGAAAGCAGTGAAGAAAGGGTAAGACCTGGGTATGAACTGTACCTTGCAATTAACGCATAGTATCTTTCCACATGTTAACTGTTACCTGACAAATAATATGAAACAGTTCATGCCACGTCAGTATATGGTGCTAAATGCATTAGAATTATCCACGATACAGTATAAATATATTGATTCATCGTCAACTGTATGAGAAGATACTGGGCATGGCCTCAACAGTTAATGCAGAGGTGTTTCAGTTACTACAACATTAATTTTTTTTGCTATGAAAACCTAATAAGTGCAACATATTAATGCAATCCAGTAAAAGGTCCCTTGCATTTACACATTGGTTCTCCACCTGATGCATCAATCAGACCTCTTTTTGCATTTCTGCACAGCATGGGGTAGCTCGCCTTGCTGCTGGAAATGAAATATTGCATCGTACAACATAACTAAAAGACAGGACAAAGCACATCTCTTTATGACAACTCTAGAAATGTACATCACGGTAACAATCTAAAAGACACTTTTATGGCTCTTCCTGCTTTTGTACTTGAAAGTGACATTTGAAGCATGAAAGAACATTTGTTAGAGGGAGCAGAAGATACCTTACTCTAGCAAAATATACAGTGTGCTATCCAGCCTCCCATAAAAATGTCTTTAGCTACCTCAACAATGAAATGGATATGTATCATTTATAGTTCCTCAGAATTCAAGCTCAGGTTCATGGATCTTGTCCCTTGGGCTAGAATTTAGTTGTAGAAGTAGTTACCTGAAATTAGGTTTTCAGCTCTTAGGTATAATTTTGTAGTCTGTCAGACAGCCACACTAGGAACCAGGTAGTTCGTGAACCTCACAGATCTGTAGAAATATGTGTCTTCCCCATATCCAATTAAATTCTATTACAAAACAGGTGACTATTCAAAGTTAGCTTGTAAAATATTTTCCTGCTACATGGATATCTCTAGGCTGGATGTGTTAATTTCGAAATCTACACAAGAAGTTTCCAGTCTTGCTGGTGAAGTTGACTTATTGTTGACTAATATAGATAAAGCTGAGCAAGATTGTTCTGAGCAAGTATAGTTTCAAGTTTATTAAAATTTTTGATAAAACGCAAATCAAGATTTCTAAGCGTTTTACAGTTTGTATTAAAAAGGGGAGAAGAAATGAGCACCGACTAAACCATACCTCAGTGTACAATGTGAAAATCTACTTCTTTCATATCAAAAGCACAAGTTTATGACACAAACTTTCCAGTCATTCGACACACAAGAAACTCGTTTTGTAAGACTTTCGAGAGTGGGATCTGCCAGGACAATTCCGCTTAAGATTTCACTAATAGTTTACCATCATGTGTGCATCCCATCTTCCATTGTTGTTATGTCTTGGTGAAATCTTTCACCTTGTTCTTCGCTTAAGTCACCAAGGTTCTCTGGAAAGCGATCTAAGTGACTGTGCAGATAATGGACTTTAACACTCATGTTACAGCCATCAAGTCTGCTGAAATGAAAGAGCATATCCTCTACGAATTTTATGTAGTTGTCTGCCTTCTTGTTGCCAAGAAAATTTTCACAACAAGAACAAATGAAGACCAGGCACATGATTCGATTTCATTCATTGATGCTATGAAACGTGGGTCATTTATAAGTTGTCTGATCTGTGACCTCTTGAAGATTCCTGCCTTTAGTTTTTCCATGGTAAGTCCAGGTAACATATGCACTATCGTATTCAATGCATGAATCATCTTTATTTAAAGCCTTTACAAATTGTTTCATCAAGCCTAGTGTAGTGGTGGCAGTATGATTCTATCTCATGCTTCCAAAGGTTCATTGATTGCATTTTGTTCTCCAATCATATATTCCCTCGGAGGCCAATCATTTTTTGACCAATGCTCATGTTTGGCTCTACTATCCCATAACCATATCTAAGAAACTGGAGCTGATGTGGTCTATCCAATACAATTTTCTGAATCAGTGCCCCAAATAACCCCAGGAACAGGTCAAAAGCCCAAGGCACCATTATTTTTTTTTTGTTGTTGGCTTGTTGTAGCTTTTTTAAGCTTCATCTTTTGTGGAAATTGCGATTTATGCTGGAGATTGAGAGATTGCGGGTAGTTGTACTATTGTATTAATCTTTATTTGGATCTTCATCAACATGTAATTTGCACTTTCTAAATGATTCAAAACACAGCTGCTACTGCCCACTTGTCCAGTAACTGGCTGCCCATTCAGTGAGCCTATGAAGACATACTTAAAACAAATGTTTTGGGTACTGGTGGTGCAGAATATTGAGTTTAAAACAGGTGTTTTAATTTTTAGACTGGTGTGAGGTGAGGGATCAGCTTAAACCCTTGTTGGGGGACCCCCAGACAGTTGAGTTTTCAAGATATCCCTAATGAATATGCATGAGGCAGATCTGCATATATTAGAGGTGACAGGCATGCAAATCTGCCTCAAGCATTAGGGATATCTTGAAAACCCGATTGGCTGGGGGTCCCCCGGGTCAGGTTTAAAATCCCTTTGGGGTCTAAGTTGAGTGTGTGTGGTGTCAGGACAATAAATCTTTCTGTAGCAGGTCTGTTGCTCTGGAACAAATTACTTGTTGCTTTAAGCTATGAAACTGACTAGTTTTCGTTTGAAGCAGTAATTGGGAAGTGTTAAAATGAAGTGGATATTGCTTGAGATTGTGATGATTAACTTATGTTGATTTTGATTGAAGGGGTTTTAGTTGGGGTGGCTTTCTTTGTATTGTGTTAGATACATCCATAATTCAATCAGGTGTGTATATTATATACTGCCTGCTAAATGGCTATGAGATAATGTGGCATATACACAGGGCAGGATTAAAGGGTAGGCCAAGTAGGCATGTGCCTCGGGCCTGAAGGTTTTGGGGGGGGGCCCTGAAGCACTGCCTGCTCCAGTGACGTCAATGTACCTGCCTCCGATCCTTGCTCCAGACATCCCAAGTCCTGCCGCAACTGCTTTCTTCATTATTCAGTGCAGCCAAACTCAGTCTTCAAAAAGCCACAGGAAGCGGTTCCTGCATGCTGCTTGTGGCTGACCTGGAAGCCTTTCCTCTGATGCTGGGAATTTGCGTCAGAAGGAAGGCTTCTGGGTCAACTATGGGCAACCTGTGGCTTTTTGAAGACTGAGTTTGGTTGCACTGAATAATGAAGGACGGAGAAGGTACTACTTGGTCTTCTTGCATGAGGGGAGACACGGGGCAGATTTGGGAAAGGGGCAGGGCCATGAAGGGGAGGGTTCAGGAGGCCCAGTGTACTTGGTTTGTATCTCTCTCTCCATTGCGTTTCGAGTCTGTTAGTACAGCTTGTTACTGGTGTGCTTCTGCTGTTACATTTTACATATTCTACTTACAAGTGAAAGTATTGTCTGATTTGGGAATAGAGTGCACATCTTGTCTGGGTCATTCCCGTAGCCGGGAGCTCCGACAGTGAAGGCCTAAGCAGTGGCCTTTCAGTTTCTGTGTTTGTATATATACAGTATAAGCTACAAATAATAGTCTGCATATTAGTCTGATCTCTTAAAGTTTTTCCATCCCAGCTTTTTTGTCTTTCTTCCTTAGCTCGCCCTGTTCTGCTTATATCCTTGACCATAAGCATTTTTGGAAATATTTTCAATATCTTCCCTATATAATTCGGCAAAAACGTCTTCATCCAGCAACTAAAATAACCTTTTTGATGGTTATAGCTATGGTAGGAAAATGACTGTGCAAGACATACCCATACGGTATGAGAAGCGAGAATACCAAGAGTTCAGCTCATTTAATTAAAAGAGGTTTTAATTAAAAGAGGTTTGAAAAAACAGAAAGTCCTCTGTGTTAGTTCCTCCCTCGGAAATTCGAATGCTTCCCTGTGTTAAAAAAAATATTTAAACTGCAAACAGCATTATTCAAAGGGGACGTGCTACTTTTGGGCTGCGTTGCATACTGTAATTATAAAGACATATTTGTTTCTTTTCCCCTATTACTTTGGAAACAGAGTTCTTTTATATTGATTAGCTTTTACTGGAACATCCAGTCTAGGCAACAGGGAAAGTTCTGATTTCAGCACATTATTGTTATTATTTTGTCCCTACAGGGGAAAATAGTTGCTTAAAAATGCAATTACAACTTATTAGCATTTCTTCCAGCCCACACATCCAAATGAAATATGTTTTCGCTGTTAACGTCAAACTAGAATTGGAAAATGCTTATAGAGGGGGGAGGTAAATTAACTCTGTAAGTTAATATAAGAAAGTACAATGACCTTGTTGTGTTCTGGGACTAGTGTACTGCAGATAGTTTTGTGGCCACGTCGTAAAATAGCAAATGACCTAGATGGTAAATCCAGTCTGCATAACAAGGTAGCCAGTTGTACCCACCACTCGGTGACAATTGCATTCCATCATCATTAAACGCTGGCATCACAAACACTTAGCAATTTGCTGTCATGCCAACCCCATAGAGGCAGTTTTACTCGATGCAATCTTGGCACACAATACCATAGTACCATGTCGATAGTCCAGAATGGTTTTATTATGTCTGAGGCATAGTCACCTTCATTATCAACATATGATTAATCCGACAATATTAAGTAATCAACATTCTACTCACTAATTTTACCCTTAGGATGTCTTCCATTTTCCACCAAGATATACCACACCCACACTCGTAGCTAATTTTCATTGTGAACCGCTTTGTCACCTGGAGCAATATCTCAATTTTTAATAAAACTTGAATGTGATATAAAATAGGTATACTGGATCTGGATTTGTCTTTTGCCATTTAAGGGACACAGACCATAGAAGTCTGCCTGGCACTGGTTTTAAGAACATAAGAACATAGGTCCATCGCGCCCAGCAATCCGCTCCCGCGGCGGCCCAACAGGTCGTGACCTGTCTGAATCACCCCTTGGTTTCTCATCGAAGTCCTATCTTCCCATCAAATTCTTGACCCTTTGTCCCCGCACCCTTTTCGGTACCCTACGATCCCTTTGTCCCTCAGGAATCCGTCCAATTCCTGTTTGAATCCCTGTACCGTATTCTGCCTGATCACTTCCTCCGGTAGCGCATTCCATGTGTCCACGACCCTTTGGGTGAAGAAAAACTTCCTTGTATTTGTCTTGAACCTATCCCCCTTCAGTTTCTCCGAGTGCCCCCTCGTACCCGTTGTCCCTCTCAGTCTGAAGAACCTGTCCCTATCCACCCTCTCTATGCCTCTCAGGATTTTGAAGGTCTCTATCATATCTCCCCTGAGCCTCCTCTTTTCCAGAGAGAAGAGACCCAGCTTATCCAGCCTCTCAGCGTATGGGCAGTTTTCCAGCCCTCTTACCAGCTTCGTTGCTCTCCTTTGGACTCTCTCAAGTACCGCCATGTCCTTCTTGAGGTGCGGCGACCAATACTGAACGCAGTATTCCAGATGCGGGCGCACCATCGCCCGATATAGTGGCATGATGACTTCCCACATCCTGGTTGTGATACCCTTCTTTATGATGCCCAGCATCCTGTTGGCTTTTTTCGCCGCTGCTGCACACTGTGCGGATGGCTTCATTGATGCATCCACTAGCACACCCAAGTCTCTCTCAAGTCCGCTGTCTCCCAGCAGTGCCCCCTCCATTTTGTAGTTGAACAACGGGTTCTTATTTCCTATATGCATGACCTTGCATTTCTCAACGTTAAAGCGCATTTGCCATTTGTTTGCCCAGTCTTCCAGCTTGTCCAGGTCCCTTTGCAGGTTCTCACACTCCTCCCTGGTCCTAACTCTGCCGCAGAGTTTGGTATCGTCCGCAAATTTTATAACCTCGCATTTTGCCTCCGTTTCCAGGTCATTGATAAATATGTTGAAGAGTAGCGGCCCCAGCACCAACCCCTAAGACACACCGCTCGTGACTCCCCGCCAGTCTGAATATTGGCCCTTCACTCCGACCCTCTGCAGTCTACCTGACAGCCAGTGCTTGATCCATCTGTGTACATCTCCGCCCACCCCGTGGTTCCACAGCTTCTTAAGCAGCCTTTCATGTGGCACCTTGTCAAAAGCCTTTTGAAAATCGAGGTAAATGATGTCCATGGGTTCCCCTTTGTCCACCTGATTACTTATTCCCTCAAAGAAGTACAGTAGGTTCGTAAGGCATGACCTTCCCTTACAGAATCCGTGCTGGCTTGTTCGCAGTAAGTCATTTTTCTCGATGTGTTCGTAAATGTTGTCCTTGATCATCGCTTCTACCATCTTCCCTATAATTGAAGTCAGGCTCACCAGCCTGTAGTTCCCCTCGATCCCTTCTTAAAGATAGGTGTGACATTTGCCAGTTTCCAGTCCTCTGACACCTCTCCTGTTCTCAGGGATAGGTTGCAAACATGCTGGATTGTGCCCGCTATTTCCGGTCTTAGTTCCTTTAGAACCCTTGGGTGGATCCCGTCCGGTCCCATTCCTAATCGCTAGTGTTTCTATCAAAGATTGTGGAGAATGCGGCAACTTCTTTGGGATCTACCCTATCTGTTCAAACAATTTTTATTGAGCTCTGCAAAGCACGATCAGTTATACCTCGGTCTGACCTGGTAGAGCTAAGTTGCAGTAGCGTTTTTAGCGCGCGCTAACCCCCGCGCTATGAGGAAAAACTAACGCCAGCTCAATGGAGGCGTTAGCGTCTAGCGCGCGCAGCATTGCAGCGCGTGCTAAAAATGCTACCGCAGCTTAGTAAAAGGAGCCCTAAGTTTCAAGTTTATTTAAGTCTTGATATACTGCTTTTACAATCAAAGCGGTTTCCAATTAATACAGTGGGCTCCTTTTACTAAGCTTTTCAGTTTATTCCACATTTCTATTGTTAACATGTACAGGTTTGCAAGTGTTTTGCAAGCAAAACATTTGATTAAATTTTAACTTGATATATAAGCAATGTCTTGCAATACGAGTACTTACAGTATACACACATCACAACTGAGCCGATGGTTCTTCTCTCTCTGACACTGCAAGAGTGTAGTGACTGTTCTAAACGAGTGAGGTCTTGCAATACGAGTACTTACAGTATACACACATCACAACTGAGCTGATGGTTCTTCTCTCTGACGCTGCGGGAGTGTACTGACTGTTCTAAATGAACGTGGTTTTCATTATTTCCTATGGGGAAAATTGCTTTGAAATACGAGTGCTTTGGAATGAATTATGCTCACAAACCAAGGTTTGACTGTATTTTCTCCTCCCGTTACATATATATTTCCAGAACCTGGTATTTCTTTTCTCACACTGAACCTTATTTTTGTTTGGGACCACATTAGAGCAAAACCATACTGAAAAAAAGAGACAAGCTGCAAACTCTAACCATGGTAGTTATTGAAGAATTATTTTCTTTATGCATCCAAGCATCCTCTGGCTTATGTCATCATCTTTTCTACCTGTCTGGTCACCTTAAGATCATTAGCTTTGATCACGTCCAAGTCTCAGGTTTATAATATCCTCTGAGAAGAAAAGATAGCGAGTGACATGTAATTACATTAATTGAGTCTAGTTGCATCATCCTGAAATTCTTTTTTTTTTTCTCATAGTCGGTGAATGATATCTAACCCTGTTTGAATGTTTTTCTTTTAGGTCATCATGCTGCTTTCAGAAAGAATGATCAAAGACAAAAGAGGACGCAATGTTCACAGAAGAGCACAATCCAACTCTCGGTCATAGTGAGCCCAAGTTTCAAAACTGTACATAATGAATACTTATTACATTTAATCTGCATTGGGAAAAAAAGCATATTAATGATCAGTCTTGAAATTGTGAACAGTTGTACTCCTCTGAGTCTGTTATACACTGACCAAACGGTTTGTTAAAGCTTCAAGAACAAATTGACTTTTCCATAATTTGGAAAATATAACATTAGAATAAATATCACTTTGTCAATCCACAATCATAAAAAATTGAACATGCATTAGGTAATTATTTATGTATAAACATTGCAATTACATCTAAAAAAAGACCATATGGTTAATCTAGTCTGCCTTTTCAAACCAATAGTCCAGAATCTACAAACTCTTCTTCCTCAAGGTTCTTATAATTTTCAAATGGCTTCTTGAATTCCATCATTGTCTGTGTCTTCTATACTTCCACTAGGGGATTGTTCCACACATCCACTACTTCCCTTTGGGGGAAAAAATTCCTTAGATTACTCCGTGTCTTATGATCCCTTGTTTTAGAGTCTCTTTTCCATTGAAAAAGGACTGACAGGCAAAATTGTACCTAAATATCTGTATTGTATCTCCTCTGTCCTGCCATTCCACCAGGGTATACATAGTAACATAGTAAATGATGGCAGATAAAGACCTGAAGGGTCCATCCAGTCTGCCCAACCATACTCCATAAATTAGATATTTTTGGACCAGAAACCCAGAACCCTGCTCGGTAGTGTGCTTTGGTTTCATCTACTGGAGTCTCCATCAAAGCTCACTCCAGCCCATCTTAACCATCCCAGCTATCAAAGCCTTCTCCAGCCCGTCCTCAACTGAATGTCCATATACGGGACACAGGCCATGCAAGCCTGCCCAGTACTGGCCTTAGTTCCTTCAATGTATACCCATTATTTTCCGATTTGAGATCCTCTGTGTTCATCCCACACTTGTTTGAACTCTGCCACCATTTTCTTCTCCGCCACCTTCATCGGGAGCGCATTCCAGATCATTAAGTTTGTCCCTATATGCTTTAGAATAACGACCATCAATTTTTTAAATAGAGGCTTTCTGGAATGATTTTGTCCTGTTTATATCCTATTAAAAGTACACAGTAGACCACATGAGGTCTCAACAACAACTTACAAAGAGGCACCACCACCCTCTTCTTAGTATTAGGTATTCCTCTCCTAATCTACTCTAGGCTGATCACATATAATTATCTTAAGGTGGCCAACAACGTAAAGAAAGTTATGGGAAAAACCAGACGCATCCTTCTATTTTTCCCCCATCACCTTCTCTGCCTGTTTGACCACCATAAGATCAACATATGTGATCATTCTAGGTCTTACTCTTGTTTCGTGCAAGAACTTCACCCAATATACCGTCTATACCACATTTAGTACTCATCCCCTTCTCCAGTTGCCGGTTTATCATGCATGCAAACGGGATAGGGCATCGATCACTGCTGGAGAATCGGCCAGACAATCAGCCAACAGCGACTGAATCGCTATCTTTAGCGCCTCTAGCCCTTAGTAAATCATGCCTAGCATGAGTTATAGAATCGTGCCTGATTGCGGAGCAGCCCTGGTAAAAGAGGGAGGAACCGTGCCTAGGGCTCAGAATAGCAATCGCTAGGCACAACTCCTCCCCTCATTCTCCTGTCAAAATTTTTTTCTTCTGCCTGCCGTTCTTACTCTCACTGATGGCTAAGCTGATTGCAGCAAGGGAATCCACGATCAGCTGAGCCAGCAGGGCTTCCTGAAGCCGCTGGCTTTGGGGTTTCCCCTGTACTCAGCTGTTTGGGGCTTCCCCTTCTGGCACATCAGCTGAGTTGGTGGGGGAATCCTCAAACAGCTATGCTGACAGGGGAAGCCCTTAAGCCAACAGCTTTGGGAAGTCCTGCCGGCTCAGCTGATTAGGAATTCCCCTGCGATCAGCTCAGCCAGCAGAGAATGCAGCAGCAGCAAGCAGACGTCCCTCCTTCTCAAATGCCATAAGGGATGCCCACTCCCTCCTGCCTGAGGACACCCCCGACACCTCCCCAAACCTGAAATCAGCAGGAGGGATGCCCACTCTCTCCTGCTTGAGGATACCCCCATACCCTCCCACAACCAAAATCAGCACAAGGGATGCCCACTCCCTCCTGTCTGAATGCCCCCCCCCCCGACACCCCCATACCTTGACTGGAAGACCTGCAAGAGGGATGCCATTCCCTCCTGCCGGCAGGCCCACTTCTTCAAAATGGCGGGCCTTCCTGTGTACCCTGGGATGCACCAGGAAGGGGCCTAAAGCCCTGATTGGCCCAGGTGCCTAAGGCCCTTCCTATAGGAGGGTGCCTGGCTTAGTTTTAGATGTTTTGCATTTGGACATTTTCGTATTCGACTAAGGGTCAAAACGTCTCGATAGGCTATTTAAAAAAAGATGTCTTAAAAGTTCAAAAATGGACATTTTCTCCACCCGATTTTTGGACGTTTTCCTATAATGTTCAAAATTGCACTTAAGATGTCCTATCGAAAATGCCCCATAGTGTTCTTTTTACTTAAGTAAATCACTTTGAAAAGTTAGCTTCTCCTTGTATGTATTTCTGCATTCATTTTGAATTTTATGGATTTAAGAAAGCATATGTATATTTTTCATAGAAGAACTAACAGAGAATAGCAAATTCTACAGTAGACTCAAAGATATTTCGCAAGAGCCAGAACTAGGACTGCAATATAGGGAATGTTTTAACGATTAGCATGCCAGATCCTTCAGACACAAGCTACATACATTATACTCAACAAACACTAGTCCAATTCAAATAAATATGTTTCTAGGGGAAGGCATCGTTCCAGACTGGCATCTGAAATATACTGTTGCAATAAGTGTCAAAACACTTTTCAGACAAAAGCAAAAATGCACAGAGAGAGTGCCAACGTAGCAGAACAAGAGGTATGTTGCCAAGTAATGCTTTTTAACAGCGCGTCTTCATGAAGATGATGGCATAATTTACAGACCAGTGACAGCATTTCATTTGCCAAAAATGCAGATGGATGCAACATGATTTTCAGTGGTAACAGCCAAATACAGTAAAATAGCATACAACATTATTTGCAAAATCCGTGCAAAACAGGTGGTTATCAATTTAATGATCTTCTAAGTGAAGCCTTGGAATGAAATGCCACTGTATTTTCATTGTTCTTTCTTTTCCTTTTTTTTTTTGAATATGATTGGAAACCTGTTGAATTAATTTTACCACGGAGAGAGGATTTGGTTGTGAGCATTGATATGGTATCCATCCAAGAAATAAAGGAATAACAATCGCCATGGGTATAAGCCATCTTTGAGCCAGTTTGGATCCTTTGCCTCTGTAAACCACCTAGAACTGAAAGGTATTGGCGGAATAGAAAACACTAATGTAATTTAAGGTAACATGGTGTAGTGCTAAATAATTTGTAGTACAAAAAATGGAAGCGAGGCTGTGATGCCCATTAAGTATCAAGCTGCTATTAATAAAATATGGCAAACATTTTTGAGCGGCTTTGCTGAAGTCCGGAGGAGCAGGAGAGACTGAGCATCCCTCTTGCTCCTCCCCTGTTCCGACGCCTATGCTCTAGCATATATGTTTGTCACATCCAGTCTAAATACGGATTAAAGGAGTAGCCTAATGGTTAGCGGAGAAGCCTGAGATCCAAGGGAGCCCAACTGAAATTCCACTGCCATTCCTTGGGCAAGACCCTTAACTCCATTGCCTCAGGCACAAACTTAGATTGTGAGTCTTGTAGGGATAGAAAAGTATCTATTGAAACCAAATGTATACTGCTATAAGTTTTGGGTTTTAGGCAGTATGTAAGAAATAAAATAAATACATGCCATGGATCTCCAAGCCAAACTGCAAGGATCCAATAGTATCTACCTGTTCTTAAACGCAAGACATAGAAAAGCTAAGAGAAAAAGGCAACAGAAGAAGGGTCTACTGCAGATCAACAAAATGAAGTCAAAACAGCAGAGGAGATAAAACAATCAAAGCAGTCTATGGCGTAAACAGGTTTATTTCAAAAGACTCGACACAATTTGTGTTTCGGACACTA
Organism: Geotrypetes seraphini; assembly: GCF_902459505.1. Classification (NCBI taxonomy): domain Eukaryota; kingdom Metazoa; phylum Chordata; class Amphibia; order Gymnophiona; family Dermophiidae; genus Geotrypetes; species Geotrypetes seraphini. The sequence continues at coordinate 125,470,948 of NC_047093.1, read as the reverse complement.
GGCCTGCATCAGGCAGGAGTATTATGAGTTGATAAGAACGTACAGAATGTACAATACCTATTAAGAACGCCATGCTTATTATACAAACGTAAAAGTTGACTATGAGCCTTGTTTAAATGATTGGACTAGACTGAACATATTCCTGACATAGTTGAAGGAAGAAGTGGGAATAATGCATTTATAGGGGATAGATTCCGTACAAATGTAAGGAAGTTCTTCTTCACCCAGAGAGTGGTAGAAAACTGGAACGCTCTTCCGGAGGTTGTTATAGGGGAAAACACCCTCCAGGGATTCAAGACAAAGTTAGACAAGTTCCTACTGAACCAGAACGTACGCAAGTAAGGCTAGACTCAAATAGGGCACTGGTCTTTGACCTAAGGGACTGCTGGGCACGATGGACCACTGGTCTGACATACCAGCGGCAATTCTTATGTTCTTAGTAAATTTGAAAAGTTGTACAAACCCTGATAGCTCAGTAATGACTTTATAAGATGAAGTTAGTAAATTTTCTTCTGTAGACGAAGACTCCATGGTCTTAAAGTATAATGTTTAAATTTTCATCCAAGTAGAAACACTGCATTGTTTAAGGGTATGGGATATTGAAATGATGTTTTCACCTCACTCAGTAGTATTGGTTTCCTTGGAATTCCATAAAGAAATCCTCTTCGACTGGGGTCTGTGACTTTTAATTATTTAATCCATAAATTCATGCATATTTCAAGATCGTTTCCATTTAAGTAATATTGATTTAGCATTTTGGGGCGGATGCCACTCACATAGAAACTAATATAGAATCCTCTAAATATCTGATGAATTCATTGATTAAATCAAAGCTTCTCTCTCATTTATTTATCTTTCTGTCTGTTGTATTGGCAAATCATAAGAATTACACTTGTTTCCTCGGGCATTTCGGTTTCCATTTGATTGAGAAATTCTAGAATACTTGGGGCCTCAGTGTCTGTAAAAATGCAGGAACTGGAAACTACTAAATGATTTAAATCCTGAATAAATCCCTTGAATACAAGATTCCATTCATCAATATTTCATTCTAGTTCAAGTCGCACCTCTTTATTGTTTTCTTCCCAAATCTTTTGAACTGTGAACGCTGCAGCAGGGGTATTACAAGGCTAAAGATGCTCTCAACAAAGAAATTGCAAACCCTGGGTTTTTTTTTCACATATCATTAACAGGTTGAGTCATAAATATGTATCTGTGGTTCTTCCGGTCCTGAGATATCAGATTAATATGAAAAGTTTTAAAAGTTTGTTTCTTGAAATGGGTTCATTTAGGGTAATAGTGGATAATATTCTGCCCTATGTTCCAAACAAAAATTGCGCTTGAGGCTGAAAGTGTCCAGGACAAGTATGTTCTCCTGTATTGGCCCTCAGGAATGGAATGAAAATTACGCCAGCTGGATAATTTACGTAATTTTAAGTGATTATTGAAGAGGTATTTATTTTGCACGACGAAGTATGGGGTTTAAGCTTTTTGTGTGTATTTGAGCACTGGCCACTGATCTGTCCTTTTGTCTTAAATTTGTAATGAATGTATTTCTTGTGACCTCAGAATCTGGGTTAATCTCCACATTATGGACAAATTTTCTAGTGATCATTCTGATTGGTGTGTTCTGTGAATGACTCGATCATTATAATTTATAAGATAGAACAGTCAACGTATACTGTATTGATCAAAGCATTAAGGGCTCCTATTATCAAGCCGCGCGCGACTTTTCATCACGCGTTAACCCCCGTGTTGGCCAAAAACTACCGCCTGCTCAAGAGGAGGCGGTAGCGGCTAGCGCGTCCCGTGGTTTAGCACGTGCTATTACATGCGTTAAACCGCTAGCGCGGCTTGATAAAAGGAGCCCTAAGACTCCTGAGGCAGGCCTTCAGGCCGAAACATGTACGTGCCGAATCTTCATAGAATAAAGATATTGAGCACCTGGTCGCCTTCTCTATTTTCTTATGGTAATTGACCACACCAGTGAAGTTAATTGACAAAAAATAATATTTTCAAATAGTTATCGTGTGAAGGAGATACTTAGCTCAAACATTCAGTTTCAAACCTTGTAGTCTGGGGTGCACAGAGCTAGGAGTGTACAAGTCTATGCAACAATGCTGGTTTGAACTCAAATTGTGTCATTTCCAGTGTTCTCATTCCAAATGTACTCCAAAAGAATTCGCTGTGCTCTTGAATAATAATAATAACAGTTTATATACCGCAATACCGTTAAGTTCTATGCGGTTTACAGAAGATTAGTGGAGTACAAGTTGAGTTGACGTACAAGTTGAGTTAACTTAAGGGATGTGGGAACAATGGGGAGAAAGGGCAAGAGAGGGGAAGGAGGGAAGTGGGTCAGCTGTCTAGGTATTTCAGGAATAGGTGAGTTTTGAGGCGTTTCCTGAATACCTCATAAGTGGTGGGCAATAGGAGTTGTTCTAGGTCTTTACCCCATAGAGCAGCCTACATGATGAATACATCAATCTCAATACAAAAACTAAATCCGCACTATTACTTCCTCTACACCGATCGTGTTTCACGTGGGCTGCTTCATCAGGAGGAAGATTAGCGATTAAACCTCGGGACTCATAGCGTGAGGAACTCGAAGACCATCTTGGATAGCACATATAAACAAATGGTCCTGACACAAGAGTGGACCATGGATGGTACTCCCACTTATTTGTATAACTTATAGAGTACTATAAGTTACATACATTTCTCTGAAACTTAGGTATAACCTTTTCACAAGCTCTATGGCTGGCATAAGTGCTTTTCCCTTAAGTGCAATGTAGGCTCCCTGTAGAATTGCCCTGTACATCCTTGGCTAAAGATGTAGGGGGGGGGTTCCCAAACCGTGAAAACTGACTGGTCGGTGTCTACTCTGTCTCTGGTCTTTAAATCTGGTGCTTATTAGGATTAACTAAAGCTTAGGAGCTTCCTAAGAAGTGTATTATTGTCTTGATGTCCCTCGTTTTATGTACAAGCTGTTTTCAGGTTTCGTTCGCAGTTTTCACTTTAATATTTTCTTGATGAAACCAAATCAAATAAAGACAAATGCTAGATCAGCAGGTTTTGGGAGCAGAAGAAAAAAAAAAAAAATAGTCAACACTGAAGCTGCACATATGTGACCCAATTCTTCATCATTTCTGGCAGCAAGAAAACATTTACTTTATAAAGTTCTTTGCTGCACTCTCTGCAAATTCCCGTTTCAGGAGTTGAAGTTTAATTTGCCCTTATCAGCAAATCACATTTTGTAGGAAATAAATGAGGGTGGATGCTTGCCAGACTTTAGTTCGATGGAAGGTTTTCAAAGCCTGAATTGTGCACAGACAAAATATTTTCTAACAGTGACAAAGATGCATATGGATAATTATGCTGAACGACATTAACCCATATGCAGAGTAATATATCCACATAATGGAATAAAAAATGAAGGGAGAAGGAAAAATCTGCATGACAGTAATTTCAGGGCATGCAAACATTTCTTGTGCCATGTTGCTCTTTAAAAGATATGGGAAAGAGTAAAGAGATATAAACTTAGAGGCCAAAGATATGGGCTGAATTTTAAAATGGCACTTGTATGATAGCTTTAGCGCAGCGGTCTCAAACTCAAACCCTTTGGAGGGCCACATTTTGGATTTGTAGGTCCATGAAGGGCCGCAGAAACAATAGTTAATGTCTTATTAAACAAATGACAACTTTGCATGTGGTAAGTACCTACAAATCCAAAATGATAATTTTGTGATAATCATGATTGTGAGGAAGTGATGTAATTATGGGCGAAGAGTAAGGTATCCACCAGCAGTGTCGTGAGTTTTTTTGAAGCACTGACTTGTTTTACATTTTGAACGGTGTTTTGTGTCTTCTTTTCTTAGGAAGGAGTTTTACTCACTTATTACAGCCAGCATGAGAGGGTTCTCTGAAGAAGCCACTGGCGAAACGCGTCAGGATCCGCTGGAGTGAGACAACGTCCTAACATCCAAGGCTAGACAAATGCTGGGTTGCATCCAAAGAAGTTTTGTCAGCCGAAAGTTATAATGCCGTTGTACAGGTCCATGGTGAGACCCCATCTGGAATTTTGTGTTCAATTTTGGAGGCCACACTATCAAAAGGATGTGCTGAGAATGGAACCGGTTCAGCGAATGGCCACTAGGATGGTCTCAGGACTCAAGGATCTCCCAAGTGTTTTTTCATAATTGAATGTATTACATGTATTTCACTTGATGTAAGAATTTAAAAAAAGAATAAAAAATATTTATTAAAAAAAAAAAAAAAAAAAAAAAGGATCTCCCATATGAAGAATGCCTAGGTAAGTTGCAGCTATACACTCTTGAGGAATGCAGAGAGAGGGGAGACATGATAGAGACGTTCAAATATGTTACTGGCCATATTGAGGTGGAAGAAGAGGACCTACGACTACAAGAGTGCATCCGTTAAAAATCAAGGGTGGGAGATTTCATGGTGACATCAGGAAGTATTTCTTCACTGAAAGGATGGTTGATCGTTGGAATGATCTTCCACTTCAGGTAGTTGAGGCCAACAACATGCTCGATTTTAAGAAAAAATGGGACAAACATGTAGGGTCACTTCGAGGGAGTGTTTAGGGGGGAGGGTTATTCGAGTGGGCAGACTTGTTGGGCCGATGGCCCTTTTCTGCCATCATGCTCTATGTTTCTATGTTTCATTTCAAGCTAAATTTTTTCAAAACAACTTGCACTTAAATTGATTGGAGTTCTCAATATTTATTTAGACACAGTTAAAACCTTTCTACCGATTGAAGATGGTGCAATGATAGACTATTGAAAACACTTACAGGGGCGTGTTCCCGATTTGTGATTTTCTTACCATCTTATGGTTCTGAGCACCTTCTCGGTTCTAAGGATTTATACCTCTTATAGTCCCTCTTTTGTTGGTTTGTTGAACATAAATATTTCACATGAAAGAATTGACTTACTAGCAAACTCTGTTGCATTTGTAATGAGAGAAAAGATTGAAGTCACAAATAGTTATTGTGGTCTGCTTTCGAATGAACTGTGGAAAGAAGGTGTTATCAGCAACTGACACAATAACATCCGAAAAAGCAATCTTCTGCTTATCCCAATGTATTTTGAAACAAAAGTTGAGATGCTGGTAATTTGACTGATCCCCAAATAAATGCAATTGAATCACTGTCCATACACAAAAAAAGTCATCAGTGTAATGGTACCGTTTCATAAAATGGTGGCACCAATGGGATGTACATATTTTTTTCTTCAAATGAAGTAACATAAAGCTACATAGACCAGTCTGATTTATTATCTGAAGGGAGGTATACCAAACTCAGTTAATCAATCAATAAATATAGATTTGTTATTGAATGTGTCAGTGTTGCTCCTGGCTGCCATGTCGAATAGCTTGTCGCAGTTTGGACGCTCTTGAACTTGAATTTTACCCCATTGTTTGCGCATTCTTATTTCTTTTTGTTTGGTTGGACCCTATAAATTAGGACCCCTGAAGAAGGCTATCACATTAACCAAAACTTAGACCGTGTAGGGTCTCTCTGATTTCACCTGCTATCATCATTTCATACTACTCCCGAAAACATCCTCATTCAATTGTATATTAAATAGAATTAAGAAGCTTCAAGAGCACAATTCATTCTGATATATCTCAATATTTCATAATAAGCAATTCCTTATAGACTTATTATACATTCAATTTATTATTCATTTTCTTTGGTAATATGGGATAAGACGTCAGTGGCTACATCTGTACAGAATAAAATCTGTCATAGTACAGAGTTCACAACGTAGCTAGCCTCCTCATTGGTCATATCTCAACCACCATCCTATTATTGAATAATCTTGATTTATATAATTATTTTAAGGTTTTATATATTTTTTTGTGAAATAAATTAGTCTTTAGAACTTAGCTTATCATATCGCTTGAGCATTTAAACGGGACTTTGACATGGATCCACGTTTCGCTAGGGCAATATGATAAGCTAAGTTCTAAAAACTAATTTATTTCAGAAAAAATATATATAAAACCTTAAAATAATTATATAAATCAAGATTATTCAATAATAGGATGGTGGTTGAGATATGACCAATGAGGAGGCTAGCTACGTTGTGAACTCTGTACTATGACAGATTTTATTCTGTACAGATGTAGCCACTGACGTCTTATCCCATATTACCAAAGAAAATGAATAATAAATTGAATGTATAATAAGTCTATAAGGAATTGCTTATTATGAAATATTGAGATATATCAGAATGAATTGTGCTCTTGAAGCTTTTTAATTCTATTTAATATACAAATGAATGAGGATGTTTTCTGGATTGCTGACATTTGAAATAGACCTCTTATAAAATTGGACTTTAAAATAAATTGCCATTAATCTATATATCATTTAACACTCCAACAGATTTTTACTGCATTACTTGTCAAAAGGACATATTGACATTGTCATACTTTTTGGACCATATTTTGGCCTCGAGTCACCATTCAATGTAGCTACCCAGTTTGTTAATTGTATTTCATTTTTATTGTCTGATTAATTTGCTATAATAAACTTGGTTCATCCAGTCCATCAACTCCACTTCCCTGGTTGTTTTGTGGTTTTCTCCATTTGTTGAGTGGAGCATTGAGGTTTCCTTCGTTGTTGCCGTGTTCCTCGCATAGCCTCCAAAGAACAAAGAAGAAACTGTGGAAGCAATGTCCATGATGCAAGATTTTATTCAGTAAATCAAAGTATATCACAATCAAAGAATCCATATACACTTTGGAAGTTTTAGACCCAACATGGTCTGTGTTTCAACAAACCGTCTTCTTCAGGAGTCCTAAAGATGAGAATTCAATGATAAAGATTGTGGACGATGGATGGTGAGCACATTTGATTTCCAACTTCTTAAAATCGCCACTCCATATTTCTGTAAATGAGTCTTATGATCAAAAAGAAAATATTTTCTATTCGAAACAAGAGAAGCCAATATCGCAATAAATGAAGTTGGAATGTGATGAGGAATAGGATGGTTGTTTAGTATTTCTTCATGTGGAATGTTGGTTTAGAGAGAATCTACAAAAAATATAGCCCAAAGTGCCTGTGATGGCAGGATGGTGCTTCAGTCAAATTCCATATGAACTGGGAAGTGTCTTGAATATATGCACAACTGACTTACGGCTTCAAAAAATATGTCAACTAAATTCATCAAAGGGTTCTTATATGGAACCAATACCAGATATAGTGGAGCAACCAAAAAGATATTCTATTGATTTTATGAATTTTTGGCACAGGCAATCTGGAATGTGCAACTTTCAAATAAGATTTTCTTTAAGGGTAAGGAACAATACTCAAGCCACTAACTCTGCAGATTCTTGCTGTAAATTATGGTCTTCATCCAATTCCTCATCAAATTTATGTTCAGATAGCTTTGAAATACTTCCTGACAGTATTAACCAATGTACTGGACGATCACCTTTCCTCTGTTGTTGATAGACTTGATAAATATTGACATGTTTGTAATTCACACAGCACAGTGAGTTCTTCTCAAGAGAGATTTTACAAAAGCCTAGCACGGAACTTCTAATGTTAATAAATCTTTTAAGACCACATTTTTAAATGTGGCTATAGGGCCCTTTGGAGTACAGGATTTAGTTTTTAGTATAGAATTCTCTAAATTAAAACAATATCAAAAGGAGTGTGGGAAATATTTGTCATACCACACAACCTTATTTCAAAATTCCCCACTCACAAATTGCATCTAAACTCTAGTCATTCAATAATAATAATAATCTTCTATACCGCCATAGTCGGATGACTTCTAGGCAGTTCATACGGAAGAGAGCTGGACAATCAGCGAATTACAAATGCAAATAGTGAAAGTACAACATATTACACAAGAAATAGACATCTAGTTACTCAAAAGAGAAAGAGAATGGAAGGAAAAAGTCTCAATAAGCTCTGACTATATTTTCAAATAAGCATGGAATCATGGTTGACATAAAAAGCCGTCCATTCCACTCATGACGTCAGATGCTTCCGCTCCAAACAACAATCCATTCATGACTTGTGAGCTAACTTTAAAATCATACATAAATGATTTCTATTTTATTACAAAAGAAGTGATACCACTTAGTTTGGCCATTCAGACCATAGGGTTCCAAATGTTCAGGCGGAAAATACAGATTTTTAGGTTGAAGAAATACGATCACGTAACGCCCTCCTATCGAGTACCGCATTGGCTGCCAATGAAGTTTAAGTTTGGTTGCTTCCGTTTTAAGGCTTTGTTTGGTTTAGCTCCCAAATATATACCGGTAATTGAGCTTTTCTCTTTTGCAACCAACAGACATAAGAGAAACTCACATCTGAATTTTGTTTTCCCGCCTGTTAGAGGATGTAAACTTAAAAAGCATCATCAAAATCTTTTTTTCATATCAAGCAGCGTTATGGGGTAAGGATTTAGAACAATTGCTTTTGCTTACTGACACTTCTGGGGAATTTAGGAGACATCGAAAAACATATCTGTTTTTGAAGTATTTAGGCAGCTAATTGGTAAAAATTTTATGATGCACTATTTTGATCATTTTAGTGTCTGTAAAACTTTTTTTAGTTCTATTCAACTTCTTTTATTGTTTTTTTTTTAAACTATTGTAAACCGCTAAGAACTTTATGGCCTTGCGGTATATAAACTGATTATTATTATCTGTTCCTGCTATAACAACCTTTTACGGTGATCTTCCCCTCTTCAGAAAGAGGCCACCCCATCAAGTGCCAGACAGTGCAATGAATCAATATTGTGCCAATGGGGACGTGTCCTTCTTTGTTACTATCCTACTCCTTTGTACCACCATTTGGTTTTGTAATCTTCTCAACATGTACAGTATATGTAATTTAATGCACGGTGTGACAATTTAGACCTTGAAGTCAGCCCTGTCACCCTGTTTTTCTCTCCTTCGCTTTCTGCCATATATCCATCTTTTCAAATTATCGTAGCACAGGGGACTATAACTCAAATTGGTGGAGATAAGAAAAATATACAAAAAATGTATATGCCAAAGGTCCCAGATGTAGAAATGCTTTAATAAAAAAGGAGCTTTAAGTTCTGCATTAACTTTCTTTATAAATGATGATCTCACCGGAGACTGGAGTTCTTCTAACATCTAGTAGACTTTATAATGCCCACTTTCCTCAGACACTATCCACTGAAGCACCAGACTCATCAATCTTAATCTAAAAAAAATGCAGTTGAACAACCCTGTATTGAAAGAGGCTTTGAGAACCCATCCATCACCGATCCTGGATGCTTAGTTCTATTTACTCCAAATAACAGCATGTTAAAACATGAGTCACACTAGACTAACAGGTGTCCTTAAACAGCCTGTAGTTTCAAGCATAGGATGTCTTTCAAAGTTTGATCTGCAGTTCTGAAGGTTACTGAAGCTGTTTGCAAACAAATTAATCGTTCTAACCACCTTGCTACAAAGGCTCATCCAGAAGACATGCACATTGATCATGCAAATCGTTCAAAATATCATATGCATTCAGTTCTAGGTGCAACCAAGAGAAACAACGCTTCCAATCCTTCCAATTACGAGCATTTTATTTTTGGTTTACACCGTGCTGTTAATAAACAGAAGCGTGGTTAAAATTTTTAATAAACTTAAACATTATTTTGTCACTGTCGCTGAAAAGAGTGTCTTATTTTGTTAACCCCATCCCCCCTTTTACAAAACCATGATAGTGGTTCTATCCCTTTATGTTGGAATGCTATTAGATCCTGTTACTCAAGGACTACAACAATATATAAACGATCATATCCTTCTTTTAGAGGACTTAAATGTGCTGGGAAGCTTAGCAAATCTATGGCTTTCACAAACTGGACATTCGGCACTCATTGCTTTCATCCCTACTTAGGTGGGAACAGAATATCACCAGACTCCGGTTGCTTGAACAAATGTGGAATTTATTATTGGCCGCAGCCATAACGCCCAATACACATCAAACTCGTGTACACCAATCAATTTAACACGAAATACAGAACATTGTACCAGAACGTATCACTTCGTATGCATCACCCATAACATACAACCATACTACTAACATGTTATCAAGTTGCATAGCATATCCAACTCTGTCAGCTCACATTTGTGGGTGCCGTCCAAGCCTCCCACTCCTCGCCCTGACCCAGCCCGTTCAAGGATGGGTCCCTTCCATATGTTGCACTTTCGAGTGAATGCCATGCTTGGCCTCCCCACCGTCCAAGCAGGGAGACATGCCTTTTGCCACAACAGGTGGTGTTTTCTCTGTTACTCATGTGCTGTGCATGCGACCCTTATCAGGTACCCTCTTGTGCTACCCCTGCCTATACTTTTATGGCTGCGACAAGTAGCGGGTGGGTGGGTGGGTGGGAAATTGCCGTCGTCCAAGTGTGTGCCGAAGCAGAGGACTGATTCCCTCCACAAAGCCCCCCACCCCCTCCAGAGCCCCCTTCCTGATTGGACCCTTCCTCTTCCCACCTCCCCCTTCTAGCCTGCCCCAACCCCCCTATCACCCTTCCTTGTCTACTATACATTTTTTTTTTAAAATCGCAGTGAAAACTGTGTGCAGTACTCAAATTGAGGTCACATCGAGGAGTGATACAGAGGCATTATAATATTCTTTGCCTTATTTACCATCCCTTTACCAATCATTTCTAGCACCAGTTTATCCCTAATGAATATGAATGAAATGTATTTTGCCTATATTGGTCCTCCATAGTATGCAAATACTCATGCATATTTATTGCTGATAATCCTTAAAAAAAACAAACCCAGGTCAATTAGGTGTGGTGCTAGGATTAGTCCGAGAATTTACTCTAGTTACTACAAAAGATTAATATAAAGTTGTAAGGTACAATCAGCTTACAGTCTGTTTGAGGAGGAATATTGAAGACAGGACTATTTCAGTGAATAAGGGACCTTTGACTTCTAAGTCTACAGTAAGAGAGAGAACAAGTAGAGAAGCAGGTGTAGGTCCATAATGGAGATCCAGGTTGGACCCTGTGTTTCTGCTAATTGAGGCAAGGTACATGCAAACATGACTCCAGTAAAGAGTGTACTGAGCTGTGTGTTCAGTGTTTTCTATCATTTTATTCTCCCTTCCTAAGGTGAAGTGGGGCCTTTAATGGAATCTCTAGCTGTAATACTAATTTTTCTCGGAGAAAAAAAAAATAATCCAGGGCAAGTGCAAGAACTTTAGACATTCTAGGCAAACTTTTAGACTTGCACCCCTTTCCCTAATTACCATTCAGGGTCCTAGGACACATAAGAACATAAGAAGCGCCATCTCCGGAACAGACCCTAGGTCCATCAAGTCCGGCAATCCACACACGCGGAGGCCCCGCCAGGTGTACCCTGGCATAGTTTTGGTCTCCATATCGCTCCAAGCTTCTCGTAAAGAGAAGTGCATCTAGCCTACCCCATACCCATGTCACTTCATGCCACTCATAAGGAGATGTACATCTAACTTACCCTTAAATCCTAGAATGGTGGATTCCGCAATTACCTCTTCTGGGAGAGCATTCCAGGTGTCCACCACTCGCTGCGTGAAGCAGAACTTCCTGATATTTGTCTTGAACTTGTCCCCCCTTAGCTTCAGCCCATGTCCTCTTGTCCGTGCCACATTGGACATTGTAAATAACGTTTTTTCCTGCTCTGATATTTAAATAATTAAAATTAAGCTAAACAATCGTGTTTACCTTAGTTATCATCTCACCAAGAATGATCTTGTAAATACTGAACAGGTAAAAGAATAGGTTTGACGGTTTTCTGAATTTGTAATTATAGGTGTTCTATAGACACTGAATCGGAAGCACACAACGAGGGAGTCGTGAGGGCAGGATGTCAATAGATCAGTCAAGGGTGTATTGTTCAAAATAACTACTTTATTGATGAATATGCCGCAATGGCTCAATAGACTCAACACTGGCAGTGTTATGGCATCTACGATCTTTAGCTACACTTTGGACACTAGTTTTCATTTCGCTTCAGTCGACACCCTCAGAGGCGCAAAATGCTCTGATGTTCATAGGAATTTTATGAGTGTTGGAGCAGTGTCGGAGCATTTAGAGCTCTGGGCCCTGGTAGGAACCTCTACTGCAGCTTAACAAAAGGGGGGAGTGGGGGGGGGGTTAACCATGAGGATTTATACCACATTCCAGTTGGTGTAAATCCTTGCATCCAAAACTGGGCATGAATTCCAGCTCTAAGCACTATTCTATAATCAATGCCGAACTGTTTAATCTTTTTATATATGTTTAGTTCAGTGTCCCCTGAAGAAGGCGTCGTTTGGACTCCGAAACTAGGTTCCTTGTTGGGACTGTATTTTTGAATAAAGATTGATTTCCTTGGCTGTTTGGACTCCTCCCCTGCCTCTTCTGGTGTACTGAACTCAAAAGTGTCATTTATAGAATAGTGCTTACTGTCTTTTTCAGTGCTCAATTTGGGAGGCCATTTATAGAATCTAGTCCTATGTGTGTTAAGCTGGTGTTCTACAAAGGAACGGAAGATCCTATATTCCTTTATAGGGTAGGCTCTTATCGGGTGCCCTCTAGGAGTCAAATCTTAAATGCCTGTTTATAGACTTGCCCTTTTAAAGCATAGGTGTTTCTCATTTCACTGCTTTCTCTTCCCTATGTTTTATTTTGTTTTGAATTTATTTTTATTTAGAGGGTTCTTGCGCTCTTCTTCATGCCTCGTTAATCTCTCAAATTGATTATTTCAATGTCATTTATGCTGACAAATCTTAAAAGACTTCTTCAGTACTCCGCTATCGATTTTTTTTGTGTTGGGCAAAAAAATGTTTGATCACATTTCAGAAACAGCGATTTTCAATCTACTACCATATCCAATTTAAATTTTCTTGCTTCTCTCATTGCTCCTTTTGCCTTCTAGACTGATTCAATCAGTCAATGACCGTCAATACGATTTTTTTACCACCTACCCAAGTGCATCTTAAAAGTGCAATGCATTCGGCCTTCTTTTGTTTACCTCCTGCGTTACAGAATTCACTACCCCTGGAAATTGCAGATTGCTTTATAAATACATTGGGCCTGATATTTATCTGATATTTACATAAATAGGTACACTAAAAATTAGTGTGTAATTATGATAGGCTATCTTGAGTTCATTCCTGCCATAGGAGTGTGTCTTTAATATTAATTTTACTCAAATAGCCTCAAAGCCTCAACAAGCATAGAAAACAGCCTTGACTGACCCAAATGCTGTGCTTTTCTGGAGCACAGAATCCTATCATCGGCTGAAGGACCAGTAAAAAAGCACTTAAAATCAAACTCTCAAAAGGTAAATTCACGAAAGTGCTCCAAAATACCAGTGTCCCATCCAATAGAGTCATAGAACTCAGGATTCAGACCACTCCCATAACCAGGAAAGACATTCTGATTAACAAAAAATTCTCAATCAAAAAGGAAATACAAAAGAACGTATTTTCGGGGGGAACTTTCAGTCCTTCAGTAGTGACGCTTCTCCTCTCCATTCGGCTGACATGAGGTATGATTGAGGAAGTGATTGCTTTTGAGAGGTGATTTATCTAGAGTGACGGTATTTGGACATCAGGCATGAAGGCATCTTGCCATCATTAATGACCGTGAGGCCTGTAGAGGGCATGCCGCTTATAGAACTATTAATAGTGGTGGGCTAAGACTGCACCAGTTTAAGACTATGATTATTTCAAATGAGACAGCATCAATAAGATATTAAAGGATCTACTCCCCAGATTCATCGTCATGAAACAGCTGAACGACTAAAGAGGAGAAGCGTCACTATTTATTTATTTATATAGGCTCAAAATTGGTGAAAACAAAGTCCAACCCTAAACATGTAGATACAAATGCCATGACTTTTACGTGTTCAGGAGTCAAGTTATGGAATGGCCTTGTTGGCAAGATTAGACAATGTGAAGAGAGGAATTCCTTTAGGAAAATGTTGACCCAACTATTCGTTCAAGCATTTTTCTGGGCAATTGATTTTATGTTCGACTGAATATGTCTGTTTTATCTTCTTACCTTTGTATGGATTCTTAACGTTTTATGTATGTAACTCCTTGTAAACCATTTTGGATAAAAACGGTATAGAAATTTTTAAAATAAATAAAATATTGAAGGACTGAAAGTTCCCCCAAAGATAAATTATTCAGTTTTTTTCTTTTTGATTGTTTGAGAATGTTTTTTGTTAAGCAGGATGCCTTTCCTGGTTATGGGAGTGGTCTGAATCCTGAGTTCTCTAACTCTGTTAGATGGGACACCAGTTTTTTGGAGCACTTTTTTGAGTTTGGAGCACTTTTGAGAGTTTGATTTTGAAGTGGTCTTTTATTCTTGTCCATCAGCCGATGATGTGAGCTGTCTGAGGCAACTGGAATCACCTATAACATGAAAGAGTGGCACCTCTTCATTGTGATTCATATGTTTCTTTTTATGACTTTATAAGAATGAAAAGATGAAAATTTGGCATTTTTTCACATTCTAAATAGGTAAGTTGCAAAGTTTGACTAACCTGGCCACAAAAACAAGGTTTTATAGAAATAGACATTTTCTTCATGAGCAATTAGGAAATTTTGGGGCTCATTTTCAAAGCATTTAGTCACACAAAGTATCATAGGTTATTATGGTCCTTTGTATGTCAAACTGCTTTGAAAATGAGCCTCTCCACTTAGGGGCAAATTCTATAAACGGTGTCCCAATTGTAGGCAGTAGTAGGCCTAACCAGCCAATTGGGCTGCATGTTTTCTAAAAAAACAAACAAACCCCGAGGCCGACCGCCTACACTGTAGACGTCTGTTGGGGGTGCAAGTGGGTGCCTAGAGATACTTAAGCTTGCCCAAGACTGGGCATGGGTGTGGTTTCATACGGAAGTGGCATTGGGCAAGCTTCAGATGTACCAGTGAGGAACCTAAGGCCCTGATTGGGCCAGGCGCCTAAAGTCCCTCCAATAGGATTGGGCATCCCTCCTACCAGGGATTATTTTGGGGGGGGGTGGCAGGAGGGATTTGGCATCCTTCCTGCCAGGAATGTTCGTGGTGGTAGGGTTTCCTTGCTGCAGCCGCTGAGCTGATTGTGGCAGGGGGAATCCCTTGTTACGATCAGCTCAGTGGCAATATGATTCTCTAACCAGAGCCTGTGACACCTACATCGGCATACCTAGGCAATGTAGGCACCTCACTTAATTAATAGGCTTAATTAGTGCCAATATTTGGTACTTAACACCTCAATAACTGGCTTTAATTGGACTTAACAGAGAGCATCTGACACGAAAAACATGATTCTGTTAAATGTAGATGCCTAATCCAAAAGGGATTAGGGGCAGAACATGAAAATGCTTTTGAGTTAGATACTTCTTTGTGAATTAGGCGCCAACAAATGGTCTCCAGTGAATAGTCCATTGGGCTAAAAGGAATTTTTGCCTTGAATTCACGTACACTCAGAATTGTGCAATTCAGCCTAGGACCGAAGTCCCAACAGCCGAACCCACCACCCAGTCACTGTGTATGGAATATATATTTTTCCAATAATCAGTATCATTTAAAAATAGTTTCAATGTGTGACTACATAAACGTTTGCAGACATTAAAAAAAAAAAAAAAATAAAGTGCAAATGACTTAGCTTCTGAAGTCTCACGGGTCCCATACAGTGACTGGGTGGTGGGTTCGGCTGTTGGGACTTCGTTCCTAGGCTGAACTACACAATTCTGAGTGTATGTGAATTTAAGGTAAAAATTCCTTTTAGCCCAATGGACTATTCACTGGAGACCATTGGTTGGTTTTGATTTAGTATCTTCGATCTCCACATCCTCACACGTTAGTTCTTCAGTCAAACTTTTCCCTACTTTCTTTAATTTTTTGACTGGGTGAAGAAACCCTGACATAAATAGGGTGCACCTGAAGTTAGAATGCTTAGCAACGCCTACGCATGCCTAGGTTGCGCCAAAGCACCAGGTCATCAACCAGTGGAAGCTCGACTCGGTTAACAACAAATTAAGGACAATATGCTAAAATTGCAAGGAGATTAATTATCAAAATGTTTAGCAAATAGAAAAGTTTTTAAAGATTTACGGAAGAATTGGAAAGGACCAGGGCATCTCAAAGTTAGAGGGAGTTCATTCTTAAGAACATAAGACTTTGCCTCCGCTGGGTCAGACCAAGGGGCCATCGAGCCCAGCGGTCCGCTCCCGCGGCGGCCCATCAGGTCCATGACCTGTATGTGATCTTTTGTCTAACCCTTTGATTCCTAGTCCCTTATATCCTGAAAACCCTTTTTCCCTTTTATATACGCCCTCTTTGCTCCTGTGTCCTCCTTTATCTATAGCCTTCCATCCCCTTATCTTTAAGGATTTAATCTAGTCCCTCTTTGAAACCCCTTAATGTAGTCTGTCCTATTACATCTTCCGGAAGCGCATTCCAGGTATCCACCACCCTCTGAGTGAAGAAGAATCTTCTAGCATTGGTTCTAAATCTATCCCCTTTCAATTTCTCTGAGTTCCCTCTTGTTTTTGTGGTTCCCAGTATGCTGAAGAACCTGTCCCTTAGTTTATATGATCCCTTAAACTAATAGGGGGAGTGGAATAAATTCACATTTTCCCAAACCCTTTCTTTTTACAAAGCCACGCTAGAGGCTGCCCTGTGGCATATGCCCCAAAGCCCTTTAAACCCCTTTGGGCTTCGTAGCAGTTACACTCCCCCCCACCCTTTTTACAAAGCCACGCTAGCGGCTGTGTGTGTAATTTTCTTGCTCCTAATTCGAATTCTGATGCTGTCAGATTTTGGAATTAAATTCGTTATTCAATAATTTATAGGATTACCATCCCCCGACACACATGTATCAGCAAGACATGGCTAAAATAGTCTATCAATATTTAATTTTTCTTCTGTAATACTTCCCTTTTTTTAAAATTTTCCTTGAAAAGATGTTTTTGAACATTTTTCTGTTCTTTCCATAGATGGTCTAATAAATAAGTCATCAGAAATGCAATCTCTATTTCAGCTTGATCAGAATTTAAAATTTTCCTTTATAAATTCATTTAAGGGAATTGCTCTTTCAACTCACTTATCACTAAACCCATAAAATTTTTTCTTTGAAAAAAAAAAAGAGACCACTTTACCTATGTCAGCAAAAGCACTTTGCTAGATTAGAAACAGAGACAAACATTTCTTTACTTCATTGCTCATCTGTACCAGGAGTGTCCAACCTCGGCTCTCGCCAGGTCAAGTTTTCTGGATGTCCCAAAAGAATATGCATGAGATCTATTTGCATACAATGGAAGCAGTGCGAGGGCACAGATCTCAGGCAAATTCATTTGGGAAATCCTGAACACCTGATTGGATTGTGGTCCTTGAGGACCGACGTTGGACAACCCTGGTCTATATCTTTATGCATACTAAATAAGCCAGAATCCCAAAGAAATATTCCTTAACCTTTTCACTTTAGGTCCAATGTATGAAAGGGTTTTAATATTGACTGTTAATATGCACTAATTAACTCAGGTTAAAGGGGTATAATAATGTTATCTTCAAATTAATTTGGTGCTAATTTACAATGTGTTGAAGTTAGCATGTTAATATGAAGAATATCGTAAAAAATAATTGCATATTTGAGTTAGGAAGTTATCTTTTTGTCATTAATAATTAAAGTTTGAGGATAAGTTTAGGTACTCAGTTCTAGTAAATTTTCAAAGAGGCCAATTTATGGGCATCACTTTCAAAATTGGAAGCATAAATTCTTTGGTTATCAAGCCCTAAGTTTATTCAGGGCTTTTATTGTTCCTTACTGCTTCAGCGGAGAGATACACTACTTATCTTCTAGATCAGGGGTATCAAACTCGATCACATTAAGGGGCCGTAATCCAAAACACAGACTAAGTCGCGGACCAGACCCCACCCGATCTCCACCCCAGACCCCGCCCCCATAATAGTTCTAATTATAACACAATTTTTTTCCCATTCATTTTTCTTATATACACACACAATATAATCTCGTTAACACATAATGGTTAACCACAAAATAAGCACACTGTATGCTTCTCAACATTCATTCCTACCAGAACACAGATAACCCCTATGCAAATACGGGACCAAAAACTAAAAGTAATAATACATAAAAAAGAAACCCTAAGATTCAAGACTCTGCATATAGTACAACCCCCAGAGAAAAAAAACCAAATGCAGTGTAAAATATAGACAGCAGATTAAAATTCTCAAAATTGACACAATTCAAACACTAAACATTTCCCCCTACCTTTGTTGTCTCCCTCCCTCCCTCCTGTGGGTGTCTTACCTTCTGGCCATATTATGTGGCCTGCGGTCCGATGCCCCCGGTGTTGTCTTGTGGCCGGCTCCCTCCTCCTCACAGCCACAGTGTGTACGAAGGCGTGTGCAGGAGCTTCTCGCGCGTTCTGCGCCTGAATCGGAAGCCTCTCTGACGTTGCAACGTCAGAGGGAATGCTTCTGGATGAGGTGCGGGACGCGGCTTCGCGCACACTGCGGCTGTGAAGAGGAGGGAGACGACCACAAGATCGGACCGCGGGCGGCATAAAACAGCCAGGTGGGCCAGATTCGGCCCACGGCCCTTGAGTTTGACACCTGTGTTCTAGATGATAGGTAATAACATATTTATTGATTTAAAGATCTCCTTGGTCATGGACTTGATTATGCATGATCTTATATCCTTTATTAATAGTATAGTGTTAATTTCTAAACAAGTTTAGTATGGTTCTCTAAAAAAAAAAAATCAGTAATTGCAAAATTAAAAAATGAAACATTTTTTTGCAGAAGGTAATTGCCATTTGTAAATACTAATTAAAGTTGTAGTAACTGCTTTTCTTCTTCTTACACTACCGCGCCCTGAAGCAGTGATTTGCGTACGAAACAAGCGTGTCGACAGCGGTGCATTCTAATACCTACGGGTATATGTTATGCTCTACGCTACGTTGCAGTTTTTTCAGATAAGTCTTTAAATAATTAGAAAATATAAAAGTATAAATTAATACATCAGCCGATGAGGAAGCGCAGAGGTGGAAAACTCTATGTTTTAGTACTTTGGAGTGCTGCTTCTGAAGGCTCGTGAACTATAAATTGTTTATACACGTTAAAATTGTTGGAATCGTATGATGGAATCCTATTAAGTTATAATGAGTTGAAAAGCATGTTTGACAGTGAGGAAGACATTTAGGCCAGGATTCTATAAACAGTGCTGGTATCAGTGGCTACCTAAGAAAGAGACGCTGATCTCATGTCAATAACACACCTGCGCCATTTGTAGAATCACTGCTGTGTTTTTTTTAACACAGCATTTTAAAGGCCTACATTTAAGATGCCGGTCTCGTTCCAACGGAGGAGCATAGGGATACCTACAGATGCCTAAAGCTACTTCCAGTACAAACCAGCCTTAGACATTTGCAGGCATTCCTATGCACCTCTGTAGGCATGAAACTGGTGTCTTAGAATGGCACCTTCATTTTTTTTTATAGAAATGTGCCTCCCACAGCCTAACTTTAGCACTTTCTGTGCAGAATTTTGGCCTTATTTTATAGAAATGCATTGGTGTCTAAAAGTATAATTCTATAACTGGCGTCTACATTTATGCTTCCCTACAAACTTTTAGAGTAATGACAAGTTTCAAGTTCAAGTTTCAAGTTTATTTAAAAATTTATTATACCGCTTAATCAGGCTTCTAGGCGGTATACAATAATCAATAAAAACAACCAAGTTAACAAATGTATTTGTGGGAATATTTAACCAAACAAACAAACTTGTACAAAAAAAGAAGAGGGGCTGAACTACAATATTATAGGAAAGAGACACTGAAGGAAAGAACAAGAGGTAGGGGAAAGACCAAAAGAAGGGGAGTCGAATTGTCTTTAGAAGGACAGTTGAGTAGGGGAAAGACCAAAAGAAGGGGAGTCGAATTGTCCTTAGAAGGACAGTTGGGTAGGGAAAAGACCAAAAAAGGGGAGTCGAATTGTCCTTAGAAGGACAGTTGGGTAGGGGAAAGACCAAAAGAAGGGGAGTCAAATTGTCCTTAGAAGGACAGTTGGGTAGGGGAAAGACCAAAAGAAGGGGAGTCGAATTGTCCTTAGAAGGACAGTTGGGTAGGGGAAAGACCAAAAGAAGGGGAGTCGAATTGTCCTTAGAAGGACAGTTGGGTACGGAAAAGACCAAAAGAAGGGGAGTCGAATTGTCCTTAGAAGGACAGTTGGGTAGGGGAAAGACCAAAAGAAGGGGAGTCGAATTGTCCTTAGAAGGACAGTTGGGTAGGCGAAAGACCAAAAGAAGGGGAGTCGAATTGTCCTTAGAAGGACAGTTGCTATTAAACAGCATCTTTAAAAGAGAAGTTACTACTTGAAGGCGTCTTTAAACAAGAAGGTTTTTAATTTAGATTTAAACGGGTTTAAATTTGTTTTCTCTCTTATGTAATTGAGTATAGAGTTCCAGAGGAAGGGTGCAGTGACTGAAAAGATATTTAAGCGCATGGTATTAATATTTTCCAAAGAGGCTGGTTGAATAATTGCCATCATATGCATAAAATCTACTAACTACACAGCGAAACAGGAACACTGCCATTATTTAGCTAAGCACCATAAGCTGGAAAAGCTAAATATACAAGAAATAAATATACAATTAATAAAATTAAAATATACAATAAATAAATATACAAAAATAAAATAAAATATACAATAGATCAAAATATAATAAATAAAATAAGGTGCGCTAACCGATTTAGCGTGCACTAAAGATTAGCACACGCTAAATGCTAAGATATCCATAGGAATATAATGGATATCTTAGCATTTAGTGCGCGCTAAATCGGTTAGCGCACCTTAATAAGAAGACTCCTATATTTGTTACATAAAAATATTGAAGTTATATTTGTTACAGCAAAAGGAACAATATTTACATTTATATTTTATGATTACCTTCTTTCTCAATTTGCTCCGAAGGCTGAACCCTGGTGAGTCCTTGCTGCTTTTTCCTCTGCTTTTCTTGTACAGTTGCCAGGAGTATACCAATAATAAATAATGGAACCAGTTCAAAAAGGCCAGGATCAAGCTGTATCCTTTAATTTGCAGTTTATGAGGGGTCAAGGGAAGCTGCGCTCCTCTTATCTGATTTCGACAGTAGAGCCATAGATATGATTCAAACCTCCCTGTAAATAACGGGTGATAAGTCTATTTAAATAGAGAGTTTTCCCAGTTCCAAATTCTTTAGATTAAACAGCCAGTTCGTAACAGATCTAGCCCTCTGCATGCTGACGAACCCCAGATGTTTTAATGGAAGTGTGTTGGCCTTTTGGAGCTAAGGCTGTATGACTATACAGCAGTGGTCTCAAACTAGCGGCACAGAGGCCCGCCAGGTCCTATTTTGAGGCCCTCTGTATGTTTATCGTAATCACAAAAGTAAAATAAAACAGTTTCTTGATCATATGTCTCTTTGGCTATAAATGACAATATTATTATTAAGACTTAGCCAAAAGGAAGATTTATAAACTATAAAGAGTTGTACCTCGTGCAAAATTGTCATTTCTTTCATAAGACATTAACTATTTTTTCTGAGGCCCTCCAAGTACCGACAAATCCAAAATGTGGCCCTGCATAGGCTTTGAGTTGGAGACCACTGGCTAAACTATAACCATGGCATCCTGTTGTCTTTGGGAAGCAGAGCTGAGATTGTGATGTCATAATGCCTCATTCCACCAATAAGAGCCAGCCTCATCAGTGATGTCACAATGGAATGATAACAGTTTCTTGATCATATGTCTCTTTGGCTATAAATGACAATATTATTATTAAGACTTAGCCAAAAGGAAAGATTTATAAACTATAAAGAGTTTTACCTCATTTCTTTAATAAGACATTAATTATTTTTTTTCTGAGGCCCTCCAAGTACCGACAAATCCAAAATGTGGCCCTGCAAAGGGTTTGAGACCACTGGTCTAGAACATAGGTTTCAAAAATAGTGAATTACTGGGTTTGGTGCGAAAAATGTCCATCTGCCCTGTTATGCCACATTTCAGATGTTTTCCTTCTTTTGAAAATAAGCCCCGGAAGGATTAAGACAGAGACCCATCTTCACAATTGTCTCTGTGTTTTTTCTTGCTCTATGAAGCCTAGCATTATCATTTTGCAATAACTTTTTTTTTTTTTTTTTCGTGTGCTTCTGAACTCTTCTTAATCATTCTTTCAAAGTTTCACCGTTGCCCTATAATGCTTTGAGTGATCCTCTAATTGTCCCTTGAAGCAATTTTTTCTTCAACATTTCTTCAGCATGCTTAAAAAAGTTCAGTCAGAGCAGTTTGAACCCGATATTTACCGTATTTTCACCCATATACCGCGCACACCCACGGGTATAGCGCGCGGGGAACACAAATTTATGTAAAAAAAGTTTAATATACCGCGCACACCCGTATACCGCACATGCCGCCCCGACTCTCCCGTCGCCGCTCGACTCTCCTTTTGCCTGCCCCGACTCTCCTCTGGCCGCCCCGACTCTCCTTTCGCCCGCCCCGACTCTCCTCTCCCCCTTGAAGTCCTGTCCCCACCCTGAAAGCCTGATGCCCCCCCCCGACATCCGATTCACCACCCCACAGGACCGCTCGCACCCCCACCCCGAAGGACCGCTCGCACTCGCACCCGCACCCCTACCCCGAAGGATCGCTCGCACCCCCACAGCCTCCCCATCCCCCCATCATGGAGAAGTTCCTACCGTTATCCTGCTGCTTCCTCTGCCGGCGGTCCCGCCCCTTCTGTGAGCCCTGCGTTTGCGCTGCTTCCACTTCCGGCAGTCTCGCCCTTTCTCTGATGTCAGAGAAAGGGCGGGACCACCGGCAGAGGAAGCAGCAGGACAACGGTAGGAGCTTCTCCATGATGGGGGGGGGTGGGGAGGCTGTGGGGGTGCGAGCGGTCCTTCGGGGTGGGGGTGCGAGCGGTGCTGCGGGGTGAATCGGACGTCAGGGGGGGGAACTATGTAAAAAAAAAGTTGTAAAACGCGCTCACGCGTATAACGCGCACGGTTATGCGTGGTTTGTAAAATCGTGTATAACGCGCGCGTTATATGTGTGAAAATACGGTACTGATAATCTGCAAAATTCTTCGGGCTCTTTTTACGAAGGTGCGCTAGCGTTTTTAGCGCATGCACAAGATTAGCGCGTTCTATAGCTTAAAAGGAGGCGGTAGCGGCTAGCCCGTGCGGCATTTTAGCGCACCTTAGTAAAAGGAGCCCTTAGCGTGAATACAGTGCCATAAAAAAAAATACCTTCAGTTTAAGTTGGGTACTTTGCAGTCAATTAATTTACTTCAATATAGAATAAATAAAATGCTTTGTTTTTAATGTCTTGCACCCAAAGTCCTACGCAGTGAACATCTCAACATCTCAGAGGAGTTGTTTCAACCATTTAATACATTTTCCTTTTGTTGAATTGAGTGAGCGCATAATATTTACAAAGCTGTGAACTATTTTCTCGTGTTACTCCCAGTAATAGAAGCGTTCTTGAATGAATTACTTGAGCTCCCAAGAGTCGCAGCATATTGGATCCTCTTCTGTTTCATTATCTCTTCTGTATCCTCGCAGCATGTCTCTCAATCCCTGCTCTTTACCACCTGCAGACCTGTGCTGGCTCTGCAGCAAACACACGCTAGAGCATCAGCCATGTGCGATGGATACCCCAAATTATAACGAGGAATTATCAACATATTTTGTTTCTGGAACCTATCATAACCACAGCATACACTATCCGCGGTCTATTTTCATATTGAGTACACTCGGGTTTTTAAAAAATGACTGTGCGTGCCATTAGAGATTTGAATTTTGGGCTGGGTTTACATAATCTCACTATAGTTTTGAAATTATTGTTCGTGGGCTGAATTGTTTCACTTCATAAATAAAATGAAACAAACTTATAAATGAATAATAATGGGCTACCCGGGTGGCATGATGGCATCTCATGACAAAGGTTCCTGCACCCAAGCATCCTCCTGGCTTTCACCATCACCTTTTCTACCTGTTTTGCCATGTTGAAGTCATCAGACACAATCACCCCCAAATCCGTCTTCTTTCATACACAGAAGTACTTTGCCTCCTATACTATTATCTTGGATTTTTGCCGCCCAAGTGCATGACCCTGCCCAATTAAAAACACATCAATATTAGTCATACACATCAATTAAACCCATTAATAATTGTAAATCCTACAAGAATAAATATGTATTAATGTAATCCCACTCCTCTCTGAGTCGAGCGCTGCAGTTTTTCAATTGTATAGTTTTGCTCACGCAGATTCATGATGTCACCGCACATGCGAGTCACCGTGCAAGCAAGCAATGACATCACCAGCACAGCCCAGGCCTCGGCAAAAGGTCTGGGCCTTTTCAGCGGCCCAGAAATGGCCGTGAACATTGTGGATCTGGTGATCGCGCCAGATCCAGACCTACAATTGGGTCCCGATGCCTTTCTGGGGCTTGGGATCCTTTCTCAGACCCCCCCCCCCAGATATTTTAAATAATTTTTGTAACACTCTGGTTACATTAACAGAATAAATAATTATGGGCCCCTTTTATCAAGCCACTTTAGGGTTTTTAAAAAAATTGGTCTCAGAATTTCTATGAGCATCCGAGTTTTTACCGTAGCGGCAGATGATAAAAAAAACCCTAACGCAGCTTGATAAAAGGGGGCTTATATATATATATTTATTTATTTATTTAAACATTCATATACTTTCTAACCCTAGATGGTTTACAAATAAACATTCATATTAAAAAGAAACATTACACTTCCCCCTCCCCATTCGCGGTTTCGGCAATCGCAATTTCACATATTCGCGATTTTTTGGGGAGGTGGAAAAACCCCCACAGTTTAGCCTTCCCCCAGCATCCCGGCATTACCTGGTGGTCTAGTGGGCTTTCGGGGCAGGAGCGATCTTCCTACGCTCCTGCCCCGTGTAGATTGCCAATAGGAAATGGCTGTGGGGCTACGGGAACTCACGGCCAATATTTTCTATTGGTGATCTGCACGGGGCAGGAGCGTAGGAAGATCGCTCCTGCCCCGAAAGCCCACTAGACCACCAGGTAAGGCCGGGATGCCAGGGGGAAGGCAGGAGGGAGGCGGGGGTGGGTCAGAGCCCGAACAGAAGATATTCGCGGTATTTCACCATTGGGGGTCCGGCTCTGCCCCTATCCCCCGCGAATCCGGAGGGAGAAGTGTATCTTCATAACATACTCTCCATTCAAAAAATAGAACAATGACCTCACGAGGATGCAGTTACAAAGAGATGAGTCTTTAAAAGTTTTTTAAAGGCAATCCTATCAGCACACATTTGAGGGGCCGCTGAAAATTTATCAGCCCAACCAAGAAGTTTGGGGGGGGGGGAGGGGTTTCAAGTTTTTATTAGGATTTTATATACCGCCTATCAAGGTTATCTAAGCGGTTTTTACAATCAGGTACTTAAGCATTTTCCCTCTCTGTCCTGGTGGGCTCACAATTTATCTAACGTAGCTGGGGCTATGGAGGACTGAGTGACTTGCCCAGGGTCATAAGGAGCAGCGCGGGATTTGAACCCACAACCCCAGGGTGCTGAGACTGTTGCTTCAACCACTGCGCCACACACTCCTCCAGAGAGAATGATGTGTAATGAAATTTATCCTGTAATAAGCAGGAATATAATTTTTATTGTGAGCCTCTCTGAACCTATTTGTAGGGAGAAAGTGGTTTATAAATTCCAATATAGATTAGATTACATAATCTCATCATATACAGTATATGTAACAGTTGTGATAATAATAATTAACTTTATTTTTTAGACTGCAGTACCTTACAAGAAAAGCTGTGAAACCACAGCAAAGTTACATCAAAAACACCGTTGAATAACATAATTAAACAAATTTATCAAATAAGTAGGTTTTCAATGATCTTCTAAAAGCTTGAATTGATAGGGAATTCAAAATCAAATGTTGAGCTTTAAGAAAAATTGTGAACTGGGAGCAGTATAAATGTTTTTTCACCCCTGTAACATGAGCTCTAATAATAATAATAATACTAATAGTTTATCTTTATATACCACCAAACCATCAGTTCTTAGCAGTTTACACAATAGTAATTACTACAGGTAATTAAAATACAGATCCAAATTACAATATCTTATAATAGAAAGAACACAATTCAATAAAAAAATACTAACTAACATAATGCAACCCTAACTTACTCAAAGTAAAAGATAAAATATGCACAATATAATTGGTGTCAGGTCAAAAGTGCGCCGGGACAAAGGCGCGCCCAGACAATTGAGAGCAGCACGGAGGCGCACGCCGCTCTAAATTACTTTTTTTAGGGCTCTGACGGGGGGGGGGCGTGGGGGGGAACCCCGCCACTTTACTTAATAGACATCGCGCCGCATTGTGGGGGCGGTGTGGGGGGTTGTAACCCCCCCCCCCCCGATTTTACTGAAAACTTCACTTTTTCCCTGTTTTTAGGGAAAAAGTTAAGTTTACAGTAAAATGTGGAGGGTTACAAGCCCCCCAACCCCCCATAACGCCGGCGCGATGTCTATTAAGTAAAGTGGCGGGGTTCCCCCCCACGCCCCCCCCCGTCAGAGCCCTAAAAAAAGTAATTTAGAGCAGCGCGTGCCTCCGTGCTGCGCTCAGTTGTCCGGGCGCGCCTTTGTCTTTCACGCTGTTGTCTATGAACCAATATAATTATTTATACTAAAATAGATATGAGACTTTAAACATTGTTCCATAAAGATAATAAGAAATCCACTTATCAAGATAATTTTGAAATCGATTAAATATTGTATTGTTTAAAAAGGTGGGTTTTAAGCTCTTTCCGAAACTGATAATAAGTGAGGGCTGGAGAAATAAAAGCATTCAGAAATGAATTCATTACTCCTGCTTGAAACGCCAGAATCCTATCTAGGAGTTTCTTAAAGAGGCACGATTTCACCGAAGGAAAATAAAACCAACCAGATCTAAGTATATATTTTTGTTTTACGTGTGAAAAATCTAAAATGAGCAACAAGATAAGATGGAGTTAACCCAAATAAAACTTTATAACAAATGCATCCAAATTTAAACAACACTCTAGCCTTGAAAGGCAGCCAGTGAAGTTTTTGATAATAAAAACTAATATGATCATGTTTTTTTAAATTAAAAATCAGATGAATAGCTGTGTTTTGAATTCATCTTAATCCACTGGTTGTTTTTTTTATGAGCACCCAGATAAATAACATTGCAATAGTCTAATAGTGAAAGAATTGACGATTGAACCAGTATTTTTAAATGATATAAAATCAAAATATTTTCTAATTTTCTAACTCGGAATAATACTATAAATTATTCTGAGCCTCTCCTGACCATTTATATCACTTTGAATATTGAGACCATTAAATCTATTTTCACTGTTGAAAAAGATATTAATGGATAAATGTTGAAAAAGGTTTAAGTGGGCAGGAAACGATCCTGTCACATGCTTGGAAATCTCCCTCAGCAGGCTGGAAGGGAATATTCAATGCCACTTAACTGGGTAGTGCCATGGAGTATCCCCTTTGGCCACTAGGGCATTGTCTGCTTACTGTCAGAGCGGTCCGTGGAGTAAAGTCAGGATCGATCTGGCATATACTGTATCTGCTCAGGCCATATTCTGAGCTTGTGCCAGTACATGTCTATCTAACTGGGAACATTTGCCTAGTTAGGTCTGTAGTAGAGAATGACACGGGGAGAAATTTTTCCCGTCCCCGTGGGAACTCATTTTCCCGTCCCGTCCCCGGGAGCTCTTTTCCTGCCCCTGCCCTATTCCTGGTATTTCAGAGCACTGTAGAATCATTTGTGGAAAAAGTGAAGGAGATGGCCTCATATCTCTGCTTTTTAATAAATAAAATATGTCTATTTCTATATTTGTATAATTAAAGTTCTCACCGGGGATTTATAGCCTTATTATCTGTCGTGTTTTCACATGCCTGGGTGCATTAGTCTTTACATTATTAATACAAATTGTCATTTTTAAAATTAAATACAGACTTTTCTTCTAATTTCACTAATTTTAATTATGTTTACATCTGGAAGGGTTTGATTGATTGCTGTGGTAGGTTTATGTGTTTCTGACTGTTTCTTATCCGAGCAATGTGACCAAAAAGAAAAGGCTTAATTTGAAATGTGAATAAAAAGCAATATTTCAGAAACAGAGACCAGTTTGCTAATGTGCAGTTAAACTCACAAATCTGAGTATTTATTTCTATACTGCCTATTAATTGTCTAAGTGGTTTACATTCAGGTATTCAGCCATTTGCCCCTTTCTGTCCCAGTGGCTCACAATCAATCTAACGTACTTCGGGCAATGGAGGACTGAGTGACTTGCCCAGGGTCATAAGGAACAGTGCAGGGCTTGAACCGACGCCCTCAGAGTGTTGAGGCTGTAACCCTAAGCACTGCAAATTTGGGCAAGCACCCAATTTGCAAGCACAGTTTAATTGAATAGCAAATAATAATCAACGGTTAGCAGGGCAGGATTAAAGGGTAGCCCAAGTGGGCACGTGCCCTGGGCCCGAAGAGCTCAGGGGGCCCCAGAACACTGTCTGCTCTGATGATACCAGTGTACCTGCCTCTGGGCCCTGCTCCAGACATAGGCTTACCAGATTTTTTGTAAGGAAAATCGGAACCTATGGAGCCCCCAGCCCCGCCCCATCAACCTGTTCGCTTGTCGAGAGGGCATCTGCGCATCGAAGTTCAGTTATTAGTCAGTGACATACGAGCCCAACTGTAGTTACTTATATAACATGGAAATAATAATAATAACTTTATTTTTCTATACCGCCATAGTCAGTTGACTTCTAGACGGTTCACATCAAAAAAAGGCTGGACATTCAGCGAATTACAAATGCATGAGGGGAATGTTACAGAAGAAAAGGGTAGTAAGGGGAGGAAAAGTGAGAGGGGTTGTAAGGGGAGGGAAGTGAGAGGGGTTGTAAGGGGAGGGAAGTGAGAGGGGTTGTAAGGGGAGGGAAGTGAGAGGGGTTGTAAGGGGAGGAAAAGTAAGAGGGGTTGTAAGGGGAGGAAAAGTAAGAGGGGTTGTAAGGGGAGGGAAGTGAGAGGGGTTGTAAGGGGAGGGAAGTGAGAGGGGTTGTAAGGGGAGGGAAGTGAGAGGGGTTGCCTGAGAGATTGCTTCGGGTTTGTAGGGGGAAAATGCGTAGTGAGCGCAGGTCGGTCTGTTTAGGTGATGAATTTGTCAAACAGAGTGGGTTTGATAAGGATGAAAACCAAGTTCTAGGTATGACCTTTTTATTGAACTAACTTATATCTGACAAGTTTTGAGGAGTTATCCACTCTTCATTAAGTCAGTGAAGAAACAAGGCAATTACACTCATTTAGATCTTAAGCTATAGCTCAGCAAAAGGAGGTGGAGGGATAAACAGATGTGATGAGACATTAACACTTTATCAGTGAAAGACACTATATTTTAATAGGTGAGGCTCAATAGAGTCCTTTTGTATTAATTTCGAAGTGTTTAATCATTCGCATTTCAAATGTAGCAAATATAGCATTAAATACACTCAGACTTCGCCTAATAAATATCATGGAATCGTTTCTTCCCACAGAAAATCAAGAAATCTATTTTCACTAAGTTAGTGTCAGTGACTAAGGGCTCCTTTTACTAAGCTGCACTAGTGGTTTTGAAAGGTCACTTGGATACACAAAGTCAGAGGCGTGAAGAAAGTACAAGAAATTTATTACGGTATACCGGACTCTAGTGCAGTTAATAGCCTGACTACTAGAGTGTCAGAAACAGGAAATACACGGACTTTTATGCCCTTTTCGCAAACTAATATATGCAAAAACTACAATTTTCATTTGTTACTTCTATAACTTTTCTACAATTATTATTGGTCCTAAGCCAGCACTTATGATAGGTTCAGGGGTACAACTTATAGTCCTATAGGAAACTAGCTCATTTCTCTGCTTATCTAAATCTTACAGGTCTAAATGCTACATGTATAGAAGGGTAGGGTACATCATGGCTCAAACTCTTATCTATTCAGCTTACAATGTGGTAAGGTAGGGACAATAGATTGTAAACTTTCTTCAGTTATGTAGACCAGAGCAATATTTTAAACAACAGTTAACCATTTCATGACCCTACAGTTTTAGCGTACTCTGAATTGCCACTCACACTAGACACAAACGCCAGCATTGAGCTGGCGTTAGTTCTTGGCGCATAGCGCGGGGTTAGACTTGTACGGTCTGTGTCTGTGCATGGCCGTTTGGAGGAGGATGGGCTGGGGAGGGCTTCAATGGCTGGGAGGGTGTAGATGGGCTGGAGTAAGTCTTAACAGAGATTTCGGCAGTTGGAACCCATGCACAGTACCAGGTAAAGCTTTGGATTCTCGCCCAGAAATAGCTAAGAAGAAAAAAAAAAAAAATTTAAATTGAATCAGGTTGGGCAGACTGGATGGACCATTCGGGTCTTTATCTGCCGTCATCTACTATGTTACTATGTTACTATGTTAGCATGGGAGGTAATGCAGCTCGCGCTAAAAACTCTAGTGCACCTTAGTAAAAGGAGCCTTAAAAGGAAAAAAATTTTTTTTTAAAGCAAATCTGTTTAGTTGTTTGTTTTTTTTCTTACATAGACGGAATGGGACTGTTTTCGCAGTACATTCTATCTAATGGTATCTATGCATAACAAAAGGAATACTATTCTCCTGTTTCTATTATAAAGTCGCTACTGGTCAAGCTCCAAAATATTTGACCGATTCATTTGTCTTTTCAACTTAGAAAAATCCAAGAAAAACTCCCTTCAGTTAGTGGATGCAAGGACAAAAAATTTCATGAGTGACAACTTTCTTTTGGTTAAGGGACTAGATTTGTTGCCGTACAATGAGAGGCTAGAGAAACTGGGCCTCGTCTCCCTTGAAAAGAGGAGACAGAGGGGACATGATCGAAGCATTCAATGAAGGGAATAGACTTAGTAGAGAAAGAGAGATTGTTCACCCTCTCCGAGGTGAAGAGAACCAGAGGTCACTCACTAAAGTTAGAAGGGAAAAGATTCCGTACAAACGTAAGGAAGTTCTACTTCACTCAGAGAGTGGTAGAAATCTGGAACGCTCTTCCAGAGGCTGTTATAAGGGAAAGCACCCTTCAGGGATCCAAGACAAGGTTGGATAAGTTCTAACTGGAACAGAACATACGCAAGTAAGGCTAGACTCAAATAGGGCTCTGGTCTTTGACCTAAGGGCCGCCATGTGAGATGGACCACTGGTCTGACCCAGCAGCGGCAATTCTTATGTAGCTCACTATTGCTCCGGTAAAATGTCATGTTATCGATCCTGAGAACTACTGTGTATGTATCATTGCAACCCGTTCTAGGCTCCTGGGGAGGCTCATTGCCTTTCTATGTGATCCCAAAGTCACACTTTCAAGTAATACAGTGCAAAGCCACTTCATTATAGATGAAAAAAAAAAAACCCTAAACAAACTTGTACAATGCATGATCATTTTGATGCAAGTTATCTATTATTAATGTACACTGCAGCGATAACGATTCCTTGAACTCTCTTCATTCCCAGTCTGTCACTTCTTCTAACCCTACCCCCCCCCCCCCCCCAGCTCTGATTCCTTTATATATCAGACGCAGCACCCGGAACAGTTCTAAAGAAGTAATTTATCACTGCACAGAGCCGCTCAGCTGCACATCTGAATAAAATAATTCCATCTCTTTGTTTCCCCAAATGAGGAGATGCTTTAACGCAGCTGCATCTGTTTCATCCAAAATGACCGTTTTGCGCAGAGCAGCGCTTCTGCCATTTTCTGGTCATTCCCTGGGCCTCTTGTTACATGCTGCCCTGTGGTGCTTGTCTCAAGCGAGCCAAGGCTTTCCCGTACAGAGATTTCATTGTACCTGGAGAGTCAGGAAAAGCCAAAAAAAAAAAAAAAAGTAATTTACACGCACAACTTCATTGATTAATTGGGAAATAACACTTTGTTAATTGATACTAATTAGCACAAATTAAAAGTTACACACACAACTTGGAAAGAGTGATTTTATAAAATGTATACACCAGTTGTAGTATGCAAATTTTAAAAGGGGCGGGGCATAGCCAGGGTCAGATCATAAGCATTCCTAAAAGTTATGCACATTGGGCTAGATTCACTTACCTGACTTTCCGTGCCCAATCCGTAGAGGCCCGACCAATTCCCAAAACAATAAAGTTAAAATGAGGACGATCGGAGGAGCGCTCCCTCCGACCGCACGGATCGCTAGTGTGCGATCCTGACTCATGCGCAGACCATCTGCTTTCCCTGTAGATGGTCTGTGTTTGTTTTTGCAGGGGGGGAAGGCGGGCGACTCTCCTGCTCTACATCGATCTTGATGTTTCTCCTTTCGAGATCAGGCTGGCTCTCTCTAGCCCGTGACAGACTGACGTGCACACGTGTGCACCGGGCACATTTTGTAATACTGCAGTGGTCCATCACTTCTCTCGCCCATCAGTTCTTATGACAAAATGATCAGTTACCTGCCTCTCAGTTTTGGGGTTTTTTTATTTTTTTTTTTTGCATCATTTCCAACCTTATGGAACTCTCTCCCTACTGAGATTTGCTGTGAACTCTCTTATTCTAGATTCTAGGCACTTCTGAAATCCTATCTTTTCAGTCTGGCATTCCCAGTAGATACAGGTTAGAAGTCCATGGAAGGGCGATCTCCAGCGTTTAAAGGCAGGCAATTTTTGACTCTCCTGCTCTCTGCCACCCTTCCCCGCAGTGCAGCCCCGCTTTAAAACCACAGGCTCGCACTACGGGGAAGGGTGGCAGAGAGCAGGAGAGTTGGGGTGGCTAGAAGGGGCAGAGAGCAGAGCGGCAGAGATGGGCTGCGGGGCTGGGATTTCAGGCCCGAGGACAGTCGAAAAGGATGTTTGCGACTGGTCCACAGAAGTCGCTTCCTGTGTTGATCGGCCAGCCCAGTCAGTTTCAAAAATGGCTTTAGTGAATTGCATCCCTACCTACTTTGTTTGCCGTTCCCCTCATTTGCATGCACGGATCGGAATCGGATCGGCACAGAGGTAAGTGAATCGGGTCAGAGTAAAATTGGGTCACAAAGGGGTCGCAAACCTATCGGTACACGATGGGTTTGCTTTGTGAATCTAGCCCCATTGTTATATTAACATTAGTACTCACACTCTGTCACCTGCAATTGAAAGCTTCATCCCATCCCATCCCATCCTATTTAATAAAACGCTAGCCGCGCATGCGCACTCAGACCTGCGTGATCTGTAATCCCTGATCTGTAGGTCCGTGGCCAGAGTGCGTATGCGGCGGCTAGACAAAGCGGGAGAAACAGACTCGAGCGCTGTGACCGACTCAGGATGGGAGGATGCGCCGCAGCAAAGTGCTGCACAGGTCCTGGAGGGGGAGAGCTTCTGCACATACCGGTACAAACCTCCCTCCAGCGTTGGCAGCCGCAGCACGCTAAACAGGCTGCTTCACGACTTTCTCCTGCAGTTGAGTCCCTCTGCCGCGTCACTAATGATGTCATCAATGACGCGACAGAGAGACTCAACGGCAGAAGAAAGCCGTGAACCAGCCTGGTTAGCGTGCTGCGGCTGCCAACGCTGGAGGGAGGTTTGTTATTTAAGTCATCTCGCCGGGAGGGTCGCAGAGTCAGCGGGGGTTGGGCTGGGAGGGGAGAGAAGCGTCTGCCTCGGGTGCTTCAGGCAGCAGCAGCATTTACAAGTCGCTGCTGTTGCGGCTTCAGGCCTTCTTCTCTGGCCGGGTCCTGCCTACTTCCTGTTTTCATGAACACAGGACCCGCCAGAGAGGAAGACCTGAAGCCAGCAACAGCAATGAATTGTGAATGCTGCTGTTGCCCGATGAAGTAGTTGAAGGAGGAAAGTGAGCAGAGGGGGAGACAATGGCTTGGAGGGAAGAACAGATGGCAGGGCATGGAGGGAAGGAGGAAGGTATGCCAGACCAAGGGAAAAGGAAAGAGGAGATGGAGAGAGGCCATATGGGACAGAGAGAGAGGGGGCGGACACCCGCTCAAACTCAGAGGAGGAAAATTTAGTGGTGACACCAGGAAGTATTTCTTCACAGAAAGGGTGGTAGATCACTGGAACAGACTTCCGGTGCAGGTGATCAAGGCCACCAGCGTGCTCGACTTCAAGAATAAATGGGATATCCACGTGGGATCCCTACGAGGGTCGAGTAAAGGAACTAGGTCATTAGCATTCAGACTTAATGGGGTGGGTCAATAGAGTGGGCAGACTTGATGGGCTGTGGCCCTTTTCTGCCGTCAACTTTCTATGTTTCTATGTTTCTATGGATGGAAAGAGAAGAGAGGGCAGTGAATGGAAGGGGCAACATAGAGGGTGAACAGTATTCTAGCACCCGTTAATGTAACGGGCTTAATGACTAGTTAACCGATAATCACACAACTTCATTTTATTGAAATAATTATTTGGCCACAGCTTTATTATCTATCTTAACATTATCTCCAGTTACAATCCAATCCATTTCGCAAACCAACAAACCCCAATCCATATTTCCCACACCCTCAGGGAGCTATTCGGTGTTGAAACTAGCTCCAGTTAAGTCTTTAAACTCTATAACATCCCCTACGAGCGTTGCATTTATTTATTAACTGCTGATCTCCCAGCTCCAACTGGGCCAATACCCCATTTCCCGCCCCGCCCAAAGCAGCGACCACCTCCCTCCAACCCACATCTGAAAATTTGGCTATTTTCAAAGTTGTGAATTCCACTCCTCTCCATACTATTCCAAATCCACATTGGATCTGTTCTCCTTCCTAATTGCTTGCCTGGTCTGGATCGGGCGCTTAGTACGCCCAACATATACTCGGGGACACGGTCCCCGATCCAGACCAGGCTTACTGAACATAAGTCTAGGATTTCTATGTGGAACATTATGGCCCCCCTGGTCCAACATTGGATTCAGTTTGGACATACGATAGATCAAATCCAACGGAGGGTTATAGCTAACATCACAGGAATGTGGGAGGGTGGGAACAAAGAAGAAAGATTAAATTTTCTGGAACAAAAATGGATTTATCAATTAAATTCTGTAGAACTGTTTGGTTTAAATTTAGAATTAGAGTGGCTTACTCTTATATGATATTTAGCCTGGGAGTCTATGGTATAATTATCCTTGAGAAATAAGGGGAAAAGAACATATAAAGAATATTACCCTTTGGGATATATGGTAAAACAACCACCCCTCCCCCCCCCCGGATAGGGTAGTGATGGTCTCTCCAAGTGTGAGGTCATCATCAGCTGAGGCTGGGGGATATAAATAAGAGGAGTGAAAAAGCCGCGGCCATCTTTGTTTAAAGGACTTGGTGGTTGTATGAGACGGCGAAAGCTTGTAGAGGTAACGAACTTTGATATTTAAAATACTTTGTTGGCATTTTTATATCTGTTACAAGGCTTCTATTGTCTGTTTAATATATAGGGATATGAGCCTTGAAAAAACCCGTTGGGTGAAACATGTCAGCATAGATGCCCCTACAAACTGACCACCTGAAGTCAAAAAGATAAAAGCTAAGTACCTTTCTTAGAAATGGTTGTTTACAAAATGTTTTAAAAATAACTTTAAAAACAATTCAACTAAGGCAGTTAGAAAAGTTGGACCCAGTGAAGATATAGTGCGTGAAGCCAGATACAGTGAAATGTTTTGAGTATCGTGGTGGCACTTCTGAGGGTTGGTGAATATTGAAGCAACATTTTTAAACTCTTTGCTGACATAAGCAGCAGCTTCAACCTCAATTCTCCCTCTGAAGTCACCTCATAGTTGTGGGACCAGGAAGTGACATCAGAGGGAGAACCGAGGCTGGGGCGGGCAGCAAGCTGGAGATGCTGCTCGTGCCAGTGAAGTTAAAGAGCTACAGGGGAAGGGAAGGGGCACGCATGCATGGTGGGGACAGGTGAGGGCATGGCAGGGAAGGAGTAGGAGGGATAAGAGGGCATATGTGATGCCAGCACGTAACAACACTGTCAACGTGCACTAACGTCATTTCTTATAGACGCAATCTTACATAAAAGTGGCCCATTCCATAGCTGCATTCAAACTAGCTGGATCACTGATTGTTAACTAAAAATCTAGAGTTGTTCTTCTTGCCATAAACGGTGCTGTAAATTCCTTCTTCTGATAGGGTTTTGCTCTAAAACCCAGCAGCGTAAACCATCGAATCTGTGGGTTGCATCAATGCAATGGGAACAAGTGGAGCTGTCATTCTATCTGACGTTAAACAACTTTTATGTTCATATAACCATGCATTCAATGCATATGAAGTTTTGCTCACAGCAACTGACAAGGGCACTCTAACAAATAGATTACACAAATTTGACTTTTCAGAGTCAAACATTGTTTATTGACAGGATGATAATATATATTAGAGTCAATGATTATCTTACCAAACTGAACAATGATCCTGGCAGTGGAATCCCCAAACAGCTGAGCTAGTAGGACTCCATGAAACCGGCTCAGCTGATCAGGATTCCCCTGCTGCGATCAGCTGCTGGGAAATCTTTTG
Organism: Geotrypetes seraphini; assembly: GCF_902459505.1. Classification (NCBI taxonomy): domain Eukaryota; kingdom Metazoa; phylum Chordata; class Amphibia; order Gymnophiona; family Dermophiidae; genus Geotrypetes; species Geotrypetes seraphini. Next base: position 125,434,401 of record NC_047093.1, on the reverse strand, counting down.
GACAGGGTAGTTGAGTACCACGTCTGAAAAGCTGGCTTTTGTACATTTTGACACACTAGGGACCAAAACATCTAGATAGATCATTCTCAACAGAAAAATATAGACGTCCTCCTGTTTTGAGACTGGGCCTTTTCTCGACTGGATTTCTGGATGTCTTTCCCAAGACATCCAAACTTAAACTTAGACGTCCTATTGAAAACGCCCCTCCAGATTTCCAAAGATGAAAGGGAAACTTTGAATCTGAAATACTATACAAGTTTATAAGGAACATGGTCTTGAAGTCTTTTTTTCCTCCACTATTATTTCTTTGTATTACTCTTTGATGTCTTGAGTTGCTCGAATACATTTATACACCATTCTGTACAATGGGTGCCTAGATTGTCCTTATAGAATGCTGCTTAGTGTCTTTTCTGCAGTTTGGCACCCAAAAATTGTACATATCTTTTATAGAATTGCCACCTTATTCTGTAAGAATGCTTTCAGTTTTTGGGACTAAGGGCATCTAGATGTATCTTACCCTGGGGCTACAGGACCAGGATGTATATTGGTGTCCCCTAATGTCCATGATGTAGCGACAAGGAATCCGTTTGTAGGAACACATAGTCCTCAAGGTTGCAGAACTGGGAATGGTTATTGGGCATAGCTTAGAGAAGGGGAGGGAGGAAAGAGGTAAGAGGTGACAGAAGGGATTAAAGGGAAGAAGGGCAAGAGTGGAATCACAGTAGGAAGCATGTTTAATATCTTCCTCGCTCCACTTATTACATTAGGGCAATCTATTGGGTTCTCTATCTTTGCTTACGTGGATGATATTCAACTTACCCACCCTGTGGATCTGGATATTTCATCTATTAACTGCAACTGGAACAAATCAGCCATTGGTTAAGCACAAATATGTTAGCCCTCAACATCAGTAAAACCAAAGTAATAATAATAACTTTATTTTTTCTATACCGCAATACCACAAATCAGTTCAGAGCGGTTTACAGGATAAGAGACTGTACATTTACAGCGAAGTTACAGCTTAGTTATAGCGAAGTTACATCGAGGTTACAGCATATCGAAAAACAGTTCAGAGCGATTTATACAATGTAGGTGCAGAGAATTAGTTAACAATTATATGGTATAAACCAGTGACAATTACAAAATGATCCAATAATTGTTGCATGGGGGGAGGGGAAGGGTAGGGAGGGAGGCAAGGGATTATTAGTTTGGTCGGGGGGGCGGGGGTTAGAGGAATTTATCAAAGAGGTATGTTTTTAGAGATTTCCTGAAGGATTGATAAGTTGGGGCAAGAGAGATGAGAGTGGACAGGCAGTCATTCCATTTGCCATCTTGGAAAGAGAGGGTTTTGTCGAAGAATCTTTTGTGGATGCATCCTTTTGGGGAGGGGTAGGCAAACAGGTGTGCATTGCGTGTACGGTTAGAGCCTGGGAAGGTGAAGTGGCGTGAAAGATATATCGGGGCTGAGCCAGTTAGGGTTTTGAAGCAGAGGCAGGCGAATTTGAAGATGATCCTTGCTTCGAACGGTAGCCAGTGAAGTTTCCTGTAGAAAGGGCTGATGTGGTCTGATTTTTTGAGCCCGTAGATGAGGTGGACGGCGGTATTCTGAATAAGTCGTAGTCGTTTAATGGTTTTCTTGTAGGAGCCCAGATATATGATATTGCAGTAATCCAGGGAGTTTAGGATTAGGGATTGGACCAGCAACCTGAAGGTGGGAAAATCAAAGTAATGTTTGATGGAGCGGAGTTTCCCAGTCAAGGACGGTCTTACCCTTCCCTGCCCCATAACAATAAAATCAGTTTCAGTTCAGTTAGTCACCTCTATTAAACTTCTTGGTGTTACTTTTGAAGGAAAACTCTTGTTCCATGAACAAATAAGTTCAGTAGTTAAGCAATGTTTGTACCGTCTTCGAATGATTAGATCTCTTGCCACCTTATTAGATCAACCTTCATGAAATATTCGTATTCATTCGCTCATTATTTCATGTTTAGATTACAGTAATGCACTAATCAAAGGAATCACTAAGAAAGAAATAAAGCGTCTTCAAATTATTCAAAATACTGCCATTAAGATTATTTCAAAAGCACGAAAATACGATCATGTCGCACCTCTTTTGATCAACGCTCACTGGCTGCCTATAGATCATCGAATTTCCTATAAAATAATGTTACTGACTTGAGTCTTAGCTACTTAGTGATAACTTTGTTATGGATCACATTTCAAATTTTGGTAGTGAGACGGATTCGATAACAATCGGTATAAAACTATGGTTTGCACCACAGATTTCAGAACATTGACCATAAAAAATACCAGGTTGAGTGGTAATAAATGTACTCTGATTAAGCTGACCTGGAATAGCATCAGTTTTTAAACCAAGTGTTGGGATTGTTCATGAGTGAAGCACGTCTTCTGCAGAAACTAATATGCGAATAGGTGATTCTATCGGAATCACTATTCGATTATCGACTTCTAGTAAACGGAATTGGCCTGGAAGTAAATCTAGAGTCGGAGTTATATAAGAGTCAAATATATTATCTATAAAATCAGTGAATTCATATGTCCAATATCATTGGTGACCTATAGTTTTGATGGTTAAATGTGGGTCACTAATTTCATCTATAATATATAGAATACGTAGGGAGGGTAAACGACCCAAACCTCCGGCCAACCTGATTTTATTAACAGGCTACTTATCCCCCATACCCCCCATCGTACATTACGCTCATCTAATCAAAACTTGCTATCCATCCCTTCTTTAAGATTCATTAACACTATGCACACTAGCATTTTTTCTACCATCTGGAATTCAGCACCAAATTATATAAGAGAAATTACATCCCTTGATAAATTTAAAAGTAACTTGAAGGCCTTTCTTTTTAAAGACACTTTCAGTGTATAAAAGTCCTTCTTCCTTGCCATTTTTTAATCATTTTAGCCTATTTTACAAAATACTAGACTATTGATTATATTCTTCCCCTTCCTTTTGTTTTGGTCCTTCTCCCCCTCTTTCTCTCTATATAAATTGTATTTCTGCCCTTTTCCATTCTGTATCAGTAAGTTAATATTTGTCAGTGCGTTTGATTGTTTGTAGCATTATTTGTAATTTGTTTATAACATACATTCTTTTTATACTTTGTTTTTATATTATGTAAAACCGCTTTGAATTTTGATAAGGCGGTATATCAAATTTTTAAATAAACCTGAAACCTGATAAACCTGAGGAGATGAGGGGAAATGTGAGATTAGAAAGTATAGGAGATGTGAGTGAGAGACAATATATTATATATAAATTTACCTACTTTCCATGATCCAGAGGGCAGATGCTATGGCAAGTGGTAAATTTAGGAGTAGTAACATAGTAGATGACGGCAGATGAAGACCCGAATGGTCCATCCAGTCTGCCCTGATTCAATTTAAATTTTTTATTAATTTTTTTTTCTTCTTAGCTATTTCTGGGCAAGAATCCAAAGCTCTACCCGGCACTGTGCTTGGGTTCCTACTGCCGAAATCTCCATTAAAACCTACTCCAGCCCATCTACGCTCTCCCAGCCATTGAAACCCTCCCCAGCCCATCCTCCACCAAAGGGCCATATACAGACACAGACTGTGCAAGTCTGCCCAGTACTGGCCTTAGTTCAATTTTTAATATTATTTTCTGATAGAATAGAATTATCGTCTACAGCCCTGGGATTCCTACCTTTTTCTCTTTCCTTCTCAGTATTCAAAATCACTTAAGCAAACACAGGTTCTTCTTGCTCCTATGATCAGCAGACTCTTTTCTGACAGGGATAGCACTTCTATCTGCCCTCTGGATAATTTGAAATATTTCATGTGGCCCTTCATGTAAAATGTTTGCAGAATCCTGTTAGAAGGGGACAGACTGAGCTAGTTCTGTTTTCATTCCATCCAGTCCATGGAGGTGATGTTTAATTTTCTTTGCTACATGTCAATGCCATGATGCCTGAAAGTTCCAGTGCAACTTCAGTAAACTGATGAATGCACAAGGTCCTATGGACTTTCCATGAATTGCCCTTTAGGCCATGCAAATTGGAAGCCCTTAGTGGTATGAATAAAAGGCTTTGGAATTCCTCGGGTTGTTTTTTTTTAAGACCACAAGATAAAAGGTAAGTTATTTAATTGGAAACTGCTCTAATTCTTCATAAATGAAAGCTTCTCATTAAAGAATTACCGGTATTTTGCTTTGTGAGATATTAGACTGCTTCGAAAGCTCCAGAGCATTTTAAAACCAAATGAATATTATTGTGTTACAGAATAAATTGCCTGTTACATAAGCAGACACAAGTTCACTGCCTCATTATTCAAATTAAGAAAGATGGATAAACAAAACTTATTTTTAATGATTCTGGTGCCTGTGAAATATTGCACTTTACACGGAATAGCAGATCATTAGAAATTTACTCCTGGTGGAATTCTGCACAACTTTGCAGGGCAGAATTTGCACAGAATTCCCCGTCCATGCAGGATTCTGCCTACGCCGTGCAAATTCAGTGCAGACGCAAGCAGCAGTGGCTCTGCTTCCCTTTGTCCCTCCAGGGCTAAGCTCGCAAGGTAGAAGGAAGTGAAATGCTGCAAAGTGGGTCACTTCCTCCTCTTGTGCTGACTTAGACTTAACTTTTTTATGTGAACCATGATCTTACTAATCCACCCCCCCCCCCCACATTTTACAAAACCGCAGAAGCGTTTTTTTAGCATAGGCCGCCATGCTGAATGCTCCAAGTTTCTCCCGACGCCTAAGGGTCCACCTAGCCTGCCCATCACTTCTGATGACCCTTTAGAAACCACACGGAAAGGGATGTTATCAGTGGTGTGCCACAAAATTCAGTTATTGGGCCTTTTCTTTTTAACAATTTTGTACACGATATTACTGAAGGGCTGTCTGGTAAGATATAGGGTAGACGCTAGAGAAACCTAGAAGATGACGGCAGATAAGGGCCATAGCCCATCAGGTCTGCCCACTCTACTGACCCACCCCCAAGTCCTAGGGATCCCACTCCTGGTGACAGGTTCCCTTGGCCTAACCCTCTAAGGGATCCCACCTGGGCATCCCATTTGCTCTTAAATTCTTGCACGCTGTTTGCCTCGATCACCTGCACCGGGAGCTCGTTCCAAGGATCAACCACTCTCTCGGTGAAGAAATATTTCCTGCTGTCACCATGAAATTTCCCGCCCCCCTGGGTTTGAGCGGATGCCCTCTTGTGGCTGAGGGTCCTTTGAGAAAGAGAGTGACACATGGACAAAGATTCAGCCCCATCCCCTCCCTGTCCCCACAGTCTTAATTTTCTTTCCTGCATCTCCCCGCTCAAAGCAGAAAGATGATTTTATGTAATTTTAGGGGCCTAAGGCATTGCAAATAAACATTTTAAGCCTATAGTGTATGTGTTGGGGGGGGGGGGGGAGGTTTCTAATGTTTATTTTGATTGAAAGAACATCAATAAAAGTGCACAGAAAACTGAACATCAGCTCAATACTAGTGATATTCGTATTTTAGTCCAGACAATAAGTTTAGTTCTAATTATTCATGTGTAAAACATGGAATTTTAATTCTTATTTAATTCTAGTTCTGTCAATAATGAAAATTTTCGTTTTTATTCAGTCCTGCCCCGAAACTTGCAGTTCTTATTCAGTTCACAAAATCATAGCAAATAAAGCAAGGTGTGATTTTGATGCTATTGTGAGCAAAACAGACACAATTGCAAGCGTATCAAGAGCAGCCCCCAGAATATCACATACAAATAATTTAACCCCCCCTTTTGCAAAGCTGCACTGCCGAGCAATATGAGCTAACTCCCGAGCTGCCCGTAGGAATAGAATGGGCGACTCGGCATGTAGCTTTTGTTGCTTGGCAATGCAGCTTTGTACAAGCAAACCAGTAGCAAACGGCTTAGGACAGGATTCTCTATTCAGAGCCAATATTGGCGACTGCCTAAAAAGTGGCCATCAATCGGTTGTCAATCATGAAACAGCACTGTTCTGTACACGTCTCTCTTGTTATTTGTGGGGGATACGGGCAGAGCCGGACCGTGAATGCAAAAAAATGCGATTATCCGGCTCTGACCCACCCCCCACCTCCCTGCCGCCTTCCCGGCCTTACCTGGTGGTCTAGAGGGCTTTCGGGGCAGGAGCGATCTTCCTACGCTCCTGCCCCGTGCAGATCGCCATGAGGAAATGGCTGCTGTGAGTTCCCGTAGTCTCTCAAGACTACGACGGGAACTCCCTACAGCCATTTCCTGACGGCGATCTGCATGGGGCAGGAGCGTAGGAAGATCGCTCCTGCCCCATGTCATAGACTGTAAAGTCCACCTGGTATTGTCCTAGGTTCCAAATGCTGAAGTTGCCTTCTAATTAAGCTATTGTGACATCACTGCTGAGGCTGGCTCTTAGGCATTGGTGGAATGAGGTATTATGACATCACAATCTCAGCTCTGGAATGTTGCTACTCTTTGGGGAAGGAGGTAGATATGTGGAATGGCATCCAGATGGAAGTGGTGTAAATGATGACTGTATCTGACGTCAAGAAACAAGGGACCAAGCACGTAGGATTTCTAAGTGAGAGGAATTGATAGCTGATGGTATGGCAGACCGGATAGGCCATATAGTCTTTACCTATCATCATATTCTATATGTTCTATGTATGTGTCTATGTAAAGCAGATATTCAACGACATTTAACTGGATAGTTTAGAGGAGAGCTGAGGCGATATTCAGAGTTGGTATTTAGGTAATTATTTGGGCAAGTAGGACCAGTCTTTTTCCTCCCCGTTTCTGTGGGTTACCCGTGGCTAGCCATGAGTAACAGTCATCGTGCCATTCACTAGTTTAAATACTTGAAAGGTATTAATATAGAACCAAATCTTTTCCAGAGAAGAGAAAATTGTAAAAACCAGAGGGCATAATTTGAGGTTGCAGAGAGGAAGACTCAGGAGCAATGTTAGGAAATTCTTTTTCACAGAGAGGGTGGTAGTTGCCTGAAATGCCCTCTCGAGGGAAGTGGTGGAGAGGAAAACGGTGATGGAACTCAAAAAAGCATGGGATAAATATAGAGGATCTCTAATTAGAAAACGAAGGATGTAAATTACAGAGCTAAGGCCAGTACTGGACAGACTTGCACAGTCTGTGTCCCATATGTGATGATTTGGTGTAGGATTGGGCTGGGGAGGGCATCAATTGGAACTCCACTAACTTGGAGCATGAGGATGTTACTGGCCAGACTTTATGGCAGATATCCTGCAAACAGGATGGTTGGATAGGCTGGAGTGAGCTGGGACGGCAACTTCAGCATTTGGAACCTAGGACAATACCAGACTCTACAGTCTACGGCCCAAAAATATCAAAGAAGAGACAAGTTAATCTAATCATGGATTTTTAAAATGAGTATAACTTATGGGCAGACTGGATGGACTATTGAGGTCTTTATCTGCTATATGTTACCTGGCAGAACCCCAAAGAGTAACAACATTCCAGAGCTGAGATTGTGATGTCATAATGCCTCATTCCACCAATGCCTAAGAGCCAACCTCAGCAGTGATGTCACAATGGCTCAATTAGATGGTAACTTCAGCAGTTGGAACCTAGGACAATACCAGGTGGACTTTACAGTCTATGACTCAGAAATAGCAAAGAAGAGACAAGTTAATTTAATCATGTATTTAATGGGTATAACTAATGGGCAGACTGGATGGACCGTTCACTATTGATGGTCTGATCTTAGGAAATATATTATCTACAGATATTAGGACAGAATTATCTACTACAGTATATATTATTGAAAAGCCGAAAAGCCATTCAGCAGATATGCAATTCATAAAAAATACATCAGTTTCTTAGAAAGTATGGACAGTACATAATTATTTTTTAAAAGGCATTAGGGAGCTTACTGTTAAGATGTGTTATTTACTCAACCACAGAAACTACTTTAGTAATTAGGTCACCCTGTACAAAATGGGACCTGTACAAAGTGGCCCAATTACTGGTGAAATAAACTGTTTAAACTGTAGCCCACTTGCGAGCATAATTCGTTCCAGAAGCATGCTCGTAAACCAAAGTACTCGGATATCAAAGTGAGTTTCCCCTTAGAAAGTAAGGGAAACACGCTTGATTCATTCCACATCCCCCCCCCCACAAGGCCACTAGTACTGCTTGCTTCCACTCCACCCCAACCCATCCCAAAAAGACCCCCCACCCCACCCCTGAGGCCACTGACACGCTTCCACCCTATCCCCCAGCAAGGCCCCTCCCCCACAGCAGATCGGCATTGCCCGCCCACCCGCCAGCCCAAACCCTTACCGCGATCTGGCACCGGCATGCAGCACCAACCCACAGCACGTGCCGGTGCTGGAAGAGCCTGCTGGGCTGGGCCTTGTGCATCTGCGCATGCTCAAGGCCTTCTGGCTCTCGCTCTCTCTGAGATTCTAATGATGACCGGTATCTCATGTTTCAATGCGATTACTGACAGACATTATTGAAAGCTTAGAATTAAATTAAAAGATTAATAAAATAAGCCAACCCTGGACAGATATGAGCATTTGGAACATTTTGGTTGTTCCCATTTGCTGCAGTGAACACAGTTCTTTGTTTCCATCACTTCAGGCTCCATGGTACATTATAACTGTTTACCATGTATATCATGCCTTTATGCAAACAACAGATCTGGGTTTTTAAAAAAAATTATTTTCATAATACTTGGCTATTTTTTAATTTATATAAATTAACATGCAGCCCAGCTGGCATCTGGTGGTGTTATTTCCGATTGGCGTTGGATATATTTTAAGTTTAAAATCATGCATGGCTTTAAAAGGTAGATGGCACCAAAGTTATAATAATGCATTTCTGTAATGTTCCACAGGATGAGAGGATAAAAAAGGTCTGCAGGATGCTAAGATAAATTCAAACAGCTTGAAAAGATCTTACATTGTTGAAATCTGGACATGCATAAAAAGTCCACAGGAGGAACTAAAGAAGACATTTTAATGCATGCTTTAATAATCCATCACCTATTAGCTAATCCACAATTCAATCCTTTATCCCACTTAGAGCCATTAATTCTTTTAAAGTATCAGCAAGAAACCCCTCAAGGGAGAGGTGGCAGGATTTTGAGTACACCGTGCTCTGGCTCTCTTATAAAAATCTCTGATTATCTGCAAACAGGAGACATCAACCAGCGTAGAATGACGTCCATCTTGGGCAAACACAAGAGAGATGAAGACAAGACATTACCCTCCCCCCCCCCCCCGGCAAGAATATTCCATTTCTCAGGGCATAAGAAATCATCTTAGATAACAAAACCTATCATAAGCAAATGCAGTTTGACGCAGGTAGGTGCTTTGCTCTTGTGTAATGAATTGATCACCAAAACAGCATGATGGACAACAGAAAGTGAAAATGCAAGGAAACGAAGAGGAATGCTAGAATAATCCTTTTATTGGATTCCTCTCTTGAGGATTCAAGAAGTGTAGTCAATTTACTTAAATGGTCCAGACTTCCTGCATACATATATTTAAGGGTTCCTTGCCACTGTCCATAACCAAACGATTTCTAGGCGGTTTACACAGAAGAAGGCTGGACAATCAGCAAAATACAAATAGTTAAAAATACAACAAGTTACTTAAATATACTCAATGTAGAGTTTTGCTAACAATAGTACCCACATTTAGGAAATAAATTTGTCAAACAGCGCTGACTGAATTGCTCCACCAGGACTGCTGTTTTCCCGCTTGAAATGCAAGAGTCTTCTCCAAAAAAAGTCTTCTATCCGCAACCAGTAATTTTTGGATATGCAAATAAATGCAAACTCCTACCCCCCTCTTTTACTACGCTAGCATTTTTAGCTCGCACTGCAGATTAGCGCATGCTGCCTCCCCCGCGCTACGCGCCAAAAACTAACACCAGCTCAATGGTGGCGTTACCTTCTAGTGCAGCTTAGTAAAGGTAGCCCCTAATTTTCCTTGTTCCCCAAATCAACTTAAAAGAGATACAGGAAAATTTTAATAGTACTTGCGCCTCCACCGGCAGCCAATGCAGCAATCGATAGGGGATATGATAGAGACTTACAAGATCATGAAGGGCATAGAGAGAGTAGAGAGGGACAGATTCTTCAAACTTTCAGAACATAAAAAAACAAGAGGGCATTCGGAAAAGTTGAAAGGGGACAGATTCAAAACGAATGCTAGGAAGTTCTTCTTTACCCAACGTGTGGTGGACACCTGGAATGCGCTTCCAGAGGATGTTATAGGGCAGCGAGCGGTACTGGGGTTTAAGAAAGGATTGGACAATTTCCTGCTGGAAAAGGGGATAGAGGGGTATAGATAAAAGATTACTGCACAGGTCCTGGACCTGATGGGCCGCCGCGTGAGCGGACTGCTGGGCGCGATGGACCTCAGGTCTGACCCAGCGGAGGCATTTCTTATGTTCTTATGTTAAGGACTAATATGGTCATTTTTCTTCAGTCCAAATATCAGTCAGACAGCCGTATTCTGCACTATTCTCAATTTTCTCTAGATGTCATCATTGAAGAAATGTTTGAAACCCTCAGCTCAACGTGCGGCGGTGGTTAAGAAAGCAAATAGAATGTTAGGAATTATCAGATAAGGAATGAAAAACAAAGATGAATGTTATAAAGCCCCTCTATGGTACGGCCGCACCTCAAATACTGTGTGCAATTCTGGTCACCGTATCTCAAAAAAAGATATAGTGGAATTAGAAAAGGTACAGAGAAGGGAAACAAAAATGATAAAAGGGAAGGGACGACTTCCCTATAGGGAAAGGCTAAAGTGGCTAGGGCTTATCGGCATGGAGAGGAGATGGCTCAGGGGAGATATGACTGAGGTCTGTGAGATACTGAGTGGAAAGAGTAGATGTGAATCGCTTGTTTACTCTTTCCAAAAATACTAGGACTAGGGGGCATGTGATAAAGCTACTAAGTAGTAGATTTAAAACAAACTGGAGACAATATTTCTTCACACAATATGTAATTAAACACTGGAATTCATTTCTGGAGAATGTGGTGAAATCAGTTAGCTTAGCAGGGTTTAAAAAAGATTTAGATAATTTCCTAAAAAAGAAGTCCACAGGTCATTATTATGATAGCCTGGGGAAATCCACTGCTTATTCCTAGGATAAGCAGAATAAAATCTGTAAGAACTTTAAAGAACTGTTTTTTTTTATTTTGTGTGTGTGTGGGGGGGGGGTTGCTTTTCCTCTGGGTGGGGGAAGGGCTGTTACTAGTCCCAGGAAGTGGGGACTGCTCTGTGTCTTCTGTGGTGGGTTTGAGGGCATATCATTTATAAATTGTGAACACACAGAGCACACTCCCTGGCCAGCAAGTCAGATGCTGGGGCCTAGTGCCGTAGCACTAGTGCAGGCTGAGGTAGTGATATCAGCCCAAAAGACTGTTTTTGAAATATGTGAAAGTTTTGAATCATTAATCTACTGGAGAACCAGCTGCAGCTTTGAAAAGCCTGAATTATAAGTTTTTGAACTTGATTATGTTCTCAATACTGAGGGACCCAAGGAAAAGGGTTTCCAAGAACTTTATTGGCTAGTACTAATCCTGGGACTGTTTGGAACTACAGTTTGTTTGCTATGGACTATACTTTATATTTTTGAATATCCTGACAAGATGATTTTCTTTCTTCCAATATGGAACTGTTGAACTCTAGGCAAGCCGGTTGGTTTGAATGTTTTTTGTTTTGTTTTGTGAATAAACCTAAACCTTGCTTGATGCAATACACTTACCTGGTATTGTGGTGTTCTCTTATGATGGCCTTTTTACTTTCCTTGTGCAGCCCATAGCAGCTCACAAGAGTTACTCGAGAGGGTTCAGAGGAGAGCAATGCGTCTGATAAAGGGGATGGAAAACCTTTCATATACTGAGAGATTGGAGAAACTGGGTCTCTTTTCCCTGGAGAAGAGGAGACTTAGAGGGGATATGATAGAGACTTACAAGATCATGAAGGGCATAGAGAGAGTAGAGAGGGACAGATTCTTCAAACTTTCGAATAATAAAAGAATAAGAGGGCATTCAGAAAAGTTGAAAAGGGACAGATTCAAAACAAATGCTAGGAAGTTCTTCTTTACCCAACAGGTGGTGGACACCTGGAATGCGCTTCCAGAGAGCGTAATAGGGCAGAGTACGGTACTGGGGTTCAAGAAAGGATTGGACAATTTCCTGCTGGAAAAGGGGATAGAGGGGTATAGATAGAGGATTACTGCACAGGTCCTGAACTTGTTGGGCCGCAGCGTGAGCGGACTGCTGGGCACGATGGACCTCAGGTCTGACCCAGTGGAGGCATTGCTTTTGTTCTGGTGCCCTAGGACCCATTGCCCTGAGGCTGCCGGTGACAACTGTTGGAAACAGGATGCTGGCCCGGTATGGCAATTCTTATGTTCTTATGACTACTGATAAATAACAATACAAATATATAAATCAAAATTCCTTCCTTCCTTAGTGAAGCTGGCCATTATTATAATACTCTTCCTGCTCACATTCTCATGCAAATATTTTTTTTTAAAGTTCATTACTGCCAAATCGATATGCCAAATCTAGTCTGCCTAACCTGATTCAATCTAAAAATTTGTTGGGTTTTTTTTTTTTTTTTCTTCTTCTTAGCTATTTCTGGGCATGAATCCAAAGCTCTGCCCGGTACTGTTCTTAGGTTCCAACTACTGAAGTCTCCATCAGAGCTCACTCCAGCCCATCTACACCCTCCCAGCCATTGAAGCCCTCCCCAGCCCATCCTCCACCAAACAAATGGTAAATGTGAAACACCCACTGGTACCTAAATAAAAGATGCTGGAATCACACCACCCTAGGCGCTGTACGGCGTTTAATGCCACCATGGGCATGGCTAACGCCGGAAGTAGCATTAGGTGCCGTAAAGGCACCTACATAGGCGTGACTCACAAGAAAGACAGGCGCTGGAAAACCCTGGCCTATATTGCCAATGCCTTTCGTGGAAGCATGATTCTCTATAGGACACATTGCGTGATTGAGAGGCGATCAGTGCCGATATCAGCGTCCTATAGAGAATCTGGGCCTTATAGTTTCATTGCATTTGAAAAGGTGATGTATTCCGTAACCCCTGAACCTATCCATTGAGCCTTGCCTTTCCCTAAGGTTCTAAGGATTTTAGATTCTTGTTTCATATAAACAAGCCTCGGCAGTGTATTTTATCTTTCTTTAGAATTAAAAGAAAAGTCTATATTGTCAGGGCAATTAGACGAGATAATTAGAATATGAAGGAAAGGGAGGCTTAGGAAAAGCAATTAAACCCCCCCAATGAACTTATATAATCTAAATTAAAAAGCACATAGCAGCTTATGGCTGGTAAAGAAAAGTTAGATCATAGAATTTAGGAAGAAAATCTATGCTCATTTATTTTGATTTGTTGCATGTGACAGACAAATCAGTTATGTGAGAGTTCAACTATCCACATCTTACTTTTAAGCACTCGCGTTTTATAATTAACCATGCCTGATCCCTCACCCTTGTTTTGAATCAGACGTCTTGTGGTTTATCTGCATAGGTTGCAAGCCATATTTTGAAAAAGGTATCTTTTAGGTGTATATAAGAGTTACAGTCACACAGTTTTAATAATAGGGTATTTTTAGGAAGGTAAAAAAGGATTTACTTGTGGAAAAAAGCTTTCATACGATTACTCCCACATATTATATGGTGAGCTACATTATAGACAATGATGTTGAAGTATAACAGATGATTTCTTTTAATGAAACTCAAATTGAGTCAGCTTAAATGTAAGAAATGTCATATTGGGTCACATCAAAGATCAAATCCTGTCTCTAATAGTAATATGCTCATTTTTTTTAATGAAGAGTGTTTTTCTTCATTGGTCTAACTTTAGTTCTATGAAATTTGGACTATTGCAATAGCTTATGCATTGAAATTTCAAAATAATTGAGACTTAAACTGCATATACACTATACTTGACTATAAACTGACCCAAATATATACTGAGGTAACCTTTTTTTCTCCCCAAAAAGGAGGAAAAAGGCTGTCTTAAATATAAACCAGGGGTTTAATATTCAAATGCAGTGCCCTGCCCTGCCCTGTCAGGCTCTGTACTCTGTCCCCCTCCCTCTGCCAGACTCTGCCTCCAGGACCCTCCCTCCTTCCCTCTGCCCTGCCAGTCTCTGCACCCAGCCCCACTTCCTCCCTACCAGGTTCTATTCCCTGTCCCCCTCCCTCCCAATGACTTGCAGGCCTCCACCGGGCCTGCCATGAGACCTGGTGATCCAGCGGTGGCTGGGAAAGGAGGGATCCTTCCTGCCTCCTGTCCCAGTTGATTCTAAGAATTTCTGGATCTTTTCCAGATAAGCCCCGCCAAAAAGTTAACCCCCGCCACCCAAAAAAAATTATAAAAAAGAGGCGCAATCTGTAGAAAGTAAAGTGGGGGGGGGGTTCCCCCCCCACGCCCTCCCCGTCAGAGCCCTTAAAAAAATGGTCCACAGTTTCCATCTTCACTGGTTAAGGTTGTGTGCGCTGGCAAAAGGTGGCAGGGCTTATCTGGAAAAGATCAAAATTTCTACCTCCCTCCTGTGTCCTCCCCCTCCCCCCCCCACATAGCTTTAGCATCCCTGGTGGTCCAGTGGTGAATCGTGGCAGGAGCGACCTTCCTTCACTCCTGTTCTTGCAGAGCCACTAGCTGATTGGCTGCCGCGAGTTCTCGTGGAACTGTGAGAACTCGTGGCAGCCATTAGACCAGCGGCTCTGCATGGGCAGGAACGAAGGAAGGTTGCTCCTGCTGCGATTCACCCACTGGACTACCAGGGATGCTAAAGATACATGGGGGAGGCTGGGGAGAGGTAAAAATTATTAGAATCAGCTGGGACAGGAGGTAGGAGGGATCCCTCCTGTCCTGGCCACCGCTGAACCAACAGGTCTCGTGGCAGGCCTGGCAGAAGCCTGCAACAGGTTTGAGAGGGGGGGGGGGGCGCTGACCTGAATATAAACCAAGACCCCCATTTTGGGGTCATTTTTTATGGACGCAAAATCTCGGTTTATATTAAAATATATACAAGTTTCAAGTTTAATAGATTTTGATTTTTTACGCTAAATCATATATTTCAATGCGTATTACATGTTTCATTTGTTCTATTACAAATTAGTACAAACTGGTACAAATGGGTAATGGGAAGAACTACAATTTATACAAGAAAGAAACATTTAAGGTTTGAACACAAAGGATGAGATTATTTAACAGGTTTTAAAAAGCGTTTACAGTTTCAATTTGATGACCTATTCGCTTAATTCATTGGGGTCTAGATATTGTGTTTACTTGAATGCTCTATCTACATATTGAATGCATCTTTATAAAGAAAGCCTTTTAAGGCACGTTTAAATTTGTCTAATGATGGTTCGCCGCGTAAGTAAATTGGCAAATGATTCCACTGTTGGGGAGCTAGTACTGAAAAAATGGTTGCTCTTCTGGTCCCAATTATTTTCAAAGAAGGAATAGTTAGTAAGTTTGAACAAATATGATAGAACTTTTCCATGATTGAATCATTTACATTGGTTGCTAGTATAAGCATGTTTTATGTTCAAAATCAGCTTATCTGATTTATAAAACTTTTGAAGGATTTGGTCCTGTGCTCTGTGTTTGGAATATATTATAAAAGACGATGGAAAATTATTTTAGCTATCAGGCATTAACGTTTTGTCATGTCAATATAAGAGCTCAAGGTTCTTAATAGTTTTTTTTACCGTTCTCTGAAGCCATCTTTGTTTCATTTTTTTTTAATTATGGTTTTATGTATAAGAATATTTACGGGCCTCTTTTATCAAGCCGCAGTAGTGATCACTGTGTGGCAAATGCACTGATGACCATTCAATCCCTATAGGTTTTGCTGCATTTACTGTGCCAGCCCGCACTATTGGGCTTGATAAAAGAGGTCCTAAATGTTTTAATACTGTTGATCCTGAATGTTCCTGTCTACTTTATTTTTAATCCATATTGGGCTCTTATGTGGAGTTGAGAGTTGCACGTGGACAGAAATCAAACCCGTCCCCGGTAGAATCAAACCTGTCCCCTTCCATCCCTGCTGGAATCAAACCCGTCCCCGCTGGAATCAAATCCGTCCCTGCTGGAATCAAACCCATCCTCGGTAGAATCAAACCCGTCCCCGTCCGTCCCCACTAGAATTCAAACCCATCCCCACCTGTCCCTATAAACTTCAGAAATAGTTATTTCATTTAATTATGCTGCTGAATTAAAGGCTCTGGTAGAAACCCATTTACAAATAAGCAAAGACGCTTTATTAATTTGGAAATATTAATTGGGAAGAATACATACTTTGTAAATGGGTTTCTACCAGAGCCTCTAATGTAAATACTCAGCTGATGAGAACCCCCAAGCTGTCAGCTGAGGACTTCCTTTGCAGTTGGCCGGGGATCCCTTTTGCCAAGCTTGCTGAGTTGACAGAATACAGTATAAAAAGGACAGATTAGATTAGAATAAATCCGTCACACGCATTGGCGTAGCGAGAGTGAGAGGCGTGGGGGAGTTGTGACGCATCTCCCCCTTCTGTGCCCCCTACCTCTACATGATCCTTACCCGCCCCCTCCTTTTCTTAATCAATATATATATTTTTTTCTGTGTTCGATTGAAAAAATCATTTTTCTCAATTCCGTTTTTTTTGTTGTTGTTTTTTTGCATTAGATTCAACTGCTCTGAATGAGAGGACCCTGTTCTGGATTTACCTTCAAGAGTAGCCCGATGGCTAGTGCAGTAGCCTGAGAACTGAGGGAGCCGTGCTCAGTTCCTACTGCGACTCCTTGTGGCTCTAGGCAAGCGTCTTCACCCTCCTTTGCCGCAGGTATGAAATGGGTAACTGCTTATAGCAGATAAACTGCTTCAACTGTAACTACGAAAAGGCAGCCTATCAGATATCATCCCCTTTCGCTTTTCTTTGAAGTGCCCAAATCTAATTTTTCATCATGGCCTCGATTTTTGCAAAGTTCTGTGAAATTCAGAATGGCCCAAACTGTTCTGCAGTGGAAAATGTCTCTGCAGGATAAAATGCTAAGCTGCCGGAATGATAAGAATGCCATATGCCAGCTACATGGAGATATTTGGTCTACAAATATATGTATGCTTTTCCGCTATCATCTGTTGCATAGAAAAAAGAAAAAAAAATAGTCCAAAGAGAAATGCATTCCTTCCTCTTTCAAAACATTATCCCAGAGAGTGGGACATCTCTGGAACATTGCGATAAGCAAGTCAATTACAAAAGCTTTCTTAATTTATAATCTGAGCCGAAAAGGCAATGAAATAGAGTCAGTTAATCTTCTTTAGATTTGCTTTTTCCTTCACCAAAATGTAAGTGAAAAGAACTGTGCAAAGTCCTTAAAAAAAAATAAAAAAAAATAGTGTCAAGAAAGTAACATCATCTTTCTTTATGAGGGTAACTTTATACCCACATTTATATCTGCTATTTAGTATGCAGAACTTTCTTGAATTGGTTTATATGCAAAAATGTAAATCTGATATATGCATGACTCCTCCTCACCCTCGTCTCCAGGAGCAAATTGACGTGCTCACTAGGAGGGTGTTTCTATAACAGGGCAACTAATGTTGGATCTATGTATAAAGTGAGTATATGTCTAGCTGCAGGTGGGTGGGAACCTATTGGATGGTATGATTAATGTTAATGGTATTTTTGGGGGATTAAATGTTGGTTTGTTCAAAAAAAATGTGGTCAGTTTAGTGCCATTGAAGTAAAGATTTTTTAGGTAGTTTGTTGTTATTGTTGGGGGGGGTCTGGGGGGGGGGGAACTGGGGTTATGAGTGGTGAGTGAAGTGGTGACAATGTTATCCTAAATATTAGTGCCTATTTTACAGAATTACACCCAAAAGTATATACAGCGCAAAGGTTTATGCACATATTGAGAGAGAAAATTTGATGTCTATTTCTACATATAAAAATGGCTTTTTATGGAATAAAAAGCCATTTTTATATGTAGAAATAGACATCAAATTTTCTCTCTCAATATGTGCATAAACCTTTGCGCCCTGTATTAAATCATTGCTCCAATATATGTAACATATCTGATGTATAAGGTTTCTTTTTGTCAATTGGTTTTCTGGCACTGTTTCTTGTATATGCTTATGTACCTCTATCTCTTCCATGAGAAATACTATATACACATGAATATTGATGCACACCTATGTAATGAATCTTACATTTATGGATCTGTCCTTTCATTTTCATTTTCCCTTTGTATCACAGATGAAGATTGTTATGATTGTTATACTTCTTGACTGATGTTCTCTTTATTTAGTTTTGTTTTATCTTATATATAAAATCAATAAAAATTATTGAACTTAAAAAAATGGCTTTTTAAAGCTGCCCACCGTTCCTAATTTCAAAGGCATGTCTTTGCATTAAGGTTACCATGCGTCCGGGAAATGCAGCTTAACCAGACCAGGCACTGCATGGGAACGAGCAGTTTCGGGATCGATATCAGCTCTAATTTCCTCACAAAGATGTAAAATACATAACAGGCAGAACCCCCCTCCCCTTAATATTGCCGCGTTTCCTTTTGGATTCTTCAACCTCATTACTCAGTCCTTGCTTAGCGGAAAGGGAAATACTCCCCACAAAACAGCCTCTGGGTTCCTCCTACAGAGGTTCTGCTTCAAACTTGCTTTGCCCATCAGGGACCCACCTCCATGAATTCAGAAAGGATCCTTGGCTCCTCAAGCCCACAGGTAGTATCCATTGCTTCCCAGGAGGTTTGAGGCCCTGCCAGTCCTTCCTCAGTCATTTCAATTTCATGGCCCAACCAAGGCTCAGGTGAAGGGCACTGCTCCAGCCCTTCTTTGCTCAGCTCCCTGGGCTCCTCCTTGCCCAGCTCCCTGGGCTCCTCCTTGCCCCCTTCTGGTTCCAGCTTCCACCTCCTCTGCCTGTTGAAAAAGTGAGAGCAGACAATTTTAATGAGGTCGACTGGAGAGTTTTACAAACGTAATCCTTTCAGAACGATAACATGAGGCATTTGACTTTTAAAGCTGCTTGTCTACAGTGTTTCACGTCTGACTTTCTTTTCACTTGATCCTATGCAGATATAGTATTCATTTTTTACTCTTTATTTACTTGAACAGTAAATCCCTCTTATATCTAATTCTACAGTATAAGACCATTAAACGTGTAGCTTCCAGCGTGTCAGAAGCCTTCTGTTATAAAAAGTCACACTAGAGTTCTAGTTCCCACAGATCCATATGTAGGTGCCAGTCACACTGTCAGCACCAGGACCAATTAAGTTTCTTCATGAGACTAAGATTTATTACTTGCCTTTTCATAATACGGGCTCAAGGTAAGTTATATGAGGCAAATGAAGAACCTGTTACAGATACTTCTGTCACTAGCCTGTCAGAGATGCTCCTCTTGGCCTTATAATATATATTTTTTTATTTTTATACCGTAGTACCTCTCAGTTCTATGCGGTTTATAATAATAAAGGGCATGGAGGACCTCTCATATACTGACAGACTGAAAAAGCTAGGGCTTTTCTCCCTGGAAAAGCGGAGACTTAGAGGAGACATGATAGAAACCTTCAAGATCATGAAGGGCATAGAAAAAATAGACAGGGACAGATTTTTCAAATTATGGGGATCACTCAGAAAAATTGAAAGGGGAGAGGTTTAGAACAAACGCCAGGAAGCTCTTTTTCACACAGAGGGTGGTGGATACATGGAACGCGCTACCGGAGGATGTGATAACCAGGAGCACGCTACAGGGGTTCAAAGAAGCTTTGGATAGGTACTTGGAGGACAAAGGGATTGAGGGGTACAGATAAGAGTAGAGGTAGATTATAGGGATGGGATTAGAGGTAAGTTACAAAATTAATCAGGGTCCACTGTTCGGGCACTGGGCCTGATGGGCCGCCGCGGGAGCGGACCGCTGAGCGAGATGGACCTCTGGTCTGACTCAGCGGGGGCAACTTCTTATGTTCTTATAATAATAAAAAAAGCTAAACAACACAGTGATAATACAACATTAACATCAAATTCAAATGATTAACGACATCAGACAAATTCACCAAAAAGATAGGTTTTAACATTTTTCCTAAAATCTTGGTGAGAATAAGAAGCCACAATCAAACCACTCAAAGTTTTACCCCATTTACCAGCTGGGAAAGATAAGGTTCTTTCAAGAAATCTTTTATATATACATACAACTAAAATGGTTAAGGGGCTGGAGGAGTTGCCGTACAGTGAGAGATTGGAGAAACTGGGCCTCTTCTCCCTTGAAAAGAGAAGACTGAGAGGGGACTTGATTGAAACGTTCAAAATACTGAAGGGAATGGACTTAGCAGATAGAGACAGATTGTTCACCCTCTCCAAGGTAGGGAGAACATAAGGAAGTTCTTCTTCACCCAGAGAGTGGTAAAAAACTGGAACCCTCTTTCTGAGGTTGTTATAGGGGAAAACAACCTCCAGGAATTCAAGACAAAGTTAGATGAGTTCCTGCTGAACTGGAACGTATGCAGGTGAGGCTGGACTCATTTAAAGCACTGGTCTTTGACCTGGGGGGGCCGCCGCGTGAGTGGACTGCTAGACACAATGGACCACTGGTCTGACCCAGCAGCAGCAATTCTTATGTTCTTACATTCTTATCCTTTTAAGGATGGCAAAGAAAATAAAGAAAAAATCACGTGTACGGAGTTCATTATCTGAAAGTCTGAAATGTTTCAACATGTAACTTGGTGCATTACCAAACAGCGTCTTATAACTAATACAAGCAAATTTGAAAAGTAGTCTCGCTTCAACTGGAAGCTCACGCAATTTCCTAAAGCAAGGTGGCATATGTTCAGATTTTTTTCAAATTATAGATTAAACGAACCGCCGTATTTTGAGTAACTCATCTTCCTAATGGTAGGAGCCTAGATAGCTAGTACAATAATCAAGTAGGCCCCAAACCAGAGATATGAAATACAATTCTATAACTAAGCATGGCCCTCAGAAAAATGGCTCTTATGCTGTACACAAGGGCTACAGGACTAGATTCAGTAAATGGTACCCAACTTTAGGAGCTGAAGAAAATGTACACTGAACACTATTCTATAAATGGTACTCTGAGCTTTAGGACTGATTCTGATCCCCGAAGTTTGGTAATCATATTTTGCTCATTGGCCGGTAAGATTCTGACAATTGATTTGGATCATCTCTCAACATTCACTACAGTATTATGGAGTCACCTTCCAAACCCATCCAGCCGCTACAAACTATCCTTCCTCCCTCATGCTAAATGATCTTCAGCTTTCTCAACATATGGAAGGATGGGTTGGCAAACCCCCTTAAATTGAGGCCAAGAAAAATTGCCTTCTTGTCTCTCCCTTTGACCTATTGCCTTATTCCCTGCCAACAAATTATCCAACCTGGGACTTCTTTTATCTGTTATATCTCTAATAAAGCTGTTTTCCTGTTTATTGTGTGGCTGAGTGATAAGGGGACCATGGTACGCCATTTGAATATTAAGCCTGCGGTTCTTTAAGTCCAATTGGTGCTTGAGTGCCCACAGTATTGTGCAAACTTCTTTACTGTGTCCAAGGCAGGGGAATTTGTGTGTAAAATTTAGCAGCCCAATCATTTTGAGAAGTTGGCAGCTCTGTCTCTCTTGCTAATGAGCTGCATGTTATTTAAAAAGAATTGAAATATATTAATTCTAATCATAGCCATGCTAGCACTACAGTTGCAGATGGAGGAACATCTGGGACAACTAAGAGATTATAAGTACTATAAACGTATTATATATGCCTTTTTTTAAAATTGATGATTCAGAAGACTGAGCCAGAAGATCCACCATTTCCATTGTTCACATATCAGACAGCAAAGAAAAGCGCAACATCATAATTTATTCAAAAACTGAAATGGTTTTATTTAGGTAGGGGATTCTCCTCCAAAACAGAGGTCAAAAAGACAACAACCGAACGTTTCTTGTGAGTTTGCAGGGAAAGGAAACCAGAAATTAGACTAACATTTGTAAGCTAAATGTTATGACCACCCAAAAGGGAAACGATTTTTCTGTGTGTATCCCTACGATTGAGCTAGGAGCCCCAAAAAGCAGGAAGAGCTGCACTACCCCCCCTTCTCCTGCCAATCAATTTGTCCATTCGGCTGTCGCACCAGTTGGTTGGATCACTGGTCCTCTCCACATATGTTAATAAAACAAAATGGCCTCCAGCCCTTTTCATGCAAATGTAGCATTTTCATATTCTATATGCCTAGGTTTCTATGTATGGTCTTTATGCTTATATTTACTGTCTTTCATAGATAAACAACCGTAAAATGTATTTGTGTGATCCAACATTGCCAACAGGTATTGTAGATGGTTAGTGAGAAAAAAAAACAAGTAGTTTTAAAGGGTAGAAATTTGACCATATGCTTGGTATATTGTCCTCCAGGGGTGATGAAGTTTTTCTGCAGATTGTTCCAAGTTTATTGATTTTGGCACGGATTCTGTAAACGGTGCCTATATCAGCTGGCGCCTAATAAAAGTGTCGCTCACACTTTGGCGCCGTTTACAGAATCACGCCTCGTGGCACCTATGTAAAAACTGAGGCGCCAGAAATGTAGGACAGAGTTTTAAAAGCCTAAATTTCAGGTGCCTAAGTTTTTGGAGAATCGCACTTAAGCGTCAGGGCCCCAATTCTGTAACAGCGCCTAAAGATAGGCACCTATTTCGGAGGCGCCCATCTAAATTGACTAACAAGCTCAATTAAGCTTTTTAATCAGCACTGATTGAAACATAGGCGCCTACCCAGAAAGCGCGATTTTGTAACAAGGTACCTCTAAAAATTTAGGCAGCCTTCAAATAAAAATAAGCGTTATATGTGGGTGTGGCTACGCGTTAGGCACCTTCTTACAGAATCACTGCTCTTAAGCGTGCTTAAGCGCTCGCATAGGTGCCTAAATTTTAGTTGTGCCTAGAGCTGGCCTATTTAATGGACGCCTCCAAAATAGGTGGCGCTCGGCATGATTCACTAAACAGCACCCAATTGTGCTTGAATCGCCCTGAACAGTGTCTATATTGGCGCCTAACTTTTGGTCACTTCTTATAGAATTTGCCCTTAGGTGCCATTAAGTGTCATGCAATAGGTGTCTACCTTTTAGGGAATTGGGTAGGAGCCTATCGCCCAATTAATATTTTTTCAATTATTGATGCTGTTAAGGGGAATCTAACTTTAGGTGCCCTTTAGAGAATCTGGGTCTTTGTGCTTATACTACTGGTAAATGTGGATAGACTACAGGCCCAATATTCAAAGCCATTGAAGCGGTCAGGATTGACTCCTGCCTACTTAAATTGTTTGTTGCTACCCAACCACCAATACTCAGTGGCACTAAAGTAGGGCGTACCACTGAATATTGCCCCTGAGAAGCCCCAAAATATGAGCCAGTCGGGCAGGCCAGGGGGTAGTGTTAGGGAAGAGCCGGGATAATGTGGGTGCCAGTGATATTTACCTGAGGCCCACATAAGCTAAGCAGATGAATTTAGGACAGCTTTGAAAACTGTATCGTAGGAAAAGCTGAAAGGAAAAGAAGAAAGGAGAACAAAATGACAAGTGGACAAAGAGCATTAAGAAGAAGTTGAGGAAAGCAAAAAACCAGAGACTGGAACCAACACAATTCAAAAAAGTAAACATAGGTAAAAACAATGGATTTTATTTTAGTATAGGATAAAGTAGTGTGGTGCCTTTATTATTTAACATTTATAAATATAGAAAATGGAAATCCAGTGATAAATTTTTATTGAACTAACTGTTGGAGAGCAAACCCTCCTTCCTCCTGTCAGAACAAGATACCCTACCCTAAATGTAGTATATACTGTCCTAATCTGTGGAAGGTGGTTTTGGCCTCTGCAAGCTAATTGAAATATATATTTAGTCCATCTTATTTCCACTCTTTGTTTTAATTGTATTTCTTAACTTTTAATGTAGTGATTGGAATATGTCAGTTTTTAAAATTTACGCCTACTATCTTTATATTTTGCACAGTATAGGGGGATACAGATCACTTTTTCTCTGGGGGTTCAGTTTAATATGTTTCTACATATTTCTATTTTTAATTTGTGGTTAGTTATTCTATACTATGTGAGGTTTGTCTGTTCTGCATATATGAAAGAGACATGGTTTTCTGTTAACATTAACAATGCAGGATAGGTCTGTACTAATCTGGCTTCTTTAGTTTTACAGTGGGTTTATTGATGTTCTAGTATCCATTGCCATGTTTGGTGCTGTAAGATGTGCTGAGAGTAGAGTCGGTGCAACGGATGGCCACCAGGATGGTCTCGGGGCTCAAGGATCTATCGTATGAGGAAAGGCTGAAAAATTTGCGGCTGTACTCACTTGAGGAACGTAGGGAGAGAGGAGACATGATCGAGACGTTTAAGTATATTACCGGCCGTATCGAGATGGAAGAAGAGATTCTCTTTCTCAAAGGACCCTCAGCCACAAGAGGGCATCCGCTCAAACTCAGGGGCGGGAAATTTCATGGCGACACCAGGAAATATTTCTTCACTGAGAGAGTGGAACGAGCTCCCGGTGCAGGTGATCGAGGAAAACAGCGTGCAAGAATTTAAGAGCAAATGGGATGCCCATGTGGGATCCCTTAGAGGGTTAAGCCAAGGGAACCTGTCAGCGGGAGTGGGATCCCTAGGATAGTAGACTTGGGGGTGGGTCAGTAGAGTGGGCAGACCTGATGGGCTATGGCCCTTATCTGCCGTCATCTTCTATGTTTCTTGTTGCAGAATCGCTCTTGCCTGCTAATTAAAAAGCTTAATTGAGCTTGTTACTCGATTTAGATGGGCGCCTCCGGTTACAGAATTTGGGCCATAGGGCCTAGCAGTTGATTGACAACCGCATTGCTAGGCACCATTTATAGAATCTGGGCCAATGTGTCTCCTTTCATGGGAGTAATTTTATATACGTTAGAAAGTAGTTGAACAATTGCATTAATCACATCTAAAAATCCATTCCATCCACACTAGAACCACTAAATATCAGAGGAGGAAAAGCCTCAGGGCACAGTCTGGAGCAGCCATTCTCACAGACTTATAAGTGCCTCTTGTAGGAATAAAAACCTCTTCTGGTCAATCAGTCACAATAAATCTTTAACTGAAAAAAATTTGGTGCAGTAATATTAATAAATTCAACAAAAACTTATCTGCGCTTAAGGCATGTAAATGTCTTCCATTTCAAGAACTATGTGGTCCCACCGCCTATGAGAACAACTGTTCAAGATGGTGCCTTGAGGCTTTTCCTCCTCTGATTATTTATTTTTCAATCTCTTATTTCTAGTGTGGGCGGAATGCAATTTTACAAAAGTTCTTTTCCGTGGGTACAGCAGGGTTTACTTCTGGAAAAGACTTCATTAAATGACTCCCCCAAGTGCTCTAAACAGGTTATTAGAAGGCTGACAATAGCATCATAGAATGGCAGTGCTTTGCAAAACCTTAGGGTTTAATTTAGAAAAGACATTTCTATGCCTGTACTATGCATTTTTTTTTCATTTTCTATTCAGTCATCTAATGAATCTGAAATTGGTGTATTTGATTACTGTTGCCCTTCAAAGATCCCACTAGAAATGAATTGAAAACCTTGGTTTATGTGGTTAATTAATGGGCAGAGATGCACTTTTATTAATTCAGAATTATAGAGTTTGACAGCTAAGAAATGCTAAAAAAAATACAGTATACTGATTCATTGAGAAATGCCTGGACTTTAATATCTGCCAGACCCTCTCGTTTTGAAATGTTGCCTGGTTTCTTTGTCAAAAACTTTAACTCTGGGATAGCTAATCCTGAATCAATACCTGCATTAACAGAGAACAAAATCTTTTCCAGAAAAAGGAAAATGGTAAAATCAGAGAGCATAATTTGAGGCTGAGGGGTGGAAGACTCACGAGAAATGTAAGAAAATTCTTCTTTACGGAGAGGGTGGTAGATGCCTGGAATGCGCGCTCCCGAGAGAGGTGGTGGAGAAGAAAATGGTGACAGAGTTCAAAAAAGCGTAGGATGAACACAGAGGATCTAGAACAGGGATCTCAAAGTCCCTCCTTGAGGGCCGCAATCCAGTCAGGTTTTCAAGATTTCCCCCATGAATATGCATGAGATCTATGTGCATGCACTGCTTTCAATGCATATTCATGGGGGAAATCCTGAAAACCCGACTGGATTGCGGCCCTCAAGGAGGGACTTTGAGACCCCTGATCTAGAATCAGAAAATAATAGTAAATATTGAAGAACTAAGGCCAGCACTGGGCAGACTTGCACGGTCTGTGTCTGTATATACAGAGATAGAAGTTGCTAGGAGGAACTAGCAAGAGTGAGTAGGCAGAAGACAGAGACAGAAGGAGGACAGTAAAAGCAAGAAAGGAGCCGGGAGAGGAGGCAAAGAGGAACAGAAAGCCAGGGGCAGCGGTGAGAGTAAGCTCCGCCCACCCCACCGCATCGGAGAGTCATCATCCGAACTCCCCCTTAAAAAGGAAGGAGCCAACGGCACACAGCCATTCGGCGCACGGCAAAGGCAAGTAGCAAAGGCGCTCACCTTAGCGAGAACGCCTTTGTGAAGAGCCTCAAGAAGGGCCGAGTCAGTACACCTAAGGACACCAGGGAAGGACAGCAAGGTAAGGACGACAACAAATAACAGCTAAATAACCAAACAAAAATATAAAAAGCAAAAACACAGTACACATAGAGGGAACATACATAAATGCGAAACAACAGCAGGAATAGGGAAGTAGCAAACAGCAGGCGCAGGAGAGAACACACACACACAAGCAAAAAAAGGTACCAGCGCAATAATAAAGAGCACTCAAGAAAGGCGGACAGCAATGGAAGCAGAAGGAATCCAGAAGATGAGCTTTCCAGTGTACTGCATGGACTGCCATATGTACGATTGCCTCCCCTCAGGGAGGCAGTCATATGTATGCAGTTGGTGTCAGTAACTGAAAAGCTTGAAGAAGGAACTTAGTCGACTGAAGTGCAGGATTCAGGAACTGGAGGGACATTACATCACAGAAGACCCAGTCAGGACAGCCGTAGACCCTATGAGAAAGAGGCACATCGAGGAACAAGTCAGGGAGCTCGAGAAGTTTATTGAGGAGGCCTACAGGAGAGTGGAAGAACAAGAACAGCATAGGGAAGACGAAGATCCACCCACATGGAATGGAGAACAGGAGCAATCTGACTCCAAGGAAGAAAAAGCTCATAGAGGTATTCCGCAGGAAGGGGAGGCAAGGTCTTGCTGATGCCTAGAAGAGGAAGCAGCAAAATACACCGAGAACACAGTCCTCGGTGGGAGACCGGATTCCTGGAAGCTATACAAGACTGCTTCATGGAACAGCTTGTCAGAGAACAGACGAGAGGGAATGCCACTCTGGACCTAATCCTCAATGGGCTAAGAGGACCTGCAAAGGAAGTGGAAGTAATGGGACCGTTGGGAAACAGCGATCACAATATGATCAAGTTCAAGGTTGCAGTAAGAATATCGAAGGGGAAGAGAACCACAGCGACGACTTTGAACTTCAAGAAAGGAAACTACGAAGTGTTGAGAGTAATGGTAAGAAAGAAACTTAGAAAGAGCTCAAGGAAATCACAGACTGTAGAGCAAGCCTGGTCATTATTCAAGGACACAGTGAGAGAAGTGCAAAATCTGTATATCCCCAGATTTAGAAAAGGATGCAAAAAGAACCGAACTAAAGACCCGGCGTGGATAACTAAAGAAGTGAAGAAAGTGATAGGAGACAAGAAACATTCATTCCGGAAATGGAAAAAGGACAAAACCGGGGAGAACTGGAAAGAGCATAGGAAGCATCAAAAGGAATGTCACATCGTAGTCAGAAGAGCAAAAAGAGAATATGAAGAGAAGCTAGCCAGGGAAGCGTAAAATTTCAAACTGTTCTTCAGATATGTTAAAGGGAAGCAGCCGGCAAGGGAGGAAGTGGTGAAGGAGGAGAAAGAAGTGGCGGATAGACTAAACATGTTCTTTTCGTCAGTATTTACAAAAGAGGATACATCCAACGTGCCGGAACCTGAAAAAAATCTTCACAGATCAAGCAGAAAAATTAACATCAATGGAGGTAAGTCTCGAGGACGTACATAAGCAAATAGATAGATTAAAAAGTGACAAATCTCCGGGCCCGGACAGGATCCACCCTAGGGTTTTGAAGGAACTAAAGGAGGAAATAGCGGACCTACTACAGCAGGTTTGTAACCTATCCCTGAAAACAGGCATGATCCCGGAGGATTGGAGGATAGCTAATGTTACGCCCATCTTTAAAAAAGGATTGAGAGGTGACCTGGGGAAGTCTGAGTTCGGTTCCGGGGAAGATGGCAGAAGCGCTGATAAAAGGCAGCATCGATGAACATCTAGAAAGAAACAAACTGATGAAAACAAGCCAGCACGGCTTCTGCAAGGGAAGATCGTGCCAAACAAACTTATTGCATTTCTTCGAAGGAATTAACAAACAAATGGACAAACGGGACCCCATAGACATCGTATACTTGTATTTCCAAAAAGCCTTTGACAAGGTACCCCATGAACGCCTGCTTAGGAAACTGAAGAACCATGGGGTGGAAGGGGATGTACATAGATGGATCAAAAATTGGTTGGCAGGTAGGAAGCAAAGGGTAGGAGTGAAGGGCCACTACTCTGACTGGAGGAGGGTAATGAGTGGTGTTCCGCAGGGGTCGGTACTCGGGCCACTGCTATTCAATGTATTTATAAATGATCTAGAAACAGGGACGAAGTGCGAAGTAATAAAATTCGCAGACGACACCAAACTATTTAGTGGAGTTGGGACTAAAGAGGACTGCAAGGAATTACAAAGGGACAACAAACTAGAAGAGTGGGTGATGAGATGGCAGATGAAGTTTAATGTAGAGAAATGTAAAGTCTTTCATGTAGGGAACAGAAACTCGAAGTACAGCTATACGATGGGAGGGCTGGTAATGGGTGAAAGTACCCAAGAAAAGGACTTGGGGGTAATAGTGGACAACACAATGAAGCCGTCGGCACAGTGGCCTCTAAGAAAGCGAATAGAATGCTAGGTATTATCAAGAAAGGCATTACAACCAGATCAAAAGAGGTCATCCTGACGTTGTATCGGACAGTGGTGCGCCCGCATCTGGAGTACTGCGTCCAATATTGGTCGCCGTACCTTAAGAAGGATATGGTGATACTCGAGAGGGTTCAGAAAAGAGCGACGTGATTGATAAAAGATATGGAAAACCTTTCATATGCTGAAAGATTGGAGAAATTGGGGCTCTTTTCCCTGGAAAAGCGGAGACTTAGAGGGGACATGATAGAGACTTACAAGATCATGAAAGGCATAGAGAAAGTGGAGAGGGACAGATTCTTCATACTTTTAGAAACTGCAAGAATGAGAGGGCATATGGAAAAATTAAGAGGGGACAGATTCAGAACCAATGCTAGGAAGTTCTTCTTCACCCAAAGGGTGATGGACACCTGGAATGCGTTTCCAGAGGGTGTGATAAGACAGGATATGGTATCGGGGTTCAAGAAGGAACTGGATGAATTCCTGAAGAAAAAAAGGGATAGAAGGGTATAGATAGAGGATCACTATACAGGTCCTGGACCTGATGGGCCGCCGCTTGAGCAGAATGCTGGCCAAGATGGACCTCTGGTCTGACCCAGCAGAGGCACTGCTTATGTTCTTATGTATATGGCCGTTTGGGGGAGGATGGGCTGGGGAGGGCTTCAGTGGTTGGGAGGGTGTAGATAGGTTGGAGTGAGCTTTGACGGAGACTTCAGTAGTTGAAACCTAAGCACAGTACCGGGCAGAGCTTTGGATTCTTGCCCAGAAATAGCTAAGAAAAAGAAAAAATAAATAAATTGAATCAGGTTGGGTAGACTGGATGGACCTTTCGGGTCTTTATCGGCCGTCATCTACTATGTTACTATGTTTCTGCTCTCATTTATATTCCTAGAAAACAGAAAATTTCAGCTGAACAGGGAGTGGATCAACTGACCACTATAGATATTGATTTGACACAGTTCCTGGAAGATTCCCAGGATACCATTCAGAATAGATCCATTCTCCTGGTATCTTGTGTGAATGAGAGTGACAAGGCACTGATTATGAAAGAATAAATTAGCAATGTTTTGCGGAGCAAAGATTCAAATTTTCCCCGAAGTAACAAGATCCACCCAACTTAGACGGAAAGCCTTTTTGGCTTTAAAGTCTAAGGTGATGCTTCTTGGTGGCACTTTCTTCTTAATTTCCCGTGCAAATGCTTGGTTACTTTTCAAAATAAAGATGATGGCGATTTTTTGACTAGAACAATTCTTAGGTCAATTTGAGAAATAATCTCTAAAAGGTCGTATAGTTATTTGTTTTCTGTTCTTAGGGCTCCTTTTACTAAGCTGCGTTATGGCATTGACGCACGCAGTAGCGCATTGAGCTGGCATTAGTTCTAGCCGCGTGCGCTGAAAACGCGAGGGCCCCTTAGTAAAAGGAGCTCTTAGTATTGATAAATTTCTATTTTGGAGGAGATAATGTTTATTTGCACCTTGAAGGATGTAATTATCTTTCTTTAGTTTTCTTTTGGAATTTTGCTCAGAAATTGCTAAATTTCTCCCTGCTGATGTGGGCTAGATACCCGGTACTGTGCCCGGTACTGTACTTGCGTTTGAGCTGTAATTTGGTTTCTTATGTTTGCTGTTATTGTATTCCTATTTTCTGTATACTTGAGGGATTCATGTAAAGAATTTTTCAATTAAAAAAATAAATTAACTCTTACAAACTGCTTAAAAATGAGATGAAAAAGGATGTTGCTTTTGAAAATAACTGAAATAGTCCCAGTGATTAGTTACAGCACTGTAACGAGGAAAATGCTCATTTACGCCCCCCATCGATAAATTTGTTTAGATTTATACTGGTTCGACTATCTCTATCTACACTGGTGTATTTTCTTGCTATGTATTTTAATGAACTCTCGCTGCATATTATGAGGTTTATTCTTGATGAAAATTGCTCTAAAGAGTAAGCTTTAGCGGGATATAAAGAAAGATGCTATTGTTCAAAACCGCGCAAGTGATTTTTAGCATCGTCAGGCATGCTGAATGCTCTGTGATGCTCTCATAGGAACTCTCTGAGCATCGGAGCAGTGCTGAGTATTCAGTGCACTGGCTGGTGGTAAAAACCACTTGTAAAAAGGGGGGGGGGGGGAGAGGGGTTAGTCTATTAGGAAAGGGGAAAGAAGCAAGACCAGCTAATAGTTTTCCTGGGTCATTACTTTAGATATATCTACAGTATATGAATCAATCTATATTAGCTGGTCTTGCCTCTTCTCACTATCTGCTCATGAATAATGCACACAACACAAGCGATATTGGTCATTTTACAAAATAATGAGCTCCGTTGCACTGCATTATAATTTAATTTTTATTGTGCAAAAAAAAAAAAAAGTGTGTTATTCCCTTAGGGGTAAATTCTACATATGTCTCCTACAAAAATCGGTGCCAAAAAGGTCAGCCCTTAGGCCCAGATTCTATAAATGATGCCTAAAGTTCGGCTGCGTTCGGCTCAGCGACCGCTTCTATTTGATGGCGGCCCTAGGGAAACACCTAGAGGCGCTTAAGCTTACCCATGGCCATGCCCAACCTTGGGCAAGCTTGTGTCCCGACACGTCTCCCTGCACCCGTGACAGATGTTTACAGTGTACGCGGCCTGCCTCGGAGTTTGTCCTCTGGCCCCACTCTGCATCTTGAATATTCTAGTAAAGTTCTGGGAGTCATCATTGACTCTACACTTTCCTTCAACGACCACCTCAACTCCCTAGTAAAAAAATGTTTCTTCAGCCTTCACATGCTGAGAAAAGTGAGATCCTGTTTCCATCAAAAACACTTTGCCATCCTTGTCCAATCCACCATCCTTTCCAGACTGGACTACTGCAACTCTATCTACCTTAGCCTAACAAAGAAAAACCTTCAAAGACTCCTGTGGATTCAGAATACCACTGCTAAGCTTATCTTCGCAAAAAGCAAATTCGACCACGTCTCACCGCTTTTATCCAAGCTCCACTGGCTTCCGATTATCTCCAGAGTCCACTTCAAAAGAGCCTGCCTCACTTTCAAGATCCTACACGGCATTCTCCCTCCCTTCATTCCTCTTTCTTGGAACTCCTCTAACCCCAATTCTGCCAGATCCCACCCAAAAACTGAAACTTTCCTTTCCCTCTCTAAAAGGCGTTTCACTTGTAGGAAAACTAGGTTCTTCCCTCCCTTTCAGAATCACTCAGCTCTGGAACAACCTTACCTCCCCTCTTAGGAATCTGAGCTCCCTCCAACTCTTCCGTAAACATCTGAAAACCTGGTTATTCTCAAAAATGTAACTCCTCCTCCCTCTCTGGTTATTCTAGTCCTCTAAAATTTCTCTTCATTTTGCCTCTTCCCTCCGCTGGAGTTCCTTTCTACCCTAACTCTTGTTAACCATGTCGAGCTTTACGAATGTAGAGATGATGCGGTATACAAACCTAAGGTTTAGATTAGATTAGATTAGATTGAAGAAAAAAACAAGCTTCCCGATTGGCTGATTAAACAGCGGTAAGACGCCTACAATCGGGATGCTGTTTATAGAATTTGCCCCCAAGTGTATAATCCTCAATGGAGATTATTCCCCCCCCCTCTTTTACAAAGGTGCGCTAAGCTTTTTTCACGCACGCTACATACGTGCTAAACGCATGTTATCCTATGTGAAAGAGGGCCTACGTTGCTTTTTTTTAGCAAACTTTTTTCAAACCACTCTTGTATATACAAATACTTAAATACTTGATAAACATTCCTTGGTCCTCTGATACTAAGTTTGTGCCTGTCCGCCACACGCTGAGTTAAATAACTTTTTTTTTTTTCTCATTTAGAGTCTCACAGTAGTAAAGTGGTGATGAGTTGGGTTCCCCACTGTAATGTGACATAGGTCTTTTAAGGATTGAGAATGTGAAGTCTGATTGATTGCTTTGAGCATGCTTCATTAATTCCTGAACTACTATGCAAATGTTGGTATCATTTCTATCTAGGGGAGCAATAATTGTGCATTTCCACATGATTGAATGTTACTCCGGTAATTTTCTTATACATTTTGTCAAAACTGCTATGAAATGCATAAGAAGTTTATCACGGCTACGAGGGGGGGAAAAAAAAAACAAACCCGAGAGCTGTGGAAAATGGAGAAATCGTTATTGTCAAAATGTAATCCACGGTCGCTGTAAAGCTTCTTCAGGAAATGCTGGGAATGTTCCCAGAACTTGTAAGATGACAATTGTGTCTTTAACTTGAGACAGTGGTTGCTACTGCACGCTAACGGAATGTCCGATGATGTGGAATTTAGGGGGTCTTTTACTAAGGACCTCTTTTACAAAGGTGCGCTAAGCCTTCTGGCGTGGATTTAGCACATGCTGAATCAACGTGTGCACTAACCGCTAACATGCACGCATTAGCGTTTAGAGCGCGTTTAGGGTGCGCTAAAAAGCATAGCGCACCTTTGTAAAAAAAAGGGGGTAAGGCGCGTTAGCCGATTTTAGCACGCGCTAACACGTCCGTAGGATATAATGGGCACGTCGGCATTTAGGGAGCGCTAAATCGACTCGCGCGCCTTAGTAAAAGACCCCCTTAGTTAATTACATCAATGGACTATGTGCAAAATGGAATGACACCCATATGCTTATTAGGGATTGGATCTCATTTGTAGCGACGTGGGAAATGTTAATGACATATCTAATGTGTTTATAGAAACATAGAAGATGACGGCAGAAAAGGGCTACAGCCCATCAAGTCTGCCCACTCTGCTTACTCCCCCCCTGTCTATGCCCTAATGACCCAATTTCCTTATCTTGACTCTCGTAGGGATCCCACATGGGTATCCCATTTATTCTTAAAGTCTGGCACGCTGTCTGCCTCGATCACCTGCACTGGAAGCTTGTTCCAATGATCAACCACTCTCTCTGTGAAGAAATACTTTCTGGTGTCGCCATGAAATTTTCCGCCCCTGAGTTTGAGCGGGTGCCCTCTTGTGGCCGAGGGTCCCTTGAGAAAGAAAATATCATCTTCCACTTCGACACGTCCCATGAGGTACTTAAATGTTTCGATCATGTCATCGTCAAACAAAAATAAGCAGATAAAAATATTTTTGAGAGGATTCTATAAAGCAGTGGTCGGCAACCCTTCCTGGAGGACCATCAGTCCAGTTGGGTTTTTGGGATAGCTCTAATGAACATGCATGGGGCAGATTTGCATGCCAGTCACCTCCATTATATGCAAATCGCTCTCATGCATATTCATTAGGGCTATCCCCAAAACCCGACTGGACTGATGGTCCTCCAGGACAGGGTTGCGGATCATTGCTCTAAAGGATTTTCAAATTTGTGTGCCCACATTTGGGCGCAATCCTTAAATGTGTTTGAAAGTAAATTGGGCGATGAGTCGATTAACAATTTATTGAGTATTAAAATTTTTAATAGGCACCAATTTGGATTTGCATGCACATCTTGCTACACAAATCCCGGGGCACACAAACCGCAAAACGGGGTGTGGCCATGAGTGGAGTCGGGGGCATTCCATAAATTTATATAGAATGTTATAGAATAATAATAATAATAATCAGCTTATATACCGCAATACCGTGAAGTTCTATGCGGTTTACAAAGATTAAGCAAAGGTACAAATCGATTGACTTTATGAGGGGAGGAAGAAAGAGGGTTAATAGGACAGGAAATCCATTTTTGAGGAGAGAGTGATCAATAGAACAAGTTAATCGCTATAGAGGGGAGAGAGACGAGAGGATCAGTTGTCTAGATACTTTAGGAACAGCTGTGTTTTCAGACGTTTCCTAAATTCCTCATAAGTAGTGGGCGAAAGTCTTTACCCCATGATGCTGCTTGGTGCGAGAGAAGATGTTCATGGTGTTTTTTTCAGTTTACAACCTCTCACTGGGGGGGGAAACGAAGTTGGAATGTGAGCTTCTCTTGTGTCTGTTGGCTGGAGAAGACGAAAAGGTCAGTTATCTATTTAGGGGCAAGTCCGTGTAGTGCTTTGAAGAATACTGCAGATGCCACCCAAGTTTTCTAAAGATTAGCAGATCGGGGAGAAAACAGACCTCAAGTGCCCACAGGTGTCAGAAGGAGACTATCATTGGACCATTAATTTTAAAAAAAACCCCAAAACCCAAAACTATCCTTGCATAGGTACCGCTAATCATTCATTAGCTACAAAAACCATAAAGGCTACTTAGCTTTTATGACTGGTGGGTGAACAGCTGGGACCGTAAAAGTATTAATTCTCTCACTTTTACGGTTTCTCTTGTGCTGTTTTCCATTTGTTTGCATCTTCTAGTGTGATTTTTGTATGTGATAATTGTTCCCCGCTTAGATTTGTGGATGGGCGGCTTATAAATAATTTTAAATAAATATTCTTCTTAAGACTCCTATGCACTCCTCTGCAACGGCATCTACCACATAAGGAACATTTCTGTATGGTAACCACAATGGGACATGCTGGACAGTTAATCCACAGGCTTTCCACATTTTGCATGTAACATTCTACATCTAATCCTCAGGAAATGCTAAATTTGACTGCACTTTATTTAGTTCGATTTATATCCCGCCCTACCCAAGGAGCCCAGAATGGGTTACAAACAGGACATAAAACAATTAACAACATGACCCCTTCATGAAGGAAGACATTCATATAAAAAATATGACAGAAGGAAAGGTCACAGGCAGGAATACTTCAGGGAGTTTAATCGTAAGAACATAAGACTAGCCTTACTGGGTCAGACCAATGGACCATCAAGCCCGGTAGCCTGTTCTCGCCGTGGCCAATCCACTAGTACCTGGCCACAACCCAAGGTGTAGCAATATTCCATGCTACCAATCCAGGGCAAGCAGTGGCTTCCCCCGTGTCTTTCTCAAAAACAGACTATGGACTTTTCCTCCAGGAACTTGTCCAAACTTTTCTTAAAACCAGCTACGCTATCCGCTCTTACCACATCCTCTGGCAACGCGTTCCAGAGCTTAACTATTTTCTGAGTGAAAAAAAAAAATCCTCCAATTGGTTTTAAAAGTAGTTCCCTGTAACTTCATCGAGTGCCCCACATGGATACTTCATTAGTAATAATCATATGTATGGTGCTCAGAAATAGCAATATTCTAGCACTTTCTGTAAAAATAAAAATCGGTTGAAGAAGCCCCACTAGTAGTTGCATAAAATAAGACATTTTTGCTCCCTTTCATGTAATTTCCCACAACTTGTGGGACACAGGGAAGAGGCTCGGGGAAGAGGTACAAGGTTTGGCCACAACATAGCAGGATGCGATTGCTCTAAACCTGAGAAATATAACTAGAGAAAGGACAGCCTATGTGTGGGAAGAAGCAAAAGCGAAGTGACAAATCGAACTTTATTCCTGCCGCAGTGCGTCATTTCATAGAAAGCATGCACGCTTCGACTGCTATTATTGCACATGCCGAAAAGAACAAAGCTAAATTAGGAGGCAGGAAAACAGATAGCAGATCCAGCAATGAGCGAGAGCCGAGAAACTCGCATGACATGTCAGCAGGAAATGAAGAAAAATAAGAAACGGGCTTCTAATTGCTGGGGATATTTCTACCATAACCCTAGGAGTCCTTCTCTTTCTTGTGCCTGATAGGCATTGAATTTATGACCCTCACTTAACCACTATCTGTCTGCTGCTGAATTTTTATTCTGTTCTGACACACCTGAGAAACCATATTAATGTATGCGACACACTGAACTCTGCGATATGAGTTGGTTGAAGGGATCGGAGCGTTCTCAGGCCATCTGCTCCTTCTCCGCAGCCAGCAGAAGCAGTAACCATGGCCACGAGGACGGAGCCAGGCTTAGAACAATGATTGCAGCCACAGGTAATGGAGCAGGAACCCCTGCTCTGGGACAGGATGAAAGTACTGGAGGAAGCACAATGATAATAATAATAATTTTATTCTTCTGTACCGCCATAGTCAGATGACTTCTAGGCGGTTCACACTGAAGAGAGCTGGACAATCAGCGAATTACAAAATGTAAATAGAGAAAGTACAACATATTACACAAGAAATAGACAGAGGAAAAGATAAATTTAGTGTGGCTTCTGTGTAGGAGATAAATCTGTCAAATAGTACAGTTTTAATTTCTTTCCATGTCAAAGCAGCTTCTGATTGGTGAAGCCCGACTTTAGTGCAGGAAGAGGCGGTCGGAGCAGACCGCGAGTGATTTCCTTCACTCACCGGGGCTCCAGCTGCCCTGTCCTGTCTCCCCAGGTGAAAAACCGTATTCACAGTTTTTCGATATTCGCGGTAGTGAGAATGGACTACTGGGCATGAAGGACCATCGGTCTCTGACTCAGTAAGGCTATTCTTATTTTTATGTTTGAATGACAGCTGCAGCTGTTATGGCCAGTCCTAATAGAAAAGCAAGCAGGGGTCTGGAGTAGCCTGATGGTCAGTGCAGTGGATGCCAGAGAAGGGGATGCAGATTCATATTCCACTCTAACTACTCCACTTATTGTGGAGTGCCTGAGCCCACCAAAACCATATTGTATTGTCATTTATAAGTGTCTCCTGCAGGCATAAGGGCTATTGGAGTGGTGTACAATTGAGTACAGTTGATTTTGGGTAAGGGGGTTATGGTAAGATGTGTACCTGCGACCTTTGATGTGAAGTTCACTGCATTATCCCCTAGGGGGCCCCACTGCTCTGCTAGAATGTCTGTGTGGCCAGTCTACTAGAAATGCTGGCCCCTCCTACCTCCCAATGGCTTGTTTTGTGCATTTTTTGTATGGATGTTTTCTTTTTCAAAAATGGTCAAAAAAGTTAGACAAACTAAGGATGAACACTTCTAGAAAGGTCATTTCCGGAGGAAAAAAAAAAAAAAGCAAAATATGCAGTTTGCAGTTTCGAAAATGACCATTTTCTCTACCCGTTTTTTGGACATACTTCATAAAACATCCAAACTCAAACTTAGACGTCATATCAAAAATGTTCCTCTATTTGTCCAAACTATTAGGCACATCTAATTTAGGTCAGGCTTTTCTTGACCTAAATGCCTGTGCCTAAGTTGTGCAC
This sequence comes from Geotrypetes seraphini, assembly GCF_902459505.1. Taxonomy (NCBI): domain Eukaryota; kingdom Metazoa; phylum Chordata; class Amphibia; order Gymnophiona; family Dermophiidae; genus Geotrypetes; species Geotrypetes seraphini. Next base: position 125,396,281 of record NC_047093.1, on the reverse strand, counting down.
AAGTCAAAAACCTGAGCATAACTCAAAAACATGCCCGTGATCTGCCTCTTACCACACCTATATGCCTACCAAGTTGTGTATGCAACTTTCAATTAACTGCAATTAATGCCAATTAAAGGGTGTGATTTGGCAATAGTGCTAATTAGTCCTATTAATTAGGTTATGTACACATATCAGCTAAGCATGCTGATATATGCACAGAACTTTAAGTACAATTTCTTGAATTTGGGATGGGGAGAAAATGCTGAAGGGAAATGGGGAAGAGAGAGAGGGGAGAAGATGCTGAAGGAAAGTGGGTAGGAGAGAGTGGAACAGACACTGAAGGGGAAGGAGGGGATAATGAAAAAAAAGGCATATGATGGATTGGGGAGACAGATATCGGATCTAAGGGGAGGAAAGGAGGAGAGAGATGCTAAAAACCACTTGGGGGAGGGAAGGAAAGATGGAAGGAAAGAAGACAAAGATGCCAGACTATGGGGGCAGCTGAGGGAACAAGATGGGTACCAGACCAAAGGGGGGGGGGGGATGGAGGGAGAGATGGAAAGGAGAGGCACAGTAACAGAGCATATGGAAGAGGCAGAGAGAAGGCGGAGAGTAGATGGAAGGAATTGAATGAGAAGATGAGGAAAACAGAAACCATACAACAAAGGTAGAAAAAACAATTATATTTCTTTTCTTTTTTTTTTTTTGCTTTAGGATAAAGTAGTATATTAGTTGTGTTGATAAACATTTATAAACAAAGTCCTGCCAGCTAAAGAACTCTTTCTCTAGTTAAGCAGCCAGAACTTTGATTTACAAAATGACAATTGTACAAAATATTGTTTTTTTATATACTTTAATAAAATAAATTCAGTATAAAACTATTCAAGGCTTATGTGGAAAGGATCAGATGGTTTTCTGGGACGGAGCAGGGACAGAGACCGAGGTCCAGGGATAGGGACTGGGCGGACCGAGCTCAAGGGGACGGGGCGGAGACAGGGGCAAATTTTTCCCCGTGTCATTCTCTAGTACAGACCCCTGCGACACTCCACTCTTTACTCTCCTCCATTTAGAAAAATGACCATTTAACCCTACCCTGTTTTCTATCCGATAACCAATTCCTAATCTACAACTGAACTTTGCCACCTATCCCATGATTCTTTAATTTTCTCACGAGCCTCTCATGAGGAACTTTGTCAAAATCTTTCTGAAAATCAGTCTATAGTCGCCACTGATGTCAAAAAAGCAGAGATCAAATTAAAATAAACTGTTTTGTAGTTTTTGTTTTAAGGTTACAACCTAGATTTTTCCCTGATTGGGTTCCACTCACTGTTCTCCATAGTTTAGGGAATATGCATCTGTTTCCCCTCTTTTAGGGCATTGCTCCACAGAAACATAAATCAGTTCTTTAGAAACTGGCATTTCCAGATCATAGCATAGATTTTTTTTCCCCCCTCAAACCATATAAGATGGTATACTTTTCTTTTCTGTGTAATCAAAGCTGTTTTGTAACTGGGGCCAATGAAGTATTGAGCGACTTGTCCAGTTACAAGGTGCTGCAGTGGGAATTGAACTCATAACCTCAGGGATCGTCACGTGGGATCTCTGCACAGAGTTAAATAGGGGAGGGTCATTAGGGTGGGCAGACTAGATGGGCCGCGGCCCTTATCTGCCGTCTTTTTCTATGTTTTTTTTCTTTTTTTTTATGTTTCTAACCACTAGGCCACTCCTCCACCAACCTCCTTAAGACTAACCTCTTCTGCCACATATAAATGGATAGTCTAGTACAGTGGTCTCAAACTTGCGGCCCGGGGGCCACATGTGGCCCACCAGGTACTATTTTGAGGCCCTCGGTATGTTTATCATAATCACAAAAGTAAAATAAAACAGTTTCTTGATCATATGTCTCTTTAGCTATAAATTACAATATTATTATTAAGACTTAGCCAAAAGAAAAGACTTATAAATTATAAAGAGTTTTTACCTCATGCAAAAAAATTGTCATTTCTTTAATAAGACATTCACTATTTTTTTCTGAGGCCCACCAGGTACCTACAAATCCAAAATGTGGCCCTGCAAAGGGTTTGAGTTGGAGACCACTGGCTTAACTGTAACCATGACATCCTGTTTGTCTTTGGAAAGCTGAGCCGAGCTTGTGATGTCATAATGCCTCATCCCACCAATAAGAGCCAACCTCATCAGTGATGTCACAATGGCTTGATTATCCTGTTCTCCCCTCTGCCCTCCAACCCTTCCCATTTACTCTGTGGTCTCAAACTTGCGGCCCGGGGGCCACATGCGGCCCGCCAGGTACTATTTTGAGGCCCTCGGTATGTTTATCATAATCACCAAAGTAAAATAAAACAGTTTCTCGATCATATGTCTCTTTAGCTATAAATTACAATATTATTATTAAGACTTAGCCAAAAGAAAAGACTTATAAATTATAAAGAGTTTTTACCTCATGCAAAAAAATTGTCATTTCTTTAATAAGACATTCACTATTTTTTTCTGAGGCCCACCAGGTACCTACAAATCCAAAATGTGGCCCTGCAAAGGGTTTGAGTTGGAGACCACTGGCTTAACTGTAACCATGACATCCTGTTTGTCTTTGGAAAGCTGAGCCGAGCTTGTGATGTCATAATGCCTCATCCCACCAATAAGAGCCAACCTCATCAGTGATGTCACAATGGCTTGATTATCCTGTTCTCCCCTCTGCCCTCCAACCCTTCCCATTTACTCTGTGGTCTCAAACTTGCGGCCCGGGGGCCACATGCGGCCCGCCAGGTACTATTTTGAGGCCCTCGGTATGTTTATCATAATCACCAAAGTAAAATAAAACAGTTTCTCGATCATATGTCTCTTTAGCTATAAATTACAATATTATTATTAAGACTTAGCCAAAAGAAAAGACTTATAAATTATAAAGAGTTTTTACCTCATGCAAAAAAATTGTCATTTCTTTAATAAGACATTCACTATTTTTTTCTGAGGCCCACCAGGTACCTACAAATCCAAAATGTGGCCCTGCAAAGGGTTTGAGTTGGAGACCACTGGCTTAACTGTAACCATGACATCCTGTTTGTCTTTGGAAAGCTGAGCCGAGCTTGTGATGTCATAATGCCTCATCCCACCAATAAGAGCCAACCTCATCAGTGATGTCACAATGGCTTGATTATCCTGTTCTCCCCTCTGCCCTCCAACCCTTCCCATTTACTCTGTGGTCTCAAACTTGCGGCCCGGGGGCCACATGCGGCCCGCCAGGTACTATTTTGAGGCCCTCGGTATGTTTATCATAATCACCAAAGTAAAATAAAACAGTTTCTCGATCATATGTCTCTTTAGCTATAAATTATAATATTATTATTAAGACTTAGCCAAAAGAAAAGATTTATAAATTATAAAGAGTTTTTACCTCATGCAAAAAAATTTGTCATTTCTTTAATAAGAAACCTTAAAGGCTAAATCACAAGTAAGAGAGGATTCTAATAAGAGCTCTGGGAGAGTATAGAAAGGGTCTCAAGCGCTCACGGTTAAAAGCTCGATATGTCTTACAAGCTGATAACCTTAGGGTGAGCTATCATCGATCTTTATTCACTACTCCAATATATGCTCTATATTATCAGAAACCCGCTATAGATAGTTTTATCTCAACTTCCTGTTTCCGGTAAGGCAGGACGTATCCGAGGGAGAGGCGCAGTATCAGAGGGGACGGTGCATTGGAGAAGGAAAGTTGTGGGATTGGTGCTGGGCGATCTCAGGCAGTACTCATTCCATTTACACCGAACATAAGAAACAGTGCATAATATCTTTGGCATAATATCCTGGCCTACCTTAAGAGCCAGAAGAACAAATGTGATGGATCCTGAGAAACTGACTGATAGGAAGTGCTCGTTTTGAGTCTGTGAGAATGTCGGCTTCTTTCCTGATGAAGCTCTCTTCAAATTAATGAGAGCGAAACGGAGATCTTCCGTAGCCACCCTGATATCTCGCTATTAAAGCTAAGTAGCTTAAGATCTATGCCACCATGACTTTTTGCTATTTAAGCTAAGTAGCCTAAGATCGATACATGGAAGTTATAAACTCCGACAGTTCTATTTTAAAATTATAAATTATAGAATTTCATAGAGTTATTAAAATTAAATTAAAGATATAATAAAAAAATATATAAAAATTTTTTTTGAGATAAAACTATCTATAGCGGGTTTCTGATAATATAGAGCATATATTGGAGTAGTGAATAAAGATCGATGATAGCTCACCCTAAGGTTATCAGCTTGTAAGACATATCGAGCTTTTAACCGTGAGCGCTTGAGACCCTTTCTATACTCTCCCAGAGCTCTTATTAGAATCCTCTCTTACTTGTGATTTAGCCTTTAAGGTTTTTTGTGTGATTCACGACTTTTTGGAGGACATTTCTTTAATAAGACCTTAACTCTTTTTTCTGAGGCCCATCTACAAATCCAAAATGTGGCCCTGCAAAGGGTTTGAGCTTGAGACCACTGGTCTAGTAGGTAACAACTCATCTGTGCTTTGCTTCTATAGAGTGTCTCTTCCAGTTCACAAGCTACTGAGCTGTGCAATTTGCATATGGAAGAAACTAGATGCAGGAACACCGGCCAATGAGCGCTGTGTAAAATGAACATTTGAAAATAATTGGCTTCAGCAACTTTTTCTTTTCAGCCTGCTGGAGAGTATGTGCTCAACTTAAGTCTCCAACAGAAAATGCATGTAGGACAGAATGCATAGTAGACAAATGGCTTTTGTCATGTGGCACAATTCTGAACAATTATCTAAATTAAAATATTAAAACATGGTAAATTGCAGCATTAACCTTTTAGAAGCACAATTTAATTATTCTCTGCACACTGGTTCACATTTGTGCAAGACTTTCCTCTGAATTTATATGCCATTTCTTTTAATTGCTTAATGTCATAAGGAGCTCTGCTTTTACAAGCTCAATAACATAATGTTCTTTCATTAATATGATAAACATCTTTGTGTTGCTTTTATAATAGTACAGAAATCTTAAAATACCCCTCTAATTTTAGATAGGAGTGATTAACAGCTACAAAGGAATTCATTTTGCATCAATCCAACCTTCAGGATCTGCAAGCTAGATCCTGAAATGTACTGTTTCATTTGAGCCCACTGAGATATGCATTTTAACAGTGCATCTATATCAGGGGTCTCAAAGTCCCTCCTTGAGGGCCGCAATCCAGTCGGGTTTTCAGGATTTCCCCAATGAATATGCATGAGATCTATGTGCATGCACTGCTTTCAATGCATATTCATTGAGGAAATCCTGAAAACCCGACTGGATTGCAGCCCTCAAGGAGGGACTTTGAGATCCCTGATCTATATGGATTGTCTAGAAAGGTGCTTATTTTCAATATACATGTATTGTATGTTTGCAAATAAAGACAACATATGCACCAGTGCCCCTTCATAAAACTATCACTTAGAACAAATCGTAATAGTGCAAATTGTTATGTTTATCTTTATTGCAAGACTTAATATAGTGTCATTCAATTGTAATATTTCAAAGAGGATATAATACATGGTAGGGGGAGGGTGGACAAGAAAAGAACCAACACTTATGCTCAAATTTTTATATCTGCTCTGAAGGCATAAAAATATGGAAAATCAAGGAATCGACCCCTTGACTCCAAAGAGAAGTAGAAATCCAAGCAAAAACAAACTGTGGAGTCTGATGTTACTGATGTCAGCTTTATTGATATGAAAACAAGTTATTTACAATCTAACGGCAATGAGGTACATCCACAACTTAGGCCAATGAAGAGGACCCAACGCTTGAGGGAATCATTTATTTGAGCTACGCTGTGCTTAGGTTACTATATCCACAAAATCTCAAAAGAGACCTATTGGGACCCCTGAGGAAGACCTTTCTGGTCAAAACACGGACCGTGTTGAGTCCTCTTCATTGACCTAAGTTGTGGATGTATCTCATTGCCTTTAGATTGTGAATAACTTTTTTTCACAGGTATAAAAATGTGCACCTTTGCCTATTTTATGAAATAATGCCTCTTTCTAGCTGGAGGAGCTGCAGAATTTGGTTCAAGCCTTTCAGTTGCAGTGGAGAAATCAGTTTTATGGTGCTGGTGCTGGTTCTGGCTGGCCTGGCTCAGTTGGTACCATGGAACTACAGGGTGGGTCACGGAAAAGTAGACCACCTCCGGCAATAGAATGACAAGATGAACAAGAAAGTGGATTGTTTTTTTATTCACTTACCCACAAGTTACAACAGATGGTGAAAGTGGTCCCCGTTCGTGTCTATGCACCTTTGGGCCCGTCGGATCATGTTGGCTGATACCGCTTGTACCTCTTCAACAGTGATGTTGCGGGTAGTGTTCATAATGTTTTCCTTGAGTTCATTCAGGGAATGTGGTTTGTTGGCATACACTACCTGCTTTAAATTTCCCAACAGATAAAAATTGCATGTGGACAAGGCCATGAACTCGCGCCAGTGAGTTGCGTGAGGTGTTGCCCCATCTTGTTGGAAAAAGCGGTACATTTTTTTCTTCTGGTGTTAGTTGGTCGTAAAATTGTTCAAAGATGTTCAGGTCAACCGCACGTAGCCTTCCACAATCACTATTCACTGTTCCAGGGAGAACACCATCTTTCTGGCATTGGAGGCAGACTACTTTTCTGTAGAAGCTGATTATGAATAGGAGAAGTGAAAAAGACTGGGGTTTACTTTCTTCCCCCCCTTTTACAAAGCCGCACTAGCATTTATACCTAGGAAAAGGCAGTGAACAGTAGAACATCAATACACCCATTGTAAAACTAAACAACCCAGACTAGTACAAATTGATCCTGCACAGTTAATGCTAACAGAGAACCGTGTCTTTCGTACACACAGAACACAGAAAACACCTTCGTCCAGTATGGAATATGTAATCACAAACTAACCCTACTATTAATTATTTCTATAGCAATACCAGATGCACAAAGCGCTATACAGAGTCACAAAGAGTAAGAAAATAGTCCCTGTTTGAAAGAGCTTACAATCTAAACAGGCAAGACAGACAAACAAGATGCCATGGATACAGTTAAGGGGAACGGCTAATCAGCTGGCTGGGTTGGAGGGCAGAGGAGTAGGGTTAAGGATTGAAAGCTATACCAAAAAGGTGGGTTTTCAGTCTGCTTTTAAACAAGGGAAGGGGCTTGACGGACAAACTCGGGTAATTTATTCCAGGCATAGGAGGCAGCTAGATGAAAGGAACGAAGTCTGGAATTGGCAGTGGAGAAGAAAGGTAACGCTAAGAGTGACTTATCTGAGGAACGGAGTTCTCTGGGAGATGTATAAGGAGAGAGAAGCGAGGAGAGAAATTGAGGAGCAGCAGAATGAACACACTTGTAGGTCAGCCATAAGATCTTGAACTGTATGCGATGGCAGATAGGGAGCCAGTGAAGTGACTTAAGGAGAGAGGTGACATGAGCGTAGTGAGGTTGATAGAAGATGAGTCGTGCATCAGAGTTTTGCACAGATTGCAAGGGAGAGAGGCAACACTGAGGGATACCAGTTATGTAGAAAATGAGAGGACTCCAAGGTTACGAGCAGAGGAGACTGGAACAATGACAATATTAATTACAGAGATGGAGAAAGGAGGAGGAGGAGCAGAAGGTTAAGGAGGAAAGAGGAGCAGGTACCATGTTGTGGAAGACATTGTAGGCCATTACCAGGCCCTTGAATACATGTTGTTTGTTGATAGGTAGCCAGTGAGATGCGGACAGTGCTGGGACAATCGGGTCACATACGCGAAGGTTTTTTTAGAAGGCAGATGGTGGCATTTTGTACTCATTGTAGTTGATGGAGATTTTTTGAAGAGTGACATCTAGTAGTATATCGCAGTAGTCCATGCGGGAGAGGACTAAGGCATAGAATAGCTGCAAAAAGTCTGGTTCTGAAAAATATCTTCAGCTTTTTGGAGTTGTCAGAGGTAGTAGAATTAGGTGGATACCACTTGAGAGATATGATCAGAGAGTGATAAATTAGAGTTGAAGGTTACTCCTTGGCTGCGTACTTTATTTTTAGCAGTTAGGGTGGTGGATTCCCAGGAGATCAAAGGATGGGTGACTGTGGGGTTATCTTTCCATATCCAGAGGAGCTCAGTTTTTGTGGCATTTAATAGGAGTTTGGTTTGAGTCATCCAGCTCTTTATTTCCATAAGGCAGTTGTGTAGTTTGGATATTTGAGTGACTCGTTTGAACCTAGAGGTAGGTATAGTTGTATGTCATCCTCAAAGGAGTGGATTTTTATCTGGTATTTTAAGATAATATCTATTACCAGTCTGATATAAAGATTGAAAAGTAAAGGGGATAGGAGGGTACCCTATGGTACTCCAAATTTTATTGGTTTCAGTTCTTCTAGAACAGTTCTTTTACATTCTTTGGCTTAGGAATGATGAGAACCAATGGAGTACAATTTCACAGATTCCAATATCTACGAGTCTGGAAAGGAGGCAGGGATGATAGATGGTGTCATATGCGTCACTGAGGTCTAAAAGAACCAATAGTAGATTGCTTCCTTTGTCTAGCATGTTCCAGCAGTTGTCAATGATGTCTGCAGAACTGTTTCCATGCTGTGGAATTTACTAAAGCCAGATTGGTAGGAGGAGAGGACATCTTGTTTATCGATGAAGGTCTGGAGTTGTGATAGTACGATCTTTTCTAGGATCTTGGAGATGAATGGAAGGTTGGAGACTGGTCGTTAGTTACTGGGTTATTTGGGTCCAAGATGTTTTTCTTTTAAGATAGGTCTGATGATGACTGATTTCCAGCTTTGTGATACTATTCCTGTTTGAAGGGAGGAATTTATTAGGGGAAGGTTTGAATTAGTGAAGGCATCCTTTGTGGATGTCAGGAAGTTGGGTGGACATGGATAAAGGATAGAGCCGGAGGATTGTAGTGTGCTGATTGTTTTAACGAGGTCATCATGAGAGACTTGATCAAAGTGACTTAGGGTTTCAGATCTCCATTCTCTATTTGGGTAGGGTCATTTTGATTGTTTGGTGGGTTTTGGAATGTGGAATCAAGATTTGAGCGTATACGGCCAATTTCTTCATGCAAGAAGGTGGAGAGGGTTTCACTTTTCTTCCTACCCTGTCTTTCCTGAACAGATTGTAGACTGCTATAACTATAATCCAGTCATGGTTCTCCATGAACCATGTCTCTATGATCATCACTAAATCCAACTCAAGCCTTTTCCAACACAGCCTCTAGATCCAGAACCTTGTTTCCCATATTTCGAGCATTAGTATACTATATACTGCTTTCCAGACATTGCCCCTTTTTCCATTTGTGTAGAGGTATTTAGTGATTCACTTACTTGAGGGCTTATACTTACCTGGGGGCATAAATATAGTTAAACTGTTGGATTTTTTTATGGAAGGTCAACAATTTACATGTTTGTTGCCATATTTAAAATAAGTTTGATTCTACTAGATGTTTTCATAATTGAACTCCTTCAATATAGGATTGTCTTCTGCTTCCCATCTTTGGTAGTTAAGAATGTAAGTAGTTTGGGCTCCCATCACCTCTTTCTGTTTCTCTTTTTCTGCATGGGTCCCTGTAAATATAAAAAGTCTTGTTATGACATTCTTTGGACCCTCCTGTAATGAATTCAGAGCTATCACATCCATATAATTAATTTTCAAATATTTAGCAATTTCTTTCTCAACCAGGTGGAATCTCCCACCTCTACTTTACTCCAACAGTAAGCTATCACATGGTTGGATCATGCTGGAGTAAAGTAATAGTTCTATAGAACTATTACCCCTATTATAAATCTAGAAGTATGTAATCCTAGAAAAGAAATCTTGAGCTGCTTTATAAAAGCTATAGGTAGGGAGAACGAGAGGGCACTCTCTAAAATTGAAAGGGGATAGATTCCGTACGAACGTAAGGAAGGTCTTCTTCACCTAGAGAGTGGTAGAAAACTGGAACGCTCTTCTGGAGTCTATCATAGGGGAAAACACCCTCCAGGGATTCAAGACAAAGTTAGACAAGTTCCTGCTGAACCGGAACGTGCACAGGTAAGGCTAGTCTCAGGGCACTGATCTTTGATCAGAGGGCCGCCGTGTGAGCGGACTGCTGGGCACGATGGACCACGGGTCTGACCCATCGGTGGCAGTTCTTATGTTCTTATTTGTTCATTTGGCATTCCTTCCAAATCATTGACTGTCAATAGCACCTTCAACTTAAGCCCATGCCATCTTGCTGTGTAAACTGTGCTTTTAGAATGATCTAACTATGGGTTAATAGTAATATTAAAATCTCCCCCTATAATAATTTCACCCTCTACAAATGGGTTAAACTTACCCATAATCATTTTATAGAAGGCCTCCTTATCTCTATTTGGGGCATACAGTATGCCTATGACATATCTCCTATTTTTTATCTCCATTAAAAAAAAAAAAATACATCTATATATATGGCCTCTGGGATAGGAGTATCCATCACATGTGCCTGGATATAATCTGAAAGATGGATAGCCACTCTGCCTTTCTTCTTTTCCAGCCTATTAGCTGCAGAAGGGCTGTGCTGTGTAAGCTGTATTCACGTGGAGCTCCTCCTACTTAGTTACTGTATATTAAATCTATAAATAAAATACCAAGCAACTATTAGAATAATTGTTTTGGGAATTATTGGATTGTTAGAGCTAACTATCTTGGTGCCATTTTTTCTGGCAGTCCTGAGCTCTTGATTATATTTCCTGATATTAGCTCTCCAGGCCATCTTGACAGCATCTAAGTTAATTTTTTTCCAATGAATTATAAACTGCTTTGGGTGAATCTCTTCATACAAAAGTAGTTAATAAACAATAATACGACACACAGAGAAAGGGAATTCCAAGTACACAACAAACCAAATATCACCCAATAAAGAGTATAGATGCCTGTAGAGCTGGGACGTATATTTCTTTATTTCAGATGAAAAGACCCAACACTGCCAGTGTTTCGGCTCTTAGCCTGCCTCAGGGGGGTCTTTGGAGTAATCATACAATTTTTTATTTTTCCTTGTTCCAATTTTTGATTGAACTGTTAACAGCAATTCATGGAAGCAAATTTTATTCTCTGTCTCTATTCAAAGCTTTCTGAAAGGAAAAAGAAAAATTGTATGATTACTCCAAAGACCCCCCTGAGGCAGGCTAAGAGCCGAAACACTGGCAGTGTCGGGTCTTTTCATCTGAAATAAAGAAATATATGTCCCAGCTCTACAAGCGTCTACACTCTTTATTGGGTAATAAAAATACATTCAAAGCTTAGTACTTCAATGTAGTTAACCTTTTCTGCAAACTTGAAAGCAGGAATCCTTTTTGTTCAAGCTGATTTGCTTTTAAGTCTTTGCAGGCAACCTAGGTGCCAAAAACTATGATTTGATGGGAGAAAGGGGATTTTTTTGCTTGTCATTTGCATTGACAGACCAAGACAAGTCACATTTCTTAGTACATCGGTTTCTAAATCTGCAGAAGAAGTGACATGTTTTCTGTTATGGCTCCTAAACTGTGGAATTCATTGCCACATTATATCAGAAATGAAAAAGATCTTACCTCTTTTAAAAAACGTTTGAAAACTTTTTTGTTTCAAGATGCTTTTAATACTTAATATTTTTTTATTTCGGATTCTTCATACTTTGTTACAGGAATCAACTCTTTCCCCTCCCTCTTGTTTTTTCCCTTTTATGTATTTTTCAATATAGAATGAATTGTAACTTTTCCCCCCTTTCCTTCTTTGATCATGTCTATCTTTAATCTGACTGCAAGAAAAATTGTTAGTTGTTATATTTATTATGGACGTTTTCTTTTGTACCCTATTATTTGTTGGACCACTAACTAGTGGCTGTTCATCGCTTAGAAAGTTTGTATAAGCGATTCATCAAATGGTAATAAAACTTGAAACTTGAAGACAGCTTTTGTCTTTTTCCGTGACCTTTTTCTAGACTTTTTCTTTCCTGTTTTGTGCTCGATATTACTGCTTTAAGAAATTAGCGCCAATAACGACTTCAGTATACTCTATTTGTACTATGGCATGGAATTCTACTCAAAATTTTCCCCTAATAGCCCTGGAAGGATAAATAGAGAAATAAGGATTTGAAAGCACAGCTCGTTGTGAAGACAGAGTGCTTATTTTGTATTCTATGCTAGCAAAAATAAAGAAAGATATTGCAGGCTATTAGCATGTGGAAATTTGTACTGCATGCTGACTTCAGTATTACTATTTCCAAAATTCTTCATCAACATGCAAAAATGATTTATGTCGATGAACTGCACTCAGGTCAATGGTGTGTCACTACTAGTGTTCCATCATAATTTAACGAGGACTCGCTAATCCAAGTATTATGCAAAACTTATCTACAGTGTGCAGGCTGTTCATTTAATAAAGCCTTTCAGTATCATCTTGGAAACAATGGCCGATACTATACTTTGTCAAGCTGCAGATTAGCTTTCATTGTCCCTTGCATATGCATTCGTTCAAACGTATTCTGTATAAGAAGGTTATCTCAGGATAGCCCAGAATCGTGAACCATCATTTAAGTTTATGATTTTAACGTTCCGTTCTTCTGTTTTACATAGTCAACTCTGGGAGAAACAGCAGCTAAATCTTCATGCACAGATGGAAGGATCAATTATCGCCTAAGGAATTTATAATCCAGATATTTTGGAAAATCAACTTGCATTTTGCCACTTTTTCTAGTTATATTTGGAGACCTGAGATACACAGTGGCTGTTATTAAATATCTGATTTAGAATAGGTTCTTACTTTGTTAGTTTGTCTTTTAGTTTCTGAGCTTGGGCGTAGGTCGGGGCCGGAGGACATACAATCCCGGGGTCTCAATCACCCATGCTCAGTCTCTCCCCTAACTTTCTATTAAGGAATCAGGCTGAAACAGAGACGCAGTTGATAACTGGAACTTTAATTTGATTGTAGAGTCAAACCAGAACTATTTACAACTCATTCAGATATACAAAGTGACTCTGTTCATACAATTCCTTCATATTTGTGGTGAGCCATTCCTGGGTTCTACCCTCTCTCCGCAGCCCAGGGCCATTGTATCTTCCCTGCCAAGCTGTTATTTCCCACACAAACTCTGTCGGCCAAAGTCTGTTCACTCACGATTTTCCTCAGGGCACACTCGCCTGGTTGAATTTTCAGGATATGCTCAATGAATATGCATGAAATAGATTTGCCTAGCAAGAGAGGATTGCTTACAAATTTATCTCGTATGCATTGTGGATAAGCAGAACACCTGTCTGGCTGGTGGGTCGAGGAGCAGTGTTCAAAGGCAGCACATTTTGAGGGAGAAGTGACCGCAAAATACAGCTATCGTCAAAGGAAAATTGTGATCTAATCTAATCTAATCCTTAGGTTTGTATACCGCATCACCTCCACGTTCATAGAGCTCGACGCGGTTTACAGTAGGAGAAATAGGAAGGAACTACAACAGAGGGTTAGAGATAGAAGTGTGAAGAAAATTTAGAGGACTTGGGATGCCAAGATATAAGAGTTTCCTTGATTCCTAAATTGGAGGGAGACTTACATTTTTTGAGAAAAGCCAGGTTTTCAGATGTTTGCGGAAAACTTGGAGAGAGCTTAAGTTCCGAAGAGGGGAGGTAAGGTTGTTCCAGAGCTCAGTGATTTTGAAGTGGAGGGAGGTCTCTAGCTTTCCTGTGTGGGAAATGCCTTTTAGCGAGGGGAAGGATAGTTTTAATTTGTGGGAGGATCTGGTGGTATTAGGAATTCCAAGAAAGAGGTTTGAGGAATTCCAAGAAAGAGGGATAAAGGGAGGGAGGATACCATATAGGATTTTGAAAGTTAAACAGGCGCATTTATAGTGGACCCTGGCGATTATCAGAAGCCAGTGGAGCTTGGCCAGGAGCGGGGAGACATGGTCAAATTTACTTTTAGCGAAGATGAGCTTGGCTGCGGCATTTTGAATCAGTTGGAGTCTGTGGAGGTTTTTCTTAGTTAGGCTTAAGTAGATAAGAGTTGCAATAGTCCAATCTGGAGAGGATGATCCTATGATCCACACATTAATCTATCTGCACATGTGTTTATATGTGGGGAGTGTGGGCAGTTTTAAAGCTGTGATTTACCAGGACGCTAACACCTCCATAGAGCTTGCGTTAGTATTTTTGTCTATTGTGCGGTTTTGCGTGCACTAAAAACGCTAGAGCACCTTAGTAAAAGGAGCCCTGTGTGTGTGTGTCTATAAATTTAATTATTTAGATATAGATGGATTGATAGATAAATCAATTTATTTATTTTCCCATTTCTAGCTCACCTATTAACTAGGCAGGTTATAATAAAGCACACAAATAAAATCTCAAAATATCACATCAATAAACAAACGTACCACAGAAGCTTCTCTTCACAATACAGACTAAAAAACCTAAAAAAAACCCCACCCCAATCCCTCCCCCTTTTACCAAGCCACATTAGGCTTTTTTTTTTTTAATCATCGACCTATGAGCGTCAGAGATAATACCGTTGCAGCCAGCAACAAAAAGCCTAATGCAGTGTCATAAAAAGGGGGATAAATGTGCTTTCAGCTATTTTCTAAAAAACAATAAGTCAGAGAGAGAGAGAGAATTATTTAGATCTAGTTACAGTATTTATAAATATGGTTCAATTAGATGTTTCATTTTTTGGGTTTCTTTTAAAACTTTATTTAGTTTTTAATGCCAACAAACAGTGCAATACAATTTATATATGTTTCTATTGGAATATTCTGTGGTCTGATCATGATTGTTGAGTTGATCACATTTTGGGGGGGGTATAGGTAGGCCTGAAATTGAATGGGGCAAGGTTTGCCGAAGGCCTTGAAATCCGGTCTGTAGTCACTTTCCCTAGGAGTCTAGAATTATCTGGTACAGGTAAATCTATGAATTATTAGCCCTCCAAAGGGCTGGCTTGAAATTCATGTAAAAAGAATTAAAAGAAGAGAGTTTCGCTGCTTGTCTCATGCTCGGCATGGGCAGGAAACAGCTTCTGCCTCCTGAAACGCTGACAGCTTTCAGCAGAGGTGACGAAAACCTGTCAAAGTGAATTGGCTGTAAATGTGTTTTGCTCTTCTGAAGACTCGGGTTATATGATTTCCCACCTCAAAAGCATTACTTTTTTTTTTAGGCTTTCAATAAAGTTCAAGTTAGACAGATTAAAGTACCTGAGAGCAGTATCAGCATTGCTTTGGTGAAAGCAAGCATGTCTAGCTCCTTTGACAGACTTCAATTCTATAATAAAAGTTGCGGGTTCGGAACGAAAGGTCTTAAAAGACACTGCCCCATCCCCTCCTGAAAATACCAGATTGAAAGCAGACGTTCACGATCATAAAGACGCATTCTCGGTCTATGAAGCACAGAAGAGGACCCTTTCACTAAAGAGCTTGAGGAGGCTAAGTTGAGGAGCCTCAACTACTACCTTCCTGTCCCTGTAGTCACTGGTTCATAGACAACTCGGCGAAAGACAAAAGGCGAAGCGCCGACAACTGAGCGCAAGACGGAGGCGCGCGCGCCGAAGAAAATTACAGTTTTTAGGGGCTCCGAAGGGGGGGTTTTGTTGGGGAGCCCCCCCAGTTTACTTAATAGAGATCGCGCCGGCGTTGTGGGGGGTTTGGGGGGTTGTAACCCCCCACATTTTACTGTAAACTTAACTTTTCCCCTAAAAACAGAGAAAAAGTGAAGTTTTCAGTAAAATGTGGGGGGTTGCAACTCCCCACACCCCCCAAAACGCCCCCACAACACGGCGCGATCTCTATTAAATAAAGTGGGGGGTTCCCCCCCACACCTCCCCACCGGAGCCGTAAAAACAGTAATTTTCTGCGGCGCGCGCCTCCACGCTGCGCTCAATTGTCTGCGCGCGCCTTTGTCTCGGCGTGCTTTTGACCTGACACCGTAGTCACTTGCTCTTCTGGAAAGGTAACAAGAAATCACTAGTTTCTCCTTCATGCCAGTGGCATAGCCAGATAGCCAATTTTGGGTAGGCCTGAGTCCAACTACAACATTTTCTCTGTCCCACCCTACCCCTACCTCAAAATATAAATACTTTAGCTAATGAGGATCCCCAAGCTCTGTCAGCTGAAGATTTTCTCTGAAGGACTACCATGAAACAGTTTCGAAAATATACTTATTAACAGCACTGAAATTCAAATGGGAGAGGTATGATACAGACTAAAAGGAACACATAATGTTTATGCAACATCTAATAAGCACAAATCAGAATATTCAAATAACATACATAAGAGCACAATAAATCTAATCTAGTCTTCAATTTATATACTGGGTCATCTCCCAACGGAGCTCGACTCGGTTTACATGTAATTAAGACTAGAGTACATAAGAAAGAGAGCATAAAAGAAAAAAAGCTGGATTATCGTCAATTCTTTGATACTATGGTTAAAGCCATTTAAGTTTTGTGTAAACAGCAGAATTTTCAGGGCTTTACGAAATTGTTGTAGCTCTTCTATCAGTCTAATGGAGTCAGGAAGTCCATTCCACATCTCTACCAGCTCGAAGGCAAAAGATTGACTAAACTTTCCTACAGATTTAATACCCTTAAAAGAAGGGAAAGATAGTTTATATCTCTGTGTATTCCTCAAATGGCAAGATCTGAAGGGGTTCCAATATAAGGGAACTAAAGGATCAAATATTCCATAGGGAAGCTTAAAGATCACGTATGCACATTTAAATTGAATGCTGAAGCGGACTGGAAGCCAGTGAAGCTTTCTCAACAAAGGAGAGACATGATTGTACTTTCGCTTCCTGAATATATGACTAACAAAAATGGCTACGTAAGCATATATGACAAAAACATAGCATGGAAGACATGGAACAGCAAACGTTGTGTGGCAAACATGGTATGAGAGATTGTAGCAAGGCCAACATAGTATGGTACATGTGGATGGGCATAATCGAAAGGCACGTTTAAGTCCATTTATGTCCATCTCGCAAGTCGCCCAAAGTTAAAAAGAGCCTAAGACATATTTTCGAAAGATACGTCAAACTTTTTTTTCACTTTCGAAAATCGTCTAATTATACGTCCTGCCGATCTGATCGTCCAAGCCACTAAATCGTCTATCTTTATACCACATTTCCGTCCAACTTTCCGTCCAAGTCCAAAACGCCTAGAACAAGCTCTGTTGGACTTGGGAGGGGTCTGCAAAGTGATGGACTGAACACCCAAACATGCCACCTAAATAGTGGGGTACCTTACAGGGCACTGCTGTGAACTTCACAAAAAGGGTGCCATGTCTTCTCCTCCCTACAGCTCCCTTATAGGTCACGGTAAGCCCCCCAAACCACCTCCAGAATCCCCTAGACCCACTTATCTACCACCCCAATAGCCCTTATGGCTGCAGGAGCCACTTATATGCCAGTAAAAAAGGGTTTTGGGGGTGTATAGGGCAGTGCACATATTTCAGTATCAATGCAGTGATTACAGGGGCTTATGGGCATGGGTCCTCCCCTCTAAGGGTCCCTAACCACCCCCAAGACAACTTAAGCTGCCTCTGGGCTGGATGACTAGGCTTTCCTATGCCAGATGGCCAGGTGATGATGGTGTGGAGGCTGAAATTTAAAGTTGTGAATAAAATTTTCAATGGGGGGGGGGGTTGGTGATCACTGGGGTAGTGTGTGGGGGTCTGTGTTATGTGTTTGCAGTGCTTATCTGGTGAGTTTAGGTGGGTTTTTGTGACTTAGACCATGTTGTACATGGTCTAAGTCACAACGTCCAAGTTCTGTCTAGGCTCTGTTGTTAAACTTTCGATTATACATGCTGTACAACTAAGTCTAAGCCGTCTAAAACCAGCTTTGATTATGGGTACTTGGACGATCAGGCTTTTTGATCGTCCAAGTACCCATTTAGGCCACTTTTTAGACTTTTTTTTTTAAATTATTATGAGCCCCTCAGGTTATAAGCGTTGTGGGCACAGGGAAATGTCTACTGTATGTGAATGGTACTTGCCTTGATGTATTACGAAAAAAGCTGTGAACTGAGGGCCACATTCTCAAACATTAAGGTTGCCTTTAACGCGGTCGCTACACCGGTTCCAGCCGGTATAGCGTGCATGTATTTTAGCGGTGGATTGTCAAAACGGTTTACCTTGGTCTTTTCCGAGCTTCCTAGCGGTCTCCGATTCTGCGATGCAAAAGGGCTCAGCAATATTTAAACCAGCTCTTCAGTCGATTCTTCATCGTTGCCGAGTCATTCTCCAAGCATGGCGTCGGCTTTTGGCAACCAAAAATCAGCGACTGCACTGGTGGTGCTGGCACTGTGAAAGCACATCTCTGGTGTGTGTTTTGACTGTAGTTCACGAAAAAAATAAAAATTGCATGAGTCACATAAATTATAGTCTTTTTTTTTTTTTGGAGGGGGGGGGTTTGGACAATAGCACACTTTTTGAGCACGTGTATTATAGCCCTGTTTACGTGTTTCTGGCTATGGTTCATGATAAAATTTGATATTAAAAGCAAATGACAAGATTTACATGAATGACAGAAGTTTTGGGGGAGAAAAAGCATGTCTTCTGCACGCTTGTTGAAAGCTGATGTTGCACCTCCCCTGCCTTCCCTTCATCCAATAGCTCTGGCGCACCTATGATTGACGCACCACTTACGGAGTTGCTTTTCCCAGCAGATGCATAAATTTACACTACTTTTGTGGCGGTATTCTGCGCAGGTTCCATTCACGATCACTGGTGACTCCTCTCACGCAAATTTAGCGAACCTTCGCTACTCTCCGCCAACCTCATTTGAATGCATGGTTTTTCGAGTAGGGCTCGCCGTTTTGGCATCGTTACTGCAGCCCATCGATTTTTTTCCACGAAGGTTGGAGAATCTAGCCCTCAGTCCTGACCCTTCTTAATCCTATCCCCAAAAGTGGTGCCCTTGCAAATGAAATTTGCTCTCTTCTGAAATTATTCTCGCACATCTTTTACATATAGGAAAGCCATTATAGGTGTCTGCAAAGGCAAAGCTTCATTGTCACCCAAAGAAAAAATGAATTAATAGATGCATATAATTGCTGGGGGGAAAAAAATGCTAGCTTGATCATTAAAAATTGGTAAAGTTATATTTATCATGAACAACATATTTAAAAAATTAGGTGTTATTGTCTGAACTCATTGTGGAAAGTAATTTATCTTGGGGAAAAAAAATCCCTGCTTTTATTTTTGTGCTTTACAGCCTTCAGGATGTAATTTTTATCTAGTGGTGAGGTATTTCTAATTTATGCATTAGTGTTTTGTGTCCTTTTTTCATGAAACCAAGCTTTAATGAATTTCATTATTCTTTTTTTAATTTGCATACTCCGGTGGAATAAAAATCCCCAACCCATTAAGAATTCGATATGTCTGATGTCCTTATTCAATTGTCTAGTCCCCTGGGAATCATGAATATTCAGTTAAAGTACCTCTTAACTTTGTTTCATAATTAGGTACACCTTGATAGATTGCTGCACTGCTGTCTCTGAAGAGGGGGAAAAAATAAGCTTCCTGCTTATGACAATTTAGTTAAAAATTCTTTAAAGAATCACAACTTAATACAAATCAGTGTGTCTTTTGATTAAAAAAAAACAACAAAAAAGCAATGTGATAGAGGGGCAAAGGGTCCAGCATAAGATGGAGGACAATGTCAAGGCATTTACTGGCACACATTCTATTTGGATACCTAAAATATGTTTGCACACACATACAAGTATACCTACAAATTAATACATGTGCAATAAATTTCCACATTCAAATATTGCTAGTGCACTTACAATGTTCAGTAAAACCTTGGTTTGCGAGCATAATACATTCCAGAAGCATGCTTGTAATCCAAAACACTCCCCGTAAGAAATAATGGAAACTCAGACGATCCGTTCCACAACCCAAAAAATACTATACGTACTTGTATTGCAAGACCTCGCTCGTTTAGAACAGTCACTACACTCCCAGAGCGTCAGAGAGAGAACCATCGGCTCAGTTGTGATGATGTGACTCGTGTATACGGAATGTACTCGTATTTAAGACTTTGCTCGTTTATAACAGTCACTACACTCCCGCAGCGTCAGAGAGAGAAGAACCACTGGCTCAGTTGTGATGATGCGATGCGTGTAAACTGTATATACTTGTATTGCAAGATGTTGCTCGTTTAGAATAGTCACTACACTCGTAGTATCAGAGAGAGAAGAACCATCGGCTCAGTTGTGATGTGTATATACTGTAATTAAAAATTATTAATACGAGGAGACAATTTATTTTTTCTTGTACGGCACCGCAAACATGGAACGCCCTCCCTATTTCTTTACGGGAGGAGAAAGAACTTGGAAAATTTAAAACTGAGCTAAAAACCTTCCTTTTTAAAGATGCCTTTTTAACATAATTTTACGCTTCATGAATTATATTTTACTTGGTTATACCTGTTCTAACTATATCCCTTTTGTATTTTCCCTTAATGTTTCTTCTTTACTTTAAAAATTGTATTTCATCCCTCCTTTCCTTATGTTTATTAATGTTAAATTAAGAGTATTTAATCCATTATTTAATATTGTATGTATTGTAATGTATTATATTGTTGTTGTTTTGTTTTTGTTTTTTAATTGTAAATTTTAAAATGTACATCGCTTAGAATATTTGATTAAGCGATTGATCAAGTCACCTAATAAACTTGAAACTTGAAACTTATGTACTCGTATTGCAAGACATTGCTTGTATATCAAGTTAAAATTTAATCAAATGTTTCGCTTGCAAAACACTTGCAAACCTGTACATGTTAACAATAGAAATGTGGAATAAACTGAAAAGCTTAGTAAAAGGAGCCCACTGTATTAATTGGAAACCGCTTTGATTGTAAAAGCAGTATATCAAGACTTAAATAAACTTGAAACTTAGGGCTCCTTATACTATGCTGCGGTAGAGTTTTTAGCATGCGCTGCAGTGCCGCGCGTGCTAGACGCTAACGCCTCCATTGAGCTGGCGTTAGTTTTTCCTCATAGCGCGGGGGTTAGCGCGCGCTAAAAACGCTACCGCAGCTTAGTAAAAGAAGCCCTAGGTGTCATTCTGGTTGGGAGACCAAGGGGTTCTTTTTTTTTTTTTTTTAATTCTTTATTTATAATTTTAATAATTGACAATAATTACAAGTCAATGAAAGAAAACATGCAGTGTAAACTGAAATTAAATCAAAATTCCAAACAGCTAAGGAATATCAAAATATACATCGCATTGTTAGTCCACAATTTTGGAGACGAGGCTACTGAAAAAGACTGAAATAAGTCATCAAGGCAATTAGTATAAGGCAAAAAGATAGGCGTTTTGAGTGCTCTTGAACCAATATGTTGAGCTTAACAAGAGAACAAGGCGGCTCATGAAGATTCTCTATCAGAAATAAATTTAGATAAATGCTGTGGATCATAAAATACATACCAAGGGGTTCTTTACCAATTATTTCAGTTTAGTTCTCTATAGTATTGGTAATATTTTTGGTTTCTTGAAGCCTATCCTTTAAACATGACCAACAAATATTAGTAGGTGTCAATTTAGCCACAAACAAACGCTGAGTCCAAAGCGCTCTATGATGCAAAACGAGAAAACACAAACAAACCCAAAGATTGCCTCCTCAATAGACTTCTCCTTGTACTCTTCGCTATGAGCGGTCTGGTCTCTAGAATAAGCTCCGTTGTTGTCTACCGTAACCTATTTGTTGTCATGACTAGTCTGTCTTCAAACGATTGTGAATGTCTACTTGTAACCCGTTCTGAGCTTCTGGGAGAACGGGACAGAAATCAAAATGGTTCATAGTCAAATGCGGACAATTCAGCGCAAGATAAGTGAGCACCAAGACAAATGAGCGCAAAGAGAAGTGAGCCAAAGATAACTGCACAAAGACATAAGCGCGCGGACAAATGGGAGCAGACAAATTAGCGGAAAGACAAGTTAGTGCAAAGACAAATGGGAGCAGACAAATGAACGCAAAGACAAGTTAGCGCAAAGACAAATGAGCGCAAAGACAAGTGAGCGCAAAGACAAATGGGCGCAAAGACAAATGGGAGCAGAAAAATGGGAGCAGACAAATTAGCGCAAAGACAAGTTAGCGCAAAGACAAATGAGCGCAAAAACAAGTGAGCGCAAAGACAAATGGGAGCAGACAAATTAGCGGAAAGACAAGTTAGTGCAAAGACAAATGGGAGCAGACAAATGAATGCAAAGGCAAGTTAGCGCAAAGACAAATGAGCGCAAAAACAAGTGAGCGCAAAGACAAATGGGAGCAGACAAATGAGCGCAAAGACAAGTGAGCGCAAAGACAAATGGGAGCAGATAAATAAGCGCAAAGACTCGTGCTCAGACCAGCCGGCTAGCCTCTTTGTGATTCGTTACGTAAGCTCCTTTTTTATGTGGTCGGAACAGCCCACCCTCCCTTCGCTAGCATCATTGTGATTGGTTACGTTTACTCCATTTATACTTGCTCAGAACAGTCCACCTTCCTTTCGCTGCCTGACTGTGTCTGTTATAGATCTGGTCTAGAACTTGCTGTATAACAGGTATTTATCTTGCGTGGATTTCACTCGCCTTTGGTAAGAGCAAAAAAAAAAAAAGAATAATGTAAATAACAGAACTTACTGAATGGGGCATGGTTACATTAGCATTTGATTGGAAACCTTACTAGATTATCTTGTGACGGGACGAAAGCGCGTGGCCAGCGCTCACTTGTCTTGCGCTCAAATGTCACGCTCGTGCTTTTTACTAGACATCATTGGCACTGAATTGTCTTGCGCTCACATGTCTTGGCACTCACTTGTCTTGGCGCTCACTTGACTTGCGCTCACTTGTCTTTGTGCTAATTTGTCTGCTCCCATTTGTCCGCACGCTTATGTCTTCATGTAGTTATCTTACGCTCTCTTGTCTTGCGTTTATATGTCTTGCGCTCACCTGTCTTCTGCTCGTCTTCGCGCATTTGACCGTGCGCATTTGTCTTGTGCCCATTTGACTTGCCACCAATCGAAATAAAGAAATAAAATATTCACTGAATTTAATGGTCTATCAACAGAAATCCAAAAGTAAGACATTGTTCGGCTGTAAGTGCATATTTTAAATCAGATTCCCACACTTCTTGTAGGCTCTGCTTGACATGGCCTAACATCAATAAGAAATTTATATAAATGAAAGGCAACATGACTTTTTAAAATATAAAGGAGTCCATTTATTAAGGCGCTAACCGATTTAGCGTGCACTAAAGATTAGCACGCAGTAAATTGGTTAGCGCGCCTTAGTAAAAAGACCCCAACGTTACAAACAAGGAGTACCATACATAGTGTGACCACCACTGTGGTCCGACCAGGACTCCACAGCACCTCACAGTGGTTTCACAAATAATAACACCTGCGTGTGACCCGGACTGGAGTCACCCTGCAGGCCTGAACTGACACCAATAATAAAAAAAAAACACAATTCTCTCAAAAGGAGATAAATGAAAAATGCTTCACTTTTTATTCCTTGGTAAAGCACCAAAAGTTAGGTGATTATAGGTCCAAGCAAACAGGTAAATAAACCACAAACTTAAACAGCCCAAACTCAAAAGAAAAGAGCAACAAATAGTGCAATAAAAAGTCAACACTGCTTTTCTTCTTATTTCTTCAGCTTTGAGGTTTGGGCCCACCTCAGAGCTTAATACAGCCTGCTCCCAAGCAGATTATTCAGTTTAATCACCAAAAATAGAGTTCAAGGCACTGGCTCATCTCAGAGCCACTATAATGAAGCCTCTGGCAGTCATGCACTAAACTGCCAGGCACAGGTTTGCTTTAATTTTAGCTATTATATAGCCTACAAAATTCCCACCCAGGTAATAGCAAACCTCTCCCAAAAATAACAGACACTATCAGCTTCATAAAAGCAAAAATGCAAACCAGAAAAGAAAAACCAAAAGATCCTCAAAGGTTCAGCTTTCACAAAACAGTCTTTCTCAACCAAAGTCAGCTGAAAAAAACACTCGCTGTTTCTTCCAGTTAGCAGTTGCAGCTGGTGGAAAAACCAACTTCCATGGCTTCCTCACCAAGGCTCATTTCTTCTGGAATGTGGTCAGTTTCCATCGGGAGTTCAAGCTCAGAAACTGATTTCTCCAGTATGTCTCCAGCCTCCTGTACCTCCATAGGTGAGGCGGGTTCGCTCCTGTTTGGCCCGAGGAGACTCTCAGGGAAGAAAGGTCTCAACCTTCTCCCTAACCTGCCTGACTGCTTGCTCTCAGCTGCTGGCTTTTGTATGATTGGGACACGCCCTAACCTGGCTGATTCAGCAGTCCTCAAGGCAGCTCTAGAGCTCCCCTTGTGATGACCTGAATACTGCTGGTCTACAGGATTATTGGGAATTTCAGGCTCCCTCTGGTGGTCAGCCTGAGAATCAGCCAAATCCACCTTAGGACAGCCTTTACACACTCCCTTCCGGGTTTTTCTAGGGGTCTTTGTAGGAGCTTTAGCTGGGACCAAGGCAGGCACTGTGTCTGTCTGGTTACAATAGAAGGAGTATTTAAATCCCAATCAACAATATCATTACAATGAGAGAGACAATGAGCTCCTTTTACTAACGCATGGAATAGCGTACGCTACATTGAGCTGGCGTTAGTTCTAGAAGCGTAGCATGCGGTAACTTCCTGTGTGCGCTAAAAACGCTAGCGCACCTTAATAAAAGGAGCCCGATGTTTCAATTTGGAGCCATCTGGAATGGCACTGTGGTGGTAGAGAAAAAGTAGCTTGAAAAGCTCGAAATGATTTACTGTATTTTTTTTAATGAATCGATTGTTTAGTGTGTGTTATACTAATAGCTGGAACTGACTTAGGGAAATTCTTGATAGGAGGAAAAAAATTATACCCTTATTTCTCCCCCTCCCCCATCATCACAAAAGAAGAATTACACGTCTCCCTCCGAATCCACGAGGGTTAGGGGCAGAGCCAGCCCACAAATATGAAAAATTATGCCTAACTTTTAGGGCTGACTCTGATCCCCTCCCGCGTCCTGGACTTCCCCAGACCTTACCTTGTGGTATAGCGGTGATGCGGGGCAGGAGCGATCTTCCTACGCTCCTGCCCCATGCAGAGCCATCATCCAAAATGGCTGCCGTGCGTTCCCATTGTAGCCTCGTGAGACCACAGGAACTCGCAGCAGCCATTTTTTTATGACGGGGCAGGAGGAAGATCGCTCCCACCCCGCGTCAGTGCTAGACCACCAGGGGAGGTCCGGGATGCAGTGATTCAGCCTTTAAAAACTAGGGGGAGGTTTGGGGCAAAAAATTACGAATAACCAAATTCTGTGGATTCAGAGGGAGAAGTGTATATTGTATTTGATGATAGCTGAGAAGATTATCTTGCTATCTTGTACAGAACATATCTTGGGAAGAGGTAATTTCTCTCATACTAATTGACTAATTAGCCCTCTTAATCATGGTATACTACATGGTACAGTAGAAGGCTTAATTCAGTGCTCACTCAATATATGCTAATTTTGCTGTTGCTAATTTATGTATTTAGGACATCCGGTCAAATATAACCACATTAGTTATGCAAAGAAGTGAAAGGTCATCCTGTACTTAAATGGTTAAAAAAAATTACCACCATTTTATCACTTAG
This sequence comes from Geotrypetes seraphini, assembly GCF_902459505.1. Lineage (NCBI taxonomy): Eukaryota > Metazoa > Chordata > Amphibia > Gymnophiona > Dermophiidae > Geotrypetes > Geotrypetes seraphini. The sequence continues at coordinate 125,370,689 of NC_047093.1, read as the reverse complement.
TTTACTGTGAGTGCTAATTGCCCTCTTTTGAAAAGACTTAATTAATTTTGAATTACTTAAATAACCGTATTAATAATTGTGGCTAGCCACATGCATTCAGATGCGAAGTCTTTGACTACTAACTGGCAGTCATTGTTAATTCCGATACGCGCATATGTTAGAAGTCGCAACCTCTCTGAGCTTCAGCAGAAATGAGTTCAAACTTCACTGCACTTGAGTTTCTGCCACGTCTGCCGTGACGCATTTCCAAGCTGGAATGAAACGCTCTTTCTAACCTATTTGCAAGAAACTAAATTGTGGATTGCATTGCATAGGACACAAAAGATGATACAGGAAGTTTCTCAAAGAGGATGCCAACTACAGTCTGGGCACAGAGGAGGGCTGAAGAAATCATATTTGAAGCACAGCTTCGTACCGGTGAGATAAATGGCCCGAGCACAGCTGCAAAGTTAGAGGCTATCAGAACGCTTCAAGTGAGTCCACGTGAAACAGAGCCTGGAAATTAGTTTCCAACAAGCTGGTAATATGTACTGCTTGGAATTAGCTGAAATAATAATAGTAAAAGGTTTAGTTAAATTTTGGGCTCCCTAACCGTGCTCTAAACGCTAACATATGCATGTTAGTCTATGGACGCATGTGCGTATATTTAGCGTATGGTAAAACGCAGAGCGCACCTTAGCAAAACGGGATTGTCGACATGAAATTTTTTTCTACAGATTTTTCAAATATTTGATTCTTAAAAAAAATGATAAACGCTCTTGTTTACCCAAGACTTCTAAGACAGGTCATTTCATTTTAACCTTGTACCTTGGATTTCTAGAATGCCATATTTTGGGTTGAATTTTTAACCCTTAGAATGCCACGGATTACAACGCTGTGGGATCTGCTTACTTTAAGAAGAATACATGCGTTCCATTTTCCTTTAGAATCTCATAATATGCAGCCCTGGGACATTGCATTCTTATTTCATGATGCCTTCTCTATTATTTAATTTCTCTTCTATTTAATTTATCTCTCTTATAAACATTTCATATATTTTATCCCCATCCAACTTGTTTTTTTCCCAACCCCTCTTTCTCCTTTTTCTACCTACAATGTAACTTTACCCATCCATTCCCTCTATCCTCACTGTCAAGTCCGTCTTGTTAATGTCTTTAATGTTCACTATATATTATTCAAATTACTAAATAATTCTTCAATTGTTCTTATTCTTATCTGTCTTTTTTTTTTTTTTTTTTTTAATAAAAATTTAATGTAAATCGTCCAGATATTTGCTTGATGGTCGGTATATTAAAATCTAATAAACTTGAAACTTGCAAACTATGAACGATAACGGGGAAGTGGAGTGGGGTAGACGGTCACTACATCACCAATCTGTGGTATGTTAATTCTAGTTAATTCTACTGATATGAGTTTGCACAGACAATTGGTGTAAGCCCCTATAAAGAATTTGCACTTACACAAGCAGTAATTGTTTAAAGATTCTGTTGCCAGGGCACACACATAAATGGCATATATGCATAGATTTTGAGGCTTCTTGCATTGTGGGCCTGATTCTAGAAATGGCACCTACCAAATGTTAGTCACTGGTAAGTGTTGCATCCAGAATCATGTTTATTTTTTGTACAGATGCCTTAAATCGGGCGTCTCAAAGTCCCTCCTTGAGGGCCGCAATCCAGTCGGGTTTTCAGGATTTCCCCAATGAATATGCATGAGATCTAGGTGCACGCGATGCGTTCAATGCATATTCATTGGGGAAATCCTGAAAACCCGACTGGATTGCGGCCCTCAAGGAGGGACTTTGAGATCCCCTGCCTTAAATGTAGGCCAGTGTTTTACAGATCTACATTTAAGGTGTCTTATTCGCACCTACGGACGTGCCTAGGCATGCCTATGCATGCCTAAGGCCACTTCTAGTGTAAACTGAACAAAATCAATGAAGGCCTTAAATTAGTGCTCAAAATGAATAATCCTAGGACAAACAAATGAGGTAGAACACTAGAACAATGTACGATACACGATGACGTCCAAGCAGAGGAAAAAAGACCTCAAAGAACCCCCGGAGTCCAGTCAATGGAAAGACACCGATTTGGGGTTTAGGGTACTGTCGTAGGTCAAAAACCTCTGTTTGAATTAATTAATTTTGTAATTAAATATGTATTGTGTAAAATTTTGTTATAATAATTTATTTTTTAGTCAATTTTAAATATCTATATCAATTTAGAATTCGTTTTCTCCCATATTTAATAAGGAAGAGAGAGCTAGCAACCATTCGAGATCAAACCATTAGCAACACTGTGTATGGCATGCTAAGGGCCGTTTAGCGTGGGTAACGACCCCGACGCCCATAGAGATTTAAAGGGCTTCGGGGCTGTTGCTGCGCAGCTTTGTAGAACAGGGGGGTAAGTTTAAAATGAAGCGATTTTTTTTTTTGAGTAACATTCAAGCCATTGCACACTGTACTTTTTGGAAGGCAGGGACCAATAATGTACAATGATGGTTCCAAAACGATCGTGGTCTGAACTGCATTAGCAGTGACCTGGTGGTGGCGACACTGAGCACTTTATGATTATTTATTTATATTGGTAAAGCAGTTATTTGGCCATGAATTGAATATTTAACATAAGAAAATTGTATTTTGAATGAAAGTGGCACTATTGTTAGTTGAAATAAGTCTTTCAGAAGTGTCACATTTGAGTCTGGTTTTATACATTTTTGCTCACATAACAAGTTTCTTTGATAATAAATCACTTATTAATTCCTCGTGAAGCCTATCCAAATGTCTGTCTGTAAATGCAATCTTACTCCTGGCAAAACACATTTTTAAAATTAATTATTGATCAAAACATAGGGCGCCTTTTACTAAGCTGCCATAGTGGTTTTAGCACACGCGCTAGACGCTAACGCCAGCATTGAGCTAGACGCTAACACCTCATTTTAAGCAGGTGGTAATTTTTTGGCTAAAAACGCTAGCACACCTTAGTAAAAGGAGCCCTAAATATTATAGTACTGGGGCATTTTGGTCTTCTGCAGCCAATACCAGAGAATCACTCAAAAATATTAAGAATTTTGCTCAACTTGGCTATTAAAATTATATTGCAACATTGGAAAGACGCATCAGTTGTGGAGTAGAACCTGGTGGAATTTAACTGTTTAACTGCCAAATAGGAGCGTGTCGCTGCAGAAAGATCCAATGCTTTCCATAAATTTATGAAAATATGGGAGCCGCTGATATCCTATAGTCATGTGCCTGATAAACCAAATGATTGACTATGATTTGCCTGAATAAGATGCCCATCCATACTGTCCTTTTTGTTGCATTTATGATAGTATCAATGATCATTATTTAATTGTTAATTTGCTGTTTTGCTGGTTCTGTTTGTTTTGGTTTTGTTTTCCGTTATTCATACCTATTTTATATTGCATTGTATTGTGATGAGATTCATAGATGGATGTACGATTTTTTCTTAAATACCAATAAAAATTGATTGAAATCAGTAGCTGTTCTTTCTCAATAAAATTGCCCATTAAATGACAGATCCTGGGAGCGGGTAGCCAAGTCAACATTGCAGGTATTGGCCTTCACTACAACCTCAGATTTAGAATGTTCTTCTTCCATGCAGGTAAGTAGTGCAATTTGGAGATGTTAGTTTTTACCTAGATCAGGGGCAGCAAAATAACGTTTTGTTCTGAATTGACGTCAGAAAGAAGACTTCTTGTCAGCGATTAGCAGCAGCAGCGGGGAGGTAAGATTTCAGGCGTGGACCGGGGGAAAGGAAGGAGAGAGGCGCTTTTTTTTCCGTGGCAGGGAGGGAAGGATGTAGGCAGGCAAACTGGCTGGCTTTAGCACGGCAGGGAGGGAGGGAGATAGGTAGGCAGGCAGGCAGGCAGACTGGCTTTGGAGATGGACAAAATCTGGAAGGTAGTGGGGGGGACATAAGAAGGAGGCACTGGGGGCACTAAGGACATGGGAAGGAGGCACTGGGAGCACTATGGACATGGGAAGGCGGCACTGGGGGCACTAAGGACAAGGGAAGGAGGCACTAGGGGCACTATGGACACAGGACGGAGGCATTGGGGGCACTAAGGTTACAGGACGGAGGCACTGGGGCACTAAGGACACAGGATGGAGGCATTGGGGGCACTAAGGACACATAATGGAGGCACTGGGGCACTAAGGACACAGGATGGAGGCACTGGGGGCACTAAGGACACAGGACGGGGGCACTATGGACACAGGACGGAGGCACTGGGGCACTATGGACACAGGACAGGGGCATTGGGGGCACTATGGGCACTGGGGGCACTATGGACACAGGAAGAAGACACTGGGGGCACTAAGGACATGGGATGGAAGGAGGGAGGGAATAGAAAGGGACAATTGTTGGGCCTTAGTGCAGAAAGAAAGAAATGATGAAAGAAATGATACACAGTCAATTAATAGATGTCCTCTTTTGATGAAAAAATAAATGGTCACATTACCTCTGACTTACTTTCTCTGCAGCAGAGTCGGCAGCCGCACTGAGGTGCAGGAAGGTCCTGCGATGACTCGTCTGCCGGTTCTGCTCTGGAAAAAGTAAGTTATGTTGGAGGGGGTGGACCCGTCAGATGCAGTCATTGCCGGACTTTGCCACAATTCCCTGCGTCTGCCGGGTCCACCCCCTCCGACGTAACTTACTTCTTCCGAAGCAGAGCCAGCAGATGAGTCATTGCAGAACCTTCCAGCATGCGGCTGCTGAGTCCGCTCCAGAGCAAGTATGTAGGAGTGAGGTGGACTGGCAGCCGGCAGCTACAGTCATCGTGGGACCTTGCTGCATGAAGGGAGAGAAAGGAGCAGGATTGCTGGAATGGAAGAGTGGTGGAGGGAAAGAAAGGGGGTAGGGTGGTATGGAAGGGTGGTGCTGATGGAATTGATGTACAGAGAAAGGGGAGAGGCATAAGGGGGAAGGATATTGGAGGGAAAGAAAGGGGACAGATGCTGATTGAAGAGGGGTGGATGGCGAGAGAAAGGGCAGACATTGGATGGTAGTGGGGAGCCTATGCTGGATGGAAGTGCAGATGGGAGAGATAAGGGAGCAAATGCAGAAAGGAAATGGGAGGAGAGAAAGAGGGGAGCAGACGCTGGATGGAAGTGGACAGAAAGAGGAGAAGGTACTAGATGAAAGGGTTGGAGAAAGAGGGTACATGATGGAAGGAGGGGATAAATAAAAGGAGGGCACATGATGGGGAGAAAAGGATTGAGTTAGGGAAACACTGGAGGGGTGAGGGAAAGAGGTGGCAAGCTTTAGGTAGACAGTAAAAAAGGACATTGATGAGAGGGTAGTAAGAATGTAATCTAGACAGATGCAGAAAATAAATTGAAAAGGAAAATGAGGGAAAAAAGGGAAAGGGATTGCAGAGGAGAGGTGTGGGAGAGGGAAGGAGAGGAGAGAGATGCCAGACCAATGGGGATGAAAGGAGAGATGGAAGGGGGAGGCATACAGTTTCTGGAAGGGACATAGAAGGAGAGAAGATGCCATATAGGGGAAGAGAGATGACAGAAAGTGGATGCAAGGAAGAGAGTTACAAGAAGATGAGGAAAGCAGAAACCACAGAAGACAAAGGTAGAAAAAAAAATTATATTTATTTATTGCTTTAGGAGACATGTCACTGTTTCTGTGGTATTACATTGTATGTAGAATCCAGCATCTTGCTGGTTCAATTTAACCTTTGTCTATGTATTTCTATTTTATCCCCCCTTTTACAAAACTTGGAGCGTTTTTTAGCGCCAGCCGTGGTGGTAGCAGCTCTGATGCTCAGAATTCTATGAGCGTCAGGGCTGTTACCACTGTGGCTAAAATCCACACTACAGTTTTGTAAAAGAGGGAGGGGTTAGTTTGTGATGACATATTCCATACTAGGCGAAGGTGTTTTCTGTGTTCTGTGCGTTCGAAAGACATGGTTTTCTGTTAGGATCGACGGTGTAGGATTGATCTGTACTAGTCTGGCTTGTTTAGTTTTACAATGGGTGTATTGATGTTGTACTGCTCACTGCATATGTAAGATGCTGCCTTTTCCTAGGTACTCATGTGTGACGTGTGGCTTGTTACTAAAAATCATGTTTTTCGTACAGATGGGGGGGGGTGTCAAAAAATGATGGGCCCTGGGTGTCACATATGCCACTGCCTTGCCACCCTGGGGGAGGGTGGTAAAGAAAAGACCACTACTTGGGATCTAGCTAGACACTTGGGACCTGGGTTGGTTACTGTTGGAAACAGGATATTTTACTTGATGGACCTTCGGTTTGTACCAGTATGGTAAGTTTTATGCTGGGGATAAAGGGAAAGAACATTTGGGGGGTATCATGTCATCTGTGACTCCCTCTGTTCTGATACCTATGACCAAGACTTTAATCAATTCATTATATTAAATGAGATCCAGCACTTTACAGCTTGTTCTTGTTCTGTGCTTTACAATGTTAAAAATGCTCAGGAGACATTTAAAACTATGTTACAGGCGAGTGGGTTGCAAAATAGCGATCTATAAATGCACCCTATCCAGCACCTCCTTTAACTGAAAAATACCAAGTTTAAAGAGTCATCTGTTACCCTGTCTGAAGTTTCATAGTGTTTATCCTGCAGAAACCAATATATCAGAAGTTATTTTATTAACGGGAAGGGGTGAAAGGCACAATAATTTATTCCTGTATGATTTAGTGCTCCACTGAGGAACTGCTTAAGCAAAATGTTGATATGGGACTCAAAGTGTGTAGAAGGAACTGTATGTTTGAAACCAATTTCCGTCTGACCCAAATGACCTTCATCCTTGAAAACAATATTAATGTGCTTTTTTTTTATACCATACTCTTGCTGGGCAATATAAAACAAAATTAGAAGACAGCAAATTTTTATCCCATGTTATAATCCAGTAGCTAGATATGATAGTGAAAGATCCGTTTTGACTTTTTCCACCCTGTTTTATTGCAGAACTCACTGCCTTAGATTTTTACATATGGTCAGGTCGGTATTTAAAACCAAAGATGGGTCATCTCACGGCAGCTGAAAGTACCATAAGCTGCCGTCTGGGCACACTGGACACTATAAAGACCCTGAATAGGTCTCAGGAAGGTGGATCAGGTGTAGGACTTGTTTTAGGACATGCAGAAGACAACGTGGGACTATTCCAAAATGTACAGTGACGTAAAAGCCACATTAAATTAAAGCCATGCTCCTGGAACACCCCAAAAAACCATCTGAAGATAACCATAAGTCAAGATTTGCATAGGTAACCCCAATGTTACACAGACAAAAATTTTGACTACCAGTTTTGAAGTATTGTTGTAAAACTTGATCACATAGGTCCCAATTCTCTATTACTTTAACTAATAATGCAGCATAGAAGAGATAGCGGCAGGTCCACCTCTTCAGAATAGCGGACCTTCCCCTTCTTGGTGCATCCTGGGATGCACCAGGGAAGGACCTAAGGCTGCCTAAGGCCAGGTGCCTAAGGCTCCTCTTATAGGAGGGGTTTTAGATGCCTGGGTCAACCGGAGTCTTAGGCCTCCTTCCCAGTTCATTCTGGATATCCCTCCTGCCTTGTACAGTGTGTGTGGGGGTTTGAGGGTGGCAGCAGGAAGGAGTGGGAATCCCTCCTGCCAGCCGACATCCACACCCAGCCTTGGTGCCTCCCTACATTCGCGACAGACGCCTACAGGCATCCCGATTGGCTGGTTAGATAGTGGTAGGATGCCTAGCACTGCCTACAATTGGGACACCATTTATAGAATTTGGCCCCAAAGGCCATATAGGCACTTGAGAAAATGCACACATTATTATCATAAGCAATCTGTGATGGCTAAATATTATGTAAAATCAGATACTGCATGTAAAAACCAGCAAGATGTGACAAAGGAGTTGTAACCCCTCCCAGACCCAACCCTCACCTGACTCAAGGTCTCTAGAATAGTGCCATTTTCTGACACTAAAGACATGTCAGGCACAACATGCAGGCAGAGGTCAAGTGAAAGAAGAACGGTTTTGAGTCCTACTGATCTTTTAAAGCCAGCTGCCAACCTCACCTCCCCAAGCCCATGGCAGCCATTGGTCCCATTGTCTCCTAAATTCTGATCCATCCCGGTGCTGGACTGGCTATTCAGGGCTAAAGCTACCCTTCTCCCCTTGCTATGCTCTGGAGTACCCCCAGCAGCCATATTGTGTCCTTGAGATAGTGCACATGGGATCTTTGTACAAAAAGAGAATAATGATGTTTGGAGACATTTCATTATAACTCCTAGAGCAGTGGTTCCCAACCCTGTCCTGGAGGACCACCTGGCCAATCGGGTTTTCAGGCTAGCCCTAATGAATATGCATGAAAGAGATCTGCATATAATGGAAGTGACAGGCATGCAAATCTTCTTCATGCATATTCATTAGGGCTAGCCTGAAAACCCGATTGGCCTGATGGTCCTACAGGACAGGGTTGGGAACCACTGTGCTAGAGTATTTGGAGCACCCTATCATCCTTTCTAAATTATCTCAAAGTGTCTCAGATGTATTATTCTTTTGCTTACTGTAAGGCAAAGTTAGAGATAATATGAACAGCAGAAGTGCATAGTTTTATTTTTATTACAGAGGATTTCTGCACAATTTTTGCATCGACTTGCACATTACTTAAATTAATCCAGCTGTTACAAACTAAATATTACACTTTTGAAAAATAGACTGCAGATGTATGTTGATCTTTGCATTTAAATTTTTTAGACCTTTTTAACTGGATCAGTAGAAGGCAGGTGAAAAATGCCTTGCCTTGATCTAGCTACCAAGTCTTTCAGAAGGCGAGTTGTTAATGAAACACATCCGTTCTAAGGATCAACGAGAGTTACCAAGAACCTCCAAGGTCATTACACTTCAGAAGTGCAGACCGTGTAAAGATTTTGTCAACATAATTGAATCAAACATCGCAGCCCAGGAAATAGCCTGAGCAGGACACAAACCTGTCAAAATGGAACGATCATGATTCATCAAGGACAATACTATGAGAAGAAAATTGTCAGATTCTGTGCCAGGAGGTGTTGATGGGGTCAATAACAGAGATTACACTAGTGTGACACTAAAACACAAATAATCACGAAGGCATCCCAATGAGTAAGGAATTGAGTCACAATAAAAACACTTTGTTCATTGTATATCATTAAGCAAATTATGAATGAAACAATTATGTGATGAGAGAGAGAGAGACCTACACAAATGTTTGAGGGATTTTTTTCCCCTCTCCCCACGCCTCTCCAGTCTCATTTTTTTTGTTTGTTTGTTTGAATAACACCTTGACAACCCTTGATATATTGAGCTTATTAAGGGTATTTTGCCAATTAAGTTAGACGTCAAACTTTTGGCGCCTTTTATAGAATCAGCTTTTTTTAATTACCTATCTAGACATTTTGGCCCTTAGTGTGTCTATCTTTTTGGCCATTTTCAAATGCAAAAATTGTCCAAAGGGAAAACACACATAAACAAGCCATTGGGTTGTACAAGCAGCCAGCATTCTTAGCAACCTGGCCACAGACATCTGAGCAGAGCAGAGGAGCATTCTAGGGGGTACTGCAGTGAACATCAAATTAGAAAGTCCCAGGTACACATTTCACCATAACCTGCTTATATTGTATGGTGAGTCCTCCAAAAACCCACCCCAAACTTTCTGTACCCACTTGTACACCACAATAGCCCTTATGCCTGCAGGTGTCATATTTAACGCAACAAACCCCAAAAAATATATATATTTGCCACAGGAACTTGTAAAGAGATCATATTTAAGACAGTACAGTAGGTTTTTGGTGGGTTTGGAAAGCTCACCATGCAATATAAGCAGGTTATGGTGAAATGTGTACCTGGGACATTTTAATCTGATATTCACTGCAGTAACCCCTAGAGGGCTCTTCTGCTCCGCTGAGATACGTTTGTGCTGCCATCTGAAACTGAAACTGTAATACAGGCTAGAATGTACTGTTTCTTTCAAACTTTTGGGCGATGGGAGGGGATCGATGACCACTGGGTGAGTAAGATGGGGGGGGGGGGGAGGGGGTTCATGCCTTAATCACTCTAGTGATGATCTGGTCAGTTTGGGCACCTTTTTGGGTCCGTCAAGGTGATCGATGATGCGGTCCTTTATCCGCGCCTCTACCATCTTTCCCGGTACCGAAGTCAGACTCGCCGGTCTGTAGTTTCCCGGATCTCACTTGGAATCTTTCTTGAAGATTGGTGTAACATTTGCCACTCTCCAGTCTTCCGGAATCTTTCCTGATTCGATCGACAGATTGCCTATTGGTTGGAACAGTTCAGCTAGACCACATATTACATTTTAAACTGTCATACCACCTAAAAAAAAATAGCACTAGACGATTTGCCTAAGCTCATTCTAGGTTAGATATCCTGGCATTACAATTCTACCACCCACATAACATGATATTTATATATATATATTTTTTGTTAACCAAATGAAGGAAAAATAAGAAAGTAAGTCATGTCGCTAGTTGTATGAAATGAGTTATTTGGGAGAAAATGATTTACCCATAGGCATGTACAATTTTTAAGAGAGACTTGATTTCATAGATACTTTCCTGACTCATAATTTAAAGTTCTAAGCATCTAAGCATCAGACCATATCACCTATGTTTTATTAACTGTGATAAATGTTTTCATCAGATTCCTCGCTGTAATTTACCATACATTTCCTGGGCTGTTGTGTAGTGCTTCATCATTGTCATAATAATTAGGCCTACCTGATGGTTGCATATGATCAGACAGTCTTACAGCAGTCAGTTTGCTTCATTGTAGAGATTCACTTGGATTACTGTTTTTTTCTAAGACAAAGAGGGGGGGTCCATTTGCTAAACTTCTCTAATAGATGTGGGAGAGAATTTTCAATATGACATCTAAAATCTGATGTTGGATGTTTTGGGTACCAGAAAAATGTCTATTTTTTTTCTCCCCCAAAAGGCCATTTCCTAGATATGTTTGTCCTCGGTGCATCAATCTTTTAATTTTCTGGTGGAACAAATTCAAGAGTGCCTCCCTAATCCTGAAAGATCTACATTGGCTCCCAATAAAGAGGAGAATACAAGATAGCTTGCAAGGCCCACAAAGCCATCTATGGTGATAACACATAAGAACATAAGAATTGCTGCTGCTGGGTCAGACCCGCGGTGGCCCCTAGGTCAAAGACCAGGGCCCTAACTGAGGCCAGCCCTACCTGCGTACGTTCCAGTTCCGCAGGAACTTGTCTAACTTTGTCTTGAATCCCTGGAGGGTGTTTTCCCCTACGACAGCCTCCGGATGAGCGTTCCAGTTTTCTACCACTCTCTGGGTGAAAAAGAACTTCCTTACGTTTGTACGGAATCTATCCCCTTTCAACTCTAGAGAGTGCCCTCTCGTTCTCCCTACCTTGGAGAGGGTGAACCACCTGTCTTTATCTACTAAGTCTCTTCCCTTCATTATGTTGAAGGTTTCAATCATGTTCCCACTCAGTCTCCTCGTTTCAAGGGAGAAGAGGCCCAGTTTCTCTAACCTCTCACTCTATGACACTCTTCCAGCCCCTTAACCATTTTAGTTGCTTTTCTCTGGACCCTTTTGAGTGGTACTGTGTCCTTCTTCAAGTACATCGACCAGTGCTGGACACAGTATTCCAGGTGAGGTCAAACCATGGCCCGGTACAACGGCATGATAACCTTCTCTGATCTGTTCGTGATGCCCTTCTTAATCTTTCCAAGCATTCTGTTTGTCCTTTTCGCTGCCGCCGCACATTACACGGACGGCTTCATCGACTTGTCGACTAGTACTCCCAAGTCTCTTTCCTGGGGTGTCTCTCCGAGTACTGTATCAGACATCCTGTATTCGTGTACAAGATTTTTGTTACCAACATGCATCACCTTACACTTGTCCACGTTAAACTTCATTTGCCTTGTCGCGGCCCATTTCTCGAGCATGTTTATGTCCTGTTGCAGGTCTTCACAATCCTCCTGCGCCTTCACTACTCTGAATAACTTCATATCATCTGCAAATTTAATCACCTCGCTCATCCTTCCAATTTACAGGTCGTTTATAAATATGTTGAAGAGCACAGGCCCAAGCACCGAACCTTGCGGCACTCCACTGGTGACTAAGCACAGACATCACAGCCACGTGCTCCTTTCTCACCGCCAGACCACACCAGTGGTTCAAATTAGCCTTCACCCTTCCTTCACGAACTGTGAGCACTCTGCATCTTTATACATACTGTACTTTAGAAAAGCCTCTGTGTTCAGCAATTTTGTAAAATATCCGGGAAATTGTGCATATCTCAATTTGGATGATCCAGATCCTTCATCGAAGGTGCCTGCCTTCGTTTTTCAGCCCCTGCATCGAGAGAGGAGTGTGGGAGCCCTGCTCCGCCCCCCTCCCGACACAGGAAAGCAGACCTCTATTGTTTGTTTAAATACCACTATTATCCCTCACACAAACTGCATGCTCTTTAACTAGCATAACAGCATACACGACCTACACAACTACTATAACTAGTAACAGTAATTTACTCAATCCTCTTTAACTTAACTGATTGCTCTCTGACTCCTTCCTTTTCTGTCTCCCAGCTCTCTCCTCTACTTGCTCCTCCAACTGCCCAATAATAACACTTCAGCTCCAAGCTCCTGATCTAATTCTATAAAACTGACTCCCACCAAACTTTAACTCACCAATAGAACCAAACCAAGTTTCCCCTGACAGTGAGTTCCCCCTGAATCCCTCCCTCCTAACGCCCCAAACCCCCCTCTTGCCATGCCACCAACTATCCAGGCCACCACCTTCCCCGCCCCTCCCCCCACCACTTTACAAACCACCCTCCCGCCCATTCCCACACCCACCACTCCCACTACACTTCTTACAACACTATACTTTACCATCCCCATTATTACAGGCCAAGGCAGATACGGTGATATCTCCCCACAACCTAAAAAAAGCCGTTCCAGAAACCCTGCCAACCTCATCCCCATTCTTCCCTCTCCACAAACCCCCTCTCACAACACACTCAAATTGGCACTCATCAATGCAAGATCAGTCAACAACAAATCCTTCCTCCTACATGACCTCATTTGCGACAAGACTTGGGACGCCCTCATGATCACCGAAACCTGGCTCCAAGACAACGAGGGGATAACGCTAGGCGAACTATGTCCCCCAGGCTACCAGGCTCTAACCTGCTCACGTACCTCTGGAAAAGGAGGTGGAGTGACTTCCATTATCAAAACCTCCACCACACCAAAACTAATAAACTCCATCAACATTCCCTCCCTAGAAGCTATTGCATTCACTTTAGGCCACAAACAAAAAACCGCCCTCATACTCCTCTACAGAACCCCCAACTCCCCAGCAGATACCCTAGAAACCCTCCTCGAATTCATCACTGAACTAACCATCTCACACAAACACATAATAATCCTAGGAGATTTCAATTTCCCAGACTACCCCAACACCTCAGGACAAATTGACAACTTCCTCTCCTCCCTCTCCGACCTAGGATTCCACCAAACTATAACCACCCCCACTCACTCAGCAGGCAACATCTTAGACTTGCTCTTCACCCTCAGAGACCCAACGACAAAACCCCAGCAAACCTACACCTCCACACCTGTCCCATGGTCAGACCACCACCTCATTGAATTCGAACTCCCACTCGATACTGCCCTAATCCCACGTAAAGATCCCACCCCCCCCACCCTACGCCAACTTCCTAATTCGGTCGACCCTCAAGATATGGCCGCAGGTATTCGCACCCTAAATGAATCTTATACCCAACATCCCCTATCAATTGACCTGGCAGCCACCACATGGCACTCTAACATCCAATCCCTCTATAATAACCTGGTCCAGACAAAAACAATCCAAACAATCACCAACAAAGCACCTGCTCCCTGGTACACTAACGACCTCCGATCTATAAAACGATCCCTAAGGAAAGCAGAAAGGATCTGGGCCAAACATCCGAACATTGAAACCAAAACCCACTGGAAAAACATATCCACCACATACAAAGCCGCCATTCTAGAAGCAAAAAAGACCTACTACTCTCGTCTCCTACAACAAGCCCCTTCCAGATCAAAACAACTATTCACCCTCACCAACCATCTCTTCACCAACGCCCAAAGGAATAATCAAATCAACCAAACAGAACTCGATAGCGAAACTCTCTCAGACTTCTTCCAGTCCAAAATACAAAACATCCGAGCTAACCTCGACCTCAACACCAAACCCACTCCTACTCAGCTCCAACCAACTCCATATACCCCCCCTTCCGCCTCTCTCTCCCAATTTCATCTAGCCACTCATGCGGAGGTCCTCGAAACTCTGAGAGAACTTAAACCCTCCAACACCATCCTCGACCCCTGCCCGTCCAGCCTCCTGCTGGCTGCTGGAGACACCATGGCAGAATCCATCCTCCCCATCATTAACACCTCTCTAACTACTGGAACTGTCCCCCTCAGCTGGAAATCAGCTATTATCAAGCCCACTCTCAAAAAACCCTCCCTTGATCCTAATGAACCTGGCAACTATCGCCCAGTCTCCAACCTCCCAATTGTCTCCAAACTCCTTGAACGAATTGTACTCCACCGCCTATACCCTTTCATTGAAGAACAAGCTGCCCTATCCCCAGCCCAATCCGGCTTCCGTAAGGGCCACAGCACAGAATCAGTTCTCATTGATATCATAGACGACAGCTGGTCAATACTGGACAAAGGCAACGACGCCCTACTAGTCCTACTTGACCTTAGCGCTGCCTTCGACACAGTTGACCATCACCTACTCACATCTAGGCTCCACGACCTCGGAATCAAAGACACAGCCCTCCAATGGATCACCTCCTTCCTTCACCAAAGGACCCAAACAGTCCTACTAGGGACTCATAAATCTAACCCTAAGCCTATCAAATATGGCGTTCCTCAAGGTGCCCTTCTATCCCCCCTCCTATTCAATCTCTACATCAAACCCGTCATCGATATAGCGCAAAAATATAAAATCAAAATACACTCTTACGCAGATGACATCCAGCTGCTCCTCCCCTTAGGCGAAAACCGGCCATCCCAAATTGCTAACCTCGAACTCTGCCTCACTGACATGAAAACTTGGATGTCAAACAACAAGCTTCAACTTAACGCCTCCAAAACTGAACTCCTATGGATCAGAAACAAAAACACCAAATACCTACGACCAACACTAACATGGGATTCCACTCGACTAACGGCAGCAGATCAAGTTCGCAGCCTAGGAGTAACCCTAGACGGACACCTATCCTTATCCAACCACATATCCCAAGTAGTCTCCACCTCCTTCTACTACCTTCGCCAACTAAAAAGGATCAAACCCTACATCTCCAAACCAGACCTCGCCCAACTCCTATACGCATATGTCCTCTCCAGAATGGATTATTGTAACTCGCTATTTAACGGACTAACCAAAAATAATATCAAACGCCTCCAACGGGTCCAAAATGCAGCCATCCGCCTCCTACACAACCTCAACTACCGCGATTCCATTTCCCCGGCACTCCATGCTGAACACTGGCTCCCAATTAGCCAACGCTGTACTTTCAAAGCCCTAACAATTGCCCACAAGAGAATCTACTCTACCACCCCCTCCTACATAAAATCCAAACTTCCCATCTACAACCCCACTCGCACCCTCCGCTCAAAGTCAGAGACACGCCTATGCGTCCCCCCCGGAAGATCCCTGCTCACAGAAACTGCCCACAAACGATCCTACAGCCACTTCATTCCACACCTCTGGAACCAACTTCCCCCCCAACTTAGACAACAGAACTCATTATTAGCATTCCGTAAATCGGTAAAGACCCTCCTCTTCAATTAAAGATCCCCTCTGTCTCTCCCCCCCTTAAGCCCCACCCTCCACTCTCCTATCTCCTTCCCGAAATTCCAGTATTACCCTCTCTTACTCTTTCCACTAAAAAATTGCACCTATACGCTTATAACTTTCCTTACATGAAACTACTGTATTTCCCCCCTCTCTCTCTCTGCTCAATCCCCCTGTATTTAATTCTCTCCAAAAACTATAAATCCAACCACCAAACCTGTTGTACTACTTATATGTCTAGTTACTCCGCATTGTGTATGTTCAATTGTAAACCGTCCTGAGCTACTGGGAGGACGGGATAAAAATCTAAATAAATAAATAAATAAATAAATAAATAGACACTCTATGGAAAATTGGCCTTATAACTATAGGAATTGTAAATGTTTTTCATCCAGCAAAACATTTAGAATATACATAAGAAATGCTGCATCGTTGAAAGAAATACTGCATCATTGAAAATGTTCTTATTTGTCTTTGCTTCCAATTTTTTGCTGATTCTGCAGTGCATAATGGACTGTTGAATTTAAACAAAGAGAGCATGCAAACGTTTTCTGCAATGCATCATGAAATCAATGTTGGATGAGGCATAAAAAAAATATTTCTCAGTTGTCAGCAACTATTGAAAATGCACTTTCAACCCATCGCACATGAAGTTTGATGCAATATGTACAGTTTTGCTTGAACTTGGTTGATACTAGGCATTAACCCATTGGAAAGCTCATTATATTCCTAAAAGAAAGTGGTGGCTCAAATGTACAAAATGATGCATATTTCCTATTGCTCTTAGATCACAGGTAACATGAAGGAAAAGATATTCCTCTCCATCCTGAGGTTGTGGGTTCAAATCCCTCGCTGCTCCTTGTGACCCTGGGAAAGTCTGTAACCAGCGCCTAAAGATAGCCACCTATTTCGGAGGCCTATCTAAATTGAATAACAAGCTCAATTAAGCTTTTTAATCAGCTCTCATACAAGATATTGAAGGGAATTGACTTAGTAGAGACAGAGAGATTGTTCACCCTCTCCAAGGTGAAGACAACCAGAGGTCACTCACTAAAGTTAGAAGGGAAAAGATTTCGTACAAGATATTGAAGGGAATTGACTTAGTAGAGACAGAGAGATTGTTCACCCTCTCCAAGGTGAAGAGAACCAGAGGTCACTCACTAAAGTTAGAAGGGAAAAGATTTCGTACAAACGTAAGGAAGTTCTTCTTCACCCAGAGAGTGGTAGAAACCTGGAATGCTCTTCCGGAGGCTGTTATAGGGGGAAACACCCTTCAGGGATTCAAGACAAGGTTGGATAAGTTCCTACTGGAGCAGAACATACACAAGTAAGGCTAGACTCAAATAGGGCACTGGTCTTTGACCTAAGGGCCACCGCGGGAGCGGACTGCTGGACACGATGGACCACTGGTCTGACCCAGCAGTGGCAAATCTAATGTTCTTAATTCTTGTGAGTATTGGAGCACTTACCTCTCTGACCCGTGCTAAAAACCTCTAACATATCTTGATAAAAGGGGGGAGGTTGGGTGGGGAGGGGGGTAAATGCTGCAGTGCCCGTCAGTGCTAATACTAAAGCTTCTCTGAGACAAAAATGTACTGTTAGAAAAGCAATCTGTGAAAGATCTGTGACATTGTGAAATACCTCCCTTTTCCAAACCGATTGATCATAAAACAGGTTGTCTTTTAACATGCCCAGATGAGTTTTAAAAATGACTCAATAGATTGTAGAATTCGGCCCATTTTCTTCCCCAATTATTTTTGAAGGGGGACTGTGACAAATTCTTTCTGTAGGAGCAACGGCAGACTTGTCTATTTTATTTTACTTTTATGAGATTTTTATTTTTTTTATCCTGTCATGAAAGGCAAGTGGCAGAGTTATGATTAGGATAAGCGGCGTAAGAAAAGGTTTGAGCTGTGCAATTTACGATACAGCTTTCTTTAATCTGTCAGGCAGTGGGTGGTATATGGGTCTTTCCATAACCCAAGGAGCCTCAGTTATATATGTTAATAAATTTGACCCCTCCCCCCCCCCCCCACCTTCACACCATAAAAAACAAGATGCTTCACAATTTTGGGATCAAAAAAATGGACTTTTTCAAAATTCCACAGGCATTTCTGGGTCAACGTGAACTTCTCTGGAAATAAAAAAGCCATGTTTTTGGCAAGTTAGTGTCTAGAATTAGTCATAATCATTTTCTGTATAGCAGATAATAATAATAAGCATAATCATAGAGAAAATCTCAGCTTGTTAGCATGATAAGTGGTAACGCTAGATTATTCACTGTATATCAGTGAGTAGCATTTGTTCTCTTGGGTGAAATGGTGTGGATTTAAAATTTGAGGGGAACAAAAGGTCAAGCTTTTATTGTGAAAAGACACTGTACCGCCCAGACACAGATAAAACTGGGGCTTGTTTACTAAGTTGCATGGGTTTTAGCACGCAGCAGACATGTGCTAACATCTATTACATATTAAAACGAGCCAGTGCAATAAAAATCCCACACTGAGAACAAACAACAGCACTGGTCGCCATACATGAAGAAGGATCATTTACGGCTATTGTAAACATAATGTAAATAAGTCATAAGTCTGTAAATTCAAATATTTTGTGTTCCTGGCTCTTTATTAGTATGGGACATACGATGGCAACGACATTTTTGGAATGTCCCGTCATCCGGGACACAAGATAGGAAAAGGTTAAATAAAAAGTAAAAACAAATGTTTCAGACAAATTAATTTTCAAAATGTTTAGCAAATAAAAAGGTTTTTAGAAATTTATGAAAAGATTGGAAAGGACTGGGGCTCCTCAGAGTTAAGGGAAGTTCATTCCATAGTTGCGAAAGTTTAAAAGTCAGAGATTGACTAAAGAACTTAACTCCTTTAATTCCTTTTCTGGAAGGAAGGGAGAGTTTGAACTGTTGGATGCCTCTTGCATAGGAGAATCTGTAAACGTTCCA
Organism: Geotrypetes seraphini; assembly: GCF_902459505.1. NCBI lineage: Eukaryota > Metazoa > Chordata > Amphibia > Gymnophiona > Dermophiidae > Geotrypetes > Geotrypetes seraphini. The sequence continues at coordinate 125,351,864 of NC_047093.1, read as the reverse complement.
TAATAAGGGAACGAGGGGAATAAAAATACCATATAAAATTTTAAGAGATGTTGTTGTTTATCATTTTTTTTTTTTTTTTAGTTCAATCATCTTTATTGACATTTTAAAATATACAACAATCTGGCATGAACGACCAATAATCTAAGTCGCCAAGAACAGTGAAAATACATTTTGTCAATCAGTGCCATAAAATCAAAACGGTAGGAAACGTCCTACCCAGACGAAAACAGAGAAGAAAATAGAACCGGTCAGACGTGTAAAACAGGATCCAATAGTTAAACAGATCCAAGTTACAGCACTTGTATCAGGTTGAGCATAATACATATAAGAAGGTGGTAGAACTAAAAGCAGCAGAATTAAGACAACATAATCAGTGACAGGATCAGGGTCGCAGGGGTTTATCGTTTTGATTTTTAAATTACCAGATTGGGACAATAGCCTACTAGTCTTTTGATGTGTCCTGTAGACTCCACACTGACTGAAATACTTTATGAAATCATTCTGTGCCTATGTTGTCAAGTAGTATATGGTATGCTAAATAAGTATTTTTGATGCAAATTCAATGAAATTTTCCACTCCCAAAAGAGAATGTTCGGTCAGTCACCTCATGATCTATGTCTCCATTGCTTGCCGTTTTTCCTGTAGGGTTTAGCAAACCTTCAAAATAATGTTTCTATCTTACAAGGACATCTGGCTGCATTACTGGCCCGTCTTGTTCATCATTCAATATTTCTGTCAGGTCATATTTCTCAACTCTTTCCTTTCTTGTAGAACATGCTTACTGCTATTTTCTCTCTCATCGGCTAATGTCTTTCTGAAGTCATTCTGGGACTCTGAGGGCAATTTGGGAACTTTTCAAGTCATTTTTCAACTACAAACTCTTCAACGTTTCCCTTTGAAAACCTCTTGGTGCTCCTGGACCACAGGAATTCTTTACTCTGATAGTCTGTAAGAACATAAGATTTGCCGCTGCTGGGTCAAACCAGTGGTCCATCGTGCCCAGGGCCCTATTTGAGTCTAGCCTTACCTGCATATGTTCTGTTCCAGTAGGAACTTATCCAATCTTTTCTTGAATCCCTAAAGGGTGCTTACATAGCATATGTGAAGAATGCCTAAGAAATTCAACAAATTTTTTTACTTCAAATATTTTTTATTGAATTATGCAAAATTCTTTCCAATGCGCATCACTTTGCATTTCATCTGTCATTTATGCATCTGAATTGTGCATGGCATTATACAATTGTACATTATTTTTTTTTAAAACACCACTTCAACCTGTGTTGCTTCTGCAATGTCTGGACATGTTGATTCAGCCTGATGAAATGTCATAATATTGTAATCAAGAGAGTACAGTGTAGAGCATTTGCACATTATGTTATCTATAGGCTATGAAGAAATTTCCGTATAAAAGTGCAGAGAACATGAGCTTCTCTAAATCATCAATTCATTACCAACAAAAGAGTCAAAGTGTTTACAAACTCATTTGCATTCCCTCGGCACTCTGAAATCATCCAAATATCAAAACTATTCACAACCAACAAAAGAAAAAATAAGCCTTGTCTGGCTTGAGCAACCACCTGATAAACTGTGTGGTAAGCACTTCTGTTCGCTTCTCTGGGTGACACAGAGATACCAATCACATTGATGGAGATATACGCAACGAAAGTCATCCTGTTTTTACAGGAGAATAAAAGGAAAACAAGATGAAAAGAAGACTGAAATAAGCTGCTTAAAATATACACAAAGGATAAGATTTCCAGCAGTTACGCCAAAAGGATAAAATACGAGAGCGGGAGGCGATGATTTATTTACATATTAACATACTAAAAGATATTAAACCCCAACATGCACATATCCCCCTATTCTATACACTGTGCCCAAAGTTGTACACGCAAATCCATGCACATTGCAGATTTGTACGTACAACTTAATTGGTTCGGTGCTCGGGCCTGTGCTCTTCAACATATTTATAAACGACCTAGAAATTGGCACGACAAGTGAGGTGATTAAATTTGCGGACGATACAAAGTTATTCATAGTGAGGACACAGAAGGATTGCGAAGACCTACAAAGAGACATAAAATTGCTCGAGGAAAGGGCCGCGAAATGGCAAATGAGGTTCAACGTGGATAAGTGCAAGGTGATGCATGTTGGTAACAAAAATCATATGCACGAATATAGGATGTCCGGTGCTAGACTCAGAGAGAGCCCCCCAGGAAAGAGACTTGAGAGTACTTGTAGACAAGTCAATGAAACCGTCCGCACGATGTGCGGCGGTGGCAAATAGAATGCTAGGAATGATTAAGAAGGGGATCACAAACAGATCAGAGAAGGTTATCATGCCAGGCCATGGTTCACCCCCACCTGGAATACTGCGTCCAACACTGGTCATCGTACATGAAAAAGGACATAGTACTACTCGAAAGGGTCCAGAGAAGAGCGACAAAAATGGTTGAAGCTGGGGGAATTGCCATACGAGAGGCTAGAGAAACTGGCCTCTTCTTCCTTGAAAAGAGGAGACTATGAGGGGACATGATCGAAACATTCAAGATATTGAAGGGAATTGACTTAGTAGATAAAGACAAGTTGTTCACTCTCTCCAAGGTAGAAAGAACGAAAGGGCATTCTCTAAAGTTAAAAGGGGATAGATTCCGTACAAACGTACGGAAGTTCTTCTTCACCCAGAGAGTGGTGGAAAATTGGAACGCTCTTCCGGAGGCTGTTATAGGGGAAAACACCCTCCAGGGATTCAAGACAAGGTTGGATAAGTTCCTGCTGGAACATAAGTCTAGGCTCAAATAGGGCACTGGTCTTTGATCTAAGGGCCGCTGTGTGAGTGGACTGCTGGCATGATGGACCACTGGTCTGACCCAGTAGCGGCAAATCTTATGTTCAATGTCAATAATTGCTAATTAACAAGCAACTATTGGCACTCCTTAGCACTAGTTTGAATTAATGCACACAACATCCTAAGCATATTCTATAAAGTGGCGCATATAAATTCTAGGATGTGGATCTCAAAAGGGGGTGTAATCAGGCGAGGATCTTGGGCATCCCTATAAGTTAGATGCACTAATACAAAATACGCCCGATCCATGCATCATTTACGGTTAGGCATTTAGGCCTGGATTTCATTAGTTTAAATGTATGCCCCTCAATCTTAATTGTGCAGACAGACACTATGCGTGATTTTATAAACCACACCTACCTCCTGAAGTGTCTTTAGAATGGTGCTAAGCACAGATTTTTGGGACACTGGATGTTTAGGTGACATATATATAATTTACCTCTTAGTGTTTGGGAAAACACTTACTGTAAAATGCGTTAAAGCATTTTGTGGTAATTTTTCCATTTCCCTTATACTAAGCATATTGGCCCGGATTTTAAAACCGGCACTGATATTTTAGGCACTGGTAGATGTCCAATCTCAGTTAAAAATGCCACTCAAATGATGCTTTTAACTGCGTTTTAAGGTGTCTACTGATGCCTAAAAATTGGCACTGGAATCACGCCTATGGAGGCACATTAGGCCACCAAGGAGTTAGGCAGCCTCAAGCGCTTCCATAGACATGATTCACATCGTAGGCAGGCACCAGAAATGTAGGCCAGGAAAACCCTGGCTTACGTTTCCAGCATCTACCTTTACCAGAGACACAAGATGAAATCCATTCACACTTTCTGATCTTGCAAATTAGCCGGGCTGAACTATTCTGAATAAGTTGGAACTTATTCAGTAACGCTGTATACAGAGCCAGGAGGTCAGACAGTAGCATGGTGAGTGGGGGGGGGGGGGGGTGAGGGAGGGGGGCAGGGGGGAGGAAGGCCCCAGGCACTGTCTTTGTGGGGGCGCTGGCACCTCTGAGAACCAGGAATTGATATCAGAGGGAGAGCCTAGGCCAACACGGGCATCAGAATGGAGGTACTCACACAGGCAAGAGTTAACGAGGGGAGGAGGAGGGGGAAGAGAAGGTGCTTGCTTGGCACGGGTAGGGTGGGGAAGGAGCAGGGGTAAAGAAGAGGGTAGGGCACCTGGATGCCTCCTACCCTTTCTATGCCACTTGGTACAGAATATTACTATAATCAAAATGAGGCAATATCAACATTTGAACAAGGCAAAAGAGGTTTGTTCACAATAAATTCTAATCTAATCTAAACCTTAAGTTTATATACCGCATCATCTCCATGAAAATTCGAACTAACTAACCAATGTGCATCAATAACTTTAGTTATCCCATTCAACCCACTATGACAATATTGAGTGTAACACTAGACCAGAACCTGACCATGAAAGACCAGGTAGACTCCTTGATCAGAAAAATCTTTCACACCCTCTGGAAACTTCGATCCATCAGAGCTTACTTTGATGCCTCATCATTTCGAATTCTAGTACAAGCCCTTATTCTGAGTCAACTCGATTATTGTAACATCGCCTACTTGGCACTCCCCCAGAAGTACATGCGGTGATTGCAACTAGTTCAAAATACAGCGGTTAGACTACTTTGTGGACTGAAGAAGTTTGATCATGTGACACCTTCCTATCAACTTTTACACTGGCTACCGATGGAGGCACGTGTGAAATTCAAGTTTGGTTGTTTTTGCTTCAAGGTACTCTATGGCTAAGCCCTAAATTCATAACAGACCTTTTCTCCTTCACAACCAACAGACACAAGCGAAGCTCACACCTGAACTTTGTTTCTCCACCAGTTAGAGGTTGCAAATTTAAAAGTCATCACCAACATCTTCTCGCACATCAAGCAGCATTATGGGGTAAAGACCTTGAACAATTACTCGTGCCTACTACTTATAGGGAATTCAGGAAACGCCTAAAAACACATCTGTTCCTGAAATACTTAGGAAACCAACCCATACAATCTTAGTCTTCAACAAATGATCTCTAGAACTGTTAATCACTAAGTCTGAACTTTGTTTATTCCACTCAATCTGGAACATCTTTAATCATTGTAAACCGCATAGAACTTCACGGTCCTGCGGTATATAAACTGTTATTATTTTACTAAGGCACGCTAACAAATTTAGCCCACGCTAAATGCTAACTGGCTCATTATATTCTATGGACACATTAGTATATAGCGTGTACTTAGTAAAAGGCCCCCCAAATGCAATTGTTTTCACTGAAAAAAAAAATTGACAAAGATGATTCACTTGAGGTTCCAAAGACATCAATGAATCCAAAAGAATACCCCAAAATCTCGATTTGTCCTCAACTGGCAAAGACCTCCCAGGAGAGAGCAGAATAGAGATTAGAACATTAACACCTGGGCTCTTAAACCAAAGAACTTTGCGGTTATTATTATTTAACTTCAGCATATTATTCAGAGCCCAGTTCTGGATCCTGTCCATGTGGAAAGACACACTATTGGCAATATCACCTAGATCAGGGGTGTCAAAGTCCCTCCTCGAGGGCCGCAATCCAGTCGGGTTTTCCGGATTTCCACCAATGAATATGCAAGAGATCTATTTGCATGCACTGCTTTCATTGTATGCTAATAGATCTCGTGCATATTCATTGGAGTGAATCCTGAAAACCCGACTGGATTGCGGCCCTCGAGGAGTGACTTTGACACCCCTGACCTAGATTGTCATATGCAGGAGTCAGTATCAATAGAGCCAGAAGGGTGCCAGATAGTCCAGGCTGAAGCCATGATGTGGATGGCGATTGTTGCCCACTCTTCATGCGATCAAGGTTTCATTTATTTATTTTCTATCATTATAACTGCTGATCCAATGAAATTGACTGATCATGCTTTCCAGGCTAGGTAACAAACGTCTGCCGATTCTTGCTGCCAGAAAAGAAATAGAGCAGGCTCTGAATTTGTCCCCCCTACCATGTTTGCTGGCTGGCTGCCAACCCTAGCCTGTGTGAAGATACATTTGTGGATGAGAGGCAACTGGGTTCACTTGAGTGCCTAGACTTGGCTCTGATAGGACAAGATGGTGTAAATCAGGGGTGTCCAACCTTTTGGCTTCCCTGGGCCGCATTGGCCGAAAAAATTGTTTCTGGGGCCACACAAATGCGCAAACGCTGCAGCAAGACAGAGGAGGGAGCTGGCAAGACGGTAAACACCCAGGGGCGGCAGAGGAAAACACTGCATCGCCCTCGACCGGGGCCACATAAAATCCTTCATGGGGCTGCAGGTTGGACACCCCTGGTGTAAATGATTATAGCAACAAACTACATTTTATGCAGTTTGGCTGATGCAACATCCATCTTTTTCTATATGAGGGTTCTTCAAAAAGTTTCCATGCTTTCATATTTTCGAGGGAAGTGGTAAGATGGCATAACATAGTAGGATGCAGGAAAAAATGTATTGCAAAACAGGGTGATGATATGGAAAAGTGATGTAATTTGCTTTTGAGATATTTATTCTTTTTTTTCCCCAAAAATATTTTATTAAAATTTAATTAAATCAACACAATGAAGTAACAAAGGAATACTAATACAATCTAACTAAATTAAGGCCTTTTTTTTACTAAGGTGCGCTAAGCGTTTTAGCGCGTGTTTGCCGCGCGCTAATATTTATCACACGCTAAAAAGCATAGCGCACCTTAGTAAAAGAGGGGATAAGTATCAAGGTTGTCGTAACATAAAACAAAGAATTACAAATCTAACGCCTTCATATTCAATAAACAGTTCCAGATTATTTTTTTTTTTACATCTTTCCATATTACCACATTTATTGCATAAATTTTTTCATATTTGCTATACTGTATAGACAAACCATATTCCACCAAATGTATTCTAATTTAGAGAAGTCTTTTCAATTAGCTAGAATTGTTTTGATTGCAGTCAGTATTAAATTCTTAAGGAACTTTTTAAATGAGTTTAAAATTGATTTAAGACCAAATTCTCCCAAAATAATTATTGAATAAGTCAATGGTTCTCTTATTAACACTGGAATTCGCACCACACTCAGATTGTTCACAATAAAACACACCAACTCAGATATAGTGGCAAAAAAATGGGCCGCAGCTTTATTGTCATTAAGAACAAACCTTAATCAAGTCAACTTATCAACATTTTCAAAAAACAGTGTAGCTTATACTCAAAATTCTGGAGCTACTCGGTGTCGAACCAGCTCCTCTTCCAAAATTCTCCCCCATTCCCCAATTCCCTTACAGCAAGACTCGCGGTGCCGCAGAGTCCAGCTGCCACCCACGGCGGTATCGCACATGAACAGTTACAAAATGTAGTCGCCAAATCTGTTGCATGGCCACACTGATCCAAAATTGTTTCCTCAGCATATAAATTTTTCCGCAACCAAACTGCAACCAACCCTACCCACCCCCCCCACCCCCAAAACAAAAACCTACCCAAGAGAGAACCCCCAAAATAGGGAAGGGGAGGGTGGGACAATTTACTCCTCCAGCCCTAACCTTCCCCACTCCCTCCAAACCCCTAATTCTCCACTGCCTGTCAAATCTCCTCAGAAAACTCCACCAATCCTTAAACCCCTTTTTCTAGCCAATCCTTGCTCGCTTTCACCTACACCTATCTCTACCTTCTTACTTCCACTCCTCCTCTTACCTACGTACTACTATTTAATTAACCCTTTCCCCCCAAAAAACAATCTTCGCTGGCTCATCCAGCGTTATAAGCCCGCAGATTAATCTGCAAGCCACTATATAGTAAATTTGACACTGTTAACCAAATCTTACTCCAATACGATGCAACAAATGGACATTTAATAGTGTTTACAAAAATTAAAGTGCAGGAACTTTTTGAAGATCCCTCTTACAACATAGCTTGGAATTCATGTGCAAATTTGTCTTTATTTGTGCCACACTGGAAAAAGAACTGGAGGATAGAAGATTTGTGGGGGCACTAATTCATGTCGTGTGGCTGGGGCCTACAGAATACCAAAAATGAGATGGCTGTTTAGTTTCTGGAAGAAATCATCTTATAGTTGGACAAGTTGTGATCACAGCGAGGGTCATACCAATGAATAGGGTCGCTAGGACATAGACTTAATAGAGCAGGTCAATAGAGTTAAGGGGGCCAGCAGACTTAAAAGGGTGGGTCAATGGTATGGGCAGACTTGATGGGCTGTAGCCCTTATCTGCCGTCATCTTTCTATGTTTCTATGTTTCTATCTATCAGCACTTCCATAATACAGCTATAAAACACTTCTAAGAATTTTTTTTTTTTTTTTAATGTTGGTAAATAATTTTTGTCTCAGTCTACCTCAATTTATCTGATTGAAAGATACTAGCACAAATAATGCCAGCAATAACATTAGCAAGGAGAAGTTTCTTTCTCCTCCATATAAAATGTCATGTAATTTGCCTTTCCATCTATTTTATAACGATACAAATAGGGGGGGGGGGGGAGAGGGATTTTATCAAGCTCAGCATTTAGATTACATTGCTCGGCAGTGCGGCTTGATAAAAAGGTGGGAAAATGTTTTTAAAAGTCTCTTTAAAATACTTTAAATTAATTGAACCATTCTTTTTGAAACAAATGTTATACCGAGTAGCAGTTAAAGGTAGGTTTCTTATTGTATGAATATATACAATACAATGGAATGGAAAGAGCCTTATATAAGACCTTAATGTCTTGTATCTCATCAAATATTTGCAATAGAACAGTCAATTCCTGTGAGAACCTGGTAGACATGAAGAAATAATTGAGTGCTTGACATTGGAGTCAACAGTCCAATCTAGAAAAGTCAGTACCTCAGAAATGCACATGATAAAAATCATTGAATTTTAGTTGTAGGGTAAGTTTGCAGCTATGTGGAACAGATTGAGTGTGTGACCTGGACTTTCAGGAGTCACTTTCAACATATCAAAGGGCAATCTAAGAAGCAAAGCAGAAAAGAAGTGGTGGTTAGGTCCTATGTTGCTTAAATTTGGACTGAGGTTTAATGATTGAGTTCATGGACCTTGGCCTCAAGGGTTGGGTTCATGCATTCAAAATTGCCAGAGAACAATATCTTGAAACTGATATAAATTAAATCTTAGCCATCGTGATATGTGAAAGCAACACTGAAACCATTTGGGTCTTCGAAAGTCAAAACTATTTGACCTAATTTCTTAACAAGAAGTAATAAAAGTATTTCAGGCTAGTGTCAACCCATCAAAAATCTGTGATCGAGCTGAAGCTCTTTACGACAATCTCTATTTATCAAATGTGACGTTAAACGAAAAAAAGTGCATTCATCCCCTAGATCTGTAGAACGTTTACCATCTGGGTTTGAGTTTACAGGTCCGCAAAGCATTCTAAAAGTAAAAAATATAAATTAGTTTGCTGAACTTCCAGATATAAAGAGTTATTTATTTAGTTTAGAATTTTATTTTATTTTTTTAAGTTTAATAAGAACATAAGAACATAAGCAGTGCCTCCGCCGGGTCAGACCATAGGTCCATCCTGCCCAGCAGTCCGCTCCTGCGGCGGCCCAAACAGGTCACGACCCGTCCAAATCACCAGAAGGGGCCCCCATGCCACCTTGGTTTCCTATTGAGTCCTATCTTCCCATCAAAGTCCTAGCCCTCCGGTCTTGCACATGCACGACCTGGTCGGGTTTCTATACTTATTTTCTGGTTAGCTTTCTCAGTATCCCACGATCCCTTTATCCCTCAGGAATCCGTCCAGTCTCTGTTTGAATCCTTGTACCGTACTCTGCCCAATCACGTCCTCCGGTAGCGCATTCCAAGTGTCCACGACCCTTAGTATTTTTGAATATACATCAAAAGACATGAATGACAGTATCCCTGTCAGTGACAACAAAAAGTATGTGCGTTGACATTCATGTGACAATGCATAATCATAATAATAAAGAAGTAACAGGAACAACCAATAGAACCAGAACTACTAGTACTGGTCAGACGTGGCGCTGAATGCACAGTGAAATTCTACATATAAAGCTGTATATGTCAACCCAGAGGCTAGATTGAGGAATGATAATCAGCATAATAACATTACAACATAGTATCATAGCAGCATTATCATTGTCATCAATGCAATCATAAGGGTCAGTAGCCTTGGTAGGGTCGTTAGGTCCACAGGGGCCACAGCAGCTCATGACTCACACCCTATACTCCGTATGCGTAAGTAATGATGTCCACATTTTTTCAAATCTAAATAGAAATATACCGCCCACAACTAGGCGGTTTATAAAAATACAGACATAAAACATTAGGTAAAACATTACACATCAAACTCGTTACTCTTTAGATTAAACCCACTGCTATATTTCTATTTAAACAAGTGTGCATTCTTTGCTTCTTAGATAACTTTTTTCAGCAAACATATCTTGACCCAAGTTACCCAAAAGAACTAAGAAATATTCCACAATTTTCCCTCTCACAAAGTCAAAATATATATATTTTAGATTATAATTTCTTAAAACAATGCCATATCTTTTCAAAAGTTTATTTCCATCATAGCTGTATAACAGATCACTATTTCAGCAGATATAACTGAACAGTTGATAATGTTGAGTAGGCCACAGCAGATTACAGGTTTGTGGATCCTTTACAACTTTGGGCCTGCAAGCCAATTTTCAAAGGAAAATCCTTGAAGAATTTTGCTTTAAAAATTCTTAACACCTTCCAATTAAACAAATACCATAAATAGATTGTAACCTACCCTCTCTAACTGCATTCCATATGTATTTTTCATACAGTTCTTCACTGTCAGTTTAATTTCCATCCTATAAATTCACATAGAATTTTTCTTTTTTCAACCATCTTTATTTTCTCTTCTTTATTAATTTCCAGGTACTTTAGTTAGATTGTAAGCCTTCGGGACAGTAAGGGAATTTTTTAAGTACCTTCTTACTTCTCATTTATAATCTTAATGTATATTTTCTTCAAACCGCTTAGAACCTAACGGATGTAGCGGTATATAAGAAATAAATTACATTACATTACATTACTATTCCCCCCTCCCCCACACTTTTTCAAAAGTGTGGAAGAGATTTTTAGCTCTGGCCAGCACTCTGAATGCCCTGGACTCCTCCGACGCTCATAGGAACTCTGTGACCATCAGCTGGCACTAAAAACCTCTTCTCTGCTTTTGTAAAAGTGGGATATGTTACAAAATTTTATTTATTTTTTGTTCCTTAGTAAGTGTTTTTTTCTTAATTGCCTAAGCCCCAAAAGTATAGAAAATGGCTATCATTTCCCTCAAATTTTGCTTTTGTGACCAGGTTATTGATCTTTTGAATTTACCTTTATTTGCAGGACATTCCAGATTGATTCCAAGCTGAGTAAACATAGATGCCCTTTTGACATCTCGGCTCAAGCAGTGGAACTTGGAGGAAAGTGTGCAAGTCACAGATCAGACGGAGCATCACCAAGCTTTTTTTCATCTTCTCAACCCAACAAGATGGCCTCTGCTTCTGCCACAGTGTGATCAGTCTGTTTGAGGCAGGAGGAGTCGCCTGTAGCCCGAAAGAGTGGTATCTCTTCATTGACAGCTTATCAAAGCTATCCTGCTTCATAACGGGAACAATTACCCATCTCTTCCACTTATTCACTCAGTATTCAAAGAGGATTGCAACAGCATCACGTCCTTATTAGGTGCCTTGAAGTATGATGAGTACAGCTGGAAGGTCATTGGAGACTTCAAAATGGTGGCATTCCTAATGGGCCTCTAAGAAGTTTCCCTGCTATCTCTGTCTTTCGGACAGCAGAGACACAAAGGTGCACTACCAACGGCGGGAGTTCTCTGTAGGGAGAAACAACATCAAATGGGAACCACTTCTGGTCCCCTGGAAGGTGCTGATGCCACCACTGCACATCAAATTGGGCATAGTGAACTACTGCTACTATTTATAACTTATATAGCGCCGAAAGGCATACACAGTGCTGTACATTTTGTCATTTAATAGACGATCCCTGCTCAGAAGAGCTTACAATGTAATTTAGACAGACAGACATGACGTATAGGGTTGGGGATGCAAAACCAAAGTTGAGAGGAGTTAGGAGTTGAAAGCACTCTCAAAGAGGTAGGCTTTTAACTGGGTCTTGAAGACTACCAGGAATGGAGCCCACCATAGGGATTCAGGCAGCTTGTCCCAAGCATACGATGCAGCAAGTTGGAAGGCATGGAGTCTGGAGTTGGCAGAGGAAGAGAAAGGCACAGATATAAGGAACTTACCAGCTGAGCGGATCTCCTTGTGGTAGTGGTGGGGAATATAGGGGGAGATAAGTGGAAAGATAGTGAGGGGCAGCTGAGGGAGTGCATTTGTATGTCAGTAAGAGCATTATATTTGGAAACAGATGGGAAGCCAATGAAGTGACTTTAGGAGAGGGGTGACATGAGTATAGCAGCACTTTGGATAGATTGGAGGGGGAGCGACATGGCTAGGAGGAAGGCCTGAGTATTGATTTGCAGTAATCTAAGCGCAAGGTGATGAGGGCGTGGCTAAGGTTTTTGGTAGTGTGTTCCGAAATGAAGGGTCGGATTTTAGTAATATTATAAAGGAAGAAGCGTCAGGTTTTAGTAATATGTTGTATCTGGGTTGTGATGGAGAGAGAGGAGTAAAAGATGACCCCAAGATTACGAGCAGACAAAACAGGAAGGATGAGAGCGTTGTCCACAGAGACAGAGAACGAGGGAAGCAGGGAGGTGGGTTTACGCGGGAAGATGAACAGCTCCATTTTAGTCATATTCCGTTTTAGATGGACACCATATATTAAATAATGACTGAAACTCCTTCCAATGAATTGGTCTCTGCTACATCACCTGTCCTGGTCTTTAAAGGAAAGCAGAAAGCCCACTCCAGGAAATGAGCTCAAATCCTATACATAAACAACTGGGCCAGTCCTTGATTTTGAGGTTTTAAGATCAGTACAAGCGTACAAAGTTATCTCATGCATATCCATTGTAGGTATACTAAAAATCTCACTGATTAATTGTGTTCTGAAGTCTAGGTTGAGAACCATTGCTCTAAAAGAATATTCATTGGGGGATGATTAAAATGGGTTGCAGCATTCCATTTGTGTTATAATGATTTTAGCTCATTTTCAAAACATGCATATTTTTAGAAATGTGACCACCTATTTAAAGTTTCAGAAATGCCTAGCTATTGAACATACGAGGGGGCCACTGAAAAGTTCTCAGCCTAACCAACAAAGTTGGGGCAGACTCCATTGAGTTATATACACTTAGGAGCAAATTTTGTAAAGGATCCACAGTGTGGATGTCCATCGACTTAGGCGTGCAAAGTCCAAATAAGCCTAATTAATGACTTTAACAAGCATTAATTGGAACTTAGATGTTCAAATGCTGGACGTGATTCTCAAAATAGATGTCCACAATTTTGTGGATGTGCATCGGAAAAAGTTGCACCTAACAGGATAGACGTGGGCGTGCCGTGGGCATGGCTTCAAAATAGATGTGCATTTACAGAACTGCCTGCTGTTGAGCATCTACCTAATGCCTAAAATGTAAGCGATGTAAAACCAGGTCTACTTTTGAGCATGAGCTGGGCGCTAGGTAGATGCGAGTTAGGTAGGCGTTCACATATAGGTGAATGGGGCTTTATTTTTTGCGCTAAATATGTTTAATAAGGCATTATTTAAGCAAAGCACATAAAAAATTATATATATTGCATACTAAACTTCTATTTTGGGGGCTAAAGAGGACTCCTATTTGCTAATAATAGAAAAATATATTTAATAATGCATTACTCAAGCAAAGCACATGAAAAATACATAGCATACTAAATCTCATTCCTAAAAGGCTAAGAAAATAAGAAGACAACCCCTACTCACAATGACTATGGTTCAGAGCAAGTGGATGTGTCTGATGCTCAATCTTGACATCATTGTGACATCATCAATATGCACCTAGACATCAGAATGTCACTAAAAATAATAGGAATGTCTGCCTAAACGAAAGCTCCTGTAGCTCAATGGTTATAGTATATGCAAAAATGAATGCTTCTTTGACAGGTACAGCACCAAATCATGTTATATTTAGCAAACTGAACCTTGGATGTCATTGAACAAGCAGAATTAACATTTCAAAATGTTCTAAACGGCAGTGGATTTCACTGCTCCAAGCTCAGCACAGACATTTTGCTGCACCCAGCCTTAGTTAACCCTCAAGTCAAAAGTAAATTGAGCAAAAAGTCTGGTGTTTACTTTCTTGGAGCTTTCTATGAAATGCATGGTGTTTAAAATGGGTCTAGGGTTATTTTGCGGTCGCTTGGTGTGTTGTTATTCTGGTTTATCTCATCAAGATATGAAAACAAGAAATGTTTCGGTGGAAAGGTAAAGGAGGATAATGCAGCCATTCAAAACAAAAGCAATTACTTTTTAAGTGATCAGTTTAATCATCTTGCTTCTCTTAGTTGATCCATTTTGTTATGAGGAGTCTTAGAAATGCATGTCTCGTCGCTAGATTTTCTTTTTCAAGGTATGATTTATGCTCTCCGTGCATGTGCCATTTCCATTAAAATGCAGTTGGTAGCATCTCTCAGTTATATTACAGTCCAGAATGATTCACCTTTTTTTTTTAATAATTAGAATTGTGGAAATCATACTTTTCCTTTGTATGGTGAAACTGCACAGATAAGTGGTCCAATTTAAAGCAGCAAAATAAACCTATGCCAACATTATAGGCAGAAATTATATGGTTTAATAGAAATAGGAGAAGGTAAGGACTGCCTTTCAATGAATTTGCAGTTAAATGCCCTAAGACCAATTTGCATTAATGAATAACCTTGCATGCCTGCAATTTAAAGACATCTGATAAAATGCATATGCATTTTAAATACTGATTTTTTATTTTTTTTTAAGATAGGTAGAGTTTTCTGGAGACGGGCAAGCTGGCAATGACTTGAATTGGAATTTAGCTGGAACTGTTTCTGTCAAGATTCCCTGTTCAACTGCCATCCGCTTCAAATCGAAATCAGAGTTTTGACGGTTTGTTCTGCACAATTTTTTTTTTTTAAACCGTTTGATTCAAACACTATTGTGCATGCATTAGTTGCAAAAAAAATTGTGCAGGGTAAGTGTAAACCTTCTGCAGAAAATGCACGATCCATATCGAGCATCTGCCCTGCATTTACCACACTGAGCTGAAGTGCCAGATAAACACTCATGCTGTTACACAGAGTTCAATTAAGGCACAGACAAACTAGGCATGTTCCTTGAGTCCAAAGGTTTGGGGGGGGGGGCAGATATGCTCAGGATTCAGGGTTATTTTGAAAAACTCTGCAACTGAGCATTAACCGCTAAACGCCAAACCGCCCATAGGAATAGAACAGGCAGCTCGGTATTTAACGTGTGCTGCTTGGTAGCACTGCTTTGTAAAAGGATCCGAAGGACTGACAAGTGGCTGCATTTTTTCAGGATTCTAAAAATTTGTAAACTACCTTGTTTCAGAACCAGAAGGATGGCTGTGGGGATAGATATTTTTCAGACTTGAGCTCACTAAGCTTTGTATTGCTCCCCTTTCCAATGTAGAGGTTTTGGTAGGATCAAACCAATAGGAGTGCTTCTAGTCAAAGGAAGGAGGGGATGAGCAAATTACAAGTGTAATAAAATTGGGGGTGACAAAAAATATTTAATTGTACATACATTGACAAAAAATAGACAGACTTACAGACAACAGTAGGAGCGAGGGTGGAACTACAACGTTGACAAAAATAGACAGACTTACAGACAACAGTAGGAGCGAGGGTGGAACTACAACGTTGACAAAAATAGACAGACTTACAGACAACAGTAGGAGCGAGGGTGGAACTACAACATTGACAAAAATAGACTTACAGACAACAGTAGCAGCGAGGGTGGAACTACAATGTTGACAAAAATAGACGGACTTACAGACAACAGTAGGAGCGAGGGTGGAACTACAATGTTGACAAAATATAGACAGACTTACAGACAATAGTAGGAGCGAGGGTGGAACTACAACGTTGACAAAAATAGACAGACTTACAGACAACAGTAGGAGCGAGGGTGGAACTACAACATTGACAAAAAATAGACAGACTTACAGACAACAGTAGGAGCGAGGGTGGAACTACAACGTTGGCAGAAATAGGCAGACTTGCAGACAACAGTAGGAGAGAGGGTGGAGCTACAACATTTTAGAGAAAGACAACAATGAGAGATCACATAATAGGAAGTGGATGGAAAGCGGGAGCAGAATGCTTAAAAAACAGGAAGCCTGCAGAAATGCTATCGGTTGAAAAAATTTTAATTTTTGAAGGCATCTTTAAAATGAAAAGTTTTTTTTTAAAAAAAACCTTTTAAACTTGTCTAGTACTGCTTCTCCTCTGATGTATCCGGGCAGTGAATTCCATAACTGTGGCACGGCTACTGAAAAAATTTCTGCTCGTCTCCTGCCGATAACTTTTAGAGTTAGTACATAAAAAAGATTTTGATCAGCTGACCGCAGGGATTTGGACGGAGTGTATGGTATCATTAACCTGTCTAGGAAGGTAGGAAGACTAGCCTGGCGGATCTTAAATGACAGTAGTGCAATTTTATACGAAATACGATGGGGTATTGGCAGCCAGTGAGCATTTTTTAGAAGTGGTGTTAACATGGTCGTACTTTTTTTGAGTTTGTTATGATTTTAATTGCAGTATTTTGGATAAGTTGAAGTGTCCTTTTTTTGTTTTTGAGTGATGCCTTTTAACAGAGAGTTGCAGTAATCACGTTTTAAAATAAAATGAGAGTGAATAAGCATGTTGAGTGCCGGCAGTTCCAACCCTTTTGCTAATGACCTGATCATGCACAATTTGTAGAAGCAGTTTTTACCATTTGACTTAGAAACATAGAAAGATGACGGCAGAAAAGGGCTACAGCCCATCAAGTCTGCCCACTCTACTGACCCACCCCATTAAGTCTGAGTGCATATGACTTAGTTCCTTAGCTCGACCTTCGTAGGGATCCCACGTGGATGTCCCATTTATTCTTAAAGTCGAGCACGCTGGTGGCCTTGATCACCTGCACCGGAAGTATGTTCCATTGATCCACCACCCTTTCTGTGAAGAAGTACTTCCTGGTGTCACTACTAAATTTCCCTCCTCTAAGTTTAAGCGGGTGCCCCCTTGTGACCGAGGGTCCCTTGGGAACGAATATGTCGTCTTCCAGCTCTACACGACCTGTGACGTATTTAAATGTCTCAATCATGTCACCCCTTTCCCTGCGTTCCTCTAGAGTATAGAGCTGCAATTTGCCCAGTCTTTCTTCGTATGAGAGACCCTTGAGTCCGGAGACCATTCTAGTGGCCATCCGCTGGACCGACTCGGCTCGAAGCACATCTTTACGGTAATGTGGCCTCCAGAATTGCACACAGTATTCCAGATGAGGTCTCACCATGGCTCTATACAGTGACTTATGTGATCTTGGTATGTTCGTTTATGATCTATAACCCCAAGGATTTTGATGTTTGTGACATTATTTGTGACTACAAAAAAATCTTATTTTTGAGATCAACTGTTTTTATTAACCATTTACTTCAAACAGTACTAGCTTCACACCAAGCAGAATGGGACATGGTAGCATTGAAACCTTCTCTTCTCTATGACACCTACTGTAACATCTAGGAGATAAGTGTGTATTTATGAGCTGTCCTGTCAATGAAAACAGTTTTCAAAGTTCTCATGGAATTACTCTATTGATTTCTCTAATCTTATATCTGGCTTGTATCAATTCGTTTTTATGCCTGAAGAACAGATTGTACCTTCAGGGTCTGTATTATGGTTTAGCCTGTTTGCTAAGATAAAGGATTTCTCAAGGGATCTCTTTTACCAAACTTGCAAGCCGACGGCAGTCCTAAATTTATTTATCGCAAACAAGCAGGTGGTCAGAGGTTATCTGAGATAAAGCCAATTGAAATATAAAAGCCTGTTTTCTAATATTCTAAACATGTACAACGATGTAATGTTATGGAGGGAAAGAGTTCAAGTCAAATGATAACATTTTAGACAGGGATTGGCAGTGAATCCGAAAACAAACGAAAGGGACAGAAAATGAACCTCAAGTGGGCAAGTCACTCCTGGTAAGAACATAAGAACATAAGCATCGCCTCTGCCGAGTCAGACCATAGGTCCATCGTGCTCAGCAGTCCGCACTCGCGGCGGCCCCCAGGTCCGTGATCTGTAGTGTTCTTTCACTTAAGACATTTTATCCTTTATAGTACCCCTCTAGCTATACCCCTCAATTCCCTTTTCCTTTAGGAACATGTCCAACCCCTTTTTGAAACCCAAAATCGTACTCTGCTCTACCACCTCCCCCGGAAGCGCATTCCAGGTATCCACCACCCGCTGGCTGAAGAAGAATTTCCTAGCATTTGTTCTGAATCTGTCTCCCTTCAGTTTTCTTGCATGCCCTCTTGTTTTTGTTTCCCCCGCCAGTCTGAAGAATCTGCCCCTCTCCACCCTCTCTATACCCTTCATGATCTTGTAAGTTTCTATCATGTCCCCTCTAAGTCTCCGTTTTTCCAGAGGAAAGAGCCCCAGTTTCTCCAGCCTCTCAGTTGGAATGCCTACCCTTGTCTTATCTGCTATAACTTGCTTTCTTGCGCTTTGTTCATCTGGAAGCCACCTCTGAAATGACATCATTGGTTATGATTCAGGACGGGGGAGAGTTTGGCGCCGTGGTTAACGCTACAACTTCAGCACCCTGGGTTCAAACCCACGTTGCTCCTTGTGACAAGTTTTGCCCCAGGTACATTAGATCGATTGTGAGCCTACCAGGACAGAGAGGGAAAAATGCTTGAGTGCCTGAATAAATTCATGTAAACCATTCTGAGCTCCCCTGGGAGAATGGGATAGAAACTTGAATAAATAAAAGAAGGAAGAACGGTAATATCTAAGGTGACCATACGACCCGTTTTGAACGGGTCAATCCCGTTTTTAGATCCCCTGTCCTGTTGGCTCCACACACAGCTTCGGGACGCTGAAATGTCCCGTTTTCAGGGACAGCGTCTGGACAGTCCTTTAAAAATAGGACTTGTCTGGCTAAATCCAGACGTCTGATAATCCTAGATAAAAGAGGAGGGGGAATGAGGGGGAAGAGGTGGCGAGGGCTCCACTGAAGGTTTCTGGTTGGCAGGCAGAGGCGGTGGACCGGGGGAAGGAGTGGGGGTTGAATCGGTGCTGGAGGAAGGGAAGGAGGGAGGCTGGCTTTGGCGCGGCAGGGAGGGCGATAGGCAGGCAGGCTGGCTTCGGGGGAGGGGGTGGGACAAAGGCTGGAAGGCAGTGAGGGGGACATAGGAAGGAGGCACAGGGGGCACAAAGGACATATGAAGGGGCACTAGACATAGGAAGGAGGCACTGGAAGCACTAAGAACATAGGAAGGGGCACTAAGGACATAGGAAGGAGGTACTGAGGGCACTAAGGACATAGGAAGGGGCACTAAGGACATAGGAAGGAGGTACTGAGGGCACTAAGGACATAAGAAGGGGCACTAGGGGCACTAAGGACATAAGGGGCACTAAGTTAATGCAGACTTAGACGTGGTGGCTGTGTCCGAAACATGGTTCACGGACTCTCATGGGTGGGATATGACTATACCAGGATACAACTTGCTTCGCCAAGACAGAGAGGGTAAGTTAGGAGGAGGGGTAGCACTTTACATCAAAGAGAACATTAAGACAACCAGGATCACGGATGTCAAGTATACTGGGGAATCTATCTGGGTAAACCTGGCCAGAGGCGGAGAAAAATGCCTATACCTTGGTGTGGTATACAGACCTCCTAGACAATCGGAGGACAAAGACGCAGAATTAATCGAAGACATTGAGAATATCACCTTGCGGGGGGATGTTGTTCTATCAGGAGACTTCAATATGCCTGATGTAGACTGGAACACACTCTCAGCGACAACTTGTGATAGCAGGAGGATATTAGCGTCCATGAAGGGAGTACAGCTCAAACAAATGGTGCTAGAGCCTACTAGGGCCCAGGCCATCCTGGACCTGGTACTTACGAACGGGGAAAGCGTCTCGGAGGTCTCGGTGGGAGAAACGCTAGCCACCAGTGACCATAACATGGTATGGTTTAACCTTAGGAAAGGCTTCCCTAGATCTCAAACAAGAACAAGGGTACTCAATTTCCGGGGCACTGACTTCGCACGCATGGGAGATTTCGTTCATCAGACACTACAGGTTCAAGAAGTAACTAATAATGTGGAAGCTATGTGGTCAACCTTGAAGTCGACCCTTCATGAGGCATCTATCCGCTACATTAAATCGGTAAATAAACAACAAAGAAACAAGAGACCCAAATGGTTCACTGATGAGGTCTCGAACCGCGTCAAGGAGAAGAAAAGAGCATTTCTCTTATACAAACGCACCGGGGAGAAGGAAGCAAACATTGAATACAAGACAAAGTCTGCAGCGGTCAAAACAGCAGTCAGGGAGGCCAAACTTCGAATGGAAGAAACTCTAGCGAAGAACATTAAGAAAGGGGACTAATCCTTCTTCAGGTACATTAGTGACAGGAAGAAGAACACAAATGGGATAGTACGCCTTAGAACGCCAGACGGGAATTATGTGGAAACAGATTCCGATAAAGCCAAACTGCTGAATGATTACTTCTGCTCGGTCTTTACCTGCGAGGCACCAGGGCACGGGCCAAGGCTGGAAATGAAGCAAAGCATGGAAGATCCATTTCAGAATTTTGAGTTCACACCTGCTGATGTCTACAGTGAACTGTCAAGACTTAAGGTGAACAAAGCCATGGGACCGGACAATTTGCACCCAAGAGTGCTCAGAGAGCTAAGCGATGTTTTGGCAAAACCGTTAGCAGTACTCTTCAATCTCTCCCTAAGTACGGGGAGAGTCCCCCTGGACTGGAAAACAGCCAACGTCATTCCTCTGCACAAAAAAGGTTGCAGAGCAGAGGCTGCAAATTACAGACCAGTAAGTCTCACATCAGTAGTATGTAAACTCATGGAAACTTTACTTAAAGGTAAACTAGACACGATTTTGGACGAGGGGAACCTAAGGGATCCCTGTCAACATGGATTCACTAGGGGTAGGTCATGCCAATCCAATCTAATCAGCTTCTTTGATTGGGTGACGGGAAAGTTAGACTCGGGAGAGTCTCTGGACATAGTGTACTTGGATTTCAGTAAAGCTTTTGACAGTGTCCCACACCGCAGACTATTGCACAAGATGAAGTCGATGGGGTTAGGTGAGAAACTAACTGCATGGGTCAACGATTGGCTGAGTGGAAGACTTCAGAGGGTGGTGGTCAACGGCACCCTCTCTGAGACATCGGAAGTGACTAGCGGAGTGCCGCAGGGCTCGGTCCTGGGACCATCCCTTTTCAACATATTCATAAGGGACTTGACCCGAGGGCTTCAGGGTAAAGTAACATTGTTCGCCGACGACGCCAAACTGTGTAATATAGTAAGTGAAAGCAATCTCAAGGATAATATGACGCAGGATTTGATCACGTTGGAAAACTGGTCCTCGACATGGCAGCTGGGCTTCAACGCTAAGAAATGTAAGGTCATGCATCTCGGCTGCGGAAATCCATGCAAAACTTACACCTTAAATGGGGAAACACTAGCTAGGACTTCAGAAGAACGGGACTTGGGAGTAATCGTCAGTGCAGATATGAAGGCTGCCAAACAGGTGGAGCAGGCCTCATCCAAGGCAAGGCAGATGTTGGGATGTATCAATAGAGGCTTCATCAGCCGCAAACCTGAAGTCATAATGCCGCTTTACAGAGCCATGGTGAGACCTCACCTGGAATACTGTGTGCAATTTTGGAGACCACACTACCAAAAAGATGTGCTTCGAGCTGAATCTGTCCAGCGAATGGCCACTAGAATGGTCTCCGGACTCAAGAGTCTCTCATACGAAGAAAGACTGGGCAAACTACAGCTATACACTCTTGAGGAGCGTAGAGAAAGGGGAGACATGATTGAGACATTTAAGTACATCACAGGTCGTGTCGAGGCGGAAAGCGATATATTCTTCCCCAGGGGACCCTCGGTCACAAGGGGGCACCCGCTCAAACTCAGAGGAGGGAAATTTAATGGTGACACCAGGAAGTATTTCTTCACAGAAAGGGTTGTAGATCACTGGAACAAACTTCCGGTGCAGGTGGTCAAGGCCACCAGCGTGCTAGACTTTAAGAATAAATGGGACATCCACGTGGGATCCCTATGGGGGTCGAGCTAAGGATCTGGGTCATTAGCACTCAGACTTGATGGGGTGGGTCAGAAGAGTGGGCAGACTTGATGGGCTGTAGCCCTTTTCTGCCGTCATCTTTCTATGTTTCTATGTTTCTATGTTTCTAAGGACATAGGAAGGAGACACTGGGGGCACTAAGCACATAGGAAGGAGGCATTGGGGGCACTAAGGACATAGGAAGGGGCACTAAGGACATAGGAAGGAGGTACTGAGGGCACTAAGGACATAGGAAGGGGCACTAAGGACATAGGAAGGAGGTACTGAGGGCACTAAGGACATAGGAAGGATGCACTAGGGGCACTAAGGACATAGGAAGGAGGAACTGGGGGCACTAAGGACATAGGAAGGATGCACTAGGGACACTAAGGACATAGGAAGGAGGCATTGGGGGCACTAAGGACATAGGAAGGAGGAACTGGGGGCACTAAGGACATAGGAAGGATGCACTAGGGACACTAAGGACATAGGAAGGAGACACTAGGGGCACTAAGGACATAGGAAGGATGGACTGGGGACATTAAGGACATAGGAAGGGGCACTGAGGACATAGGAAGGAGGCACTGGGGACACTAAGGACATAGGAAGGAGACACTGGGGGCACTAAGGACATAGGAAGGAGGCATTGGGGGCACCAAAGACATAGGAAGGATGCACTAGGGACACTAAGGACATAGGAAGGAGACACTGGGGGCACTAAGGACATAGGAAGGATGCACTGGGGACATTAAGGACATAGGAAGGGGCACTGAGGACATAGGAAGGAGGCATTGGGGCACTAAGGACATAGGAAGGGGCACTAAGAATTTTTCTCACTGATTTCCGCAGACAGGATTTTTTCCGCAGCAAAACAGGTGAGTATCTAGTCCTTTTATTTCTCCATTGGGATTCAGTGGCTACCTTTCTTCCTTTTCTGGCCCGGAACAGCTTCTTCCACGATACCAAAAAACCCCCAAAGGAAGCAAAACCCTATATCCCTATTTGGTAAAAAAAACAAAAACAAACAATAAACACCGTGACTACTAGCTACCCAAATAAATCAAAGAATAATTGAAATTTCCCTAAAATTGATCCCACCCACTTTTGTTTTTAAACCAAGGTTTAATTAAGATTTAAGAAAATTTCTGTACTGGATCTATCAATATCCAAAAGCAGTATGCAGCCCTGTTAGCAGAAGTGTTCAATTCTATTTGGAGTTTTCATCCCTGAAACTCATTTAAATCAGCATAACACCAGTCCTTCATAATAAAACTTTGCTGATATCTCCAATAAAATGTATTTTACTACAAATAAATGTACTCCACTAACAAAAACGCCAAATCTCCACCCTCGAGCTAACCTAAAGTAAATACCTCAGCTCCAGTACCAATTTCCTAAACCAAATCAGTTATTAAAATGAAAAATTTATCTTCACGGACAAATTTTACAGAGACATCAATCAACATACATCTGTCTCTGCCAACAAAACAAAACCAACTGCCCACCTTGGCAGATTTAGAGCTCCCCACCACTGCTCACTTCCTGGAGAGAGCTGTGCTGTCCAGTATTCTATAGTGCACAGTGAGAGTCAGGGGCGCACATGCTCAGTCGTGATTCCGCGACGGATCAGGGAACACGACTTTTGAGTGCGCATGGGCAGCCTAGCATTTTATTATTATTGATTGCTTTGCCCACCACTAATCAAAATCTTTCCATAAGATTGCAAGCTAGTGTGAGCATGGCAAATGATCTTAAGGCAGTGAGAGATGGTTTGAGAGTTTACAGTAGACTCTCATGGGAATATTTAAAGCACTGCAAGCAGAACTGATTGTAAAATGTCTTTTCCATTGTATGCTGGTAATTAGTTTTCTGAAAACAGAGCGGGTCGCATATGGCTTTCAGGCTAATGTAAGTTCACCGAGTGCATTTAAGCATCATTTCGCTGTAATTTCTTTAAAAACAGAGAAAAAAAGGTTATGTTAAAGAAATATGAACATATGAATAGCATTAGCAGTAAATCTGAGAGACCGAGATCATACTCCGTGTGACCTGTTATGATATGCACAAAGCTGAACGGCAGAGACGATGTACAAAATGCCAAGTCTTTAATCTGGATCAATAGACAGTTTGTATCCAAAAAATATATAATCCACTTTGGGTTATAAACCGGTTTATAACCCAAAGTGAATGTCTGCTCTGATTGCAAGCACTCTTAGCTGTCTTTGTCAGTAATTTCACTTCCTAATGAGAATCTTCTACGAGGGTATTGAACCCGGGGCCTTGCGGATTGGGTTCACAGTCATCAGTGCGCCGGACAAAGGCTCGCCAACATTACACAGCAGACAATTGAGCGCAAGACTGCAGCGTGCCGCCGTAAAAGTTTATTTTAAAGAGCTCCGAGAGTGTGTGTGTGTGTGTGTGGGGGGGGGATAGTGTTTGCGCTGATGTAGGGGGGGTTGGGAGGGTTGGAACCCCAGTTATTACTCTAAATCAGAACCCCATATGGAAACAAACACCCCCTCTGCAACACTAACAGGCCTTAATCACACACACATGAACCAATCACACAACATATAATAGCAGGAAACAGAAAGAAAGGTGGAGAAAAAGCCTCAGTTCGGCTTCATCTGGCAAAAAAAACTCCACCTTTCAAACAAACCTGCCATTGATTCGTGAAGCGGTATGCGAGCCTGAAGAGCGTGGTGGTCTGGAAAGGGCGTATGAGCAGCAGTGAAATTGAAACCCCTGACGCAGCCACCAGAGCGAAACGGAGGGTTCCCCGTCGGGTTCAGTGGCTGAAGGGCCCAGGAGATGAAGGACTGAGAGAATCCTGGATGCCGAGGCAGCTAAGTTGTTTTTTTTCTTGCTGTGTTCTACGCAACATCCTGGACTGCATCGCTACAGTGCTCATCTACCCATATCATCACGACAGTGGGCTTTGTGTCCCGGTGTGCTATGTAACACCACTCTGCAGGCTACCATAGTGCTTTTTCTATTTTTTTCTATATTTTGGAGTGCAGGGTTTGTTTGAAAGGTAGAGTTTTTTGCCAGATGAAGCTGAACTGAGGCTTTTTCTCCACCTTTTTCTGTTTCCTGCTATTATATGTTGTGTGATTGGTTCATGTATGTGTGATTAAGGCCTGTCAGTGTTGCAGAGGGGGTGTTTGTTTCCATACGGGGTTCTGATTTAGAGTAATAACCGGAGTTTAACTGACCCTTTTCCTGAGTGGATTTGTATTAGGGGATTGGAACCCCCCATTATAGAGGAAACTTAACTTTTTCCCTATTTGGGGGGGGGGGGAAGTTAAGTTTTCTGTATAATGTGGGGGGTTACACCCCCCCCCACACCCCCTCGGAGCTCTTTAAAATATGTCTCTAAATCAATATATAATTGAGTAGCCACTCCTCAAGCATTTTAAACTAAATGTAGCCATAAGTATGGAATAAATATTCAAAAAGAATTCAAAGAAAATTCAAATTCATCAATGCCAAGTACAAAGACGATGATGATATAACGAAATGTTTTGCAAAAGACAAAGACCGAAAGCAAAGAACTTATCTCTAGACTGAGTGAGCCAAACTATCTATCCAACAAAATATTTGGTTTCAGTCCTTCCTCAGGGACAGAGTGAAGAACGCTCACTCCTGTGCTTCGGCACGAAATAAATAACAGCTTGCTCATTCAACAGTCACTTTCCTGCCTCGGCAATAAAATCAAACAGAGAAGCTTGTTTTCTCTTCTTTAGCAATCATTCCCCTCTGCCTCAGCTTGAAAACAGCAGGGAGTTGCTTTTTGCCTGTAAAGTGTAATTACTTCTCCTCCCTTATTCTTCTCATCGCCACCTCCTGTCCCTTTCTTATTTCTACCCCCTCCAGATTCCACCCCACTTTAGAATTCACCCACCTGGTCTGCTCTCAAATCAACGATAGCAACCCAAACGCCCTCCATGACCAAACACTGTGTGACGTAAGACAAAACCTTGCAAACAGACCTTCAAAAGCATACCCTATGCCAGCACCAAGTTAACATAGCATAACCGTACTTATAAGATTAAAAATAACATAACCTAAGGATGATTTAAATTAGTTCGCTAAATATTTTGAAAAAAGATGAGTTTTCAATTGAGTTCTAAAGTGCTTGTAAGAGCAACAGTGGCCTAAATTCCCTGTCATAGAAAACAGCCTACCCATGAAAAATGTGGTGCATGGGTTAGAGTTATAGTCTCAACACCCTGAGGTTATGTGTCCAAATCCTGTGACCCTGGGCAAGTTACTTAATCCTTCATTGCCCCGGGTACATTAGATAGATTGTGAGCTCACTGCTTTGAGTAGGGTTGTGTAACTACAAAGAAAAATGGTGGTATACAAGTCCCAAGCCCTTTCACAAGCACACCTCCAAGGATCAAGGGTGTGTGTTTTAATTAAGCATAGGAGATGAAGACAGACCACTACAGATTCCTATACAGAACCTACATATCAACTGAATTCCTCATCCCTGTTACACAAGGAAAACACAGGCCATCACTTGGAAAAAAAAAAAAAAAAAAAAAAAAAGGATTATAAACTGAAATATAATGTAGATATAATAAATGAAAATAAACAAACAACAAATATCATAATGTGAGAAGTGAAATGCCAGAGAAACAGAGATGCATTTCCATTAGTACTGAACAAAATACAAGATGTGCACATTTTCAAAGCTGACGTCGCCATCTTTCTCTAAATATCATTGTTTTTTGACCATTTTATTTTCCCAGTTGGGTTGGGATTGGTATCTTAAGTACTTCTTTTTAAAGCTTTTCTCCAAATCCCTATCTTATTTCCATTTTCTGTTTCTTCACTGTCCTGTCTTCTTCCTAATGCCTGACTCCGACACTAATTCTTCTGTTTCAATGTCGTCTCCATTTCTCTCCTTTGCCTTTTTATGAACCTATAACTAGGTTCTCTTATCTACTTCCTACATTTTCCTCCCCTGAATTTCATTCACTTTCTAGTCCTCCATTTCCAGCCTCTTTATTAGTCACCTCCCAGGTCTCATCAATCTTTGCCTTATCTCCTCCCTCTTATTCTTCTCCTTGCCTCCTCCAGTCCCTTCCTTATTTCTACCCTCTTTTATCTATGCTAACTTCTTTTATTCCTCAGGCACTCTTTGTAGCCTACTTTTTTCTCCTTTCCCCAGCAGCTATTGTTCCTTTGTCTTCTCCCATAGCTCCTTCTCTACTTCCCTAGCATCCATAACTCTATCTTCTTCCACCTTAACCCCAGCATCCATCTTGGTGCCTCTCCATCTTACCCTTCCTCTGCATATGCCCATGTTTTGTTAACCGGTTCGAGTCCCTTTGGGGAATGACCCAGTATATAAGACTAAGGATTGGATTGGATTCTTCCCCCCCCCCTCCTTCTCCTATCACCAATGTCCTCTTCTTGCCTCTGTCTCAGGCTCATCACCAACACGGCACCCTCACCAAGTTGTTGCCCAGGGCGGTCTGCCCCACTCCCACCCTTACTACATCACTAGACGCCTATTCAAAGGTACCTACCAGAAATCAGGCTTGATTAGAAGGCAGATCGTGGGTGTGTTTTTCATACGAGTTGGTAGGTACTTAGCTTAGGTGCAACTATTTAGGCCAAGAAAGCCCTGGCCTAAACAGGGTACATCTAAGGTTAGGAATAGAGCTGCAGAAAGATAAAAGATTTTATTCGTGATTAATCACGTTGTGCAGTAGCGATTAATCGCAATTAATCACAATTAATAGGTAATATATTTTAAAAGAAA
Organism: Geotrypetes seraphini; assembly: GCF_902459505.1. Taxonomy (NCBI): domain Eukaryota; kingdom Metazoa; phylum Chordata; class Amphibia; order Gymnophiona; family Dermophiidae; genus Geotrypetes; species Geotrypetes seraphini. The sequence continues at coordinate 125,323,970 of NC_047093.1, read as the reverse complement.
ATATGACAGACACAAATCATTCCTGAAATCAAGCATAAACCACTTGTTTATTTGTGGTTTCAAACATTAACAAGTTCCTCTATGTCAAAATGCCGCAACCGATTGCTTAAAGGTCATAGCGGAGAGACTGAATCAATTCTTTGCTTCGGTCTTTACGGAAGAAGATGAATTGGAAATGGTTTTCAAGGGTGATGGTCGCTCTTCTTTGAACCTTTTCTAGTGCAGGCTGGTGTGCTAATGCTCTGCACTGCTCCTGACGCTCTTAGGAACTCTAGGAGTGACGGGAACAGCGCTGAGCATTCGGCGCTAAAAAACGCTTTCATGGTTTTGTTAAAGGGGGGGGGGTTAGTAAATAAAAATATTTATAATACCCCCCTTTACACAAAACTGTTAATACTTTAAAAACGATTTTTTATCAAGAACAAAGACAGAAAATTTTGGGATTTCAAGATACAAATGTTTCCTGATTTGGCAAGGGACGCAGAAAAGCGCAGAAAATAATTTCTTCTACTAAAACTTGGCGTTTTAGCTCTTGGGGCGACTTTTTATCTTCGTTACCCTTGCAAGTGCATAATTTTGTATAATTCTGACAACTATGTTTTCTTTGAGCCTTTCCAGCTGACGGCCTTTGTCTCTCTACCCCTCCTGGGACTGGGTTCCCTCTTGGGCAGCTCTCCAACTCTAATCATTAAGTTGCTCCATTTGAAGCAAATGCTTGCCTAGTCTCCATGCTCATTCTCAAACGATTATTACTGCTATGCCCATGGCTACAGTACTGTAGGTGCTGCACTTTTCCCTGGAGATGTAAAATATGGAGTGAAGGTCATGAGTGAAGATCTGTGAGAGAGGACAAGAAAATGAATGTGATTGAAGAGTAAGGGAGGAAAGAAGAAATGAGGCCTGGGCATAGCAGTAATAATCGTTTGAGAATGAGCATGGAGACTAGGCAAGCATTTGCTTCAAATGGAGCAACTTAATGATTAGAGTTGGAGAGCTGCCCAAGAGGGAACCCAGTCCCAGGAGGGAGATTTGAAACCAGTCCTGGATTTCTGACAGCCTTGTGCTGGTGCATTATGGGTAGGGTTACCATATGGCTCCAGAAAAAGGAGGATGGATTGAAACATCCGGGTTTTACTTCCATTGAAAGCAATGGAAACAAAACCTGAGTGTCTCAATCTGCAATAGAGAAGACACCCCGGATGGTGTGAATATGAAGAAACCTGAGTGTCACAAAGAAGCAAATCTTACCCAACAGCCCTTCAACAATATCATTTATAAAAATGTTAAAAAGAACAGGTCCAAGAACAGAACCTTGAGGCACACCACTGGTAACATCCCTTTCCTCAGAGCAATCTCTATTGATCACTACACTCTGTCGCCTTCCACTCACTTTGGGACCCATCCCGAGGGCACTCAGTTTATTTATAAGACGTCTGTGTGGAACACTGTCAAGGCTTTGCTAAAATCTAAATACTCCACATCTAGCGCACTCCATCTTTCCAATTCTCTGGTTACCCAGTCAAAGAAATTGATCAGATATTTTTGACAAGACCTACCTCTAGTGAATCCATGTTGCCTCTGGTCCTGTAATTCACAGGATTCCAGAAACTTTACCATTAATAATTGGAAGGAACCATATATGCTGGGAGGTGAGAAGCTGATATGCACGGACGGGGAGAGGGACCTTGGGCTGATAGTGTCTGAAGATCTAAAGGCAAAAAAACAGTGTGACAAGGCAGTGGCTGCTGCCAGAAGGATGCTGGGCTGTATAAAGAGAGGCGTAGCCAGTAGAAGGAAGAAGGTGTTGATGCCCCTGTACAGGTCATTGGTAAGGCCCCACTTGAAGTATTGTGTTCATTTTTGGAGACCGTATCTGGTGAAGGACATAAGAAGACTTGAAGCGGTCCAGAGGAGGGCAACGAAAATGATAGGAGGCTTGCGTCAGAAGACGTATGAGGAGAGACTGGAAGCCCTGAATATGTATACCCTAGAGGAAAGGAGAGACAGGGGAGATATGATTCAGACGTTCAAATACTTAAAGGGTATTAACGTAGAACAAAATCTTTTCCAGAGAAAGGAAAATGGTAAAACCAGAGGACATAATTTGAGGTTGAGGGGTGGTAGGTTCAAAGGCAATGTTAGGAAATTCTACTTTACGGAGAAGGTGGTGGATGCCTGGAATACGCTCCCGAGAGAGGTGGTGGAGAGTAAAACTGTGACTGAGTTCAAAGAAGCGTGGGATGAACACAGAGGATCTAGAATCAGAAAATAATATTAAATATTGAACTAAGGCCAGTACTGGGCAGACTTGCATGGTCTGTGTCTGTGTATGGCCGTTTGGTGGAGGATGGGCTGGGGAGGGCTTCAGTGGCTTGGAGGGTGTAGATGGGCTGGAGTAGATTATAACGGAGATTTTGGCAGTTGGAACCCAAACACAGTACCAGGTAGAGCTTTGGATTCTTGCCCAGAAATAGCTAAGAAAAAACATTAAAAAATTTAAATTAAATCAGGTTGGTCAGACTGGATGGACCATTCGGGTCTTTACCTGCTGTCATCTACTATGTTACATTCTCTGTTTTAAAAGCATTTCCATTAATTTGCTTACCACAGAAGTCAGACTTATCGACCTGTAATTCCCTACTTCTTCCCTACTTCCACTTTTGTGGAGAGGGACCATATCTTCCCTTCTCCAGTCCTCCGGTACCATTCCCGACTCTAGAGACTCATTGAAAAGGTCAATCAGCGGAGCTATCAGAACTTCCCTAAATTCCTTCAGCACCCTCAGATGCACACCATTCAGCCCCATCGCCTTGTCTACCTTTATTTTAGCTAGCTCCTCAGGAACACAACCCTCTGAAAATTGATCAGGGTCTACCACTCCTCCATCCCTATTCATGTTTGTCTTCTGCGGTCCCACTCCTGGTGCTTCAGCCGTGAACACAGAACAGAAATATTTGTTAAGCAATTCAGCCTTTTTTTTATCAGCTTCTACATATTTGTCCCCTTCACCTTTGAGATTCACAATGCGACTTTTGCACTTCTTCCAATCACTAATATATCTAAAATATATCTTGTCTCCCCATTTTACTGTGTCAGCTATTTTTTCTTCCATTTGCATTTTTGCTTTCCTAACTACACGACCAGCCTCTCTTAACTTTCCACTTCTTCCAGACATTCCCATCCAGACAACAATTCCTTGACGTAATCCCCATCCAAACAAAGTTAGTTTTTTTTAAAGTCTGTAACCCTTTGCTTCTGAATGAGCCCTCTCTATACCCATCTTGGCGCTGAAGTGGAATGGAAGCGCAATTTAACGGCTCTCTCCCTTCATTTTTATTTTTTCCCTTTTGGTAAAATTTGCAAATATATATTACGGGCATTTCAAGCGTATTTAGATGTATTTTAGGAGTACAATACTTGAGTTTTAGTGTATAACGTAATATTATACTTATAGACCGCGCTACCAAAAAGTTCTACGCGGTTTACAAAAGATTATAAACATTAAACATAAATCGTATATTTGAATGAGTCAGCTAGTCAGGTATTTGGGGAAAAGATAGGTTTTTAGCTGTTTTCTAAAATGTCTGTACGAAACAGCTGTGAGCAACAACGATCGAAATTCTTTTTCACGAGAAGCTGCCTGAAATGCTACAGAGTGATTTAGGAATTTCTTGCTTTTACAGAAGGGAAATTGAACAGAGCATGAGTTTTTCTACTGCATTTGTGCGTAGCGATGGAAAAACTATTAGCCAGATAAGTAGGGGCTGCACCATAGAAAATCTTGTAACAAAAACAGCTCAACTTGAACAATACCCGAGCTTCCACAGGCAACCAATGCAATTCCCAATAAAATAACGTAACATGATCGTATTTCTTCAATCCGTAAATCAATCTAACTGCATCTGGAAAACAAAAGTTCCAAACAGATTGTGAACTTTGGTGTAGCTAGGCAGCCAAAATTAAGGATATTTCTATTTCCAATGCTCCCATACCATCATCATTTGGATTTGTGTGAGTATACATACTAATCTGACTGGGGGAATCATCTTTTTAATACCCTTGAACAATAATACCTCCTTCTCTTTATTTATTTTTTTTCTTTGTGAAACGTCTTTCTATAACATTGATTTAAAAAGAGCTTAGGTGTATCTGAAACATGTTTGATATTGAAATTAAACTATTTGAAACATCACATCAAAACATTTTTCACAGTTCATTGAACTGCCTGAACGGCTCTGTTAAAAGGGGATGAACAACTCATAAACCCAGTGCCTCGGAACAGGTTTTTTATCACCTTATGTCCTAATGAAAATTTTGTTTTCACTGTACTGTGAGCTGCAACAAGAAGAATAGGCCACACATACTCCATTTCATCTAATTACTGACTGTAATAAGGATTTTAATACTCTTTAAGTGAACATGACCCATAGGATATCTGGTTAGTTGCTTATAAGTTATGGCTTTGTTGTAAACAAAATGGCTTTTAATTAGATTTTATACAAGATATAGCTACGGTATATTATACTGTATATTAATTTGCTCTGATTTATGATCATTATTGTTAGTAGGCAAGAGGAGGGTGGCCTTCATTCACCTCCTGGTGAAAAGTTTTTATCAAATAATCCATGTGTGACCTGATATTTAGAAATGTACCTATCTCATCTGTTGCTCTGTTTGAATATCGGGGTATAAGGCCATTATGTTGAAATAGATGTATATTGAACGGTGACGTGTCAAAAGTGCGGCAGACAAAGCCACGCTGACAAACATGCCGGACATATGTGCGTCGCCGGTTCACCCTATTTAAAGCCTTATCTTTTATGCTCTGAGACTGTGTATGTGTTGGGGGGGAGGAATACCCCATTACAGTTGGAAGTCCTGGTGCTCCCGTTGGGATACGTGTGTGAGTGGAGAAACCCCCCCCCTCCCACACACACACACTACACTGAAAACTCCCAAACAGGGAAAATGGAAGTTTTTAGTGTAGTGAGAGGGTTTCATCCCAACCCCCCCCACCCAACGGGAGTGTCAGCACTTCTAACTGTCCCACCCACACTCCCTCAAAGCGTAAAAGATAAGGCTTTAAATAGGGTAAACTGGCAGCACATTTTTGCAAGCGCGTGCTTATCGGCACAGCTTTGTCCACCGCGCTTTTAACGGTGTACCATATTGTACACATATGTAAATGTTTATGATTATTAAAATCTCAACATGCTGCTTGGGCTGACTCACAAATCACAGCTGTTTACATAACCCCCCCAAAAAAGATAAACATGCAATAAAAAGTATAGGAATGCCAATTAAAGTATGAAATAGACTTTCAAACTACAAAAGAATATACACACAACTCTGAGCCCTGGATTCCAGAGAGATCCCAGTACATCAGGAGAGCAGTAGCCCTTCAAATAAAGAAGTGTGTTTTTAATAATGACTTGAATTTTCAGAATGAATGCTCACAGGGTCTGATTCTGTTTAGGATGCCGGTCTCAGTGGCCGCCTAAGATGCAGCTGAGAATTGTGTACTGGCATCATAAACAGAATCACGTCTGCCCTAACGGACAGACACCTAACTTCCCGATTCTCTAATTGGCATCCAGTGCCAGTTAGAGATGTTTATAGGTATGGCCAGCTGAGCTGAAATTGGCAGGAGGGATGCCCACTCCTTCCTGCCAACACCTCTCCACCAAACCCCCAACACCTCCCCATTGAAGATTGGATGGAAGGATGCCTACTGCCTCCTACCGATATCTTCTGAACCCCAGACTCCCCGCTATTGAAGACTGGCAGAAATGATGCTTGCTGCAGCCCTCCCAGAAATGCTGACAACCCCTGAACCCCGACACTCCTAACTGCTGACACCTGAGCCAATCAGGCACATGATGCACCAAGGTGGGGCCTAAGGCCTGCATTGCGTCGGAGGAGGCCGGAGGAGCAGGAGGGACTGAGTGCCCCTCCTGTTCCAACTTAAAGGTACAGGGAGAGGTAGGGGGTGTTTGCTGCCCAATGGCAGGAGGGAGTGGGCATCCCTCCTCCTATTTATTTTGGGGGGATGGAGAGGAGCCGATGGCAGGAGGGAGTGGGCATCCCTCCTGCCATATACTTCAGTGTCGGGGGGAGTGTTCGGCGGATGGGGGGGGTGTTTGGCTGGCGGCGGGCAGGGGTAGAGGGGGCCAGTGACTTTGATTGCGGGAGGGACTGGGCATCCCTCCTGCCATATTTTTCAGCATGGTGGGGGGAGTGTTTGTTGGTGGTGGGAGTGTCGGGTGGCAGGAGGGAGGGGGTATCCTCTTGGTGTGGGGGCGGTGGCATCCCGGGAGTGGGGTGGGGCAGTTTTTTGATAGGTCTGCCTTTTTAAATTTATTTTTATTTATGGGGCAGATATTTTGCTTGTGTAATACACGCGAAATATCTGTGCTATGGAAAAAAAATGAATTAAAAAAACAGGCAGACACACAGTTACCATAATTCAGACAAACAGGGTTAACGGAAATATAATGGTCATTTTATATAACGATGATATTTGGCTCAAATGTGCCTTCGAGCTATTTTCCTTATTTAATTAAATAAAATTCTTCATTTTTTCTCTCCTTTTCATCACAAACCCAATTAATCAACCCTCCAGTGGTCAATAAGTAGGATGGTATATCATACAATGCCGACAGTTTTCAGTGCATAGGACCTCACATAACATACCCAAGTCCACATTCTGTCCAATTTTCAACAAAAAATCATCTATACCAATCCCTTCCCTTATCGGGTTTTAAGATAGTAAGACCCCGTGCAAAATAGCTAAGCGATTCATTCACTAACATTTGCTTGGCTATTTTGCATGGGTTGGGTTGGATCAGAAAATACACGGTGGGCCGTTTAGTGAATCGGGTGGGTAGCAGCGATTGTCGCTAAACTTGTGAAAACAGGTTTAGCGACGATCGCCGACTTTAGTGAATCGGGGCCTTTGTTAAGTAGGAGACAGGGAGGTTACAAAGCAGTTTAAGTTTGTAATGGGAAAGAACGCCAAAGACCTGTCCGACGGGTATCAAAATATTTTATCATTTTGATTTCAAAAGTCTTATGCTCTCGGATTGTCGTAAAATTTCTTTTTTTTTGTATTCGCACCGTAAAATCATTGGGGGCAGTGGTCGGTGGAAACCGTCTAGGAATTAGGTGGTGTCTAAATTTTAAAAATAAATACAAAAAAAATAAATAATATGGTGATGCTGGTCTTCGGGGCTTATGTGGGCAGGAAAGATTCGGCTTCATTCCTGCCCCATCAATCCACTGGACCATCAGGCCTACCCAGACCTTGGGGGTTGGGAGGCTGTTCTTGGGGGGAGGGGAAGGAAGGTTCTACATGCCAGCAGAGGGAAGGGAAGGAGAAGGACCTTTATGAGGGCTGAGAGGAGGCTTCATAGAGCATCTAATAGTTATGCATTTGAGCTGTCCTAAATTCATCTGCTTACCTATGCAGGTCTGAGCACTGGATATTGCCGGCTTCTGCATAACCCCCATTTCTTCCCCAATGCCACTCTATATGACCCTTGACTTGCCTGCATTTTCTTGGTCCAGTCAGATCTGATATTCAGCAGATCTGGCCAGAGGTATCGCAAGGGTGAGAGGTGGAGCCCCTCCTCTGCCCTCTTGCTCACCCTCCCACCATGCGGGGGGGGAGGGTGTGGAGCAGCGTCGGTGGCCTCAAGGGGGAGGGGATGGAGCAGCGCCGGTAGCCTCGGGGGGAGGGGGGAGGAGGAGGTGGAACGAATCAAAGCGAGTTTTCCTTCCTTCCTATGGGGAAACTTGCTTTGATATACGAGCAATTTGGTTTACGAGCATACTTCTGGAACGAATTATGCTCGCAAACCAAGGTTCCACTGTATATAAATCAAACTTTTTAAGAGTAATCACTGGTTTATTTTGCTATTTGTATATATTTGTTAAAACTATTTGTGCAATTAATCAAATAAATATTTTTTAAAAAACCATAAATGTATAAAGCTATCTAATTTTGTAATATTTCATAAGTGTTAAGTGCCCAATCTCCTGTATTGGAGCCACAGCACAATTATTTTGAGACCCTTGAGCTGATATTAATTATTTCTCAATTTCAACCTTATACATTATCACCTCGGATGAAGCTCCTTTCACTCCTATATTCTTTATGATGTTATAATGGCACTTATCTTATGCTCTCCAGCTTAGGTGGTCTTAAGTTGTAGCTCTTCAGGATTCCTCCACCAAGTGTATATAAGTGTGAATAACTCTCGTTACAACTTCTGCTTTATAGCATGAAGCCAGGTCCCTGTCTATAATTAAAATTTATACCAGTGGATAAATGTTTTACAAATTATTGCAAACAGACGGATATGAATTCTGTTTGCATAAACAGTCAATAGGTGTCTTCTAGCTACAGCAGACCAGCCTCTATTTAATATTGCAGGAAATGATGTTGCAGGCATGCATTTGGCTTCTGCTAGAAAATGTGTAACAATTAGCATTTATTCAACTAAATCTTCTGTTGAATACATGAGCCCATCTGCCAGTTTGGAAATATAACATCAACACTGCAACACTAGTAGATGAAGAATATTGACAGTCCCACAATTCTCCTAAAAATAAAACATGGCTGTCGTAAAGCATGGAGGCTCTACTCTTTTCTTATGGGGTGCTTTACCTCGCATCATTCCGATGATTTGGCCTCAACATTTCATTTGGGGAAATATATTTCGGATCATACTTGCCAGGTTCTGAATGAGAACTTGCAGAAATATTAAAACATCCACTGCAGATTTGGTGCATATCTGAAAAAAAAAAAAAATGCAATGTCATTGTGATTTCCTATGGCAGGGGTAGCGAACTCTGGTCCTCGAGAGCCGTATTCCAGTCGGGTTTTCAGGATTTCCCCAATGAATATTCAAGGGATCTATTTGCATGCACTGCTTTCAATGCATATTCATTGGGGAAATCCTGAAAACCCGACTGGAATACGGCTCTCGAGGACCAGAGTCCCCTACCCCTGTCCTACGGTATTTTCCTCTTTAATTCTAGGATAAAGTAGCATGACTGTACTTGTTTATTATTTGCATATGTTTAATTATAGAAAGGTTTCAGGGAAAGTGTTGTGAATTTCTGAGGTAAGCTAAGAGAAATAGTTGGATGGCGTCACTGAAATCAGTAAAATTCCTATTGGCTTTCTAAGCTGAACTTATAAACTAGAAATATCACTATTTTTTTATCACAGGCTTTTTTGATGCTATTATTATATGTTAACTGCCTGGGATTGAACTCATGACCTCAGGTTACTGAAACAGCAACTCTAACCACTAGGCCACTCACTCCCTGGGTGTCTATATTTTGTTCCTAATTCAGTTTTTGTCCCCATTTTTTTGTTTCTAATTGGGGATCACTGTGCACAGGAAAAGCAAAACCAAAAAGTTTGGGAACCATGGTCTGAAATGCTGTGATTAATTGATTGAAGATGTCTGGCCAGACTTCAAAAGAAAACGCCAAGGCATACAGTCAGATGAAAAGTCCAGAATCCATGCCCAATTCCTCCAACAAGTGCCTTGTTTCGCCTCTCAAAGACTTCCTCAGGGAATGTAAATGAGCTGAAAACCCCTGCTCCTCTTCTGCCTATTCTGCCTATTCTGTTTGCATATGCTGTTTTACCAGCAGTAGGTATATTGGTGTTCTAGGGCTGCCTATACATAGGTGGGGTTCAACTTGTTTGAATCATACGAATTAGTGCTACTGTCGTATGGTAGGTTTGCAACATGCTTGTAAAGATATTTTTTTCAGATTTTATGTTTAACAATGTTACCTGGTAGTGGTGCGAGTTTATGATACAGCACTCCCCCGATATTCACAGGGGTTCCGTTCCATGAACCCCCGCAAATGATGAAACACCTCAAATACGTTTTTTAGCGGGGGGAGACAGGAGAGGGCATCCGGAGCGCCGGCGAGTGAAGGAAATCACTCGCGGTATGCTCCGACCACCTCTTTCCTGCACTAAAGCCGGGACTCGCCAATCAGGAGCTGCGTGTCAAAGCAGCTCCTGATTGGTGAGGCCCGACTTTAGTGCAGGAAGAGGCGGTTGGAGCATACTGCGAGTGATTTATTTCACTCGCCAGCGCTCCGGCTGCCCTCTCCTGCCTCTCCAGCTGTCCTCTCCTGCATGGTCATTCGCAGTGGGAAAATACCGCGAATGACCGGGACCGCAAATCGCCGACCGCGAATGACTGGGGGAGCACTGTACTATTAATCAGATGACATGAGAGCATGTTTACATTTAACTCATAAAAACTGCTGTGCTGTGTCAGACCAAACGTCCGAGAGGGTCATATAAGTGGTGTGTCACGAATGCACAAGCAGAAAAAATATCTCCCTGTTTTTTCACCCTTCTTTCTCTACTTCTTCTAGTTTACTTTTAAGCAATCTTCATTGAAAGCTATCTGAGATATTCTTGTTCTAGACTACAGCATTTGTATGCATTTTAGTCCTTGGCTCCTAATATGGAGTTTGTATTACACATAGTTAGCCTCTTCATGGTTTCTGTTATGACAAACACTGTTTTAGATAGATATTAGTTTAACAAATGAGTTTGTATATAAGAACATAAGAATAGCTTTACTGGGTAAGACCAATGGTCCATCAAGCCCAGTAGCCCGTTCTCATGGTGGCCAATTCAGGTTACTAGTACCTGGCCGAAACCCAAGGAGTAGCAAACTAATGGCTGGCAGCGAAACTGTGCCCACCCATGCTGTTCCCTGGTCACTCCCCCATTTGATATCTGCACACTAAAATTTTACAAGCACCACTTTGTAGGATATGCTTAGAAAATTGTGCATGTAAATTCTAATTAGTACCACCGAATGCCAATGATTGGCAAATGACAACATCACAGCTAGACTACTGCAACGCCCTGTACACTGGTTTAACCAAAAAGAGTTTGCATCAGCTGCAACTAATTCAGAATACGGCAGCCCAGCTGATAGAAGGTTGTAAGAGGTGTGACCACATCACACTCTTCCTGAACCAACTTACAGGGTTAAATTTTAAATCTGTTTATTTTCAAGGTCCTCAGACAAAATGGGCCAGAATACTTAACGAACAAGCTAGCCCTTTTATCTACCATCAAAACCTCTGAGATCCTCTCAAGGAGCGTCGCTATCTGTGCCCTCCTCAAAAGAAATTGTACAATGTGATGCCTTCTCGGGAGTAGCCTCCACACTCTGGAATTTACTCCAGAGGAGCTATGTCTTAACGCCACACTGCTCTACTTCAGAAAGCAGGTGAAAGCCTGGCTCTTCACCCAAGCCTTTAATACATAGGGTGATTGACTATATAGTGATTATGCACCAGGACTAGCTTATCACACACGCTAACTAAATCAGTTTTTTTTACACCTTCTTTAACTGTAAAAACAACTTGCCTTGAGTTTAGCCTCCCATCTGTCTATCACAATGAAATCTGTACCACCCATCTTGCTCCCATCTAATGTGTCCATTTGACCCCTCGGCTGTTGTATAAGCTGTATTATAGAAAGCATTTTTGCCATATCTATGTTAATTGAATGTTTTGATTTGTGCTTCATAGATGCTTCATAAGTACGAGTGTGTATTATATCTTATTTGAATTTCAGTGCCGTTAGTAAGTATATCTTTGCAACTGCTTCATGGTCGTCCCATTATTAAGTTTCAATTTACTGATTTTAACTTTACCTCATAATTGTATTTGTTTATATTTGGTCTTTTCACTACTATTATGCTAACAAAATTGTAAGGGTTATGTTGAACTGTACTTATTATACATCACCTTGGATTATACTCACACTGGCTACCAATACGAGCTCGAATCCAATTCAAATTTTATTGTCTATTATACAAAGCAATAAATGGAACTGCACCCACCTACCTCAACAACCGTCTAAATTTCAACCGCACATCCAGAATAAGAAGAACCCGGATCCTATTCTCCTACCCACCGCTCAAGGGAACTCAGCGAAAGAAGATGTACGACGGCCTCCTAGCGACGCAGGCAGCGAAACTGGACCCCTGTATCTCCAACCTGTTGTCAACTACAAGTGATTTCAAATCATTCCGAAAAGAAATCAAAACCCTGCTATTCAAAAAAAACTATACAGCCTCCCCACCGACCCTAACAAGTAACCAACCCTAAACTCTTCCTCCCTACTAATATTCCTCAATTCTCCTCCCTTCCCCAACCTCTCCCCTCTGCCTCCCTACCCTAAACTGTAACCCCCCTGCATCTACTATGTAAGTATCCCCTAATTTATAATTCCCCTGCATCTACTGTGTAAGCGTCCCCCAAATTGTAACTTCCTGGAAATGTCCAGCTATCTTATACTGTAATCCGCTTAGAACTGCAAGGTACAGGCGGAATAGAAGTCACTAATGTAATGTAATGAATCTCTTCATAAAAGTGGTTAAAATACATCCCAATAAATTCAAGTTATCAGCATGGATTGGTTTGCTGAACAATTAAATTGCACGCACAAATTGGCAATGTACTCAGATTTGCATGTGCAACTTTGATTGCAGTATACAGAATTTGGGGGCATGTGTCAAACTGTGACATGAAGTCCCCATTATTCTTCACCCACTCCCCGCCCTTTATGATAACACATGGTTAACATGCAAACATGCATGCACTGTCATGGTAAGGCACTGACAATTGTGTTCATATTCATGAGTTCACTGCTTTATATAGATACATAAACACACATACAGAATTTGCTTTCGAACGTTATAAGTCAAATATTATAAGTCTGCTCGCCATCCATCTGGTATCAGAATTTCCTCAAGTTCCTTCCCTCTACATTTACAACTTTTGCTGCTTATAATCTCTACCAATAAAGCTACAAGCAATTGAATTTTTTCTCTACTCATTGTAGAACCAAATTCATTCCAGTCGATACTCAAAAGCATTTATGCAGCTGGCAGGGTCACTGATAGGATGAGAAATCTCCACCGAGCAATTCCAGCAGATGCCGGCATAGGCCTCTCCAATAGCATCTTTTTCTTCAGATTCATATTTAAGTGAATTGTATTCCCAAGCCTAGTGCAGAAAATCGTGTTACGCTCGACTACCTCTGAAGCAAACCTAGTAACCAAGGAAGGACTGAACCCTGCTTCTTTGTGGATTATACCAGAAAGATCATATTAGTTTCCATTACATTGCTTTATGGCTTAGATTTGCCCTAATATTAGTGGACTTGATGGAACATTAATCATATAGATTTTCTTTTTCTTTCAATTTACTTCTCTAATAATATGAGCTTGCTGTCATTTTTTTTCGAGAATGTCCTTTGATTTATAGTGTGAGAACTTTTTTTTTTTTATATATAAATATAAAATAAACACAGAAATTGGAAAGTCACCTTTTGTATACTTGTTTGTAGTCAATTTGTAACTAACTTTGTTTCTAAGAGAAATCCATCTTGCGCTGCCTCTGCCTAGAACTCACACTAAGCGTTTTAGCGTGCACTAAATATTAGTGCACGCTAATGAGTGCATGTTAGTCTGTGGACGCATTAATGGTTAGCGCGCTTGTATATTTAGTGTGCATTAAACGTGCATTACTTCTGATGCTCATAGAGTTCTTATGAGCGTCAGGAGCAGCGCGGCTCCCGGCGCTAAAACTGCTGGCGCAGTTTAGTAGAAGAGGCCCTAAATGGAGCAAATTTTTTTTTTGTGGCACATTATAACTGAAATTATAAAGTTACAAAACCAATAAAATATTAAATTTGAGAGTTATTTATTTAAAGTTCTTTAAGCTGCATATGGGTAATTATAACAATGGTGAAACAAAAGTAGACAGAATAGAATTGCTAATCAATGTGATGGATGTGCTTGTTTTTGAGTGCAAATTAACTCAAAATGTGGCTCAATAGTTGACAAACAAATAGGCAGTAATTCTCCCTCTTTTTTTATTTTTTTTAATTTAATTTCTATCAGTGCTGAAAATCTAAGTTTTCAAAGATAGGAAGATCCAAACGGTAACAAAGCCTTGATTGCTATGTTGCTCAAATTAGGAAAAACTACTGCATAAAAAATGAAACCAAAATTACTTGCTGTTAGTGTTCAAGAACCAATCACGTCAAAGAATGATGCTTGTCTGGGCGGTTGTATCCTTACACACGCAGATGCTGATAACATTGACAGACTCTTGCATATGCGACGTGCATGTCATCTATTCTAGTGTAGACTTATGAAGGGAATTTAAAAAAAATAAAGTACAATTCTGGAATCTCTCGTGGCACAGTTGGAGAGACACAGCTTTAAGGTATCTTGGATTGCAGTAATTGAAGGCCAGAAATGCATTTTTCTTAAATCAGTGTGTTTGTATATAGATAGATAGATAGGTAGATATCTATATATATATGCAAACACATCGATTGTTGTGGGGATCTGAACCCACAACCTCAGGGTGCTGAGGCTTTAGCTTTCACCACCGCACCACATAACAGGCCCTTGTTCCACATCATATATAGAAAGACTGTTTCACACAACGAGTGGTGGACGCTTGGAATGCTCTCCCGGAGGAGGTTGTGACGGAGACCGCCATTCCGGGAGTCAAGGGCAAGTTGGATGCACACCTTCTTGCAAAACACATTGAGGGATACGGGTAAACAAGGTCTTCAGCAGGGAACACCGGGATTGGCCTCCCCCGTGTGCGGGTCGCCGGACTAGATGGACCTAGGGTCTGATCCGGCGAAGGCATTTCTTATGTTCTTATGACTGAAGGAGTTAACATGAGAAGCAGATAGAGAGCAAATGAAGGTGCCTTTTTATTAAAGGCATATTAAAGCCTTAATGCGTATGCTTACTGAAAAACACGTTACAGCATTATGCAGTGAGGCGCATATTCAATAAACTGCTTTTTAGGTGCCTTACCAGCACCTAAGCTAAGCGAAAAATGCCATTTCAACAACATTTTAAATCAATTTTCAAGGTGCGTATCTTGTTTTGGAATGAGTACTGGCGTGGTATCTATTATACTGCTTATAGCCTTAAGCGGTTTACATTCAGCTCCTCAAGTATTTTCCCCATCTGTCCTGGTGGTCTTTCAGTCTATCTCATGTACTTGGGGCGGTGGAGAATTAAGTGACTTGCCCGGGGTCACAAGGAACAACAGACGATTTGAATCCACAACCTCAGGGTGCTGAGGCTTTAGCTCGAACCACTATGCCACGCTCTCCTCAATGTTCTGACAGGCTTTCTGCTATCCAGATGATTATCCCAGGACAAGCAGGCAGCATATTCTTGACGGCACCGACGGAGCCCCGGTACGGACAATTTTAGAGTGATTGCACTCTAAGAACTTAGAAAGTTCTAGCTAGGCCGCACCGCGCGTGCGCGAGTGCCTTCCCGCCTGACGAAGGCGCACGGTCCCCAGTTTCTTAGTTTCCGCGGAGCTAAGATGCGTGTTTTCCAACGGCTGTTGGATAAAACTTTTTTTCGCCTTCCCGCTCGCGTATTTTTCCTCGTGAAACTCTTCACGTTTTCTTGTTTTATTCTTTTTTTGATTAAAATTAAAAAAAAAAAAAAGTCTAATTTTTTTACGGTAAGTAACTGTGCTTTTTCTCCCCCCCAAATAATACATCAGTGTAGGATTTTAAATTACTGTATTTTTTATTCTCCTTGTTTTATGCTCCCTCTCTCTGCCCGTCCCCTTCACTGTCATCATTGTTATAGTTTTTATTAAAAGTAACACAATCACAATATAGCTGTTAATGCGAGGAATAAAAAGGATTTTATTTCAATTTCCTCTAGAAATATTAGCTATAGATTTTCCCCCTCTCTTCAGATGGACACATCAAAGTGAACGAGACTTCGACTTCCATTAGCATGGGCAAAAGCTGATTATTAATGGGCTTTTTTTTTTTTTCTTGCAAAGTCATTTTGTGAAATAGAGTTCTGGGCTCACGCTGTGACACTGCAAATGTTGTTCACGGCAAGAAACAATTTTTGTTCTGCTCAGAGGCAATACGTTTTTATGTTTAATGTTACCTTTGGTATACACAACACTTGTTTATGTCCTTAAAATGCCTTTAAAAAAGATTGATTTCAATGCACGACCAATAAATCCTGCCTCTATGATCTAATTCTTTCTTTTATGAAGCAATACAAAAGTGGTGCGTGAGGTCTATAGATCATACGTTGACTGGATGAGGTTCTGAAGTACTAACTAGAAAGATACATGAAAATGCATGCATCTGTTCTTATCTGTCATCTTTCTTTCGGGATACTATTTGTTAGTGGGCTTTCTAACTAGTATCAGAATCAGTTCCTAGCAAATAGACCAGGTTCACCTAGATAATCTGAGCTTCTGAAGGGTGAGAAGAGAAAGTAAGACATTTCATAAAATTAGAACATAAGAACACAAGAATAACCTGACTTGAGAGATTATACAAAAAAAAAAAAAAAAATTTTTTTTTTTTTTTCTATGTAAATTTATGAGGTCTATTTCTTTGCTCATTTGATGTAATCACTTTCTGTACAAGATTTATCTTGAATTGTAAATTTGAAATTTATAAATAAATAATAATAAAAAAAAAAAGAATAACCTGACTGGGTCAGACCAATGGTCCCATCTAGCCAATAGCCCGTCCTCATGGTGGCCAATCCAGGTCACTAGTACCTGGCAAAACCCCAAAAAGTAGCAACGTGCCATGCTACTGATCCATGGCAAGCAGTGGCTTCCTCCATGTCTGCCTCAATGACAGACTGTGGACTTTTCCTCCAGAAAATTGTCTAAACCTTTCTTAAAACCAGCTACGCTATCCGCTCTTACCACAGCCTCTGGCCATACGTTTCAGAGCTTAACTATTCTCTAAGTGAAAAAATATTTTCTCATATTAGTTTTAAAAGTATTTCTCTGTAATTTCATTGAGTGTCCCCTAGTCTTATGGTGGCAGGGAGATCCTTTGCCACGATAAGTGTAGCGGCCGTCAGTCCCCCCACCCCCGAATGAATGCGGAAGGAGGGATGCCCAATCCCTCCTTCCAGACTCCCCCAACAAAAAAACCAACCCCCCGGACCCCCAATCCCATGGCTAACCTTGAAAGTTGGCCGGCTGGACGGGTCTTCTCACCGGCCAGCTGGCATGCTAGCCTCCGTCGAAATGAGGTGGGCCTGCCTCTTCCGGTCCATCCAAGAGGAGCCTAAGGCCTAATTGGCCCATGTGCCTAAGGCCCCACCCATAGGAGGGGCCTTAGGCTCCTCTGGGATGGATCAGAAGGGGCAGGTCCACCTCATTTTGACGGCAGCGGGCCTGCCAGCTGGACAGTGGGAAGATCTGTCTGTCCGGCTCACCCAACTTTCAAGGTTTAGTTGGGGGGGGCAGGGGGGTTTGGGAGTTTCATTGGGGGGGGTCCGGCAGGAGAGATTGGGCACCTTCCTGCTGACGATCTTTGGGGGAGAGGGGTCCAGCAGGAGGGATTGGGTACCCTCCTGCTGGTGATCTTCAGGGGGGAGGGGTCCGGCAGGAGCGATTGGGCACCCAACTGCCAGTGATCTTCGAGGAGGGGTGGGGTGTTTAGGGGGGTCTGGCAGGAGGGATTGGGAACCCTCCTGTTGGCAATCTTTGGGGAGGGGTGTTCGGGGGGGTGTCCGGCAGGAGGAATTGGGCACCCTCCTGTCAATGATCTTCGGGGAGGGGTGGGGGTGTTCTGGGCAAGAGGGATTTGGCATCCCTCCTGCCACTTTCATTCAGGAGGGGAGGGGGGAACTGGCAGCTACAGTCACGGCCTCTATACTTATTGCAGCAGGGAGATCCCTGCTAAGTGTAGCAGCCACATCTACAATAACCCGGTTCTGTAACCAGCGTCTACAACATGGATGTCAGTTACAGAATCGGGTCTATTTTAGGCGGCCTTAAGCCCGATTCTGTATAGGAAGTCCATCAGCTTCTGAGACTGGGCGTCCTCTACAGAATCTGGGCTAAAATGTCTAAGCCCACATGGAGACATTTTGCCCTGAAAACAAGGCAAAATTAAAGCACAAGTTCACAAGGGCATTTTTCCCATGCCATATTTTTTGCAGTGACTCTTGCTGGACAGCTCATAATTTATATGTGCACAGAAACCAGGATTGTTAATATATTTGTAAAGTTATGAGGCATTTGACTAAATATTTTCAAAGTTATCGATAATCAAAGTATGAGCCTCGTTTTGTGTGATAAATTTTTTGGCACTTTTTGCTGGGCAATAATGAAAAAAGTAATCCAATTGAGATAATTCCATCAGTATATCTGAATTCAGTGTCAAAAACTGTATAGATAAGCTAAATTTGAGCTTTCTACCAATTGTGGTTTATGTACTGTAGATACTGAAAGTAGCCATTTTGGTTCCTGTCACACACAGACAGACAAGGGTTCCCCTCACATCGGATGCTCTAGTCCAGGAACAAATGCGTATCTGAGGCTAATAGTTTGCACAACTTAGTTTAAGACATTAGGCTAGTCATACATAACCTTTGAGCGAATTTTGAGATGGTCAACTGGATACCACTGGACCACTTAGCATGTAATGATCCAGGGGTCATGCCTTAATAATCCCTCCAGTGGCCAGCTGTTCAATCAGAGCACCATTATATACCCTAGATGTGATTGACACAGGCCTAATTAAGGACATCTTTCTTCTTAGACTTGGATATTTCTTCCCTTTCAGTTATGCCCGTTGTACGTCCTGATTTAGGGCCCTTCCTAGGCCTGCCCAAAAGACACCTACAGTCCCCCCCCTTTGATATGTGGACATCCCTCTTTTGCAAAATTATGATTTGGATGTTTTAGGCACACGGTCATCCATTTGGGCATTTTGAATTGACCATATGTTTCAAAAATAAGTGCCTCATTTTAAAATTCATGTATTATATTTAAAGTAATACTGAATGCATCGAACAAAATGGCATGTCTAAAATCAACAAATATGACTTTCCTTATTTTCTGATTCCTGTTATCTATCTTATCTGTGTTCTACCTTTGCTTACACCCTATGCTGCGGTTTGTATGGGGAGGATGAATTTTAAGAAAATGATGAAAACTCAATTATTTGCCAGTGCCTTTTTATGCTAAGGTATATTTCAGTTGATTATCGTCTTTTAGAATTTTTCTGACATCAACGTATGATTTAAAGCTTGCTTGTATTTCTGAATTGATTGACTTTGCGCTCTATCCCTATTATAACAGGGGCGATTAACGATGTTGTTTAGACACGTCTATGTTATTTGTGATAATCGGAAGGAAACGAGATTTTATGGATGTGGTATGGAAACCGCATAGTTGTATGCGTTATATACATTTTTAAATAAATAATAAATCCTAATAAATAAATATTTTTAAACGATCTGAGGTATACATCCTACCGATTTCTTTTGTTTAAGCAAACTGAAGTCTGTCTGCTTTGAGCTGATTCAAATTAAGTCAGCCATCACTTAATAAAGATGAATATTCAAACGTTATAAATAAATCACTTCCATGTTTAGTTAATTACCTTTTCAACATCCTATTTAATTGACCTTTCATACTCTACTTATCGTATTGCCTTGTTGCCAAAGGGATTAGGCCAATTTGTGGTAGATCAGCTATGTCATTCGAGGTTTAATGTCCTCTTAAGCCACAAAGAAAACAGTAGGACAGCAGATGGGCAAAGCTTGACATTCTTTCTTATTTTGTCTTTTGTTGACCTGGCGGTTTCCTCCAGTTTTTATTATTTTTTTTTAAATCTTTTATTGCACTTACAACTCGGTCGCAATCAGAGGTGGTGTCGGGAGCTTTCCTCTGTTTTATTGTGTTAGTCATTGCAGCGACTGCCCTTGGCCAGGGGACATGATCTGGGTTCTTTCTTGAATGCTCTAATCACAGGCCCTCAATCCAGCTACTAGGAGCACAATTCTAGATGTGGGCACCTTCTTTTAAGTGCCCTAACCCCATACGTGATCCCACCCCCCCCAGAACTCTAAAGTCCACATCTCAACACACTCTTAATGTTCCTTCACTCAGCTATTCAACAGACCGAATCCTACCCCTACCACATGACCTACCCCTCTCACGCTTCTAAGACTGTGGCTCCCTCCTTACGGCTTGCATACTTTTTCCTATAGGCTCTCTCCTTATGGCGTGTACACAGTTCTCCTCTTAAACTGTATGCACGTACTTATTGTATCTATTACATGTATTTTGCTACATGTACTTACTGCTGCATGTACTTATGCATGTCCTTATTCCTTGTACTTATTGTACTATATTCTCTTTGTACATGTTGCATATATTTTTTTTTTTTTTTTTTTGCTCCCTTTACTTAAATTGTAGATGTATAACCAGCATGTTACTGTTCACAATTGCTTTGCTCGTTTTGTTGTCAACTGCACTGTTTGTACTGAATCTATCTGTTGTGAACCGCCTAGAACTCCCTGGGTATGGCGGTATACAAAATAAAAATTATTATTATTATTAAAAATAATTGGCACTCGCCGTGCATACATTTATTTTTGGTAACGGCACCTTCAATTTGGAACTCACTTCCTTTATACTTAAGAGCAGAACAAAGTCTGGATAAATTTAAGAGTAGCTTAAAATGATTTCTTTTTAAAGATGCCTACGATTGATTTCTCCCATGCCTTTTTAATTTATCCTCACTTTTTTTTTAATTTCATATATTTCCCAATCCTTTCTTTTTGTTTTTATCCTCTGGGTTGGGTTTTTTTTTTGTTTTTTTTAAAGAATTGTAATTTTTCCCTTTCTATCCTTTTTGTTATACCCTTCCCCTCCCCCCCACAGCAAGTTAGTCTGTTTTGTACGTTTTTTGTTTATTTTAGATTTTAATGTACAACGCTTTGAAAGCGTTTAATCAAATATTAATAAACTATGAAACTACAATAAAAGCCTATTCTATAGGCACTCAGGCCCATATTCTTTAAACAGTGCCTTAACATAGGCACCTTTCTGGCACCCTTTAAAAGAGCTTTTAAAACAAATTTCAAGGGATCTACCGGTGTCTAAAAATCTGCACTGGAATTGTGCCTACGGAGGCGCTTTAGACATGGCTAATGCCAAATAGGGTATTAGGCACCAGGCATAAGGGCTATTGGTGTGGTGTACAGTTAAGTCCAGTAGGTTTTGGGTGGGTTTAGAAGGTTCACCTTATATATATATATGGGGGTTATGGTGAGATGTGTACCTGGTCCTTTTTATGTGAAGTTCATTGCAGTGCCCCATAGGGGGAGCCCCACTGCTCTGCTGGGATATCTGTGAGACCTCTCCTCCATCCCAATGACTTGATTTGTGCATTCTTTGAAAGTAGATAAAAATGATAGACATACATTTGCAAAATGGGCATGTTTAGCACTAGATTTTTGTGCATGTTCTGCAATTGTCTAAACTTGGATTTCAATGTAATATTGAAAATACCCTCTTTAGACCACTTATACATGTCCTATAGAATCGTGCTTACACACCTGTTAGCATTTGCATACTTAAGTGCACTTTTAACTGAGAGAGTGCAATAATTCTATGCATGTATGCTTATAAGAAGTGTGTAAATGTGGACAACGTGTTATTGACCTGCCATTCACATGGCAACACTGCATGAAAACAATGTGTCTCCCTGCCAGGAGTATAACACTTCATATATGGCATCCTTAGCCTCGGCCAGAGGGTATGGGTTTAAGTTTTAAGCCAAACCGTTTTCTCTTAATGTAGCAATGTACAACACTGCCGCTAGGCCACCAAACACTATAAGTCTAAGCTGTTTGTAAGCATCATACGTAACGCTAGACTACTTAGATTGATGGTCTTACCCTACTTGGCAATGCAAATGTACTTAGCATGTCATGTTGATCAGTAAAGACAAAATATTACATAGAAGATAGAGTTCTAGCCATTCATTCAGGTAATTATTTCCAACACAATAGAAAAATATATTTCCTATGCTTACCACAAGAAGGTAAACTAAATAAAACCTGAAATATTTTTTATGAAATGTGATGACAATGTAACCCAGGATGAGGAAGATGAGAATATAAGGGCAATGTGTTATGAAATTACTGCTTTGCATTTTACTAATGAAATTTAGAAGGCAAAGTTCAGCTCGCCTCTACTGTAGAGGCACTTAGGGGACCTTTTACTGAAATGTGCAAACAAGCAGATATGTACAGACCAAGGATGAATTGTCAGGAGGAAGTGGTAGAGCAATCAGGCCCAGCTAGCTCAACAAGATCAATAAAGTCAACCTGAAGAAGCAGGAGTCATGAAGACCAGGAGTGTTGATGGGGAATGAGCCCGTTCTGGCACAGGAGGAAGAACAGAGTTTCTGTCGTGGCTGTGATAGGAAGAGGGGGAGTGTTACTGGGACCCAGTTCCTGGAGAAAGACTAACCCATGCCTGTGCAAAGAGAGGGAAAGAATGCTAATAGAAACCAACTCCCCATTGGCACAAGAAACAGACATAATAGTAGCCACTGTGAAGAAATAGGAAGACTGCCAATAGCTGTCCCACTCCTACTGGCTCAGGAGGGTGACCCAAGTCGTAGCAGCAGTAAAGAATAAGCTGTGAGAGATGGAAAGCGTTGGGGAAAGGGCGGGAAAAACACTTAAGGGAGGAGGAAAGACATTAAGGGAAAGTGCAAGGGGGTGGGGAGGAGGGAGTAAATGGTACCGGGTTAGATGGACCATTGGTCTGACCCAGTATAGCTATTCTTAAGGCAGGGAAAGGAGAGGGAAAAGTGCACTAAGGGGCTTGGAGAAATAGAATGAGTGAAGGAAGATAGAGGACAGAGCAGGAGGGAGAAAGAAAACTACTTGCCCGCGATCACATCTATGCCTGGGGTAGGCACGTGGGATCTCTCGGAGAGAGAAAGAGATCATGGCTACTGTGGATGGGCAGACTAGAGGGGCCACTTGGCATTCCATGTTTCTCCATGACACAAATGTACACACCTCCTTGACAATTACAATTAAAACTTAAATTCTGCTACTTTCTGGACCAGTTTAGCGTAGATTAAGCAAATTCTAGAGAAATGCAAACTAATCTAAAAACATGTGATTATTTACTACCTTCTAAATAAACTTACGATAAAAACCCTTGACAAAGAAAAAGCTTTTATTAATTTTCTAAATTTTAAATATCATTTTCCGCCCTGAGCCCGAGAGGAAACTCATTCCAGCAACTTGCAACCTGATATGAAAAGTAGCAGCATAAAATCACTTCAATTGCACTTGCTTCATTGAGGGATATCAAAAAATTAGATTATCTCTCGAGCGTTAAAAAAAAAAAAAAAAGTCTCGGCAGACAAAAGCACAATCGATGGAATAGAATATGCTAATGCCTGACCTTGAAAACATTCTAAAATTATTAAAATAACAGCATGCTTCAACTAGAATCTAGTGAAGTTCGATTAATAACAGAGGGTTTCTGTCAAATCTACATTTCCCCCAAATTAATTTAGCCGCAGTACTTTGCAACATCTGCAGTCGTTTCATTATTGCTGTAGTAGAACCTGAGTAGAGCAGGTTGTATTAATCTAACTGTGATAATATACTAGACTGAAATGATCTCGCAGGAAATATTTCCAGACAGTTTGAAACAGATGCAATTTGGCAAATACATTTTTAGTAAGCTGTTTAATTTGTGGCATCATCATCAAATTTGAGTCAATTATGACTTCCAATATCCTCTAAAGTTAAAAGGGGGTAGATTCCGTACAAACATAACACAAGGAAGTTCTTCTTCACCCAGAGAGTGGTAGAAATCTGGATCGCTTTTCCGGAGGCTGTCATAGGGGAAAGCACCCACCAGGGATTCAAGAAAAGGTTAGATAAGTTCCTGCTGGACCAGAACATACGCAGGTAAGGTTAAACTCAAATAGGGCACTGGTCTTTGACCTAAGGGCCGCCGCGTGAGCGGACTGCTGGACACGATGGATCACTGGTCTGACCCAGCAGCGCCAATTCTTATGTTCTCAAAGAAGATTCTAATACAAATTATTTAGACTTAACCAAATGATTATGACAATCCAACTCTATAAATGACAGCCACAAGACTTTTTTTGTTTCGACAGTACTGTAATAAGTTTAAGACCATAATGTGTAAAAAAAACACGAACAGATATTCACAGGAGGTTCAAAATGAACAACTATGGCTATATCATCTGCATATGAGTATAAGCTCAATTCAGAACGATTGAAAAATTGACCCAATACTGACATTAGACCATTAAATAAGATGGGAGAAAGAGGGGATCCCTGTGGCATGCCTGTCATTGGTTTCCAACTATTTGAAGTTGTAGATGCCATTCTTGCCTTATATGTTCTGAGCTCCAAAAATCCTGAAGACCAGATCCATACGTTTCCAGTCACACCCATTGCGTTGTCTTTATACTAAAGTCACTTCTGAAGCCAGATTGAGTGTTCATTAGCAGATCATATTGATCTAGAAATTCTCCTTGTTTAGCTAGTATATTTTTCATAGTCTTGACGAAGGTTGGAATATTTGCTATAGGAGAATAATTGGATGAGTTGATACCATCCAATGTAGGGACCTTCAAGATAGAGTGAAATATTATTCCCCCTGAGGAAACTGGACTAAAACTAGAAACTAAGCATCCTTATACTATGGAGAGAAGCCATTGCTTGAAAGGAATAGGGGCTGTACATAACACATATATGAGACAGACATCTGAAGCACAATAGAACTTGTAAATATGGTTATCAACGATGACCTCATCCAATGTTGGTACAGGAAATTCTTCCCACAGCCAATCGCTAGATACAGCTTTCTCTGAAGCAGGCAAAAGTATTCTGTTTTCAGAATCTAGAAATGAGCCCCGAATCAGCTTCCTCAGTTTAATTATTTAATGTTGAAAAAATATACCAAAAACCTTGGCACGAGGGGATGCAAGTGCTGCAGAATCTAAACACACACACACATACAGATGAAGCTTGAAGCATGGTCTGAAATTTGGCAGCTATGATTTAATGCTAAGAAAAGCAAGGCCATGCATTTGAGCTGCATAGAAAAACAAAAAAACCAAGGGAAATGGTACAGCTTAGGGCATCAAGAACTTTTATGCATGAAAGAGGAGTTGGACTTGGGAGTGATGGTATGTGATGATCGTAAGGTGGCCAAACAGGTCAAAAAGGTAACGGTGAAAGCCAGAAGGATGCTAGAGTGCTTAGGGAGAGGTATGGCCAGTAGGAAAAAGGAGGTATTGATGCTCCTGTATAAGACTCTGGTGAGGCCTCATTTAGAATATTGTGCACCATTCTGGAGACCACAACTTGAAAAAGATACAAAAAGGATGGAATCGGTTCAGAGGAAGGCCACTAAGATGGTGTGTGGTCATCGTCATAAGGCGTATGGGGACAGACTTAAAGATCTCAATCTGTAGACTTTGGAGGGAAGGAGGGCGAGGGGAGATATGAGAGAGACGTTTAAATGCCTAAATGACATAAATGGGCATGAGGTGATTCTCTTTCATTTGAAAGGAAGCTCTAGAATAAGAAGGCATAGGATGAAGTTAAAAGGTGATAGGCTCAGGAGTAATTTAAGAAATACTCTTTTTTGCAGATGCATGGAATAGGCTCCCAGTAGAGGTGGTGGAGACAAAAACCGTGTCTGAATTCAGGAAAACATGGAACAGGCACGTAGGGAGGAGATAGTGGATGCTGTGGATGGGCAGACTGGATGGGCCATTTAGCCTTTATCTGCCATCATATTTCTATGTTTCTATAAAAGGCACATGTCATATATAAAATCACACTTAGCGGCCATATGCATCACTAGCATTTAGGCTACAAAAAACCAGGCCTAATGTGCATGGATCGTATTATATAGCAGTGTGCTTAACTTATAGGAATACCCACGATTCCCTTTCAGACTCATGCACTAGAACTAATGCATATCACTTTATAGAATATGCCTACCATGTTGTGCACACAACGTAGTGCCAGCTAGCATCCAATACAGTATGAGATATTAATTGCCAAGTTATTGGTACTGGTTGGCTCATTAAACAATTAAGTTGTGTATGCAAATCAACTATGTGCACTGATTTGTGCATGCAACATAGGACACCGTATACAGAATTTGGGCCTTAGTTTATAAAATGCACCTGATTGCGTGTCTTATATGTGCATTTACACTTGTGCTTCAGTGGGTCCAGGTTTGTTTTATCCACACTTCCTTCAGGATTTATGCTAGTGTTGTATGAAGACACTTAAGCATTAGAATGATGTGGCACTATGAAACTTACAAGTTATTCCACACTTTTCTTGACACTTATCATTTCATTTCATTTCATTAACCCTCCATGGCTCCAGGCACAAAATTAGTGGGATAGGCCCGTGGGATCTCTTAGAGAGAGTTAGAGATAATTGGTTACTTTGGATGGGTAGACTGGATGGGCCATTTGGCCTTTATATGCCGTTATGTTTCTATATAAACTGCATTGATTGTGACCACAGAAAACCAGTATATCAACTCCCAGTCCATTTATCTTGATAACATAGGCATCTTTTTTGTTTTCTCAATCTAGGTGAAGCAAGAAACCCCCAGACGAAAACAGCAACACAGAAGAATAAAATCTGCTTGTTCTTTGGCTCCACCTCATTGTTTCATCTGTGGCTCTTTACGCTACTATCGCTTCTCAAGCCAGGTGACCGGTGGTTAAACTGCTCTTGAGGACCTTTCCAGGGTTTATGGCCATCAATCTGTCTACAAACGAGAGGAATGCGCGGATTGCGGAGAAGGTAAGTAAGCTCGCAGGAGAAAGAACCAGATGTTCATTCTGGCGCTTGTTTCTCATTTCTGACATCTAAATGCCTGCATCCCCTCCCCCACAAGAAAGAACTATCCAGATGTTCCCTTACTAAATATATGTGCATTTTAATTAATCATTCAGGAGTGCCAAGGGCTTTTTTCCCCCTCATTGTTACCATGCCTAGTATATCCCAGTAAAACAGATCATTTATCTGAAAGAAAGGGCTAATGCTTATGGTCTTTATCAAAAATAATAATAATAATAACAGTTTATATACCGCAGGACCGTGAAGTTCTATGCGGCTTACAATTATTTAAGAAATGCTACAGATTGAGTAGAGTTAACAAAGTTGAGGGTTAATGATAGCGATTCTAGAGATCAGTTGTGCTCTGAGATTGTACAGGTCAGTTACCTAAATACTTCAAGAACAGATATGTTTTTAGGTGTTTCCTAAATTCCCCATAAGTAGTATGCTTAAGCAGTTGTTCCAAATCTTTACCCCATAATGCCGCTTGATGTGAGAAAAGATGTTGATGATGATTTTTTAATTTACGTCCTCTAACCATTGGGGAAACAAAATTCAGATGTGAGCTTCTCTTATGTCTGTTGGTTGTGAAAGAGAAAAGGTCAGTTATATATTTAGGGGCTAAACCGTATAGTACCTTAGAAGGGAAGAAGGGAGTACGACTATACACTGGTTAATACTGGATGCTCCATGTTATATCTTACATTTTTGGAGAGAAATTTCACATTAGTTTGGCATTTTATCACTCATCAGACGCTGAGCCAGTAAGTCCAATGGACCAGATTCACTCCAAATGTTCTTACACATTGATTTAAGAGATGAACTTAGAAGTTTTCTTTGCATGCTTTATCCATTAATTGTACGATTATGTTCTTCATTTGGCAAAAATTATTTAGGCCCCTTGTGCTTATCACAGATATATCGCTGCAACTTGAAGCAAAATTACAATTGAAAGGATGGAACTGTGCATGAAAGCACAGTATCATATCTGGTATAATTGCCTCTGAGGGCAGGGACTTTCCTTTTTCCTTTTGCAAATGGGCTCATTTATCATGGGCTACAGTTGGCTATTGCAGGCAAGCTTTGCATCTTTAGTGGAAAAGCCTGATGCCTCATTGTTTTAATGCTGGATAATTAGATATTGCGAATAGAACCGCTAGTAAGGGACAGCGCTGGCACGCACCTCAGCTGCCTGATAAATGAGCCCCTGAGCATCAATGTAAAATAATGTGATTATAGTTTCTCAAAAGGCATAACGCTATGGCTCTTATTTCTCCAGGATGTTCCGATTCAGTTGAACATTTTCAGGGAAGAGAGTGAACTAAATGTAAGGATCATCCAGCAACTTATAAAAGTCATCAACTTATTCCACATATCGTGGTTCTCCTGTTTTGCAAGGGGTTAGTAAATATGCTCATATTACACCTTTGTTTTATAAATGCCATTGGCTTCCAGTTTCTTGCCAGACATGTGCTAACAGAGGAGATTGAGAGGGGACATGATCGAAACGTTCAAGGTACTGAAGGGGATAGACTTAGTAGATAAGGGCAGGTTGTTCACCCTCTCCAAGGTAGGGAGAACGAGAAGGCACTCTCTGAAGTTAAAAGGGGATAGATTCCGTACGAGCGTAAGGAAGTTCTTCTTCACCCAGAGAATGGTAGACAACTGGAACGCTCTTCTGGAGTCTGTCATAGGGGAAAACACCCCATAGGGATTCAAGACAAAGTTAGACAAGTTCCTAGTGAACAAGAGCGTACGATGTAGGGCTAGTCTCAGTTAGGGCGCTGGTCTTTTGACCAGAGGGCCACCGCGTGAGCAGAGTGCTGGGCACGATGGACCACTGATCTGACCCAGCAGCAGCAATTCTTATGTTCTTAAGCCCATATAGATATAATGAACTTCTTAGCATTTATTCCATGTTAATGTCTATCACCGCATGCTAAGTAAAAGGACCCCTAAGTCTGTTTTCATTTAACCTGTTTTTCCTCTGGTCACCAGTAGGGAGGCAGCTTGAAAACCTGCTTTCATTGATATGGCTCCCTTGTCTTGGAATCGATTACCTCCAGAAGTTCAAATGTTATGTTATGTTAATCAGGTTTTCTTTTCTGCTTTTACCTATTCATTTCAAGGTCAGATTACATTACAAGAGGTCAGGTCAGTTACCCAGGAAGTTGCAATGGACAGTTTAACACATTCAATAGAGTTGCTAGTACAGGTAGATCAGTACACTTGTTAATAGTTAGGTCATAGTTACAAATACAGTGGAACCTTGGTTTACGAGCATAATTCGTTCCAGAAGCATGCTCATAAACCAAATTGCTCGTATATCAAAGCGAGTTTCCCCATAGGAAGTAAGGGAAACTTGCTTGATTGGTCATCCCCCCCCCCCCCCCGAGGCCACCAGCGCTGCTCCACCTCACCCCACCACATCCCAAAAAGACCCCCACCCCCAAAAGGCTTTGAGTATCACAGATGCTCAAGGCCCAGCTCAGACAAGAGACAGAATCTTCAGGCACCGGCACGTCCTGTGAGTTGGTGCTGTGTGCCGGTGCCAGATCAGGGTAAGGGCTTGTGTTTGGGTGGGAGGGCGATGCCGGATTGTGTGTGTGTGTGTGTGGGGGGGGCGATGCTGGTTCTCGAGGAGGGTGTTTGCAATTGTAGTGTGTGTGTGTGTGTGATGCTGGTTCTCGGGGAGCATTTGCGAGTGGGGGGGGGGCGATGCCGGTTCTCGGGGGGGGGGGATGGCGCTCGCAAATCGAGTCAATGCTCGGTTTGCGAGGCACGATTTGCTCGAATGTTTTGCTCACTCACAAACCACAGTTTGACTGTACATAGTTACACGTTTAAGTAGGTTAACATTGGCTCATCGTTATGTCCCAGGAGTGGCATTAGACAGTTACTTCAGGGCTGGCTTCCTGTCTTGGTACAGAAATGCTTTAAAAAGTTTTCTGAGCCTGAAATAGTGGTCACAAGATCGTAGTATAAGTGGTAGTTGGTTCCAGCCTTTTGCAAATTGATATTGGATAGATAAGGTAATTTGCCTGGTAGACTTTATATTGTTGCATGCTGTGAATTTTTTTACTTTTATTTTTTTTATTACAACAGATAGTAACAGGATTATTTTCAGGAAATAATGAAATCCAATTGAAAAACTTCACCATTCTATTTTTTTTTTAAAAAATACAAATCCACCTCAATGTCGATATAATCCTATTAGAACTAAACAAAAAATGGATCCAAGAGGAGAAAAGTGGAGGATAGAAAAAGGAAAAACCTATATAGGAAATTATTCCTGAATTACCCCCTTCTAAATTAAGCCCTTTCACCGCATCCTCTGGCAATTCATTCCAGACCTTAACTATTCACTAAGTGAAAAAATCTTTTCTCCTATTAGTTTTAAAAGTATTTTCTTGTAACTTCATTGAGTGCTCCCTAGTCTTTGTAAGTTTTGATGGAGTTAAATAGTAACCCACTTGTACCCGTTCTACACCACTTAGGATTTTGTAGACTTCAGTCATATCTCTCTTTAGCTGTCCGCCAACGTCTTTAGTCTTTCCTCATACGAGAGGAAGAGTTCCATCCCGTTTATCATGTTGGTCACTCTTCTTTGAACCTTTTCTAATGCCGCTAGATCTTTTTTGGAGATACAGCAACCAGAACTGAACACAATACTCAAGGTGAGGTCACACCATGGAGCGATACAGAGGCATTATAACATTCTTAGCCTTTTCTAATAATTTCTAGCATCTTATTTGCTTTTGGGGGGGCTGCCGCCGCTCATTGGGTTGTCAAATTGATTTGACAAACCTCTTACAAAAGAGAAATACCTATTGCTAGCAAAATCCCTAACAGGTTCAAGAAAATCCAACAAGGATCCAAGCAGATTTTGCCAGACTGTGCAGATTTTCTGCCAGTTATCATCAATTCATTTCAGCTTTTCCTGAGATCCATTTTCAAATACTTGCCAGGTCTTCACAGTCAGCTTCAGGAAGATCTCCAGATTATATCACACTGAGAACAGGCTGAAGAGTTTCTAGCTTAATTATAACTTTGGAAAATGTGTATATTGCTCATTATATTGCTAGAAAAGGACAAAACCCCATCCATAACAGAATTAGAAATAAATGCTACCAAATACCCAATACAGCCTGCCCTAAAACTCCTCGGAGTGATGCTAGACAGATGCTGCACCATGTAAGTTCAAATCAATAAGACCATCCAATCTTATAGTCAATAAGAAAAATAAGAAGATTCTTTGACAGAGAGCAATACAGGCTCATAGTCCCTAGTCCTGGGACTTTTGGACTACTGCAACATCCTCTACCAGACGTCCCATGCAAACATGATAAAACAATTACAGACAGTACAAAACACAGCCCTCAGACTGATCTACTCACTAAGCAAATATGACCACATCACTACCGTATACCTAGATTCACACTGGCGCGAATACTATTCAAATTCTACTGTCAAATTCTATTATTCAAAGTAATGAACGGAACTGCCCCCACCTACCTAATCAATCGTCTAAACCGGAACAAATCAACCAGACCAAGGAGAACTCAGACCCCATTTACCCACCCCCCAATCACAGGTACACAGTGCAAGAAGATGCATGACAACCTACTAGCAACGCAAGCAGCGAAACTTGATTGCCCATCTCCAACATGCTGACAACAATGACCGACTTCAAATCATTTAAAAAAAAAACCAACAATCAAAACCCTGTTATTCAAAAAATATATCAAGAAATCCTAACACATCTCCATGACTATTCCCACTCTTGTAAATTTCCCAGCAAAGTCTCAACCATGTAAACTGCAACCTAATTTGTAATTTTCCTAGAAATGTCCAGTTATCTTCTTTTGTAATCCACCCAGAACTGCAAGGTATTGGCCGAATAGAAGTCACTAATGTAGTGTAATGCAAAATTTGTTAAGTAAACCATAAACTAAGCTCATTAAAAGTACAATACATTTCAAACCAAGCTCGACACTTGAAGCAATGGATTTTACCTTCAGATAGCTCCCGGACAGAATTTCTTTAGAAGCTTGTATTACTGTGTGAATTCTGCTAATGTTTAAAGAAATCATGTTTATCGGCGATCAGCTTAGAAATGTTTCTCTACAGGCCACAGAATCAAAGGTAAAAGCTCTTCATTGAATTTTTTCCTTTCGTCTTCAGCAAAAGAATATATTTTTTTTGGAATGCGACCCACAAGTTATCAACAACGCAATAAATAGAGCTTCCACTTTCATTATTTTCCTTGATTTTAAATATTCCTGTAGTTTAGCCCATTAAACACAACAAATCAAACCTTTCCCTCTTTGTTTTTAACATAGAAAAATAGCAAAATGAAGGCAGGTAAAGACCATACGAAAACCAGGATGTTTATCAATATTATTTATAATTTTCAATATTTTTGTTCTTAATCACCCTTTCTACATTTTTGCAATTCTTTGTAAACAGCTTTGAATCCAGTAGGAGATATAGGGCTCCTTTTACTAAGCTGTGGTTGCGTTTTTAGCGTGCGCTAACCCCTGCACTACGCAGAGAAACTAACGCCATTGTAGCGTGGCATTGTAGCGTGTGCTAAAACCACTAGCGCAGCTTAGTAAAAGGAGCCCATAGCGGTATATAAGACACCATTAGCATATGACCTATCTAGTCTGCCTATCCATGTCGTCTACTATCCTTTCCTCTCGCATAGAGATCCAAAGTATGTGTCAGAGATGCAATGGTCAATATTCAAAATGTGGGGACAGGAAGTGACATCAGACAGAAAACCAACGTTGGTGCGAGTAGCAAGCTGGAGAAGCTGCTCACTTTGGTGAAGATTTAAAGAGGTACAGGGGAAGGGAGGGAGTGAGGGTTGGCATGAGGGTGGGGAAGGAGCGATGGGGTGGAGAGTAGGGCAAGGGAGGGGGGGGGGTGCTACATCCCAAGCACTTCCTACCTTCACTTTGCCTCTGCACTTAACACACACATTTTCGATATCTAACTTTAGGTGACTTGTACAGAATTATATCCTGTGGATAGATTCAGTAAACGGTGCTGAAAAAAACACTGCATCAAAAAAAAAAAAAATCCATATCGAGTGCTGTTCTCTGAACGACGCTCTGAGTTGCGTGTCTTCTACAGAACAGCGCATAGGACCAGCTTCTCTATCCAACACCAATTTTATAGGCTCAGTAAAAAAAATGCCATTTAAATGATGCTTTTAACTGAGTTTCAAGGCACCTATTAGCATCTAAAAATTAGCACCAGAATCAGGCCTCTGTAGGCTCTTTAGGCCACTTAACACCTCTGTAGGTGTGGCAAACACTGGAAGTGGCATTAGGTGGCCCAAAGTGCCCATGGAGGCATGATTCATATCAAAGGTTGGAAAAACCTGGCCTACATTTCTGGCCCCTACCTTTGTCCTAGGTGTGATTCCGTACCTGGCACTGTCACATGATTGACATGCAATCAGCAGTTGGTTTTAAGGTGGCCACCAACAATGCTGCTGGTACAGAATTCAGGCCTTAGAATCAATTTCCAAGGCAAACTTTGAGCACGAGGATTCACACCAACGGAAACCTATTCTAAATCCTGTCTCGTAAGCTAGGCATGGATCCACAGTAGTCAATAATACTGAGCATGTCCTTGATCCACCCATGTCCCTCTCATGGCCACCCCCTTTTGAGTAACAGAACAAAAACAAAACTGCAGGAAATGTACAAGGTACAGGAGTTTTATTCAATGGCGTAAAAATCAATAAAAAAATCAATAATCATCAATAAAAACAATACAGTATCTAAAATTACTGTTTCTATGAGCAAAAGGGTACAGAGAAGAGCGACAAAAATGGCTAATGGACTGGAGGAGTTGCCGTACAATGAGAGGCTAGAGAAACTGGGCCTCTTCTCCCTTGAAAAGAGGAGACTGAGAGGGGACCTGATCGAAACATTCAAGATATTGAAGGGAATTGACTTAGTGGAGAAAGAGAGATTGTCCACCCTCTCCGAGGTGGAGAGAACAAGAGGGCACTCGCTAAAGTTAAAAGGGAATAGATTCTGTACAAACATAAGGGAGTTCTTCTTCACCCAGAGAGTGGTAGAAAACTGGAACGCTCTTCCAGAGGCTGTTATAGGGGAAAGAACCCTTCAGGGATTCAAGAAAAGATTGGATAAGTTCCTGCTGGAACAGAACATACGCAAGTAAGGCTAGACTCAAATAGGGCACTGGTCTTTGACCTAAGGGCTGCCGCGTGAGCGGACCGCTGGGCATGATGAACCACTGGTCTGACCCAGCAGCGGTAATTATTAAGTTCTTATTTTCTAGTGTCCTAGTGGTTAGAACAGCTGCCTGAGACTCTGGGAAAATCACTTAACAGGTACAAAATATGTAAACCATTTTGATTGCAACCACACAGAAAAAGCAATATATTGAGTCCAACCCCTTTCTTAAATTATCCCCTATACCTCATCTTTTGCTTGCAAATTCAGCACAAACTACAGAATAAATTTAAAATTAACAGGCACCAATAAATGCTCTGTGTTGGAAAATGCTCTTTACTCAGCAAACAAAAGAGCTTCAGTTGTTCCACAGAACAAATATTTTGTACTCCAGTGGGGGGAAAAAAAGAGACGGGGCTCGGGATGGAATTAGGAAAGATAAAATACACTTGAGTTTTCATTTTGAAATCCCCACATGTATTTTGAGTTTAAGAAAAAAACAGACGCATGTACCAATTCATATTGTGTTTGACGATATCAAATAATTTATTAAGGGGAAAAACTCTTTGGGGAGTTTCCCTTGAAAACCTGACTCACAGTTCTATGATCTGAAAGCTCCCTGGGGGAAATGAAGATGTCCTTCAAAAGCCTGTGGGAATAGTACTTAGCAAGCTGACCGTAAATGGAAAATTGATGAGGCTATTATTCAGTTGCCTAGGCGGAAAGTCCTCAGCCCAACCAACTGACTTCCTGAATTCTGAGCGTTATTTTGCCACTGTGGCCGAAAAGAGTGCTAAGGAACTCTTTGAGCGTCGGGAGCAGTGTGGGCCATTCGGCTCACCGCGCTATAAACTGCTAACGCAGTTTGATAGAAGAGGCCCTAAGTGAAATACTTCTATTCCGCCTGTACCTTGCAGTTCTAAGCGGATTACATTAGAAGATGGCTGGACATTTCCAGGAGATTACAAAATGGGTTGGATGCATACTGGAGGCTTTGAGGAGTAATTGAGGAAAGATAGCAAGAGGGGAGGGAGACATCGGAGAGGTTGTGGGGAAGGGAGGGAGAGCTCTAAAGATAAAGAGAGTTAAGAGGACTTAATTATTTTATTGCTCTCTCCCAATAAATTATTTAAAGGTTAAAAAAACAGATTAAAATTTGTAATAATATTATAAAGTGCAAGTTACAATTAAAAAAAAGCCTAGTAATTAGCTATTCTAAAAACTGGATTTAGTGTACTAAATTATTTTCTGAATTACAGTTGTCATACAGGATTACAAATATTCAAGACAACTTTCTTTAAACAAACTTTTTCTCAAAATTTACTTTGGCTTCTTAAATGTCGCCTCGTTGCTTTAAATATTTTAGGCTGCAGTTGTGACCAAACTTTCCTCCTCCTTTACAAAGCCACGCTAGTCTTATTAGTGCCTTCCGCCATGGTAACAGATCAGACGCTCATAGGAATTCTATGAGCATTGGAGCTGTTACCATGGCGACCGGCGCTAGAAACAGTGGCGCAGCTTTGTATGCAAGAGTCTTAGGGCCCAATTCACTTACCTGGGTCCGCTGCATGTCCGATCCGACGCAGGCCGACTGATTCTCAACGGGCCTATATTCAAATGGGGGCGATCGGAGGAATGCCCTCCACCGACCTCATGGATCGCTCTCTAGCGATCCAGATGCATGTGCAGACCATCTACTTTGTGTTTGATGTCCATGTATGTTTTTTTTTTTTTTTTACTTTTTTACTCGTGAGCCTATGGTTTTAACCCGCAGTTTTAAAGCAGGTTAAAACCACGGGCTCGAGTTGGGGTAGGAGAATCAGAGCAGAGATCGGGGCAGAGAGCAGAGCTGGAAGATCGGGGCAGAGCTCAGGGCAGAGAGCAGGGCGGCAATGGAGCAGGAGAGTCGGCAGGGATGTGTGTGACTGGTCCCCAGCAGTCGCTTCTTCTGTTGATTGGCCAGCCCAGTTGGTGTCCCAGATTTGTTTAGTGAATCCTGTCCCTGCATATTTTGCATGCTGTTTCCCCTGATTTGCACGCACGAATCGGATCAGCACAGAGGTTAGTGAATCGGGTCGGAGGAAAATCGGATCACAAACCGATCGGTACACGAACGGTTTGGTTAGTGAATCTAGCCCTTAGTCCTTAGAAGCTAAAATGTCTTTCTTTTTTTTAACTTATCTTCCTTCAGGTCTCTCTAGTCGTCTGCCTTCTTTTCTGGTCTTCACCCTAAACCTCTCTCTCTAAAAAAAAGATAATAAATGGAAAGAAACCTTTCTCCCTGAATGTATGTTTCTTAGGATGTTTGCCTGCCTATTCAGGATACCTGCACTGTTTGATTAAATACAAGATGTTTGCTTCTAACTGTTGTCCTGTTTAAGCTTTGTTTTGCTTCCCTACTCTTATCTACTTGAGAGCAGATTCTTCTTCAGTCTTCAGTAGTTTGAATCAGCAGCAACCCAAACGGCCTTTACTCAGTGCAAACATTCATACCAGGCACTTTAAAAAATAAACAACCAACCAACAAAAATTAAAAAAAGTTGTGCTTCACCGGACAGGTTTATTTGCAAAGATCTGATTAATCATCCCAGTGCTTCTAACATGGGCAGATAGACTGCAACAGACACTTAGGGAAAAAAATTTAATACTTCCTCTTAGAAATCTAAAACAAACGGTTATAATGATGATCGCTCCGGTAATATGTTATCAGATGAGCATGATTCCAATTTATTTTCAGACGTCTTTCTATAAAAAAATTAATAGAATTATTTCGAGATTTCTATGGTCGGGGAAGATGCCCAGAATTGCCTTATCATCTTTGCAAAAGTCTCAGTCCATGGGAAGAATTAATTTTCCAAATTTGTATATATACCATCAAGCTTACATTATACGCCAGGGTATGTGCTGGATTCTTCCAGAACTCAATGAAAATTTCCCAGACTCCTAAAAATCTATAGAGGTAATAGAATTTTTCATTCAATATGGAAGACCCTAAGGTTCTTGGATGCTATGTTGCCAATACCGGTTATGTCAATCCTTAAGGTTAAATTCTAAAATTATGATAGCAAAATCAAAAATCTTCTGGAAAGACTGGATAAAGGCTGGTATCAGAACGCTAGAAAATGGATGGTCCCAAGGTATCCTGGCATCCTTTTTCCAATTACAGCGCTCATTTGGCTTATCAAACACTTAGGGCTCCTTTTACTAGTGTTTTTAACGTGTGCTACATTGCCGTGCACGCTAACAAGTTTCAAGTTTAATATTTGTTTTGATTAATCGCTTTATCGTATTTCAAAGCGATGAACAAGTAAAAATTACAATTTCTGGGAAATAATACGAAACAGAACAATACATATTAACTTACAATATTTAAAAAAAAAAAACAACAAAAAAAAACAAAACAATCTTTCAAATGGTTACAATTAAAACAAGTGATCCAACAAGGAATCCCTGAATGGCGATCACTAATAGGTCAGCATAGCTTGCCATTCTTATGTTTTCAAGTAGACTCCCAAGGGCATCAAGCCTCTACATCAATGGTTCTCAACCCTGTCCTGGGCACCCCCCAGCCAGTCGGGCTTTCAAGATATCCCTAATGAATATGCATGAGAGAGATTTGCGTACCTGTCACTTCCATTATATGCAAATCTCTCTCACGGATATTCATTAGGGATATCTTGAAAACCCAACTGGCTGGGGGGTGCCCAGGACAGGGTTGAGAACCATTGATGTAGAGGCTTGATGCCCTTGGGAGTCTACTTGAAAACATAAGAATGGCAAGCTATGCTGACCTATTAGTGATCACCATTCAGGGACCCGACTGGCTGGGCGGTGCCCAGGACAGGGTTGAGAACCACTGCTCTACATGGTACAAATTAATACGCGAGTACTTACCTAAAAAACCCAAACAGGACTACGTGATATTTCCCAAACCACAGCAGAGCATTGCCATGACTTTTTAATTGCCTCCAGAGTCTCTCACGAGGGACTATGGCAAAAGAATTCCGAAAATCTAGATACACTGCAAAAAGTGGCTCTCTGCACATTTATTCACACCTTCAAAAATTTGTGAGGCAAGACTTCTCTTGACTGAATCCATATTAACTCTGTCCCATTAAACCATATTTGTCTTTCTGTTCAGTAATTTTGTTCCATTTAATAGTTTCTACCATTTCCTGGCACTGACATTAATCTTACCGGTCTGTAATTTCCCAAATCATCCCTGGAAGCCTTTTAAAAAATTAGCATTATGTTGGCTACCTACCAATCTTCAGATAGCATGGATGATTTAAATGACAAGTTACAGATTACTAATAGTAGATCTGCAATTTTTTTTTTTCGTTCTTTCTGTACCCTGTTGTGTATATCATCCTGTTCAAGTGATTCCTGCTCTTTTAACTGGTGATTTTGTTTATTGCATCTTCCAGGTTCACTGAGAAATTTTCATTTCCACCGTATTGTCACCCATAAATACCATTTCTAGCATCCTCCTCAACGAACACCAAAGCAAATAATTCAGGCCCTCTTTTACAATGCCGCGGTAGAGGTTTCTACCACGGCCCGGAGCACAAAATGCTCCAATGCTGCTCCAGTGCTCATGGGGAAGGGAACAACGTTGTCCCTGTATCAGCCTGGAGTCAGTTCAGCCCCTGGTTGTGAGTAGCTCTGACACCGCACACCGCCGTGGTCTGCATATCAGGCTGTTATGCTGATTTTCAAAACTATAAGAAGCAAATTAAAAAAGTTTGTTGATTTCCCTATATTGTTTCAAACAAAAGCACATCCATATTCTGCCTCAGTCCATAGACAGGTTTCTTCATTAGCGTTCATGAACAGTGTTCATTGTGTAGTTTAATGAATTCATCTGCAGATCAACATTTTAAAAAAATTATACATTCACCAGTTCTTTATGATTATTTGCTCCTTAGTTAATATGAGGGTCATTTCATAAATAATGCACACTATTTTTTTTTTTGATTTACATGTTTATTTTTTTCCAAGTATTTCTTTACAATCCTTCAATATAGTCTCCCTGCTTTGCAATGACAGAGTCCCAACGTCCGGGAAGCTTCATTATTCCATCCAACACACCATTTTTGTTCAGTTGACGAATGGCTTGGGTAACGGCGGAAGAAGGCTCTTCCAGAGATGCAAAAGGATGTCCACGCATAGGTTGTTTCAACTTTGGAAAAAGGTCGAAGTCTGGTGGACTCATGTCTGGACTGTAGGGAGCAGGAGGTAACACCTCCCAGCTGTATTTGTATAGTTTTTCAATGACGACATTCCCTATGTGTGGGCAAGCGTTGTCATGAGCAACTGAGGTCGGGTTTTGTGCATTTTTTTTTTTGCAAAAAAAATCATAATAATATACTGCTGTGACACTTTTTCCACATGGAACTTTGTCTGTGATGAGGATGCCTTCATGATCGTAAGCAAAAATCATCATTTGTTTGACTTTAGAGCTCGTCAAAATTTTTTTGGTCGTTGGGGAAGATGGAGCTCTCCACTCGTTGGACTGTGATTTCAGCTCTGGCTCAAAGTCTCTGACCCACATTTCATCAATAGCATTGCGATTCAAGAAGCCTGACCTTCAATGTTGAATCTTTGTTTCAGCACGGTTGCATTATCTCGGCGTCTCTGATCATCAACAGACATAGTACCGAAAGCCTCCATTTCCCACACTTGTCTCAGCCACTACAGAGCTCCTAAGCACAAGTCCTGCTGCTTCAAGCTCTGAAGTGAAAGTGAAACAAGGTTTACTGCAATTGAATCATCCACTCCCCAATGTTGCCAACCTGTGCATTATTTATGAAATGACCCTTGTAATATCTCTAAAATAGTGATCTAGGTTGATTTTTGATCAGGTCCAGTTTTGTAATTTGTGTGTTGTAAAATATGAAATCATGTATATCTTTCTCCTTTCTGGTATGCATTAGTACATGTACCTAGCCCTTCAATATCATGATTCTATAGAATTTTTTTTAGGGGTTTGAAGTTTACATTCATTATGTATGCAAATCAGACTCGTGCATATTCCAGCTCGATATCTAATCGAAGATGTTGGAAGAAGCCCTTCCAGAGTGTGTTTTTGCAAAAAAAAAAAAAAAAAAAAGAGAAATAATTCTTACTGGCTTATGTTTAAAAGATGGATACCCCAGGGAGGGAGGGTTAGTCTTGAGTAGGCAGACTTGTTGGGCTGCTGACCCTTATCTGCCGTCATACTCTATGTTTCTATCTGTAATATAAAATTACTACACAGAAGTGTTTCAAATGTATTAGTGATGTATATACTCTTTGGATAATTATGTTAATTGAGGAAAAAATAATGTAGAAAGAATCTAGCAGTCTTCAGCACCTATGCATCTACTGGAAATCTAATCTAATCTTCTATTTCTGTGTCACTCATACCTAGGTAGGCTCAAGGCGACTTAAAGAGGGGGGGTGAGGAAGGAGAAGAGGGAGGATGGGTGGGAGAAGAAAAGATAGGAAGGGGGAGGGAGAGGGGTGGGGGGGGGGAGGAGAGGATACAGGTGATTAAGTGTCAAATAGATGAATTTTCAGTTTCTTCCGGAATATGGTGTCGTTAGGTTCCGTCCCGGTCATTTCAGTAAGGTCATTCCAAGTTTCTACGTCTAGAAAGGTGAGCATGCAGTGGAAAACATATTTGTATTGCAAATTTTTTGTGGAAGGGAGATTTAGAAGTATTCTGTTGAGGGTTCTGCGGGAAGTTGACCATGCCTTGGAGAAGAATTGGATGAGAGGAGCCGCGAAGTTTCCGTAAAGTATGCGGTGAATGATGCATGCAGTTTTGGAGGTTATTCATGACGGGATAGGTAGCCAGTGCAGTTTCCTGATGAAGTCTGTAATCGAGTCATATTTTCTCAGGTTGAAGATTACCGGTAGTCTGATAGCGGTGTTTTGGATGAGTTGCATTTTGTGAATCAGAGTGCTGTTGATTCCCATGTACATGGAGTTGTGGTAGTACCCCATGTGTTGATTCCCATGTAATCCAGATGTGGTAGTATCATCAGTTGTACAACTAAGGCAAAGTGATGTTGGTGAAAATATGGTCTGATTAGCCTTAGTTGTCTCAAGGTATAGAGGGATTTCTTTCGGAGACTGGAGATTTGTGGTTCCATGGTAAATCTAACTTAGATACTACCTCTAATGTCTACCGTATTTTCACGCATATACCGCGTACCCGTGTAAAACGTGCACACGGGTATAGCGCGTGGGAAACTTAAATTTATGTAAAGAAATGATTATATACC
Source organism: Geotrypetes seraphini (assembly GCF_902459505.1). Classification (NCBI taxonomy): domain Eukaryota; kingdom Metazoa; phylum Chordata; class Amphibia; order Gymnophiona; family Dermophiidae; genus Geotrypetes; species Geotrypetes seraphini. The sequence goes on along the minus strand of NC_047093.1, from coordinate 125,282,687 downwards.
GCGCACACACATATACCGCTCATGCTGCTCCATGAATTTAAATCTCCTTATACCGTCCTGATTCTCCTCTCGCCGCCCTGCCCTCTGCCCCGAGTCTCCTCTCGTCCCGACTCTCCTTTCGCCGCCCTGCCCTCTGCCCCGAGTCTCCTCTCGTCCCGACTCTCCTTTCGCCGCCCTGCCCCCAGTCTCCTCTCATCCCGACTCTTCTTTCGCCGCCCCCCCCGACGTCCGATTCATCCCCCAGCGCCCCCCCCCTGCACGGAGAAGCTGCCTACCGTTGGTTCCCGATGCCAGTGAGCCCTGCTGCTTCCTCTGCTGGCGGTCCCGCCCCTTCTCTGAGCCCTGCGCTGCTTCCTCTGCTGGCGGTCCCGCCCTTTCTCTGATGTCAGAGAAGGGGCGGGACCGCGGCAGAGGAAGCAGCGCGGCGCAGGGCTCAGAGAAGGGGCGGGACCACCAGCAGAGGAAGCAGCGCAGGGCTCAGAGAAGGGGCGGGACCACCTACAGAGGAAGCAGCAGGGCTCACTACCATTGGGAACCAACGGTAGGCAGCTTTTCCGTGCGGGGGGGGGCGCTGGGGGATGAATCGGACATCGGGGGGGGGGTGCGAGCAGTCCTTTGGGGTGGGGGTGCATGCGGTCCTTTGGGGTGGGGCAGGGGGATGAATCGGACGTCGGTGGGGGGAAACTATGTAAAAAAAATTTGTACAATGCGTGAAACTACGGTATATATGTATCTGGCTCTGAGTGCCGCTGAGAATGAGACTGAACAAAACAACTGAATAAACATCGAAATAAGCCTTTGGGATATTGCAGCAGCAGCAAACCAAATAAACAAGTTTACATCATCAATTTATGGAATTCAATGGATAGAACTCTGATCATTGACAACCTTTGTCCAATTGAAAGAGAAATAATAGAAAAAGCAAAGCTGTTTCTATGCACAGCTGGATGAAATAATTAGGAGCAATTTTGTATAATTGGCACATTTAGGAGGGACTGTGCAGGTATATGAAAGCAGAGTAAATGATCCCAAGACAGATAACGAAAACGTAAAAGGGATTGAATTGGTAGCCAGAAAACTTCTTGTCTCTGACATCTGTACTGAACAAATCTAATAGAGAGTCATAGCCTGATTAGAAAAGCTCAAATAAAGAAAATTGAAGTTAAATTGAAATACTATTTCTACTTAGATTTATTTATCTGAGCATAGTACAAATATACTTTTTAATGAAGTGAAACAGAATGGGATTTTCTTTTTTTTTTTTTTAAATTTATACCAGATTGGCTTGTTTGTCTAATTGCTACTCTATCAAGCAGTAGAAAGTGAATCTATTTAGCTGAGGATGAGACGTGGTATAAGACATGAATTTCTATTCCCAGCAGTGCCACGAGTCTACTGCTGAGGGCCCTTGGTGCTACTTTGGAAACAGGCACTGATCTGGGCAGCAGCAGAGGAGAATCGCCTACTGTTCAAGCCCCGCTGAACTCCCAAGTAAATCTGGGTAGGGAGGGGGGGTCTGGCAGCATAGGTTTGTTATCAGGGGTGGGGAGGGTTGTCCAGAAAAAAAAGCGATAGTTGGAGAAACGATAGTTGGATAGTTGGATAGTTGGATAGTTGGAAAAAGCGATAGTTGGAGCAAATTGAAGCTTTTCCCATGAATTGCATTGTACTTGATCAGAAAATAATTTTAAAAAACCCCCAACATATTTAAAGCCTATCGTGGGGTCATTCAAAGCCACTGATAACAAAAAACTCTGTGTTTCTTAAAATCTGCTATTACTTTTGCTTAATAGAACACATTTCGTTTTCATACTCAGCAATGATACATTGATAAAAAGATATTTTTATGCAAAAAAAAAAAATAAAAATCTAGGAGTATTTTATTAAATAAATCTTCAATATCTGTACTTTATTGTGGAAAATAACAGAAATTTAGCATACGTCGCTAATAGCTAAGCATGTACACTTTGGTGTCGTCACCTACCAATAGCGTTCCAAACACTCAAGCATTCAGTGCCTTCTTGAGATAGCCAGGATGCTGCCTACGATGCTGTTCAGCTCCTTGCAACAAGGCCTCATGCGGCACTTGGTCTCTGGTGATGCCAGTTTAACACCTCACTCAGCTGATAGCTGACTGGACAACCCTAAGAGGTGGGCTTTGTTATCGGGGCAGGGTTTCGATTCCGAGGTGGCTATGGGGAAAAATCAGTGACTATAGAGCAGGAGTGTCAAATGAGATCTATTTGCAAGCACTGCTTTCATTGTATGCTAATAGACTTCATGCATATTCATTGGGGAAAATCCTGAAAACCTGACTGGATTGTGGCCCTCAAGGACCGACACTTGACACCCCTGCTATAGAGGGATTCAGAAGCTGAAGGGCTGATTTTAGGCCGTGAGAAGAATCGGAGACTATGGAGAGGAATTAGAAGCTGTATGTGAGGTGTTCAGAAGGGTAAGGAGAGGCAAGGGGAGACTGGAGGTTGTGAGTGAGATCAGAGGGTGGTGAGTTTGTGTGGGGAAGGGAGTGGTGGAGAACCAGTGCTACCATACTTCCTGTGATAGTGCTCTGTTTTATTGGACTGCCACTAGAACAGCTGCACTTCCCACCACACCTCTGCCTGTCCTTGTCATGCCCAGACCTGGCCCACTTCCACCTTAGGCAACTAACATGTAATCTTTTTCCTGCATTGGCTTCTGTTTTAGTACAGCCGATATTAGTGGGAGCCTGTGTTACTGTCTACGGCACTGATAATACTATTAGCTACTTAAAGTGGTTTATTAAAAGAGTTCCTGTATTACTAGGATTTTATTTAAATGAAATATGTCTTAGAAGGAATTAACATGAATGGCTGGAACAATGCAGGCTGCATGGAATGAGAATGAACAAAGGGATATTGTAACATATGTTAATCTATTGAACATCATGGCAAACTATGGTGACCTTTAGCTGCAATGCGTCGGAAATTTGCAGTTACCCTAGTTACAAAGATGAATGCATGAATGTTTCACCTCAAGTATTGTCTTCAGTTCTTGTCATCATATCTCAAAAAAAGATGTAGCAGAATTCTAAAAGGTTCAAAGAAGAATGACCAAAATGATAACGGGAATGAAACTCCTCTCAAAACCAGTGAGGAAACAGAAGCCGCCGTTGTATTGCTGTAAAACTCAATGAAATACTGGTTGAAAAGACACTTTGGACAATATGAGCAACCTCAACACTGAGGAAGATATAGTGAAACATGATCACCTAAAAGAGTAAATAGCTCTGGAACAACCTTACCTCCCCTCTTCGGAACTTGAGCTCTCTCCAAGTTTTCCGCAAACATCTGAAAACCTGGCTTTTCTCAAAAAATGTAAGTCTCCCTCCAACTTAGGAATCAAGGAAACTCTTATATCTTGGCATCCCAAGTCCTCTAAATTTTCTTCACACTTCTACCTCTAACCCTCTGTTGTAGTTCCTTCCTATTTCTCCTACTGTAAACCGCGTCGAGCTCTACGAACATGGAGATGATGCAGTATACAAACCTAAGGATTAGATTAGATTAGATACTGCACGGCGCCCAATCAGGATTTTTGACCACTTTCTAGCAATGAAATAGAGCTGGCCTCCTTGATGAACAATATTCACCTCCTCAAAAAATCTACATGAAAGAAAACATAACTGTGTGTAGAACAGTAGCATTTGGAATGGGAAAGCCTACTAGAACATCATACATGTGTCTTAAGCAGCCTTGTAGGTGACCTAGTGAATCATAGAGAGGAAGGGCCAGGGCCCTAAGCCACTCTAACCACTACTGTACATTCATGGTGGAAAGTGTAAGGCCACCAAAACCCTACTGTACCTTTATATAATTGCCACCTGCAGCCATAAGAGTTATTGGGGTGGTAGACAGGTGGGTATACTAGGTTTGGGGGGGGGGAGTTTTATTTATGGGGTTATGGTTTCTTTTATTGATATGTTAAAGACAGAGTAGTAGGGTTTCCTATGATCTGCAAGCAACAGCGCACCATCATAGTACCCACTTAAAGAAAGGACAAGATAGTAAACAAAAGCCCAAAAGGAAACAACCAGCCATACGTCGTATTTAGCTTCTTTTTGTGATATGCTTTACTTTCAATAAATAAACAACTACAAAAAAAAAAAAAAAAAAAAAGAAAGCAACAACTGTTCTTACCTAAAGAAGACGTGAGATTCTGGGAATGTAAGACAAAATTTTTAAAGAATCGGTTTCTTAGACACTTTTAAACAAAAGATTCAGAAGAATTAAAGATACTTATCTGACAAGCCTTCATAGGATCAAAGGAGATTTTAGTTGGACATTAAGAGAACTGTGCAGAACTGAAGCTTACTTGCTTTTCCTAGAGATATTTTATAGTATCTGTTTATTAAATTATATTACTATTCTGAACTTAGGGCTCCTTTTACTAAGCTACGATAGCGTTTTTAGTGCACAGAATTTTAGCGCGTGCTAAACCCACGCTACGTGGCTGGAACTAACGCCAGCTCAATGTTGGCATTAGCGTCAAGCACGTGCTAAAACCGCTGTCGCAGATAAACATTTTTATTTCAAGGTTACATTATATTATTATTTTTTTTTAATGTAAATCATTCCTTCTCCTGGGGAAAGCTATACATTGAATCCTTGGACACCCGCGACTACAAACAAATTTTATTTCTAGAAGGGATACCTTTTACCTCAGTCTGCGATGGAGGGGGTTACACGGTGAGCCAGAAGAAGCAAACTTTGGGCCCCATTTTCAAAGGCTGCTTGGACTGTGTTAAAGCAGCAACCCAGGGGAACAAAAGCCCTAGAATAAGTTTGCTGGTTTTGTATGAAGAATGTTGGAATCCCGAACGGCTGGAGATTGGAAACGTTTACTGCATCCTTTGAAGCATGGACTGTGTTGAAAGCAGCAAAGGGGATAATATCAAGGAAAATAAATCTTTTGGTTATGAAAGTGCAAAAAGGAAAAAAAAAAAAAAGGGCCGTTTATTTTGGGGAAACCTACATACGTCATTGGCAATCTGTGGGGACTAGATCCAAGCGTGCATGCCGGGGCTTGACCCACAATATACAGTATATATATACATATAAATATACATACACACACTAAATTATACTGGGGTTTACTAAATGCCAGTAGAGATTTCTATCGTGGGCCGAGGTAAATGCTCCGACATTCATACAATTCCTATGAGCGTCTACCTCGCCATTAGACATCTCTACCACCGTTTAGTAAAAGGAGCCCTTAAAATATTTAAATGATCTGAGACATGAAGTTGATCTACTTCACAGCCTTTCATAGGTCTTATATAGCCGTTCTTTTAAGAACAGGAGGGGAAAAGCCACGTAATTACATTAAGAACGAGACTTGGGGGTAATCGTCAGTGAGGACATGAAGTCTGCCAATCAAGTGGAGCAGGCTTCGCCCAAGGCAAGACAAATCATGGGCTGCATACGAAGGGGTTTCGTCAGTCGTAAGGCGGAAGTCATTATGCCATTGTATAGATCCATGGTGAGGCCCCACCTGGAATACTGTGTGCAATTCTGGAGGCCGCATTATCGCAAGGATGTGCTGAGACTGGAGTCGGTGCAAAGAATGGCCACCCGGATGGTCTCGGGACTCAAGGATCTACCATACGAAAAACGGCTTGACAAATTACAGCTATACTCGCTCGAGGAGCGCAGAGAGAGGGGGGACATGATCGAGACGTTCAAGTATCTTACGGGCCGCATCGAGGCGGAGGAAGATATCTTCTTTTTCAAGGGTCCCACGACAACAAGAGGGCATCCGTTGAAAATCAGGGGCGGGAAACTACGAGGTGACACCAGGAAATTCTTTTTCACTGAAAGAGTGGTTGATCGCTGGAATAGTCTTCCACTACAGGTGATTGAGGCCAGCAGCGTGCCTGATTTTAAGGCCAAATGGGATCGGCACATGGGATCTATTCACAGGGCAAAGGTAGGGGAGGGACATTAAGGTGGGCAGACTAGATGGGCCATGGGCCCTTATCTGCCGTCTATTTCTATGTTTCTATGTTAAGCCCAGCAGGCAACCGGGCAGTTTTGACTCTGTTTATAACGGCTCGATATATGTATCATCTTCAGCGTTTTATCTTCTGTGCAATTTATCACTTCGGTGGGTCTGAAGCAGAGCGATATTTTATGCTTTCAGTTCATACATATTTTTAGCCTCAGTCTGAAACTGATATTTGCACTTCACAGAGACCGAGATTTGCATAGTTTGGCCACAGGTCGCCTCTTGCAGGTTTCTCTGCATTTCCTCTGCTCTTTAAGCTATCAGTCACCTAAGAGAAAAAAAATGAGATGATTTGAGTTTGTAAAGTGATATTGTACTGGCCTATGAAAGACGACAGAAAGTCAGACAGTTTTTTCGAGTCTATAATAAACCGAGACAGTAAATAGATTTAACACCATGGATGCATGCATGCATTTGAATGGTCTGCTTCTTCTGCCCACAGCATAATTGTGAATGCAATAAATGAAATCACTTTCCCCCCCTCTTTAGCAAAGGTGCGCTAAGCTTTTTAGCGCGCGGCAAAAGTTACCACGTGCTACACATGCGCTAAACGCTAATGTGTGCATGTTGTCCTATGGACGCGTTAGCGGTTAGCATACGCATTGATTTAGTGCGCATTAAATCCACGCTAAGATACATAGGGCTCCTTTTACAAAGGTGCGCTAGCGTTTTTAGCGTGCGCTGCAATGCCCCTACGCGCTAGACACTAACGCCTCCATAGAGCTGGCGTTAGTATTCTCTGTGTAACACGGGGTTAGCGCGTGGGGCATTGTAGCGCGTGCTAGCGCACCTTCGTAAAAGAGGGCCTTTGTTTTTTGTTGTTTGACGATATTGGATGTGCGTACTATTTTTCTTTTCACCCTCTACGTATTCTTTGATCTCTGCTGTTTGACATTATATATAAATTATGTATTACTATTATTATTATATATTATTATTATATATTACTATTATTATATATTACTATTATTATATATTATTTTTATATATATATATATTATTATTATATATATACTATTATTATATATTACTATTATTATTATATATTACTATTATTATTACTTCTCTAACAATTTATCACAGAGTGTGCATTGCAAAACATAATCATTAAATATATGAATAAAATTTTGTTTTTTTTAATGTGAAGTGGTTAGACCAACCACCTATGTGCTCAATGGGTTCAAGCGACAGAGCGTAGAGTGCTGCACACGCTGCTTGAGTCGGCGTTTGGAGTCGGGACCGCGAAGAAAGTAGCGGCTGGAGTCTTTTTTTCGGCGCTTCCCTTCCCATCTCTTGAGGTGTCGCCGCAGCTCCTCTCCATCCCCGCCAGCGTCGGAAGCCTTCTCCGACGCTGGTGCGGCTCATGAGAGGAGCCGACAGGAGGAGCAGGATGTCTAGCGCTAGGGTCCAGTCCTTCCGGCGAGTGTAGGTCGGTGCTGGGGATTCGCGCATGCGCACTCCTGCGGCCACAGACCTACTGATCATGGAAGCACGCCCATAGGAGTGCGCGTGCGCGGCTAGCGTTTTATTAAATAGGATGGTTATCTAAACCAAAATATTTTTAGTGACAGAATTCACTCCAATTCACAACTGGTTTTTATAAATAACCAGAACTCATCAATAAATGTTCCCTCAGCACTACTTCTTACAACGTCAAAAAAAAATACTTTCTATCCTGTTTTCTTAATGTTAACCAGGACAAAATTAATTCAACTGTTACTACATTCCATTTAAATACAAGAGCTCTGCACTAGAGAATGACACGGTGGCGGTTTACCCGCGGCCACCGCATTTTAGCCACGGGTCACCGCCGAAAACGGGGAAGAAAACTAGCAGTCGCTGCGGCGACGGGGACAAGGCCATTCACCGCCCGCGGGGCGGTGAATGGGTCTTGTCCCCGCAGTGAGGCATGAAGGATCGCGCGGTCCCCGCAGCTCACACCCGCCTGCCCAATCGATTCTAGTGTTTAGCCAGCTCTCTCCCTTCTCCTCACCTTAGTTTGCAGATTTTCTTTTTCGGCGACCCGCACGCTATCAAAGAGCCGCTGCTGCTCAGTTTCGATCTTCTGCTCTGACGCAACCGGAAACAGGAAGTTGCAGCAGAGCAGAAGATTGAACACTGAGCAGCCGCGCATGTGCGGCTCTTTGGGAAAGCGTGCAGGTCGCTGAAAAAGAAAGCCTGCAAATTAAGGTGAGGAGAAAGGAGAGAACTGGCTAAACACTAGGATCGATTGGGCAGGCGGGTGGGGGCTGCGAGGACCGTGCGATCACCCGTGTTCCCGGCTCAGACTGTAAGGAGGGAGTGAAAGGGAAAAGGATTCTGGGCCAAGGTGATGAAAACGGAAAGAAAAACCCACAGCAGGAAAGAAAGGGAAGGACAGGCAGGTGAGCCAGATGCTAGAAGCAGGGGGGGGGGAAGAAAGAGGGAAAAAAGCTAGATGGGGTTGAAAAGAAGAGACACACTGGTATGGAAGAGGAAGATAGGGGAAATCTGGACACAGGAAGGTAACAGAAAGAGGGGAAATTATGTGCATGGGGCATAGGGACAGAGACAAAAAGGGGACATGCCATGGGGATGGTATATGGACACAGGGGGGGGCAATGGCAGATACATAGGGGAGATATTAGAAAAGTATATAAAATCGTACCCGTTTGAGGCTTTTATGTATGCAGCGGTGACGGTGACGGGGCGGTGAATGGGGTGGCAGTGGCGGTGACGGGGCGGTGCAGAGGATGGTGAGACGGGGACGGGGCGGTGACGGGGACCAATTTTTTCACCGTGTCATTCTCTACTCTGCACCTCAACACAAAAATGACAGAAAATCACTGTATGACATAACCAAACCCAGCCCTTGCCACAAAAATAGGCCAGACTTGAACTTAATTAACATTGGCCAAAAATCCACTATAAAATTTTTTAAAAAAATCTTTTTCTATTCTCAGGCAACCAAGACCAACCTGTCTTCCAGAGTGATAACCACCCTGGCAGTTTTTGAATCCTCCCCAGCACTCCTGACTTCTCCATGAGGTCATCAGACCTGTTGCAGACATCAGCAGTCTAGAAGTCCAACAATCAGTCATGCAAATACAGCATTATCTTTGCTGGACAACAACAACAAAAAAAAACCTTTTAACTTTAAAATATTAGAGGAAAAAACCCTCTGTCAGGTCTCTCCTGCCCTGGGTCAACTATAACATATTTATTTTGTAACCCATGGTTACATTATGCTTGACGCTATAAAGATAACCGCTATATCATATGTATGTCAGAATACTGACTCCACAACCACTCACGCCTTGCATTAATCACACAACCAAAATCTATTTGAGAAAATCATAATTTGAAAATTACAGGGGGAGATTTTTTTTGTGGGTGAAAAAAGCCTCAAAGCTTCATGGGTATTAAAAAAAAAAAACCCTCCACTTTACTGCATCTTTCTTCTGATCTGTGCACTGGAGCATGCATAGTTAATAATCAGAGTGAATTCATGCTAAATCATATACATTTAGTCGGCATCCATATATGGAATGACAATTTAAATGTGAAAACAACTAGCACGGTTCAGAATGAAACCTCAAGACTTAACTATGCTGCCGGAGATCAGGTTCTCTTCCACTTTTTTTTACCTCCTCCGTTCGACGAAACGGGGATTCCCTGTTGGGCATATGAAGAGTGAAGACGGTATTATCAGATGAACAGAGGAGGTAAAAAAAAAGAGAAAGAGAGCCTGATCTCTGGCATATAGCGGTCATCTTTATAGTGTTAAGCATAATTTTTGTTTTCTTTTTGTCATTTCAATTACCCCAACATTGACTGGTTAAATGTTACATCGGGGAGTGCTAGGGAGGTAAAATTCCTAGACGTCATAAATCACTGCTTCTTGGAGTCCTAATTCGGCTGGGGTCTGAGTTCATGTACAAGTGAAGTTGGGTATGAGAAAAGGATTGCTCAAGGGCATCGCCGCCATGAGTTGGAGGTGTGACCTGATGCTACCGTGGGTCGTGATACGGTTTGAAGTGGCAAGGGGTTGCTAAGAAGTGGGAGCTAGCTTCGTCACCGAATAGCTCATGGGGGTTGGGTCAGCTGCATTGGAAGTTTAGTAATGTTAATAAAGCAAGTTCTGAGTTATTGCATATGTTAAAGGTATTGTGGAGAAAAAAAGGCTGTGGCCAAACATTTATTCCACAATTAGGTGTATTTTTGGTGATATTTGGAATGTAAGAGTTATGGGTGAAAAGAGGAGGTGACAGGATCCAAATACTATATGTGCGCAATAATATTTATTATTGCTCATTTGATTTTCCATTTTCCATAAATCATAAACAATATTGTTAAGATCTCCAGGTTCCATTCCCATCAAAATTTTATAAATGTCCTAAGCTTTTTTTTTTACTCCCTGTATCCTTTTGAAATTACACCCCCCATCCACGTGGTTTCTAAGGGCAAGCCCGATCCCCAATTGCTCTGGCCCCTTCAGTGCTTTATTTATATTAGTGCTGGTTGATTTAAGGTCGGCCTCATTTTTCTCTACAGCAGGCAATTAAACGGTGCTGCTCTCAGGTCACTGGCACCACGGCGAAATGCTTATCTGAGTTAAAATAAGCTTAAATACTCTTTCTGTGCAAGTGTCAAAGTAAGCGATTAGCGTCTTTAACCGGATCCCATAGTGGTCCATTCTTATCAGAACATCTGGACCACTTTGAGGTCTAAACCTGCTAAAATTAGGTATAGGTCCTAACCCAAATGGATTTCAGGGACACTTTTTCCATTCAACTTAGCTTTGAAATTACAAGTGAAAATAGAATGCTCTGTAGGAAGCTTTGCACGGCCGACTGTGTGCAAAATCAGAAACAGAAAGCTGAATCAGAAAGGACAAAAAAACCCCAAAACTGAAACAGTAATAAATGCATAAGTAAAATCTAATTTAATCTGATATTTTTCAAAGTAATGTACAAATATTTGAATGTTTTTTAAAAAAAATTATATTATTCCAATAGAATAATGCTGGTTATTCTATAACAAACATACTTTAGATAAGATTTATTATGTTGCCTTTGGGCAAGATATTTAATTAACCAGTATATTCTGCTCACCTTAGTGCTGGAAAACAGGCACTGTGTGATGAAGTTTAGTTCTTCAGCTAAATCACTTAGAATAATTGCATTAGAAAGTAAACATGTTTAATGGGCTCTTATCCATAGTAGAACAAGTTGCAGCTATTAATTCTGCCAGTCCAGAGAAACAGCTAAAGATTGTAGATTATTCTCCTCTAGAAAGAAAATGCTTCTGGGTAGAGCTGCAGAGCTATGGAATGCTTTTACCCAATGAAATTAGAAATCTATCCAACATTGGGTTATTTCGAAAGACAATAAAGAAGTACCTTGATTGATTAAGATTGATGATAATTCTGAAGAAGCCCTTTCTGGAAACGTCAATCGCTCCTCCTAAACTTACTTACTCCACTTCATCACTGTCGCTGAAACCGTGGATTGAAGACAAAGTTTTATTTTATTTTTCTTTCCAGCTTATGATTTATCTTTAATCTTATCTATTGTTTTGCCTTTTGTCTTTGTTTTGTTCTATTTCTATCATTTAAATTTCTCCAGAATTCTACTGTTCAACGGCTCCCCCTTCTGCTTCTATTCCTTTCTCTCCTCTCTTCTACCTTCCAAAGTATTTAGATCAATGCTGTCTTGTTAAAATGTTTATTTTATTTTTATTTTTCCTCTAACTCTACTTTTCACTTCTCTATTACCCTCCAGGTACTTTAGTTAGATTGTGAGCCTTCGGGACAGTAAGGGAATTTTTCAAGTACCTTTCTTATTTCTAATCTTAATGTATATTTTCTGTAAACCGCTTAGAACCTAACGGATGTAGTGGTATATAAGAAATAAATTACATTACAAATTACATTACATAATGATACTGTAAATGTATGTATATGTATTTATTTTTGTTCGTGTTATATTCCGTCCTCTCTGATGAGCTCAGAACGGTATCTGCTGATGGTTATTTTAAATGCATTTTGATTAAGATTGATGTTAATGACGTTGCAAACGTATACTACCAGTTGATAACATACTTTGTTATAAGAAAATTTTAGATGTTATATATTTAACTTATAAACTGCTTAGAACCACCACCCTTTTACAGAATCGTAGTGCAGTTTTTAGCTCCGGCCACTGCGATAGCAGCACCGACAAGATTCATAGAATTCCTATGAGCATCGGAGCTGTAACCGCCGTGGCCAGGGCTGAAAGCCACGCTACAGTTTTGTAAAAGGGGGTAAATTTATAACTATCTACTTGAGGGCATCAGTGGGAATTCCACTTACTTGGAACATGAGGATGTTATGGGACAGATATTACAGTAGATATCCTGCAAACAACGGGATGGTTGAATAGGCTGGAGTGAGCTTGATGGCAACTTCAGCAGTTGGAACCTAGGACAATACCAGGTGGACTTTGGTCTACGACCCACAAATTTCAAAGAAGAGACGAGTTAATTTAATCATGTAGTTTTAATGAGAATAACTAATGGGCAGACTGGATGGACCGTTCAGGTTTCTATCTGTTGTCATTGACTACGTTACTATGATAGAAACTTTGGATTTTTCAACACAGAAAGCAGGTCCCCTATTGTACCGCCATCCTTAATCATTTTAGAAAACTAATAACAATCAAATGGCTTACCATTATATTATTCCTTTAGAACTGATTCAAAGTCAGTGAGGACTGCTAACTGTGCAGTTGCCGATCTACTTCTGGTTTTATTTCATTTCAGATATAAACTAGTAGTTCTGATTTCCTTCATAAAAGCAGAGCTTTAAAAAGACCAAGAATGGAGTACAGCATCTTCATAAACTCTAATGTAATATAGTAGCATAGTCAAAATATTGGCGAGAGTGGGTAATAAATAATAACTATTCAATAGATACGCTCCACTCTTTTAGTTGGAGAGCCCACTCTCAACGGAAGGAAAAGCCTCAGGTAATTTTTAGGTAGGGCGTAACCGCTCAAACCTCCTCCTCCAACATCATTGGCAAAAAAAAACTTCCAGAGAGAATGTGCACAATGCCACATTCTACTCTACACGGAGGACTGAATTAGCTGTTGCTTCTAATTGTAAGAGAATAAGTGTTTTTTAAAGACTAGCAGACGTTTCATGGTCAGAGACCGTTTCTTCAGGGCTTTTTTAAACTTTCACTTTCCTCCACCGTTTTTTTGAGCTGCTTGCTTCATCTCCAGATTCTTTTTTAAGAATTTCTTTTTCTAGTCCCAAGTCATATAGAGAGAACAAGTCTGAAAAGGTCACAGATGCCTTTTTAGCTCCCCCTGTAACGGCAAACAGCTTTTTAGAGACTATCTGATTTTAGATCACATCTCATTTGGATAAGACCACTAATTTAGCGGGGGTTTAATAATAGGGTTGAACTTTAAAACCCCTCCCACATCACGGTTGGGATTGAGTCACCATAGACCAGTGGATTCTTGCCAATGGAAAGCTCTATATGGGGACAGAAAAGAGAAAATATTGGAGTCTGTAGAAGAAGCTAATTAATCACAATTATTAGAGGCTTGGTGACATCATGAGAACTGGTTGGGACATTTTGCATAAGTGACTCTGTTGGTGGATCCTCTGGTGGCCTATCCACCTGCCTACCCTGTTCAGATCTGGTGTACCAGGAGATTCTTGGATGTGTGGTAGAGGGGGTTTTGAAGTTTAATTTTATTGAAATTTTAAATGGCCGTCCCATCCTCTCCAGACCGCAACCTAAAGCCTGGTTCTGTGCCACTGCAGAGTTGTATCTGGGGCAATCAAGGTTGCATGATGATCATATAGGATAACAGCGGAGCCCTGTCGGAGTTATCATTATACCTGGGAAATCTTGTGTTGCCACAGGTTTTGGGTAGGCCAGCAGGGAACACTGGGATAATGCCATATGAAATCTAATGGCTCCAATTTCCACTCTCTTGTAGAAAACTAGAGTTTGGTTTTCTAACAAGAAGACACCTATGGTAACACCTCAGTTAGTACACCTTGGTTCCAGTTCTGATGCTACGTTCTTATTGCTTCAATGACTAGTTATAAGAACATAAGAAATGCTTCCGCTGGGTCAGACCTGAGGTCCATCACGCCCAGCAGTCCGCTCACGCGGCGGCCCAACAGGTCCAGGACCTGTGCAGTAATCCTCTATCTATACCCCTCTATCCCCTTTTCCAGCAGGAAATTGTCCAATCCTTTCTTAAACCCCAGTACCGTACTCTGCCCTATAACGTCCTCTGGAAGCGCATTCCAGGTGTCCACCACACGTTGGGTAAAGAAGAACTTCCTAGCATTCGTTTTGAATCTGTCCCCTTTCAACTTTTCCGAATGCCCTTTTGTTTTTTTATTTTCTGAAAGTTTGAAGAATCTGTCCCTCTCTACTCTCTCTATGCCCTTCATGATCTTGTAAGTCTCTATCATATCCCCTCTAAGTCTCCTCTTCTCCAGGGAAAAGAGACCCAGTTTCTCCAATCTCTCAGCGTATGAAAGGTTTTCCATCCCCTTAATCAGACGTGTCGCTCTCCTCTGAACTCTCTGGAGTAACGCCATATCCTTCTTAAGGTACGGTGACCAATATTGGACGCAGTACTCTAGATGCGGATGCACCATTTTCCGGTACAGTGGCAGGATAACTTCTTTCGTTCTGGTTGTAATACCCTTCTTGTTTATACCTAGCATTCTATTCGCTCTCTTAGCGACCGCTGCGCACTGTGCCTTCGGCTTCATTGTCATGTCCATCATTACTCCCAAGTCCCTTTCTTGGGTACTCTCATTCAATAACATCCCTCCCATCGTATAATTGCACCTCAGGTTTCTGCTTCCCACATGCAATACTTTACACTTCTCAACATTGAACTTCATCTGCCATCTCTCTGCCCATTCCCCTAGTTTGTCCAAGTCCCTTTGCAATTCTTCGCAGTCCTCCTATGTCCGAGCTCCACTTAATAGTTTGGTGTCGTCCGCAAATTTTATTATCTCACACTTCGTTCTTGTTTCTAGATCATTTATGAATATATTAAAAAGCAGCGGCCTGAGCACCGAGCCCTGTGGAACACCACTTGTGACCTTCCTCCAGTCTGAGTAGTGGCCCTTCACCCCTACCCTCTGTTTCCTACCCTCTAACCAGTTTCTGATCCATCTATGCACGTCTCCGTCCACCCCATGGTTCTTCAGTTTCCGGAGTAGACGTTCATGAGGCACCTTGTCAAAGGCTTTTGGGAAATCTAGGTATATGATGTCTATGGGGTCTCCTCTGTCCATCTGTTTGTTAATTCCCTCGAAGAAGTGCAATAAGTTAGTCAGGCACGATCTTCCCCTGCAGAAACCATGTTGGCTGGTTTTCAGAAGTTCGTTTTTTTCAAAATGTTCATCGATGTTTTCTTTTATCAGTGCTTCTGCCATTTTCCCCGGAACCGAGGTCAGACTCACCGGTCTGTAGTTTCCTGGGTCACTTCTTGATCCCTTTTTAAAGATGGGCGTAACGTTGGCTATCTTCTAATCCTCCGGGATCACACCTGTCAAGTCAAGTGGTCATTGGAAGCAGCATATCTTCATGTACAGCCTCAACATCCTGAGGTTGTGGGTTCGAACCCCATGCTGCTCCTTGTGACCCTGGTCAAGTCACTTAATCCTCCACTGCCCAAGCTACATTATATTGAGAGCCAACTGGGGCAGATGGGGAAAATGCTTGAGTTCCTGTATGTAAACCACTTTGACTGTGGTTGTGTTATTACAAAACGTTGGTATAGAAGTCCCTATCTCCCCCTTATCCCCCATAAGCTCTTGTATGGCTTTGGTTAGTCTAATAGCCACACGGTTAGATGAATGTTTGGCCACTGTGTCCCTGGGGATGAGGTGGATAGAAAATATATGTTAATCTACTATTTGATACTATCATTTTATTTATCTAATACAATTTTTATAATAAAACTATAGCATTGTTTGTTGCACCATTAAATTGAAAGATGACTAGGTTACAAAAAAGAAAGTACCAGTGTTTGTGATCTGCTAAATTTGTAAAAAATAAGTTTATGAGCTTTTTTTTTTTTTTTTCAGAAATTTAGCTACCTCACAAAGTTTAGTAATTTTCATTTTTTAACCCAGAGAAATAAACACAAAAAGGCCTGATAGGACGACGGTCTCAGCTGCCACCTAAGAAGCAACTGAGAATCGTGTACTGGCATCCTATGCAGAATCACGTCTGCCCTAATGAAAAGATGCCTAACCACCCACCCCCCCACCCCCGATTCTCTAACCAGCACCCATGTCACCAGCGCCAGTTAAAGAATTGCACCTTAGCCTGATCGCAAAGAAAGGTGGCTCAGTCACCTGATCGCAAAGATGGGCGACTCAGCCATCTATCTTTGCCAAGAGATCCCTTGCCATCAGCTGATCACGGCAAGGGAATCCCTGATCAGCTGAGCCAGCAGCGCTCCCTGAAGCTGCACTGATTGAGGGGAAGCCCAGCTGGCTGACGGGAAAATACCCTGCCGCAATCAGCCCCCACACAGAACCCCAAAATTGGCAGGAGGCATGCCCACTCCCTCCTACCTAAAACTGCCTGCTCCCTCCTGCCACTGGTGCCCTCAATCCCCCGACACCTCCCAATTCGAGATTTGCAAGAGGGATGCCTACTTCTTCCTGCCACAAGCTCTCAATCCCCTGACACCCCCCAACTGCTGACATCCCCAAACCTCCCAAAATACTCCACCTTAACACACTCGTACCCTGCAAACCTCGACATCCCATCCCATCATTATTTCCAGTTTCCTTGAATATTCTAGCCTCAAAAGTATTGTATGTAATTTCTCTGTCCTCCCACTTACCTTATGCCAAGCATCCTAGAAATAACAAAAGCAACACAAATATACTGAATAGACGAGGTCTGACAATTAAGTTAATGAACTTATCATAATTTTTTGTTTTCATTTTTTTTTTTTAGCCCACCCTCTCGAAGGAGCTCAGAATGGGTTACAAATCAGGACTGATTTTGAATTAGATTGGTTTGTCTCTACCCAGTATTTTATTCTCTTTGATTATGTCTGGCAAATGCCAATTAGGCAGCCTTTTGCTCCTTGCTTCTGTATCACACACCTACATTTTGATGAAAACGGGAACCCGCTCAAAGTTTCTTTTAAAATATTCAAGCGCAGAGTTTTGCTATTATAGTTTCTTGGGCCATAAATTGAAAGATGGCATTAAGGAGCCTGAGATTTATGGCATGTATATAATTTTATTTCTACCAATCCATTTCTCCATAAAAAAAATCAAGTAAGGTGAAATGCTTTTATATTTGTTATTCTCGCATTCTGTTTATTCAAAAGGCTTTATACTGTTAGCGCCCTGCCAGTGTTATTAATCTTATACCATCAAGAAATGCGAGTGAAATCTTAGCTTCAAATTGTCCAACCTGCTGCATTCTTGATATCTTTTTTAATTTAATGTAACAATTCCACCAACAATGCAAGCTTCCTTGAGGCAGACAAATGCTGTTTCTTCTGGTTCACTACTAGCAATTTTTGCTCTGTCTGCTCTTGTAAATGTTACTCTCTGTATTGGGATTTTCCAAAAAGTGTTTCTAAGAGGAGTGAGGCAAGACAGCCCCTTCCTTCCACCTCAGTTGCTGGCAAACTCCACGCCCTGTTGTATTGTAAATGCAGATTTTTGCTTCGAAATGAGAATGTTAGGCAAAACTGCATGGCAGGGCAACACTTGCATATGGATATAAGAACATAAGAATTGTCGCTGCTGGTCCATCGTGCTCAGCAGTCCACTCCCGCGGCGGCCCTTAGGTCAAAGACCAGTGCCCTGAGTCTAGCCTTACCTGTGTACGTTTTGGTTCAGCAGGAACTTGTCTAACTTTGTCTTGAATCCCTGGAGGGTGTTTTCCCCTATGACAGACTCCGGAAGAGCGTTCCAGTTTTCTACCACTCTCTGGGTAAAGAAGAACTTCCTTACGTTTGTGCGGAATCTGTCCCCTTTTAACTTTAGAGAGTGCCCTCTCGTTCTCCCTACCTTGGAGAGTATGAACAGTCTGTCTTTATCTACTTTGTCTTGAGTCCCTGGAGGGTGTTTTCCCCTATGACAGACTCTGGAAGAGCGTTCCAGTTTTCTACCACTCTCTGGGTAAAGAAGAACTTCCTTACGTTTGTGCGGAATCTGTCCCCTTTTAACTTTAGAGAGTGCCCTCTCGTTCTCCCTACCTTGGAGAGTATGAACAGTCTGTCTTTATCTACTTTGTCTTGAGTCCCTGGAGGGTGTTTTCCCCTATGACAGACTCTGGAAGAGCGTTCCAGATTTCTACCACTCTCTGGGTGAAGAAAGAACTTCCTTACGTTTGTACGGAATCTTTCCCCTTCTAACTTTAGTGAGTGCCTTCTCGTTGTCTTCACCTCGGAGAGGGTGAACAATCTCTCTTTCTCTACTAAGTCTATTCCCTTCAATATCTTGGAACGTTTCGATCATGTCCCCTCTGTGTCTCCTCTTTTCAAGGGAAAAGAGGCCCAGTTTCTCTAGCCTCTCATTGTACGGCAACTCCTCCAGTCCCTTAACCATTTTTGCCGCTCTTCTCTGGACCCTTTCGAGTAGTACTATGTCCTTTTTCATGTACGGCGACCGGTGTTGGACACAGTATCCCAGGTGGGGGCGCATCCTGGCCTGGTACAGCGGCACGATAATCTGTTTGTGATCCCCTTCTTAATCATTCCTAGCATTCTGGTAGCCCTTTTCACCGCCGCCACGCATTGCACGGACGGTTTCATCGACTTATCTACAAGTACTCCCAAGTCTCTTTCCTGGGGGCTCTCTCCGAGTACAGCACCAGACATCCTGTATTCGTGCATATGATTTTTGTTACCGACGTGCATCACCTTGCACTTATCCCCTTAATGTCATTTCAGTGTTTATAGTGCTGGCACTGAGCGACCTAGGTGGATATTTAGCAATGACCACTAGCTGGATACTGGTGTTGAATATCCAGTTATTTTTATTCATTTTTTAAATTTTTTTTTTGTGCTGTATTAAAAATAAAATAAACAAAAAAAAGTACATTATAGCTGTATAACTCAAATTGATTGAACACATAGTAATTCGTAGATTAATGCACGTTATAGCATTCTTGCATGCGCTGAATTTTTTAAGGCATGCTGATGAACTGAATATCCGCTAATATGCACACTTTTCGAATTGAATAGAAAATCTCTTTGGAATAAATGTAACTAATATCTTGTCTTCCTTGTGGCTTAATGTATGAGTCGATGTAACCTAATGGGAAAAAAAATAAATCGATTTTGTAAGATTGTTCTATTGATAGAAGAGAAGGGGTAGTAATTTTATTGTTCATCAGTAATATAAGAATCCAGGCCCTTCGTTTCTATTAAAGTATGCATCCATGACGTGCTTCTGACAAACATATTTTAGCACAAGTAGAATGCAAAGCAACTTAAAATTACTGCTCATATAAAAGCTGAAAAGAAAATTAGACTAATTTGTCTGTCCCATAAAGGTCACTAGTACTTCCTGGCAGCTTTTTTTTTTAAAGTATTGAATCACTGTACTGAATTCTGAACATCTTAACCATCTTTATTGTTTATTCAGTTTTTGATTAAACGCTTTTTCGATTCTACAAAGCGTTGTACAAGGTAAAAAAATAACATTTAAACAAAATATAACAATTAAACATACTTTCCTGTAAAAACTACAAGACTACCAACCGTACAAACTAGGTAAATTTTGACCCATAGGCCATGGACACAAGTGGGAAGGGGGGAGAAATACAATTGTAATAGAAAATGTGAGGAACATATAAGGAAAACACAAAAGGGACTGGGGAACAGTATAAAAAAGAACACGTAAAAATTGATAACTAAAATTCAATAGTTCAGTTATAAGCATCTTTAAAAAGAAAGCACTTTAAGTTGCTTTTAAAAATTTTTTAAGTTTTTTTCCATTTTTAGGTATAAAGGAAGAGCATTCCAGATCGTAGGGGCTGTTACAGAAAAAGTGGAGGTGCGACGTGTGCCAATAATTTTTAAAGAAGGAATGCTAAGGTTATATTGAGAGATAGATCTTAAAGATCTTGGAGGGTCGTATGGGATCAAAAGTCTATCTATGAATGCTGGTGTGTTGGTCTGCATTGTTTTGAATGTCAGAAGGGCGATTTTATAAGTTACCCTGTGTGAGACAGGCAATCATTTATTAAGGAAGAAAAATTGCTAAATAAATTTAAAGACTGTTAAAATGCTGGTTGTGAGACATAATCGTCAAATTCTCTTTTGACCCCGTTCATTGCAGAAACTCGCGTTTCCTTTGTCTTAGGTTCTGAGAAATTAAAAAAACAAAAAACAATCAAACTTTTAATTTAATTTTTACTTTTTATTTGACTTTTAAAATTTTTTACCCTCCCTTTGTACTTACCTTTCATGTTTTCTTTACCATGCTTATTGTAGTTCTCCCCACTTCCCCTATGTACAAGTCCGTAATATTCGTGTGTTTGTTGTAGTTAATAACCGAGACCCTGTTTTTCATTGTAAATCGCTTTGAATTTAGGATATTGCGATACATCAAAATTTTAATAAAACTTGAAACTTGAAGATAAATAGGCCATTCCAATTTAGAATGAGTGACAGAATGCACAGCAAATTAATCATATGAACCATTTTCAATTCCTCGTTGTTTTCCTTATAACACCTGGGGAAATGAATACACCCTAACGTGCATTAAAGGACTTTATTTACTGCAGGTCTCAATGTATGCACGAACACCTATATAATAACAGCACACACATTAATTCTATAACATGGTGGTAACATTAATGTTCTAGTTACAAATTTTAATGATTAGGATAACGGCATTATACAGTACATGCATGTATAGATACAGAGGACCATTTTCAATAAGAAGTCTTAGTCCAAGCTTGGATGTTTACCGCAAAAGGTCCAAAGTCGGAGGTGGAGAAAAGGCCGTTTTCAAACGTGATGTCCAAATAATTTCTTTTTTTTTTCTTCTCGAATATCCCCTATTTGGATGTCTCAGCCGCTAAAACATCTAGGTCGCCAGGATGTCTAACTTTATTCGCCATTTTCAACCACAAAAATGACCAAGTTAGAAACGCCCACATCAGCACCATTTAGACATGGGAGGGGGACGGCATTGTAATTGACTGGCCACATAGACATCCCAGTAGAGCACCCTAGAGGGCACTGCGGTGCACTTCACATAAATAATAATAATAACTTTATTTTTCTATACCGCCATAGTCAGGCGACTTCTAGGCGGTTCACATTGAAAGAAGGCTGGACAGTCAGTGAATGATAAGGAGCCTAAAATAGAAAAGTTACATAAACAAGGTACATACTAATTTAAGTTCCTTGGGTAAAGAATACATGAAAATTGGAGCTTCCTGAGAGATTGAATAGCGTTTACGGGGGGGGGGGGGGGGGGGGGGGTTGTTTTAGTTTAAGGGTGGTCTGTTTTAGTCAATGAATTTGTCGAATAGGGCAGTTTTTATTGCTTTTCGGAATGCATTGTAAGTCAGTTTTGGGTTCATTTGTGCAGTTTTGCAACCAGAATTGTTGTCTATTCGCTTGGAACATGAAGGTTCTATCCAGGAAGGATTTGTATCTGCAGCCTGAGATTTTTGGGTAGGCAAAGATGTTTTTGTTTCTGGTATTTCGTGTGTGCAGAACGAAGTGAGTTTGCAGGTAGGAAGGTGCTAGTCCCCAGACTTGTTTGAAACAGATACATGCAAATTTGAATAGTATTTGCGCTTCTATTGGTAACCAGTATAGTTTTTTGTAGTAGGGGCTGATGTGGTCTTTTTTTCTCAGTCCGAAGATTAAGCGAACAGTGGTGTTTTGTATTAATCTCAATTTTTTTACTGTTTTTTGTGGGATACCCAGGTAGATGATGTTACAGTAGTCAAGGAGAGATAGGATCAGCGGTTGCACCAGCAACCTGAAGGATGTTGGGTTGAAGTATTTTTTTTATGGGCCTTAGCTTCCACAGCGTGTAAAAACATTTTTTCACCAGTAAGTTTGTGTGGTCAGCCATGGTTAGATTTGTATCTAGAGTGATACACATCTAGGGTGATACACATCTAGGGTGCCAGATATACATTTCACTATAACCCCCTTATAATTTATGGTGATCCTGCCAAAACTCTCCCCAAACCTACTATACACACCTG
Source organism: Geotrypetes seraphini (assembly GCF_902459505.1). Lineage (NCBI taxonomy): Eukaryota > Metazoa > Chordata > Amphibia > Gymnophiona > Dermophiidae > Geotrypetes > Geotrypetes seraphini. The sequence continues at coordinate 125,260,411 of NC_047093.1, read as the reverse complement.
TCTTCCACCTCAATAGCCCTTATGGCTACAAGTAGCACTTATATCGCAGTATAGTAAGATTTTGGTTGACACAACCCCTCCACCCAAATAAAATTATATATATATATACTTGTTTCTAGCATAGCAGAATCAGATAAGGGAAAGGTTAGTGGAGCACTACACAGGTGTCTTAAGTAGCTTGGTGGATGGGCTAATGAGCCATAGAGAGGAAGACCCAGGCACATAAGACACTCTAACCACTACATCTATGGTGGGAAATGTGAGGTCCCCTAGAATACTACTATGCCTTCATACAAGTGCAACCTGTAGCCAGGGCTGCAAAAGCAAGAAATTTCTTAATCATACTTTAGCGTTCCAAGCAGCTTTTCACGACAAAGAATTTTGAGCACTACTGCTCACAGCTTACTCTTATAAACATTTTAGAACACAGCTGAAGACCTCTCTTTTCCAAGCATTTACTAACTAACATTCTATTCCTGTATTATGTTTACTGCTAATAATCTTTTGTAAACCGTGTCGAACTTATAGTTATGCAGTTAACAAGTACAATGTAATGTAGGTTTATTTCCCGCAAAATAATAACTATAAATATCTTTTTAAAAAACATTATGAAGCATGAGCGCCAAAATCTTCTAATTCTAATTGAAAGGCACCACTTGGATCCAACCACCATCAACGTTGACAATCAATGACTCCCGACGCCCTCTCTGTATAAGGGCGTTTCAACCCCAACGGGTCTTCTTCGGGGGATAGTGAGCATAAGATGCAGAGTGATTGTAATCCTTTCGGTGTGTAACCGCTTATTTCAATCTGCGTCACAACTGCCAAATGAGCGGTATAGCGTCTAACAATAATGGCGTTTAGCTCAGAAACATTCACAAAGGGATAGTGTAAAGAGATGATATTGCTCAGAGAGAATAAAGAGAATATTAACAGAGATGTACAGAAAATATTTATTGGGAACAAACGATAATTTATACTGTTATCATAACATTCAAACTTGCTTACAAAATTGGTATTTTAATTTGTTTAGATCATCTGGATAGCCCCTTTTTTCTTTCCTTTCAATCATACGATATATGGGGCTGTTTTAAGGCTTCATTCTGTAATTCCTTTATAGAATAAGCAGCATATAAGTGTCCTTTAGCATTTAAATATAGATTTCCCTGTTATGGAATTACTCTCAAATAACAGTCCTGCATGCTAGTAGTGCATTTTAGTAAATTTAACCCTAAATATTTTGAATATGCATGAAAGGAAAAATGCATTTGCCATTCTTTCTTCACGTATGCTAGCAGACGGGCCACGAAGTATAGTGTCTTTGCCAGGAATTATCAGATGTAACTTTCACCCAACATTTTCTGGAATCTCCTTTTCTTGATACCCTCTTTATATGATTCCTGTCCTTAATGCCATGCAGAGTACATGCACTTTACAGTTTATTAAAGCCAAGGAGTCTCGGATATTGCTAACCAGTACACTATTAGTGAGCATTTTATCTTTCAAACAACAGCTCTATGCCAACATGATGTAATACTTCATGAGATCCAGGTTGTTCTCTGACTACTCGCTGTGAAATTGTCAGCCATTAGGAACACTATGGAGACTCAATTTCTTCGAGCTTAATTTGAAAGGGATGAATCGACACAATTTCTGGCTTGATTGATTGAGTGTTAATAGCGAGTTCTCAGAGACCCAGTGTAAGGAAGGTGGTATTATTATCACCTCTCTAACTTCTGCCAGGGCATCAGGATGGGAAATCTGCCTCCTGTTCAGGCTTTCTTTTTTTTAATCTATTACTGGCACACTATTTTAAGCATGCTAAAAAACTTAGCAGAAACATCACGTGGCTTCTATAATCTGAAAGCCAAAATGTTCTCTTTTCAAAGTTAGACAAATAAGTTTCTCCTTTCATTAAACTGGGGAATTAAAACTAGTATGGGGCCAATTTGTAGTTGGCGGAAGGTAGCCTGTGTTCGGCAGTAAACCTGGAAATTAAATGCTGGGACAATATTTGGCAACCAGCATTGGATTTCTATTCTATTTTTAGCCACATTTGACATTATCAGCTAAGCTGATATTCATAGCAGTTAAACATAGACCTGCTATTTAGGTGAGTCTGTCTGGCTGCTAAATGATGCCAGACAAAGGCCAAATGGCCCCCTCATCCGTCGTGCACATAAGTTCTTCACCTCCTAAACTGTACCGTTCCTTCAGGTTTTTACAACCCAAATGTATGGCCTTGCATTTCTTAGCATTAAATTTTAGCTGCGATTTTTCTCACCATTTTGTTTGTTCCATAACCATTTTGGTTATCTGCTCAAAGACATATACACAGTTTTTAGTCCACATTTTTATCTGTGTACACTATATCATCCGGACCCCTGAGGAAGGTGTGTTTGCTAAAACATGAACCGTGTAGGGTCCAGTTGGACAATGATGTTTACTATATACTTGGACTTATATTTATATTTTTATGATTTTATTGTGAAGAGCGAATAATAAATCATCTTTCAGAGCATCCACATCCACAGTTGTTTTGTTTTTATCGTTTGGATTGTTCTCACTGTGGAATATGGGGGTCTACTTTTTGTTTTGTTGTGTAAGAAACAACTCCTACAGAGGTAAGTGCTGCTCACTGGGATCATACCCAGATTATCAATGGCATTGTCTGGATAATGCCATTGAGCGGCTTTACTAACCACCCTGGCACTAGGCTGTCTGGGGGTGGTGCCAAAGTGGAGCTGAAAGTTATCTGGGTACTGCTGATAATCTGATCTGGTACCTGCATAATTATCCTGGCAAGTTATAACAATAAAATAAGTGCCAGGCACTGGCTCTGCATATTAGTGAAGCCTGGATAACTCCTGGCAGCTGATCTATATCCAAGTAATCAGCAGAAAAAGCACAAAGGGCATCAGTAAACAGGGACTTGTCTTTATTGACCCTACACAAGTAAGATCACATGTTAGATGATGCAAGCCAAACATTTAAATTTCTCGGTGTCTGACGTCTGGTCGGCCATTTTTGAAAAAAAAAAAAAAAATGATCGATAGACAGAGACACTGTGAGTATCATTAGCACATTTACAATGGACTTTTTCTGGTTAAAAGATGATTCTTTTTTTTATTATTTTATTTTATTTATCATTTTACAAAAAAAAAAAAATTATCAAGCATTATAATCTTGTACAGTAAGATTGTAATCCTTAACATAAATAATAATAAGAAAACATATAACATATTCTCTTACACTTAAGCAATCTATAGTCCCCAATTATTGGATCCAAGACTTTCAAAGAGTGACATTACCAATTAAAAAGGGGGGGGAAAATATGGTAACCCTAAAGATATATAATCATGCCCCAAATAAAGAGAGATGTCGACTGGAGGAGGTCAGAGGGAATGAGAAAGTTCTGGTTATTCCCTAATTACTTCCATCACTTGAACAAAAAGTGAGTTGAGTTTGTAGAATACGAAAGAGAACATTGGGACACCCTAATCCTATTCTGAAAAACAGTAAAAGTAGTAATGAGGTTACTCACTTCCACAGGAAATAAAAGATCAACTTCTGCCACGACTGAATGTCTGCCTTCAAGCTGGTTGGTTGATTGCGGGTCACAGCAGATTAAACAAACATTTGTTTATTTTTTAAAATAATGTCTACAAAACATTAAAATGTTTTAATGCATGGAAATCAATTGCCCTCCCGATAATTTACAGATCAATGCACCATACATCAGTTTTGCTTACATTAAATTGTTTTAAGGCATAAAACAAACCAAGCACCAGCTATGAAATCCCTACCTATGAAGAAATATACCCCCTCTTCTACAAAGGTGCGCTAAGCTTTTTAGCGCATGCTAAACACTAAAGCGTGCATGTTATCCTATGGATGTGTTAGCGCATGTGTTGATTTAGCGTGCACTCAAATGCTTAGCACGCCTCAAAGACTGAACTACTCTGGATCAGGAAATAGAACACTACTTTCACCCGTCCAACAATATCCTTGGAATCCACCCCCTTAACAGCAAAAGACCAGGTACGAAGTCTTGGAATTATACTGGATGGTTACCTGTCCCTCTCCGCCCACGTCTCGTAGGTAGTTTCCACATCTTTTTGCTACCTACGCCAACTGTGAAGGATCAAACCCTACCTCCCAGAAACAGACTTATTCCAACTGCTATATGCCTACATACTCTCTAGACTAGACTACTGCAACTCCCTATTCAATGGCATCGCTACAAGAGATCTAAAACACCTCCAAAAAGTTCAGAACTCAGCAATTCGACTCCTATACAACCTCAGCTACCATGACCCCATTACTCCGGTGCTCTATGCAGCTCACTGGTTACCAGTCAAAAAGCAATGCATCTTCAAAGCCCTGGTCATGACATACAAGAGATTCTACCCAAAAACCCCAGCCTACATAGCATCCAAGCTACGCCTATACACCCCTAACCGCCCCCTTCGCTCCAAAGCAGAACAAAGACTCAGCATTCCCGCATTCATCCGAATGAGTACGGCGTACAAAAGATCCTACAGCCATTTCCTACCTCAGCTATGGAACCGACTACCCACACAGATCAGGTCGCTAGGCTCACTAATGACCTTCCGCAGAGCAGTAAAGACCTTCCTCTTCCGCCAATCGGGCCATTAAAAACTGCCTCCTCAATATACTTCTCCTAGTACTCTTCGCTATGACTAGTCTAGTCTCTAGAATAAGCTCTGTTGTTGTCTACTGTAACCTATTTGTTGTCATGATGTTTTCAGACGATTGTGAATGTCTACTTGTAACCCGTTCTGAGCTTCTGGGAGAACGGGATAGAAATTGAAATAAATAAATAAATAAGCTTTCAATTAAATACAGTTCATCAGCTTAATTCCATGCCAGTAGCGTTTACAGCTATAATCTTGACTGTGTTACTATCATGCATACTGTTTTGCTATTGTTTAATGAATAAAATTAGTATTATTTACTAGGCAGAGAATCTAATGGCATCGCAGTGTGCTGCAAGATCATTTATATCCTTGCCATGGGTTTTAAAGCATTTACATGTAAATTTCAGATGAAGGAGGCTTAACGAATATGCTGAAAATTGCAAGGCTATTGGTAACGGGGGAAAATTCCTGTTTCCAGTTTAACAGTTTCATGGCTAGACCTCCAAGTTGCACTGTTAGGTATAGCTGGAACATCTCTCGAGAGCTATAAACATCACAACTGTCAAATTAGCTTGCATAGATATTTTTTTTCCCCGATCCCTCTTACAATAATCATTTTGAAATATTGGCTTAACATTTATTTGCAGTGTCTTCTTATAAAAATACCCACAGCACACATTAAATGCACATATATTTCAGAACTGACAAACTCTTAAGATGCATACCGATGATAATCTTCTACTCTCCAGGAAGCAAAATGATTTTCATATAGAATCTGAAATTCAAGGGCATTTCTGCGGTGCTGTGATAAATATTCCTGACATTATTCACTGAGATTCCTTTAAAAGAAACTTAATATTCTCAGAATAAAATGATAGCAACATAGCTGGACAGTTCAATTATAAAATATGCAAATTTGTCAAGCCTTATTATTATTTTTTTTGTATAAAAAGGAGTGCTGAGAAAAGGAGGATTTAAGGAAGCAGTGTTTCGTATTTAAAAATAGATGTTTATACAATTGTATATTTGAGATACACATAATGTTATGCATAAAGTCATATACCCATAACTTTAAACTAAGAGAAAAATTTTGAGGGATGGGGCTGGGGAGAGGATTAAATGTATACTTATACTCTTGAAGATATACATACATCCACAGAAATTTTGTGCATGCAAAAGGGCAGGAATAAATGCATGCACATGATTTTCAAAACAAGCTCCCACACAGGGAAAAGCATATCTGCCTGATATTCAAAGCGATTTAAACAGCCTGAGAGGCTTCTGGCCATCTAAATCACTTGTCCGTAGCTAACTGAACCCTCAGCAGCACTTACACCTCCCTCCCCCCCTTTTTACAAAGCCGTGCTAGCGGCTGCCGCTTCAGTACCTGCCCCGAAGCCCATAGAGATTTAAAGGGCTTCAGGGTTTTTGCTTTGCGGCAGCCGCTCATGGCTTTGTCATAGGGGGAGTTAACTGGTTAGTACCTGCAGAATATTTGCAGCTAGCGCCTGGACCAAAACCAGCTAATTTATGGGTGCCCCAGGGGTAGAGTTGGCATTATGCAGTTAAGAGCTGATATTCATTCCTTGGTCACATAAAATAACCACTTCAGTTGGGCCACATAAAAAGCAGGGATCTGTCCTTGGGCCAGCTATTTTTAATTTATAACATTTTTATTGAAGAAATCAGTAAATATACAATATTATAATACAACAAAATAGTCATTAAATTAAAATTCATCATATTAACTTCCATCAAATATCTTTCATTTCTTCAAAATATATTTCCAAAATACCCATTACATCTCTCAATACCCTCCCCCTAATTCCTACCCCCCTTCCCTTTTCCTATTGACCTCTCCCCCCTATCCTCCCCCCAAATTTAGTTTATAACTTTTTTATTGAAAGAATTTTTAACATATTGTGGAAGGAATGTCTGGTAAAGTATGTCTTTTTGCAGATGATACCAACCTCTGTAATAGGGTAGACACCTGGAGGGTGTGTATAAAATCAGGCAAGATCTAGTGAAGCCTGAAGTATGGTCTGGCAATTGGCAACTAAGATTTAATGCTAAAAAATGCAGGGTCATGTACCTGGGCTGCAAAAATCCATGAGAATGGTATAGTATAGGAGGTGAAGTAGAGCTGGACTTAGGGATGATTTTGTCTGATGATCTCAGGGTGGCAAAACAGGTAGACAAAGCGATGGTCAAAGCCAGGAAGATATTTGGGGGCTTAAGGAGAGGAATGGTCAGTAGGAAAAAGGAGGTGATAGTGTCATTGTGAGGTCCCATATGGAATATGTGCAATTTTGGAGACCGCACATCCAAAAAGATATAAATAGGATGAAGTCAGTCCAGAGAGGTGCTAAAAAATGATTAGTGGTTTTTGACATAAATTGTATGGGGACAGACTTAGTAGAGATCTTAATATGCATGCTCTGGAAGAAAGGCAGGACAGAGGTCATATGATAGCAACATTTAAATAGCTCCATGGCATTAATGCACAGGAGATGAGTCTTTTTCAAAGGAAGGAAAATTCTGGAAGGAGAGTGCACAGGATGAAGTTAAGAGGTGATAGGCTCAGAAGTAATGTAAGGAAATACTTCTTTACAGAAGGATGTTTTTCCAGATACATGGACTAGTCTCCCGGTAATGGTGGTGGAGAAAAAGACTGTGTCTGAATTCAAGAAAACCTGGACAGGCACATGGTATCTCCTGATACAGGCATTGAATATCTGGTTGTATTTTAACCGCTAAAGCTTATGCAGTTCAGCACTTAACCACATAAACTGAACTTCTTAATGGAAACATAGAAATATTAAAACATAAAAACATGATGGCAGATAAAGGCCAAATGGCCTATCCACTTTGCCCATCTGTAGCATCCACTATCTCCTCCTCTCCCTAAGCGATCCCACATGTCTGTCCCACCATTTCTTGAATTTAGAAACATTCTTTCTCTTCACCACCTCTACCGGGAGACTCTTCCAGTCATCTACCACCCTTTCTGTAAAAAAGTTTTTCCTTAGATTACTCCTGATCCTATCATCTCTTAACTTTATCCCATGCCTTCTCACTCTGGCGCTTCCTTTCAATTGAAAGATGAGTATTTATACATCTCTATCATATCTCCCCTGCCTTTCCTCCAAAGTATACATATTGATAGTTTGGAGTCTGTCCCTGTACGTCTTATGACGTAGATCACCAACCATTTTAGTAGTTTTCCTCAGGACCGACTCCATCCTGTTTATATCTTTTTGAAGGTACGTTCTACAGAATTGTACACAATATTCTAAATGAGGTCTTGCCAGAGTCTATAAAGGGGCCATTCCTCTCCCTGTGTATCCAAGCATCATTCTAGCATTCACCGTTGCCTTTTCAACCTGTTTGGCCACCCTAAAACCATACTATCACACCCAAGTTCCGCCCCTTTCTCGTGCATAAAATTTCTTCACCCCCTAAACTGTGCCATTCCTTTGGGTTTTTGCAGCCTAAATGCGTTACCTTGCATTTCTTAGCATATTCAGAGTTGGTAAATAGATGGTTTACAGGGCATTAATAAAAAACGTGGCTGTCTTAAAAAAACACATTAATTGCTGTGAGCCGATTTCAGGAGGATATAATTTATGAAGGTAAAATGATAGAGTGCATGGTGATAAAAAGGGTAACATATGAGATGACTTAGCATATATGTAATATATTTAAGATTTGAACAGAATTTGTGAAATTAACAGACACATTTCACCTAGATAAAGCTGAGATTAATGAGTTTAAAAACATCTCAGACAAGGAGGTTGTGGTTTTGCACAACTAATTATGACTTTTAACTGAATTTGTAATTACAAAGCTATCCTTTGCCACCTAATCACACACTTAAGGTTTCATTCATTAAGACCTTTATCTTCTGCTGAGTATGTATTGCATTTTAATTAATGAACTATATTTTTATCTCTACAAAGGTCACTCAAGGTGAAGTAATACATTAAAACATAAATTCATCGATGATTAACCTCTGTGAGCACTGGCTTTGAATTTCCAGGTTCAGTGAAGCTGTGACTGATCTAGCCAGCAAAGTCAATATTCATCGGCTGGCTGGCTAAAGCCTAGCGGCCAAAATAAGTCCTACTTTTTAGTCGGGTCTATCTAGACACTACACTTAGCTGGTGACCCAATGAATATTGGTGATGACATAGCCAGTCTTCGGCCAGTCCACTGACTGGGATATTCACCGGAATATAGTTGGCTATTTCCCACTGAATATTAACAGTGAGCTGGCTTAGAGATATTTAGCCGGCCAGGGGCTATAGGAAATTATATTCTATGTGCATGGATCATAGTTATGGAACCAATTACCTGTGCAACTGTAAGGGCTTGGTGATGTTGACTGCTTCAAGATTTTCTTGGAAACATTTTTATTTAGGGAGGTATATCAATGCTGATTTTCTAGACTTTTCTTTATTTTTTTCCCCTCTTTTAAGAGTTTTGAAGTTTATTAAGTAATTGCTGTTTTAATGTATTTATCGGTGTCAGGTCAAAAGCGCGCCGCGACAAAGGCGCGCCCAACAATTGAGCACAGTGCGGAGGCGCGCGCCGCTCTAAATTACTGTTTTTAGGGCGCCGCGTTGTGGGGGCGTTGTGGGGGTGTGGGGGGTTGTAACCCCCCATATTTTACTGAAAACTTAACTTTTTCCCTGTTTTTAGGCCACGTCTATTTGAAATGCAAGCCAGCATTTTGCTGGCCTAAATTTCAGGCACCTATCACAGCCCTCGGGAGACTCCTAGGACTGCTTGAGCTCACCTAAGGCCACTTCTGGGCAAAATCATGCCCACGCCCAACCTTGGGCAAGCTTACGCATCCCTAGGCATCACCCTGAACCTGTGACGGACTCCCACAGTATAGGAAGCCTGCTTTGGATTCATTTTTGTTTTTTTTAGAAAACGTGCATCCTGATTGGCTGGTTAGACAGCGGTAGGACGCCTGCCGCTGCCTACAATCGGGATGCCATTTATAGAATTTGACCCTTTAAGCATCCATAGTGACTACAAAATTTAGACACATTGTTTTCTATTGTTTGAGTGACTTTATTTTACTGTGCTTTAGCTTAAATATTTCTAATGCACAAAAATTGTTACGTAATAACGCTCAAATATCAGTAACATCAACATAGCCTGTTCTCATTGGTCGAGAGGGCATCCGCACATACGTGGATGCCTCCTCCCGATGCGATCTGAACAGGAAGCTTTTTAATACCTGGACAAAGTGGCGAGTTTTGAAAAGCCATCTGGACGCCTGGACGCCTCTAAAAAGAGGCCATGCAGGCTTCTCCGCATTACCCTAGGGCTCTTCCCCCTTGCAGGCTTCATTCTATTAACCTGGGACTCTTCCTTCTTTCAGGCTTTAGACTTTAAACAGGAAGCACCTCTGCTCTCTCCCCTTTAGCCTTTTGGGACTCACCAGCCTCCCTTACCCTGGTTTCCTGGGTATGAGGTTATCTGGTTCCTCTCCCCCATCTCCATTTTTTCTCCTTTTCCTTTTCCCATGGGTGGGGCTGGGAGAGCTCAGCTTGTTAGAAGCACTACATCTCCACAGTTTCCTTCCCCCAACCTTTAAAAGGACGACAACTCCTTTCACTTTTACGCTATTCTGGGGCTGACCTTCCCTTCCAGCACATTCAGTCACACTGGCCAGGGAACTCTCCCTTCCAAACCAGAGGATTCCATTCCCGGTATCTCCTTCCACCCTGAAGTCTCATAGGTTAACCCATAGGTGTTGGAACGGAGAGGGCACAGAGACCATGGCCTCCCCAAAAATTGGTGATCAGAAGAGTCAGTTATGGCTTTACATCCCCACCTACTTCCTTCCGGCCGCTGTCATTTTAAACCTTTGGGCAGCTTCTGTGCAACGTCAACGAGCAGGCCTGCCCTGAAACCCTTCATTCTGCAGCATCCTGCCTATGCGGGAACAGGAAGTCGCTGCAGAATGAAGACTTCCAGGACAGGCCTGCTCGTTGACGCTGCACGACAGTTGCCCGAAGATTTAAAATGAGAACAACCAGGGAAGGTAGGTGGAGGAGTCGGAAGCTGGAGGGAAAGTTTGTGCTACAGGATCCTACTGGGGCTAGGGCAGAACTTTTGCCTCCCCCCCCCCCAACAAAAAAGTGTTCTGCTGTCTATAGGTTAACTATATAAGAAAAAGGCAACAGGGATGCCAGGACTGTGCTTTCATCACAACATCGTCTAGTCCAAAGTGTCTACCAGAAAGCGGGCATGGTTTGGAATAGATTGTGAGCATGTTGTCAGGTAGTCGCATGTTTTTGACTTAACATAAGAACATAAGCAGTGCCTCTGCTGGGTCAGACCAGAGGTCCATCATGTCCAGCAGTCTGCTCACGCGGTGGCCCATCAGGTCCAGGACATGCATATTAATCCTCTATCTATACCCTTCAATCCCCTTTTCCTTCAGGAAAACATCTAATACTTTCTTGAAACCCAATAACGTACTCTGTCCTACCACACCCTTTGGAAGCGCATTCCAGGTGTCCACCACCCTCTGGATGAAGAAGAACTTCCTAGCATTGGTTCTGAATCTGTCTCCTCTTAATTTATCCGAAGCCCTCTCATTTTTGTAGTCTTCGAAAGTTTGAAGAATCTGTCCCTCTCCACTTTCTCTATGTCCTTCATGATCTTGTAAGTCTCTATCATGTCCCCTCTAAGCCTCCGCTTTTCCAGGGAAAAAAGCCCCAGTTTCTCCAATCTTTCAGCACATGAAAGGTTTTCCATACCTTTTATCAATTGTGTCGCTGTTTTCTGAACCCTCTCGAGTATCGCCATATCCTTCTTAAGGTACGGCGACCAGTACTCCAGATGCGGGCGCACCATCGCCCGATACAACGGCAGGATAACTTCTTTCGTTCTGGCTGTAATACCTTTCTTGATAATACCTAGCATTCTGTTCGCCAACGAAAACTCTGGGATAAATAGGTTGTCCCTAAATTAAGGATGCCTAAGGCCACTTAGGTGACACGAAGCATTATGTTATACAGGGTCGCACTAGTCAGCGCCTAAGCTCTAAGCAAGAAGACCCAAATTTCCGCAGGAGAAGACGAGCAAATCCGAACAAAAGAAACTGTGGAAACCCAATGTCCGCGGACCTTGAGTAATGTGGATAGAGATTTTATTGTGTTTTTAGCTTTTAGTGTCATTGTCAAGACACTTTGAATAAACTACGTACAACTTGTGTCGGTTAGAAACATGGGCGGAGAAATGGCAGATGAAGTTCAATGTGGAGAAATGCAAGGTAATGCATTTAGGCAATAAAAATAAGGAATACGAGTATACAATGTCAGGTGCAACTCTGGGGAAGAGTGAACAAGAAAAGGACCTGGGTGTACTGATAGATAGGACCCTGAAGCCGTCGGCACAATGCGCGGCAGCGGCAAAGAAGGCAAATAGAATGTTGGGCATGATAAAGAAAGGAATCTCGAGTAGATCGGAGAAAGTTATAATGCCGCTTTATAGGGCAATGGTCAGACCACACTTGGAATACTGCGTCCAACATTGGTCTCCCTACCTAAAGAAGGATATAAAACTACTGGAGAGGGTGCAGAGACGAGCAACAAAACTGGTGAAGGGTATGGAGAGACTGGAATATGAGGATAGACTTATAACACTAGGATTGTTCTCCCTTGAGAAAAGGAGAATGCGTGGGGATATGATCGAGACCTTCAAAATACTGAAAGGAATCGACAAAATAGAGCAGAGAAGATTATTTACACTGTCCAATTTGACACGGACTAGAGGACATGGAATGAAGCTAAGGGGGGACAGGTTCAGGACTAATGTCAGGAAGTTCTGCTTCACTCAGAGAGTGGTTGACACCTGGAATGCCCTCCCAGAGGAGATTATTGCGGAATCGACCGTCCTAGGCTTCAAGAGCAAACTAGATGCATATCTCCTTAAGAGAGGCATATAAAGATATGGTGGACTATAAATTACGCCAGGTGTACACCTGGCGGGGCCTCCGCGTGTGCGGATCGCCGGACTTGATGGACCGAAGGTCTGATCCGGAGATGGCAGTTCTTATGTTCTTATGTTCTAACTCAAGGTTCGTGAACATTAGGGTTCCACAGTTTCTTTTGTTTGGATTCGCTCCTAAGGCAAAAAAAAAAAAAAAAGTCCGTATGTAATGACTTTTCTAATGCTTGAATGAGATGCGTTAAATATTCATTTAGTGACGACTATAAAAGATAAGCAATATCATTTTAAAGAAAGAAATGCTATAAAAATATAAATATTTAACCAATTCAGAGGGAGCTATGAAATGAGAGGATACAGAAATAGCATTCCTTGGTAAAATATTCCCATATGAATTGCTTTTGAAGGAGAATAATCTGTTTTCATCATGATAATAGGAGAAATATTTCACGTAGAGTAGTTACACATATTATAACCTCTTTAAATAGCGTTGCCTAAAGGCAAATTTACAATTTAAAAAATAGCAAGAATGGGTCCAAAAGGGATGCATAGAATATTTTTCAGCATTATAAGATATAAGAGGGGGTGATGCAAAGTTCTCAACCCAACCCAACCAACTTCTTAAATTCTGATCACTATTTTGCCACTATAGCTGAAATGAGTGTTAATCTTATTTCGTTAAGTGCCAATTTGCAGAAACAAAATTCTGTTTTAACATTGTTTCAGATCAAGAACTTCAGCCTTTCTTTGGTTTTTAAATTTTCTGAATTATAGAATGAACTTCCTTTAACTTTGAGATGTCCTGGTCCTTTCCAATTCTTCCGTAAATCTTTAAAAACTTTTCTATTTGCTAAACATTTTGAAAATTAATCTCCGGGGAGATCTCCTGCATCGGAGCTTTTCATCTGAGGGGATTGTGCCTCTCTCCCTGGCTTCCTGTAGCAGCGGTTCTGCTTTTTTCCACTGGTTCCTAGCAGGCATCTTCAGAGACGGACCCCTGACGTCACCGGGTCCGTCTCCAACAATTTAAAAACAGAACGCCGCCGCGGGAGACTCGGGAGATCTCCTGCATCGGAGCTTTTCATCTGAGGGGATTGTGCCTCTCTCCCTGGCTTCCTGTAGCAGCGGTTCTGCTTTTTTCCACTGGTTCCTAGCAGGCATCTTCAGAGACGGACCCCTGACGTCACCGGGTCCGTCTCCAACAATTTAAAAACAGAACGCCGCCGCGGGAGACTCGGGAGATCTCCTGCATCGGAGCTTTTCATCTGAGGGGATTGTGCCTCTCTCCCTGGCTTCCTGTAGCAGCGGTTCTGCTTTTTTCCACTGGTTCCTAGCAGGCATCTTCAGAGACGGACCCCTGACGTCACCGGGTCCGTCTCCAACAATTTAAAAACAGAACGCCGCCGCGGTTGCGGCCGCAGCCGCGCGGCCGCAGGGCGTGGCCGAAGGGGCGTGCCCTAAGGGGCTCGCCAGGCCCCTTGGGAGCCCCTTGGAGCCACGAGGAGCCAGGGAGTTGGAGATTATTGATTTGCCTATTGGAATATAGGAACGAATACAGGAGATCTTCAGATCCAGGATATATGATTTGATCTGTATCAGTGACTGGTGAGACGCTGAGGGCACGATTGTTTATATTTCAACAGCGATCAGACTATTTGTCAGTCGCGATGCCGAAGAGACGGGGTAAGAGCGCCGTTGCAGCCTCACGACGTCTTGAACACCCCCCTCTCGCTTCAATTGAACATTTTCTTCAGCGTCTTCAGAGGGAGACAGTAGGTTCGGGGAATCGCCCGCTGGACTCTGCGACGTGGAGTGACGCCGGATCGGAAGTCCTTGGGCTGGATACCACACTGAGCCCCGACCAGAGGAGTCCACCTCCCCCACCGCTGAGTGCGAGTTCCCCATGTGAAAGGAGTGGGCCAGAAGTAGCAGCACTCTTTGATCATGAGGCTGTAACATCAGGGAGCCAGCAAGGTGAAGTCTCTATGGCTTTGTTAAGTCCAGAGATGGTTCCAGCGGATAGAGCAGAAGGAGGAAAAAGTCCAGACCAACAGACAGAAGGCAGTCAAGGTGAGTCTTCCCTAACTTTACATGAGACTTTCTTTAAATATGAGAAACCAGCTGAAGTGACTCTTGATTCAATTTGGGACTTAGTTTCCAAACTGGGAGACTCACTAACTAAACAAATTAAAGAAGGTGAAAAGAATATAAAAATTCAAAAACAGACAATAGAGGAAAATAAACAGGAAATTTCTAATGTCAAAGAAAAATTGGGAGGTATCGAAAATGAAGTGAAAATGATTAAACAAGTTCAATCTACAATAATACAAGATAATCAAAGTATTAGAAAAAAATTGGAAATTATGGAAAACAACTATCGGACCAATAACCTACGACTGTTAAATTTTCCTAAAATCTTATCAGTAAACCCGAGAGAGATGATAAAAAGGTACTTCATGGAGATATTTAATATTCCTGAGGAATCATTGCCTCCTCTCACTCGAGTATATTATTTGCCTATGAATGTAAGGGGTCAACATTCGGAGGATAAGAGACAGGAAATACAAGACCTTCAACAAAATTTGACAGCAATTTTGGAAACATCAGATAAAGATTTGGTTAAACCAGCAACTCTTATACTATCTGTGGCATTGTTGCCGGATAAAGATTGGATTTTGAAAATGTTCTTTAGGAACAAGAGTAAGGAGTTTCTGGGTTTGAAAATTCAAATGTTTCCAGATGTTAGCAGAGAAACTCAGAATCGTAGACGTCAGTTTCTTTTGTTGAAAGCAGGAGTTACACAGCTGGGTGGCATTTTCTTTTTACGTTTCCCATGTAAATGTATAGTAAGATATCGTGATAATAAGTATGTGTTTTTTGAGCCATCTCAACTTACAGCTTTTCTGACACTGAAACGTCTGGAAAAAGAGGGTATAACAACAACTACCACAATAACAACTAAGTAATTGTTGGACTTGGTAATAGAATAATTCCTCAAGTCAGACACAAGATACTGTTCTTTATTATATAGAATTTATAATTGATTTCCTTAAAAGTTCACTCTTATATATATCTTGGATCACATAATTATTGAGGACTTGAGATTGTCCGATTTGAATTTTGTTCTTTTTATGTTAATAATTTACTTATTATTTTGTGATCAATCTGACAATCTTTCTGTACAAAATGTTTGATTTTGTTAAAATTTTTAAAATGATAAATAAAGAATAAAAAAAAAAAAAAAAAAAGAAAATTAATCTCCTTGCAATTTTAGCGTATTTTTTTTATTAATTATTTTTAGCCATGTCCAGCTTCCTCTTGTTGATGACCCAGTATATAAAGCTAAGTTTTAGTTTAGTTTAGATAATTGATTGAACCATATCCACGTCATTCTCCACTTGGTTGGGCTGAGAACTTTTCAGCGTCCCTTCATAGTGTGAAGAGTTTCAGAGCTGAGATTGTGATGTCATAATGTCTCATTCAACCAATAAGAGTCAACCTCATCAGCGATGTCACAATGGTTTGATTGTCCTATACTTGGCTTACTTTTATTACATACGAGGGGATGCTGAAAAATTCTCATCCCAAGAAACCAGCTTTATTTTGCCAATGTAGCTGGAAAGAGCGTTATCTTATTTCGTTAAGTGCCAATTTGCAGAACCAAAATTCTATGTTTTGACATTGTTTCAGACCATTGATCGAACCATATCCACGTCATTCTCCACTTGGTTGGGCTGAGAACTTTTCAGCGTCCCTTCATAGTGTGAAGAGTTTCAGAGCTGAGATTGTGATGTCATAATGTCTCATTCAACCAATAAGAGTCAACCTCATCAGCGATGTCACAATGGTTTGATTGTCCTATACTTGGCTTACTTTTATTACATACGAGGGGATGCTGAAAAATTCTCATCCCAAGAAACCAGCTTTATTTTGCCAATGTAGCTGGAAAGAGCGTTATCTTATTTCGTTAAGTGCCAATTTGCAGAACCAAAATTCTATGTTTTGACATTGTTTCAGACCATTGATCGAACCATATCCACGTCATTCTCCACTTGGTTGGGCTGAGAACTTTTCAGCGTCCCTTCATAGTGTGAAGAGTTTCAGAGCTGAGATTGTGATGTCATAATGCCTCATTCCACCAATAAGAGTCAACCTCATCAGCGATGTCACAATGGTTTTTTTGTCCTATACTTGGCTCACTTTTATTACATACGAGGGGGTGCTGAAAAGTTCTTAGCTCAAGCAACCAGCGTTATTTTGCCACTGTAGCTGAAAAGAGTGTTGATCTTATTTCGTTAAGTGCTAATTTGCAGAACCAAAATTCTATGTTTTGACATTGTTTCAGACCATTGATCGAACCATATCCACGTCATTCTCCACTTGGTTGGGCTGAGAACTTTTCAGCATCCCCTTGTCGTTTAACTGGCTAGTTCAATTGTTTTGAATATCAACTCCAGAGGTTTTTAAAGCAGTTTAATATGCACAGAAACGAAACTTGCTGAAGGGTTTTGATTCCTCTCTTCTGTGCAACAGTCCACAGTACATAAGTAGCTAAACACTGAAGTTTATTAACTCGCACGTTCCCTTGTTGTGTAGCCATCTTGGTTCTATTGCCTTTCTTTCTGACACATAGAACCTTCTCTCCTTGTGAAGAAGCCTTTTAGCACCCACCCCGAGCTCCATGGGAATGAGCCACCGAATCGCAGAAGAGCATTTTTCAACTCGCGTTCCGTTCTGGGGAAGTTCTTGCAATTCTCTGTAACAGTCTCTGAATCCAGCACTCTATTTCTCCTCTCAGTCTAGAAATGACGTACAAAGGCCATAAAGTACACTCCCCCCCCCCTCCGTATTCGCGGTTTCTGCATCTACGGATTCAATTATTCGCGGTTTTAAAACAAAAAAATGCTTTTTAATTTGGGGGGCTATTTTAAGCCCTGTAAGCCTTATCCGGTGGTCTAGTGGGTTTTCGGGGCAGGAGCAATCTTCCCACGCTCCTGCCCTGTGCAGATCGCTCACAGGAAATGGCTCGAGAGACTACGGGCGCTCAAGGCAGCCGTTTCCTGTGAGCGATCTACACGGGGCAGGAGCGTGGGAAGATCGCTCCTGCCTGAAAACCCACTAGACCACCAGGCAAGGCTTAAGGGGAGGCTTTCAGGGATTAAAATAGCCGGGGGAAACGGTGGTTAGGGGCAGAACCGGCCCAAATATTATTTGTGTTTTTTTTTTTAATATTCGCGGGCCGGCTGTGTTCCTAACTACCGCGAATACGGAGGGGGAAGTGTATCACATAGCAGCTGCGGACTGTTCATCTGAACACCATTTTTAACTCTTTGTTGATGACGTCAAACAAATTTCCCTGCTCAAAACCAGTATTAGTATACAAGGTACAATTCTATTTTTTTTTTAATTTGTTTCTATCTTTTATTAATAAAGCACATTTTAGAAAATAGAATAATGCACTCATATCTTATTCATTTCTTTCTACTGGGAAACTTTGGATAGATTAAATTGTGCAAATTGTCCTGAAATTTATTCAGGGCACCAAGAGTAACACCGTTTTACAGTCATCAATGCACACTGCAAATTGGGATTCAACATTTCATAGCCTCTGGGGAGATTAAAAGCCCACTTGCAGCTTCACGGGCTGCCTTCAGTGCTTAATCATTGTGAAGGTGCATTAATTTCAAATAAAGATCCTCAGCAAACATACCTTGCAGGCACAGTATAGTTCTACATATGGCGGCCAAAAGTTTTATTTTAATAAAAGTGACGTACAGCGTGATGTATCCACCAAAGGATATTTTAGGAGTAACACAGTACTTTATGTGTAGAACAGGCTTTTATCAAATTCCCAAGAGCAAATGTCCTTAACTCATTCAAATGCAGCCTATAGTTGTCATTTTAGAAGCCTTATTTGCATTTTATATACATTCTTGATATACTGCATTTCTGAGATACAACCAAAATAGTTCTGCATTACATACAGGTATTTTTAAAAGGGCTTATAGATTAGATATATTGCTTTTCTGTGGTACAATAAAAGCATTTTACTTTTTTTAAAAAAAATTATATGTAGTTACTTTCTCTGTCTTTAGTGAGCTCACAATCTATGTTTTTGTACCTGGGGTAGTGAAGGGTTAAGTGACTTGCCCATGATCACAAGGAGCCACTGTGGAATCAACCCCAATTCCCTTGGTTTTCAGTTCACTGCATAAAACATTAAGCTACACTTCCAAGCACTGAGCTATTATTTAGATGTATATGTATATTTTTCCAATCATAGGTGTTCTACTCGGATAACTTCCTTTTTTGATTTTCCATCGCCCCAAGGTTGCCGCTGTAAAAGATATCCTAATCCGACTACTGTCATTTCAAGCAGCTACTTGGGATACTGATTTTCGTCAATCATTCATTACATCTACATCATATCAAAATGTAAGGAAACTAGTAAAGACTTATTTATTTAGGAAATTTTTGAAAGGTTGAAAATGTATTTCATTCTGTGTTGTAGCAGTATTTTACCTTTTTTAAACCGCGTAGATCTGAAGGGTAATGCAGTATACAAATGTTATGTTATGTATAATGCCACATGCAGCCCGCCAGGTTCTATTTTGAGGCCCTCGGTATGTGTATCATAATCGCAAAAGTAAAATAAAACAGTTTCTTGATCATATGTCTCTTTAGCTATTATTATTGTTAAGATTTATCCAAAAGGAAAGATTTAGAAGCTATAAAGAGTTTTACCTCATGCAAAATTGTCATTTCTTTAATAAGACATTAACTATTTTTTCTGCGGTACTCCAAGTACCTACAAATCCAAAATGTGGCCTTGCAAAGGGTTTTGAGTTTCAGTCCACTGCTCTAGGGTATACATATTCAGGGCTTCCAGTCTCTCCTCAAACGTCTTTTGACACAAACTCCCTACCATTTTTGTTACTCTCCACTGGATTGCTTCAAGTCTTCTTATGTCCTTCACCAGATAAGGTCTCCAAAACTGAACACAATATTCTTTATTCAGCCCAGCATCCTTTTGGCAGCAGCCACCGCCTTTTCGCATTGTTTTTCACCTTTAGATCTTCGGACACTATCACCCCAAGGTCCCTCTCCCCATCCGTGCATATCAGCCTCTCCCAGCATATTTGGCTCCTTCCAATTATTAATCCCCAAATGCATTGCTCTGCATTTCTTTGCATTGAATTTTAGTTGCCAGATATTAGACCATTCCTCTAACTTTTGTAGATCCCTTTTCATGCTTTCCATTCCCTCCTCGGTGTCTACTTTGTTACAAATCTTGGTATCATCCGCAAAAAGGCAAACCTTTCCTTTTAACCCTTCAGCAATGTCACTCACAAACAAATTGAACAGGATCGGCCCCAGCACCGAACCCTGAGGGACTCCACTACTCACCTTTCCTTCCTCCAAGCAATTTCCATTAACCACCACCCTCTGGCATCTGTCCAACAACCAGTTTCTAATCCAGTTCACCACTTTGGGTCCTAACATCAGCCCTTCAGATTTGTTCAAGAGCCTCCTATAAGGAACCGTGTCAAAGGCTTTGCTGTTTTCTAAGTAAATTACATATAGCATATGTCCTTGATACAGTTCTCTGGTCACCCAATCAAAAAATTCAATCAGGTTCATTTGGCATAATTTACCTTTAGTAAAACCATGTTGCCTCGGATCCTGTAACCCATTAGATCCTAGAAAGTTCACTATCTTTTCTTTCAGCAACACTTCCATTATTTTCCAACAACCAAAGTGAGGCTCACCGGCCTGTAGTTTCCCGCTTCATCTCTGTGACCACTTTTGTGAATAGGGACCA
This sequence comes from Geotrypetes seraphini, assembly GCF_902459505.1. Taxonomy (NCBI): domain Eukaryota; kingdom Metazoa; phylum Chordata; class Amphibia; order Gymnophiona; family Dermophiidae; genus Geotrypetes; species Geotrypetes seraphini. The sequence goes on along the minus strand of NC_047093.1, from coordinate 125,239,954 downwards.
CATCCGCTCTCCTCCAATCCCCAGGAACCACTCACGTCTCCAGAGATTTGTTGAAGAAGTCTTTAATAGGACTCGCCAGAACCTCTCTGAGCTCCCTTAGTATCCTGGGATGGATCCCGTCTGGTCCCATCGCTTTGTCCACCTTCAGCTTTTCAAGTTGCTCATAAACACTTTCCTCCATGAACAGCGCAAAATCTACTCCATTTTCATGTGTAACTTTGCCAGACAATCTTAGTCCTTCTCCAGGATTTTCTTCCATGAACACGAACATAAGTATTTGTGTAGCATGTTTGCTTCTTCCTCATCACTCTCCACATATTGGTTCACTGCATCTTTTAGTTACGCAATTCCATTTTTCATCTTCCTCCTTTCACCAATATATCTGAAAAAAATTTAGTCTCTCTTTTTTGTGTTTTTAGCCATTTACTCTTCCACTTGCACTTTCACCAGACGTATCTTGGGATGCAGTGGAAGGCCCATCATACTGAGCTCGCGGCCCTATAGGCAGAAGGGAGTAGGCTTCCCTCCTGCCAATTTGTCATCTGAAGGTATGGGGTGTTGGGGGATGTTGGGAGGTCCAGGAATGTTGTGGGACATTGTGGGGGGTCCAGGGATATCAGGTGTCTGGGGATATCGAGGGGTCCAGGAATATTGGAGGATATGGATGGATTTTGTGGGGTCCTGGGATGTCAGTGGGATGTTGGGGGAGGTCTGAACATGTTGGGGAGATATCAGGGGGATATTGGGAGGAGGGGTGTAGGGGATTGGTGGGTGTGAGAGAGGGAGGGAGAGAGAGACAATTTTTGTCTCCCTGCCAATTTACAGGGGAATCTACCATCAACTGAGCCAGCAGAACTGTACCGAGACCAACTCAGCTGATGGGGATTCCCCTACTGCGATCGAACAAGGTAGTTCGGTACGTCTGCAAAACTTGCTTTGGTATGTTTTTCATGTGAACGTTTTTATTTTTGAAAATGGCCAAAAAAGATAGATGTACTAAGGACCAAATTGTCTACGTTGGTCATTTTCAAAAATAAAGGATAGACATCTGGCTATTTTGAAAAATGACATTTTCTCTACTGGATTTCTGGACTTTTTTTTCCCCCCAAAATGTCTAATTTAGACTGAGATGTCCTATTAAAAATACCCCTCCACGTCTCTTAAAATAAATAGAACTTTGTCAACTCAAATAAAGGTTTCCCTGTCCAAAATATAATATTTCCTTAAATTATGTCTTATGTCACAAGAGTACTTAGAGATGAAAACTTATTAGAACCTTCTGAATATCATCCAAATTCTCATTTTTCCTAATCTATTACTTAAGATCTCTGCTGAATTTAATAATGTTCCATACACACATCAGTACGACTTATTAATTTTTCTGGAGCATGCAAAAAGGTTGAATAAATAGATATTTCAGACACAGTTTATTCAAGTTTATAGTTCTTTTTCTCCCTTATCTATTTTGTCTCTTGTTTTGATACCATGCCTTTGAAGATACTGCCATTGGTTGGTTCTCATGGATGTCAGGGATTTAAGAGGTGTGGTTTTCCGCGGCCATGTTTTGGAGGTCACTCAGAAGCAGAGGAGTTACAAGTGATTGGCTAAGCCTGAAGGAAAGCATTATGGTTTTATTCCAGTTTTTCTGCCATTATGTTTCTTTGAGCTGGATTTTTGCATTGTTCATAGGAGCCAGCACATCCTGAAGCAGCCGTTTCCGGCAAAACGCTGGGCACCACGTCGAAGTGATACTTGCTCTATATATCTACCTTCATGTGGGATAAATAACAGTTCATTTTTTCTCTTCGTGATTATTTGAAATGAAGTAATTAGCAGCTGAAAGCGCTTGGTCATTTTCTCTTGTTCTTGCTGCATTGCCTAAGGCTTATAACATCTCCCAATGTATAAGGTTTTTTATGCCTATGACGAGTTTTACCCCTGAAATATTTTCCCACTTATGTTTCACTCATTACGGTGTTTGTGGGAGGGGCTCTGAGGCTTTTCCCTTTGTAACCTCTCACATTGGTTGGCTTACATAGAAACATAGAAACATAGAATAAGACGGCAGAAGAGGGCCGGCGGCCCAACAAGTCTGCCCACTCGAGAACCCTCCCTCCCTGGTGTACCCATCCTTTATGCATAACTCTATAGCATCCCCACCTGTTTGTCCCATCGACTTTTGAAGTCGAGCATGCTACTAGCCTCGACCACATGGCGTGGAAGTTTATTCCATCGACCAATCACCCGTTCGGTGAAGAAGTATTTCCTGGTGTCACTATGAAATCTTCCCCCCTTAAGTTTTAGCGGATGCCCTCTTGTTGCCGTGGGGCCCGTAAGAAAAAATAATTCTTCCTCCACTTCAATGCGACCCGTAATGTATTTGAATGTTTCTATCATGTCCCTTCTTTCTCTGCGCTCCTCGAGAGAATATAGGTGCAGTCTGGTTAGATGTTCTTCATATGTGATGTCTTTAAGTCCTGAGATCATCCTAGTGGCCATTCTCTGGATCAACTCCATTCTCTTCACACCTTTTTGATAATGTGGCCTCCAAAACTGGACACAGTACTCCAGGTGAGGATTCACCAGGGATCTGTATAATGGTAGTATGACTTCAGGCTTTCGGCTGATGAAGCTCCTTCTGATGCAACCCAGCATTTGTCTTGCCTTTGCTGAAGCTTTCTCCACCTGATTGACAGCTTTCATATCTTCACGGATGAGAACTCCCAAGTCCCTTTCTGCAGTGGTTCTCGCTAAGTTTTCACTGTTCAAGGTGTATGTTCTGCACAGGTTTCTGCTCCCAAGGTGCATTACTTTACATTTTTTGGCATTAAAGTTAAGTTGCCAAGTACTGGACCAAGTACATGTCTGTAAAGCCTTTGCATTGACAGAAAGTTGATTATTTGCTTCCATTTTATTCTGTTTTCTTTGGAGTGTGGTTTTTTTTATTAGAAGGGGGTAGTTTGCTTGATTTTCTTACAAACATTTCCATCAGAAAGATATTTGTTCAGTTCAGTGCATAAAAATTATTGGGGGGTTTTTTTAAATACAAAATTAAGCAAAACAGAAAAATCCCTCTAGGATCATTGGCCCTACATATCTCATGAAAACCAGACACCCTCCACAGAGGTTTCAGTGCCTAATCTAATCTAATCCTTAGGTTTGTATACCACATCATCTCCACGTTCGTAGAGCTCGACGCGGTTTACAGTAGGAGAAATAGGAAGGAACTACAACAGAGGGTTAGAGGTAGAAGTGTGAAGAAAATGCGAAAAATACAGTATCTACTAGAAAATATATTAGCAAGTAGGAACCTAGGTGCTGTCTTTCGAAAACTGAATGTCAATTATAGATTCTATGTTGATGATATTCTTTTTTCCAATGGATGACTGGAAAACTGAATTGAATGTAAAATTGTCTGTGTGTTTGAAAGCAGTGGATGATTGGATGGCAGATCATAAGCTGGTTCTAAATCTTACCAAGACAGGTGTGATGTTAATTGGTAGGAAGACCGACCCCTTTTGGCATCAAAGTGTCGTGGTGAATGACATGAAATTTGTAATACGTAGACAGTTGAAGATTCTGGGAGTCTGATTAGATTCAACTTCAAGTATGAAAGATCAGGTGATGGCGGTGATCAAGGCAGCATTTTTTCAAATGCGCTTATTAAGTAAATTTAAACCAATGCTATTGGAATGGGGCTTTCGCTTGGTAGTACAGTCTGTAATTGTCCAAAAACTGGATTATCACAATGTTCTTCATTTGGGAATGCCATCTGCATGGTGGTAAAGTGCTACAAAGGGTTCAGAACAGTGCAGGGGGAGTAAATCTGAGCACGTTAACACCACAGTTGAAGAAACTTCACTGGTTACCTGTCAAATCCCGTATTATCTACAAAGTTTTTGTGTTGATTTTCAAAGTTATTCATTGTAAGATCCCTTGGTACTTGACATAAGTGTTGTCGCTTTACCAACCCCTTAGATCATTAAGGCCTAAAGAACAATGTGTTTTGTCAATGGATGGATTTGTAATCAAATAATACACTATTTTATGAAGATCTTTTTCTAATAAAATGTGGCATAACGAGGGTGACCTGAACCCATGGCGATGTTGTCTTTTCCCGCCCTCTTCCCCGCCACCCCTCGCAGTGCGCGTGCGTGCCCACGCCTCTTCCCTGTACCTTTTAACTTTGGATCAAGCAGTGAACTTGTTGCCGACGTTGGCTTCCTGGAAGTGACGTCAGAGAGAGCTCACGCCAAATTTTAAAAGGTCTGTAGTTAGGGGCAGGCAGGGGTTGGAGTGGGAAGGGGGTGGAGGGGAGGAGGGGAGCTGGTGCCCTGAGAAAGAACGCGCCAGTGCGAACCACCTCCCTCGCACTCACTGCTAACAACAACACAGAAAGGTGGGATATCAAGTGCCATCTTCATCCTGCCTTTCTTACCTACCAATGCCAGTGGTGCGTTTTACTTGCACAGGAGCCATTTTATTCAATCCTAGTGGCAGTAGTGGGCATTGCTAGTAAATGATGCCACATCAGTTTTACACTTCCCCTCTCTGTATTTGCGGTGATAGGGGAACAGCGTGGGTTGCAGGCACTTGCATGCTCGGTGACGGGACTCTGGGAATAGCACTGGATCCTTCCAGTTCATCGGACTCCGCCTCAGTTGCAGGTTTTGGGTGATTCCTCCCTCAATTTCCTGTGATTTAAATTTGGGGGCAGAGCCTGCATTCCAAAAACCACAAATAACCAAAACTGCGGTTAAAGAAGCCACGAATACGGAAGGGGAAGTGTATTCATAGCTTGTTTTTTGATTCTTTACATGCAGATTTGATCTTTCGACATCACTATCATGCAGAACAAGTGGAGAAGGACAATGTACCTTTTCCTACCATGATGTCATCTGAAACTACACTATCCCATTTAAATGTACTCAAGAACACTTAGATATCTCTTTAGCATAGGACTGTAGTGCAAAAAAAAAGAGGGGGAAAAATCTATACTGTGAATAATGTTACCTTCATCTTTAAGATGAGGGGCCAATAACAGCGGATGAGTAACAGAAAGGGACAGCATTGATATCACAAGACGCAATTAACAACAGGAACTTTAAGTAGGGATTCTGATTGGTTAAGTTTTCAATTAGTGGGAAGGGCATGAAGCAAGGAGCATGAGGGTGGGACTATGCTGTGTAAAGGTTTGACAGATGAAAGGGTAGGTGAAAAGGAGCAGAAGAAGTTTCACTTTTGCTGTTCGGCAACCTTGAGGGGTCTTGGGTGTTGAGCTGCGGGTATGGTTTATCTTGGCGTTGCTTTCCTGCAAACAATTTCTGAGCAGTGAGTCCCAGGTTTTTACTTGGTTTGAGCCACAGGCGAGGTGTCCTTGTGGGCGCAGGAGGAGCCTCATTTTCTATGGCTGTCCTGCAGCTTGCTGAGCTGGAGGCAGAGTTTCAGTGAAGGAAACTGAGCCTGATACAGGAGTTCCTTCGCCAGGGCTATGGTCTGCTGAATGGCTTGCTCTGCTTGAGGCAGTGAGCTCTGATGGAGGGATTACCATTGGCACAGGGGTTCCTTTTGTTGCCTGATGAGAAGACTGTTGCAGTAGATATGTTTGAGCTGCTGGTGATAAGTTCAGGTAATTATTTTCCTGGTTTTATTGGAGTGGCAGTTTTTTCAAGTGGGTTGGTGGGGTCTTGTGGGGCTCTTTGAGTCTGTTAGGGGGGGGGAAGTTGGAGGGATGAGTAACTTGGTGTGGCTCTTTTGTGTTGTAATTAGGGTTGTGTTGGTGGGAATCTGAGTCTTCCTACACATTTAGGATTCTGCTTTATGGGCATGGATGGGTGCTTAGTTATGCCATTTGGGAGGATTAGAGTGCTTGCTTTAGTTTTCTTGTGAAGTCTTTTGGATTTGTTGGCAGTGATTGGTTATTGTTTGTGGTTATTGTTTGGCGGGTATTGGGCCTTTTGAGCATTGTGGCAATGGTGGCTATATTTAGGGTTATATTGAACCATGCAAGGCATGGGGGGAGGGGGAAGTGTAGGGATGGGATCAAAAGGTATTGTCAGAGATGGGTGGCACAGGGGTCTTCATGGTCAGCATATCCTGCTTCTGCAGCTTATTTCAGCGGATGAAGCTGCATTCCCCAGATCGCTGGCTAAAAAAGGACAGCGGCCTTATTCTTCTAGGAGCAGACAGTGCTATGCAACTATTGTGTCTTCTGATCAGAATGTGGTTCCACCGACTAGGGTGGATTTGAATACTGCTGCATTGTTTCTAAGTACTGCTATGGACAAGGTGTTGAGTCCTATGGTGAGTTACTTTCGATGTTGTAGTCTTTGTTGGGTTGAAGGGGTATGAAGGATGGTTGGGAGGTAGGGGGGATTTGGGGGAATAGGCCTAATACTGTCATTCTTTGGAGAAGAATTTGAAAAATAAGAATTTTACGATACTGCTTGGGTTATGTGGTTAAGCGCTTGGATCCAGAAAAGTGTGGACGAAGGGCTTGGCTGAATGATCCTATGCAGGTATGGGAGAATTCTGATTCTTGATATTCTTTGGTAGAGAATGACATGGGAACAAAGTTTGTCCCCATCCTCATGGGTTCTGTTTCTGTTCCCGCTCCATCCCCACGGACTCCGTCCCCATCCCTGCCCCTTACCCGTGGGCTCTGTTCTCATCTGCACAAGCCTTGAACATTTACTTTATATTTAAATCTTTTTACTAAAGTATAAAAAGGGACAATATTCTGGTCAACTACTGTTTGTAAATCACAAATAGAGCCTTCTATTTTGATCTGGTTTTGGTACAACTTTCCCAAAGATTTGGTTGCTTGTGATTTTATATCATCGGGGAAGATAACTGGATTGTCTTTCAGACAGGAGTGTAATGGATGAATAGGAAAATAAGTGCCAATTCAATGTTGAAAATGCTCCTTGATGCCAGCAATGATGGATGGATGAATCTGTTGCAGTAACAGTAAGATGCTTGAGCAGCTGGGCACACATAGAAACATAGAAACATAGAAAGGTGACGGCAGAAAAGGGCTACAGCCCATCAAGTCTGCCCACTCTACTGACCCACCCCATTAAGTCTGAGTGCTGCTCGACCCACGTAGGGATCCCACGTGGATGTCCCATTTATTCTTAAAGTCGAGCACGCTTGTGGCCTTGATTACCTGCGTTGGAAGTTTGTTCCAGTGATCTACCACTCTTTCTGTGAAGAAATACTTCCTGATGTCACCTCTAAATTTCCCTCCCCTGAGTTTGAGCGGGTGCCCCCTTGTGACCGAGGGTCCCTTGGGAAGGAATATATCGTTTTCTACCTCGACACGACCTGTGACGTACTTAAAAGTCTCAATCATGTCACCCCTTTCCCTGCGCTCCTCTAGAGAGTACAGCTGCAATTTGCCCAGTCTTTCCTCGTATGAGAGACCCTTGAGTCCAGAGACCTTCCTAGTGGCCATTCGCTGGACCGACTCAGCTCGAAGCACATCTTTACGGTAATGTGGCCTCCAGAATTGCACACAGTACTCTACGATTGTAGGACATTGCAGGTGGTAGGAATTTGATCAGCAGACAAAACTGATCTGTTATCTGAGTTTACTGGAAGCTTGAATGATAGAGCAAGCATCCTTAACCATTGGGCCACCTCATCAGGAAAGCATTTGGCCACCTTATCAGGAAAGCAGTGTGCAGACAAATGACAAGGTCATCTCCCAAAGTTGATAGTATGGTTTGATTGGCCTAATAGCCAACAGCCTCCTAAACCCCCTAATACACTGTAACAAAGACCCTCATTTTCCCTCTATTAGACCTCAATCAATATGATATACAACTTGCGCCAACAGATGCGTTGTCAAGAACTGCGCTTAGCATCGCTCACCTCTAGCCGCTGAAGAGTATGCTTGCTTCTGAGAAGGCTAAAATATAGGCATTTAATTAAGTGTCTAACAAGGCTGGTTCCGTGCAAACCACACTCCCACCTAGAAATTCCTAGATGCACTGTTATAGAATACGGTGCCTAAGATTCAATTAATGCCAATTATTGGTGCTGATTGAGCTTATAAAACAATTAAATTAAGTGCCTAGATCGGCTAGGTGGACCAATCTAGGTGCCTAAGGTTAGGTCCTATTATATAAGTTGGTTGTCCATCAAATTTCATAAATGAGATGTAGGAAGATATGGGAAATAATGAGTTCCTGGCAGATTGTTTTTTTCACTATTATTAAAACATTTGGTCATGCTGTGCAGTATTGTCGATGTGCGATTGACTTGTTGGTTGCCGTATCCTTCAGCTTTTGAACTTTAAGTCATGCTGTTGAACATGCCAGACCGGTGTTCGGCTATGTCCTGGCTCTGTTTGCTTTTGAATGGTTTGCTCTGCGGGAAAGCTGCTACCCAGGAAACAAAGAGATGCACTTCTTCCTTGCATTCAGTGCCTGTCAAATCTGCCCTTGGGTCAACAGCGAGTTTTGTAGCTCAAGAAAAAAAAGCCTACCAGGCTGAAAAGAAACCTTTCCTTCCCAGGAGGTGCACATTGACTTTAATCACCAGCAACAATAACCTGAGGTTTTGGGTTTTTTAAAAAAATTAGCTATGTCGCTACTACAGCAAGATATTCAGTATTCACGTAACCTGCCACCTTCCTCCTAGTAAGCTCCATTAAAGCCCCCCCACCCTCACCATGTCCATTTCATCTTATGAACTAAAGCACAACATAACATTAGTAAATATTTAAATACTATCTTCGAGGATTTGAAGTCTGACACAGGCGTTTCAAGGACTCTATATCATTTTCCTGCACTGAAATGTGTTGTGTGAATCTCAACTCCTTGATGAATCATCAATGCTAGAAAGGGGTGTACAGTGTACAAGATGAAGAGGCAACATCGATGACTGATCTTAGAAAAGATAAGGTATATTCTGATGCTAAAAGCTGCACCGTGTAGAATTTCCATCTCTTAAAATGCTTGAGTACCTGATTGTAAAAACCGCTTAGATAACCTTGATAGGCGGTATATAAAATCCTAATAAACTTGAAACTTGAACATGTATAGAAGCAGCTCGAGCTGATTTTTTTTTGTTATGTTTATGAAAATAATTACATCATTCAAAATATTTTGTAGCTTGGTTTTATGTTGTGTGTTCATGTGACTATAGTCATTAAAGAAGGTGGAAATAATTCTTTCAAAAGAATCAGTCTACCATAAAGCATCCCAGGGGGGTCAATATTCAACAGTACTTATCTGGGTAGGGATAATTCCTGTTTGGACAACTGCCACTCAGCAGGGCCAGTCATTACTTTTCACCAGCATAACTTTGGCATTCAGGGCCGGTCTTAGGCAGGGGTGAGAGGTGTAGGCGAACAGGCACAGCTAGGGTTGCCAACCTGCCAGTTTTAAGCCACCTTTTTCCCTTCCTCCATGCTGCAACTTTTAATCTTATGTTATGAAGAGGGAAGGGAAGAAGAGGAAAAAGATGCTAGACTATGGGGAAGGAAGGGGAAGAAAGAGATGCAAGGCTAAAGGGGAGGGTGAAGGGAGAGAGAGATAAAAGAGAAGCAATAGAAATGCCAAACTGTGGGGGAGAGGTTGGGAAGGAAATGAAAGAGATGCCAAACCTCAGGGGGAAGGAGGAAGGGAAGGTAAGAGATAGCAAGTCATATTTTGGGAGAGAGGGAAAGATGCTTGCTGCAGGATGGGAGTGCCTTAGGAGGGGACGAAAAAGGGTATGGGACAGGTATACCAAGGAAAAATACTAGGCATAGTGGAAGCCTAGGGAGGGAGAGAGAGACACTAGATGGGGGGGGGGGGGGGTAGTTGGGAAGAGAAAATGAAAGATGCTAGACCTAGGAGATATGGGGAGGTAGATAGAAATATGGGATGAGAGGGCAGTTGGGAAGAGAGTCATGGGGAGAGAAGCTGGATGGGAGGGTAGTCTGAAAGATAAAGAGAAAAAGCTGGACCTGGGGAAAATAGGGAAAGAGAGAGGGAGAAATGTCTGGTATGTGGGTGAAAAGGAGGGAGGAATGCAGCATCTCTTTCCACTTTCCAACCCATTGTTCAGCATCAAAGGGGGAAAAGGACAGAAAAAAAAAATAGATAATAATGTTGAACCAAGGGGATGGGGAGAAAGACTCCCTTTCTATCTCCCATCGGATCGCTTACAAACAGCTTTAAAACAGACTCACAAACTCTCCTGCTTTCATTGATAAACATAGTATCCCTTACTCCTCTTTAAGAACTCTACGATCCAACTCTCAAAACCTTCTAGTAATCCCCTCCATTCGTGAAATCTTCTATGATACTACCCGTAAATGATTTTTCTCCATTATGGTTCTGACACTATGGAATGTGATGCCCAATGAACTCGGAC